>NC_064570.1:50197500-51560000 GCF_937001465.1 Orcinus orca | reverse complement strand
CAAAACCCTTGCTCTCAATCCATGCTGTGGCATGGGGAACTTTGTGAGGCTGTTTCTACAGCCCTGTCTGCCTAGACATGCCCCAAATCCATTTCTTTAGGGTCTTGCCACTTTCCTAGGGCGCTACCCTAGAAGTAAGAAACGGGTCCCTCTCTCTCTAGTCTCACAACCTAATCGGTGGGTTCTATCATGGGGTTCCATTTCCACCCACCTGGGACACACAATCCTGCTTTCAAACATCCCTTAATGACTATACAGTTCTTGCTTTTGCTCTGTGCCCCCTCTTCCCCCAGAGCCCTCAGGGACTGGGGACAGGGACCTTCAAGTGGGGTATCATGTCCTCTCTCAAACCTCTGGTATATGTCAGAGTCCTTCCTTCACACACACACGGGCTTAGACTTGAGAAACTCAAAAGCCAGCAAACAGGCCCTTCTCTCTGTTGAGAATCCTTCACTGAGGTGATGAACACAGACTAACCTTGCTCAGAGGAGCAAGATGAGAGGTAGGTGAGACGGTGAAGAAAGATATTAGGAGAAGAAAGCCTGCTGGTATTTCAAAATTATCCCCAAGCATAATACTAACTGACGATAGAATGATCTTTCTGAGATACAAATATGATTATCTAACTGCTCTGCTTCAAATCCTCCAGTGCGTCCACGTTGCCCACAAAGGCAGTCCAAGATCCTCGCCTTCAGAGAAGTGAAGGGCTTTCTGAGCTGTTCGTCTGGGAGACCTACAATTTGCACGAGCAGACAAAGCAAACATTCACGTGGCCTATCCAACCACTAAAGCATCAGGTCCTGGGACCAAAACGAACAATTTCCCGAACAGTTCCAAAACCTGGCTCCGACCTCTTCTTGGGCAAAAACTCTGACCTAATTTTAGAAGATCCTGTTTGATTTCTTAAATCAAATATCCTTATCCTTCATGTACTATGGCTGCTCTCAACCAATAAGAACAAGAGCAACATTAAAAAATACCATAAGGGCAGTTTCAATGCTCGTTTTCTCTCCTCCTTTCTCCCTGCCTGACCCTGGTTTCTCTTTTCCAAAACATGGCTGGAGCACCTCCTTCAAGAAGTCTTCCTCCCTGTCTTGACCTTATTTTAATCACACCATGGCTTGTGTGAGAGGCACAGATCCCGGCTGTTGCAGCTGTGTGTATCGTGTTGTTTTCTCTGTCTTCTTTCTCTGATTAGCCTATGAACTCTCCTCGATGAGGTCTGTACCCCTACTTCTTTTGCAGCACCCCAAGCATTTAGTCTGCACACAGAGGGAACTTAATAATTTCTGCAGTTTGATATCTGGGTCCCTACCCCAGCTCCTGGGTAATCACTGTCAGCAAACAAATTAGTTATCAGTACAACAGCCAAGGTTTCCAGAGTGAATCATTTGTATTTCCACTGCTGGAAAAAACAACACATGCCACTCTCCTTGCAAAGAGGAATTTCAGTAGAGGAATGTGGTCATGACGCCACGGGCAGATCTCTCCTGAGAGTTTTGACACTTGTAACTCTTTGACCTGAAAAGATGAATCAACTTTTATTTGGAATCCTGTGATCCCCTAGGTTCTTTTAACCTAAAGGCGGAAAAGTCAGAGAAGGTGAGCCACGTCCTACTGGTAACAACAACAAGTAAATATGCATATGGTCTTGGCTGACCACCCACTAATAAAATTCCTGGGAGCTGAGCCCCGCCTCAGCCCCTGCAGCATTCGGGACCGGCTAAGAGATGGCTCAGAGGCTGCACCTGCCTTGGTTCATCCCAGGCGCGGTCCCACCCACGTGCCAAGGCTGCTTCTCTCTTGCAGGGGCTGATTCTCCTGCTGATGCCCAGAGCCTGCCTCTTCGGCCTGCCTCACAGCTCTAAGCCTGTCCGGGGGAGGAAGGTCCTGCCCTGGTCTCTCCTTGTCCCCTATTCCCAGGTGGGCAGCTTCTTGAGTCAGCCCAGCCCCAGGGGAGCTTTTTGAGGAAGGGTTCTTTCCCTCCACCTCCTGTCTCCACCTCCCTCTTCCCCTCTTCCTTCCTTTTTTTCTCCCTCCTCCCTTCCTAACTCAAGTAGGGCTTGAGGGCGCAATGTCTGGTCCCGAATGGGGTTTTGTCCTCCCTGCAGCATCTTTCCTTCTTCCACCAGCAGTGTGGGAGAACCCAGACACCCCAGACACTCCACCCACCAGAAAAGGGAATCTCTTCCCTCTCCTGTCCAAGTCCCCTGCACAACAGGACAGCTCCATTTCAGTTCCCAGCCAGGTTTCCAAGCTCCATCCCCACACGGGGCCTCCAGACCTGCTACCCTGTTTCTTCAGGGAACGTAGTGGCCATTAGCTAGAGACAGGGCTGGCTCTGTGTTCTTCTGGACCACAGGAGGTGCCCCTGAGAGCCCTTTCCTTCCACCACGGCACACAGGCAGGCCCTCTGTGCCAGGCACACTGCAAAACACTTGTTGGGCCCAGATAACCAATGCCCAAGGAGTGCAGTCTGCAATGGAGCAGAAGGGCGGGAACTGGCCAGGTCCAACCACCACTCATCGGGATGCAGACAAGAGAAAGGGGCTCTGGGAGGAGAGGGGGCTGCACCCCAGCATCAGGGAGGGAGTGGGCAGGACACCAGGAGTGGGCCAGACTTCAAGTGGACAATCTACTGTGGAGTTTGAAGATCTCTGAGGGACCTCCAAAAGATTCCTCTGCCCTTTGCCCTGCCTCGGGTGCACGTGCAGGGTCTCAGCAAGGCGGCTGGACTTTCCTCTTCCTCTATCCATTCCTGCTTCTATGGAGGTCCTGCCCGACACCTGTATGTTCACTCCTAAGTACCAAATCTCACGCACAACACACTTCAGTAGCTATAGACTCTTTAAATGTTACTGCTGAAATTCTGTTCCCCTCCTTTACCGTCATCCCATTCCCTTCCACCCACTCTCCCAGTATTTTCACAAGGAAATCATGAATCGAACATTTGAGTCACCCTCAATTAGCCCTTTCTGCAAGTTTCAGGGCCTTGTGACCATCTGTGATCTCCTGTGAGGTCATTGTAAATCCAAACACTTGAACTGCAGTGGACCACGGTGATCGTGCCTTTCACTTTCTCCCTGTCATCCTGGACAGGGGCAGGCCTGGCTGGTTTCAGGGCACACAGATTCTTTCCTGCCTCCACAGTAAAAAAAAAAGGGCCAGTCACAGCAGAGGTAAAGGCCCCATGGACAGTCCTCACTCCCTCTGACCAGGAGGAGGTGGGCAGCAGGACTCAATACTTGGCAGGGGAGGAGACAAGACTGAATGTCTCCGGAAGCTATAAAGTCAGAGAAATGATACTGACGAGCAGGCACTGGGCTCTGATCCCTGTGCTGGGTGAATTATATTCCCTGAATCTTTACAAGAATCCTGGGGGTTAAATTCTATTACTATCCCCCCCACCCGCAACAGACAAGTAAATTAAGACTCAGAATGGCTCCATAACTCACCCATGGTCACACAGGCCAAAATGAAGAGGAAATGGCTTGCTGCATCTCCCTTTGTCCCCAGGAGCTGGGCAAGAAGGAGTTGGACCCAGCTGGCATAATAAGGTGATGGAGATTTGCTGAATTGGCCCCAGAGCTTCAAGAAAGAGCACGTCTGATGAAGAGAGACCGGGCTTCCTGGGGAAGAGACAAGGAGGATTGTTAGAAACTTGTAAAAACTTGTCTGGTGTTGACTTATTGGCATGTGCTCATGCTGGGTTGGGAAGACCTGTAATTCCCTTCTGCTACTCCCAAATCTCCCGTAAAAGGCAGCCAGATGTACTCATACCACCTACCCTCATTAATTAGCAGAGGTATGTGTTGCTTGGAGAACAACATGGGGGAGCAAGGTCTGGCCTGGAGGGAAGCAATGGAGAGAGAGGACTAGCCAGACAGCACTGGGCCACTTGAGGGCTTGCTCTGAGCAGGACCCAGAGGGAGAGGAAGGCCATAGGAATGTACATATGCCCTGGGAATCTTCAAACATGCTGGGAGGAAGCTAGATTCCGCGTGTAATTGGGGATGCAGGCTTGAGCCGTTTGATGTGGATATTAAAGAAAAATGATTTCCAGAAAGTTGAAGGATTTAGAAACCTGCTTTACCTCATGCAATTCTAAAAACCACCCTATGAGGTAAATAATTTACTTTCTCCTTTGTGCAGATAAGTAAACCCACGTCATTTAGGAGGTGGAACTTGTCTGGAACCAAAAGCTAGGGCCCTAACACAGGCCCTGTCCACCCGCTCTGCTCCAAGAGCTGCTCTCCCACAGAGAACTTCAACCTGCCTCAAGCTCCATCCATTCCTCACAGGCCTTGGTCGGAAGCCCTTCTTCGTGAAGAGTTCATATTCTACCTTACTCCCCATGCCAGTGCAGCCTAAGTCTCTTTCCTTGAGGACTGCAGTGTTAGCAGTCCTGACTCTAAAGTCAGGCAGCCCAACTGTGTGACCCTGACTTCACTGAGACTCAGTTTCTTTATCTGTAAAACAAATAATAATAACATCTATTTTGTAGGGCTGGTGTCAGGATTAAATGGGGAAAAAAAAGAAAAGAAAAGAAAAAAAAAGGAAGTCCCTAGCATATAGTTAACTTGCAATAAAAATTAATTGTATTTCTATTATGGTTTTGCTTCGGCTAATGGGCACAGTTTTCCTTAAGTTCTAGAAACATTGAAAAAAAACAAAACTTCAAATTAAGTTGTACTCTGCAACATATGGATATTAAAGTTATCACAAGAAAAGTATTTTGGAAGGACTCATTTTGGAAGGAATAATAAATCCTGATTGGTTACTTTCCCTATTGCTGTCATTTCAATGCAGATTTACATTTAGTGTTCCCAAGAACTTTACAACCTATAATTAAATACTTTGATAGCCTCAGGCAGAACTTAGAAAATCACCAACTGTAATTTCGCTATCTGCATATTTTGATACACTAACATTTCTTGGCATGCTTTAAAACTAACAACATTTCTTTTACTTCTAATGATAAAAGTCAAATATTGTAGAACATTTAAAAATAAATGTATAAAAAGTATAAAATAGGAAATAAAAATTGTACACTCACCATCCATAGATATCACTATTAACAAAGATTTATTGCTATCTTGTCTGCTTAAAAATTACACTTATCGGGCTTCCCTGGTGGCGCAGTGGCTGAGAGTCTGCCTGCCGATGCAGGGGACACGGCGTCGTGCCCCGGTCCAGGAAGATCCCACATGCCGCAGAGCGGCTGGGCCCATGAGCCACGGCCGCTGAGCCTGCGCGTCCGGAGCCTGTGCTCCGCAATGGGAGAGGCCCCAACAGTGAGACGCCCGCGTACCGCAAAAAAAAAAAAAAAGAATCCGCCTGCCAATGCAGGGGACATGGGTTCAAGCCCTGGTCCGGGAAGATCCCACATGGTGCAGAGCAACTAAGCCCATGCGCCACCACTATCGAGCCTGTGCTCTAGAGCCCGCGAGTCGCAACTACTGAAGCCTGCGTGCCTAGAGCCCGTGCTCCGCAACAAGAGAAGCCACCGCAGTGAGAAGCCCGCGCACCGCAACGAAGAGTAGCCCCTGCTCTCAGCAACTAGAGGAAACCCATGTGCAGCAGCGAAGACCCAATGCAGCCAAAAATTAAATAAATGAATAAATGAATTAAAAAAATATATTCAGGATATGCACCATATGTCCTTACTAAAATCCAAAAATCGGACCCACAGGGTTTCCACAATAAAGTGATGATTCTCAATCTTGCTTCAATTGGAATAATCTGGTAAGCTTTTAAAACAAAAAACACTAATGCCCAGGCCCAGTCCTAAATATTCCGGTTCAATTATATCTCCCAGTTTTTGTAATATACTTTTTTAAAATTAATTACTCTATTTATTTATTTATTTTTGGCTGCGTTGGGTCTTCCTTGCTGCACGTGGGCTTTCTCTAGTTGCGGCGAGCGAGGGCTACTCTTCGTTTTGGTGCACGGCCTTCTCCTTGCGGTGGCTTCTCTTGTTGCCAGGCACAGGTTCCAGGCACTCAGGCTTCAGTAGTTGTGGCACGTGGGCTCACTTGTTGTGGCTCGTGGGCTCTAGAGCACAGATTCAGTAGTGGCTCACGCGCTCTAGAGCGCAGGCTCAGTAGTTGTGGTGCACGGGCTTCGTTGCTCTGTGGCATGTGGGATCTTCCCAGACCGGGGCTCGAACCTGTGTCCCCTGCATTGGCAGGCGGATTCTTAACCACTTGCGCCACCAGGGAAGTCCCAGCTTTTTATTTTGAAATAATTATAGATTCATAGGAAGTTGCAGAAATAGCTCAGAAAGCTCCTGTTACCCTTAGTTTTCCTCAGTGGTAACATCTTGTATAAAACCAAGACATTGATATTGCTACAATCCACAGATTTCATCAATTTTACATGTACTCGTGTGTGTGTGTGTGTGTGTGTGTGTGTGTGTGTGTGTGTGTAGTTCTGTGTAATTTTATCACCTGTGTAGATTCATGTAACAACCACCAGAATCAAGATATAGAACTGTTCTATCTCCACAACGATCCCTGTGCTACTCCACCTCCCTCCTTGCCGCATTCTTAACCTCTGGCCCCATTTATTTCTGAGTTCCAAGGAGATGTCTCACAGAGAAACCTCACATATGTTTCCCCACACCAGCATGCTTGATACCGTCACTTCCTACAGGCCCTCTGGAGGAGGCCCAGTGCTGTCCCTTCTACCATTGCTGTCTCCAAGTCCATGCCCTCCTGTTTCCAGGAATACCCGAATCCTACAAACCTTAGATATGCCAAATGGGGCCATGATATGTGTCATTTACCCAGGATGATCTCTAAGAAATGGAAAGGCTGCCCATTCTCCAGCTGTGTCCCAGTTTGCCAGCAGGGTACCGGAGCAAGATTGCCTCTGCCAGAATGATACACCCTCTAACCCTTCTGACTGCCATTCCCGTGTCTTTGGAGGTCAGCTCTAAGCCCCAGTGCTGTGCTGGGCAGGCACTGCCTTTCCTCCCTATGTCTCCATCTCTGTCCCGCAGGGGCCTCTGTTCAAAGCTCCTTCATCACAGTGTCCAGATCCTCTAGGTAAACAGATGCCTGGGGGGTTCATTGCGCACAAGTGCATCAGTTACCACTAGGCTAAATTGCAGAATCACAAGTTTAGGCTTGGCTGGGAGTCCCACTCATCTCAGGATAAATTCAACAGCATTAAAAAGGGATGGATAGGGCTTCCCCGGTGGCTCAGTGGTTGAGAGTCCGCCTGCCGATGCGGGGGATGCGGGTTCGTGCCCCGGTCCGGGAGGATCCCACATGCCGCGGAATGGCTGGGCCCGTGAGCCATGGCCGCTGAGCCTGCGCGTCCAGAGCTTGTGCTCCACGGCGGGAGGGGCCGCGTACCGCCAAAAAAGAAAAAAAAAAAAAAAGGGATGGATATAGCCAACTTAAGCTCAGGGACTATGTCATCAGTTTAGCGCATCCATAATCTCATTCAAAATATACAGGTTTTACTGAGTCTAGCTTTGGTCAAAAATGTTTGATTGTCTAAAGAAGATCCTCTCTCATTCCCCTCCCGTGTAACGTAAGATGTGTTCCTGGTAATTAACTGTATACTCTAGTATTCAAGTCACAGAACAGCAACAAGGGAGTGTGACTTTGCTAGGACAGGAATTAACGTCACCCAAAGAGAGATACAAGGAGTCTAGAACCTCTTTACAGGAGAGGGTAGCATGTTTTAGGTGGTCCAAGAATAATTACACCATGTTAGGCAAAAACACAACGTTGCTATTGTCTTTATTTGGAAGCAAAACAGGAATAAAAGAAGGGTATGTGAATGCCAAGTCGACAAGGCCTAGACTGTAGCGGCTTTGTACCATGGGAACTGAGCTGCAGTAGAACTACGTTTCCACGAATTCCCTTGTCTGTAGAGTTCCAGGTTTGCACTGGCCACAGGCAATGTTTTGCATCAGATTTGGAAGGTGGCAGGAAAGCAGTAGCTGTGTTCTCACTTCCTGGAGGTACCTGCAGAGTAGCGGCACCGTGGTCGCCTGTGAATATTGTCACTGATTTGCTGGCTGGGCTGGTTAGCGGGAGGCAACATCTAGTCCAAGGTTCCTCCAGCTCCTGCCAGATCTCCTCTGTCAGTTTCTCTGAGTCCTAGGCCAGGTACGAGTGCAGATCTGTCGCAAAGAGAGCAAGCTTCTCCTTCAGGTCACCTCGTAATGAAGGTTGGGGACGATGAGAGACAGATGGAGGTCCCAGTGTGTCTTTGCTGTGTCTGTCTGTTCTTATCCATCCCCAGCTCCCTTCTCAACTGCCCATCTCGTTGACCCATAGCAACTTCAGCCTTAACCTTAGATGCATGGCCGAAGGTACACACAGGCAGCTCCGTCAGCTCATCCAAATGCAAAGACAGGACCCCTGTTCTCGCTATTCCACATTCCTCCAGTGCTCCTGCATCTTTGATCAACCCCTGACGGACACAGATTTCTGTACCGATTACCTCTCAGAGAAGCTCTAACTGACGGGACTTGGAATTTGTTGATTGAACAGAAGATCAAGTGTTAACTGTATACTGATTGGAGTGGTGGAAAATGAGCAAGAAATAAAAATGCCCTGTGGAGATGCATGAAAATATATATTCTCGACCCGGAACAACAAATCCAACGTAACACTGGGCCTTTCTACTCTGACACTCAAATATCCTGCCTGTTCCTCAAACGGGAAGCGTCTTTACGAATGCTTAATCATTCATTTACTGGACAAACGATGTATGGTTAACCTCTGAGGTATGTCTGCCCCACCTGCTATGCCCCACCTGGACTCAAGCACGCATTAGCAATGGTTCAACAAATTTGCTTAGACATTTTCCTTCCTCCCACCCTAGCCTTGACCCCAGACTTCCTTCACTTCCACTTGCTCTCTCAAACTTGCAGCTCTAGATTCTGAGGCCCTGACTCAGATCCCGGCCTTAGGAGGGGTCCCAAGATGTCACATTCATCTGTGTGCACCCTGGTACCTGGACCTCAGTCTGCCTATGGACCCTGGCACCTCCTGGGATCTTGTAGGAACCCATAGCCCCAGCTCCTACCGAAGTCAGTTTCAACTTTGATGACCTCGATGGTGCTTCCCAGTGGGACCCCACATGAAGGTCCCAACACCCTGGAAGTGAAATTAAGCCACATAAGAAATACAATGTAAGCATCTAAACAGTTTTGAGGAAAGCCCACTCCATTCCACCCAACCCAAGGTAATCAGGGAAGTCCTCCCGGATTAGGTGACCTTTGTAGGACTGGTACAAATTTAAGCATAACCCCAGCTATATTTCACGGTCCAAGAGATGAGCTGGGCAGGTTGGAAGGGAAAAAATGCTTTGGATAATGGGGGAAGCCACAGAATTGGAGCATGAGGCCTTGTGTGCATAAAAATCAGTTAAATGATTAAAATGTTGTAGAGAAAAAGGTAGGAAATACAGGCAAGTTCTAATTTTCGGTTCTAAAAAGAACCAAGGAAACTCTAACCACCAAAAATCAGCCTTTAGTTTGTCGATCGCTTAAAACTTGTCTTTCACAAACTTCTTGCTGGGGTAACAAACACCTGAACGGTGAAAAAGAGGAAAAACCAGATGAACATAAATTGTTAGTTGGTTGCCCCCAGATTAAGAGTGCACCATTCCATAACGATGAGAGACAAGTCCCAGTTCTGAGGCTTTCGGCAGTTCAGGGAAGCACACACACACCTCCTGGACTCCACGAGCGCTCTTTACAGGCTGCGTTGGTGAACACGGCCTAAGAATGCATTTTTGAACCTGATAAATCATATTAACAACTTCTCTAGTAAAATACATAGGGAAAAAAATGGCTGAAGATACTTGCTATAGATAAATATAGCACCACAGCTTTCTGACGGCTTATGGAAGTAGAGATTTCTCTCATAATAATTTTTTTAAAAAAACAAGTTGGAAGGACACCAGAGGGACACTGTTCCCTCTAAAAAAATTGTTTTGACTACACTTCTGCAAGACAGGTGTGATCCTCAGAGGATTCTCCAGACAAGAGGATGGAACAAACCTGGAATATTTTGAAACTTATCTAACAAATATTCCAGTCAATACATTTGGAATAAGTTCCACAGATCCTCACTATTTAAATAAACTCTGATTAAAAAGTTTCTCACCAGGGAATTCCCTGGTGGTCCAGTGGTTAGGACTCTGCGCTTCCACTGCAGGCAGCCTGGATTTAAACCCTGGTAGGGTAACTAGGATCCCATAAGCTTCACCTCATGGCCAAAAAAAAAAAAAAGAAAGTTTCTCACCCATGGTAATAAAATAGTTCTTCTCAGATTCATCAGATTAGTTAGAGATGAACTATGTCTACAGTTACTGTAGACACATCCAAAGGACTGTGATCTACCTCAGGATAGACAAATCATGAAGCTGTGTGATCATAATATTGTGCCCCTGAATTGGAACTAAGTAGCAGAAAGGCTTAGAAAAGGAGGGAACACAGGAATAGTTTTCATGGATAACCTGTACAAAGCCAGGATCCACATGGTTCAGTCTCAGAGTGGTATGGTGGTCAAAGAAATACAGTCCACTAGAGATTATCATATGAAGTGAAGAACACCAGACAGAGAAAGACAAACATCATATGACATTGTTTATACATGGAATCTAAAAAAAAAAGAAAGAAAGAAAGAAAAAGAACTTATTCACAAAACAGAAATAGACCCACAGACATAGAAAAGAAACTTATGGTTACCAAAGGGGAAAGGTGGGGAGAGATAAATTAGGAGTTTGGGATTAACATATACACACAACTATATATAAAATAGATAACCAACAAGGACCTGCTATAAAGCACAGGGAACTCTGTTCAATATTTTGTAATAACCTATAATGGAAAAGAATCTGAAAAAGAATATATATATATATATATATATATATATATATATATATACACCTGAAACTAACACAATGTAAATCAACTATACTTCAATTAAAAAAAAAATTTTTTTTACATAAGAGACTACAGAAAAAAACCCCTCCATCTCAACACATTGGTTTGTTGGTAGTGATGACGTGGAACAGACACCTTCAGACATTGCTGATGGCTGTGTTTGTTAGCAGAACTTTTTGGGGAAGCAATTTGCAATATGTATCAAGAGTCATTAGTATATTCATACTCTGAGCCTGTAATTCAACTTGTAGAAACTAAAGAAAAAATTAAAATATAGAAAATGCATTACAATGGTATATATTATGGATTTATTAATACCATTAAAATTATAAACAAACAGAAATATGATTAATATATTTTAGTAATCTCCTGAATGAAAAACCATCCATTCATTAAAATGTGTCCTTAAAAAAAAAAAAAGAAAGAAATACAGTCCAGCACAAAAAGGAATTTCAAAGACTCACATTCTTTAGTTGAGGTTCTTAGAAACCATGAAGGCCAATATGGCGCACAGCAACATTTACGAATTTTCCTTTCTTCTCTGCCCATCTCACTCATAGCTGCTGCATTTGTTCTAAAGAATCTCTTTCCACAATTTCCCCATTCCTTTTTCCAAACCCAGCCCCTGTCTTTCCTTTCTTTACTTTCTCTCCTTTTCTATCTCTTGATTGTGTATGTTGATACAGCCCCCCTCCCAGCAATTAAAAAAGGAATAAAACCACTCCCTTTTTAGGGGGGGAAGGGGGGAGGAAATTGGGCAGGCCAGGACAGCATTATTTTTTGTTATCTGGGAAAGGGAGGAAGGCTGCAGACATTCCCACATAACAATCTTTATCCCATTGAACACCCTCCCTGCCAGAGAGAGATAAGAGGACTTAATTTATAGTGAGATCAGGATGGGGAACCCAATTCAGAGACAGAAATGAATCCAGGGCCACACACTCACAAAAAGCATATATTTCAACCATCCTTGTTGGTTGATGTATTATTTCTTTATTGTAAGAGACTAAATATGTCAAAGAGCTCATGCTTTGAAAATCATGAAGAGGCAACAAAACTTGACTTAATAAATGTCACAAATAAATATAACAATAATAAATGATAAATGCTGATATGTATCCAATTATCTCTCTTACCTTCAATAGAGATGTAATGTTAGATAATTTGAAGGGGTGTGGGTTCAGATAAAAGAAGGTTCTTCCTCACATAAAAGCTATACCCTAACTCCAGCATGGGAAAACATCATAGAATTCATCCCTCATAAATTCCAGGTACTATGCCAGCCCTTAGAGCCACACCAATATTCCAGTGTCTGTGAAGCCCATTTTACAATTTTTTAAAGCAAGATTTTAAGTAGAATCTTATTATGGTATACACACTCTGGGGCAGGATTTTACTTCCCTGACCAACATCGGGGCTGGGGTGGGGCGGGGCCCCTTGAGGAATGAGGGCTGCTGAGCTCAACTGCTCAGCCTGGCGGGAGCATCGAAACTGGCAGAGGAGAGAGGTCTGGTAGGGAACTGGGGGTTGGAGCTCCTGCAAATTCCTTGAAGCCAAAAAGGTGTGGAGAGAGTGAACAGCAGGAACCTAACAGCCTGAAGTGGCATTTCTGGTGTGCAGCCAGGCAGCTTTTTTCATCTGAGTTTTGGAAAAGTCCTCCCTTACATAGAACTGGTACATCCCTCTGTGAACTGCTTAAGCCAGGGCAAGATGTGCACAGCCTCTGGGAACAAACATGATGCCCCCCTCCAACCTACCCCCAAAACAACTCAGCGCAGCACTGTGCTTCAAATAAACTGACGAGCCCTGCGGCCTATAGTCAGTGACTTCACCCTTAAGCCACCAAGGACTTCACCCTGGCAAGAAAATGATGATGATACATAATGTAGGATTAGTCTGCTTGAGCTGTTATAACAAATTACCATAGACCAGGTATCTCAAACAATAGAAACATTTATTTCTCACAGTTCTAGAGGGTAGAAGTTCAAGATCAAGGTGCCAGCATGATCAGGTTCTGATGAAAACCCTCCTCCTGTTTCATGGCCACCTTCTCCTTGTGTCCTCACATGGTGGAGAGAGAGAAAGCAGCAAGCTCTGATGTCTCTTTTTATATGGGCACTAACTGCATTCATGAGGGCTCCACCCTCATGACCTTAACACCCTCCAAAGCCCCCACCTCCTAATACTGTTACATTGGGGTTAGGATTTCAACATATGGATTTTGGGGGTCCACAAACATCTGGTCTGTCACACACACACGCGCGCACACACACACAATTTACAGGCATAGGATTCTAAAACACAGCGTGAATTCTCTTAAAAGTCACCAACATTCACTGATCATCTATCTAAGCAGAATTCTATACTAAGGTCAAGAGATTTTTGGTTTTATTTTTAATTATAGGATATTGCACTTTGCTAAAGAGGCATCATGGATGGAATAAAGGCAGTCCCAATGATACTGCTATTTATTTACCTGAGGAAGCCACTTACCTGCTCAGAGCCTCAGTTTCCTCATCTGAAAATTTGGGGATGATAAAACCCGCCTTATAGAATTTGCAAGAATACTAAGTGAACGAATTACTCTATGAAAAGCAACTGGCCAGAAATAGTAACAAGCAACAGTAGAATTTAGAAAAAGGATTTGTTTGGCTCTAACAGATGCTCTCCAAAGGTGAAAAAACGAGGTTGGTGAGAAAGGCGGTGGCTGGTTGGTAACGAGGCTTTGAGAGCCGCCCGCCCGCCCGCCCGCCTGCCTGCTGCCATGTTTGATTGTGAAATCTCGGGCTCTTAGAAGCTTCTATAAGGGAACGAGCAGTCACAATGCCGCACCTTGTAGCGCCGGTTGCAAGGATGCTTGTAAAACACTCAAAGCCTATTAAAAATTCCCAGCAGATCTCTTCTCCCAGATCCTTCCCCACTCCCCACCAATGAACCACTACACATCCAAGGGAAACAAAGAAGCAATTCTAAAGCACAAAGGAGCTGCCCAACTATTCCAGTAGTTTCCCCAGGGGGGGAGATGTGCGTCCTGACATGCTTGGCTGCAACTGATTGGGAACCAGACTGCGTTCACTGAGCAAGCTGAGAAAGATTTGCCTCTAGCTTTGGCACGTTATGACATCATCTCTTGGCATTTTAAATATTCAATTGTTTACCTTGAAAAGCCTCTTGCATTCATGTCTTGTCTGGGTTGAATAAAATAGGCCTACTTCCAGCTTGTGTTAATTTAAACTCTTAAGGAAAGAAGCTTTATCTAACCCACTTGAGAAAAAACAGTTCCTGGTCTGATGGGAAGAAAGCACTGGAACGGAAGACTGCAGAACTGGGTTCCCGGTCACTCCCTCGTGGTTACCAGAAACAATACAGAAACACGTTCCAGCCTCCATTTCCTCACTTGTAAGATGGACTGAGACATCTTTAAGGTTCCTTTCAGCTCTGAGAGCTACATGACTTGGGGACAAATGAGCCAAAGAGCGAAGGGCTTGACTCTCACCTGCGGCTTCTGCTCCTTGAAGGAGTGAGGATTAGCTGCCATTTAGCCACAGGAATGCAGTGCTTTGATTATTTTGGTGTCTGTTTTCACAGGCATTGAAGCTGAACCCACAGCCAGCCGTGAGACCTGACCGGACCTCTCCTCCCCTTTGAAAGTCAGCAGGCCTGGCTGATACGTGACACAACAGAGGTGCGGCCCCCCACCAGCCCAGCTACGATTACACCCCATCTTGTTGCTTGCTGGGTGTGTGGCCTTGGTAAACCACAAACCCAGCTACCTGCCTCCCTGGCGGGCCAGCTGAATGCCGCTGCTTCCTACCCAGCCCCTTAGGGATATGATTAGAAGAGTTACTTAAAATGTGAAGATGTTACATTCCTAAGGCCCTGGCTGTAACCCAGAGGGGCTCCAGGCAAGATGACTGTCCCAACCACTTCACTCCTAGATGAAACTGAAGTCACCTGGTGTCCTTGGGGTGGCATGGTGTAGAGAATGGTGAGTGAAACTAAAGCTTTTTCAGCAGTGAACTGAGGTTCTCTGAGCAGGTGGCAAAGGAAGAAAGCTCTGGCTTTATTTAAAAGGGCAATTAAAGTTCAGGCAGGAAAGGAAGTGTTGTTCTTCTTAATTTTTCACACTCTCCCTGACCCCAACTTCCATTCCACAAATAGCCCAGGGTACCAGTTTGCTGCCAGCAGAAGTATATGGATACCTCTGGAAAGCTATGAATGATTTACAAGCTGGGTCAATAATTAAGTTGCTAGGGAATGTGTACAAGACATAACGAACCTTAACTCCTTCAATTCCAGGAGAAATGCTCCTGGGGCTGGCAAGAGAATAATGGTTGCAAACAAAACACAATCCACGCAGATTTGAAATGCTCTGAGGTAGTAAAATGTGTCAGTCTGTTACTTGGGACCCAAACCCACAACTTCTGTTCTATCTCTGCTCTGGGAGGCTGGGTGGGCTTGAGTGGACCCTTTTCCTGGACCCTGCTGGAGCTCCCTCAAGGACCTCCCCAACGAAGATTTTAATCATGGCAGATCCAGGTCAGTCCTAAGGGAAAATCACCCACACATTCATGTGGGGGAAGGGAGTCTATGTGTGCAATCCATGGGAGGCACAGTCCCAGTCACCCATTCTAAGTAAGGGGTCAAGGATAACACCCCGGAAAGAGTCAGCAACAGGAGCCTGTGCAAAGCGCAGAGAAGTGCAGAGAAGTCAGCCAGGTGTGGGAAGGCCTCTCAGGTGAAGCAGGGCTGGACCCAGGCCTCAGATGATGTGTGGATGAGGGACAGGACACTTCAGGGACAGACAGTAGCTTCTTTCATACAGTCATTCCAGCCACAGGCCTACGCTGAGTGCTGCCTTCCACAAGCCAGACACGGGGATGGGCGCTGGGGACACACGAGCGACAGAGAAGGATAGTGCCCGTTATGGGCAGAGCTGTGTTCCCCCAAATTCACACGTTGAAGCCATAACTGCCAGTACCTCAGAATGTGACTGTGTTTGGAGACAGAGCCTTTAAAGAGGTGATTACATTAAAACGAGGCCATTGGGTAGGTCCTAAGCCAATCTGACTGGTGTCCTTATAAGAAGAGGAAACACGGATACACAAGGAGACGGCAGGGATGCAGGGCACAGAGGGAAGACCGCGCGAGGACACAGTGAGGAGGAGCCATCTGCAAGGCAAGGAGAGCGGCCACAGGAGAAAGCAAACTGGCAGACGCCTTGGCCTTGGACTTCCAGCCTCCAGAAGTGTGAGGAAATGCACAGCTGTGTAAGCCTACCAGTCTGTGGTACTTTGTCACGGCAGCCCTGACAGACTAACACGGCGCCCCCAGCGCCCACAGGGCTTGAGTCTGTTGAGACAAACAGACAATAAACAGAAATTACACAGTCAATACTTCAGTGACCACTGTGCCAGGTACTAGGAAGGCGAGGACAAGGCACTTGAAAGCACCCAAAGAACAAAATTGGGCCGAGGGAGTCCTGAAGCCTAGCCTCAAAGGGGCAGGGATCGCGGGGAGGAGCTGGACCGGAGCGGCCGCAGGGAGTGTTGGCAAGACAGGCTGACGAGCCTGGGAAGTCCAGAGCGCAAAGCTCCTTGATATGGGCAGAGGGATTCACGCTCCACCTCCAAGGCGATGCGGAGCTATTTCAGGTTTCCAAGTGGAGAAACAGCTCAAGGAGAGCAAGACTTTGCAGAGATTTGTCTCTTGGCATATGCTGAGGAGCTGCAGGCCTCAAGGCAAGGGCGGGGCGGGGGAGGAGGGGGGCAGGGAGGAGGGCTGAACCAAGGTGGAGGAGAAGGGGGGGATGGAGGGGAGAGGCTGCATGTGGAAAGCCTTGTGAAGAAGGGACAGGCCTTGGTGACTGACGGGAAACCCTTTGTTCATTATCTTGTCCCTGCAGTGGCCCGTTGGGGATGCTACTGACCCAGGAAGGCCCTCCATAGACCCATCTCCAGGGTCAGTGGTTGCTATGGCATCCGGCTTTGGGCTTAAAGACCAAACGGAGAGTTTACCTGACACCTTCCTTCTCCATCCCCGAGGTTGTGCACTCCTGAGACCCAGAGAGCTTCTTTAATCTGCGCAATGGGTATCCTCCGGACAGTGGCCGGAAGGCATTTCATCATGGCTTTGAGACTCAGGAAGAAAGTAATACCTGGATGATGTCCATAAAGCCATATTACAGATTTCTTTCTTAGGGTGTCCAACTTCTGGCTGCATTTTCAGCTGTTCACAGCCAGAGTGGGGTGGCAGTGGAGGGGTTTTGGTTAAAAAAAAATGACTGAAATAATCAAACTTCCCATACCTCCCCCTGAAGGGATGTTCATGTCTGACTGACAGAAGCAGGCCAGCAGTTGCTTAGATCTACTGGGAAAGAGATGAAAATGTGAAAAATACTGGGGCTAACGTTCCAGAGCGCCTGCACAGCCAAAGCCCATTGACTTGCAGAAACAGCCTGATGGAGAGAGCTGTAAGGAAGTGGATCCTGGGCTGTCAAGTGCCGGATGAAGCTTGTCACCAGTGTCAAGGAGAGGGGATGCCGAGCCCTGTCAGGAAACCATGGCTCTACAAGCCAAACTTCACAACTGCAGACAGCTACCAAGGCCAGAGCCCACCGCAAGGCGCAGACAGGAGAATGTCAGCCTCATCTGCCATCCGTCAGCAGCCGATGGTTAACTTAGAGATCAAATTAGAGGCACTGCACTCTGCGAGACCCGCATCTGAAGTACTAGGTAAAGGCTAATATAAGCACATGTGGATAAAACACAGGGCAAGAGAGTCTAGCAAAACATCTTAGCATGCCAGCTGACTCTAAATGCATTCTCAGGATGCTGGTGGGAGGCAGGGGGAGTCTTTTTAAGGAGTAGACCATTTAAGAAACTATTTGTGCATGGTGGGCAGCTTTCATTATTTTACCATTACTTTTTAAAATCTCTTAGAACTACGTGGCTTCAAGATGCTCCATTTTGCCCTGGCCAGAAAAGCTAGTAAATGTTATTTGTAATTTGGGTCTGAAGACCAGCTGCACTGAGACTAGCCAGGAGTCCAATACAATCAGAGAATCTCAGACTCCAGCCCAGACCAACTGAACCAGAATCTGCATTTGAGCAAGATCCCTGGAAGCTTCGAGTTCAACTTATAGTGTTAAAAGCACCGCTTTAGAGCAAGTTAGGCAAAAAGAAGAACTGAGACAGGTTGATAGCTAAGTGCTGGCTGGCTTTAAACACGGAGTAATGCTATAGCCAGTTCAGTGCCCACTTCCACTCACTGGGCAGGAGAACTAGAAACAGCCCCTGGGGCCACAGCGAGATGGTGTCGATGGCAATAAAGAGGCAGAGGAAGAGGGCCCAGCTTTAGCTTCTTCCACGAAAAGGACAGCACAGGTGCCTCTCCCTCTACATACTATCATATGTTCTCAGCCTTTAACCACAGAAGGCCAAGGCCCCGAGGAGTACAGTTCATTCAAAGGAAGCCTAAGCAATGTAAAAGAAAAGAGATTTGTTTTCCCAATTAACAAAGGGTAATGGACCTCTTCGAAAAATTGTGCTTGGTGGTACAGGCCACATAAGTAATTTTCCTTTTGTTTACTTTTCCAAAGAGGCTATACCAGGACTAGCCCAGATAATTGCTTTCAGTCTGGTGGAGCAGCAACTGTTTGTGGTACCTATGCTTCCCACCTGAAAGATCAATGAGAAAGGGATTCTGTTCATCAAAGCTGGGCTTAAATCCTGGCTGTTCTAGTTACCATGTGACCCAGGACAAGTCTTTTACTTCCTGAAATGGAGAGAGTAAACTATAAAATGCCGAGTGTTAATTACAATTATTACTCATCATGGAGTGGAAGCATAGCAGCACAGCTTAGCGTGGCCTAATAACAGCCACTATTATCCCTGTGTTACAGTCTAGGAGACCAAAGCTTTGAGAGGTATGGCCCAATGTCCTCCAGCTAGAAAGTGACAGAGCCCCGAACTGGTAGATGCCAGGACTGTCTCTCTCAAGAGCCCAGAGGATGGTTAAAACTGATTCCATAGTCTCCATGCACGGAAGGCGCAGTCTCTCTCCCAGCCCCTTTCACCCTGCCCCATAATTGATGCTCCCACACTTTAAGATGAAATTACAAGTGAACCAGATTTACAAAGGGTACTCATCGACAATTTATGTTAGGAGAGTAATCAATGCTCACATCATTTATCTTACTACCCTTATGACTGCAAAAGCAATTATTGATATTTTAAATTGTGACCTGTTCAATCTTTGCTCTCCTTTGCTCCTGAATCATTTCATTTTTCACCCCGGAAAAATCTTAACTCTTCATGTCAACAAGAAAAATCTCAAAACAAGCTGGTAAAACAAACACCCTATCTACTCTCCTACTGTAAAATAACTAGCCTTCTCCCTCTTTCTCCCCACCCCGTCTTCCCCCTCCTCTTTTCTTTTTTTTTTTTTCTTTTTTTTTTAGTGCAAATGAAACTGAGCTTTGAGCTCTCTCCCAGGCCGGAGAGTAAGTATACCCTTAGCCTGAGTGAAACAGAGAAGGTTGAAACTGAAAGATTGAATAGACTTGAATTAAAACAACTTTCTCTCAAACAATAGCATTTAAGAGAATTTGGCAAAGGTTAGGCATGCCGAGAATGCTGTATTTCCTGGTATCATCTGATTAGCTTTTAAGATAATTAGTGGCAATGAGAGTATTACTTGAGCAACAAGCACATTCCTGGAGAGAAGCAGGAAGGGTAGAGCTGAGAATCCTGAGCAGTAGCCTTGCTGGCTCACCAGCTTCTTTTGCATCTGTAAATTCTCTCCCTGGCTTCAGTGCCATGTGGGTGACCCTAGGGGCAAGACTTTGATGTGTGGGTTTGGTGGCATTCAAACTCCCAGCACTTTGCCTGCATTACCCTTAGCTATGCGTCCTACTACTTTTCTGGGGGAAATATTTGCTCTCCCCATCGCAGGAAGAAGGAATGGCTGCACGCACACTGACAGTCCTCATGACAATCCAGTGTGGCACCTACAATTATTATTCCCATTTTGCAGATGAAGCAACCGAGGTCTAGACAGATTTAGTAACTTTCCCAATACAGTTCAATAAATATTGAAGCTGGAATTAAACCCAACTTTCTCTGACTCCAGAGCCCGGGCTACAACAAGTAACGTTTCTGCCTTATCTCACGTCCTTGTTTTACGTCTACATTTCCACAACTGCAAGATAAAGAGAGAAATAAAAATGTCATGAATGTTTCCAAGAAGTACTAGGCTTTTTTTTTTTTTTTTTTTTTTACCATCTGGCTGGCCAAGCAGCCAGGCGGGTGCTACCAGAATAGATATTCAACCAACTCTGGTTTCTATCTTTTCTCAGACACGAATTACTTCTGAGTAATGTTCATAGTTTCTCTTTCTTTCTTTCTTTCTTCTTTCCTTCCTTTCCTTCCTTCCTTCCTTTCCTTCTCTTCTTCCTTCCTCACTCCCTCCCTTCCTCCCTCCCTCCCTTCCTTCCTTTCTCCGCCAACCAGGGATCAAACCCACGCGCCCTCAGTGGAAGCACAGGGTCTTAACCGCTGGACCGCCAGGGAAGTTTTTCATTTTTGAAAAATCTCTCCCAATGTTGCCACATTTTAAGAGAAAAACTTAGCAGCTGCTGAGTATTTAGTGTGGGCTATGTTAACAAACAGACTGCCACTCAACTGCTCCCACACCTCATCAGTCATCATTAATCAGTCATACTACTCTTCCCTAGTAAGGCTGAAAAGAGCTTCAGAGTCCTTCTCAACACAATGCTTTAGACAACTGTATACTAGAAATCAACTAGAGCTGGCCCACAGGGCGACACCTATTTGTGCTTCCTTGTCTAAGTATGTAGCTGGGTACTTTCCCATAGCTGTTAAACTACCCAAGTTTCAGATGTGAGGTTGCGCAGAAAAAGCAAAAGTCATCATAACACAAAAATATTCACTCAAGGAACTGACCACTCTTCTATGTCAGACCTCCTCAGCCATCTGTCCCATTTTTACACAAGCCAGTTCCCCTGAAGTAAGAATGTTATGCTCTTTGTTGACTGTTTTGCAAGTATATATTCAAACATGCAAAGAGATGGCAAACGTTGGGAAATATAAACTTTTGTGAAGTGGGTAAAAGTGATATTGACAAACTGCTCAAATCAGACACATGAAGCCATCAACAAATGAGAATCTGGAAAAACTATACCAGCTAACAATTGAAGAAGAGAAAATCTAAGGGTGATGACAAGACAGGTGCTTCAAAAGAGATTATTTATATATCAAAGGGTTGGGCTGAAGCTCCTGGGAAAAACTGATAAAGCCTTGGAATACTTTTGCAAAAAACAGGCATCTTGCTTATGCATGTACTGTGAAATCCAAACAAAAAGTGGAGATTATGCCATGCCCCTGCACAAGTTTGTCAGAAAACAATTATGCTGAGAAAAAAATCAACACTCCACTAATTGAATTCTTAATGAAGTATTTTTTGCAGGTAATTCTATGCAAAATGAATCAGACCCGGTCCCACCATTCATATTGTTTTGGAATTTAATATGGAGCTTGGAATTAGCTGGGGGAATTATGTGGTTGTTGTTTTGTTTAAAAAGAAAAAACCCTTAGTCCAAACCTCTTTACAGATGAACTGACTAAAGGTCACCGAGAGAATCAGTGATTTGCTGAAGTCACACAGCAACCTAGAGCCTAGACATAGTGCCAGAGACCCTGAGGAGCCATCGATTTAACATCTTCTCAGTCACGTCTCTGACCTGAACCTAATTCCTTAGTTCCCCAGAGGTGATAAAGAGAGTGGTGAGACTAGGTCTGATTCATTTTGTATAGAATTACCTGCAAATAAAACTTCATCAAGATTTCAAAGAAAGGCACATGTCCCATCTCCTGCCCCATCACATTTTTTACCTGTCATATCTCCCAAGAGATAAGGTGTTTCTGGATGGTTCCTCCCAAAATCGGGTAGGGCAAAGATGTAAAGCTCAAAGGGAACCGGGGCTTCCCTGGTGGCGCAGTGGTTGAGAATCTGCCTGCCAATGCAGGGGACACGGGTTCGAGCCCTGGTCTGGGAAGATCCCACGTGCCACGGAGCAACTAGGCCCGTGAGCCACAACTACTGAGCCTGCACGTCTGGCTCCTGTGCTCCACAACAAGAGAGGCCGCGATAGTGAGGGGCCCGCGCACCGTGATGAAGAGTAGCCCCTGCTTGCCGCAACTAGAGAAAGCCCTCGCACAGAAACGAAGACCCAACACAGCCAAAAAATAAATTAATTAATTTTAAAAAAAAGCTTAAAAATTTTTAATTAATTAATTTTTAAAAAAGCTCAAAGGGAACCTTCTGGTGAGGGCTCCTGGGTAGTATGCTCAAGTGGTTAAGGCCACGGACATTGAGTCCAACAGTATAGAGTGTGGCTCCACAATGTACTAGCTGGGTGACCATGGGCAGGTGAACTAACCTCTCTGAGCCTCAGTTACCTCATCTGTAAAGTGGAGATAATAATAGCCACCCCACAGTGTGGTTATGAGGTTCAAGTCAGCAAATGCCCGCTAAGTACCCAGAGTAAGATTCAGTCAAAGATAGACTTCTTCCTATCCCCCTTCTCCTTCCTATCCCTTCCTATCCCAGTCTTGGTCCAGCCCTTTAGGAATGCCTCCTCCTCCCCTGTCCCAGGTACAAATGCATAGACAATGAAAATCACATCTTCCTTTTCCACCCTGTTCCACAGACACCATGGCCCTCTCCCCAGAGGCAGGCAGGTCATCACCTTCCTGTGATTACTTCCTGAGATGGTCAAAGCACATACAAACATGTATATGTCCCTGTGATTACCACACTAATAGCACAGCTCTGTACACCCGTTCTCATCTGTCTCCCAAGTCACTATAGGTCTGTACCACAATCTACTCAACCAGGCCCCTGTTGAAAGGCACCTGGGGTGTCCCGTCCATCTTTTGCAACTTACAAACAATGCTGAGATGACTATGTCTTTACAAATGTCCTCTCACATACATATCTATATCCTGCACAGTATTCCATCCTGGGAAGGTACATAATTTATTTAGTCAACTCACTATTGAAAATCATTTAGGTGATTTTCAACTTTTGGTGTAACAAACCATTCTGTGATGAACATCTTTCTACATAAATTTCTTAAAATAATTCCTTACAAAGAAATTGCTAGGTCGAAATGTGTTCAAATTTTAAATTTTTGTCAATATTGTCGATTTTCCCTCCAAAGAGGTTGTACCAACCTACCTGTCTCCCAACTGTGTTTGAGTGTTCCTTTCTCTGAAGTCTCACCTAAACTGTTTGTTATAAAAACTTTTTGATTTTTAACAATCTAATAGGTGAAAAATGTCATCTTGCTGTTGTTTTTGTTAGCATTTATTTAATTATTCATGCACTTGGCATTCTCCTTTATGTTTATAAAGCAGTTGTATTTCTTTTGTTGGCCTCTAGCTGGTCTTTGCCCATTCTTCTACCGAGTTGTAGGTCCTTTTCTTACTGAGTTGTAAAACTTTTGAAATATATATTCAGTAAATTATCTCTTTGCCATGTATATATATATATATATATATATATATATATATATATAGAAGGCAAAATATTCAAAATACAAATAACTTAGGAAAATGTCTCAAATATTTTCCTAAGTTTTTATTTGTATTTTGAATGTCTTTATGGTAATTCTTTGCTATGTAGAAATTTAAAACTTTTTATAAATTTATTTTATTTATTTATTTTTGGCTGTGTTAGGTCTTTGTTGCTGCATGTGGGCTTTCTCTAGTTGTGGTGAGTGGGGGCTACTCTTCGTTGCGGTGCGCGGGCTTCTCATTGCGGTGGCTTCTCTTGTTGCAGAGCACGGGCTCTAGGCGTGCAGGCTTCAGTAGTTGTGGCTCACAGGCTCTAGAGCTCAGGCTCAGAAGTTGCGGCGCATGGGTTTCGTTGCTCCACAGCATGTGGGATCTTCCTGGTCCAGGGCTCAAACCCATGTCCCCTGCATTGGCAGACGGATTCTTAACCACTGAGCCGCCAGAGAAATCCCTTAAATTCTTGATGTAGTCAAACTTGCTAGTCTTTTCTTTTATGGATTCTAGGTTCTGTATCTTAGCCTCAGAAAGCCTGGACTCATTTAAAATTCTTTCATGTTTATTTCTAACATTTTTATGATTTTACTTTCTTATACTTAAATTTGTGATCCATCTGGAATTTATTTTGGTATAAGGAATAAGGTACAAGGGGTGTCCCGTGCCCCTCCTCCTGGGGTCTGCAGCACCAGCCTAAAGTGTCTCAGGTCCTATTTGGCAGCCACAAATAGAACTCCTAATGAAAACATCATTTCAAAAATAAGCATAGTAAATGATGTAGGAAAAACAATATATACAACTTCATTCACAATTTTGAAGCAAAAACTTAAAGGAAAAGGAATTTGGAGAAGTCATCAGCAGAGGGGCACCCGGACATAATACAAAGTGCCCTGGGTGAAAAGCCAGAGCCTTGGCCTCTTGTTCCAGCCATGGAGTACCTACACGTCTCCTCTCCTCTTCATCTCTAAAATATGGAGCTTGTGCTAGAAAAAGCCTGAGTTTCTTTCAGCAGTAATACTTGAGATTCCAGAACTGCCTCGGAGACCCTTTCCAAGGTTTCTTCTCAAGTCCCATAGGCTCCTTGGTGAGAGTCCCCTGAAGCTACTCTCATGCTCTGAAGCTTCCTTGACTTAGCCTTGCCCGGGAAGTCTCAGATCATGACCCTAGAAGGAAGCCCCTCCTTTACGTTATTATTTTCAAAAATTTCTCATGAAACTAGCAGAGTCTCTCACCTTCCTGGGTCTCATTCTTTGAAAGAAACAGTAAAGTAGGACGGTCACCTGGACTTTAACAAGCTTCTCTTTTCAGCTAAGATACTAGAACTCAGAGACGTGAGCCTGTGGGGGCCCTGGAGAGCATTTGACCCTTGGAAAAGAGGAAATGCTGAGTCCATCTCTTGATAAGGAAAAAAGGCCACTTCTGGGGAGCCTTCAATGCACGCTGCATGACCCAGCAAAGGGAACAGAACCCAGGTTACCATCATTTCCACCCTGAAGCAACCAAATCAGGAAGTTCTCAAAGCAGTTATTTTACAAGAAGTTTTGAGGATTTGGAGCATGGGAAAGATTACTGTCTTTTCCTCCTGCTCCTCCTCCCCCTCCTCCTCCCCTCCCCTCCCCTCTCCCTCCTCTCCCCCTCCTCCCTCCTCCTCCTCCTCCCCACTCCCCCTCCTCCTTCTTCTTTTTTTTTAATAGTTAAGATTGTTTTCTAGGCATCACATATAAGGCAGGCTGAAACTAGAAGCCCAGAGCCTTCCGTGAATGAGTCTAGCTAAGAGTTCATTTCAACCGTGGGCTGCACAGATCCAGATGGGATAGAGGAGAAGGAATGGGGAGCATTAAATACTATGAATTTTGATATGTGTGAGTTTCAGGGCAAGTGAAGGTTCTCTCAGACGTATTCGTTAGGACTTTACATTTTTAGATAGGATAGAGAAGTAAAAGAAAAAAACGAAAAGAACTGAGCCTTCAATGTCGAGAGGGCTTGGGATTGATAACCTGATGGCATATTCTGGTTGTCCAAGAAGCTTCTAGATTCCACGTTTGTGGATACAATGATTCAGCACTCAGGGGCTTAAATGCTCTTTGTTCTTATTGCAGAGAAAAGGGCCTGGAAGGACTCATTTCCAATGCCAGCAGTGTCTCTATTGAGGCGTCAAGGATGGGGGTGAGGGAGAAGGTGGATGGAAACTTTCACTTTTCACTTTATCTGCTTCCATGCATTTTATTTTTTATAACAGATATTTATTCCACTGAATGTTGCAAACACATTTTTAAAGACCTCATTGAGATCATTCAATCCCATGAAGCAAAAGGGTGCCTGGACATTGCATTGCGGAGGAGGGTTTGGCCAGAACTTACGATATTCGGTTCCCCAACCAGAGCTTTGGGTGTCAGCTGAAGCCACCCTGGGCGTTTGTGTCACCTGCTCCTGTCCCCGCTTCCACAGAGATGACTTGCAAATGAAGTTCCTTTGCTGACCTGCCCTTGGGGTTGAGGCGTGAGTGGGAGGCTGGAAGAGCAGTGTGGAAGGTGGTCCTGGTGGGCTGGGAAGGGAGCCTGGAGGTGAGGGAGTCAAGGTTAGCCAGCAAGGTCAGAGCTGGAGACACCACACCTCTGATGGGATTCTCCTCCTCTGTCTCTGCCAGTCTAGCACTTTCAAGGCAGAGATCCCCGCCTATAGAACAAGGCAGGTCCTGAGCTTTCTAATCCGGCAGGAGGAGAGTGGGAGGGGCAATGGGGAGACCTTCCCCTGCCAGGAGGTTGGAGAAGCTCAAAGGTGCCCTAGATTTCTTGCTAAGAAAAACGAGAAAGTGGTCTTGACCCCAGTCCTAGCCCAGAGCACTGAGAAAGGCCCAGGGGGAAGAGAACAAGATAAATCTCCGACTCCAGCCCCCAGTCACTAGGAGACTGAGCAGTTTTCTCAGGGGCCCCGCTGCCCAGCTAATGGATGTTTTTTGGGGGTTGGGTTTTTTTTCCAGTTCGTTAAATCTCTCTTCAAAATGCTGGGTTAAAGTGTGCCCTCCATGTAATTTCTCACCTGGTGGGGGGACCAGGGTAGAGAGGAGTGGGATTTACGTGGTTTGAATCCTGTGTAATTAATCTGTGTCCTTCTTCCCTCCCCCCAATAAAAGTTACATGATCTTTGGATGTTTTCTCCATGTATATTTTGCATATACAAATACACAGTATTCTCCTCTGGGTTAGACTTTCCTATGTTTCTAAAGCATTGACAACCCTTCTCCTTGTCTGAGTTCATTTCTGATGCCTTTCCACTGCTTCTACCATATTTAGCCTCAAATCCTGTACCCAAATACTGAACCTGGTTCTTTTTTTTTTTTTTTTGCGGTACGCGGGCCTCTCACTCTTGTGGCCTCTCCCGCTGCGGAGCACAGACTCCGGACGCGCAGGCTCAGCGGCCATGGCTCACGGGCCCAGCCGCTCCGCGGCATGTGGGATCTTCCCGGACCGGGACACGAACCCGTGTCCCCTGCATCGGCAGGCGGACTCTCAACCACTGCGCCACCAGGGAAGCCCGAGCCTGGTTCTTTTAGACAGCTCTGTAACTTGATATAATCCCTCAGTTCTGAAACAGACTAGAGCAGTGAGCACGTGGCTGTTGACCTCATCAGTGACATCAGATTGGTGACAACGACTGTCCTTTCTCATGGGTTTGGGCAGTCTTGGATTTTTAGATAGTCTCTAATATAAATGCGTAGAGTCCTTCCATAGAATACCTAGCTCTGACTTATGCCTGTTTCAGGAGAAAATCAAAAGTTGAACTAGTGTTTCATGTCTGGCATCACCCTGGTAGAACCCTCACGGGACTGGAGGATCCTGAGGACCAAGGCCCTCACCAGACAGACTTTCAGCCCAAGGAGGAAGGGAGGGATTTAACCTTGGTGAAAAGCCTAATAGTTGCCACTCAGACTTATCCCATTCTGCAAGTTCCCAGGCCCATTTCTGCTCTGCTTCTCTGCCACACCCCATACAAGCAATAATTTAACGAAAAGCAGGCTTGAAAATTGACTACAAAACATCAGAATCAACAAGGTCTTCAGTGCCCCCACCGCATCACTGTAGCATCTTACCCTGGACAAATAGGTAATAAAGACTCTTTTTTTTTTTTGGCCTCCTTTTGCATCTCTCTCAGGAAAGCTGAGCTAATTAAAAAATAAAAGTAACCAGCTGGTAGAGATCTTGGATCTGTGCTTTGAAGCCAAGGTAATAAGCCTTTTGAACAAACTGCAAAATAAAGGACAAGGGGAAAATTCAGGCGGACTTTTGCACAGATTCTTTCTTATCATTTCGTGACATGGTTTTCACATCAGATATTTAATAGCCCATCAATCTGATTATGGTACCATTAGTCCCACTTCCAAACCTGATTAGCCACTCTGGTCTTGTTTCTTACAAAGATTAATTTTAGATTTTTCTCAATTAGGATTAAATGTCAACCAAAATGTAATACATGAAAAGTATTATTAAAATTATCATAATAACAACTTATGTTCCCTCCACATTAAAGCATGTAACACATTTGCCTACAATGTGTGGTTGAGACCCTTTTCTTCCCGAACTTAGAAGAAAAGCCAAAGATACTGGAACTGAATATGAATGAAACATCTGTCAAGAGCTTTGCAAATCCTGCCCTTCATGCAAAATCAAATTTATCTCCATTGGATTAAGTTTAACTGGTTCAGGTCCACACAGTTGCCAAAGATAAGGCGTTAAACTCCTTTAAGGAACGATAACTTAGGAAACGTCCATTGGATTCCTGCACTTTTCTATTGGAACATTCAAATGCCCCTCATGAATTATCAGTGAGATTGGACAGCACTGACTTTCCTTGGGAATTATGTGAGATATTCTATTTTTAACCAGAAGCTTAAAAAGTGTGATGAAATCAATGCTTTAAATTAAGTCTGCATAATACCTCCAGAAAAGTTCTCATTAAAGGAACCAACGAGATTGCAAAAACTGAGGAGCAGATTGAAGTAATCCTGGCTAAAATTCCTGATAGACAATAGTTGTTGCTATTCCTCGTTGCCATGGAAGTCTGGTGTCTGAATGATGGCTTAAGAAAAGAAACAAAACGAGAAACACAACTTGCACACTATCAGCCAGAAACTAGCAGAAATCCCCAGTTGCTGGCACTGAAGCTAACCTTGGCATTTATATTCCAAACCAGTTCTAGAGATGAAATTGCAAAGGCAAGGCCTGGGGTTTTAGCTGACAGAAAAATGAATTAGAAACATCTTCAATTTAGATTTTGAAAATGAAGGCAAGTATCAAGAAAAACATTAAAACCATGCTTTTTGGGCTTCTCTGGTGGCACAGTGGTTAAGAATCTGCCTGCCAATGCAGGGGACACGGGTTCAAGCCCCGGTCCGGGAAGATCGCACGGGTCGCGGAGCAACTAAGCCCGTGTGTCACAACTACTGAGCCTGCACTCTAAAGCCCACGTGCCACAACTACTGAGCCTATGTACTGCAACTACTGAAGCCCGCGCTCCTAGAGCCCATGCTCTGCAACAAGAGAAGCCACCACAATGAGAAGCCTGCACACCGCAACAGAGTAGCCCCTGCTCGCCACAACTAGAGAAAGCCCGCGCGCAGCAACGAAGACCCAGTGCAGCCAAAAATAAATAAATTTAAAAAAAAAGAAAGCATGCTTTATTCAACAGCCCTAGAATGTAGATATAATAACTACTATTTCTAATATTTCAGAATATTTCAACCAATATTCTAATATTGGTTTCCAACCAGTATTTTTGAGAAAGAGAACTAGATCAGTTGTGCATGTTTGTGAGTGTATATGTGTGTGTGTGTGTGTGTGTGTGTGTGTGTGTGTAATCTTTTACAAACGAAATTGGGATCCTACTACATATAAATTTTACCATCGCTATTCACCAAAGGGCTATCCCTACAGGCCAAGCTCTGAGAGGCTGTCCCTTCCTCTCTAACACTGATGGATGCCAGCAACCACCATAATGGTGCAGGTATAAAAAGGTCTCTGTGTTTCTCTTCACAGCACAAAGGCTAATAGAATGAAGTGGGTGTAAGAGTTAGTGTCCAAAGGTGGAAATTCAAGGCGATATGGAGCCCATCATCTCATAACAGAAAATCATCAGGTTTACTATGTTCAGTTAAGGAAATCCTACCCTTAAAAAGCATGGTAAAGCCTAGTCCTAGAAGGATGTGATGTGTTCAGGAACCTAAGTGACTGATGCAGGAGGAAATGGGCCCACAGAGGAAAGCCTTCCTGCCTCTACTGTGAGTCTTAGGACGATGAACGGGGGAGAAAGGGAACCATACTGAGCACCACCCCTCCGGTGCTCAGCCAGCCACTCTATGAACCTGCAGCCCTATGGCAACCTTGGAAAGTAAAAACTTATTTTGCTGTTAACAAAACTGAGGTTCTGAGCCCAAAGTCACCAGCTAATAACTGGCAGAGCCATGACTTAAATCCAGATCTCTCCATCACTGAACCTCCCCACTATACAACTCCGTATCACCAGAACTGGGATCCTTTTGTCTGCTCAGTTACACACAGGATGAAAAAGTAACTCCAAGTGTCTACAGAGCCTCAGACTCCAACAGGTCATCCATCTATTCATTCAGTAACCACCAAGCATCTTCTGTGTCCTGGGCATTGTTCTAGCTGCTGGCGATAGCCGTGAACAAAGACAAAGCCTTTGGTTTGCATTCAAGATAAAGAATAAACAAATTTAGATAGATAGATAGATAGATAGATAGATAGATAGATAGATAGATAGATAGATAGAGATATAACATGTCAGGTGCTGGTAAGGGTACACCTTGTTGAAAGGAAGGGTAAAGGGAACAGAGAGTGGCAAGGGTGGGGCTGCATATTAGTTTCCTGTGGCTGCCATTAGTTAGTGGTAACAAATTACCACCAACTTGATGGCTTAAAATAACAGAAACTTATTCTCTCAGAGTTCTGGAGGCCAGAAATCCAACATCAACATTATCAGTAAGGCCTTGCTTCCTCCAGAAGCTCTCAGGGAGGGCCCCTTTTCAGCCTCTGGGGGCTGTCAGCATTCCTTGTGGCCACATACTCCACTCTCTGCCTCTGTCTGCATGTTTGTCCTTCTTACTGTTGGTCTCCAATCTCCCTCTTTCTCTTACAGGGACACTTGGCATTGGATTTAGGGTCCACCCAAATAATCCAGGACGATGCACCCTCATCTCAACATCCTTAACTTAATTACATCTGCAAGGACCTATTTTCCAAATAAGGTCACCTTCACGAGTTCTGGGGTTAGGATGTAGACATACCTTTAGGGAGGCCACCACTCAACCCACTACAGGTTGCTGTCACTGTTTCTCACGAGGTGGTCAGAAAAGCCCTCCCGATTAAAAGGAAATTTGATGGGCCTTCCCTGGTGGTGCAGTGCTTAAGAACCCACCTGCCAATGCAGGGGACACAGGTTCGAGCCCTGGTCCGGGAAGATCCCAAATGTCTCGGGGCAGCTAAGCCCGTGAGCCACAACTATTGAAGCCCACACACCTAGAGCCCGTGCTCTGCAACAAGAGAAGCCACCGCAATGAGAAGCCCGCGCACCATAACGAAGAGTAGCCCCCGCTCGCTGCAACTAGAGAACAGCCCGCGCACAGCAATAAAGACCCAACGCAGCCAGAAACAAATAAAATTAATAAATAAATTTTTAAGAAAAGGACATTTGAGGGCTTCACTGGTGGCGCAGTGGTTGAGAGTCCGCCTGCCGATGCAGGGGACACGGGTTCGTGCCCCGATCCTGGAGGATCCCACATGCCTCGGAGCGGCTGGGCCTGTGAGCCATGGCCACTGAGCCTGCGCGTCTGGAGCCTGAGGAACATATGGGGATACGTGGGCAAGTGATCAGAGCGGGGAGTCAACCCAAAGGTCTGGGGTGGGAGTGTGCTTGCGGTGTCTGAGTCACAGCGAGGAGGGTGAACAAGAGGTGAGGGCCTTGAGGAGATGAATCGTGAAGAAGGATCTTGGTGCCACATGTGATCATAATGTCTGAAGGTTACAAGCTGTTTCCATCGAGTGGCCCACAGAGGCCAGCCAATCTAAACAGTTGGTGAGATGAACATACAAGGACAGCTCACTGCCATGTTTCTTCAAAATAGTTCAGGAACTCTGGCAGAGTAAACTGTACTGTCGAAAGGTAAATTCCAGTCCAGCAACCATACCCTTACTATTTTATAAATGGACACATCTGAAAGGATGTCCCTGACCCACATCTGACTGCGTTAGATAACCTCCTTTTTTTATTTCCTTAGAACCCTCTCCATGGCTGTCCCACACACATCGTGGTGTGTCATGATGGGCTGTCACCAACCCCCTTAGGCTGCTGTGTCTCCCATTCTAATCTTCACACTTCTTGAGGAGAGGAAATAATCCATCTTTATTCCCCACACCTACACATGTCTGGCATACAACAGGCAAACAATTAATGCCTGTTGAATGAGTGAATGAATGAATGAATAGTGAAGATCTCATTTCATCCATGATTGGAATGCCACACAGTCACACTTCAAAGAAAGTTTTAGCCCTGAAGGTTTTATTTCATCTAGGTATAAATGTAACTAAGAATATATTTATCCTCGTACCTGGAGCCGAGTAAAATAAGAGACAGAGCTTTGCTTCCTATTATCACAAGGAGATCTTGGTTCTAGTTCTATCTCTGCCAATAGCTGTGTGACCTCAGACATATCACTTCACTTCTCAGGGCTCTGGGTCCTCACCAGCAATAAGACCCAAAGTCAGTCATCTCAGCCAGCTGCCCTCAACAATCCAAGCCCTTTCTGGACATCCAGACTGGGCTTGAGAACCTCCTTCTCCGTGATTCTCACTGCCTGATAGTGTCATTTGGTTCTGCTAAAGCCTGTTCTCAAACTTCTCTGCTGAAATAACCCCAAAAGCAGAAGACCGTGAACGACTTACTATTCCAAGAAAGCCAGGGGAGTAGGTCTATGGCTGTCCTCAGAGGCTAGAAATTTAAATATTTTACTTTCTTACAAGAAATTTATTTTAAAATCTGTGCTGACTGTTTAAAATTCATGTGGATTTTATACTCTACAATCTATCTGCTTATTTAAAAAAATAATGTAGCTTTTCTGCCAAACCTTTGAGGGAAATCATTGCACAAAGGCGCTCTGCAAGGTGGGATAGCCCTTTCTTTACGGATTCTCTTTCAGGAATTAAGGAGCTTCTTAGGAATTAGAAAAAGACTACTTCTCTGTGCGCACACAACCCCCCAGCAAAGATTCCCTCCCTGCTGTTGCTGGAAGCGCTCTTGGAGCATGCTTGGTTTCTGCTCCACTTGCCCCTCAGCCACAGGCCTTGTGCAGGTCACCAAAAATAACTGCAGTCGGGACTTCCCTGGTGGCGCAGTGGTTAAGAATCCACCTGTCAGTGCAGGAGACACGGGTTCGAGCTCCGGTCTGGGAAGATCCCATATGCCGCAGAGCAACTAAGCCCGTGCACCACAACTACTGAGCCTGCGCTCTAGAGCCCACGAGCCACAACTACTGAGCCCACGTGCCTAGAGCCCGCGTTCCACAACAAGAGAAGCCACCGCAACGAGAAGCCCACGCACCGCAAGGAAGAGTAGCCCCCGCTCGCCACAACTACAGAAAGCCCACGCACAGCAACAAAGACCCAATGCAGCCATAAATAAATAAATTTTATTTTAATAAAATAAAAAATAACTGAAGCTTTTAAGAGTCAGGGAGCTTCACTGGTGCCTCTGAAATCCCCCCACAGGGGCAGCTGTCTTCTCTGGTACCCACAATAGACCTTGTTCTGGGCATTCCTAGCCCAATATCATGGATTACTTTTGGGTCTTCCCTCATTGTTACGAAACCCTCTACCACAGAAGTTAAGTCTCTTTTTGCCCGGTTGTTTTTAGCCCTGACCCTAAAGCAATCTTACTTTTATTTTCTTCACTTTTCACTTGTTGGCAGAAAATGCTTTTCTCATTTACCTCTTAACTGAAGTCCTTTATCCCCTCACTGTCCCCCCTTTTATTCTTTTCTTCCTAGAAACTTCTTATCTCTTGCCATCCCCCAATGCCCCCTCCAGGGGAAGAGAGCCGGCTTTCACCTTTAGGCATTTACCAGAAGTCTCTGTGTCAGGTGCCTTGGGAGGGGGCTGGCTCTTTCAGGCGGCTGTGGAAGCCTCAGGCCTTTTCCTGGGTAAAGGTCACAAGGAAGGCCAACCAAGAGTAACTGGGTTTCTGGGAAAAGCCTAGAGGCCCTAGAAAGCCCTTCCAGACAGTTCTACCCACTGTTGCCATAGATATCAGAAATAATTTCTTTAGCACTGATATGCATAAGACTCTGTCGAATACTGTTTTGAATTACAAATGAAGAGTGTTCCAGTATACCTCACCAAACACATGTTAAAAATGGCAAAGAGTAGAGTTAATTCAGAAATTTTTGTGACAATTTTGCAAACAATCTGTTAGTACAGGTTTGGGGGGGCGTGTAGAAAGAGTTCCAGAATACACCACTGTGGCAGAAAAATTATTTTGAGCAGAAGCCATTTGAGTTCCTGAAATCTCTTATCTGCCTCAAAGCAGAGCCAAAGAAGTAAAGAAATTCAATTGTCATAAATCCCTTCCCCCAGGAGCAAGTGGAGATGAGAAGTCTCACAACACACTTAAACAGACATTGTCACAAAATGATCACATCTCCCGTCTACTCTCCTGAGGGCTCATTTTATCTTGGCAGAAAGTCAGGTTTTCCTGTAAATGTTGCTCTCCCTCTCCCCTTCCTCTACTAAGAGGGTATATAAGCCCCAATTTTTTTAACTGTCCCTTTGAGTCACATTTTTCTGTAAGCTCCTGTACATACATTAATAATAATATGTGATTAACAGGGAACTATACTCAATATTCTGTGATAAATCATAATAGAAAAGAATATGGGGGCTTCCTTGGTGGCGAAGTGGTTAAGAATCCGCCTGCCAGTGCAGGGGACACAGATTCAAGCCCTGGTCTGGGAAGATCCCACATGCCGTGGAGCAGCTAAGCCCATGAGCCACAACTACTGAGCCCAGGTGCCACAGCTAATGAAGCCTGCCCGTGCTCAGCAACAAGAGAAGCCACCGCAACGAGAAGCACCCTCACCGCAATGAAGAGTAGCCCTCGCTCGCAGCAACTAGAGAAAGCCCACGTGCAGCAACGAAGACCCAACGCAGACAAAAATAAATAAATAAAATAAAATTTTAAAATACATATAAAAAAATAAAAGAATATGAAAAAGAATGTATATATATGTATAACTGAATCACTTGGCTGTACAGTAGAAATTAACACATTGTAAATCAACTATATATCAATAAAACAAATTAAAAAAAAATACTATGTGATTAAATTTTGTCTTACCTCTGGCTATGTGTCTTTTGCCAGTTTCATTTGCAGGCCTCCAAGAACTAAACCTAAGAGTTTAGAGGAAAAGTGTTTCCTCCCGGACAAGGGTTCGGAGTAGATTAAGGGGAGAGAAAATGCTAGCTGCTTAGTTACTCTAAGATATATAATATTTTGCAAAGCATAAACATGTATAAAGTTGAAAGATTCCTTGGTATCTTTAAAATGAAAACTTTATACAAGTCATGCAAATCATGATGTCTTTATACTGTCCTCAAGTTATTTCTGGTATGTTACATTTCGCATAACACCTCCATTAAGCTTGACTTCTTGATGAGAAAGCAGAACGAGAGAAAAAGGAGTGTATTAAGGTATAAAGACTGGACCTCAAAAATCCACGATCTGAAATTGGTGAAGAGCAATATTACTTCCCACTGAAAGATTATATAAATACTATTGTCTAATCTTTTAACACACATAATATTTCTTTTGATAATTATATTAACTTTTTAAAAATTTAAACTACTTATTGTTAAAAATGTGCAAAATACTCTTGGTAAAACATTTAGACAGGGCTTCCCTGGTGGCGCAGTGGTTGAGAGTCCGCCTGCCGATGCAGGGGACACGGGTTCGTGCCTGGTCCAGGAAGATCCCACATGCCGCAGAGTGGCTGGGCCCGTGAGCCATGGCCCCTGAGCCTGCGCGTCAGGAGCCTGTGCTCCGCAACGGGAGAGGCCACAGCAGTGAGAGGCCCGTGTACAGCAAAAAAAAAATCAAAAAAACAAAAAACCATTTAGACAGCAAGCAAAATGAATGAACCAAACAACTGGATGAATCTCAACAATTCAGTAAATAGTAACTAGCAAACACAAATGCCAAAATTTTACTTGAAATATTATTCCTCTTTCATAAAATTTAAGACAATGACAATAAAGAGACATAATTTTTAGGAATCCATTAGCTGCAATAAAACTCTATAAAAAGGAAAGCGAGAGAAAGATTAATTCCCAGCAAAGATGATAATGGCTGGGGCAGTGGCAGGGAGATAAGATGGAATGAGAGAACCATATGGTTACATGTAAATTATTAGAAAGATCATAGCGTTTTTGTTTGCGATGGTGGCTTCACAGGTACTTACTGCAGTATTTAATAATAAAAGGGAAAAAAGAAATTGAAAAAGTTCAGAAATGGATAAGTATATAAAGCATATTGGATCTCCAGTCCAATACCCCAGGAGTATCCACTGAATCAGTTTCTTATACATCCTTCGAAATTTTTTCACATTAGTATTTGAAAGCATATTCTGATTCCCTAATTTAAAAGTAAGAAATAGCCTGCAAGCTTACTCCCAGGGAAAACAAGTGAGGTCGTGAGTGAAGTTGCTGGTGTTAACAGTGACTGCAAGAAGGGCCTCTTGGGTAACTATGTACAGTACAGTAAAGGCTTTGAAAAAGCAGAGTAAAGTCTTATGCAATGGGCCTGAAAACTGTTAGTAATGGAAACCCACAGCTTCCTCCTAGCTCAACCCAGGCTGCTCTCCCCTCAGAGCCGCTGGACAGACAAGTCTTAAAATGTTTTCTGTCTGCCCTGAATTCCTAATATTAGACTAGAGCAATCAGAGGGGCTGGTGAGGGCAGAGGGCTCTGAACAGAGTCCTCCACGTCTCCACTCTCTAGAAAACCACAGATTTCTCAGGGTCCAGAATCCAACAGAGGAGCATTGGGAGTTTCTCTTTTTTATAAGAGAACTGGGTATAAAAACTTTGTAGGTCTAGACCCCAAAAGGGAAAAACATTTTAATTCATAATTAATAATTAGTTCATAATCTCTTCCTGGGACAAAGGTCAACTTAGCCCTGTCAGATGGAGACCACAGCTCTCAATCTCCAAGCAAGCTACCTCTTTAGCTCCTCCAAAGAGAAGGTCCCCCAGCCTGTTCCCCAAACCGTCTACTTCCTCAATCTCACCACAGATCTCACACCCCAACTTGAACAGCACATGCAGAAAGTGGGCAGGAAGTAGAGATGAAAGAGGACATTATATCCCTCACAGTTGCATCGAGGGACTTCGTTGTCATTGCCTGATTCAGGATGGTGGAATTCTGCACCATTGCCACTGTCCCTCCTCACCAATTGGGTTGTCACCATTTCTTCAATGAGCAATTAGATTTCACTAATATTTCACCCCACATTTGGACTGTAACCAGTAGTGTGCTGGTAAATGCTTAACAACTGGCTCCATGGGGGAAAAGAATCAGTAACATTTGTTGATCTCCGTGGTGTAAACACTCCCACCATGGCCGATATCAGGCTACCAATGTGATGTCACTGAAGGCAGAGCTGGGAAATGATACATGCAATCAGCTCTCACGAGCTGGTTTGAGCGGGCTCCCTTATACCACTAACTCTAATACTTCCATTATAGTTTATTATTATTTGGGTAGGTAGCTGTACAAGTGGCCAATATTTTACAGCCATGCCCCAGTTTCTTCAGTTTCTAACATGGGAAAATAAGACCCACTTCTCCAGACTACAGTGAGAATCCAAATGATGGGCACATAAAGTTTTCAATTCACGTCAGTCTTGCTTCCCTCATCTCCTTTCCTTCTCACATTGCACCTTTATTCCTTTCCCTCATTGTGAAGACACAATCCCACCAGGGACCTAAGTTCAAGGAAGGGCCACCTGGAGCCCAGGAGATGGAGAAGGGCTCCAGTTGATGGCCAGCTGGAATGCCAAGAGGACATTTTCTCATAGAAAGATGATAGCAGACTCTATATAACATTGAGGTCTACGCAATGAACGTGTCTCCCTATAATGGGTTCTGCTTGTGTTTGGCATTCTCCCTAGTGGTGCCCTTGGGGATCTTTGTGGAAATGGACAATGGGTCCTACCTGGTGACAGATCCTACACAACAGTGAGTTCCAAATGGTGGTGTATCCTACAATAGCACTGGCACCATACTGTACCATAGATATGACATAGGTTAATAGGTGTTTGTGGGGTTGCTCCATTTCCTATGGAAGGCATTTCTGTGGGAAAAAGCATTCCCAATTCCAAATTTATTCAACCCATATTGAATTCAAGCTTTAATATTTGGGGAGCTATAGAGCAGAAGCAAGAAGAACTACAATCCTGCAGCCTGTGGAACAAAAACTACATTCACAGAAAGATAGACAAGATGAAAAGGCAGAGGGCTATATACCAGATGAAAGAACAAGATAAAACCCCAGAAAAACAACTAAATGAAGTAGAGATAGGCAACCTTCAAGAAAAAGAAATCAGAATAATGATAGTGAAGATGATCCAGGACCTCGGAAAAACAATGGAGGCAAAGATCGAGAAGATGCAAGAAACGTTTAACAGAGACCTAGAGGAATTAATGAACAAACAAACAGAGAAGAACAATACAATAACTGAAATGAAAACTACACTAGAAGGAATCAATAGCAGAATAACTGAGGCAGAAGAACAGATAAGTGACCTGGAAGACAGAAGGGTGGAATTCACTGCTGCAGAACAGAATAAAGAAAAAAGAATAAAAAGAAATGAAGACAGCCTAAGAGACCTCTGGGACAACATTAAACACAACAACATTCGCATTATAGGTGTCCCAGAAGGAGAAGAGAGAGAGAAAGGACCCAAGAAAATATTTGAAGAGATTATACTCAAAAACTTCCCTAACATGAGAAAAGAAATAGCCACCCAAGTCCAGGAAGCTCAGCGAGTCCCAAACAGGATAAACCCAAGGAGAAACATGCCGAGACACATAGTAATCAAATTGGCAAAAATTAAAGACCAAGAAAAATTATTGAAAACAGCAAGGGAAAAATGACAAATAACATACAAGGGAACTCCCATAAGGTTAACAGCTGATTTCTCAGCAGAAACTCTACAAGCCAGAAGGGAGTGGCATGATATATTTAAAGTGATGAAAGGGAAGAACCTAAAACCAAGATTACTCTACCCAGCAAGGATCTCATTCAGATTTGATGGAGAAATTAAAAGCTTTACAGACAAGCAAAAGCTAAGAGAATTAAGCACCACCAAACCAGCTCTACAAAAAATGCTAAAGGAATTTCTCTAAGTGGGAAACAAAAGAGAAGAAAAGTACCTACAAAAACAAACCCAAAACAATTAAGAAAATGGTCACAGGAACATACATATCGATAATTACCTTAAACATGAATGGATTAAATGCTCCAACCAAAAGACACAAGCTTGCTGAATGGATACAAAAATAAGACCCATATATATGCTGTCTATAAGAGACCCACTTCAAACCTAGGGACACATACAGACTGAAAGTGATGGGTGGAAAAAGATATTCCATGCAAATGAAAATCAAAAGAAAGCTGGAGTAGCTATACTCATATCAGATAAAATAGACTTTAAAATAAAGAATGTTACAAGAGACAAGGAAGGACACTACATAATGATCAAGGGATCAATCCAAGAAGAAGATATAACACTTATAAATATATATGCACCCAACATAGCAGCACCTCAATACAAAAGGTAACTGCTAACAGCTATAAAAGAGGAAATCGACAGTAACACAATAATAGTGCGGACTTTAACACCTCACTTACACCAATGGACAGATCATCCAAAATGAAAATAAATAAGGAAACAGAAGCTTTAAATGACACAATAGACCAGATAGATTTAATTGATATTTATAGGACATTCCATCCCAAAACAGCAGATTACACTTTCTTCTCAAGTGTGCATGGAACATTCTCCAGGATAGATCACATCTTGGGTCACAAATCAAGCCTCAGTAAATTTAAGAAAATTGAAATCATATCAAGCATCTTTTCTGACCACAATGCTATGAGATTAGAAATGAATTATAGGGAAAAAAAAGTAAAAAACACAAAAACATGGAGGCTAAACAATACGTTACTAAATAACCAAGAGATCACTGAAGAAATCAAAGAGGAAATCAAAAAATACCTAGAGACAAATGAAAATGAAAACACAACATGGGATGCAGCAAAAGCAGTTCTAAGAGGGAAGTTTATAGCTATACAAGCCTACCTCAAGAAACAAGAAAAACCTCAAATAAACAATCTAACCTTACACATAAAGGAACTAGAGAAAGAAGAACAAACAACACCCAAAGTTAGCAGAAGGAAAGAAATCATAAAGATCAGAGCAGAAATAAATGAAATAGAAACAAAGAAAACAATAGCAAAGATCAATACAACTAAAAGCTGGTTCTTTGAGAAGATAAACAAAATTGATAAACCATTAGCCAGACTCATCAAGAAAAAGAGGAAGAGGACTCAAATCAATAAAATTAGACATGAAGGGCTTCCCTGGTGGCGCAGTGGTTGGGAGTCCGCCTGCCGATGCACGGGACGCGGGTTCGTGTCCCGGTCCGGGAAGATCCCACATGCCGCGGAGCGGCTGGGCCTGTGAGCCATGGCCGCTGAGCCTGCGCTCCGCAACGGGAGAGGCCACAACGGTGAGAGGCCCGCGTACTGAAAAAAAAAAAAAAAAAGAAAAGAAAATTAGACATGAAAAAGGAGAAGTTACAACAGACACTGCAGAAATACAAAGCATCCTAAGAGACTACTGCAAGCAACTCTATGCCAATAAAATGGACAACCTGGAAGAAATGGACAAATTCTTAGAAAGGTATAAGCTTCCAAGACTGAACCAGGAAGAAACAGAAAATATGAACAGACCAATCACAAGCAAAGAAATTGAAACTGTGATTAAAAATCTTCCAAAAAACAGAAGTCCAGGACCAGATGGCTTCACGGGTGAATTCTATCAAACATTTAGAGAAGAGCTAACACGCATCCTTCTCAAGCTCTTCCAAAAAATTGCAGAGGAAGGAACACTCCCAAACTCATTCTGTGAGGCCACCATCACCCTGATACCAAAACCAGACAAAGATACTACAAAAAAAGAAAATTACAGACCAATATCACTGATGAATATAGACGCAAAAATCCTCAACAAAATACTAGCAAACAGAATCCAACAGCACATTAAAAGGATTATACACCATGATCAAGTGGGATTTATCCCAGGGATGCAAGGATTCTTCAATATACACAAATCAATCAATGTGATACACCATATTAACAAATTGAAGAATAAAAACCATATGATCATCTCAATAGATGCAGAAAAACCTTTTGACAAAATTCAACACCCACTTATGATAAAAACTCTCCAGAAATTGGGCATAGAGGGAACCTACCTCAACATAATAAAGGCCATATATGACAAACCCACAGCAAACATCATTCTCAATGGTGAAAAACTGAAAGCATTTCCTCTAAGATCAGGAACGAGACAAGGATGTCCACTCTCACCACTATTATTCAACACAGTTTTGGAAGTCCTAGCCATGGCAATCAGAGAAGAAAAAGAAATAAAAGGAATACAAATTAGAAAAGAAGAACTGTCACTGTTTGCAGATGACATGATACTATACATAGAGAATCCTAAAAATGCCACCAGAAAACTACTTGAGCTAATCAATGAATTTGGTAAAGTTACAGGATACAAAATTAATGCACAGAAATCTCTTGCATTCCTATACACTAATGAAGAAAAATCTGAAAGAGAAATTATGGAAACACTCCCATTTACCATTGCAACAAAAAGAATAAATACCTAGGAATAAACCTACCTGTATGCAGACAAAAGACCTGTATGCAGAAAATTATAAGACACTGTTGAAATAAATTAAAGATGATACCAACAGATGGGGAGATATACCATGTTCTTGGATTGAAAGAATCAATATTGTGAAAATGACTATACTACCCAAAGCAATCTACAGATTCAATGCAATCCCTATTAAATTACCAATGGCATTTTTTATGGAACTAGAACAAATCATCTTAAAGTTTGTATGGAGACACAAAAGACCCCGAATAGCCAAAGCAGTCTTGAAGGAAAAAAACGGAGCTAGAGGAATCAGACTCCCTGACTTCAGACTATACTACAAAGCTACAGTCATCAAGACAATATGGTACTGGCACAAAAACAGAAACATAGATCAATGGAACAAGATAGAAAGCCCAGAAATAAATCCACGTACCTATAGTCAACTAAACTATGACAAAGGAGGCAAAGATATACAATGGAGAAAAGACAGTCTCTTCAATAAGTGCTGCTGGGAAAACTGGACAGCTACATGTAAAAGAATGAAATTAGAACACTCCCTAACACCACACACAAAAATAAACTCAAAATGGATTAGAGACCTAAATGTAAGACTGGACACTATAAAACTCTTAGAGGAAAACATAGGAGGAACACTCTTTGACATAAATCACAGCAAGATCTTTTTTGATCCACCTCCTAGAGTAATGGAAATAAAAACAAAAATAAACAAATGGGACCTAATGAAACTTCAAAGCTTTTGCACAGCAAAGGAAACCATAAACAAGACGAAAAGACAACCCTCAGAATGGGAGAAAATATTAACAAATGAATCAACAGACAAAGGATTAATCTCCAAAATATATAAAAAGCTCATGCAGCTCAATATTAAAGAAACAAACAACCCAATCAAAAATGGGCAGAAGACTAAATAGACATTTCTCCAAAGAAGACATACAGATGGCCAAGAAGCACATGAAAAGCTGCTCAACATCACTAATTATTAGAGAAATGCAGATCAAAAGTACAATGAAGTATCACCTCACACCAGTTAGAAGGGGCTTCATCAGAAAATCTACAAACAACAAATGCTGAGAGGGTACGGGGAAAACGGAACCCTCTTGCACTGTTGGTGGGAATGTAAATTGATACAGCCACTATGGAGAACAGTATGGAGGTTCCTTAAAAAACTAAAAATAGAATTACCATATAATCCAGCAATCCCACTACTGGGCATATACCCAGAGAAAACCATAATTCAAAAAGACACATGTACCTCAATGTTCATTGCAGCACTATTTACAATAGCCAGGTCATGGAAGCAACCTAAATGCCCATTGACAGATGAATCGATAAAGAAGATGTGGTACGTATATACAATGGAATATTACTCAGCCATAAAAAGGAACGAAATTGAGTCATTTGTTGAGACCTGGATGGATCTAGAGAGTGTCATACAGAGTGAAGTAAGTCAGAAAGAGAAAAACAAATATCGTATATTAACGCATGTATGTGGAACCTAGAAAAATGGTACAGGTGAACCGGTTTGCAGGGCAGCAGTTGAGACACAGATGTACAGAACAAACATATGGACACCAAGTGGGAAAAACCGCGGTGGGGTGGGGATGGTGGTGTGCTGAAATGGGTGATTGGTATTGACAGGTATACACTGATGTGTATAAAATTGATGACTAATAAGAACCTGCAGTGTAAAAAACCAAACAAATAAACAAACAAAACAACTAATACTAAACTTTCTTTGGGTTATTTGTATGGAAATATGTTAATATAAATGTTTCAGACGTTACATGAAATTTCTAAAAATCTTATATGTTCTGGTATAATGTTATAAGTCATAATTCTAGTTATTACTTTAAAATGTATATCTCAGAAATAACTAAATTTCCTTGTCAATTGCATTATTATGAACTTTCCTCAAATCTTTAACCGTGGTCATTTTTTTTTTTTTTTTTTGGTGCGGTACGCGGGCCTCTCACTGTTGTGTCCTCTCCCATTGCGGAGCACAGGCTCCGGACACGCAGGCTCAGGGGCCATGGCTCACAGGCCCAGCCACTCCACTGCATGTGGGATCTTCCCAGACCGGGGCACGAACCCGTGTCCCCTGCATCGGCAGGTGGACTCTCAACCACTGCGCCACCAGGGAAGCCCCCGTGGTCATTTTTAAGTCTTTTGTCATTTACAGATAGTTCTGGGTGCACTCTGATGCTTTTGCAAATATGTTCCTATGAAAGGGTTTCATCTTCAAGGAATTCATGGAAAACACTCTGACAAGTACAGGTTTCTGGTAACTGACTATACTGCTGAACTGAATGAATAAGCATTTTCAGAACTCTAATGGAAAACTGATGAACTCATAAAAGTGCTAACAAAAGATCAAGATGAAAAAATTAATTACATGGGACTGAGTGAACTGATGAGGATGATTATAACTTTTGTGACTTTCTGTTTGAATTAAAAAAAAATCCCACAAGGACTCAGAAGCAAAAAATATACATATCAATTTTCACTGCAAAGTAAAGGAGCTGTTACAGTGGAGGATTACTGGACTGAATGTCAATATTATGACATAGTATGAGTGTGTTTCCTGTTTGGTAATTGCAATCATTGTTGCTTTCGTTGTGGTCATCCACTTACAATGCTTGGTGTCAGTCTATTTATCTCTTGTAAAAATAAAATACAGTGTGTGTGTGTGTGTGTGTGTGTGTGTGTGAAAAAAAAATATTTGGGGGGCTATATAAAAATACAGGCACTGTGCTAACAAATAGATATTATATGAGGTTTAAAAAATCTTCCTCCTCTAACAATGAAGTTATACCTCTTTTTCTTTACAGTCAAGTTTCTAGAAAGAGCTGAATTGCCTTCCCCTCGCTCAACTGCCCACACGGTCACGTTTCTTTCCACCCAATTTCCTGACACAGCTCTGGTAGAAATCACCCAAGGCTTCTGAAGTGGTTTTGAAAATATATCCACAAATTCTTTGATACTTCTCCCCTAAAGGGGTGGAGTGTAATTCCCTTCTTCTTGAGTGTGGGCTGTACTTAGTGACTTGCTTCAAGTGAACAGAAAATGGCACAAATGGTGGGTTATCACTTCCAAGATTAGGTTGTAAAGAGACTACAGTTCTGTCCTGGATCACTTGCCATGGAGCCATGGAGAAAGCTACAGATGTCCCTCAGAGATAATATGAGTTTGGTTTCAGAACACCACAATAAAGCAAACACCAAATAAAGTCACATGAAGTTTTTGGTTTCCCAGTGCATATAAAAGTTGTGTTTACACTATACTGTAGTCTATTAAGTGTGAAATAGCATTATGTCTTTAAAAAGTACATACCTTAATTAAAAAATACTTCATTGTGGGCTTCGCTGGTGGCGCAATGGTTGAGAATCTGCCTGTCAATGCAGGGGACACGGGTTCGAGCCCCGGTCTGGGAAGGTCCCACATGCCGCGGAGCAACTAGGCCCGTTAGCCACAACTACTGAGCCTGCGCGTCTGGAGCTTGTGCTCCGCAACAAGAGAGGCCACGAGAGTGAGAGGCCCACGCACCGCAATGAAGAGTGGCCCCCGCTCGCCGCAACTAGAGAAAGCCTTCGCACGGAAACGAAGCCCCAACACAGCCATAAATTAATTAATTAATTAAATTTAAAAAAATACTTCATTGCTAAATAAAAATTGCTAACCATCATCAGAGCCTTCAGTGAGTCATAATCTTTTTGCTGGTGGAGGATGTTGATGGCTGCTGACTGATCAGGGTGGTGCTTACTGAAGGCTGGGGTAGCTGTGGCAATCTATTAAAATAAGACAATAATGAAATTTGCCTCATCAATTGACTCTTCCTTTCATGAAGGATTTCTCTGTAGCATGCAGTGCTGTTTGGCAACATTTTACCCCACAGTAGAACTTCTTTCAAAATTGGAGTCAATTCTCTCAAACCCTGCCACAACTTTGTAAACTAAGTTTATGTGATATTCTAAATCTTTTGTTGTCTTCTCAACAATCTTCACAGCATCTTCACCAGGAATAGCTTCCATCTCAAGAAACCACTCTTTGCTCATGTGTAAGAAGCAATTCCTCATCTGTGAAAGTTTTATCCTAAGACTGCAGCAATTCAATCACATCTTCAGGCTCCACTTCTGATTCTAGTTCTCTTGCTATTTCCACCACAGCTGCAGTTACTCCCTCCACTGAGGTCTTGAACCCCTCAAAGTTATTCATGAGGATTGGAAATCAACTTCTTCCAAACTCCTGTCAATGTTGATATTTTGACCTCTCCCCATGACTCATGAATGTTCTTAATGGCATCTAGAACAGTGAATCCTTTCCAGAAGGTTTTCAATTTACTTTGCCCAGATCCATCAGAGGAATCATTATCTATGGCAGCTACAGACTTACAAAATGTATTTCTTAAATCATGAGACTTGAAAGTCAAAATTACTCCTTGATCCACAGGCTGCAGAGCAGATATTTTGTTAGCAGGCATGAAAACAACATTAATCTCATTGTACAGTACATCTCCATCAGAGCTCTCAGGTGACCAGGTGTATTGTCAATGAGCAGTAACATTTTGCAAGGAATCTTTTTTTTCTGAAAAGTAGGTCACAACAGTGGCTTAAAATATTCAGCAAAACATGTTGTAAATAAATGTGCTCTCATCCAGTCTTTGTTGTTACATTTATAGAGTACAGGCAGAGTAGATTTAGCATAATTCTTAAGGGCCATAGGATTCTCAGAATAATAAATGAGCATTGCCTTCAACTTAAAATTACCAGCTGCATTAGCCCCTAGCAAGAGGGTCAGCCTGTCCTTGGAAGCTTTGAAGCCAGGAATTGACTTCTCCTCTATAGCTATGAAAATCCTAGATGGCATCTTCTTCCAATATAAGGCCGTTTTGTCTACATTGAAAACCTAGTGTTTTGTGTAGCCAACTTTATTAATTATCTTAGCTAGATCTTCTGGATAATTTGCTGCAGCTTCTACATCAGCACTTGCTGGTTCATCTTGCACTTTTATGTTATGGAGACGGCTTCTTTCCTTAAACCTCATGAACCAATGTCTGCTAGCTTCAAACTTTTATTCAGCTTCCTCACTTCTCCCAATCTTCATAGAATTGAAGAGAGTTAGGACCATGTTTTGGATTAGGCTTTGGCTTAAGGGAATGTTGTGGCTGGTTTGATCTTCCATTCAGACCACTAAAACTTTCTCCATATCAGCAATAAGGCTGTTTTGCTTTCTTTATCATTTGTGTGTTCACTGAAGTAGCACTTATAATTTCCTTCAAGAACTTTTCCTTTGCATTCACAACTTAGCTAACTGGTTCGAGGCTAAAGTCACATCTCGGCTTTTGATATGCCTTCCTCACTAAGCTTAATCATTTCTAGTGCTTGATTTAAAATGAGAGACGTGCAAGTCTTCCTTTTACTTGAACACCTTAGAGGCCATTGTAGCCTAATTTCAATATTGTGTCTCAGGGAAAAGGGAGGCCCCAGGAGAGGGAGAGAGATGGGGGAATGGCCAGTGTGTGGAACAGCCAGAACACACGTGTTTATAGATTAAGTTCACTGTCTTATATACAGGCACAGTTTGTGTCACTTCAAAACAATTACAACAGTAACAGCAAAGGTCACTGATCACAGGTCACCATAACAAATATAATAGTAATGAAAAAGTTTGAAATATTGCGAGAATTACCAAAATGTGACACAGAGATACAAAGTGAGCCAGTGCTGCTGGGAAAACGGTGCTGATAGACTTGCTTGAAGAGGGTTGCCACATACCTTCAATTTGTAAAAAACGCAATATCTGCAAAGCACAGTAAAATGAGGTGTGCCTGTATGTGTTGAGCAGTCCCTTAGAGAGGCCCACAGGGGAGGACCTGAAGCCTCCAGCCAAGAGCCATGTGAGTAGCCATATTGGAAGTTGATCCTCAGGCCCAGTCAAACCTTCAGAGGCTGTAGCCCTGATTGACAACTTGACCACAAACCCATGAGGGACCCTGAGCCAGAACGACCCAGCTAAGCCAATTCTGGATTCCTGACCCTCAGAAACTGCATAACATATTAAATGTCTGTTGTTTTAAGTTGCTAAATTTTGGAGTGATTCATTATATGGTAATGGTTAACTCAGTAATGACATGCAGTAAGTGTATCTAAATAAGATAAACAGTAGTAGATAACTAAGCTTTCTAGGGTACAAATCCTATGACTGTTTTTTTCCTTTACTTGACTCAAGTTCTGTTATATGTGACACTTCTTTTTCTTTTTCACATTCCCTTCTAGAATCGTGAAACACTCTGCTCCCTTATCTTCTGTATAGTCCCACCTCTCATATGAACGTTTCTTGGCCTCCTCCTCCTTGGGGTTCCCAGAGTTCTGTCTTGACCTTATTATTTTCTCACTTTACATGTACTGCCTCATCCACTCTCATGATTTTGATTAACACTTGTATTCTTTTGAAGGCAGATGACAACTCAAACTCACAGAAGCAGATGAAGAACATATTGCCTCATATATAAATGGATGAAGGGTCGGGGCCTGGGGTGGCTAGGGGAGCTCACAGAATTCCTACAAGATCTGCAAGAATTTGGCCCCAGGGGCTAGAACCCAAGACTCAATACTACCAGGACATTTTATCTCTGACCACTTCTTATCACCACTTGCTTTGGTTTCTCTTTGAGTGCTTGCCACATTCTTTTCCTGCTACAGACAGACTGTCTACAGTCTGAAGAAGACAGTGCCATAACTGTCAGTCCCACTAAGACCACACAAAGTGGCAGAGAAGTAGTTCAGCAAAAGAAGGGATGACAGCCAGATAGAAATGTCCTATGCCCACCACCCTGGGGGATGGATGATTGACTCCATCAGTGGCCTAGTGCTGTTTCCTGAACTCCAGACCTGTGCATCAATTGGTTCCCAGACATCTCCAGTTGGATAGACATTGGGTACTACATTAGTTTGCTAGGGCTGCCATAACAAAGTACCAAAAACTGGTTGGCTGAGAACAATGGAATTTATTGTCTCACAGTTATGGAGGTCAGAAATCCAAAATCAAGCTGCTGACAGGGCCCTGCTCCCTCTGGAGGTGCTGGGGAATAACCTGTCCCAGGTTTCTCTCCTAGTTTCTGGTAGTTCCTTGGCTTACAGATGCGTCACCCCAATCTCTGCCTTCATCTTCACGTGGTGTTCTCCCTGTGTGCATGTCTGTCTCCGTGTCCAAACTTCCCCTTTTTATCAGGGTAGAGTCATATTGAATTAGGAACCATTCTCATGACCTCATCTTAACTTGATTACACCTGCAAAGATCTCATATCCAAATAAGGCCACACACTGCTGGACTAGGGGTTAGGACTTCAATATATGAATTTCAGAGGGACACAACTGAATCCATAACAGGCACGGTAAGAACTCTAATTGAGAATGTATTGTCTTTGCCAGTTCTTATCTCCCTGTTCCCTAAATTGGTTCCTTTCCCCATATATGTTGTCCTGGTTATAGATAACATTACATATCCTGTCATCCAAACCAAAAAACTGGGAGTCGTTTTTCTTCTGTATTCAATCTTCTTTAAGTCCTGCCATGGCTACACCTTAAATGTCTCTTAAATAGGTCCCTCCCTCTCCAATCCCAGGGTGACACTACTTTAGCTCAGGTTCTTAATACTTAATACTTCATGTCTTGATGTTACAAACACCTCCTAAATGGTCTCTTTACCTCCATTTTTGGCTCGGTGTTCAGCCCACTCCACTCCCTCCCCTACCACCAATCCATCCAATACCCAGAAGCCTGTGTGATCTGTCAAAAAATAAAACTGTTTTTTTTAACCACTTCAGAACTTTTCCAAAAAGTCCCAATAAATAAACACAAAGCACAAAGTTCTTAGTAAAGCCCCACCCCTGGCCCTGATACTGTGATCCCTTCATGGTCTCACCTCTGACCATTCTTCTCTTTAACCTTCAAGCCGACTGAAATGGCTGCAGTTCCCCTAAGATCAGGCCTCTGTTCCTCCCCACCATTTACCTGTCAAAAGCCTCCTCACTCTTTAAGGCTCAGCTCAAGAACTCTCTGGGAAGCCTTCTGTCTTAGTCTGTTTAGGGTGCTGTAACAAAAAAGCCATAGACTGGGTGGCTTAAACAACAAATATTTATTTCTCACATTTCTGGAGACTGCGAAGTACAAGATCAAGGAGCCAGCAAATCCGTGTCTGGTAAGAGCCCTCTTCCTGGCTTGTAGTGTGAAAGGAAAATCAAAATGGAGTTGGTATTGCTAAGAGAGCTCTCTAAAATGGAACTAGAAGGCCATTGAGGAAGTGTGCACGTCTCAGCCTGGATTCTGGATGGATTCTGACCTTTTGATACCTACTGTGCTAACAAAGATATCCAGCACAGCTGACAGAAACTCAAGACACTTATCCAAACTTTACCCTAAAACAACTTGTCATGGCCACCCCTTAAGGACAACTATTTCCTTTCTTGCATCAGAGCACAACTTCATGGCTTTTGCATAAGCCCTTAGCTCTGTCTCTTCCCCAGAACACTCTTTCACTTTTACCCAAATCTGTGTCTCCTGAATTGCAATTCTTAAGACTTCAAATTTTAAATTTTAGGACACCCAGCTAGTGTCTGACAATTGCTTGTTGGTGTGGGAAAACTCCCCCTTCTTCATCGGAATCGAAGTCAGAATTCTTTTAGGAGTTGATCCCACTGGGCAATGGTGGGTGAAGTGCTAGATGCCGGCCAAGTGGGTGGCAACTATGGGTGGACCCGCTGGCAGAGGCCCTGTCACAGGCAGTTGGCAGGTGATGATGACTTGGCTCCCATCAGGCTCCTGGACCAGGACAGTGTCCTGGCTGAGGCCCTTTGCTAGGTCCTTTCACCCAACTCTTCCCAGCAGGAAGAGTTCCCCCTCCTGTCATGGGCAACTACAAAACAAACCAGCTAAGTGCCAGTCATAGAGGAGTTGGAATATTCAATTCCAACTAATAGTTGGAACTTCCTAGCATAAGCTAGGAAGGACAGGGACTGTGCCTTCAGCTTTGTAGACCCAGCACCAAGCACAGGAAAGGACACATAGAGGGTGATAATACCAGCAACTTCCATTTATTGAGCACTAGTCATGTGCCAGACACTGCTAGAAGCTTAAGGAGTACTCAGTCTTTTAATCTTCACAACAATTTTATGAAGTTAGGTCTATCATTATCTCCATTGCATAGATGGGGGTACTGAGGCACAGAGAGGCAAAGGAATTTGCCCAAGGTTGCACACCTAGTAAGAGGTAGACCAAGGATTTGAACCTGGGCTATCTGGCTCCAGAGCCCACAGTCTTAGCTTTTATGCTCTATGGCCCATCAAGTAATATGATTAGTCTTTGTAAATAAAATTAAGATGTTAATATCCCATTTTATTTCAGTACACACAAAATCACTTTTGGGGCCCCAGGAAGGTCACCTCAAGGCTGTAGTTTTCCATCCTCTAAAGCAGCTGAAACGTGAAACCACTGTCTGGGCAGCACAGGCCACAAGGACTAAGAAGCCATAGAGGGAGATTGGCCTAGAAGGTGGAGTAGAAAGACCCTGAGCTCAGCTCCTCTCACAAGCACACCAAAATTACAACTATTTACAGAACAACTATCAGTGAAAAAGCCTGGAACCTGCCAGAAAATATCTTCTACGACTAAAGACATAAAGAAGGAACCACGATAAGATGGGTAGGAGATGGAAAGTTGCAGTATAGTCAAGATCACGTCCCCAGGGTGGGCACTCCATGAAAGAGAGAATAATCACAGTTGCAGAGATTCTCCCCAGGGAGCAAGGGGTCCAAGCTCCACACTGGGCTCCCCAGCTCGGAGGTCCCGCACCAGGAAGACAAGCCCTCAGACGTATGTACGGCTTTGAAGGCCAGTGAGGCTTTTACTTTCAGGAGAGCCAGAGGCCTGTGGGAAATAGAGACTCCACTCTTAACGGGCTCACACAAAACCTCACACAGTCTGGGACCCAGGGCAGAGGCAGTCATTTGAAACGAGCCTGGGTCAGACTGACATTCTGATCTTAGAGAGTCTCCCAGAGAGGCAGGAAGCAACTGGAGCTCACCCTGGAGACGCAGACACTGGCAGAAGCCATTCTGGGGAGCTCCTTCTACCACGTGGACACTGGTGCTGGCAGAAGCCATCTTGGAATCCTCCCTTTAGCTTATTAGTACCAGAATCAGCCTCACCCTTGACCAACACCTGTAAGCCCTGGACGTCTTAGGCCAAGCAACTAACTGGGTAGGGCTGTGTCCCTCCCCACCGGCAGACAGCCTGCCTCAAGACCCTCTGAGCCCACAGCCACTCCTGCCCAACAGAGGGTCCAAACCCGGCCATGCACACCAATGTGCAGGCTTTAGATCCAGGGCGCCCAGGGCCCTGCAGCCAGAGACTCTGGGTCTCAGCTCCACCCACCAGTGAGCCTGCTCTAGCCTCATGACCAGCCTCACGCACCAGCAGGTGGACCCCAATGGTGGGATGACTGCAGCCACAGTCCCCCACCAGCGGGCCAGCACCAGCCCTAGGACCAGCCGGCCAGCACAAGCTTCAAGACACCCTGGACCCCACTGCCACCTGTGTCGGGCACAGGCCCCATCCACCGGCAATCCAACAGCAGCTCTGGGACCCCAGGGCCCTGCAGCCAGACGTCAGGATACAGCTCTGCCCACCAGTGGGCCACCACTAGCCCCAGGACCTGACTTCACTCACCAGTGGGCGGGCACCAGCCCAAAGGTCTCCTGGAGCCCATCTCCACCCACCAGTAAGCCAGCACTAGACCTGCCCCCCCACCAGTGATTCCATAGCCAGCTGCCTCATGACCCAGCCCTGCCAACCAGCAGCCTCTGCATAATGCAGGGCCTGGCACCAAACGGACCGGGGACCAGGCAAGCCTACCAGATAGATCACCCACATAAGCAGTCCACCACAGCAGAAGGACCCACACAACTCACACAGGGGGCGCCCCCATAGCTCTGATAACGAGAGGGGAGTGCACTTCTCACAGGATACAAACATGTATAAAATAAATAAGCTACAAGGATATATTGTACAGCACAGGGAATAGAGCCAATCTTTTATAATACCTATAAGTGGAATATAACCTTTAAAATTTGTGAATCACTGTGTTGCACACCTGAAATTTATAAATACTATAAATCAATTATACCACAATAAAAGAGAAAGAGAGATAAGCTGAACTGAAAAAAAATGAATCCATATAGAGAGAAACCTTCAGTGTTTTTTCCCTTTAAACCCCGAACAAAAAGCCACGAGGGCAAAGGCTCCAATGCACCAGGGTAAATTTGCGATGGAGCCATTTCTCACATGGGCCACTGTTATGGGTTGAACTGTTTCTCCCCAGAAAAGATATGCTGAAGTCCTAACCCCCAGCACCTCAGAATGGGACCTAATTTGGAAACAGGGTCTTTACAGATGTAAGTAAGTTAAAATGAGGTTATTAGGGTGGGCCCTTACACAACACGACTGGGGTCCTTATAAAAAGGGGAAATTTGGACACAGATACAGACGCACACACAGGGAGAACAACAAGTGAAGGTGAAGAGGCAGAGATCAGGGTGATGCATCCACAAGCCAAGGGAGCCCAAAGATGGCAGCAAACCACCAGAAGCCAGGAGAGAGGCCTGGAAGAGGGTCTCCCCCCCAGCCCTCAGAAGGAACACTCTGACACCTGCTAACACCTTCATCTCAGATTCCTAGCCTCCAGAACTGTGAGATGATACATTTCTGTTGTTTAACCCGCTATGCTCCCTCAAGTGGCACATGGTTACCGACACTTAGCAAACTCACACAACCAGTTTTTGTAGATGCTCCTGGGTGTTTGGGAGCTAGATTGACATTGATAGTCCACAATTCTCCTGGGATTCTCCAGGGAAGCCAGCACAGAAATGAAAAGCAAGGAAGGTAGGGATAAATAGTCTAAGTCACAGTGGGTAGAAGAGAGCTTCACATGATCTCGGGATTGACCTGCCATCTTAAGAGGTGGACAAGATTAGGGCTAGTAGGGAGGAAAGGATTCTAGGAGGAGGGCCCAATGTGAGCAACGTTTTGGAGGGCAAGTGTGCATGGGTGTTGGGAGAATGATAGTATGACTTAAGTGCAGGGGGTGGTGGAGAAGAATTCTTATGGCAACGACATAAAAATGAAAGTCTTAAAATAGGGCATGATTCCTCACGTCAGAGGTCAACAGGGAGTGCATATAAAAACCATTTAATCATTAAACACATGCTCTTGAATGCTTATTGTGTTTGCAACACTATGCAAGTGTGGGAATAATTCATGAAATCCCACGACAAACTAAATGCTGAGACTTCAGCCAGCCTTCACCTCTGATGACAGCACAGTCAACTTGACTTCCCAATTTACTGCCAACTTTTAGTTCAGCTGAGTGATTTCTTTAAATAGTCCTAGTACTAAACTCCTCCGAAGACACTGAATATGGAAACAAGATTTTTATTAAGGGATCCCAGAAATGTGTATAACAAAAGTCTTCTAATTTTATAAACATGCAAGTACTAAACATACTGAGTTACCATGTCTAATGCTATGAGTTGGAGGATTCTGAGAGGAAATTCATCTTTTCACTAAAGCCTTCCTGCAGTCCTCCTTCTGGTAAAGATAATCAGGAATGAAACCCAGTCTTCAAAAACGATGTTTTAAAAATTAATGGATTTTGATACTCAGGTTAGAGGTTTATTAAATTTCTTCTTATGTACTCTGTAATCTCTCTATAATCACCACCTGTTTTATTCAGTTCTTTTGACCACCCGGTCAGTACACTGCTAATTCAAGTCATATTTACTTTAGCTTTAGTCAATATTTGATATTTTTAGTAAATGTTATACTGTTATACTGCTTAAACATTTATTAAGCAGTTAAAATTGACTCTTTACCACATTTAGTATTTATCTTTGAACAGACCAGGTACAGCACAGATAATCATAAAATTCATAACTTATTTTAGTCAACTTGACCGAAAGTCATTCTGCATACTTGGAAATGTGTGTGACCAAAGCAGTTCAACACAGAGAAATCAGCCTGTACAACAACCAGGAAGCCCGTTTATTAGTGATTCCACCAACTCCAACCCTTGTTGGAAGAAGCTAGTTAATCTTCAATTAAAATTGCAAATTAACTTTTAATTAATCTTTTTTTAAAAAATAAATTTACTTATTTATTTATTTATTTTTGGTTGCACTGGGTCTTCATTGCTGTGTGCGGGCTTTCTCTAGTTGTGGTGAGCGGGGCTACTCTTCGTTGTGGTGAGCAGGCTTCTCATTGTGGTGGCTTCTATTGCCATGGAGCACGGACTCTAGGCACATGGGCTTCAATATAGTTGTGGCCCACGGGCTCAGTAGTTGTGGCTCGCAGGCTGTAGAGCGCAGGCTCAGTAGTTGTGGAGCACGGGCTTAGTTGCTCCGTGGCACGTGGGATCTTCCTGGACCAGGACTTGAACCCATGTCCCCTGCATTGGCAGGCGGATTCTTAACAACTGCGCCACCAGGGAAGTCCTTTAATTAATCTTGAAGCATATGCTGAGTATGTCAGTACACTCACAACAGTTCTGTACCTTGAACAGTTCCTCATATTCTACGTTTCTTTTTTGTCTGGTGAAATTCTGAAAATACAGTATTCTTCCTCTGATAGCCAGAGTGAGTCAGCCTTTGTGCGGTCAAAGCAAACTCGTAGAAGGTGGGAATGGAGAGGGGAGACTCACTTCTTTGACACCAGAAAGTGCTTTGAGTCCCACCAAGAAGAAGAGGAAGACCACCCTCTAGTAAATAGCCTGTGGATCTGGAACCCAAACTCATTCATCCTGCAAATGTTTATGGAGCATCTTCTATGTGCTACTGTGTGCCAGGCACTATGCCAGGGGCTGAGGCTATGATGTTGAACAAAACAGACCATGTTCCTGCTACCTTGAGGAAAGAGAAAATAGGCAAATAAACAAGAAAAAATTCAGATGTTGATCATTTCAGGAAATTTTAAATAGGATAATTTGGTAGACAGTTGACTAGAGTCTCCTCTGGATTGAGCATCAGAGAAGATCCCTCTAAGGTGGTGACAGTGAAGTCTGAAAGAAGAGAAGGATCCAGCCATGGAAAAAGCTGGGAAAAGAACATTCCAGAAGAGGACACAGTTATGCAAAGACCCTAAGGCAGGAAGGAGTCTGTCAGCTTCTGGGAATAGAAAGAAAGTCAACTTTTCCCCCCAAATGTTCATAATGATCGTCTATTATTTTATAAAAAGAAAAAAATATTATTCTGGAAAAAGTTCATGCCCTTTAGCATTTGTGGGCATCAATCTTAATGAAATTCTGAATGAAGAAGAAACTTTTAGGCACACTGATATTCATAGCAGCAGCATCAACAATAGTGAAAAAATAGAAACAACCTAAATGCCCAACCCTAGCTGTATGGTTACATAAATTGCAGCATATTCATTTGTTGGGGATTATATAAAATTTCAAGAATTTTGAGATAATGCTAAATGAAAACAAGCAGACTATAAAACTGATGCTCTCAGCTATATGGAAATTTAAAAGGGAAAAAAATGAAATATGAAAACATTTTAAAATTGTGTTTGGGGAGAATTATTTTTCTATTCTCTATTCTCCAAATGTCATTTAATAAACATGAATTACTGTTATGATTAAACAAAAAATCCTTGAGCCTGTAAATAGTATAGTCCTTTCTCTCCTCTCTGCTTTGGCCCCCCCAAAATGTTTTTCCCCTTCCCATCCTCCACCCTAGCTTTTACTCAAGAGTGTAAGCATGCATGGATTCTCCTATCCCACTGCAGTAGACAGACATTTCTGTGGATACAAATATGTATGAATGGCTACATAAATACCAATGAACCACATACTATGTAAGTCAGTGGCTATGACTACTGACTTATACCATCAGCCCAGAGACTGCACTGAACAGTTAGCACCTGGATAATACATGAAAAGAAAAAGGCAGGCAGTGGTGGAAGGGGAGAAAAAGTTTTGATATCCTGGCAGAAGTAGAATTCCCCTGGGGGGAGGGCACTAAATATGGGAAAACTAAGAGTTAGCCATGAAACTCTGGGGGAAGATGACGGTAGGTCTGGAATGCAGAATCATAAGTAAACCAGTAGTGTCACAGATCGGATTCCCTGGAAAATAGATAGAGATTTGCAAGCAGGTAATTTGTTGGTGTTGTGGGTTGAATTGTGCTCCACTCACTCCCCAAAATAAGCTGAAGTCCTAACCCCCATACCTGTATATATGACCTCATTTGGAAATGGAGTCGTTGCAGATATAATTAGTTACAACGAGAACATACTGGATTAGGGTGGACCCTTAATTCAATATAACTGGCGTCCTTATAAGAAGAAGAAAATCTGGACAGAGTCAGCAGGAGAATGTCACGATACGACGCAGGCAGAGATGGGAGTGATGCATCTACAAGGAACACGGAAGATTGCTGGCATCACAAGAAGCTAAGAAAAAGGTATGGAAAAGATTCTCCCCTAAAGCCTACAGGAGGGAGCATGACCCTGCTGACAGCTTGACTTGAGACTTCTAACCTCCAGAACCATGAGAGAATACCTTTCTGTTGTTTTAAGCCAAGTCTGTGACACTTTTTATGCCAGGGCAGCCTTAGGAAAAAGACGCAGGTGGGGACGGCTCTCGGGAGCTACACCCTAGGGAGGGAGGGAGGGAGGGAGGACTGGGCAGTTGTCAAAGTGGCTCAGCCTTGGGGGAGCTCTGGAGTTGGAAAGACCCTACAGAAACATCTCAAATGGAGGCAAAGGGCCTTTGGGCCTCCAGCATCCATCTGTCGTTGGATTGAGGCTGCCCCCTGGGAAGGTTGAAAGCTGGGATGAGGCAGTTTCCTTCAGATCTTTGCTCCAACCCCACAAGCCAACATCGGACTCTATCCAAAAGTGAGGGGGAAGTGCAGCCTCCCTCTACAGTGACCCTTTCCCCAGGAGATGGAGAAGTTCTTCCCTACTGTCAGCTGAGATCAGCTTTCCTGGGACTCTGTTTTTCCACCTTGCCAAACCTACTTACTCCCAGCAGACAAAAGATACGTTGAGTTTCATGTTTTGTAGTTTGCTGTACCACTCTTTCCAATGACACACAGTTTCCCCACCCCCTTTCCCAGACAGCTACTGAGGTTCATTGCTTGGCAGCTCCAGGGAATGTGTCTCCCTTCCTCCATCCGGCAGCTCTTCAGATATTAGAAGACACTTTGTACGTCCTCCCTGAATCTTTTCTCCAGGCCATATATCCCCAGGACTGGAAAAACTCTAAGTTCCTATCCACCTATACAATTCATTACACTAGGACATTCCTTGATCTTCCTTATATGCTCGTGTTTCAAACATTCATTCAATCATCATTTATTTATTAAGCATCGATTTGGGGGCAGGTGCTTTACTAGGTTCTGGGGATAAAATAATAAACAAGGAAACTCCTGCTCCATGAGTTTATACTCTAAAGTAGAAAAGACAAGGAAAAACCAACTGCAGTTGAGTGCAGAGGTGAAGAGCTCAGGACATGTAGAGTTGTACTGCCTAGATTCAAATTCCATCTCCACCACTCACTAGTACTATGTCTTTGACTTACTTAATCTCCTGACCTTAGTTCATTCCTTCATAAAAGGGATAGATACAATGCCTACTTCATAGCATTGTCATTAAGGGATTAACGTGACACTCTTAAAACAATGCCTGCCATATCATAAGGGCTTAAGGAAAGTGACCCGTGACTACTGTCCTTATTACTACTGTGAAATTAAAGATTCTATGGGAAAGAGAGGCATCAAAGATGATGTTCAAGGTTCTGCCTGGTCCACTAAATGGAGGGTAGAATATTTACTGAGACCAGAAGAGGGGCGGGCCTGGGATAAAGTGTTGAGCTTATTTTTGCACACCTTAGGTTTGAGGGAATGATGGGACATTCAAAAATAGTTGTCCAGGAGACAGTGGATATAAATTTCTGGATCTCAGGGCACAGGTGTGAGTTGGAAATTTTCATAACCTCTTAGTATCCTAACCACCCTTTTCAGAATACTCTCCATGTTCTCAGCCTCTAGAAACAAGGTGTTCAGAGTTGGACACAGCCCTTCAGAGAGCAGCCGAGGGCACATATATGTCTCGGAATGAAGGGCAGTTCTTACACGTGGTCGAAGACAACGAGCCCCTACCCTTGCCAGTGCTGTGCTGGGTGCCGGGCACACGAAGATCAGTGACTCACACTCCTGCTCTCAGAGAGCTTGCTGCCAACAAATCAGTCATTCCTGAGGTGGGTACAGAGCTCTATCCCTAACAAAAGAAAGAAAATGCCCTTTGGTTTTTTAAGGTCTCAATTTACTTTCCAGTAGTAGCCCCCATTCTACTGGGTGGCAGAAACTCAATTTCAGTCAGTTTGGGTTTTCTTTGCCCTTTCCCTGGGGTTGTGTCTAGGTTCCAGGGAGTCTCTAGGGGCATCCAGAAGGAATTTTGGGGAACTTTGCTGTCAAGTGTGTGTTCTTCCACTGAGATGGCTGTTAGCCTCTCCAATTCTAAGTTACGGGCCCACACGGCACCTGCTGAGCTGTCTTGTTCCTCTCCTCCCACGGGGCTCCTAAGGCCTAGGACTCAGTCTCTCTCTCCCCCCTTTTCTCCATTCTTCACCCGACCCCTACCCCATCTCCCTGCCTCCATACCCTCTCTGAGGTGGTCATGGGGAAATGCTGGGGGGTCAACCGAGGCACTGTCTAGCTAACACACCACAAAGCCATCCCTATCATAGGTCCTCCAAGGAAGCCTGAGCCCCAGGGAGGCACAGGCTTGCAAGGGGGCCGTTTATCAGAGACTGTCTACCCATTCATCAATTCCTCTCCAAAACGGGTCCCCCAAATAAAAGAAATACTACAAAATAAAAACATTCTTACTATTTCACCCCCAGTTCACCCCATCATACCTCTCAGTTCACCCCATCTCTGTCCCTTGAAGCCAGGCGGATCCATCACCCACAACGCTAGACGCCGCAATCTTTCGATTCTCATGTTTTTAACCTGATGTCCTCTCCCCACTGCCAGACTCTTGACTCCATTGTTTTTCTTCCATTCTGATTAGAACTTCACTCAGTCAGCCTCACTCTGGCTCAGTCGAATCCCCACCTCCAGTGTCTCCTGGTGTTTGAGGCAGGAGAGCGAGGTAATCAAAACCAGAGGCAGGTAGGAAGACCAGAGGATGTTGGCTGTAATCTAGGCAAGATGCAATGAAGGTCTAACCTCAGGCAGGGCCAGGGGGTGTTCGATCCCCCTACCTTGGGGGATGCCAAGGCCACTCCAGGCAGCTGGCTAGTCGGTGTAGTGCCACAATCCAGGCTGAGCGATCATGAGAATCACAAAAGCAGAAAGCCCGTCAAGAGAAATTCTGAAAGTAGAATCTAGATTCTCTTGGTGGCTTTTGGTGAGATCCTCCAGCAGGCCTGGGAGGTGTAGCAATTACATCTAAAGTGTTGACATGGGGCCGTCAGGGGAATGGAGACAGTGCAGAAGAGAGAGATTTATCTACAGAATCTGGTAACCAATCGGTGTGGAGAGCAAAGAACCTGACAAACCCAAATTTCATATTGTAGGAAAGGAAAAAATACTTTCCTCTACCCTCTGTGTTCAGCTCTATGTTCTGTGACTGGGACCGGCAAATTAAACTGACAAAGGACCAGATTAACAGGAGAAAAAGCATACAAATTTTATTTGATGTTAATATTTAATTTTTTTTTTTTAATGTGCACAGGAGGCCTTAATAGATAAGAAGTGAAGACCCAAAGAAGCAGTTAGACCCAGGGGCTTATGTACCACTTAACAAAGGATGATAAATATGTAAAGAAGTGACAAGACAAAGGAAAAAGTGTTTGGGCTTCTAGGCATTATAAATTGTGAGGAGGTAATTATATGGGGGAAACTAATGATAGACAAGGATTATTTTCATAAGGTTTATTTGTGTAGACTGATGACAGTGACAACGGTCTGTCTCTAGTGATAAGGGTTGTTCTCCCTGTTATGGGAGAGGAGAGGGTGAACACCTTCACAAAGGGAAATTTATGTCCGCGTCTAGACAGCAAGTGGGAGGGCAGAGAGTTTTTTCTGCATTTTGGCTTCTCAATTGCCTTCAGCTCAAAACAATTCCTATGCTATAGTGGCGTGTTTGGGGGTGGCATATTCTGATTCCCTTCAATATTCAAGTCAGGGGTCGTTCAGGGAGTGGTAGGGACATGCCCAAGTTTCCAGCTTGGAGCCTGGGTGAAAAGTGGTAGCATTCGCTAATGCAGATGGGAAAGGAATGGTTAGGAACAGGGAGACGATAAGCTCAGAACAGGTGTAGTGCAAGAGATGGAAGCGCGAGATGGAATCGTGCAAGACAGTGCTTGGAGAGTGTGGTGCTGGAGGGGTACCAGGGGGAGCAGCTCAGAGTAACAGCGAGGTCCAGAACATGGTCATGATATTAAAGAAGACAAAACTCCTTAGAAGGAATAGGCCCAGGATCTGAGGGCTGCGGGTGTTGGATGGGGTGTCCACAGGGACACGGACGCATCGAGGTGTGAGGTTGCCCTTCCTGGCACGGCTGCTCGCCCCTCTGTCTCTACGCGACATATCAGCCGTCCCTCCCCACCTCTGTCAGCTGAACAAGCTGTGAACGTTCCTTTTACATTACTCTTCAAGTTGCTGATAGAAATACTAAACAGGCCAGAACCGAATACTTACTTTGAATGTGCTTGGGGAGTTCCAAATACGCTTTTACAGTTATGAAGAACTTTGTTTTATACAGTTAGGAAGAAATTAATATTCTATATTTTCAGCCAATACCTCACCTCCACTTATTTTCCCATGACAGCCTGACCATAAGGTATGGCAGAGAGAGAAGGGTAAGCTATTTATCTCGTGGCTTATTTCCTGGGTTTTCTCATGTATTGGTAAGTCAGATTTCCTGGAATCTACTGAGCTCGGGTCCCATAGATAATAAAAGGCTGTACTTCTCTCCATACGATACATGCAAAATGCAAAAAGGCTCTTGGGCTTTCCAGCAGTGATGCATTTTCTGTTGCACCTGAACCCGATAAACTCAAATTTCATATTCAAGTCAAGGATGGTCAGGGGGATGGGAGGGGGGCAGGGAGGTAATATGAGGGGAGGCTGCTGGTGGTAAACAGGCTAGAATGAAGACAAATTGAGTCACATGAGCTGGATTCTCACTTAGGCCCTGCCCTTCTTAGCTCTGGGAAGTGAGCTGAACTCTGGTTTCCTCTCCGCTAAGTGAAGATCACACTCAGTTTACTACGCTGGGCTTAGTAGGTTAGCACAGGAATAAAGGTGAAACAATGGCTTGGAAAACACTTTGTGAACTCTTAGCCATTAGAGATGTGCCTTGTGTTTATTAGGAAGAGCCACTGGACCTGCATTTCAAACACTCAGCAAGTCTTTGTTGCTATTAACTCTTTGCCCATCGCTATGCATAATCCTTCCCCTCAGCAAGATCTTTTGAAACCCACGGGCTGCCTGAAGAACTGATTGATTCTGGTTGCAGAGAAAAGCTTCTCTGGCCAATCTAACCTAAACCAAGGCCACCTGTAGACCCATCTCAGCACCAGGTGGCAGGGGAAAAAATCTGAATGTGAAACATCTTAAAGAGTCATTTTAAATTTCCGGATGGCAGGGGGGTGCAGCCTGGAAAGAGGGATGACACTCTGTCAGAAACACTCTCAGATCCTCATTAGACAACACTCTCGCCAAGGCCTGTCGTTCTTACTCACATTTTTCATTCTTATGTGGATAATTTTCAGATGCTTCTCTCCACTCATAACCCAAACAGCCTAGCAGCTCAGCTTCACAGGCGCATTAGAGGAAATGCTGTGAATACTTAACTTTTTTTCCGATGACACTTAATTTCCAGATCATGACTGCCTCTGCCCTGAAGCTGTGTATGCATTGTGTCAGACTCAGGACGGTAGCAAAAGACGAGATAAAGATCTTCAAGCCTTCACCTCCACTCTCCCCCAGCTCCTGGGCAGAGCTTGCTAATCCAGGAGGGCTGCCTGCCCTCAGAAGCTGGAGTCCCTGGGTGGGCAGTTGACGCCACACCATGGCCCACTCCCTCCCTTCTCTCCCCATAGTAACCACTGCTCCACAAGTTTAAGGCAGGTAAGTGGCTCATAAATTGTTCAGTAAAGGGTAGCTGTTAAGATTACTAATAGCATGCTATGTGCTGTGGGGTATTCAAGGGAAATATGACCCAACTCGCCTTAGAGACCCTTAAGATCTATCCATCCATCCGGGTGAATAGTGTTTCTTAGGTTCTAATATAGAACCTTAAATCTGACAAGACCTCAGGAAAACAAAGGTCAAGTCCTCTGCCTTTCAGCAGGAAAAATATCTTTAGTTTACATATGAAGCCCTTGAGGCTTGGACGGGTTATAATTTTCTCAAGGTCACACATTTGGCCGGGGCAAGAACCAGGTCTTCCCCTGGCCTTAATGTTGTCTCCTTAAGACAACGTTCATGTGCTTTCTTCAGAAAGTAGCCTTTGCCTTCTAAAAGTGTCGAGTACAACGCTGTGAAAATTGATAATTCTATTGTTTTTACTCCCTTAAGATAGTTGGGTCATCTCAGACTGAGGCTAATTAAACCCCCAGAGCTGTGTCTGCAAACCAGCAGCAAAGAGGCTGAAGTAGACACCATCTATCCCGAGAGGACAGATGTACCCTTAAGAGGGAGGGAAGAAAATGTAATAAACAGTGTAACGGCCACGTGACAACAAAGGAAAGATCTTGAACGTACTAACAGCATTTTCTTTAAAAAAAAAAAATGTGGCAAGGTGGGAAAAGGAAGAAGCAGGATGTGGTCTCAAAGAATGTAACTATAGAGACATGCTGATTAAGACATGTGGGTAGCTGCATGAAATCAATGTAAAAGAAATACCTGAGGGCTTCCCTGGTGGCGCAGTGGTTGAGAATCTGCCTGCTAATGGGGAGTACACGGGTTCGAGCCCTGGTCTGGGAAGATCCTACATGCCGCGGAGCAACTAGGCCCGTTAGCCACAACTACTGAGCCTGTGCGTCTGGAGCCCGTGCTCCACAACAAGAGAGGCCAAGGTAGTGAGAGGCCCGCGCACTGCGACGAAGAGTGGCCCCCGCTCAACACAACTAGAGAAAGCCCTCGCACAGAAATGAAGACCCAACACATCCAAAAATAAATAATTAAATAAATAAAAATTTTAAAATAAAATAAAATGCTTTATTTAAAAAAAAGAGATACCTGATCAGGGGCTTCCCTGGGGGCGCAGTGGTTAAGAACCCACCTGCCAATGCAGGGGACACGGGTTTGAGCCCTGGTCTGGGTAGATCCCACATGCCACAGAGCGACTAAGCCTATGCACCACAACTACTGAAGCCCACGTGCCTAGAGCCTGTGCTCCGCAACAAGAGAAGTCACCGCAATGAGAAGCCCAGGCATCTCAACGAAGAGTAGCCCCCGCTCGCCGCAACTAGAGAAAGCCCACGCACAGCAACAAAGACCCAATGCAGCCAAAAATGAAAGGAAGGAAAGGAAGGAAGGAAGGAAGACCTGATCAGGTTAGACTCTGCCACTACAAGGAATTAGAGAAGATGAAAATCCTTCCTTCCTTCCTTTTGGTCTCTGGCTCTCAAGAAGGTACTGTCTCACTCTCTCTCTCTCTCTCTCTCTCTCTCTCTCTCTCTCTCTCTCTCTCTCTCTCTCTCTCTCTCACACACACACACACACACACACACACACACACAGCGGGGTAAATATTGTGGATGCAGAACAAACTACCAATCAAAGGTCATAAACATCCTATTTCAAGTTTTTCTGCAACTCCAGTACTTGAGATGGTTTATTTGAAGAGCTTTCAAATGCTACAGGCTACAAAAGCCTCTGGATCTACTTCTTGCCTTTAAACTCAGTTGAAAAGTATCTTTCTTCCTCCCCTGTCTCTCTGAGATGGAAGTCTGTGCTATCATCAGTAGTTCTAAGATGGTGACAGTGGAGTGCTCTTCAGCCGACCAGTAAGTTAAATCCACCAACTGGACTCCTGGTGGTGAAAACACCACCTCAGGGATCAGCCTTTGTGGTGGCTCAGAAAAATTCAGATCAGTGTTGGCCATACTGCCCTTGACCCTCTAATGGCATCATTCTTCCCACACTCTTTTCAGATCCATCTTTTTGTTTTCTTTTAATCAGTAGACATTTTTTCTAAAACAGTTTTAGGTTTATAGAAAAATTGAGCAGAAAGTACAGGGTTCCCATATACCCCCTCCCGCTCTCTCAGTTCCCCTGTTATTAACATCTTGCATTAGTGTACGTTGGTTACAGTTGATAAGCAAATATTGATCTGTTATTATTAACTACAGTCCATAGTTTACATTAGGGTTCACTCTTTGTGTTGTACATCATGTGGGTTTCAACAAATGTTTAATGTCATGTATCCACTGTTTCAGTATCACGCAGAGTAGATTCACTGCCCAAAAAATCCCCTAATCTCCACCTAGTCATCACTTCCTCCCCTACCAACCTGCCAACCGCTAATCTTTTTATTATCTCCAGAATATTGCCTTTTCCAGAATGTTACACAGTTGGAATCATACAGTAATCTTGCCAACCGCTAACCGCTAATCTTTTTATTATCTCCAGAATATTGCCTTTTCCAGAATGTTACATAGTTGGAATCATACAGTAATCTTGCCAACCGCTAACCGCTAATCTTTTTATTATCTCCAGAATATTGCCTTTTCCAGAATGTTACATAGTTGGAATCATACAGTAATCTTGCCAACCGCTAACCGCTAATCTTTTTATTATCTCCAGAATATTGCCTTTTCCAGAATGTTACACAGTTGGAAGCATACAGTAATCTTGCCAACCGCTAACCGCTAATCTTTTTATTATCTCCAGAATATTGCCTTTTCCAGAATGTTACACAGTTGGAAGCATACAGTAATCTTGCCAACCGCTAACCGCTAATCTTTTTATTATCTCCAGAATATTGCCTTTTCCAGAATGTTACACAGTTGGAAGCATACAGTAATCTTGCCAACCGCTAACCGCTAATCTTTTTATTATCTCCAGAATATTGCCTTTTCCAGAATGTTACACAGTTGGAAGCATACAGTAATCTTGCCAACCGCTAACCGCTAATCTTTTTATTATCTCCAGAATATTGCCTTTTCCAGAATGTTACACAGTTGGAATCATACAGTAATCTTGCCAACCGCTAACCGCTAATCTTTTTATTATCTCCAGAATATTGCCTTTTCCAGAATGTTACACAGTTGGAAGCATACAGTAATCTTGCCAACCGCTAACCGCTAATCTTTTTATTATCTCCAGAATATTGCCTTTTCCAGAATGTTACACAGTTGGAAGCATACAGTAATCTTGCCAACCGCTAACCGCTAATCTTTTTATTATCTCCAGAATATTGCCTTTTCCAGAATGTTACACAGTTGGAAGCATACAGTAATCTTGCCAACCGCTAACCGCTAATCTTTTTATTATCTCCAGAATATTGCCTTTTCCAGAATGTTACACAGTTGGAAGCATACAGTAATCTTGCCAACCGCTAACCGCTAATCTTTTTATTATCTCCAGAATATTGCCTTTTCCAGAATGTTACACAGTTGGAAGCATACAGTAATCTTGCCAACCGCTAACCGCTAATCTTTTTATTATCTCCAGAATATTGCCTTTTCCAGAATGTTACACAGTTGGAATCATACAGTAATCTTGCCAACCGCTAACCGCTAATCTTTTTATTATCTCCAGAATATTGCCTTTTCCAGAATGTTACACAGTTGGAAGCATACAGTAATCTTGCCAACCGCTAACCGCTAATCTTTTTATTATCTCCAGAATATTGCCTTTTCCAGAATGTTACACAGTTGGAAGCATACAGTAATCTTGCCAACCGCTAACCGCTAATCTTTTTATTATCTCCAGAATATTGCCTTTTCCAGACTGTTACACAGTTGGAAGCATACAGTACGCGTGCATTTCAGCCTGGCTTCTTTCACCTAGCAATATACATTTAAGGTTCCTCCATTTCTCTTCACGGCTTGATAGCGCAGTTCTCTATAGCGCTGAATAATATTCTACTGTCTGGATGTCTCACAGTTTATGTATTCACCTACAGAAAAACATCTTGGTTGCTTCCGAATTTTGGCAATTATGAATAAAGCTGCTGTAAACATCCTTGGGCAGGTTTTTGTGTGAACATAATTTTTTAACTCCTTTGGGTAAATACCAAGGAGCATAACTGCTGGATCGTGGGGTACGAGTGTGTTTAGTTTTGGAAGAAACTGCCAAGTTGTTTTCCAAAGTGGCTCTACCATTTTGCATTCCCACCAGCAATGAGTGAGAGTTCCTACACATCCTTGCCAGCATTTGGTATTGTCAGTGTTTTGGATTTTAACCATTCTTTTAGATGTGCATTCTTTTAGATCTTGTTGTTTTAATACGCAAATCCCTAATGATATTTTCATATGCTCATTTGCCATCTGTACATCTTCTTTGGGGAAGTGTCTGCTCAAATCTTTTACCCACTTTTCAATTGGTTGTTTGTTTCCTTATTGCTGAGTTTTAAGAGTTCTTTATATATTTGGGGTTTTTTTTTGTTTTTCGGTTTCTTCTAAATTAACACTTTCGCTCTTTATTATTATTTTTTATATTTATTTATTATCTTTTTATTTATTTTGGCTGCACCGGGTCTTAGTTGTGGCATGCATGCCAGATCTAGTTCCCCGACCAGGGATCAAACCTGGGCCCCCTGCATTGGGAGCGTGGAGTCTTACCCACTGGAGCACCAGGTAAGTCCTAAGAGTTCTTTATATATTTTGGATACTAGTCCTTTATCAGATGTGTCTTTTGCAAATATTTTCTCCAAGCCTGTAAATATTTTCTCCCAGCCTGTGGCTTGTCTTTTCATTCTCCTAAAGACCCATCTATTTTTCTAAATCAATGTGTTCTCTATCCTTAGCCACCCTGTCTCCTTGACAAAGTCTTCTCTTTGTCAAGAGAAGAAAACGTCTCTTGAAAACTGGAGAAAAGTACAGTTCTATATCAAAACTCCCGAGGTCCTATGAAGGAAGTCAAACAAACCCAAGAGTCCTGAAACAACCTGACAATCTGGGTCCTAAGGAGAATCAACTCCTAACAGCTACAGAACTGAGCCCAGGAAATAAAACCTGCTCCTGCCTCCGTAGAACCTAGGATGGAGCATTGTAAAAGAATCTGGATGCAGTTTGCAGATTTTTAACTGCCCGAGAAAGAGAGCGAGAACACCCCAATGAGCACACGACTAGCTGGCCCTCATCAGCCCATGAACACTGAGTGCAAAAAGAATGAATAAATCAAATCTAAGAGAGTTAAAAACGGATACGGTTACATCTTAATGATAAGTTCATTATTTTCCACATTGGCTCAGCTCTGGACTCTATCAAATAAATTGATGGTACTATCTAATGCAACCCAGACCACTGGAAGCGGTTCCGTGGGCAGGATCACATGTGCACATGAGTGCGAGGGTTCAGAAAGACCAAGAAAGTAATCTAAATAACAGAGGTCCAAGAAGTGGTGATTCCAAAGAGAAGCCTGAAATATCTTCTCCAAACTTTACAGTCTCACATTTGCCCTGATTACCCTGTGGAAACAGGATGAACTCGTTGGGTAGGTTTTACCCATTTGTTGGTTTTTTTACTGTTGCCAAACATAAGTCCCAGGAATTGTGTGTGTGTGTGTTGTTTTTTTTTTTTTTGCGGTATGTGGGCCTCTCACTGTTGTGGCCTCTCCCATTGCGGAGCACAGGCTCCAGACGCGCAGGCCCAGCGGCCATGGCTCACAGGCCCAGCCGCTCTGCGGCATGTGGACCCTCCCGGACAGGGGCACGAACCCGCGTCCCCTGCATCGGCAGGCGTACTCTCAACCACTGCGCCACCAGGGAAGCCCCCAGGAATTGTGTTTTGATCACTTACTCTCTTGCCTTTTCCAGGCTGTCTCGATTAGGCACCATGGAATGGGAAAAAATAACCCCTTTTACAGTTTAAGAAGAGGCACCTATAAAATCAGCTGTAATGGAGCCACTCTCACTGGGCCATGCGCTGGGCAAGAAAGGCCAAGAAGAGTCACCTAAAAGGTGAACTGGGGCTTCCCTGGTGGCGCAGTGGTTGGGAGTCCGCCTGCTGATGCAGGGGATGAGGGTTCGTGCCCCGGTCCAGGAAGATCCCACTTAAAAAAAAAAAAAAAAAAAGGTGAACTGTCCCCCACCAGCGTAACTGAAAATAAAATTAAACTACAAAATAAATGTCAGAGTTAAAATTTTTCTATTTCTTATGATGACTACATCAACACTTTTTTATTTGTACATCGAATAATATATACTTTCCAAAATCTCTCTCTCTTTCTCTCTGCTGCCGCTGCTGGTGACCTCATCACAGGTTGTGTAGCTGACTTGAATGATCCCACATGATAGGGTCCAGCTACGCCCTGGGTTCCATTGGACAACTACCCCAAACCCAAGAATGGTCCAGCCCAGTCCTGGGATCGTCAAAAAGTCCTGAAGAAGATCACTTATTGACAGACATCATTAATTCTTAGCTACTTTTTATGGTCTGCCCTACCTTTTCTATCACAAACTAAATCAACGTACTGTGGTGACATGGTGTTTAATTTGATGGTGGCTGAGGAAGGAAGGGTATTTCAAAGCCCCGTAGGGTTTTCTTTGCCTGTTACTAGACATTTCTTCCAGGTAGCTGACAATAAAACATTTATATCTATGTATTAGTAAATACTACTGAATTGTCACGTGTTCTGGCTTCTTTGCCATTTGACCAGTAGAATGTGAAATTTTACACAATGGTTTTTTGTTTGTCTGTTTGTTTTCCGGCTGGGCTGCACAGCTTGTGGGATCTCAGTTCCCCAACCAGGGACTGAACATGGGCCACAGCAGGGAAAGCCCAGCATCCTAACCAGAAGGCCACCAGGGAACTCCCAGTAAAACGTGAAATTTTAAAAAGATCAACTTTTGGACACTTTCAGGATTGGGAAATACTAATTTTCTATCCAACCTTGAGATTTCTTTTTTCTGGCAAGATTTAACCTTCAAATTGCTTTTCCAATTAATCTGACTGCTTTCTTCTCCTTCCTTCTCTTATCCTGTTCACAGTTCTCACAGGGAGGGCTGACAATCTCCTATCTTGGGAGCCGTGAGCCATTCACACTCCAGGCCTCTCAGTCATCCCAGGGGGTGATCAATGCATGGCTCTCTCTTCCTTCAGAGAATTTGAAGGTAAAATACAATCTATATTAGCACAGGAGAGGTGGGTATTTCTCTCCCTGGAGGTCCTTTCAGAAATAATTCTCTTGCCTAACAAACAGGTTGGTTCAGGCACTGCCCTGCCTAAATTCTGAGCAAGACAAGTTAGGAGACTTCTTTCTTTCTTTTTCTTTTTTTTTTTTTTAGGAGACTTCTTTCTGCCTGACGGATCTTTTACTGACAATTAGGGACAATTTTGTTTAAATTCAGAATGCAAGGTGACTCCCCCATCACAGATGACCAACCGCACATCACTCACCTCAAGGAAAAACCCTTCAGCTTATTCTTCCCAAGGTTAGAGAATATATTCACGACCACCACTAGCATCGCTGAAGAAGGGATCAATTGTACCCAAAACTATAGGGAAATGATATCGCTTACATGTGGAATCTAAATAAAGGGTACAGAACTTCCCTGGTGGTACAGTGCTTAAGGCTCCATGCTTCCAATGTAGGGAGTACAGGTTTGATCCCTGGTCGGGGAAGTTCCACATGCTACACGGTGTGGCCAAAAACAAAACAAAAAAAAGGGTACAAATGAACTTACCTACAAAACGGAAATAGAGTTACAGATGTAGAAAACAAACTTTTGGCTACCAGGGGATGAGGGGGAGGATAAATTGGGAGATTGGGATTGACATATACACACTACTATATATAAAATAGATAACTAATAAGGACCTATTATATAGCACAGGGAACTCTACTCAGTACTCTGTAATGCCTATATGGGAAAAGAATCTAAAAAAGAGTGGATACATGTATATGTATAACTGATTCACTCTGCGATACAGCTGAAATTAACACAACATTGTAAATCAACTATATTCCAATAAAAATTAAAAAAAAAACTATAGGGCAAAATAATCAGACTTAGCATAAGATGAATCTAATTCTCACTTTTATCAACGTGCTTACTCAAGTTCTGATTGTTGCGACAAAGTAATTACGTAGTGAAGGAGCTATTTATTCCAGCTGACATTCTAATAAAGCAGCATCAGGGAGCTAATCTCCCAACGTTATTGGGTAAAGAATTTCAAATTGAAGCAAAATTATAAATAAATGTCTCACTGCTCTTACATAGTTTGGATATACTAAAATTAATGGCTAGGATCTGGTGGTGCAATTAATTTTGATATAAGGCCCAGTGTAGGGCATGGTAAACAGTACAGACTGGTAGCTCTAGGACTTAGAGCCTGAGGCTAGACCATAGTGCCCAGACATATCTCCTAGCTAACTTCCTCCAAATCTTCTGGAATATAGCTGAATGATGCAAAAGTGTCCACTGCACCTGTGCTTAGAGGATAAAGGGGTTCTTCTTCAGGCTGAGGAATTTAAAGGAATGCTAAACGCATGCAAATTCCACCCTAAATACTGGGACTAGCTAATCACTGCAGCAAAGGTAAGAATTCGGGCATTCATTCAAAGGAAAGCTTACGGTTTCTAGAACAGAGATAATGTTACAAAACCACCACAGACCCCACCACAGGCTCAAATGTAATTTTGTATAAAATGTAATTTATGCATAAAATGTTGACTTTTCATATGTATTTGTGTTTTCACAAGGATTTGGGAGCTGTTCAAATACAGCTCTGAGATTGTTTTCAACAGCATTTTTTGCTGTCCCCTTGTACCACATCAAAGCAACTGAAACTCTATATTTAATTTTAAGAAAGCATTCTAAAATGTCCAAGTTCTTAAGCCCCAAAGGAGAACAAGGCAAAGCTAAGCCCTTCACAAACAGTAACAGAAATGATCTCATTAAGCATCATTGTCCAAACACGTCCGCTCTTCAAACAGACCAGGTAGTGAAAGATTGAATAAAGGTGCTGGTTTCTATTTTATCTCCACCTAAAGGTTTCTGTCTTAGGCTGAAACTGAAGCTTATGTTCTTCACAGAGTTCACTTGTTTCAGAAGGAAAGGGAAACATTCCAAACAAATTACTCTAAAAACTAAAAATTATGGTTTAAGTAATGCTATCTCCATCGGTCATAGCCTGAAATACAAAATCAGCGACACAGAAAGACCCTTTAAATGTTCACACTGATTTTCTCCCCTAATTTTGGTTTCCCTGCCGTACCCTCTCCACCCCTACTCCTGCCTCTTCATTTAGGGCAACACAAACACTCTCTGTTCACAGCAGTTGTTTCAGGGGAAAACAAACCTCTATGTCACTTAACCCATTAGGAGCTAGTTAGTAATTTGTGTGAATGATTCAATTCAACAAATATTTTGTGCATCTACTAGGGATACATCAGTGAAATAAGCAATCATAAAGAATCTCTACCCTTGGGAAGCTTACATTCCAGTGGGGAAAACAAACAATAAACATTGCAAACAGTAACTATTCAGTATGTTTGAAGGTATTAAATAGAATGGACAGGGTAGGCGTCGTTGAGAAGCTGGGGGAGTTTGCAGAGTGGACACCACATCGCAGGGAAGAGCTTTCTAGGCTGAGGGAAGAGCTGGAGCGAATGTCGGGGGGCTGGAGAATATTCAAGGAACCAGTGAACGTCCGCTGTGGCTGGGGTAGGGTGAGCAGAGAGATGCTCAGAGAGGTGGATGGGGAGTATGTTAGAGAAGGATGGCAGAATGTGTCATTCCAAAACATGCCTCTTCGGCATAAGGATTATTTTGAGCTGATTATTTTGAGAAACAGCAGACACAGGAGAAGCTCAGAAAATAGAGTCGAAGTTCCCCTTACATAAGGGAAATTTACATTGAGAAAGAAAATTTCCCTGTGTAAGGGTGTGTCCCTCTCTGTACCAGGAAGAGAAGGTTCACTAAATCACAGTAGACTCTTGTCAATGGAGAAACATCACGGAAAACTTCATAGCAAAGCTTACCCTGTTGACCATGCTTTCCCTGGTAACTTCCTCATAACCAACCTCCCCATAGATAGTATTTAAGCTGGAGTTCGAAGCCACCACAGGGAGTTCCTCATTTTTCCCTGGGTGTCTCCCATGCTTCCGTGAGGTTGATATGTTGATAAACTTCTCTTTGTTTCCTCTCTTGTTAATCTGTCTTTTGTTATAGGGGCCTCAGCTGAGAACTAAGAAAGGTAGAAGGAAAAATTTTTTTCTCCCCTACATAAGGACTCTGATTTCTCCTTCTTAAAGGAGACAAGACAGTCTTAGAAAGGTGACACACATCTCACAGCAGAGCCTTGACGGCCAGTGTTCTTGTCCCATGTCTTCCAACATCAGAAGATGAGGCATGGTTTAATTTTTCTAACGTGCATAAGTCACCCTGCAATTCTCCATTTATTGGTGTCTTTCATCCTTAACATTTAACTTGGAATTGTTTTCCAGTGATAGCTCTTTCTTTTTATTTGCAGAAAAGATCTTCACTTTGGAACTTCTTGCCCTCAGATGAACATTGTAAACTTTACCTTTCTGCTGGCTACACAACTGTTGGCTCATAAAAATGTCGTTTGCTTTTAGTTCAGACATAAAACTTTCTTCTCCAGGCACACTTTCATCACAATTGTGAACTTTACCAACTAAGACATTTTATCTCTTTCCAGTTCTCAGTCTCCAACCCTCCACCTTCCACTCTTACTCCTCAGACCTCTTTTCTGTGCCATCTTAAAAGGGCAATTATCTCCCCATTATTCAGAGATGGGTTATCCATCTTGTGGCTCATTTATACCCTTTGCTCATTAACTTCTTTTCCTGTTTTAGTCATTTCAAATTATCATTACTAGAGAAAAGCTAGAGATAACATTTTATAAAACACATTTACCTACATATGATAGAGACAATGCCATTATTTTACCAAATCTCATTTTATCTTTCTCTTACTGGGCACTTGGGAAACTACATTTTTCAGCATACCTTGCTGTTCTTTGGGGCCATGTGACTCAGTACTGGCTGGTAGGGAATGGATGGAAGTGACATAAACCACTCCTACATCTGAACATTTGCAATATATCATGCAGTCCTGCATCCTTTCTTCCCTTTCTTCAATAATCTTGGAGGCCACATGTTCAGGCTGTATCAGAAGATGATGAAAATAAGGATCTCAGGGTTTTCAGAAGGAGGGGAACCTCCACTGATTCACATCTGAGTCCACTTTGGTTGCGCTAAGCCACTGAGTTTCAGGGGTCGTTTCTGTAACAATCTACAGAATCTAGACTCTGTAACAATCTATCACCATAATCTATCGTATTCAATTCTTGTTTCACTTTCCCATCTCCCCTGAAAACATTTCACAGATGGGGAAACCAGGGCTCAGTTATGCCTGTGGACTTGCTAAGCTAACACAGCTAGTAAATGAGGCAGCCAGCCCTTGGTCTTCTCTACACCAGAACTACTCTGTTTCTGGGGTTCTCAGTGTACGCTTTCTGCTCTTTGTTATGTAGGGAAGGGAAAAGAATCTTTTTCCCTCTACCCTACTAGGATCTCTGCATGGGGCCCTGCAAATTAGACTGACAAGAGACAGACTAACAAGAGGAAAAATAAACACAGAAGTTGATGAGTAGCTCAAAGAGGTGGTTAGAACTTGCGCTTATAGAACATCTTAGCAAAAGAACAAAGAATTTTTAGAGCTTTGACAAGACAAAGGAAAAGGACTTTGAGTTTCTAAGGCAGCAGATTGTAAGAAAGTAAACATATGGGGAAACTAATGGAAGATAAGAGTCAGTCAGGTTTATTATGTAGATTCCTCTGGTGCCATCTCTGGGCTGGTAAGGGTCTAGAGTTGTCTCCAGTAGTTATCTTCTGTCGTTCTTGGTAGAAAGGGGAGGGGCACAACTTTACAAATGTATGTCCTGCTTTTAGGTAAATAGAGGGAGGGCAGAGAGCTCTTCTTTTTTTTTTTTTTTTTTTTTTTGGCGGTACGCGGGCCTCTCACTGTTGTGGTCTCTCCCGTTGAGGATGCGCAGGCTCAGCGGCCATGGCTCATGGGCCCAGCTGCTCTGCGGCATGTGGGATCCTCCCGGACCGGGGCACGAACCTGTGTCCCCTGCATTGGCAGGCGGACTCTCAACCACTGCGCCACCAGGGAAGCCCAGAGAGCTCTTCTTGTATCTCTCTTCTCTCAATTGCCTTTAGCTCAAAATAACCCTTATTCCAAAGTGGTACATTTGGGGGTGGGCTACAACTTTCATTGGGTCATTCACCCCAAAGTATCCTACACTTAATCTCTTCAGAATGGTCATTTATTCCTAACCACCATAGCTCTATTAATATGCAAGTAGAGAGGGAACAGACACACTGCAGCTGTGGCCTACTGGGGAATAATGGCAGACCTCTCTGATGTTCAGCTTATATAACCAAAATAGCCACTAGTTTCATGCTTCCAACCAATAAGGCAAAACAAACAAAAAGCCATGTATCACAACAGATACTACAAGGAAGGACCCAAGCAAAAGTCACCAGGTGCTATGAAAAGGGTCTGAAGCAAACCTTCATAATTCAGGCTTCTTCTCCTGTGCCATGTTGTGAGGAACCTCTACACCATCTATTCATTTTGCAGCCACATTGACATTATAAATAATGATACCTCCCAAAAGACATGGCAAACATAATTCTACATTTATGGGTTTGTGTGTATATGGCCAGACTTTAGAGATAACTCTGCAAACATCCTTATATCTAGAATTTCGTCTCTATATCAATGCACCACAATCTACCCAGTTATCAGAGCCAGGAATCCAAGTGTCATCCCTGAGTCATCTGTTTCCTTCACCCAACATCAAGTCCAATCATTCTTCCTCCAAAATAACCCTCATCCCTGACTTCTATCCATCTTCAATGTCACCTCATCTCTTACCTGAATTAATGGAGAAACCTTGTAACTGGTCTCCCAGCTTACACTTGAAATCTCCATTAGCCAAATCTCCTCAGCAAAAGTGATCTAAAAACATAAATCAGATCATTTCACCCTTCCACCTAAATCTTTAAAATAATTTATTATTGCACTTAGAATAGAATCTAAACTCTTCTCTATGGCCTTCAAGATTCTGCAAGACCTGGGTCCTGCCTATTTCTCTGGCCTCATGTCACAGAGTTCTCCCTGCTCCCCCCTCTCTATTCACTGTCCTTCCAACAGCTCTGTCTCACCTTTGCCTTGAGATCTGCTCTTGCCTCTGCCTGGAATGCTTTTGATTTTTAGACATCACCTCTCCAGGGAGTCCACGCTGACCACCTACATGAAGAAGGTCCCTCCCCCATTATTCTCTATTACGGCATTCAACCTCTTCAGGAAACCCAACACAGCCTGCAGTGATCTTATCCATCTTCTGTTTACTTGTCTGTTTTCCCCACCAGAAAGTTATGTTCATAAAGGTAAGATAATAGCTAATACTTTCTTTGTGCCAAGCACTGTCCTAAGTGCTTTATATATGCAAGCATAGCCTGCCAAGTATCTCCCAGAAACAACACCTTTTGTTTTTTTAATACCCAAACTTCATAGAATGTATGTATTTCTCAATAGAGTTTGTCTATTTTAAGCTGGTATTAAATTTTATATCTTTGTCTCCAAAAATGTAATACACATTAGCAAAACAACATGGAGGAAGGTTTTCCAGTTACCATCCAAATTCAAGTGGTAGAACAGCAGGAACAATCGTAGACATTTTGAAAAGCACAGCAAGTATCCACAGAGGGGAGGTAGTCTTTGGATGTTGCTGACGCTTCCAGTGACCTCAGAGCACCATGCTCAGAGTGAGTCATGCTCTGTCACTGGCGCTTGTCCTGAATGCATTTACCAGTGCTTTCCATATTGAGCCATTGTGTTTTGCCCAGAGCTGTACAGTGAGTACCAGAAACGTTGAGAAATTTTGGAGAGCATGATGGATAAGGAATTAAAGGAGTAAAAATAGTACTTACAATGGAAGAGATGTTACTATACATAAAGCAACTGTTTTAATTTTCCGGTGATCAATGTTTTAAACATTTTGCACCCTAATATGACCATTGTTAATAATACCTAGGTGTGTCAAGGAGAAAAAACTTTTTCTCTACTCTTAGGTGTTCTCTTGGGGACCTGTAAATTAAACTGACAAAAGACAGATTAGTAAGATAAAAGAAAGATTTTTATTCATGTGTATGTGGGAGTTCACAGAAAAATGTGACTCAAGGAGGTGGTTAGAATAGTTTATATATCATCTTCGTAAAAGATGGGAGGAGTAGAGCAGCACTTTTTGGAGAACAAATGTCTTCTTAGAAGGAGGGGAGAAAGGGCTCTTATACAAACACCATTTTTGAAAAATAAATGTGCCCTCAAGGAGGATAGAAGGAAGGCATGATAGTTTGTGACAATGTCTGTCTGGGTGTGGTACAACTTCTGACTTCTTATCTGTGAGAAGAGAAAATCAGGGTTGCTCCAGGGAGGGAATTTATGACTATTGAATTCTTTTGTGAGGCTCTGCTTTTAGGCAGGTAAGAGAGTTCAGGAACTCAGATGCCTTTGCTTAAAATAATTCTTATGCCAAAGTGGCATATTTTGGGGTGACCTCTCCTGATCCCTTCAGACGTTTTAGTGTACTTTAGTTATGCCTCAGGAAGTTGGTTGGGGGTTTAGGGTTGATATGTAATGTGTTATAATTTTTCCCTTTAAAGATAATGTGAAATAGAACCCAGGTAGCATCTTCACACAGAACATCTAATTTTCAGATGCAAATTACTAATATTTACTGAGATGTCAGTATTGTGGTGCTGCGAGGACAAAGGACGACCCTGCCTGAAAGAGTGTCAGCCTTACGCCCCCTCCTGGACTCTTAATCGCCCTCCCCACCCTGTTGCGATGTTTACGAAATTCCTGAGCCCACCTGGGCGATGTCCACCTGGGCCACAGGACCTGTTCCAAATAAGGAAAGGCATCGGCCCTGACCCACTCCCATCCTATAGAAGGAAGGTATATGTGCCTCGACCAATCAGTAAACAAAATGTTCACCTCGGACCATTCCTTTGTCATCTGGCTATAAAAACTAATCAATAGCACATGTTTGGGCTCGACTCTCCCAGACTACTAGGAAGTCAGCCCGCTGTTCTGGCAGCGACCCTTCCCTCTAATAAATTCTATCTTCTTTACATTCGGCCTTGTGTCTGCAAATTCTTTTCCAACCATGACAATATGAACTCATTCCAAGCAAACGTCTGTCTTATGTGATAGGTATTTTTATTCACCTTGCCTCTTTCTGTGCAGCATGTAAAGGTTTAGCAACATGCCCAAGATTCTAATGGAAGTCAGTACATCTGGGACCTGAACCCAGCTATACTCAATCGAAATTCTGCTTTCTTACCCATTACAGAGGCTATAAGGGCCTCTCCCAAGGGAAGGTCTGCATCCATCTAGTTCACCATAGATCCCAATGCCTGACAGGGCTCCGTCCATAGTAGATGATCAATTACTTGTCCCAAATGAATGAATTTATGGATTGAAGGAAACCAGAATGTGTCACCTCTTTGCCATAAAAATTATTTTGAGCTGAAGGCATTTAAGAAGCAGCAAATACAGGAAAAAGTTCTCTCTACCCTTAACAGATGGCACTAGAGGAATCTACAAACAGTCCTCCCTCCAGTAGTTTTCTCCCATATATTTACCTTCCCACAGTTTGCCACCCTTGGAAGCCTAAAACCACTTTCTTTTTTCCAGTCATTTCTCTACAAATATATTGTTCTTTGCTGAAGATGCTATTATAAACCAGAGTTCTAAGCCACCTCCCTGAGTTACTCTTTCCTTGAGTCTCTCCCTTGTACGAGATATACATGTTAATAAAATTCTGTATTTTCTCTTGTTAATCTGCCTTCTGTTACAAGGGCCCCAGCCAAGAATTTTGAAGGGTAGAGGGACAAGAATTTTTTCCCTCCCTTACAGATGAATGGATGAATGGGTTAAAACAGGTGCCATAGGGCTTCCCTGGTGGCACAGTGGTTGAGAGTCCGCCTGCCGATGCAGGGGACACGGGTTCGTGTCCCGGTCTGGGAAGATCCCACATGCCGTGGAGCGGCTGGGCCCGCGAGCCATGGCCGCTGAGCCTGCGCGTCTGGAGCCTGTGCTCTGCAACGGGAGAGGTCGCAACAGTGAGAGGCCCGCGTACCGCAAAAACAAAAACAAAATAGGTGCCGTAATAACTGGCCTGTAATCTTCAAACCTATTCCCGAGGAACTCTTCTAGATTGAAGAAAATCAAAGAGATATGACAACTAAATGCATATGCGTGATCCTGGATTGAAACCTTTTGCTCCAAAGGATGCTATTAGGGCAACCGGTAAAGTCTGAATGGGGACTGTGGATTAGATGGTATGATTCATGGGACTGATAACGCACCTGAACGACACAAAGATAACTTCAAGGTGGAAACAACTAAGCTACAACTGATGCAGAAAGAGCTCTTATCTGAACTTTCCTTACCATGGCTTCATGAGAGTCCGCTGCCACAGCCCCTCCAAGATTTCCAATCAGAGAAGCCTGACCTTGGGCACCGGGACATTCCAAAAGATTGTGTAAACAAGCCTCATCCCAGCCTTCCATCCTTTGAAGCCCTAATCGGCACTAACACCACCCCCCACCCCACCCCCCCCCCACCCCCGCTGTTAAGTTGATACATAAACCTCTACCTTCAGCTGTTCAAGTTGTCTCTTCATCTGAAGGCTCCCACATGCATAAACAAACTTATCCTGTTAATCTGTGTGAGTTAATTCACAGAACGCCCCCCCCCCCTTACCATATAAAATGGTAAAAGAAAATCTTCCTTCCAACATGATCTATCTCGGTTAAGTTCCTGATTTTGATGGTTGTACTAAGGTTATGTAAGAGAATGTCCTTGCTTGCCAGGAGGAAAATTGGCTTCTATGAACACTTTTGCCATGATATCTACAGGAGTTTTTTTGTTTTTAAGTTATGAGATGAATAAAGTCTGTACTCCCTTACAAGGGAGATGGGGAAGTTATATGGCAGCAGAGGGATGAGTGATGATGGCCACATATATCAAGGCTATAACCATACCTGTTAACACAGGCCAGAGTTGGTGGAACCCAGGGAACTTCCTCAAGGATCAGACCCCGCAGAAGGCCACGTGGTAAATGAATCAGGAGAGGTGCAAAGGGTAGAACTTCGAGTGATTCGTACTCTTTTTTTTTTTTTTTTTTTTTGTCTATGCCCTCGGCAGTGAAAGCACAGAGTCCTAACCACTGGACCTCCAGGGAGTTCCCTGAGTGATTCTTATTCTTGTGCACATTTGACTGCCTTGGCCCTCACACTGCAGGCCATTACCATCACCTTAGGCACCCCCCTAGAGCCCACCTGGGTTCCCTAGAGTGAGACAGACGGTAACACAGGGCTGAGTGAGTGGGTTCAGAACATGCCGCCCCAAAATATGCCAATTTGACTTTTTGATTATTTTGAGCTAAAGGCACTTGAAAAACAGTAGGTGTGAGAAAGGCACTCTGACCTACCCTTTTCTTCCTGAGGACAGAAGACAAAACTCCTATATGAAACGCACCCTCCGTGAACCTGGAGACAGCAAGGGGAGGCCAAGAAGCATTCGTGCAAGGAAACCTTGTTAAAATAACCTTTATCTTCCTTTAGTCTCCACGTATATTTTAGTTACTTTCTCATAAATACTACTCTTTGCTCCACCTAATATATAGAACACTTAGGCCTAACTGCTTTGGGGGTTTTCATTCCCCTGTGAAGCCTCCCATGTACACATAAAAATAAAATGTGTATGCTTTTCTCCTGTGTATCTGTCTTATGACAACTTAATTCTCAGGCCCAGCCAGAGTCACTAAGGAGGTAAAGGAAAAGTTCTGTCTCCTTAACAAACCCTAATAAAGTCCATGGGAGGGGAGGGGGAGGGGGACAGGGGAGGCGGTGCTCTGAAAACGGTGGCCACCGAAACAGAATTTTCCTTTCCTTTTTCAGAAGATTTGCTATCATACACATACCTGGGTTATTCTCAACATGGACTGACAGAGGAAGGTGTAGCACTGACCACATTGCTAACATAGCCCGTTTCCTGTGACCAGTGACTTAATTTGACGAACAGCTTAAATTCTTGGCTCTCTGATTCCCTGCTGACACCAAGATAAATGCTGTCAGTCTCAGGGATTTATTTTAATTCACTTCCATGTATTAATTTGATGCAAATAAATCATTAACTCCTCCACTGTACCTTTGCTCTTCTGATGCTTCCCTCTACTACCTGGGTATCTTGCTGATTCCCACAGACTAGTGAAGGTGGCTCTTAGCTGGGATACACTTAAAAGGCCCAGTGGGCCATCTGGTTTCTCCTTCACCTCCAGTACCAGCCATAACTGCCTCTCTTTATGTTCTCTTTGTTGAGTATCACTTTAGGCTTTATTTTCACTGTGTGGAGGATTTCATTACCCTGATTTGATCCAGTTACAGCGCCCATTTAATTATATTGCCTAACTTTCTTATTTGGATAAATCTTTCCAAATCTTAAGAAGGCATTTTAGAGGGCAATCAGGCCGGTTCCCAAGGTTTTACACTTCACACTTAAGAATTTTATTTAAAATGAGTGTGGTTAAAAAAATAAAAAATAAAAAAAATAAAATAAAATAAAATAAAAAATAAAATGAGTGTGGTTGTAAAAACAAAAACAAACAAACCCTAGACATAGAAAAATTATTGAAAGACAATACATCAAAATATGTTTTCTGGGACTTCCCTGGTGGCACAGTGGTTAAGAATATGACTGTCAATGCAAGGGACACGGGTTCAAGCCCTGGTCCGGGAAGATCCCACATGCCGCAGAGCAACTAAGCCCGTGAGCCACAACTACAGAGCCTGTGCTCTAGAGCCCACGAGCCACAACTACTGAGCTCACGTGCCACAACTACTGAAGCCCACGCGCCTAGAGCCCGTGCTCCGCAACAAGAGAAGCCACTGCAATGAGAAGCCCACGCACCACAACAAAGAGTAGCCCCCGCTCACCACAACTACAGAAAGCCTGCGCACAGCAATGAAGACCCAATGCAGCCAAAAATAAATTAATTAAATTTTAAAAATATATATGTTTTCTTTTTAATTTTTCTGTGTGAGTTTATATACTATTCATAATGGGAAAATGCAATTACTTTGTTAAATAAATTGAACACAGAACATTATCTTTCTTTTTAAAACATCTTACCATATCTTGGATCAAGGTGAAGATAGGATAGCCTTGGTTTGACACAATATTTTTTCCCCAAAAAGTAGCTATAAGGACTATTTCTCTGATGCAAATCTTATTTCCAGTTGACTCTTACTAAAAAATTAACGATGTGGTCGCACTGAAAAAAAAGAAAGAAAAAAATCTCAGTAGTGAGCATGTAGTACTTTCAATACTTGTAAATGTACTCAAAACAATGCAAAATGTAGTTCCGTTAATAGGGAACTCATTTATCTCTCCATCCATTCATTCAATAAGTCATCCAATTCCTGAGCCCCCTGAGGTCTTGGGGAAGCAGCGGTGAATAAGACAAGCCCATCTGCCACTCTGAAGCTAGAGGACTGGTGATGAATGGCAGCAACGAAACAGGCCATCTGGAGTAATTACACTGGGAGTCACAGAACCCAGAGAGTAGAGAGAAGGGCAGCTGTAAGGAGTGGACAATCTCTTTGGATGATGGCCTGATGAATTTGCTTAGAATTTCCAAGAATTAGGAATTTTTTTAAAGATGCAAATTCCTGAGTAAGTCTTCTTGGCCCACCCCTTGGCTGGGGGGAGCATAGCCCCCAGCAGCAGATGAAGCCCTTCCATCACAGCCCCTACTACTGGATATTGACATTACCTGCCTCCCCACATACCCTAAGAGCTGTATGTCCAATTCACTTAGTCATCTTGGTATCTGGCTCAGGGCCTGGGCCAGAAAATACATTTAATAATGCTGAGTGAACTGTTTGCTGATAAGTAACGGGACTGCAGGTCCTTGCCTTCTGTCGAGTATGTGAGACTCACTCTATGAATCTAAATAATGATGAATTCATGAGAATTAGTACTCATTACTGGTGGAGAGTGGAGGTGAGGGAGCTTAAAAGTATTATTTGTTAAGTGCAAACGTGTAAAATAGTTCACATTTATGTAACCTTGCGGGTGCTTCTCCTGATCTTATCCAGATGTGGCTATAAAGGTGACCTGAGATGATCCAGACCAGCGACGACCTCGCCAGGCCAAGGACCACCACGCATCCACATATGCACGTATGGGAGGGCAACGTGTATTAACACTGGTGAGTTTGCCAACTTCTCTGCTCCCTTAATCTGCCAGTGAAGATCCCAACATTTTTGGTCCCTTCTTCTCAGCTGTACCCCAGCCTCTGAGGACAGGCCACTCCTGCCACATTTCTTTCTGGACATTGTGTGATGGGGAAGCCAAAGAAGGAGGCAAAGAGTTTGTGGGGGAGGAAAAAACCGTCTTTCTTCTACTTCCCAGGTTCTCCAGCTGGAGCCTTGTAAATTAGACTGACAAAAGAGAGATTAACAAGAAAGAAACAAAAACAGAAGTTTATGACCATGAGCTTCACGCGTACACATGGGAACACTCAGTGATGAATAACTAACTAAAAGCGCTGGTTAAAACTTGGGCTTATATAGCATCTTAACAAAAGAACAATACATCTTAGAGAAGTGACAGGACAAAGGAAAAGGACCTTGAGTTTTTAGGGGTGGCAAACCGTGGAAAGGCAAACATATGGGGAAAGTAACGATAGATGAGTGCTAGTATTAGCAAGGTTTGTTATGCAGATCCCTTTGGTGCCACCTCTGGGTTGATAGGGGTCTCTGGTGATTAACTTCTGTCCTTCCTGGTAGAGTGGGGAGGGGAACATCTTCACAAATTTATGTCCTACTTTTAGGCAAATAAGAGGAGGCCAGAGAACGTTTCTTGTACCTGCTTCTTCTCAAATGCCTTCAACTCAAAATAATCCTTATGCCAAAGTGGTTCAGGTTGGGGTGGCATACTCTGCCACCCTTCAGGTTCAAAGAGATGTAGTCACTCTACAACCTGAAGAGACTCCAGAGCTGGGAGCCAACACACTGAGACTGAAGAGAAAGAGTGCTTTGAGAGAATGCAGTGGCCAGCGAGAGGCATCTGGGAGTATGGATGACAACAGAATTTGAGGAGGAAAGGAGAGGGACAGGAGAAGGCATGCTAGGGACCATGACTTAGATCTTCTTTGATGTCCTTGGAGAGACCAGAATAAAGAAAGTAATTTCTTGTTTCTCTATCTACCTGCCTTGGTCCATTCGGGCTGCTGTAACAAATATACCAAATACCAAATCACAAGGGTGGCTATAAAGAGCAGAAATTTATTGCTCACAGTTCTGGAGGCTGGAAGTCAGAGACCAGGGTGCCAGCACGGACAGGTGAGGGCCTTCCTCTGAATCAGAGCCCAAATTTCTTGCCATGTCCACACACGGTGGAAGGGGCTAGGCAGCTCTGTGAAGTGTCTTCTATAAGAACGTTAATCCCATTCAGGAGGACTCCACCTTCATGACCTAGGCACCTTTGAAAGGCCTCACCTTCTAAGGTCATCACCTTTGGGGGTTAGGATTTCAATGTATGAATTGGGTTGAGGCCGGGGGCGGGGGGGTGGGGGTGGGCAGGGGCGGGATGCAAACATTCAGACCATAGCACCATCTTATCTCTCTCCTTCACCTTTGGGGATAGTATTTATTTAAATATGACACCCCTCCAGGACTGAGTGATGAGGTCCCAGTGTACCTATTCATCTCTACTTGGTTCTGACGAGAACAAATGAGCATCTCACGCTCAGCATGTCCAGCACTGAAGCCCGGACCCTCCTCCACAATCTGCTCTACCCACAGTCCACTGCTTCTCAGCTGATGGCAACTCCATCCTTCCACAGACTCAGGCCAAAGCCTTAGTGTCCTCCATGACTTCTCTCCTCTCATTCCAGTGTCCCATTCATCAGGAAATCCTCTAGGCTCTACCTTCCAAATACCTCCAGGACCTGACCACTTGCCCCGACCACGGCTCCTCCCAGTTGGAGCATCCATCAGCTTAGGTTACAGCAGGGACTCCCAACAGGTGTCCCTGCTTCTCCCCCCTCCTTCTTATGACCTATTCTCACCAGAGAAACCAGAATGATCTTTATGTACCTTCTAATAAGGTAAAAATAATTTAGCTCATTTACCTCCAATGCTTAAAATGCTGGAATGGCTAAGATAAGATAAGATGGTTAAGATAAAAGCCAAAATTCTTTTAAAGACCTAGAAGGATGCGTTTTGCCCTACCCACCCCGCCTCACCTACTCTCCTCTCTTTGGATAACTCCCCTGCAGTCACAATGGCCTCGTCTCGTCTACACTCACTGGGCACACTCCAGATGAGGAACTTAGGGCCTCCGGCTGCTCTCTCTGCTGAAACACCGGCCCCAAAAGCCATGAGGCTAACTTCTTCCGCTCCTTCAAACCTTTGCGCAGATGCCACCTTCTTGATGAGACCTACTCCTATAAAAAATTGCAGGTCTGTCCTGAGCCCCACATTCCTAATCCCCTCACCCTGCTTCATCGTTTTTAGAATTTATCACCTTATCTATGATGCTAACTGTTTAGCCTGACCAGATTGTAAAGTCCATGAATCCATGAGGATGGATGTCTTTGTTTTGATCTCTGCCACATCCCTATCACCTGCAAGAGTGACTAGCACAGAGCAGCTGTTCAATAAGTATTTGCTGAATGAATGAATGGAATCCATTTACACCAACAGGCAATCGAGGATGGCTTCTAGACTAGGGGAACTGTCCATGCCAGACGCAGCCTTCACGAGCTGGGGAGTGAGCCTTGTCCTTACTGACAGATACAGGCTGAGCTTCAGAGTCAAGCTCCAGGGACCCAGCCGTCTGGCACACAGACTTTTATCTTCATTATTAATCTGCTTTGCTTCAGGACAAAGGCAAGGACATTAGTGTTGACACAATTCAAAGACAACTCCTACCGTTTCTATGCTCCATTTTATTCAATGGCTAGACATGCAGCAGGCCCAAGGTCCAAGCCAGATGAGGGCAGCTGGATGGTTTCAACTAAAATCTTGGATATATGTGATATACTCATATATGGATACACTTGATAAATTCCTTTAGGTACAAACGGCAGACCAATTGGTCTCAAATGCAACATCTGGGCTTCCCTGGTGGCGCAGTGGTTGAGAGCCCGCCTACCGATGCAGGGGACACGGGTTCGTGCCCCGGTCCGGGAGGATCCCACATGCCGCGGAGCGGCTGGGTCCGTGAGCCATGGCCGCTGAGCCTGCGCGTCCGGAGCCTGTGCTCCGCAACGGGAGAAGCCACAACAGTGAGAGGCCTGCGTACCGCAAAAAAAAAAAAAAAAATCCAACATCTGGCAGCCCTAAGCAAGGTGGAAAGGGAAGCCAGAGGGAGGCTCACAGATCTCTCCATCTTTTCCAGAGAGAAATATTTACCTCCTCACCATTACCATAAGAACAACCAATGTTTGCCCCCTTCATCCAGTACCAAACAGGAGCAAATGCATCCATCACTGCAGTCACAGGGTCTCACCAGTGAGCTAAAACCTACCTCTGCAAATCAGCTCCGTGAGAACCATGAAAAAGATGCATCAATATGCTGCGGGGTGGGGAAGGTGGAGCTACACACATAAATAAGAAAATTGCTATTTTTCAAGATAGACAAGTGTATGGGTTGAATTGCGTGCCCCCAAAATTCATACGCTGAACTCTTAACACCCACTACCCAAGAATGTGACCATATGGAGATAGAGTCTTTACAGAGGTGATCAAGTTAAAATGAGGTCATTAGAGTGGACCCTAATCGAATATGACTTCTGTCCTTATAAAAGGGAAAATTTGGACGCAGACATGCACAGAGGGATGAGGATGTGAAGAGATGTAGGGAGACGGTGACCACCCACAAGACAAGGAGAGAGACCTTTGGACAGATCCCTCCCTCACAGCCCCCAGAGGGAACCAAACCTGCTGACACTTTTTTTTTTTTTTTTTGGCTGTGTCAGATGTTCGTTGCTGTGCACAGGCTTTTTCTAGTTGTGGTGAGCAGGGGCTACTCTTTGTTGTGGTTCTGACTTCTCACTGCGGTGGCCTCTCTTGTTGCGGAGCACAGGCTCTAGCTGCACGGGCTTCAGTAGTTGCGGCACACGGGCTCGGTAGTTGTGGCTCATGAGCTCTAGAGCACAGGCTCAGGGGTCATGGCTCTCGGGCTTAATTGCTCCGTGGCATGTGGGATCTTCCCAGACCAGGGCTCAAACCTGTATGCCCTGCATTGGCAGGTGGATTCTTAACCACTGCACCACCAGGGAAGCCCAACCCTGAGGACACCTTTATCTCAGACTTCCAGCCTCCAGAGCTGTGAGATAATAAATTTCTGTTGTAGAAGCCAACTAGTTGCAGTACTTTGTTATGGCAGCCCTAGCAGACTAATACAACAAGAAATTACATTTCAACGTGTAGTTAATATGATAATCCTGCCTCGTCTTACATCACTAAAATTTTAGAACTTGTTGTGACCTGATCATTCAAGTACGTAGCACTGGGCAATGGGTATCACCGAATCACCCATATGTAGTCAGTGTTTATATGTTACACAAAGCTGTCACTTCACCAGCAAAGATTGTTGGTGTTACCTTTGGCTGCCTTTACCTGCCCTCTATTTCTCTTCCACCCAGGGTCTTCTGAGGAAACTTGAAAAACTTTTCTTTTCCCAGGGACAACACCCCTAGCCCCACCCCAAGGCAAACATTCAGTCTCCCTCCCAAGAATACACCAGGCTAGTCATTTCTTTCGGCAAAACCTGATTACTCCTTTTCTTGATTCTCTCTGACCCATCAATTCATGCCTTTCAGTGGGCCTTCCACAGCCCATTCCAAGGTAGATTTACTGCCCACTCCATCTTCCTTTTGCACGATTTAATCTGCTGTATTTTAATTGGGTAATAAAACTCTGTGTGCCACCCAGCAAAATTCCACAGGAAGCAATCACCAGGGACATTCTCTCAGCAGCCAATTTCTAATTATTTATTCAGGCCCAAAGCCTAATTCCACCCCTGAGTGCCAGTGGCTCTGACCTGCTACATTCTCCGTGGAGGGGGGAGGGGGCAGGGCGGCCACCACTTGGAATCCCCTGCAAGCACCTCCCTGGACAGCAGACTGTCTCTGAGTCAAGAAGGCCTTACTCTTCTTGTCTCTGAGTCAGAGGCCTGGGAGAAGCCTCTGCTCTGCTGTTACAGCAAATGGGAGGATTGCCCTGGGGCCTCTGCTTCATCAGCACCTCCACTCCCGCACCCCGCATTGCTCGGGAATGAGACTGCCACAATCTGTGAGGCAGTGTCCCCAACATTTAAGGAAAAAACAGGACTAGTCAATTCACAGTGTCACAGTGTCAGCACAACTGGAGAGCCATGTGGAAGCAAATTGACACAGAATAAATTCCATACAAATAAAAACACTGAAAGGCAGCAGAATATGCACCCAAAAATATGACCATGAGAGTTTAGGACATGCCACCCCCAAACATATGGCTCTGTTAAAATACGCTGCTTTGGTACATTGATTATGTTGCGCTGAAGGCACTTGAAAAACAGCAAACGCAGGGACAGGCTTTTCTGAACTCCCCTTACCTGCCTAATGGCCGATCCTCCAGAGGGAACTCAGTTGTCGTATATACCCACCCCGGAGCCGCATCAACCAGGGGAAGAGTGACTCGTCCCAGGAGATGAGACTAGACATCGACACGGCACCCAGACAAACTTTGTCACAAACTGTCGGACATGTACTCTTCCGAGAGCCCATTCATCTTTCCTGAAAATCATTTACCCACCCTAGGAGGCCTCCATCCCCTGTCCCCTTTCCCTATTAAGATGGCATTCAATGCTAAATTCTAAGCCACTTCAGGGAGTTCCTCATTTTTCCCTGGGTGTCTCCCATATACACGTGAGGTACACATGTTAATAAACTTCTGTTTGTCTTTCTCCAGTTAATCTACCTTTTATTACAGGAGTCCCAGCCAAGAATTCAGAAATGTTGAGGGAAAATTGTTTTCCCCCCTTACAAGATCAATATGAATATGAATTTATAAAAATGTTAGAATAGAACACAGAAGAATTTTTTATAACTTCAAAATAGATTAGGTCTTTCTAACTATTACACAAAATCCAAAAACCTTAAAAGAGAAGATTGATACCTTTGACTATATAAAAATTAAAACTTGTTAAAACATGCATTCCTCTCCAAAAATATCATAAGTCAGAAGATAAATGACAGATTGGGGGAAATATTTACAACACTCGTCACCCTAATATATGTTAAAAAACAAAATTCAACTGAATATATTTTAAAGACCTTACAGGCTTCATTCATGAATCAGGTAGCATCCCATCTAGCAAATGTAAAGGAGCTCCAAGAAGATGTACAAAATGCAAGGTTTTTATAGGCAGAAGGGAGCAGGAACAAGGAGGTTACTAGCAAAGAGTGGATTGTTTGTGGCAAGGTCACCTTCCTTTAGGGGACAACACGGGTCTAGCAGGCAGATTACCTCACTAGTGCTGACCAGGTAATTCCAGACTGACTGGTTTAAGATTCCACTCCTGGGAGAGTTTGAAACTGTACTTACTTAGGTATTAATTCTCAGTTTGGTGACGTGGGGCTTGGCAAATATGACTTCATTTGGGGGCCTGTTGTTTCTTTTTTTAACCTATATAAAGATGTCTCCTAAAAATCCATAAGAAATATCAACAACCCAATAGAAAAGTTGCAAATGTCTAAGCAGAGAGTTTATTGAAGGAAAATAATGAGTACCTCTTTTGTAATGGGCACTTTTTAAAATGCCCACTACAAAAGGAATGAAAATTATAATGAAATACCATTTTTCACTTATTAGACTAGCAAACACTAAATCTCATATATTGTTGGTGGGATTATGAAATAGTTCAATGTCTATGAAGAGCAATTTAGCAGCAACTCTATAAATTACAAATATATACACCCTTCGACCCTAAGAATTTATCTTCCAGATATGCTCACACGTGGGAAGTAACACACTGTACAAAAGCTATTTATGAGACATTGTCTGTAATAGCCAAAGATTGGAAGCCACCTAAGTGTTTATCAAAAAAGAGCTGATTTCATCAACTGTGGTAAATCCATACATTCAAATATTCTGTAAGAACAAAATAGCTCTTAATAAATCAATAAAGAAAAATCATGCAGAAGAATACAGATATACATACCATATCTATATGTAAAGCAGGCTGTCACTGTGTAAAAAAAAAAGATGAGGGGGAATAAAATATGTCTCTATGACTGACTTATGCATAAAAATATCTGAGAGGATAAAAATAAAGAAATAGGGCTTGCCTGGTGGCGCAGTGGTTGGGAGTCTGCCTGCCAATGCGGGGGCATCCCATGTGCCGCGGAGCGGCTGGGCCTGTGGGCCATGGCCGCTGGGCCTGCGTGTCCGGAGCCTGTGCTCCGCGACGGCAGAAGCCGCAGCAGTGAGAGGCCCGCGTATCGCCAAAAAAATAAATAAATAAAATTAAAAATATAAAAAAGAAATAACAGTGCTTATATGTTGAGAAGGATGGGAACTAAATAAAGAAGGATAAGGTGGGAGGGAGTCTTTTGTTTTATAGCTTTTTGTAATTTTAATGTTTGAAACATGTGAATGTGTTACCTATTCAAAAAACTAAATTAAAAACAAAATCTGCCTGGGGCAGGGGGGAGGAAGGGGATAAGGGGAGGAGAGAGGACCCAGATCACCCATATAGTGTGGTTTCCAGACTGCACAAATCCTCCACATACTCCTTCCAGAACCCATCACAGTGATGACAGCACTGGGAGGTGGGGAAGGCGAGGAAAGGGGATGAAGACAGAACTGCAAGACCTCACATCCATGCAGTTCTGCTTTTGACATCGCTGTCAAATGAAACTAGACATACACCATTGTGTCTCTGTGTGTGAAAATGTTCCTCTGCTAAGCGTAAACAGTTTGCAATCCTGTTTCCTCGTTTCTTCACCGTTAAAAAGATGCCAGGAGCCTAAATGAAGAGAAGTCATGTAGAGTCCTTTCACCCCTGAGAAAGACTACCCATTGAGATTTTGTCACATCTCCTTTCTTTTCATCTTAAAACTCCCCCCCCCACCCCGATCGTGGCTATTGTATGGCAATCAACCAGACCAGGGGTCAACCAAGCCTACCAGGCCACCCACAGTAGTCAGCCCGCCACAACAGAAGGACCCAAAGAGCCCATGTAGGGAGCACCCCTAGAGCATATATCTGTGGTGATGAGAGGAGAGTGCACTGCTAGCACACATAGGACATCTCCTACAAAGGCCATTTCTCCAAAGTCGGGAAACATAACCAAACTACCAGATACAGAGAAATAAAAATGGCAAGCTAGGCAAAATGAGGCAATAGAGGAACATGTTCCAAATGAAGGAACAAAATAAAAACCAGAAGAACAAATAAGTGATATAGGTAATCTACCCTAGAAAGAGTTTAGGGTACTGATTGTAAAGATGATCAAATACTCAGAAGAATGGATGCACAGAGTGAGAAGTTAGAAGTTTTTAACAAAGAGTTAGAAAATATAAAGAACAACCAAATAGAGATGAAGAATACAATAACTGAAATGAAAAATCCACTAGAGGGAATCAACAGTAGATTAAATGATACAGAGGGGTAGACCAGCAAGCTGGAAGACAGAGTAGTGGAAATCACTGAGAGTGAACAGAAAAAAGGAAAAAGAATGAAGAGCAATGAGGACAGTTTGAGAGACTTCTGGGACAATATAAAGTGCACTAATATTCACATTATAAGGGTCCCAGAAGGAGAAGAGAGAAGGAAAGGGGCTGGGAGCATATTTAAAGACATAATAGCTGAAAACTTCCCTAACCTGGGAAAAGAAACAGACATTCAAGCCAGGAAGCACAGGGAATGCTTAAGCCAAAGAGGAACACACCGATACACATTGTAATTATAATGAGAAAAATTAAAGATAGATAGAATATTAAAAGCAGCAAGGGAAAATCAACAAATAACATACGTGGCAACTCCCAAAAGGCTATCAGCTGACTTTTCAGCAGAAACTCTGCAGGCCAGAAGGGAGTGGCACAATATATTTAAAGTGATAAAAGGGAAAAAAATACAATGAAAAATATTCTGCCCAACAAGGATCTCATTCAGATTTGATGGAGAGATCAAAGGTTTCACAAAGAAGCAAAAGCTAAATGAGTTCAACACCATCAAACCAGCTTTACAAGAAATGTTAAAGGGACTTCTCTAAGCAAAAAAAGAAAGGGCCACAACTAGAAACATGAAAATTACAAAAGGAAACAGCTCCTCAGTAAAGGCAAATATTCAGTAAAGGTAGTAAATTATCCATGCACAAAGCTAGTAGGAAGGTTAGGAGACAAAAGTAGTAACATCATCTATATCCACAATAAGCAGTTAATGGATACACAAAACAGATGTAAAATATGACGTCAAAAACAGTAATATTGAGGGAAGGGGAGTACAAATTCAGGGTTGTTAAAATACATTTGAAATTAAGAGATCAGCAACTTAAAACAATCACATATACATACAGATTGCTATGTATAAACCTCATGGTAACCACAAACCAAAATTCTATAATAGATACACACACAAAAAAAGAGAAGGGAATCCAAACAGAACACAAAAGACAGTCATCATATCACAAAAGAAGAGAACAAAAGAAGGAACAAACAAGAACATATTGTAAATAATGCTGCTATGAACAATGGGGTGCATGTATCTTTTCTAATTAGTGGTTTTGTTTTCTTTGGATATATATTGAGGAGTACAACTCCTGGATCATATGGTAGTTCTACTTTTAGTTTTTTAAGGAACCTCCATATTGTTTTCCACAGTGGCTGTACCAATTTATATTCCCACAAAAAAAATGTACAAGGGTTCCCTTTTCTCCATATCCTCTCCAATATTTGTTATTTGTGGTCTTTCTGATGATAACCATTCTGACATGTGTGAGATGATATCTCATTGTGGTTTTGACTTGCATTTCTCTGATGATTAATGATGTTGAGCATCTTTTCATGTGCCTGTATGTCTTCTTTGGAAAACTGTCTATTCAGGTCTTTGTTCATTTTTTACTTGGGTTGTTTGTTTTCCTGATGTTGAGTTGTATGAGCTGTTTATATATTTTGGATATGAATCCCTTATCAGTCATATAATTTGCAAATATTTTTTCTCATTCAGTAGGTTGTCTTTTCATTTTGTTGATGGTTTGCTTTGTTGTGCAAAAGCTTTTAAGCTTAATTAGGTCCCATTTGTTTATTTTTGCTTTTGTTTCCTTTACCTTAGGAGGCAGATCCAAAAAAATATTGCTGCAATTTACATCAAAGAGTATCCTCCCTATGTTTTCTTCTAGGAATTTTATGGTTTCTGGTCTTACATTTAAGTCTTTAATCAATTTTGAGTGTGTTTTTTGTATATGGTGTTAGAAGTGTTCTAATTTCATTCTTTACCATGTAACTGTCCAGTTTTCCCAGCACCACTTATCGAAAAGACTGTCTTTTCTCTATTGTGTATTCTTGCCTCCTTTGTTGTAGATTAATTGACCATAAGTACATAGATTTATTTCTGGGTTCTCTATTCTGTTCCATTGATCTATGTGTCTGTTTTTGTGCTAGTACTATAGTGTTTTGGTTACCGTAACTTTGTAGTATAGTCTGAAGTCAGGTGGTGTGAAACCTCCATTTCTGGGTTTCATTCTCAAGATTATTTTGGATATTCAGGGTCTATGTGTTTCCATATAAATTTTAAAATTATTTGTTCTAGTTCTGTGAAGAATGCCATTGGTAATTTGATAGAGATTACACTGAATCTTTAGATTGCCTTGGGTAGTGTGGTCATTTTAACAATTTTAATTCTTCATCTTCATGAACACTGTATATCTTTCCATCTGCTTGTGTCATCTTCAATTTCTTTCATCAGTGGCTTAAAGTTTTCCAAGTATAGGTCTTTTACCTCCTTAAGTAGGTTTATTCCTAGGTATTTTATTCTTTTTGATGTGATTATAAACAGGATTATTTCCTTAATTTCTCTTTCTGAGAGTTTGTTGTTAGTGTACAGAAGTGCAACAGACTTCTGTATATAAATTTTGTATTCTGCAACTTTACTGAATTTGTTGATGAGCTCCAGTAGTTTTTTAGTGGCATCTTTAGGATTTTCTATATATAGTATCATGTCATCTGCAAAGAGTGACAATTTCACTTCTTCCTTTCCAGTTTGAATTCCTTTTATTTCTTTTTCTTGTCTGATTGCGGTAGCTAGGACTTCCAATACTATGTTGAGTAAAAGTGGCAAGAGTGGACATCCTTGTCTTGTTCCTGATCTTAGGGGAAATGCTTTCACCTTTTCACCAACGAGTATGATGTTAGCTGTGAGCTTATCATATATGACCTTTATTATATTGAGGTAAGTCCCCTCTATGCCCACTTTCTGCAGAGTTTTTATCATAAGTCAATGTTGTATTTTGTCAAAAGTTTTTTCTGCACCTACAGAGATGATCATATAACCATTTATTCTTCAGTTTGTTAATGTGATTTATCACATTGATTTTCACATATTGAACCATTTTTGCGTCCCTGGGATAAGTCGCATTTGATCGTGGTGTATGATCCTTTTAGTATACTGTTGGATCTGATTTGCTAGTATTTTGTTGAGGATTTTTGCATCTATGTTCATCAGTGACATTGGCCTGTAATTTTCTTTTTTGTGTCATATCTTTGTCTGGTTTGGGAATCAGGGTGATGCTGGCCTCGTAGAATAAGTTCAGAAGTGTTCTTTCCCCTCCAATTTTTTGGAAGAGTTTCAGAAGGATATGTGTTAACTCTTCTCTAAATGTTTGGTAGAATTCACCTGTGAATCCATCTAATCCTGGATTTTGGCATTGGGAGTCACTTTATTACTGATTCAGTTTCATTACTGGTAATTGTTCTGTTCATATTTTCTATTTTCTCCTGTTTCAGTCTTGTGAGATTGCACTTTTCTAGGAATTTGTCCATTTCTTCTAAGTTGTTCGTATTATTGGCATATATGATCCTTTGTATATCTGTGGTGTTGGTTGTAACTTCTCCCTTTTCATTTCTGATTTTTATTGATTTGGGCCTTCTCTCTTTTTCTGTTGAGGAGTCTGGCTAAAGGTTTATAGATTTCGTTTATCTTTTCAAAGAACCAGCTCTTAGTTTCATTGATCTTTTCTATTTTTTCTTTTTTTTGTCATCTCTATTCCATTTATTTCTGCTGTAATCTTTGATTTCTCTCATTCTACTAACTTTGGGTTTTGTTTGTTCTTCTTTTTCCAGTTCCTTTAGTTATAAGGTTAGGTTGTTTATTTGAGATTTTTCTTGTTTCCTGAGGTAAGCTTATATCGCTATAAACTTCCCTCTTAGAACTGCTTTTGCTGTGTCCCATAGATTTTGAATCATTGTGTTTTTTGTTTTCATTCGTCTCCAGGTAGTTTCTGATTTCCTTTTTGATTTCTTCAATGATACTTTTTTTTTTCCTTCAGTGATCCATTTTTTTTAATGTTTAGTAGCATATTGTTTAGTCTCCATGTGTTTGGGGGTTTTTTTTGCAGTTCTTTTTCTTGTAGTTGATTTCTAGTCTCACAGCATGTGGTCAGAAAAGATACTTGATATTTCAGTTTTCTTAAACTTACCCAGGCTTGTTTTGTGGCCTAGAATGTGATCTATTCTGGAGAATGTTCCATGTGCACTTGAAAAGAATATGTATTCTGCTCCTTTGGGATGGAATGTTGTATATATAGCTGTTAAGTTCATCTGGTCTAATGTGTCACTTAAGGTTAATGTTTCCTTATTGATTTTCTATCTGAATGATCTGTCCACTGATGTAAGTGGGGGCATTAAATTCCCTTGCTATTATTGTGATATTGTTGATTTCTCCCTTTATGTCTGTTAATATTTGCTCTATGTGTTTAGGTACTCCCATGTTGGGTGCATCTATATTTACAATTTGTTATATCTTCTTCTTGGATTGATCCCTTGATCATTAAGTAATGGCCTTCTTTGTCTCTTTTAACAGTCTTTGTTTTGAAGTCTATTTTGTTTGATATTAGTATTGTTACCCTGGCTTTCTTTTGATTTCCATTTGTATAGAATACCTTTTTCCATCCCCTCACTTTCAGTCTATGTGTGTCTTTAGATCTGAAGTGAGTCTCTTGTAGGCAGCATATATATGGGTCTTGTTTTTTGTATCCATTCAGCCACTCTATGTTTTTTGATTGGAGCATTTAGTCCATTTACATTTCAAGTAATTATTGACATATATGTTTTTATTGTCATTCTGTTTAGTGTCCATCAACAGATGAATGAATAAAGAAGACGTGGTGTATAAATATTCAGTGGAATATTACTCAGCCATAAAAAAGAATGAAGTTTTGCCACTTGCAACAACATGGATGGACTTGGAGGGTATTATGCTTAGTGAAATAAGTCAGACAGAGAAAGACAAATACTGTATGAGATCACTTACATGTGGAATTAAAAAAAAACAAAAACCAGTGGATATAACAAAAAAGAAAGACTCACAGATATAGAGAACAAGGTGGTGGTTACCAGTGGGAAGAGGGAAGCGGGGAAGGGCAAGATAGCGGTAGGGTATTTAAGAGATACAAACTGCTATGTATAAAATAAATAAGTTACAAGGATATATTGTACAGCACAAGGAATATAGCCAATAATTTATAATAACTATAAATGGAGTATAACCTTGAATATTGTGAATCACTGTGTTGTACACCTGAAACTTATATAGTATTGTGAATCAACTATACCTCAATTAAAAGAAAACTTCCCCCCAAGTGTCTACTCTAACCAAATCTCACTTGGAAACAAACATGAGATGGGGCACTCATGGATGACTCACCCAGATACCACATTCTCCCCAGGAAGCCTTAGTCCCTCTAGTTCCATCTTAGGGAAGTAGATAGAGGCCAGATGCTGCTGTTTCAAGGTACATGTGCTCCTTCTTAGTAATTCAATACTCACTTAATATTTAGTGAGGGACTGCAGGGAAGGTATCTTAATATAATAGGAATCTTACCACAGGGTTTCTCTAAAGGCAAATCCTCCATTTTGTGTTCAGTTTTGGTCATTACTGAAAGGCAAGGGAAGGGAATTTGTTGGCAAGGAAAAGAAATTAGGGGTCTTTAAAAAAATAAAACATAGCATGAAGAAACAATAGTGAAGTCAGAATTCCCCTGGGACATTCATGTCCCCTGGCAATACTACAAAGGGTTTACTTAAAGTGTCACGCAGCACAAAGATTTTTCAGGAGCTGACAGGAAAGATTTAGTGTTCTAGAGATGGAGTACTCAAGGGCAAACATAAGTTTCTACACAGAATAATTATTGGAGAAAGACTACTTGCTTTCTTTGGGTGGAGTCACGGGTCATATTGGTCATATATCTTTGAAAGCCTGGGATAAAAACTGCTGCTTGAAAGTCACTTTTGAAGCATGATCTGATTAGAAGGAGCCATATCCAGGTACAGACTGGCTTGGGGAGGGGTGCCAGGCCACAGAAAAAGAGTTGAACATGTCCCAGGAGAAGGGGGCAGGAGCCAGAAACTACGCCACTCCACCCATGGCCCTGAGTTCTTGGTAGAAGAGGTCTTCTATATAACTATGCACCAAGGTCCCCAGCTCACCTGCCCCAGCAATGCAGGCATCATCCTCCCCACTCACCCCACGGTCCGACCTCAGCCCATTTTCTAGGTTCTGGCACTGCTACACTTCTGACAACAGTGCCTCCAGAAACCATTGCAACAACGCTACCATCATTTTGCACCTAAGATATATAGGGCCTTGACTCTGGGGGAGGCAAACCGATTACAATGAGAGGTATAGGATACAAGGATATACTCGGTGGAGCTCATTCCTGTAGAGGTAACCCAAGTCCTGAGGCCTTCCTAAAAGCAGATTACTGTGAAGCTGGGAGGAACACACTGTATGGTCTTGACTATCCTCACGGACCTCTGGGGTAGAAGACCAGCTTTTAAAGGGGCTGAGTTTGCCTAATGGGGAAGAGAGTTATTAAGTGTCACACAGGGGGTGAAAATGCTGAACAGATATCAAAAGAAATTTTCAGATGCCAAAAGAAATCAGAAAGCATAGGTCAGGGCCAGAGCAAGTAAGACCTTGGAAACGTTCTGGAACCTTAATAATTTCCTCATGTTTGCTTCTTCTGTTATCTTTCTATTATCCTTCCTGGTAGCACGACTTTTAAAACACTTAAAACAAAAGGTGTCTCTGTGTTTGCTTTGAGAGCAACAGTTAGTCATGGGGTATTGCAGCCCAAGAAGGCAACCTGGAGGATTAGGGTAATTAGGGAAGTTTTGGGAAGGGCCGATGGCTATATTGAGAAGGAGGAAGGAGCAGCAGCTTTGGCTGTTAGGTGTCCCAGAAACTTAGCAATTAAGGTTTCTTTAAAGCTTTTATTTTTATGTCATTATGCATTTTTGGTTTATAACCTACCTTATTCCATAAAATATTTAAGTAGCTTATAGGAATATAAGCTACTTAATAAGAAATATAAGAAACGTATGGGGCTTCCCTGGTGGCGCAGTGGTTGAGAGTCCGCCTGCCGATGCAGGGGACGCGGGTTCGTGCCCTGGTCCGGGAGGATCCCACATGCCGCGGAGTGCCTGGGCCTGTGAGCCATGGCCGCTGAGCCTGCGCGTCTGGAGCCTGTGCTCCGCGGCGGGAGAGGCCACGGCAGTGGGAGGCCCGTGTACCGCAAAAAAAAAAAAAAAAAAATAGTATGCAATAAGATATAAAGTCAGGGGCAGGAAAATGTCAATTTTTAAAAGAGGTCATGATTAGGAGAAAGTTAGAATACATGTCCACATAAGGTCCTACTCAGTTACTTAACGGCAAGCTTGGATCTGTCTCTGAGTTTCCAGGCACCCAAAGAGGAAAGGGAAATCAGATGGATTACCAGATTCTCATCGTCCATGAGAAGACAACAATTGCTAAGGTAAAGTTCTTGTGGTTCTTATCTCTAAAAGATAAATCCCTTATGGTCCTTCATAGAGTGGTGGAGGAGAGATGTGGTAGCAACACCTCTACATTATCATCAAGAGAAAAATCCATGAACCTGTCTCTTGTAGATGCCAAAAGGATGACCCCAAAGCAAAATTCACAGGAAGGCTTTCTGTGGAAACCCTCCCCTCTCACTTAACCAGAAAGCAGCAGAACTAGATTTGGAATCAGGTCATATGATGTCAACTCCTGTTTGCTTTTCACCTCCTTTCAGCTACCTATTTCCTACTCCTCTTTTAGCCTCAATTTAAACTTCACCTCTTTTTAAATTTTTTTATTAAAGTATAGTTGATTTACAACGTTGTGTTAGTTTCTGGTGTACAAAAAAGTGATATATATTCTTTTTCATATTCTTTTCCATTATGGTTTATTTCCAGGATATTAAATATAGTTCCCTGTGCTATACAATAGGACCTTGTTGTTTATCCATTCTGTATATAATATAAACTTCACTGTTTGAAAAAGACCTTCTCTGACCCTGGGCTGGACTAGGCTCCTGGATTTTCCCTATCTTTCATACATCACATTCTTTGTTTTCACTTATTTGGTGTCTATCTTTACCAATGAACTAAAAGCTCATGGGAGCAGGAACTACCTGATCATCTCAATAGATACTGGAAAAGCCTTTGACAAAATTCAACACCCATTCATGATAAAATCTCTTATCAAACTAGGACTAGAAGTGAACTTCCTCAACCTGACAAAGGGCAACTAAGAAAAACCTACAGCTACTTACTGGTGAAAGACTAAATGCCTTCCTTCAGAGAGTAGTAACAAGGCAAGAATGTCCATTCTCATCACTTATATTCAACATTGTACTGGAGGTCCTAGCCAGTAGAATAATGCAAGAAAAAAGAAATGAAAGGTATCAGATTGGAAAGGGAAAATTTTATTCACAGATGACATGAGCCATCTATGCAGAAAATCCTAAGAGATTGATTTTCCCAATACCTATTAATAAATATAGCAAAGATGGAATATATATGGTTAATATATAAAAATCAACTATATTTCTATATAATAGTAATGAACAATTGAAAAATAAAATTCAAAAACAATAAAGTAAAACAACACCAGTAATGTGAAATATTTATGGACACATTTAACAAAAATATGCAAGACATGTAAACTGAAACCTCAAAACATCTTTGTGAGAAATTAAGGATGACAAATAAATGGAGAGACATTCCATGTTCACAGATTAGAAGATTCAATACTGTTAAGATGTCAATTCTCCCCAAATCAATCTATGGATACAAAGCAATCTCAAGTAAAATTGCAGAAGACATTTTTGTAGAAACTGACAAGCTAATTTTAAAACTCATATGGAAATACAAAGGACATAGAATAGCCAAACAATTTTGAAAAAGAACAAAGTTTGAAAACTTATACTACCTGATTTCAAGAATTACTGTAAAGGTAATCAGATGGTGTGATATTGCACAAGGATAAAGATCTAGATCAGGAGTCAGCAAACTTTTTCTGTAAAAGGCCAGATAGTAAATATTTTTGGCTTTGTAATCTGTTTCAACTCTGCCTTTGTAGCACGAAAACAGTCACAGACAATATTTAAAGAAATAAATAGGCTTGACTGAGTTCCTGGTAAAACTTTATTTACAAAACAGGTAGTGGGACAGATTTGGCCCTCGGGCCATAGTTTTTTGACCCCTGATATAGAGCAATGGAACAGAAATAGACCCATAGTTATATAGTCTATTGACTTTCAAGAAGGCGCCAATGTATTTAAATGGAGAAAGGATAATCTTGTCAATGAATGGTATTAGAACAACTGGACAATCATATACTTCATAGCATACACACAAACACACACGCACACACACACACAAAATACTCAGAATGAATCATAGACCAAAATGTAAAAGCTACATCTATAAAACATCTAGAAGAAAAAATAGGATAAAAATCTTTGCATCTTTGGGCACAAAACACAATCTTTAGGCAAAGATTATTTTGATATGACACAAAAGCACTAATCATAAAAGAAAACAAATGGACTTTATCAATATTAACCTCTATGGCCAACGTGAAAAGAATACAGTGCTGCATATGCATAAGCTGTGACTAACAGACTCAGACTTGCTCCCAGAGGTCAAGGTGGCCTCAGAGACCAAATGACTTTTCTGTGTTTCAATTTCTGAATTTGTAAAAGGAAAGTTGAGGGAACACATCTGAGTAAAATCTTCATACAGGCCCTCATACAAGCAATGAGAAATAAAGGGGAGCTCATCTGTGCAAAGTATGGAGGAGACCTACATGATCTGCCTCAAGAGAAACAGGTTAACATAAGGAACCACATGGCTGGGAACTGGAATTGGAAATCCTAGAAAGTAAAAAACTTCTGAGGGCAGGACCCTCTCAACAGCTCTGCTTCTCTCTGCAATTATCTGACCTCTTTTTTTTAAAATAAATTTATTTATTCTTTTTTTTTTTTTTTTTTGGCTGCGTTACTGCACGCAGGCTTTCTTTAGTTGCGGCTAGCAGGGACTACTCTTCGTTGCACTGAGCAAGCTTCTCATTGCGGTGGCTTCTCTTGTTGCGGAGCACGGGCTCTAGGCGCGCCGGTTTCAGTAGTTGTGGCTCATGGGCTCTAGAGCGTAGGCTCAGTAGTTGTGGCGTAAGGGCTCAGGTGCTCCATGGCATGTGGGATGGACCAGGGCTCAAACCCGTGTCCCCTGTGTTGGCAGGCGGATTCTTAACCACTGTACCACCAGGAAAGCCCCTGACCTCTTCTTTTTTATAGGCTGGCTCCCTCATTCTTTTATGCTCTTTCACATACCTTTGTTTGCTTGACCCAGGCCCTACATTATGGCATTACTTCACCCTCAGGTCTGCTGCTAATTGCGGGAAGTGTTTTCAGAATTTGTTTCACATTCTCTAGGGAAACATATTGATTGACTCAACTCATCATGTCAGGTCATGGATTGCTGGTCAGCCTAGGGATTTGCTTCCTACCCAGGTCCAACCAGCTGTGGTGAGGGTAGGGAGAAAAGGATCACAATGATATAAAGGGGCTTACTATCCAGGCAGAATCCATAAAACATTTCAATTCCAGGAGGACACATAAATGAAAGACCGATCTGTCCAGAACTGCCATTGTTTCTGCTAGTCTGGTAATGATGCCAGTTTCATAAAGGAGTAATTTAGAGGAGGATGGAAGGTGCTATGTCATCAACAAAGTATGTACTGAGTTCCTAAATTCAGTATTTGCATAATATGACTGTGATGGTTAATTTTATGTGTCATCTTGACTGGGTTATGGGGGGCCTAGATATTTGGTTAAACATTATTCTCAGTATATCTGTAAAAGCACTTCCAGATAAGATTAGCATTCGAACTGATGGGCTAAGTAAAGCAGACGGCCCTCTCCAATATGGGTGAACCTCATCCAATCCACTGGGGCCTTAAAAGAACAAAAGGCAGAGTAAGAGAGAATTCATTCTCTCTGCCTGACTGTCTTTGTGCTGGGACATCAGTCTCCTGTCTTCAGACTCAGACTAGAGCTGTACTTTTGGGTCTCTTGGGTCTCCAGCTTGCAGACCTTGACACTTCTTAGCCTCCATAATTATGTGAACCAATTCCTCATAATATGTAATGTACGCACACACACAAAAGCATCCTATTTGTTTGGTTCTGTTTTGCTGGAGAACCCTGACTAATACAATGACTCAAATGCACAAAAATCAGACCAACAGGAACAAGATCAAGTGAAAGTATATTTCACTCCAGACTTTGTGATTCCTCATACAGAGCTATGGGATTCAGTTCTGCTATGACATCTTACCTTATACCCTCATCTTCTCCAAGACAGTAAACAAGAAACTGGAGACATGTGAATGAGCTGCACATTCATCCCCATTTCTCGCATCAGTCACAGATCCATCCCATCAACTCCCCACAGCATAAAATCCTTATAACACTTAAACCTCCTCAGCCCAAAGAGAACCTCATGAACCATATGTAAAATACAGTCTCATTTTCTTTCCTCTGTTTAATTAGTCACTTCATTTAGTTTTATTTTTCTCTTTCGCATTGGGCAAAGACAACTCTGTATTTGGATAAATTAGTCTAAGTTCTAATAATAAAGGAAGAATGTGTTTCCCTTTGACGTTTACTAGCATGATGAAAATTCCCAAATGTGCCCTGAACCACTAACATTTACTTCTTTTTACAAACAAGCTCATATCTTTTCTCTCATTAAACACCTAAGATGATCCCTCTTTCCTCCCAAAATGATTCCTGTTGGTTTTCTGTTTAGGCCAGAAAACCTAAAAATCTCTCTTGCTGGGAGAAGCAGCTGCCAGTGTCAAAAGGAAACAGATGGTTTTGGAAACTTTCTTATTTAGAGTAAGTAGGTGGTGTGATTCCAAAGAAACTCCCTTGTGTTATACTCTGCTGTTACAAGTTGTACATTTGTACCTCTTTTCTCCAGAATGTCCTTTCTCATCATTCTAGGCTCATAGCTGGATTTCAGTCCATGGCAATGCTCTTCAAATCTGAAAGTGTCTCCTGGGGTTTTTCCTAATAGATCACTTTTCCTAGTGGGAGCTGTTAATGGTTTTTCTTTCCAGCTAAGTTTTGATAACCAGATGAAAGCAGTGTCAATGAGACTGTGAAAATGTTTCCTTCCCAAGGCCTCATAAACCACTTCATCAAGCACCTCAGACCTAGCTCTGCCCATAAGAAGGGGCAGGAAAGATTCTATTTTCTCCTCATGCAAGAATTAAACAAAAGCTCTGAGGCCACGTGTGGTCTTTTAAAGCAGTCAACCATTTTCTTTCCATTCCTCTTCTTTTTCTTTTTTTTTTTTTTAATGTCTGCTCATATCTGCTTCAAATGTGGACTTATTCTATCACATGTAAAGTAAGAAACGACTAAGAGTAATACTTTGCTCTCACCGAACTAATGTGGTCAGTGGATTTTGTGCCCTATAGGAGTATAAACCCTGTCACTGTAAACAGGTTTTCTGGTAGAGTCTAGAGAACTAAGGATATTTAATATATTATAGCTCATCTGGGCATAGCTAGGGATCACCACTAGCTTCTGAAACAGCTATAAAATTAAGGTTTATCTAATGTGTCAGATGCTTTCAATGGCTACTCATTTCCCACTGCTTATTTTAGCTGTTAGTTCCTAAATACGAGCCAGATGTGGTTGGTGGTAATTAACAAAACTTGTTAGCCATTTTGTATTTTTCATGCCGTTATTTATCCCAAGGTAATCTCTTTCCAGTCAGGGAAAGCACAGGGCAGTTCCTAGAGATTATCAGGTCTACTGTTCTCATTTTACAGAGGTGGTATGGAGGCCTGGAGGAAGCATAATGTTGGATAATCAAGTATGATAAAAATTTGTGCAGAGCCTTCCCATTTTCTTTTACCTAATCCTCATAAAAATCCCATGAAGTAGGTAAGACAGTTGCTATGAACATCTGTGTTAGTTACAGCAAAGGCCAACCTACTGTAACAAACAGACTAATGAGACAGTGCCTCAAAGAGCAAAGAAATGTATTTCTGGTTCACATAACAGTGTCGAGGTAAATAATGCAGGATGGTGCTACAGTTCTGTTCCACAGAGTCACTGAGAGATTCTGGTTCCTTCCATCGTGTAGCTCTGCCATTCCCTCAGGCATTTTTATGGTCAGAGCTGAGTGGTCAAAGATCCATCCCTCGCAGAAAGGGGACGATGGCACAAATGCAGCACATCCACTATTTTGAGACCTAGGCTCAGAGCGGCATACATACACCCCTTTCGCTCACATTCCATTGGAAAAAACACGGTCATGTGGCTACTTTGACTGCCAGGAGGCTGGGAAATGTAGGATAATGTGCGCACGAAGAAGGGGAGAATGGATTTTAGTGGGCGACTAACAATTTCCACCAACCCATTCTCATTTTACAGATAAAGAAATTGAAGCTCACAGACTAATACAGACAAAACTTCTGCTCCTGGGCTTCCCTGGTGGCACAGTGGTTGAGAGCCCACCTGCCGATGCAGGGGACACGGGCTCGTGCCCCGGTCCGGGAAGATCCCACATGCCGCGGAGCGGCTGGGCCCGTGAGCCGTGGCCACTGAGCCTGCGCGTCCGGAGCCTGTGCTCCGCAACGGGAGAGGCCACAACAGTAAGAGGCCCGCGAACCGCAAAAAAAAAAAAAACCAAAAAAAAAAAACCAAAAAAAACTTCTGCTCCTAATACAGAATCAAGTCATGAAGTAGTTTCACTTGAAAAATAGTATATAATTTCAAATGCTAGTTATACCCCCCCAAAATGAGCGTGGTTAATGTATTAGTCAGGGTTCTCCAAAGAAACAGAACCAATAGGGTGTGTATATAAAGAGAAAGATTTATAGCAATTCAGATCACTGTAACAAGGAACTAGAAACTATAAAGAGGAACCAATCAAAATTAGACAACTCAATTGCCGAGATAAAACCAAGCTAAAGGCAATGAATAGCAGACTAAATAATGCAGAAGAATGAGTAAGTGATCTGGAAGATAGAATAATGGAAATCACCCAATTAGAATAGCAGACAGAAAGACAAATGAAAGCAACATAGAAGATCTATGGGATAATATAAAGCGTGCTAACCTATGCATAATAGGGATTCCAGAAGGAGACAAAAGAGAAAGGGGGACCAAAAATATAAATATTTGGTAAAATTATGGCTGAAAACTTCCCAAACCTAAAAAAGGAAACAGATATCCAGGTACAAGAAGCCCAGAGGGTCCCAAACAAGATGAACCCAAGCAGATCCATACTAAGACATATCAAAATTAAAATGGCAAGGATACCGAGGGGGTGGGATGAATTGGGAGATCGGGATTGATATATATGCACTACTACGTATAAAATAACTAATAAGAACCTACAGTATAGCACAGGGAACTCTACTCAATGTTCTGTAGTGACCTAAATGGAAAGGAAATCTAAAAAAGAGGGGATACATGTATACGTATGACTGATTCACTTTGCTGTACAACAGAAATTAACACAACACTGTAAAGCAACTATACTCCAATAAAAATTAATTTAAAAAATTAAAATGGCAAAAGTTAAGGAGAAGATTCTAAAGGGAGCAAGAGGAAAAGTGTCAGTTACAAGGGAACCCCCATAAGGCTATCAGCTGACTTCGCTACAGAAACTTTGCAGGCCAGAAGGGAGTGGCAAGATATATTCAAAGTCCTGAAAGAGAGATTTATTTTAAGGAATTGGCTCACATGATTCGGAGGTCCACATGTGCAGGCTAGGCTGGCAGGCTGGAGACCCAGGGAAGAGCTGATGTTGCAGTTCAACTCCCAGGCTGTCAGCTGGCAGAATTACTTCTTGCTCAGGGGAGGTCAGTCTCTGTGCCCTTAAGGCCCTCAGCTGAGTGGATGAGGCTCGCTCATATTATGAAAGGCAATCTACTTGACTCAGAGTCCACTGATTTAAATGTTAGTCTTATCCCCAAAACACCCTGACAGCAACATCCGGAATGTTTGACCAAATATCTGGGCATAATGGCCCAGCCAAATTGACACATAAAATCCCTGTGGTTGTCTTTTTTCTAATACTATATGTTAAAGATCTGTCTATATCAGAACATAAAGAGTTTTTTGTGGGACTTCCCTGGTGGCACAGTGGTTAAGAATCCGCCTGCCAATGCAGGGTACACGGGTTCAATCCCTGGTCGGGGAAGATCCCACATGCTGCGGAGCAACTAAGCCCGTGCACCACAACTACTGAAGCCGGGGCACCTAGAGCCTGTGCTTCACGACAAGAGAAGCCACTGCAATGAGAAGCCCGCGCACCGCAATGAAGAGTAGGCCCTGCTCATCGCGACTAGAGGAAGCTGGCGTGCAGCAACAAAGACCAACGCAGCCAAAAATAAATTTTTTAAAAAAGAGATTTTTGCTTCTTATAGCTGCACAGTATTCCATGGCATGGATAGGTCATAATAGATTTTACCAGTCCCCTATTGGTGAACATGTAGGTCATTTCCTTTTTTTGCTGTTATAAGAAGTAAAATAGGGCTTCCCTTGTGGCGCACTGGTTGAGAGTCCGCCTGCCAATGCAGGGGACACGGGTTCGTGCCCCGGTCCGGGAAGATCCCACATGCCGTGGAGCGGCTAGGCCTGTGAGCCATGGCCGCTGAGCCTGCACGTCCGGAGCCTGTGCTCCGCAACGGGAGAGGCCACAACAGTGAGAGGCCCGCGTACCGCAAAAAAAAAAAAGAAGTACAATAACTAACATTGTATGGACATAATTTTGCATGCACCCAGGTATGTCTATAAGCTAATTTCTTTAAAATGAATTGCTGTTAAAAAAAACAGATGTGCATTTCAACTTTTGACAGTTACTGCCAAATTGGCCTCCATAGATGTCATACCATTCATATCCCACCAACAATATAAAGAGTGCTTTGCCAACCCAAAGTTTTATCAAATATCTGGACATTTGTCTATCTGATATGTGAAAAACGGTATGTAAGTATAATTTAAATTTGTGTATCTCCTGGGCTTCCCTGGTGGCACAGTGGTTGAGAGTCCGCCTGCCGATGCAGGGGACACGGGCTCGTGCCCCGGTCCGGGAAGATCCCACATGCCGCGGAGCGGCTAGGCCCGTGAGCCATGGCCGCTGAGCCTGCGCGTCTGGAGCCTGTGCTCCGCAACGGGAGAGGCCACAACAGTGAGAGGCCCGCATACCGCAAAACAAAACAAAACAAAACAAAACAAAACAAAACAAAACAAAGATACTGCAAGATGGACCCTCACGAAAAGACTTGCTTTGTGTGTCACTGTCCGTGGTGCTGACAGCATCCCTGTGGGCTGAGGCAGGGTGGCTTTTCCTCCTCCTGGGGCAGTAAAGTGTCTTATACAAACCCTCCTGGGGAATTCTGGACAGGAGAGAAAGGAGGCAGTCAAGGGAAACGAGAAGTAAAAAGGACAAGGGCTACTTAGGCAGAATGTTTGTGAGGTTGGATGGAGAAGGAAGACGGATTGGTATATGACTGGGTATTGTGTACAAATCATCATAGATACTAAAAGATAATTCTGCCCCCTTTGACACAGTGGTGGGTCAGGGGACATATGCACATTGCCTTATGCATTCCATTATTGTATGCATATATCCCCTGAGGGCTTGAAGAAAAAGGTTATAGAAAGAGCTTAGAGAAAGTTATCATGTGGCATTTGAGTGGACAATTTTAGAAATAAAATGGACTGCCATCTTCCTGAGCTGATTTGACTATAATCCTGCTACGACTGGGAATAGACTGGATAACCTCCCGAGAACTTCGCGATATTTGAAGTCACAACTTCAGTGAAAACATTCATCCTTTCGTGCCCCGGTCCGGGAAGATCCCACATGCCGCGGAGCAGCTGGGCCCGTGAGCCATGGCTGCTGGGCCTGCGCGTCCGGAGCCTGTGCTCCGCAATGGGAGAGGCCACAACAGTGAGAGGCCCGGGTACCTCAAAAAAAAAAAAAAAACAAAAAACATTCATCCTATTCTTGCTCTTTACCTGTTTGACCTTCAGGGCAACCTGGATTTAAACTAAAGTAATATCACAATCTATACTGATTATTTTTGTCTTATCTAAAGACACTTGCTTTCAAGTGTTTTTGTTTTTTTTAATTTATTTTTGGCTGCGTTGGGTGTTTGTTGCTGCGCTTGGGCTTTCTCTAGTTGCGGCGAGCGGGGGCAAGTCTGTGTTGCAGTGCGCGGGCTTCTCATTGCGGTGGCTTCTCTTGTCGCGGAGCACCGGCTCTAGGCAGGCGGGTTTCAGTAGTTGTAGCACGCAGGCTCAGTAGTTGTGGCTTGCAGGCTCTAGAGCACAGGCTCAGTAGTTGTGACGCATGGGCTTAGTTGCTTTGCAGCATGTGGGATCTTCTCAGACTAGGGCTCAAACCCTTGTCCCCTGCATTGGCAGGCGGATTCTTAATCACTGAGCCACCAGGGAAGCCCCAAGTGTTGTTTTAATACACACGAGAAGTTAATAACTCTCTCAACCTGTCAGTTCTTTCCCTAGCAGCATAAAAGTATAGTACAGAACATGAATTCAATAAATCCCATTCATTCCTCATTGGTGCACTGAAATTGAACAATCTTCAATTCACATGATTAAGTATAAAAAATATTTATGTTCTGGTGCAAAAAGAAAAAGAAACTCTTGGATTTATATTAAGTGTAAAAATATAATTGTTTACATTTCTAGCCTTGGTTTTGTTTTCAATTTTTAAATGCTAAATTTTCCAGTTGGAGGAAATATGTAATTTGGGGGATTAGGCCAGAGATTCCATAAATGTTAAAATCTATTTCCCAATATTTTAATGGCCTCACTGGCGATGCAGTTGGCTTTGTGCTTGGCTGTGGTTATAATCACTGCCGCTACAGGGGCACAGGTTTCGAACTATCTGGGCTCGGGGAGCTCTTGTGCATGAGCAGTCAAAGCAACATCCAGACAGAGTCTCCAGAGGCCCTTACTGGTATATCTGTCCCCACACAGGGTGAGATTTCCCCATAGACCACCAGAAAAATAAGCTATTCTCCCCAAGGGTTATCTGATTCTGCCTGTGGGCAGTGACTCTTATAAACCTTCTCATATTCCAAGCTTAGAGACCGCCCTCAAGTTCTACATCAAATTTCTCTATTCCAGGGCTGTGACTCAGCTCCAATCTAAAATCCATTTGAGAAAAGAAAACATTTAAGGGAAAGGGTATCATCCTTTCTTCTGGATCATCTGTTTCAACATTTTCTTTTCCTCGCACACAGCTAACACAATGATCATCTTTTATCACACTGTTGGTGATTCTCTGCCAAAGTGTGGATGGGAAAGGCAGAGCACACGTCCTTTTCTGGTCCACCCAAAAATGCTTATCAAAATGGAGGGTGGGGAGGGTGACAAAATCTATAGGAAATCAATTTACTCTTATAAATAAATTCAACAACCTGGCTGTATTTTATGACCAAATCTAATAAGTACCTGTTAACTCTTTTGAGTTTTCTTTGTATACAATCACATCAACTGAGAATTATTCAAATCTGACTTTTTTTTTGAGGTTCCATATTGTGTAGTGCATGCACCCTGTTATGATTATCGTCACAAACAACAACAAATATATACTGAGTGTTTACCAGGTAAAAGACATGGAACGGGGTGATATGGGGATCTAAGGGATGAATGAGACAGAGCCTTTGCCCTCTCAAAAGGATAATAATTGGGATATGGTTTGTCTATGTGAAAAATAGAACCAATAAACAAAATGCAACAAGGTCATAATTACCTTTGCAGACTCAAACTTCATTTAAAAGAATTGCTTTTCTTTCACGCCTACTATGTTGGCAGGCTGCATACCCTAGATGGGCTGCTTGGTCACAATTCTCCGCTCTCCTCTTTTTTTCCCCCTTGTTTTGGACAAATGTCCATTGCACAGTCTATGGTCTGAGTCATGAACATAATGATATTAGAAGTAAATGGAAAAGGAAAAGCAGAGTAGGAGAATATTGTAGGAGAACAGCTATCACTCACTCTGCTATTCTCTCCATCTGGCAGGGCTTCCTGGCTCCCCCATAAAGTGCAGATCACCATGGCCACAAAAGACTCTGAAACCTTTCCCAGAAACCAATTGTCAGAATGGGAATTCTGAAGGAACATAACCCAAGTGAATAACACATTATTTTCTCCTCTAAGAGCAAAAGGTTATAAAAAGTAATAAAAAAAAAATACGATCATGAAATCTGGATGAAGGAGACAGTTTTAGCCTGACTTTCAATCGTTTATAGACAATTTTGAAGTAGCTTAAATTTAGCTAACCCATAGCATGGATGACTCTTAAAGTTTTTTAAGTGGTTTACAAAATAGGATATATAAAAAAATCTGTTTTTGTAAAAAAGAAATAAAGGTATATTTATGAATAGGAAAGACTATCACTTCTAATTTTTCCTAAGCACTGTAATGTTAGTTCATTTTATTTTCATCTCGGGTATAGGAATAGGGGACAGGGATGGGGAAGGAAGAGAACAGACTATTTTGATAACAAAGCCCACAGAACTACTGAACTTTTAAAAATATGTACATTTCGGGGCTTCCCTGGTGGCGCAGTGGTTGAGAGTCCGCCTGCCGATGCAGGGGACACGGGTTCGTGCCCCGGTCCGGGAAGATCCCACATGCGGCAGAGCGGCTGGGCCCGTGAGCCATGGCCGCTGAGCCTGCGCGTCCGGAGCCTGTGCTCCGCAACGGGAGAGGCCACAACAGTGAGAGGCCGCGTACCGCAAAAAAAAAAAAAAAAAAAAAAAAAAAAAAAAATATATATATATATATATATATATACACACATTTATTTTTGTCAAGAATAAAAAATTATGTTTAATTTTTTCAATTAAAAAAATTTAATGTAGCCTTAGAAGCAAAAAAGTGCTGCTATCCAGTAAGCAGTCGGTAAATGTTTGCTAATGTTATTATGTAGTGAGAATGATCTTCAGAAAGAAAATCAGGATTATATTGCTTCTGAAGCTTTTGTGAAATCAAGCCTTCACCTAACCAAGTTGTTGACAAAAAGATAACGTCAGCATGGGAGCTACAAAAGCAGAGCTCACAGAGCAGGAATTAGGTGGCCAGTAGTTTTTTGGGTTTTTTTGTTTTTTGTTTTTTTAGGTAAGAAGTCGATTTATTTAGAGAGATACACATTCCCTAGACAGATTGCGGTCCGTCTCAAAAGGCGAGAACAGCCTTGGGAGAAACTCCACAGACAGAGTGTGGGCCATCTCAGAAGGCGAGAGGCCTGGATGGCCAATAGTAAAACCATACTGTGCCGAGGCCAGAGATCCTGAAGAGAGAAAGAGGCTGGGATGCTACTTGCTAGCAACTTGTGCCGTTTGAGAAGCACAGAAAGTTCACTGAGCACCACTAGGGCCACCTCCCTGCCTTTTGATTCCTTGATCCTCTGCTCACCCTATGACAATTCTGATGAATCATTCATCCTCTGGTTAGCATAAGTACAACTGGTGCAGTGATATTTCCTTTATCATGAAGTAACTGGTTTGCACAGTAACCTTGGGTGAGTGTGTTTGATGTCCCCCTGAGCTGATGAGCAAAATGTGTAGTGAAGGAAGTAAGCCTGGGACATAGGGGCCCAAGAACATACCATTCCCCCTGTGAGTCTCCACAGGAGCAGGCAGACAGCCCCTCTACAGTTCACGGCTTTCTTATCTATAGCGCCAACCACAATATTCCCATCTGAAAACCAAGTGCGCATATCATCCAAAATATTTACTCTGGACCACAGCCAAACCTTTACTCATGCTGATTAATGCATACACTGTTTACAGTCATTGTTGGTCCTACTTATCTTCACCCCTTCTCTGGGAACTGATTGTACTCCCAAACCAGAGGTGGGCATGTGAGCTGGGCTGGGTGAAACACAGAGTACTCTACCCTTCTGTGGTCAGTGATCCTGCCAGTGATGGGAACCTGACTCAAGACAGACCCATCAGAGTCCTGCCCAGGATTGTATCCAGCTAGACTCCACTTGCAAAACAAAATGTAAGACTGAGCCATTCATTCAAGTAGCCAGAAGACTGTTTGTAGCATTGGCCCAGGGAAGAACAGCTGACTGACCTTGGGCAAGTCACTTAAACTCTGTTGGAACAAAGTTCTTTCTCCTATGAAGTGAGAGCTCTGATTAAGACCATCTGGAAAGTTCTGACATTCGGAGATGAGAATTTCCTGTTATGTAGACAGTTGAACCAAGACAACCTTATCAAGCTAGGCTAATGGATTTACTCTAATGATTCCTTCTCAGTCCTACAACTGGGTTTTCCAGGAACCCAGATAATTGCACCTGGAATCCCAATACCAAAACAAGCACAAAACTTGCTGAGCTGAGTTACTACAAAATACGAACTATAGTTCCCTGTGCTACATAGTAGGTCCTTGTTGCTTATCTATTTTATATATAGTAGTGTGTATATATTAATCCCAAACCCATCAAAAAATGCAGAAGATCTAAATAGATATTTCTCCAAAGAAGACATACAGATGGCCAACAGGCACATGAAAATTTGCTCAACATCGCTATTAGAGAAATGCATATCAAACATACAATGAGGTATCCCCTCACTCCAGTCAGAATGGCTGTCATCAAAAAGTCTACAAATAATAAATGCTAGTGAGAGTGTGGGAAAAAAGGAACCCTCCTACACTGTTGGTGGGAATGTAAATTGGTTCAGCCACTATGGAGAACGGTATGGAGGTTCTTTAAAAAACTAAAAATAGTGTTACCGTATGATCCAGCAATCCCACTCCTGGGCATATATGCAGAGAAAACTATAATTCGAAAAAATATGTGCACCACAATGTTCATTGCAGCAGTATTTACCATAGCCAAGACTTGGAAACAACCTAAATGTCCGTCGACAGATGAATGGATAAAGAAGATATGGTATATATATACAATGGAAAATACTATAGTTTTGCAAAATATTACCATTGGGGAAACTGGACAAAGTCACAGGATCACTCTATTACTTCTTACAACTGCATATGAATCTACTTGATCTCACTAAAAATTTCAATTAAGAAAAAAGGTTTGATAGGCATAGGGGATTAAGAGGTACAAAACCTACTATGTATAAAATAAGTTACAAGAATATATTGTACAGCACAGGGAATATAGCCAACATTTTATAATAACTTTAAATGGAATATAATCTATAAAAATATTGAATCACTATGTTATATACCTGAAACTACTATAATGTTGAAAATCAATTATACTTCAATAAATTTTTTTTAAAGAAAAGTTTGGGGCTTCCCTGGTGGCACAGTGGTTGAGAGTCCGCCTGCCGATGCAGGGGGCATGGGCTCGTGCCCCGCTCCGGGAAGAACCCACATGCCGCGGAGCGGCTAGGCCCGTGAGCCATGGCCGCTGAGCCTGCGCGTCCGGAGCCTGTGCTCCGCAACGGGAGAGGCCACAGCGGTGAGAGGCCAGTGTACCTAAAAAAAAAAAAAAAAAAAAAAAAAAGAAAAGTTTTTTTGTTTTGTTTTTTTTGTTTTTTGTGGTACGCGGGCCTCTCACTGTTTTGGCCTCCCCCGTATGCGGAGCACAGGCCCCAGACGCGCAGGCTCCGCGCAAAAAAAATCACAAATCAATCACAAAAACACCCTAAGTATAAATATTGGTGCAAACATCTTATGTAAAACATTACCAAGCAGAATCCAGCATTAGATTAACAGAATAGTGTACCAGTCCAAGTAGAGTTCATTTTAAAAATGGTTCAACATAGGAATTCTATTAATGAAATTCATCATGTTGTTTTGTCTGTTTGTTTGTTTGTTTTAGCGGTACGCGGACCTCTCACTGCCGCGGCCTCTCCTGTTGCGGAGCACAGGCTCCGGACGCGCAGGCCCACCGGCGGTGGCTCACGGGCCCAGCCGCTCCGCGGCATGTGGGACCCTCCCGGACCAGGGAACGAACCCGCGCCCCCTGCATCAGCAGGCGGACTCTCAACCACTGCGCCACCAGGGAAGCCCTACCTTTTTTCTTTAAGTCAGTCAAAACCTGATTTTTTTTCAACCAAATAACTGTAACTGAATCAAATAGAAAGACATACTATTATAAAGATGTCAACTACCTCTAAATTAATCTATAATACAATACACACCAATACCATAACAGAAATGGAACCAAGCAGTCTTAAATTTCATCTTGTAAAGTGGTACTCAACTTTGGCTACACATTAGAATCATCTGGGGGGGATTTTACAACTCTGTTCCCAGGATAAACCCCAAAGCAATTAAACCCGGACCTCTGGGAGTAGAACAAAGTGTTTATTGAGCCCCTTGAGTGATTATGATGTGCTGCCAAGATTGAGAATTACTTCTCTAGAAGATATGTAAGACTAGCAAGACGGAGTGGCTGGGCCCCTGAGCCATGGCCGCTGAGCCTGTGCGTCCGGAGCCTGTGCTCCGCAACGGGAGAGGCCACAACAGTGAGAGGCCTGCGTACTGCAACCAAAAAAAAAAAAAAAAAAAAAAAAGACTAGCAAGAAGTTTCTGGGGAAGAAAAGAAAAACGAGCAGGCTTGTCCTATCAGTAATTGAAATATATTATAAAGCTATAGTAATTAAAACAGTATATTATGAGCACAAGAACTGACAGACAAATCAATAGAACAAAATACATACTCCAAAAAAGAGTCAAGTCTGTACAATTTAAAATATAATAGAGATGGCATTTAAAATCAGTGGGGAAAAGAGGGACTACTCTGTGAATAATGTTGGAACAACTAGCTAACCATTTGAAAAAAACGAAGCCATTAAAATAAATTCTAGATTAACTGAATGTGAAAATTAAAACTGTATGTTGCTTTTGCCTATGCAGTATATATTCATCCTTATCTTGGTGAAAGAACCCCAGTTTTCCTTGGGAAACCACTCACCAGCAATATTCAATCCATTTGATTGAAGGTTGAAGTAAAAAGATGAAAAGATATTAACTCTCTCTCTCTTAAACTAAAGAATATAATAAGAGCAATGAGATATCACTTATTGACCATGATATTGGCAAAATAAAATTTTTTATTGGTAATATCTGGTCTTGTTCAGTGAGTGGGGATTAGAAACTCTCAGAATATAAATGGCAGTAAACACTGTAAATATATATACCTTTAATTCAGTACTTCAACTTTTGGTAGTATAATACAAGCTTACGGTCAATCACAACCACAGAGATGTACCTACAAAGATTTTATTGATATAGCTTTGTTTCCACAGTGAAAAACTAAATGTCTTTCAAGAGGATAATATATCTATACATGTGTTGACATTAAATATTTCCATGACTCTTCACACTCATTCGAATTACTATCATTGAAACACACACACAAAACACACACAGAAAATAAGGGTTGGCAAGGATGTGGAGAAATTGGAACCTTTGTGTACTGTTGGAATGTAAAATGATGCAGCCACTATGGAAAACAGTATGGTGATTCCTCAAAACCTTAAACATAGAATTACCATATGATCCAGCATTTCCACTTCCACTTTGTGTGTATACCCAAAATATTTGAAAGCAGGAACTCCAACAGATATTTGTACACCATGTTCACAACAGCATTATTTACTGTGGTCAAAAGTAGGAGCAACTCAAGTGTCCATCGATAAATACATAGATAAGCAAAATGTGGTCCATACGTCCAATGTAACATCAGTCTTTAAAAGGAAGGATATTTTGATACATGTACAACATGGATGAACTTTGAGGACATCATGCTAAATGAAATGAGTCACCAAAGGACAAATATTGTATGATTCTACTTATATAAATTTGACTAGAATAGTCAAATTCATAGAGACAGAAAATAGAATGGTGGTTGCCAGGGGCTGGAAGGGGGAGGAGTAGGGAGTTATTGTTCAATGGATAGAGTTTCAGATTTGCAAGATGAAAAAGTTCTAGAGATGGGAACTTCCCTGGTGGTCCAATGGTTAAGACTCCACACTCCCAATGCCAGGGGCCGGGGGTCAATCCCTGGTCAGGGAACTAGATCCTGCATGCCGCAACTAAGACCTGGCACAGCCAAATAAATAAATATATTTTTTTAACGTTCTAGAGATGGATGATGGTGATGGCTGCAGAACAATGTAAAATGTACTTAATACCACAGAACTGTGCACATAAAAATGCTTAAGATGGCAAATTTTATGTTATGCATATTTCACCACAATAAAACATTTTTCTATAAAAAAATAAGGTTTTGTTTATTTATTTTGATTTCCTCAAGATTCGTCTTTATTATTGGTGTCTGGGAAATTTGCTTTTATGATGAGTCATTCATGAATGATGTTGACAGGCTCCCCTGCTGGCACAGTGGATAAGAATCTGCCTGCCAACACAGGGGACAGGGGTTCGAGCCCTGGTCCAGAAAGATCCCACATGCCGCAGAGCAACTAAGCCCATGCACCACAACTACTGAGCCTGTGCTCTAGAGCCCGTGAGCCACAACTACTGAGCCCACACACCACAACTACTGAAGCCCACGCACCTAGAGCCCATACTCTGTGACAAAGATAAGCCACCGCAATGAGAAGGCCACGCGCCACAACAAACAGTAGCCCCCACTCACCGCACATAGAGAAAGCCCGCATGCAGCAACGAAGATCCAACGCAGACAAAAATAAAATAAAATAAAAATAAATTTTAAAAAAAAAGAATGACTCTGAAACACAAATATTGAGTTATGCAGCAGCTTCCTAGATGTCATTCTTCATGATCACTTTTATAGTTTGTGATCATCAATAATTTTTATTTGTAGTCATTGTTCACAAAGTAGGAAAAGTCTTTTTAAAGAGCGAGACAGACAGACAGAGAGCAGAACCCTTAAAAACATCAAAGAGAATCCTTATACAGGGTCAATCACAAATGCAATTATGGAAAATTAGGTGGTGACATCATATCTTAAGTTACAAGTCACTTCTTTGTGAGATAATTTTCCATGTTGGACTTTTGCTTCACATTTCTCAGCAGCTCTATTTCACTCCCAGAAGCTAGCTGCTCATAAAGATTCTAGTGGCCCAGTCATGCATGCCAGGGACCCAAAATCTGGAAGGATTCACTTGGCTAGCCAAGAACCCTGAACTAGAGGCGATCTGGTTTCTTTCTCAGGGCTGGAACAAAACAGTGAAAATATTTCCACTCAAAATAGAAACTGCAATCTAAAAGTAGCCCTGTTGCTTTTCTTTTAAAATAAGAACACAAGGGCTTCCCTGGTGGGGCAGTGGTTGAGAGTCCGCCTGCCGATGCAGGGGACACAGGTTCGTGCCCTGGTCCAGGAAGATCCCACATGCCACGGAGCAGCTGGGCCCGTGAGCCATGGCCGCTGAGCCTGCACGTCTGGAGCCTGTGCTCCGCAATGGGAGAGGCCGCAACAGTGAGAGGCCCGCGTACCGCAAAAAAAAAAAAAAAAAAAAAAAAAAGAACACAAGCAGAAATAAGGAGTGGGACTTTCATTTGCCTTACACTGTGGTTCAAGAAAGGAACTGCAGCATATATAAAACAAAATCTTAACTGCATTTAAAAACTGTATCTAGTGCAGCTGCTTAGTATAGAACATGATCAAGAGTGAAGAGAAATAATGCCAACCTCTTGTCAGAAAATCAGAACACTAAGCCATCTGCATGTATCTGGACAAAACTATAATTTGAAAAGATAATGCAGCCTTATGTTCATAGCAGCACTATTTATAATAGCCAAGACATGGAAGCAACATAAATGTCCATCAACAGAAGAATGGATAAAGAAGATGTGGTACATATATACAATGGAATATTATTCAGCCATAAAAAGAGAAAAAAATAATGCCATTTGCAGTGACATGGATGGACCTAGAGATTGTCATACTGAGCAAAGTCAGACAGAAAGGGAAAGACCAATACCATATGATATCACTTATATGTGGAATATAAAATATGACACAAATGAACTTATGTATGAAACACAAACAGACTCACATAGAGAACAGGCTTGCAGTTGCCAAGGGGGAGAAAGGGTGGGGGAGGGGTGGCTTAGGAGTTTGGGACTAGCAGATGCAAACTATTATACATAGAAAGGATAAACAAGGTCCTACTGTATAGCACTAAGAACTATATTCAATATCTTGTAATAAAACATAATGGAAAAGAAAAAAAAACACTAAGCCATCTAAAGGCAGATAAATACCTTCCATTAATATCCATTTAAATATGTACTGAGGTTTCTAAACAAACAGTGTCACTGTGGAATGTAAATTGATACAGCCACTATGGAGAACAGTATGGAGGTTCCTTAAAAAACTAAAAATAGAATTACCATATGACCCAGCAATCTCATTACCGGGCATATACCCAGATAAAACCATAATTCAAAATGACACATGTACCCAATGTTCATTGCAGCACTATTTACAATAGCCAGGTCATGGAAGCAACCTAAATGCCCATCAACAGACAAATGGATAAAGAAGATGTGGTACATATATACAATGGAATATTACTCCGCCATAAAAAGGAACGAAATTGGGTCATTTGTAGAGACGTGGATGGATCTAGAGACTGTCATACAGAGTGAAGTAAGTTAGAAAGAGAAAAATATCATATGTTAATGCATATATGTGGAACCTAGAAAAATGGTACACATGAACTGGTTTGCAGGGCAGAAATAGAGACATGGATGTAGAGAACAAACGTATGGACACCAAGGGGGGAAAGCAGCAGGTGGTGGTGGTGTGATGAATTGGGAGATTGGGATTGACATGTATACACTAATATGTATAAAATGGATAACTAATAAGAACCTGCTGTATAAAAATTAAGTAAAATAAAATATAAAATTTTTTTTTAAAAGTGCCACTGTGCACACCTTACATAATCTGATCCAAGGAACTAGCTGACTTTGATGAAGTTCCCCGCTTGCAACCAAACTCAGCAAAATTGTTCAAAAGGAACCAAAAGAACAGGAAAAGTCTTCGGAGTCAAACCATTTATGACTGTCTGCCCTCTGACCAGTTGTGCTTCTGTTCCAATATAAAGTCACTCTTCTTAGGGACTTCACACCATCTGTTTCTGAGGTTTATTTAGACCAGGCTTAGTGATTTTATGCCAAAGGTGCATAAAAGTGTTGTTGTTTAACTCTGATATTTGGTGAGATATTTCTTGAATAAATGAAAGAGGTATGACACCTTCATATTTCTGACATTCTAAAATTATTTTCAAATACGACACAGAAATACTACATCACAAAAATACTATCAAAATCTGCCTACTCTCATTCTTGCAGGGGATTACAAATTGTTCATTCTAGTCATCCCAGCGTCTATGAGCATGCATTTAGAACTGAAGTGGCACAGTGACTCTAATAAATGCCAGTCTTTGCTGAGAAACCTCAGAAATCCATCCAACAGCAATCTGGGGGCTCAGCCGAGGCGATGCCCATAAATCAGTTGACGAAAATAATCAGTTCTTGCTGAAAATGAGAAGACTCCCATGATCCACCAATGCCAGGACTAGGTATAAACCTTGAAAAATACATGTACAACAAGAGGTGACAGAATGTTCATGCAACACTGTCTGTAGTAGCATAATTCGGAAAAACCTAAAAGCTCATCAGCAGGAAATTAGATGCATAATTGTGATATAATTGTGTAACAGAATAACAGAATTTTAACTTATAGAAGTTAAAATTAATAATTACTATGTAGGGCTTCCCTGGTGGCGCAGTGGTTGGGAGTCCGCCTGCCGATGCAGGGGACGTGGGTTCATGCCCCGGTCCGGGAAGATCCCACATGCCGTGAAGCGGCTGGGCCCGTGAGTCATGGCCTCTGAGCCTGCGCGTCTGGAGCCTGTGCTCCGCGACGCGAGAGGCCACAACAGTGAGAGGCCCGCGTACCGCAAAAAAAAAAAAAAAAAATTAAAACATCGACCTGAAGCAAATATGACAAAATGCTAACGTTTATTCTAATTATGAAAACCCAGGTGATTATAACTCCCCATGTACTTTTCTGTATTCACTTTCCCCTACCACACCAAAGGTAAATCTAGTATTTAAGGGTCCTTTTTTGTTTTTTGTTTTTTTTTACTTTTGGTTGTTGTTTCCTTCTCTATGGGAAAAAACAAATTCCCTTATTAAAAATACCTTCACACAAAACTAATCACCTAAGGATCCAACTTAAAATCCTTGACAATTTCTCTTGATAATTTGAAATGGGTTTTGTTTGTTTTTTTAGGAGAGTTACTTTAAGAAGTCAAGGTATAAATTGATGCTATAATTATTTGTGAAGATCTTTCTGGATAATAATAGATCAATAATAATAATATAAGAAGAAATTAATAATAATAAATATGCTAAAACTCCTCCATGATAAATTGAAACCCTGCTTCTCAGATCCATGTTCTATATGAGGAGCCAGTGAGTTTTAGGACAAGCTATTCCACTGTAGACTGTGGTTTTGTATATATCATATTGCGGAGAAATCTGCCAGGAGTTCCATGAGGTACTTTGTCACACTCCCAGTCTAGCTCTGGGCAGGAACCAGCCACAGACCACACTAAGTCACGTTGGCTCAGTACAGGCTCAGTGACTCATTGCAAGCCTGTCCCCAGTCATAGCCTCCATTCAGGACCATTGGAGACATGTTACAGACCAAGAGAGGGACCAGATATGATATTGTGAGAGGGTAAACTAGGATGTCTTGGAGGGTACCCTACCTTTTATCTTTAACTTTGATCTTTGGGGTGAACCAAATGCACATGTAACAGACGGGGCCCTGAAAACAGATGGTACACCAAAAGGGTTTAACTGAAGCAAACTGAATGAAGGAGTTACTTGCAAAAATAACTTGGGTCCCAGGATTAAGGGACCAACGAAGGAAGGTGAGGCACACAGTCCAGCACCAGTGAGAACCCTGACCTCCCTCAGGCTCCACAGTGTTACTGGAGTAGGAGAGAACTGCCCTGCAGAAGAGGGGCCCACCCTCGGGACAGTGCACACAGAGGGAGGCGGCTGCTGACCAGACAGAAGCCCAGTTGCTGAGGAAGTAAATACTTCAACCCCCTACTCCCGCCCTCCCATCTTCTGCCAGTACCTCCCATTAACCGACCAACCAATAGCCAGAGGTCAAGGGCATCCGGGGATGCTGTCCACACATGGTAACAAGGCAGGACACAGAGTGGGGCAGAGAATGAATCTTGGGGCCAAACAGAAAATTAACCATCACATTTTTCCCTCAGAGAAAACAGAAAGATAGAACAATGCTATGGCATAGTTTGATTGACAGAAAGTACAAGTTGCAGAGAATATAGGTGAAGACCAAATCCTCTAAAACCTCAAACTCCATGTTTTGCAGATGCTAACAGATGTTAACCTATAGAACAGTTCATGTCCAGGAATACCTGGTTACTTAAGAAAACATTTGAAATAATCTTTGGAAATATACTATAAGTTAAATTATATAATGTTAGCCTTCTGTTGATCATGATTCTATTGATTATTTTATATGTTAGATATATATATAGATGATAGCTAGAGATATACACATAGAACATATATATAAATATATAGAATGTATTCTATATAGAGAATATATAGGATTATATGTTTTCTATGTGTATATATAGACCATTATATATGTCTGTATATAGATATATATAGATATTTCTATAGATCAAAATATTAATGGCTAGAGATGAGTGATTGGTAACTTCTGCTTCACAAAATTTCCAAGCTAAAATTACTGCATGCTGGTAGGAATGAAAATTGATATGATCTTTCTGGCAGATAGTGGGGCAATATACTATCAAAAGCCTTAAAAATGTGCACGCTAACATTTTTTAAAATTCATAATGGCCAATGTAAATGCTCTTATAGGCTGTTAAGAAAAGTATAAATTGGTACAGTTTCTTTGGATGTCAGTTTGGCAGTACCTACTAAAATTTTCCATGCACACACACTTTGACCTAGTAACTTCACTCTTAGGGAATTGAATGTGTGTACAAAATACACGAATAAGAAGAATGCTTAACCTGAAACCATAAAACTCCTAGAAAAGAACATAGGCAGTAAGCTCCTTGACATTGGTCTTGATGATTTTTCGGATTTGGCACCAAATGCAAAGGCAACTTAAGCAAAAATAAACAAGTGGGACTACGTCAAACTAAAAAACTTTTGCACAGCAAATGAAATTATCAACAAAATGAAAAGGTAACCTAACGAATGGGAGAAAACATTTGCAAATCATATATCCAATGAGGAGGTCATATCCAAAATATATAAAGAACTCATACAACTTAATAACAACAAAAAAATAAACAATCCAATTAAAATATGGGCAGAGGATCTGAATAGTCAGTTTTCTAAAGAAGACATACAGATGGCCAACAGGTACGTGGAAAGATGCTCAACATCATTAATCAGAGAAATGCAAATCATAACCACAATGAAATATCACCTTACATCTGTTAGAACGGCTATTACTAAAAAGACAAGAAATAACAAGTGCTGGAGAGGATGTGGAGAAAAGGGAACACTTGTACACTGTTGGTGAGAATGTAAATTGGTGTGGTCACCACTATGGAAAATAGTATGGAGGTTCCTCAAAAAATTAAAAATAGAGCCACCATATGATCCAGCAATTCCACTTCTGGGTATTTATCAGAATAAAAAAAACCACTAACTCCAAAGGATATATGCACCCCAATGTTCAGCATTATTTACAATAGCCAAGATATGGAAACAACATAAATGTCTATCAACAGATGAATGAATAAAGAAAATGCGGTATATATACACAATGGAATATTCTTCAGCCATAGAAAATAATGAAATCTTGCCATTTGCGACAATATGGATGGACCTCGAGGGTATTATGCCAGGTGAAATAAGTCAGACAGCGAAAGGCAAATACCATATGATCTCCCTTTTACGTGGAATTAAAAAAAAAAGCAAGCTCATAGATACAGAGACGAGATTGGTGGTTGCCAGAGGCTGGGGGTGGGAGTGGGGGAGGTTAGGCAAAATGGGTGAATGAAAGCAAAAAGTACCAACTTCCAGTTCTAAAATAAATAAGTCCTGGGGATGTGAGGCACAGCACAGTGACTCTAGTTAATAATACCGTACTGCAGTTTCAAAGTTGCTAAGAAAGTAGATGTTAAAAGTTCTCATACAAGAAAGCAAAATTCTGTTAACTAGATCTGGTGGCAGATGTTAACTAGACTTATTTGGGTGATCATTTCACATTACAAATATCGAATCGTTATGTTGTACACCTGAAACCAACATGATGTTGTACATTAGTTATACCTCAATTTAGAGAAGAATGCTTACTGTTTCATTGTTTGTAATAGCACTAAATATATGTGTGTATGTGTATATATACACATATATAAACACATCTGAAACTATTTAAGTATACATCAGTAAGAGAAACTATTCAAGTATACATCAGTAAGAGAACAGTTGAAACAGTAATCTTCTTCAAGGGTCTCCCATTTCACCAGCCATTCACTTGTATACCCTGGAAACTTAGGAGACAACCTGTACCCCTCAGTGTCTAGAAGAGGATGTGGCTGGCACAATAAATATTTTTATGTCTCCTCCTTTACCCAGGATATCCAATCCATTATCAAGAGGTATTGATTTTATTTCCTAAATCTCTCTCGAATCCATCCACTTCTTCTCCACTGCTAGGAGTGGAGTCTATCTATTTATCTCTCACCTGGATTATACAATAGCCTCCTATTTTGGTGTCTCTGCACCTACTCTGGCCACTTTCTAATCAATTCTCAGCTGCAACCAGGCATCTTTCCAAAATAAAGATCTAATCACCTCACCCCGCCCCCAACCTTCAATGACCTAAATAGGTTAGTTTGCTAGAGCTGCCATAAAATACCACGGGCTGCGTGGCTTCAATAATAGAAATTAATTTTCTCACAGTTCTTGAACCTAGAAGTCCAAAAGCAAGGTCGGTTGATTTCTTCCGAGGCCTCTCCCCTTGGCTGTAGGTGGCTACCTTCTCTCTGTCCTCACATGGCCTTTCCCCTGTGGATGTCTGTGTCCTAATCTCCTTACAAGAACACGAGTCATATTAAATTAGGGCCTACCCATGTGACTTCATTTTACCCAAATTACCTCTTTAAAGTCCCTGTCTCCAAATATAGCCACATTCTGAGGCAGTAGGGTTAGAATTTCAACATATGAATTTGGGGGGACACCATTCAGCCTCTAACACCATGGCTCTTAGGATGAAGCCAAAGCTGTGTCCACGGCCGTGCGGGAGGTTTTTGGTTCGCCCCTCCTGGTTCACTCTTTACTTGGCTTCACCCTGTCAGCAGTGTCCCTGGAGGCTGACCTATATGGACCCTGCTCTCTGGCTGCCAGGAGGGTACGGCAAATGGCAGGCACCAGTAGGAGATCTGGAGGGTGGCAGGAGGGTAAAGCTGAGGCGCCTTTCCCCCACCTTCCTCTCTGTCAGGTCACCTCAGGGTGACTGTGTCCCTCTACTGAAAAGCCCCAGCTCCTGTGAGGCAGCCCTCTCCACACAGTGACCAGCTGGGGTCCAGGCAGTGCTCCTTCAAGCTTTGGTTCTTAAGGGTGCCCTGCTAACACCAGGGATAATGGTCACCCCTTCGGGCCTTTACTAAACCCTGTCCACACCTTTGAAAGTGGACATACTGTCCTCGAATTACCCAACTGGATGCGTCACCTGCTTCCTGCCATGCACCTACTATAACTTTGTAAAGTCCTTTACGGTCTGGCCCTTTCAGAACTCTGCACCCTCATCTTACACTCTCCTCCTTCTCTCTGCTGCAGCCACGCTAGCCTCCTTCAATTCTGCAGACAGGCCCACCGATTTGAAGTCTTAACAAGCATACATCCCTGTTGTCTTAAAACTATTTAGAGTTATATAAAAATGTATGTAACATTTCTGTCTTAGGTCAGGTTCCCAGGGAAGCAGATGCTGACAGGAGATCCGTGTGCGTGAGGTTTTGGGGGGATGCCCTGGGATTCAACACCTGTGAGGGGTGAGGGAAGCAGCAGTGGGCAGAAGCAACAGCTGGGCTGTGATGCATCCGAAACAAAGGCCTTACCCAGAGCTGGGCTGACCCTCCATAGCTGATTGGGATTGAAGCAAGGGGACTGGGCCTCTGGCCTCCACATCCACAATCACTGGAAGTGAGCTGCCCAGAAGGAGGGGAATACCCTTAGGAGAGGGAACTTCCTTCAGCCAAGGGAGGTCCTGGGAAGGGAATCAGTTGTGAGCTGTCAGCAGTCAACACCCTCAGAAGTGGGGAAACGAGTTGCTGTGTCCTGAAAGGAGGATCTAGGTGGCAGCCACAACAGCCCCCAAGAAATCCTACTCCTAACAATTCACTAAAGGGAAATAGAGCTTTCCAGCAACTGTGAAGCTAGCTGGGAAGATCCCAGCCAAGTGCGAACTTGGGATCTCCCTGTCCTCCCAGCCCTTCGACCCTCCCCCAAAGCCCCTCAGTGGGTGGGGTTTGACCCCACCCACAAAAAAAGGAAATACAGATCTAAGCCAAGAGCTAGGTACAAAGGTGTTCATTAAAATATTACTTATAATTGGGAGAACACTGGATACAATCTAAATAGCCAGTAACAGGATTAAGTATAGTACACCTGAAGAATACAATATTATGGAGCTATTTTAAAAGCATGTTGCAGAAATGATTAATCACGTGATAATAATTAAATTAAAAGGTAGGTTATAAAACAACTTTGTTGAAATATATATGTTTGTGTGTACAAGTATCTGTATAAACGCACTGGGGGAAAAAGACCGGAAGAATTTGTATCAAAATACAAATTGTAGTTATTTCTAGGTGGTAGGATTATAGGTGACTTGTACTTTCTTCTTTGTACCTTTTTCCCCCTTTTAGCAATGAACGTATATTGCTTACATAATCAGAAAGAAACAATAAATTTGGGGATTGAAAAAATTATTGTGCTTGTGATGGCAGAGAACACTAATTTCTGACTGGTTTTCCTTGGAATTTTTTGCTTAATTAACATTTGCATGTAAACCCCAAAAGGGAAACAGATCACCACAGCAGTGCTCTACTTGGGTGGGGGGGACGGGCCAAGGGGAAAGGGCTGTGAGGCACAGTCTGCTCAGTTCTCTCCTTCACCACCTGCCCCCAACCCTCACATGCCCTTGTTGGGTCCCTTCACATCCCGCTTGAAAACCATAGACTTCTGTGGCCAGCAGCACAGATTTTTTGACACACCAATGTGGACACGCCATGGCTGCTCTCCAGCCCTGAGCACACTCCTTTATTTTCACAACATGATGTCAGCTTTACTGTATATACAAATGTAAAAACTTATGCCTTTGTTCTTAAACAGCAAATGGAAAAGCCATACTCCATGATCTTGTCAGAGAAGATGACGCCGAACAGTCAGAGAGGTGCTGATGGTGCAGTGGCTGAGAGCAAGGAACCACAGAACATGGGTTCAAACACCGTCTATTATGGGGTGACTTTGGGCAAGCTACTGAACGTCTTTCTGTTTAGGTTTCCTCATCTGTAAAAAGATGGTGATGCTTGTAGCACTGACCATGTAGAAACATCAAGCATTAAATGAGCAAATATATGTAAAAGCATTTAGGGTAGCAACTGGTACATGCTGTTTGCCATTGTTTTCTGCTCAATCTATATCAAAAAGCTCAATTACAAAAGATAATATTCGTGGAGGATGTTGACCGTATATTCCTCTAAATATTCAGTTTTTTCCTATGAATATTCAATTACAGAGGTGCATATTTGGTTAACACTACTTTGGTGACTGATAAAATTACTTCTGCTGAATTATGCTTTGCTATATCATTTGTTTTGATGAAAATGATAAGAAATAGACATCCATAAGAAAGTTGCCTTTGCTGCCATTGCAGGGATGGTGCCAATGACATTGACCATATTCACCTGGAAGCCTCCCCTAAGGACCCACACTAAAAGCTTTCCTCAGAACTCGGTACTTCTGGTTTACTCATGTGCTTTAAATGCAAGGCAATTTAGCTTCTGTTTCTAAGCATGGCCCCTTCCTTCCATTGGCTACAGAAGCTACTCAGGACCCTAGGACAAGCATTCTCCGATCCTATCCATGAATTCATGGCTTTCTTTTACTGTTATTTATCCTCTACCTCAAATTCTTCATCTATCTGTAACCTGGTGTATAATGCATGTTTCTATAAGCTGACTCAAAAATTTTTTTAATTGGAATAAGACAGAATAAATAAGTAAATAAGTAATAAGTAAATACTGGACTTCCCTGGTAATGCAGTGGTTAAGAATCCGCCTGCCAACGCAGGGGACAAGGGTTCAAGCCCTGGTCTGGGAAGATTCCACATGCCAAGGAGCAACTAAGCCTGTACACAACTACTGAGCCTGCGCTCTAGAACCCACGAACCACAACTACCGAGCCCGTGTGCCACAACTACTGAAGCCCACACGCCTAGAGCCCGTGCTGTGCAACGAGAGAAGCCACCGCAATGAGACGCCTGCGCACTGCAAGGAAGAGTAGCCCCCTGTCGCCGCAACTAGAGAAAGCCCGTGCGCAGCAATGAAGACCCAATACAGCCAAAAACAAAATGTATACATCTTTAAAAATAAGTAAATACAAAACCAAATGCATACTGATAAACAGTGTTAATGATGAAACTACAAAGGGAAACTCTTGTTTCCTCAATGCATTCACACTCAACTCTCAACAAGCATTGTGTCACTGGTCATATTTCACAAGCCCCGTCAAACAGTTCAAAGTTGTTGCAGCCTCATTTAAAATGAACAGCAACTACCAATTAGACTGTGCTAATCTATCATTAAGAGAACCCTTCTCCAAGTCTTCAGAAAATGCAGTAGGGTGCAAAATGACAACTGACTAACAGAACAGATGAATATGATGAATGCCCGGTATCTCCTCGAGTAATAACAATGAATTTGCATTAATTTTTGAAGGCTCAGCATAGAGTAGTGAGACAAAGTTTTCACGGATGGGAGGGCAAGCTCACAAAAGCTCACAGGAAAAAAAAATTGTGACTCACGGAATGTTTCAAGTTGGATGGAATCTTAATATAAATATTCTTAAACTGGAAAATATCTCCAAAAAGCCCAATCCTCTTAAAGCCCAGAGAGGTTTCCAGGGGCCACGGAGCAAGTTTTCAGAACAAGGACTGGCATCTATATCTGCTTATGATGCTGGCTCAGACGCCGGACCCAGAGGACTCTAGCATGAGTCCGTGTGTCCTTTTCGAGTTGGGTAGAAATCCAAACGATGAACTAGAGGAAAGTGACCTTACCTGTCTCCAAGCACAGCTCTACTGTAAGCACCTCTGATAGTCACAGTGGCTGGAAGCCAGGGGCCAGAACCCCGTCTGACTCCCCAGCCCCTGCCCGCCAAATGAGCTAAGAAAGCAGAGCTGCCTGAGCCCACTCTCAGGCCCGTGCTTCGCAATCTGGCTGCACATTAGAATCATCTGGGGGGCTTTTTAAATCTACTGATGACTAAACTCCACCCAGGCCAATTAAATCAGAATCTTCTAGGTAGGCAAAGCTGACAGACATCACCTTTTTAAAAAGCTTCCCAAGTGATTCTAATATGCAGTCAGATTTGAGAACCATTGTTGGAGATAAGCAGGTTTGCCTGTATGATGAAAACCGAGCAGCCACAAGAGACTAGCCTGTTTAGAAATAGCCCTAACTACCTTCTTGTGCTTCCCCCAAGACCTAATATAGTATCAAAAGTCTGCCCGCCCCTCCCCCACCTACTCTGCTACTAAGGTACTGCTGCTGGCTGTTTTACTAACTCAGTATTAACTTAGCACCTACTCTCAGGAATCCAGAAATGAAATATGAAGCACAAAATGAAATGTGCTTCCTGCCTTCAAGGAGCACAGACAGGTCAATGCAATGTCCACACATCCATAAAAAAGAATGCTGACAACAAGGTCCTACTGTCTAGCACAGGGAACTCTATTCAATATCCTGTGATAAACCATAATGGAAAAGAATATTTAAAAAGAATGTATGTGTAGAACTGAGTCACTCTGCTGCACAGCAGAGATCGGCACAGCACTGTAAATCAACTATACTTCAATAAAAAAAATTTTTTTAATGAAATTAATGTAACGAAAAACAAAAAGAATGCTGGCCAATGTTTATCAAGTACTAGCAATGTACCACTCTTCTAAAACTTTGTGTATTAACTCATTTAATTCTCCCAACAGCCTTACGAGATAGGTACCATTATCCAGTGCCTTTACAGACTCCTGAGTCACAGAGAATTTATGTACATGCCTGTGCTCCTTTCACTAGTCAGAGCTGGGCGGGGAGTCAAACTGAGGCAGCCTGGCTCTAGCATCCATGCCTTTAACCGCTACACTGAGTTGCATGCATGGGTGCATTCAAAGCCATGGAGGCATAAAAAGACATTGTTGATTCAGAGAATGGTGGGCAATCCAGTGTGGCTAAAAATGGGGCTGAAAAGTTGGGCTGGAACCAGACTATGAAAAGCCTTATGGTCTGTGAATGGGGGTTTCTCTTCTATCTTCTGTGGGCAAAGGGTAGCCAACCAAACTTTTAAAGTTAGGAGCAAAATGATCAGATCCACATTTCAAAGAATAGCCACTGGGTGGAAAGACTAAGGGCAGAGAGGCACAGCTCTGACAGAGGATGCAAGTCAGAGGAAGGCAGGCAGATGGGGAAGAGAGGCAGGATGCCTAGACATTTCTGACTCAGAAGTGACAGGATGCTGTGGCCGATTGGAGATGGGAAGAGAGAGGAAGGAGGCTCCTCCTTTGTGATGAGACTTGGCAGGTAGGTGCTCTGAAGAGAGAAGCAGTGGGTCTGTGGAGGGAAGGTAATGAGTTCCGTTTCGGACATTGTTAGGTTTCCGCAAACCGTAGTATCCTCCAGTTGCTAAGAGGCATGACAGTTACACCACCTCAAACCCTTTGAGCTCACAGAGAGATTTCTTTGCAATATCATAAATATGAAAACTTCCTAACGTTTCTTAGAAATGCATTTGGTTTTAAATTTACATGTAATTTGAAGAGACACTGAGGAGCAAATCATGATGGTGATTGTATTGTTTCAAAAAATGCCATCCTACCAAAGTTAGAAAAAATACTCTCTTTAGACTAAGGAAGGAATCAACAAATATTCACACTAACCCCAGATAAGGTCTATGAGAAACGGAAAACACATACTTTTCAGCTACCTAAATATTTGAGTTCTATTTTAAGGACAGTGGCATTGGGTATGTGTGTTTAGAATATGTTTAGTTCTAAACAGATTTTTCTCGTCTTAACGTTATGGCAAAGCAACTATCTGCTTTTCTCTAAATTGTCTGCTTTTCTCTATTAAGGCTCAACTTAGCTAAAGAGACACCCATACAATGGCCACTCATTACTCAATTTAGCCATTAATTATATGACTAGTATTTCAGCGTGAATATTTAAAGTATAACCCCAAAATCGAATTTTGAGTATTTTTCTAATAAATTTAAAACAGCTCATATTTGTTTAAAGCCATTTCCAAAGAATAGTTGAAAAAGTAATTATATAATAGTTCCTCCTCCATGAGCATTGATGATTACTTTTTAAAATATATACCCAAGTTTGGGGGACTTCCCTGGTGGTCCTGTGGCTAAGACTCCAGGCTCCCAATGCAGGGGGCCCGGGTTCAATCCACAGTCAGGGAACTAGATCCCGCATGCCGCAACTAAGAGTTCGCACGTCTCAACTAAAGATCCTGCACGCGGCAACAAAGATCCCGAGTGTCAAAACTAAGACCCGGCGCAGCCAAATAAATAAATAAAGTATTTTTTAAAAATAAAAAAATAAAAGATATATGCAAGTTTTTGGTTGCTTTTCTATAAATGTATATTAGACCAAGGTTTGGCGTCAATTGTCTGTTTTCAGATTTCAGAGCTAAGCCCTGCCATCCTCTGCAGGCAGCAACCCTTCCTTGAGAAACAGGCTTTGGCTTGTTATTGGGCTTAAGATTGAATGCTTGACCGCGGATCGCCATGCAACCTGAGCTGCCCATCATGACCTGGGTATGGTCTAACCACCAACCCATAAAGTTGGATGTGCACATCAGCACTCCATTGTCAAATGAAGGTGGCATGAATGACACTGGGCTTGAGCAGGCCCTAAAAATACATACGCGTAAGTTATAGGAGGAAGTGGCCCAAATGCCCATGGGCCATATTCCTGCTACATTACCATCTCTCTCCCAGCCTGTACCTATATCTTCACGGGGAGTTCCCTATGACCAGTTGACTGAGGAAGAGAAAACTTGGACCTGGTTTACAGAAGCTGCTGCACAATATGCAGGGCACACCCCAAAGTGGACAGCTACAGCTACACAACGCCATTCTGGGACATCCCTGAAGGACAGTGATAAAGGGAAACGCTCCTAGGGGGCAAAATTACAAGCAGTGGTCGGAAGGAGAAATGGCCAGAGATTAAGTCTATACCAGCTCATGGTCTGTGGCCAACAGTTTGGCTGAATGGACATAGATAGAATATGATTAGAAAATCGGTGACAAGGCAGGATGAGGAAGAGGTATGTGGAGAGACGTCTTTGAACAGGAAAAGAATGTGAAGATATTTTTGTCCCATGTGAATGTTCACTAAAAGGTAACCTCAGCAGAGGGGGATTCTAATAATCAAGTGGATAAGATGGCCTGTTCTGTGGATACCAGTCAGCTTCCTTCCCTGCCCATCCCTGTCATCATCCAATGGGCTCATGAACAAAGTGGCCACGGTGGCAGATATGGAGATTATGCATGGTCCCAGTAACATCGGCTTGTATTAAGGCTGTTCTGGCTACAGCCACTGCTGAGGGCTCAGTCTGCTGCATCAGAGACCAATACCGAGCTCCCTATACGGCTCCATTGCTTGAGGTGATCGGCCAGATGGAATGTTGATTACATGGGACCACATCATCATAGAAGGGGCAGCATTTTATTCTTAAAGGAGTAAACACTTATTCTGAATATGGATTTGCCTTCCCTGCATGCGATGCTTCTACCAAAACTACCATCCGTGGATTTACAGAGCACCCTATCAACCACCATGGTGATTCACACAACATTGCTTCTGATCAAGGAACTTCTTATTCCCAAATTCCAGCCTTTTGGCTAGAGCTAGGAGTCCAGGACTACACTGGAAGAGTCAAAGAACTCAGGACTACTAAAGGAGCAGATGGAAATGACAATCTCAGAAAACCAAAGTGACTTGTGGCCCTCCGTGCAGATATGAATACATTGCCAGTGACTACACAGACTGAGGGACCTAGCACGTGCTGTTCCCTCCACCAGGAATTCTGCAGATCCTCCATAACATAGCTCAAATGTCAAAGACCATCCATAATCACTCAACCATAGCCCATGCTTCTTGCTACCCTGGCCTGTTTCCCTCACAGTACTTGCCAGTATACTGCCTATTTGTCATATACATACTCTTTTCCTCAGCTATAGTAAAAGGCCTTGTCCAGCAAGTTCAGCATTCAATCGAATCTTCAGTAACCTGACACGTAGCTGGCATTCAATAGTTGCTGAGTAAGTAGGGATGCCCACTTGAAGGCCTAAAGATGTCAAATTTCAGATGGATTCTTTAGCCAAGACATGCTGCTCGCTGCCAACGCAAAATAGCTTAACTGTAATGTTCTGTTTACTAGGAAAATACTGAGGTATATACATCCCTAATGGTTTAAGACTCACACAACCATGATAACCCACAAAGTATTCCTTGCATTGGAAAAACATTCAATGGATTGCTTTCAGCCATCTTTTTATTTACAGTTTGTGTTTAATGCAAATCAATTCCATAACAAGAGAAGTTACTATGAATCAAAGCATAAATACACAAACACAATATACAATCCAAAATAGATGTACAGCATTCAGGCATGAAACAAAAGAGAATGTTCATTCACACACACAGTAGCTTGAGATCTGTTGGATATGGTTGTTCCAGTGTAGATTTCTAAAGATGGAAAAAAAATGACTGGTTATCAAGACTACTGTGGCCATATTAGATTTCGGAACATCTAAGCATCAGTGTGTGACCATGCGAACAAAAGACTTTAGGGAGTGTCTATTTTTAAAAAGGTTTCTGTGCATCAAGGCAGTTGTGAAAAGATTTACTTTCCAAAATCAAGCCCATTTTAGGCTTAGGACCAGGTTCTAACTATCTAAAAATATTGAATGATAACATAAAGTGTTCCAAATGTGGCTATTCTGATTCAGTTTAAAAAGAAGTATTTACAGAAAAGAGTACAAAAGTTTTTCTGAATTTAATGTAAGCAAGCTTCCAGTCTTCCCTTGCCAAATATATTTGATTTATAGTTTAGCTCCTTCACATTGCCTTTTTAATTTCAAGATTTGTCAATCTTCCCTTCAAAGCAGATCATTTTTTAAACTGTAAAAAGTATCTGACATATGCAGAAATAAAAAGCATTTTGAATTAGTTGAGATCAATGTAATTCTACTCTTTGTTATCTGTTTAGCTAAATGAATCTACTGCTCTTTTTGAATAAGAATAGTCAATAAATATATAAGCAAAATGTACTCATTATGCTTGGATTTGGGGTAGATTCCAATCCATCATTGCCCTGGTACATATCAATGACTATATAAAAATTCAAATGCAATGTCAAACCCAAACCCCAAGGGAAAGAAAGAGTTCAGTTCCCAAGAGAACAGCGATAGCTTAACATAAAATTTTCTCTAGAGTACATCAGCATTAAATTAGTACTGCTGAAACAACACATTGAGGATTTACAGTAACACCTGGAAGTTCCTTCTAATGTACATATAAATAGAATCACAGAAGCTTTGTTTTACCTCATTGTTTTATGGCCTTATAAATTTAATGAACAAATGAAAACTGAATCTCTGTTCCACATCCCATTCTTTATCTCTAGGTAAGATAAAATCTATTCTCACTTTCAAGGTAGAGTTTTATGTGTCCATACTTCTTAAGCCACATTTAAGGAAATCATCTCTTAACTAATTTTGGATGTTGTCTCTCTTCATCTTGTACAGGAAACTCCAGCAGATTTAATATTGGCATTCGTCATCTAGTCAAACCCTTCACATGCTCTTCAAACCAATCAAATTTGGGATCCTCAACAGTTTCTGTCAATAAAATAAGGTGTGGAACTAGCAGATTCATTCAATGAAGACCTGTTCTTTTTTCCCTTGTCACACTGGATGTCTGGATGCCATCTGAATTGGGTTTAGAGGATGGGAAGTACAGATGTTTCTTGGCCTGAGTCTCTTAACAGTAGAGATGTAGAAGGGAGAGCGAGATCACCAAGAGACCGGCTGTTGACTGCAGAGTACCGGCACTTGCCTTGGTGGTGGCATTCGCTGGATTGGGGGCAGCTGAGGTATGCTGGGAGGAATTACTTGGAGGCGTTACAACAGTTGTTTGATTTGAATAAATCTAAAATATATAAGAAGTTACACCGATCAATTTCCAACATCACGGTTGTCTCCACATACACTTAATATGCAATTAAGATGATATATTCTCAGATTGCTCTGTTCCCATTATTCCCTTACACACATCATTTAATTCTGAATTTTTGCTTAGTCCCACCAAGATCTTTTAGTTTCAAAACCCACTACCTAGAGATACCTAATGACTGCAAGTAGCAACAACCACCAAAAACAAGCAAACAAAAATGTTCTTCAATAACTACATAACTACCAAGAGTATGACTTTACCCTTAAAAAGTAATAAGTAACCAAGTTAACTAATCCAGTTTCTGATTATATTAACTGGCATTGCAAAAAAGGTTTCCTCTATTTTCCCAAGAAGGGGAGATTTTAAAGTTGCACAAATAATTTGGATTTTAAAATATGGTAATTTGAGACACGTTATGGGAATTGAGTCGTCTATCCTGGATTTGCTGGGTAACTTTCACATACCCATTTAATACAGCCTTGCGTTTAACTTAAGGGGCCCTGCGTATCTTATCTGCTCCCTTGAAATCTTGAAAATTATATATAACCCATCTCAAAAATGGCCACGATATTCATTTTAAGTTGAAAAGTATAATATAATGAACCCCTGCCTTAAGGCAAAATGATTTCACCCAAAGCATCGTGAAGTCGGAATGACTTCACAACAGATGAGAGGGTTTGGTGTTGTTTTCACCAGCTGCAGCCTTCCTGCCTGGTCACTAAGCTCACCACTGTGGCCAAGGACCAAGGTCCCCCCCCAGTGTCCCAGCGCCTGAGTGGCATTATTCACCACACTATTTTTCAAGTCACTAAATGCACAGTCCAGCGGGGCACGTGGTAATCTCTCCTTTGTCACGGAACAAAGGCAGTTGGGGGATTTCAGCTCTCACTGCAAGAGAGGGTTTACAACGGCTTCTGATTACAGGCGGGACCAGGACGTGGCACCAAGCAGGTCTGGCCACATGTACGTTTGGCTGCCTTATCAATCCAAAGATAAAACCATTCTATCTTTTGTTGTAAACCCATAAGGTAAACCCAGCTCCTTTTGTTATAAAACCCATAAGGACATTAAGCAAGCATTGACTAAAAAATTGGTAAATCCTATTTAAAATAGACTAATTTTTAAAATCTCGATCAAGTCAAATATATTTATTGGAAACCTACCCAATAGCTTGTGCTTCCATGAAAAAGCACTTCCACTAAAAGGAAAGCATTAATATGGTACATAATTTAAAACAGGGCTCGCTGTTTGGGGGCAAGACCTGTTTTGGGATCCCTTAAGGCAATCTGTTCTTATTCAACAAAGCTTTGGTGCATCAGGTGACTTTTTTACTAGAGCCCAGTGCAGCAATAGGAGAATCAAAGGGTCCTCCACAACAACGAAAAAAACTGTTAATATATTAAACTGACATGAAACAAAATTTTCCCTACCAAACTACCAAAGATTTATTTGCGTAACTATTAATAAAAACCCTCAAATTTGGAGGTGGGGTGGAGGATCTGGTTGGAAAGGTGATGGAGTGGGCGGGGGAGAGCAGCGTTTCTGGTGGCCGTGCCCCTCCCCCACCGAGGAATGGTGAAAGGCTCGCGAGCGCAGCCGACCCGCAAGACAACAATAGGGTACAGTTACGCAGCCCGCGGAGCAGAAGACGAGGAGCGCTCCGCTCTCAGGCTGCGCTCCCAGGTGAGCCCGGCGGCTGGGTGTCTGGGGACCTGGCGCACCCAACTTTTCGGACGAAATGCTCAGCAGACACTCAGAAAGCCCCAATGGAAGGCGATGGCGAGCCACCCGCTCGGGCACCTCTACCTACCCTCCAAGCCCAAGCTGCTGGAGACAAGTGCCCCTTCTCTCTCTCCCAGCGCCCCCCCACCACTTGGATCTCCCAGGCTCAGCCCCTGGCCTCCCTCGCGGCCGCCGCGCACCCACCCGGCCGGACACCGCAAGCGAGGTCGGTTCCCGGGACAGAGGATCTGGAGAGGAGGCATTGGGGACAGGGACAAAGCCTTGCGGGGACTCGGGACAGAAATGTCCCACCCACCGCCTGCCCAGAGCTAGTCAATCTGGCTAACACGGGGTTCCGTGGTGACAAGAGATGGACCTGTAAAGTCGTCCTCGGGAGAGCACAGGGTCAGGAGAGGGTCCCCGCCCAGGCCTCAGCCCCGAAACACGCGGGACTGAGGTGGGTTGATAGGGCCAGGTAGCCGCGGCTTCCTCGGGATCCACGAACCGGCCTGAGCGGAGAACGGACGAGAGCAGCGCCCCCGAAGGGTATCGTTCCCTCTCTTTGTGTGGTGCGCTGGGGACGCGAAGACACTCGTAGAGGGAAGCGGGGTGTTCATGGGATCCAGGGACGACCTCCCCAAAGGGCCTGAGGTCTCCAGGCGCTCCAGAGGTGGGGAGCGCACCTTCTCTTCCCTGCTAGCACCTCGGACTTCTGGGTGAAAGCAGGCGGTGGGCGTCAGGCTGCCTGGGAAGGGCTGCGCGGAACCCGAGGTGGGGCGGAGTCCTCCCAGCCCACGCGCGGAGGTGCTTTGTTTCCGGGGCCGCGGAGGGTGGAGGCAGCCGCCACGGAGTGGAAAGTGGGCTCCACATTGCCGTCCCACCAGGTCTGATTCTACTAGATTCTCTCTCCGAGTCCGGGCCCGTGGCCCGAGGTGGGGGGCACAAGCCAGTCCCCAGGGGGCGGCCCCACCCCCCCTAGGGCGCGGACCCCAAGCCCCAGCGTGCGCCAGGACCTCACCTGCGTAGGTAAGAGCAGTGCCAGAAGCAGCAGCCCCAGTCCAAGCCTGGCCACCATCGCTTTGCCCATGTCCGCTCCGTCGGTGCGCAGCGCGTCTCACTGGATGCGAGGTACGTGAAGGACCGCTGGCTCCGGGCGGGCGCAGGCAAGGTGGGGAGGGCGGCTGGCGGGTGGGACCTTATATACCGGGACAGCCACAATAGCCGTGACGTGGCGCCGCCCGCCCACCCGCGCTCCCCTCCTCCGCCGCCGCCGCCGCCGCCACCGCCCACCGCGCGCGCCCGCTGGCCGCCTCCCCGCCTCTCCGCATCCCGGCCCTCGCCTGGCTCCCAGCGCCCTCTCCCTCCGCCGGCCCCGGAGACCTCCGGGCGGCAGGTGGGCGGCCGGCGCTGCTGGCTCCCGGAGGGATGCTTTGTCTTTCCCCGGGCAGGCAGCGTGCAGGCTGGCACAGGCGCCCGGCACCTCCCACAGACGACCCGGGGCGAACTAGCGAGCCACACACGCCGTTCCCGGTGCCGAGCCCAAGTTTCCTTTGTTTCCCCGGACCTGCCATCTTACCCCCCAAAAGAAAAGTATGAGCCTCCCGCGCGGCGGCCAGCCTCCAGTCCCGGCTGTGACTACGGCGCGGACCCCGGGGCTCCCTCGGCTAGGGTTTTCTCCGATTTCCGCCCCAGAGGAAGGGGAACCGTGCGGGGTTTGTGGGTGTCCCGGACCTGGCGACGGGAAAAGGGCGCCGGCACGCGCGTGCCCTTCCCAGGCTGGTCGGCCGGGCTGGCAGGCGACGCCCGCGCTCAAAGCAATGTGTGTGTGCTCGGCCCCGCGCCCGTCACGCCCGCCCCTTCCCCCAGCCACTCGCTTTGTTTTTGGAGCTCCTCGTGTTCGCCTGTGAGAGTTCTATGGGGCATCCCAGGTCCCCGTACCCCCGAGAGGTGGGGAGCCGCCCGCCGGGCGCGGACACGCTGCCCGGACACTGGTGACGACTGAGTTTCGGTCCCCGGCGCTCCTCCCTGCCGCCACTGGCGGACGGGGGCGAGGAGACGATAACCCACTCTGAGGGGTGATTTCCCCCTCCCCAGCCCTAAAGGGCCCGCCGGCCCTTACCACGCGGCTTTGCTCCCAGGTCCTACCCAGGGAGCGGGAACCTCCTTGGCGGTCCCATTAGAATTCGCTGCCCCAGTGGAATTCCTGGGGACATGCTTCTTTGGTCTCTGTTGCAACGTACTTGCTCATTATCCTTTTAAAGAGCAAAAGCTTTCGGGATAAGGCTTTTACTTTTCCATAGCTGCCATTAGGCGATTTAATGAACTGGTGCATGTAGGAGATTAGTCATTATTCTGCAGATTTGAGTGGAATATATTTTCTAACCATCCTATTGTGAAAACTTTCAAGCACACAGTGAAAGTAGAAACTCTTACTGGTGGAAGGTTTTTTATTTAATTTGAGTTGCGGGACATAATCTTTTTATTTAAAGTTTGCCCAAGTAGTTTGCCTTCTTTGAAGCAAACAGAGACCAAACATAGTAAGGCTGTAAATTTGTTTAAATTTTACTTTTGCAGAGCAACCTGGTTAAACAAGGTTTGTTTTACGGAAGCAGAGTGGCAATGGAATCCACAATAGTTGGTCTGTGACTGAATGGGCCTGTGCCTTACTGGTCAACCACTTTAACTCAGTAACTTTCCACGTTTAGTATGTACTCTGCAGCACTTGAATTTCTGTCCTGCACCAGCGGATTTTCCTGTTTTACAGTATTATCACCTTGTATAGAAATAACCTAGCCTGTTCCAGGACGTGAATGGTCTGTGGCCCAGAGGTGCCTCGTCCCAAGGCAGGGCCCATAGGAGAAGCTGCTTGTTGAACTACATGGTAGTATTCATAGGATGCATTAATTTTGTCCTGCATCTCCTTTTTCTATTCCTGGTCCCCTCCTCCTCCCTCCTCCCTGTTATTAATTTGAAGAGATTAACTAAGGGAGTGGTTAAGAATAGATTCTAGAGCCAGACTGCCTTGGTCCAAATCCCGGTTGTGCTACTTTTACTTGAGGCAAAAAGCCTCTGTTTCTTCATCTGTAAAATGGAGATAATAGAGCCATTATGAATTAGTTATTAAAGGGTTGTTGTATACAAAGTGTTAGAACAGTGCCTGCCTTACCCCGGGAGCTCTCAGGTGATATTTGCTCCTGCACTGAAGGTCCCAGGAACCTTCTTTGCAGCTGTGTGATTCATGAAAGACATAGCAAGCACCAACTAGTACCCAGATCCCGTAAGGCACCTCATCACCAGCTAAGGAGACTGCATAATTCACAAAGCAAGGCCCTTCGTATCTGCCTAGCAGTTCCCCTGGGCATCCTATAAGGGGTGTTACTTGGGGCTTTGGCAATTCTGTACCCTGGAGGCTTAGCCCTCCTAGGGAAGTCCTCATTACAAATCCTCCGTGCCACTCTATTTCCTATATGGCAAGAAACTCAAGAAAACTGCCTGAATCTTTCCTCTAGGTTTCTTTCTGTGAATTCCTTCTTCCTGTTCATTCTTCTCTTCTGGTTTTCCATAGTCATTTGTTTGCTTTTCCCGTAGTCAATAATAGCTCATGCTCCTAAGACTATACACTGTGAATCTCAATAGTTATCCTAGAATTTTTCTTAAGACACATCGCCAATTTATATTTTTATAAAGAAAGTATTTCATGGAACGATCTTGTAACTGATGGATTCCATACATTGGCATATGTGTGGAAAGTCATAGCTTTAAGTTTTAATATTTTTTCCATGAGATAGCATGTGACCCAATTTTTTGATGCTAGTTCTCTTATGAGTAAAATTAAGGAAGCAATACGTACAATTTCTTAGTGCAGAACTGTGAGGAGTGATGAAGAACCAAACTAAAGATCCAGAGTCTAGGTAGACTCTGAAGTCAGACCTGGACTTGAACCCTGCTCCATCACTTTCTAGGGGTCTGACTTTGGGAGAGCTTCCCAACCTCTGACACCTCAGTTTTCTCATCTGGAAAATGGGCTAATAATACCTGCCTCACAGGGGTATGATCTTCACTGAGATAATGTGTATGGTTAGCAGAGTGCCTGGCACATAGTAGGGACTCACTAAGCTGCCACTTCTGTTGCTGTAGGATCTATTCATTATAGTGTGGCTTTTGAAATCTTTCATTTGTATAGCAATTGCTCTTTTTCTCAAGCACCTTTGCAGGTGGTATTTTGTATGTGCACCTATGAGGTCAGTAAGGCAGACCTCATTTCTGAGGCACAGAGAAGTTAAGTAACTTACCCAAAGCCACATAGCCAGTTATGGTACCTCACCTAAAACCATAACCAAAGTTTCCTGACCAGATCCCAAGTGTTTTCTGTTTTGCCAACAAGAGCAGAGACACATCTTCCTACACCATATCCTCTTCGTCAAGCACTCAATCAATGTTTGCTGGCTGAATAGGCTAATGTTAAGGGAGCAGGTTAATTTGCTTTTTAAGGTAAAATAGTAAATCCTATTTTTAGGGGAAGAGAAGATATTACTTGACATTTTTAGAACGTCAACAAAATGGGTATGAAATATATTAATCCAATAACGGATGTTTCTTCTGTGCTCTGTAGCAGAAATGGTGGCTGGAATAATTAAATAATTCGTTTAAATTCTATTCTGCAATATGGTGGTGTTTATGTTCACAATACTCTTCCCCCTTATTCCGTACCACCATTAAATGCATTAAATTCCATGCATTTAATATTTTGATCTATCCTGGTTTTTTAGCTAAGCTTTGTTCCAAACCCAGGAACTCCAGCCTGCTCCAACCATGAGATGGCAGTGAAGGTGACCAAGTTAAAGAGCGTTTTTGACTGAGTAGGTTCTAAGTCCTGAGGCTAGAGCTTGTTGAATCAGCAGATGGAGTCGCAGCCTGACTCTCTGTGGGGACGTGCTGCCCTCTGCTGACCATAGGAACCCCTCAGCTCTCACTGTCAAAAAATAAAATAAAACCCCTCCTTTGTGCCGACTATAAACGCCCTGAATTTTTGAAGCCTTGTAAAGCTAATAAACCGCAATGAGCTTCCTTGACTATTAGTTCCTTTTTTCCCTCTAGAGACTCTCAAAGAAATTCTCTGAGGTCTTAGGCTTCAATCAAACAAGAAAACAAATGTAAAGTGTAGGAATTGTATTATTTTCAAATGCAAATTGAGTAGTAGGATGCCTGCCTCTAAGCATCCTGGGGATTTTTTTCTTAAGGAAATGAAACAAAAAGAAGTAACTCTTAATCTCCTTGGCCAGAATTTAAATTCAGTGTCTCCATTGTGTGTTGTCAAGGATGTGAGAAAGCCAGTCTTCTCATCGACACTGATGGGATTATGAATGGAATTTGACATCTATCAGTATTAAAAATACATATCCCCTTAGACCTAGCAGTTCTAATTTTAGGAACTTAATTTAGGAACAGATATACTTGCAGAAATGCAAAAGGGTTTTTGCAGCACTGCTTGTAACAGCAAAGGATTGGAAATCACCTAATTATCCACCGATAAAGCCCCAACTAAAGAAATGATAGCATGTCCGTATCACGAAATAGTATCAGTCATTTAAAAGAGCATAATATATACTACAAAGAAAAATAACCAAATAAATTCTTAAGTGAATAAAAGTAAGATGCAGAACACTGTGTACACTAGGGTACTATCTGTGTTGAAAGGAAGGAAGGAAGGAAGGGGGAAAGGAAGAAAGAAAGAAAGAAAAAACTAGACAGAAAAAGAGATTATTTCCAAAGGGATACACAAGAAATTGATAGTGGTGCTTGCCTCTGAGCAGGGAGCTGGCTGGGCTAGGGCACAGAAGAAGTAAGAGCCATTTTTCATTACATACTGGTTTGTACTCTTTGAATTTTGTACATTACTTATTCACAAATAGATAAAATCATTTAAATAATGTCAATACATTCTGTGGCTGACTCCCATACAGCAAGTGTGTGGAAAACGGATTTTTTCTGGCCCCCGGGAAAGAAATTCCTTGTACCCCGCCCCCACCCCGCCTTCTCTCAGGAGCCCTCCTTCCATCATTCACAGGTTCTTGAACAGAAATTATAGTTTTGCCTCAGCTCATCCGTCCAATGACAACTGTGAGACCAATTCTCTCGAGTCCAGATGGTACACACACAAAAGCTTTCAGGAAAAATGAAGAACAGAGCTGAAGAAAGAATAATGAGAAATCACTTGGCAAATCATCTATTTCATCATTTTATTCTCCCTGCGGTGTCTTGAGCGGCTGAGGCTGTTAGAGGAAGAAGAGCTTGGGGTTGGGGGTTGCTTCACAGGAAGGCCTGAGCTGGGAGGGGTTAGTCCCTTTAAGGGAGCTTTTAAAGATTCCCCTTCCACTCCTGGGCAGGAGATGGAGGCGAGGGCTAATTTGGTAAATCCTAGCGTGGGTGAAACCCTACTTCATCCTCACAGAAATGAATCTTCAGGCCACAAGAGTGCTACATCATTTGCCATTTACATGTGGACCCTAAACGACCCTTGGCTTGGGAATAATGAAACTGGAAGAGTGGTAAAGTATAGATTTATTTATTTATTTATTTTTTGTGTGTTATGTGGGCCTCTCACTGTCGTGGCCTCTCTCGTTGCGGAGCACAGGCTCCGGACATGCTGGCTCAGCGGCCATGGCTTATGGGCCTAGCCGCTCTGCGGCATGTGGGATCTTCCTGGACCAGGGCACGAACCCGTGTCCCCTGCATCGGCAGGTGGACTCTCAACCACTGCGCCACCAGGGAAGCCCAAAGTATAGATATTTTTTTCATGCTCCTATGATTTTTAGTCTTATTTCCATATCCTTTGTTTGTCCAGGTCCTTCCTTTTACATTAGATTTCAGGCAAGAGGGTCCCTTATGCTACAAGAGATTAGTAAAATTTTAAGTGGCCAGGAAAATTGGATTAAATATTTTTACAAACCTAAATAATGTTATAACATGTAACACAATGGTCCATTTCATAAAATGTGACATTGTGCCGGAAACAGGAACCACATTTTCAGACTTTGTGAAATAAGAGTCAACCATTAAAATAAGATTAAGTGATTTTTTTTTTTTTTTTTTTTTGGCTGCACTGCACGGCATGTGGGAAAACTTAGTCCCCCAACCTGGGATCGAACCTGCACCCCCGGCAGTGGAAGCACCGAGTTTTAACCACTGGACCGCCAGGGAAGTCCTAAGGCTAGGTGAATTTAATAAGCTAGGTTGAAAAGGGATTTCTCTATTGAGAGCCATATCTATATATATAGATCTTTGAGTTTTAAAAAAAAGTCCTCTCAACATTCTTTTACATATTTTTTTCTTTTTCAGATTTTAAGTGTAATATTTTAAGGTCCAATATAGAAAAATTTGGAAAATACAGAAAAGTACAGTAAAGAATATTAAAATTACTCATAGACCCCTAACCAGAAATAACCACTAATAATAAATTTTTTAGTATTTTCTTTTTGATTATGTATATACTTATGTATTTAGAGTTTGCTGGCTTATTTGTTTTGCTGAATTAGGAGCAAATTGTGCATAAAGTTTTCTATCTTGTTTTTTCCACTCAATAGAAAACAGTAAAAAAAATTTAATCATAAAATTTGAGGCCACATGACAAGATTAATGAAATAATGGGGTGACCTGTGCAAGCGACCAGCTAGGGTTTCTGCAAGATCCAAATTCACCCAGGTCCTCCTGGCTTCAGTCTGGTGCACTGGTAGCATTTATTTGCTCCAAATATTGATGGGGATGATTCAGGGTTCAGGGGTTGGCAGGACTTCCAGGACAGCAGTGTCAATTTCTGGACTCTTTTGGAGGTAGGAGAACACTGGGTCTCTGCATCCCTGCTTTCCAAGAAGGGATGCTCTGTCCCTTGTCCTCCCTCTACATTCCCCACACCCCAGAAGGCCTTTAGTGCAGCCTTATTAGAATTAGAAAAGGGGAGCTGATAAGGATGAGAGCCAATAGCATTGTATCTGAATTTGTGTTATCTCAGGACGTATTTTTGGCAGCCTTTACTCTATTTTTCTTTGTCATTACATGTTCTTCAAAAACATTATTCATAATGACTGTACAAAATTCTTTCTTATTGAATGTTTGTTCCTATTGTAGATAACCTCATAAACATTCTAACACACGTTTTGTTTTCATTCCTGGTTATTTTCTTAATGGTACATTCCTAGTTTGGATCTTGAAATGAACTGCCAAATTGTCATCTAGAAATGTACACTCACAACAGCAACGTGTGAGATCGCCAAACCCACAAACCTTTGCTGAACGTGAGAATTATAATATAAAAATATTTTAAAATTTCATAGGAGAAAAATCTCATTTGGACTTGCATTTTCACTATCAGTGAGATGAAGCTTTTTTCAGTTATTTATTAGCCATTTGGATTTTTCTTTTTATGAATTGTTCTGCATACATTTTGCATATGCACAGAAGTGACATGTGTCATGAGTGTGCTCAGGGTGAGGAGACAGTAGACTCAGATGTCATTTGGTTAGGTCACATAGAACCTACATATGGAAAGGATGCAGAAGTAAGTCAGTGCAGTCAGCCGGGCTTCAAAGCAGAGAGATCTACAGTATTTTCCAGGCTAGTCAGAACATGTTTTCAGACCCTGAAATCCTCCTTGGGGGTGTACAATTGCAGATGATAAAATCCAGGTGAATGAGGGTGAGATCAGTACTTCAGGAAGCTTACTGGTCTCTCTCAACACCCAGTCTTACACACTTGAGGCTAAAACAGTTCTGTACATAAACTCTAAACAAGTACTACAGGCCACCACCACTGGACCTGGAGCACCTCTTCAATCTTGGAGTTATTATGCTTCCTGATTACAGGGTATGGTGCCCTGAGGCATGAACTGGGTCCTCGTAATCACTTTCAGCCTCAAAGGAGAACACATCCTGGTTCAAGTACATTTTCAAAGTTAGAATATTTACTATAGGTCTTAGTTGTCCACATATCTGTGGGTGTCAAACTAATAAGTATTTTTTTTAAATATATTTATTTATTTATTTTTGGCTGCATTGGGTCTTCGTCGCTGCGCAAGGGCTTTCTCTAGTTGCGGTGAACGGGGGCTACTCTGCATTACGGTGCGCTTCTCACTACGGTGGCTTCTCTTGTTTTGAAGCATGGGCTCTAGGCGCGTGGGCTCCATAGTTGTGGTCTGTGGGCTCTAGAGCGCAGGCTCAGTAGTTGTGGTGCACGGGCTTAGTTGCTCTGCAGCATGTGGGATCTTCGCAGACCAGGGCTCAAACCCATGTCCCCTGCATTGGCAGGCGGATTCTTAACCACTGCGCCACCAGGGAAGTCCCTAGTAAGTTCTTGAACCAGCGAAAAGCCTCTTCCTGTTGTGTTCTTATGTATTGTAAGAACTCTTTACATATTAAGAAACATTCGCTCATTAGAGATTTGAGTGAGGCCTTTGCTCATATGCTTATATCTGACCAGAGTCAAATTAAGTATAAGGACAGCCAGACAGTGCCACGTGTACCAATCTACAAGGGACCCTTCAGCATCAGAAGTGAAATGAGGAAGAAAATATTTTCTTTTTTTTTAAGATTTTTGTTTATGTGTTTTATTTATTTATCTTTGGCTGTGTTGGGTCTTTAGTTGCAGCACGCAGGCTCCTCGTTGCCGTGTGCGGGCCTCTCTCTAGTTGTGGCGTGCGGATTTTCTGTTCTTTTGTTCAGACGTGCAGGCTTAGTTGCCCCACGGCATGTGGGATCTTAGTTCCCTGACCAGGGATTGAACCCGCGTCCCCTGCATTATAAGGCGGATTCTTTACCACTGGACCACCAGGGAAGTCCCGAAAATATTTTCTTTAAAACCATCCTCTCCAGAGAATTCCGTATGTGGTTAGAAGCAGTATTTGATATACACTTGGGGAAGTACTTGAATGAAGTAATATCCAAACTGTTAACCTGTTTTCTTGCTTGTTTTGTTTTGCCAGTTAATTTGCTTAAGATAACGGAGGACACGTTGAATGGTGCTGCCACTGGGAGTTCCTCTCTCTTTAAATTTCTCAAACTCTCCTCTAAAGAAAGGTAGAAGGGAATTCCCCAGTGGTCCAGTGGTTAGGACTCCACGCTTCCACCGCAGGGGGCACGGATTCAATCCCTAGTCAGGGCACTAACTTCCTACTTGCCACATGACGTGGCCAAAAAAAAAAAGGTAGAAATATTTTAAAATATTGAAGGTACAACAATTAGTTACCGTACCCAGGGTACCCAAATGTCTTGGTTACTTTTTACTTATTCTTAGCCCTTTTTTTCTGCCCCAACATGCTAGAGGATGATAGCAACCTACATTAGCATCAATATCTCTGGACAGCAGCAATTCCCAGGGGAGTCATTGGGAGCACAGGTCTGCCGGGAAATCAGACCCTTCAGAGGGAGTGTGGTTTGAAAGAGTTTCCTAGAGTTTAGAATCACTAGTGATGGTATTATAGCTTTATTAATTAGCGATAAAGAGTGTAGCATAAGTTGTAAAGCGTTAATCAGTAAAAAGCACACATATGACACAATGAGTAAACAAATAATTTAAAATAATTAGTATTTATTCCCTGACTGTGTACCTGCCATCACAAATAAGGAAGTTCAGAATATAGTGCTTAATTTGCAATTTTTTCCCTTTAATTGCATCTGCCACCTGCTGTTAATTTGAAGCAAATTAAACCCTGAAGGCAGCATCCAAAAGTAAGAAGACTAAGCAGATTTCACTTTTCGGCAAAAATTATACAACAGCTTCCCCATCTTCAAAACGGTGAGTCATTCTTTTCCAGATGTGATAAACTATTTTCTGTTTCAATAGCATGCCCCAAGAAGTGACACGGTGATGCCAAGGATATGACCACCAACTCCCTTCTGCATGCTGGGCTACATAAGCTACATGAAACCCTTATCTCTTTGGGGTTCTATACCAGTGCTGTCCAATATAATTATAACACAAGGCACATATTTTAAATGTTCAATTTTCTAGTAGCCACATTAAAAAAGTAAAAAGAAACAGGTAAAATTAATTTTGGTAAGGTATTCTATTTGACCCAATATATCCAAAATATTATCATTTCATCATGACCTCAATATTAAACAATTATTGATGAGATCATTTATATTCTTTTTAGGCTCCATATTAGTTATCTATTGCAGCATAATAAATGACTACCAACTTAGCAACTGACAAGAACACATTTATTATCTCATTGTTTCTGTGCGTCAGGAATCTAGGCATGACTTAGTGGATTCTCTGCTTCCCGGTCTCTCAATCAACAAGGCTGCAGTCAAGGTATCAACCAGGGACAGGGTCTCATCTAAGGCTCAGCTGGGGAAGAACACTTCCAAACTCACACAGTTGCTGGCAGGATTCAGTTCTTAGTGACAGTCAAACTAAGGGGTTCACCTTGCTGCTGGCTGTCAGCTGGAACCCACTCTCGGTTCTTTGCCACATGGGTCTCTCCATAGGGTGGGTTACTTCATCAGAGCCAGCAAACAAGAGTCAGTAGAAAGAGTCTACCAGCAAGATGGAAATTACAATCTGTGTCATATAATTGTGGAAGTGGCATCCCATCACCTTTGCCATATTCTGTTGGGTAGAAGGAAGTCACAGGTCCCACCCACATTCAAAGATTCCAAGAAGGTGTGAGGCAAGGATTATTGGAGCCATCCTAGAAACTGTCCACCACAGTACTATCTTTGAGATCCACTGTGTATTTTCCACTTACAATACCTCTCAAGTCAGATCAACCACATTTCAAGGGCTCAGTAGCCACTGACTAGTGGCTACCATATTGGACAACAGTATTCTGTAACAGCTTAAGCCCATACATCAGGGAATTACAGGATACCCGAAAACCGGTGTAAGCAATCATGTGTTTATGTGGACAACTTAAACTCAAAAGAATCGAAAGTATAAAACATAGAAGGTTAAAAACATTTTGTTACTTTTAATAGGTAAAGAACTTGGGACTTCCCTGGTGGTCCAGTGGTTAAGACTCCACGCTCCCAATGTAGGGGGCTCGGGTTGCATCCCTGGTCAGGGAACTAGATCCCCCATGCCGCAGCTAAGAGTTAGCATGCCACAACTAAAATCAAAAAAAGATCCCATGTGCTGCAACTAAGACCCGGCGCAGACAAATAAATAAGTATTGAAAAAAAACCTCTTATTACTATCATTTTAAATCTGGATCCTCAAAGCAACTAAGGCCAGGAAAACAGTTTTGCATTTGTTTTTACAATTTTATATTATCCTTCACACTTCCCCTGGCTTATTGGGCAAGTCCTATAGGCTGAGAGAAAGAGCTAAACAAAGGCAATTTACAGAAGGGTTAGGTAACCATAATATCAGAGGGCTCCCAGAAAGATATCTTGGTGAGTAATCTTATACTTTTCCCCTGCCTGATTCCTAGCAGGACCACTTTAGCCAGTCAAAACAAAGAATCGATCCTTGCATAATATTTTACCAGAAATAGGAGGCTCAGAGGAGGGATGAAGATGGGGATAGTTTCCAAGCAATTCTCCAGTTTCCCACTTGACCCCTGTGCGAGGCAGCCCTGTGTGAAGAGGAGCTGATCCCTGATAAATTAATTAAACAAGGAGGCCATTAGACTGAGGTGGCCCTCTGCCTTGGCAGCCTACATAAAAGCACGCCCAAAACTAAGCCTGTCACTGCCTCAAGATTATGAAATTGAAACCGAAGGACAACCCATCACAAAAACCCAAATAAGGCAAACACTTAAGCTCTATAGCCAATCAAAAAACTTCTTTGCGGGCTTCCCTGGTGGCGCAGTGGTTGAGCGTCTGCCTGCCGATGCAGGGGACGTGGGTTCGTGCCCCGGTCCGGGAAGATCCCACATAACACGGAGCGGCTGCGCCCGTGAGCCATGGCCGCTGAGCCTGCGCGTCCGGAGCCTGTGCTCCGCAACGGGAGAGGCCACAACAGTGAGAGGCCCGCATACCACAAAAAAAAAAAAAAAAAGCTTAAAAAACTTCTTTGCTTTACTTCTGCATCTGTTCTCTAAAAGTCTTGCCCCAGCCCCTATCAGTGGAGCTCTCTTAACCACTTCCAGTTTGATGTTGCCCAATTGGAATGGATGTTTGCTGAAGTAAACTCTTCACAATTTTAATGTGCCTCAGTTTATCTGTAACAACCCCGAGCATGAGCTGGTAGAGGAGTTTGCAGATGGACTGCTTTTTTTACTAAAGCCTAGGCATCCCACATGCAAGCCAATGGGCTCACTCTAGCTCCTCCAAGCTCTTCGTGCCACACAGCACTCAGTTCAAGTGTTCACTCTATATGCAAATGTGCACTTGTTTCAGCTGTTCACATGATATGTTCATGCATCTGTTCTCATGTCTTCCTCTGTCACCTCTCTAAAGACAGCCCCAAACCTACCCTGACTTCTTGTGGGAATTTCCAGTCCTACCTCCCCAACTGCCTCCTGGGTATTTCACTCTGAATATTCCCCTTTCATTTTCAGCCCAACATATCTATCAGCAAATGTCAAACGTTAAATGCCCCTCCGTGGGCTACACAGCCTCAGCAGGGGCTGGAGGCATTCTGCAGAGCCAAAGGCAAGGTGGGGAGGTGGGCATCGAAAGCCATATAGCAGCACTGCCCGGGTCAGGGCTGTTTCCACACAATAAAGAGATCCTATGAATTTTAAAGAGTTTAATCTTCTCAATATACATAATCATATAGGTCGACATGAATGAATCAGAGTTATTTTCCCTTTCTATGTCCCAGAAAGCCCTTGACTCTGGAAGGGGAAGTATTTCCATTAGTGTGCCTCAGTGCGACCCTAGGTAATCCCTGCCCGCATCAAACACCAAGGCTACAGGGGTATCCCCAGTCCTGGGGAAATGGAGTAAAAACCTCCCAAGTCATGGTTCCCCCGGTGACCATAACTGGTAGTACAAAATCATCCTAAATCTTCATCAGTGACTCACAGTCAGATGAAATATAAGATTCATAAAATGTATACTGGAGCCCAGGGCGAAGAAAGGATAGCGTCTAATGTGACTTTATGTGACTTGTAGGTAATGAATGGGAAGGATAGCACACTTACACAAATGTCCGTACTCATTAAATTCTTGTAGTAGAAAGAGTAACATCATTTTACGAATCATATAAAACAAAGAGTATCATGATGGTATGACACCATCGTTCTCTCCCACTCACCTTTCACCAAACAATTCTGAGGCTAAGATTTCATTCATCATCAAGATCTGAGCTAATATATATATTTTTAAATTGAAGTATAGTTCATTTACTGAGCTAATATATTTGTAATAAACAAAATTCCAGACCCGGGATGCTATAGACTGAATGCATCCCCCTAAAATTCATACTGTAGGAGAGGAAAAAAATTTTTCCCCATCATTGTAAGTTCTTGGCTGGGGCCCCTGTAACAAGACAGACTAACAAGAAAAAAATGAGTTTTTTAACATGTATACCTCATGTACACATGGGAGATACCCAGGGAAAAAATCGGTAACTCTCAGGGAGAGTTAGATTTTAAGCTTAGGATTCAGGCTTAAATGTCATCTTCAGCTAAAGCACAAAAAGAAAAGGTGTAGGGGAGGCCAGTTATGGGTTGGTGACCAGGAAAGTTTGGTGCCTTCTCCATTGATGAGTCTTTAGTGATTTAGAGTCAACCTTTCCTTCCTGGTACAGAAAGGGAGTCACCCTTACAAATGGAGATTTCCTTTGTAAATACAAATTTCCCTTACACAAAGGGAAAAAGGGTAACTTCTACTCTGTTTTCAGAGGTTCTCCTGTGTCTGTTTCTCAAAATAATCCTTATGCCAAAGAGGCATATTTTGTGGTGGCATATTCTACCATCCTTCAATATGTTGAAACCTAATCTCCAACATGATGGTATTTGGAGATGGGGCCTAGGCAGTTGATTATGTGATTAGGGATTAGCGCCCTTATAAAGAAACCCCAGAGAGCTCCCTCACCCCTTCTGCCATGGGAGGACTCAGTGAAGACTCAGTGAGAAGAGGACTGTTTATGAACCAGAAAGTAGGAGAAACTGAATCTGCTGGTGCTTTGATCTTGGACTTCCCAGCCTCCAGAACTGTTAGAAATAAATGTGGAATTCTGTTACAGCAGCCAGAACTGAGTAAGACAAGGTGTAGGCACATCTAGACCTGCCCTTAGACCCAAATTAGGGGGACGTTAGACCCAGCCTTCGCACCTGTGCCTCTAGGATGCATCCACTCTGTAACTAATGCCAAATGCTTCTCCACATCTCTTACCCTCTGTCTTCAAAACAAAGGCAGGGGACTTCCCTGGTGGTGCAGTGGTTAAGAATCCACCTGCCAATGCAGGAGACGATCGCTCATCCGGGAAGATCCCACATGCCACAGAGCAACTAAGCCCGTGCGCCACAGCTACTGAGACTGCGCTCTTGAGCCCACGAGCCACAACTACTGAAGCCTGTGCTCCACAACAAGAGAAGCCACCGCAATGAGAAGCCCACGCACCGCAACGAAGAGTAGCTCCCGCTCACCGCAACTAGAGAAAAGTCCGCGTGGAGCAAGGAAGACCCAATGCAGCCAAACATACATACATACATACATACATACATTTATTAAAAAGAAAAAACAAAGGCAGATGGTTGGTGGTTTGGGCCACTGCCAAAGTGGAAGATGGACATTGCCTTGGGCTGTGGGAAGAATGTGAATGGCACAACCATTTAGGTAAGAGAAAAACTGAATTAATTAACTTGTCAATCCTTCCCTGTGATATGCGAATGCAGTAGGTTCTCACATGATGGATTACAATTTCTCTGGTGTCAGAAGCTGCTTCTCTTCATATTTGTAGTTTGCAATTCTGGAGGGTCTTATGACTCTCTGGAGGGTCATGGAGGGTGGTATTCAACACAATTGCCCACAGCTGCTGAGGAACACCTTGCAGTATGAAATATAAATTTTCATACATATAAACTTGCTGTAACATGCATGAAACATGATGTCAGTTCTTTACAATGGAAACAAGATGGATACTGAACACAAGAAGTTAAATTGCTTTGCTTTTACTAAACTATTAAATAGTATTTAAATACTTAAAAAATAAATTCAAGATGTTAGCTTTAAAGAATTTTGATTTAAAATATTGATATTCATTAATAATTTGCTCTCTTTTTAGCAGATAATTTTGACTAGTTTAGAAAGTTTTAAATACATATATTAAATAACTTAAAATTTTGTACTGTTTGTATTAATTTTAATATACAGTTTAATGATACACACTACTATGTATAAAATAGATAACCAACAAGAACCTACTGTAGAGCACAGGGAACTATATTCAATATTTTGTAATAACCTATAAGGGAAAAGTATCTGAAATAGAGTAAATAAATAAATATAAAACCAAATCACTTTGCTATACACCTGAAACTAACAGAATGTAAATCAACTATACTTCAATTTAAAAAATAGATAAATATACAGCCTGCATAGGCTATGTAACTGTAAATACACACACACACACACACACACAGTTTAATGAAAACCTATTTGAATACAACTATATTTTCATTTTTAATCCTCTAGTCCATTGCTAAAAAACTTGATAACATTATTAGTAATTTTGCTGAAGTGAAAGTACGAAAAATAGATTTACAGAAACTTATAAATTATGTATGTCTTTTTTTTGTCTCACCCCAGACATCAGTAGCCATTAACAGAACACTGACATGTGCACTAATAATTAGATTTAGTCAAATTTCACCAACTTCCTGTTGTATAAAAACCATCTCTTTAAACACGCTTTATTTTTGTCATTATGAAGGTATATTTATCAATGTAGGAGGTCAAAGCGTACTTTATTTCTCAGCTGTTAGCTTGATTTATAGCTTTTAAATACTTAGACACTTGGAATGTGCCTACATTTGAATGCTTGCCCTGCGTGTTAGTGACCTAGGATGAGTCAGGTGCCTGTTATCAATCCATCAGAATTAAGAGCAGTATCTGTCTGGCACCTTTACTCACAACTGAAATCCCTGCAGCCATTCAGAAATAAGAGAGCCCTTTTAAAAATGAAGCTATTCCTGAAAATTGTCCATTTATAATGCTGTCTTATGATAGGATGTCACGGACAGAAAAAGACCAGTGACATCTTTTGTAAAGTCATATGCAGAAGGGTCATATATCGCAAAGCGACAAGAAAACCTCAGCAGGAGAAAGAAGACAGATAAACTGAAGGAGACATTTTAACTGTTGTTGAAAGGACCATATCAATGAGCCCATAATAGATAGGAAGGTGAGATTTTGTCAGACTTAATCACCAGGGAAATGAGAAATCAGTCACTCTTAGAGACTGAAATATACTGGGGACAAGTTGGTAAGAAGCAACTTAAGAGAAAAAGGAATCAAGATTTCTTGAGCACCCCCCAGGAGCCAGGGCCAGTGCTAAGCACCTAAGATACGCTGATGCCTTCAGCTACATGTCACACCAGAGTTTTTAACAGGATTTAATACATTAAAGCTATAGAAGGGAGACTACTTAACCCTTAATGTAACCAAGCTCTGTGCTCCTGTGCCCACGGCGCAGAAAGCCAAACGGCAGCTGTTTGCAGCAAAGTCAGGGCTTCCTGCAGGGCGTCAAGCAAGGGAGTGGGAGACGAGCCTCAGATCCACTCCAACTTGGTCTTCGAGGTGGGGGTGTTTTAAAGAGGAAGAACAAAGAAGCTGGGGTTAATCATCATCTTGTGACGTTTCTTAACCGTAGTTTCAGAGGTCAGGATACCTACTGTTGATGAGTCTCTGCTCTGGTGATGCATGACCCAAGGGTCTGTGAGTTCATCTTGCCCTGGAGAAACAACCTGAGTCTGTGCATGAACAACGTTATCAACAACAGCAATTTTAGTCCTCTGACTCTGGTTTAGTGTTCAGTTAGCATAGGATTGGGGTCAGAGGGGACAAGACAGGGTATGAAGTTTTGGATAGAGAGGTTAATCATAAATTCGGCAGGGGAATTCGGCTTTAGAGGGTTGCATTAATGCCTGTAGGGCAAAGTTCAAACTTGTTAGTAAGCCACTCCCCACCTGTGCCCACCTGGCCCTAATTAGCCACCCAGTCTCCCCCTCCCCCAGCATATTGCCCTTCTCACTCTCCCCAGCACACCAGCCATTTCGTGCCTCTGTGCCTTTGCACATGCTGTTCACGTGGCTGGGGGTGCCTTAATCCACTGGCAAACTGCCACCCATCCTGCAAGCCTCAGCTTGAAACCGAGCAGGACCCTGTGGGGCTCCTGGCCATGGAAGCCTTTCTATGTCCCCTGTTTCTTGCTTGTAGGAAATAGGCTTCAGCCTCCATGACCTTCCCTGAGTTCCAAAGGGCAGGTTCAAACAGTTGCTAATCAGGGAAGGGAGGGGATGCAGCGACAAGGGAGGAGCAGTGAGAAATAGTGAAGCCTTGGGACAGGATCCTGGTTCCCCCTCAAGGGACACACATGACAATATCTCTGAGCTCTTCTGCAGAACTAAAACCCCCAACAAATGGAAGATGTTAACTCCTTGATGAAGCATTCTTCATTCCAGAGAGAAGGTCAGAGTTTGATAACCTCGAGAACCACAGAAGCTCATCAGGAGACCACCTGAGGCCAGATTAAAGGAATGCAGGCCCTGCACACACCCTGATCCCAATCAGCAACCCCACCCTTGAACCATTGCTGGAAAACTCCTCACCAAATGCCCCCTGGGTTGGGACACACAGCTTTGAGGGCATGAGCCCACTGTGTCCCCCTTTGCCTGGCAAAGCAATAAAGCTATTCTTTTTTGTTTCACCCAAAATTCTATCTCTGAGATTCGATTCAGCACCAGTGCACAGAGGCCGAGTTTCAGCATCAAGCTCAAATGTCACCTTCTCTGTGATATTTTATCAAATTCTTCCAGGCCCAGCAAGTTTATTTCCTCTGTTTCCATAAAACCCTCCACATCATCATACGTATTAAAACATGTTGTGTTGCATTACGATGACCTGCTCTTGTGTCTGTCTTCTCCAGACAGTAGTTCCTCATGGACGGTGCAGTATCCCAGCACCTACACTATGCCTGGAACACAATAGGGATGTAATAAGTGCACACTGACTGAAAGAATAATTGAATGAATGTTCACAGGTACTATTTACTGAACAATGACATGTAAACCACAGGCATGAAAGCAACTAACTAGAATATCTCAGAGTAGCTCACTTTTGTCTTAGTTCAATCTGCTGGATGAGATCTGGGCATTACCCTTCTTTCTTGGCAATATCTTTGAGACACAGGAAGCAAGTGAATGATTCAAATGACATGACTTGCGTCAACATATAATCTGCCAACAATAGATCACTTTAGACCGGGGCAGAACATTCAGCAGTGATGGAAATATTCTATATTTGCACTTGCTGGTATGGTAGCCACTAGCCAAATGCAGCTACTGAGCGCTTGAAATGTGGGAAGTGCAAATGAGGAACTGAATTTTTAATTTTAATTAATTGAAGATAACCACACATGGCTAGTAGCTACTATATTGGACAGCACAGCTTTAGATAATCATTAACACACAATGTAACAGGGAAGAGCCAATTCTGACTCCATGTTGGATCTGTTTCTTTTACTTTAACCTTTGCTTTTCATCGCTCTTGTTATTATAATCACTGTCTATAGCTATAAGCGTAGTACAGAATGGCCTGCCACAGGGAACCCTGCCCTCTGCCTGAAAAAGTGCCTTTGTTCAGCTCAGAGAGATGTTCTGACCCTGCCCACCTGTGAATGGTTGCAGAAAAGAAGAAATTAACACAGCCCCACCTATTTTGCAAGATAAATGGCCTTTTTACTTTACTTCCTCACCTCCTCCCCCTCTCTGTTCTATAAAAGAACCTGTCATCCAGACCCCAATAAGATGGTTTATTTGGGGTACACTAGTCCGCCGTCTTCTCGGTCTGCCAGCCTTCCGAATAAAGTCGCTATTCCTTGCCTCGACACCTCGTCTCCTGATCTACTGGCCTGTCATACAGAGAGCAGAGCGAGCTTGGACTTGGTAACAACAACATTGTAGGGAAGTTCTACCTCATTATAATTGTTCTGTAAACAAAACCAGCCACTGACAGGTTGGGTAATCTTAAGAACTTCCTTAACTTTTCTGTTTCTCATTCTACTCACCTATAAACCCAGCAGTAGGGACTAGATGATGTAAGACTGACAGCTTTTCTATCCTCTTCCCCAGAAACTGAGACATAGTCACATTAAGCTCCGCGGATGTACATCTCTGGGGCTCAGTTCTCTTTGCCACGTCAAGCCCTCTGGAGGGACAGCTGATGGGAGCACCCCTCTACCCCTTCCCGAAGTGTGAGGGCAGACGTAGGCTTATGTGCCCTTGTGGATTCCAGGGGTTTTCTCCAGAGAATTACAGATGTTAGGTTCATTCCAACCCATGAATCAGAGGACCACGCTGAAAACACCTAAAAGGTCCCTGGGGGAAATCCCACGTTCTAAACCTTAAAGAAGAATGGGAAAAGGCCTGACTAGTGCAAAGCAATGCATCCTCAGGCCCTTTCAGTTCTTCAGGTTGGAGCCGACTAGGGTAGCTCCCTGTGTCGAGGGGTAAAATCATTCGGCTTCTTTCCCTTAGGATTTTGCGCTTAAGAAGAGTGAGGCTTGTAGAGCCAGCTGGGCTTCTAATCATGTGCACTAAGCCTGACTATCTAATTTCCACCTGTAAAAAGAGCACTTTGCAATTCCTCAGCTCCAAGGAGAGAAAATGCTAAATCCCCTTTCCAGGGTCTCTGAGACAACTGGGCTCATGTGCACATAACTTGGAAAGACCTAGCCAGTCCCTTTTTCTTAGGAAGGGAAGGGGGAAGACAGAGAGATGTGGAGAGAGAGAGAGAGAGAGAGAGAGAGGGAAAGGAGAAGGAAGAAGAGGAGAAGGAGGAGGGGGAAAGAACAGGAGGGAGAGGAGGGGAAGAAGGTGGGGGAAGACGAGAAGGTAGGGAAAGAAAGGTGGGGAGAGCGGCTGAAGCTCCAGGCTGGTGGCTCTCAGTTGAGTGAGCATCAGAATCACCTGGAGGACTTGTTAAAACACATTGCTGGGCCCTATTCTAGAGTTTCTGACTCAGTAGCTCGGGAGCAGGACCCTATAGGCTGTGCATTTCCAAGTCCTCAAGTGATGCTAATACTGATGATGAGCCTGGCATCACACTTGGAGAGCCACGGCTCACGGTCATCACATCAGCCCTCGGCTATTCTTCTTGCAGTTCCGTACAGGGTTTGAGTCAGTTCCTCAAAAGGAAAAGACGTGTAAGTGTGTGTGCTTAGGGGGGACTTGGTTGATATGTTTCCGCATTGTCCCTCCTGCTGCTCAGACAGATGTGCGGCAATGCGGACTGAGGCACAGTGGCCGCTGCGAGTGACAGGAGCCGTTGGGAAGATCTGGAACACCTTGAAGGTGGTTTCGGTCACCTGGCCCGCATCCTTGGCTGGAGAGCATGCAGGCTAAGGGCACGCCTGTGCACAGAGGGACGGCTTTCTCCTCAGAGTATCACAGCCCACCTCCCCTCACCACCCCCCTTGCAGCATGCTCGTCTTATCACCATAACTTGTCAAAGGCCAAATGATAAATAGCATTATCATTTCCTGTCAAGAAAGAAGAAAATCTATAAATGAGTAGGGGCTTTTAACAATGGTCTGCATTGGTCATTTACAAGAGAACAGTTTATATTTTCATAGAAAGACCATAGATAAGGATGATTAAATTGGCCAGTTCACTGAAGGATGTTAGAGAGATACCCCACCTGTCAGCAAAGATCCAGAGCTCATCTTTCCTTTTTTTTCCTTTTTAGCTAACACATATATATTACTTACCACATGGCATGCACTGTTCTAAATACTTTACATATATTAACTCATTTAACCTTCACCGCCATCCTTTAAGAGAGATATACTATTATCCCCATTTTACAATAAAGGAAAGTGAGGCATGGAGGTTAACTGACACGGCCAAGGTCACACTGCTAATAAGTATCAGAACCAAGATATCTGGCTTTAGAATCCACGTTCATAACCATTCTATAGACTTTTGGTGTTTTCTGTTCATCCCTTTACTCACTTGTCTTGAGAAAGTTTACAGCCGAGAATGGAATATTTGTGTGGATGGCCCACCATATATATTTCCCAACAGGAAAGTCTAGTTGAGAAACAGCCTCAGGATATCAGTTGCTGGGAGAAAAGAGAATCAAGGTAAAGTGAACTGGAAGATCTCAACGGACCCTGACAGGCAGCCTCATGCCCCCAGCTTCTCTCACTAACTGGACGGGAAGATTTGTATTGACCAGCCATCCAGTGCTGAAGATATGGCCAACCTTTCAACCTGGCTCTTGCCTGAATTTCTTTCTACAAATACGCATGTATCCTGCCCCTGCTACACGCAGAACGCTAGACTAGATACTAGATGGTGGGGTGGGGAAGGGAAACAAGACATGGTTATCACCCTCTGGGAGCTGACAGACTGGGAGGGGAGAGAGGTAAACAGGCAGTTGTAATACCAGAGTTCATCTTATTATTAGTGACAGTTCAGTCTGCTGATGAGATTTGTGAGATGCCTTCCTACTTGGACAATATCCTTGATGGAGACATGGGAAATTGCTTTTCTTTATTTGTGCCAGGAACGATAATGAGCATGTTTACATAGGTAGGGTTGGCAGATAAAATACAAGCCACCCAGTTAAATTTGAATGCGTATGTCCCATACAATATTTGAGACATACCTATACTAAAAAAGTATTTGTGGGTCATCTGAAATTGAAATTTCATTGGGCATTCTGTATTTTCACTTGCTAAATCTTGCAGCCCTGTGCACAGATTATCTTTAATCCTCACAGTAATTTTTTGTCTTCATTTTAGAGATCCAGAAACGGAGACATAGTCACATTAAATAACTTGTCCAAAGGCATACATCTATCTTCTAACACACATTAGAAACCAAGTTCTTAGGCTGCTTTGTTTCCACCAATGGCCAATTTTGTGCGTTTTATGTTGATAACTATCATCATCTGTCTCAATGAATCCCATTTCCTGACCCTGTTCTCAAATTATCTGAGTATACCCTACTCACTGACCAACATGTAAAGTTCTGAGTCCTGATTTTCAGAGTTAAGAAACAGATTCAAGTACTATATAAAAGGAGGCTAGGGATAGCATTTACTCATTATAGCAAAAATCAGATTTGTAATTTCTAAGAATGTGTGTTTTAGTGCAGTACACACACAAGGGGAGTGCAAAAAAAGATCAGATACTGGAACCCCATGACACCTGAAGATGAGAATACTACAACACAACAACTAAACTAATCTGGGGGACAGATGACAGTAACATTATAAGCTTATACTCTGGAACATGTGAGTTTGAGATTATTCAAGTTTAGTTCTTCATATAACAGTTAAAACTGCCTGATAGTGAATGAGTGAATTTAACTTGGTCTTTGTGATATCGATTCTTTCTGTCCTCTCTCCCAACTCCCTGTATTGGTCATTTCCCCACCAGCTGCTTAAAAGAAAACAAAGCCCATTTAATAGTGTGCCAGCATTTGAAACGCCACCAATCTTCCTCCTTTAGACTCAAAGCAAGACTTATTTCCTGATCAGATCCTAATGGTTTATCAAAAGTTCAACATTGAATTAGTAGCCTTGAATTTTAAGGTTTACCAACATATGACACAATTACCTATGGTGGTTCTTTAATCTTCACCAATTTTTTTCCCCTTAGCATTAAAGAGAGTTTCCAGGGCTTCCCTGGTGGCGCAGTGGTTGAGAGTCCACCTGCCGATGCAGGCGACACGGGTTCGTGCCCCGGTCCGGGAAGATCCCACATGCCGCGGAGCGGCTGGGCCCGTGAGCCATGGCGGCTGAGCCTGCGCGTCTGGAGCCTGTGCTCCGCAACGGGAGAGGCCACAGCAGTGAGAGGCCCGCGTACAGCAAAAAAAAAAAAAGAGAGAGAGTTTCCATAACCATGCCATAGGATTTGCTTCCATTCAAGCTCTAAATATACACAATTCAGCCATATGAAATTGCTATCTTTATAGGTTAAAAATGGTTACATATCAGCAATCTCATGTGGTTCAACCCAATATACCTGCCATTTGCAACAACACGGATGGACCTGGAGGACATTATACTAAGAGAAATAAGCCAGACACAGAAAGGAAAAACTGCATGATCTCACTGATATGTGGAATCTAAAAAAGTCAAATGCAGGGACTTCCCTGGTGGTCCAGTGGGTAAGACTCTGCGCTCCCAATGCAGGGGGCCCAAGTCTGACCCCTAGTCAGAGAACTAGATCCTGTACACATGCAGCAACTAAGAGTTCACATGCCACAACTAAGACGTCTGCATGCCGCAACTAAAGATCCTGCATGCCACAACTAAGACCTGGCACAGCCTAAATTAATTAAATAAATAAATAAATAAATAATTAAAAATACAAAAGTCAAATACATAGGAGCAGAGAGTAGACTGGTGGTTCCCAGAGTTGGGAGGTGGAGGAAATGAGGAGATGTTGGTCAAAGGATACAAAGTTGCAGTTCTGTAACGTGAATAAGTCATGGGGATGTAATATACCCTATGATGATGGTAATTTATAATAGTGTACTGAATACAGAAATTTACTGAGAGAATAGATTCCAGGTGCTCTCATCACACATACAAAAAGACTAACTATGTGAGGAGGTGATATGCTAATTAGCTCAACTATAGTAATCATTTCACTATGTATATGTATATCAAGTCATCATGTTGATGAAACTTAGAAGCTTTTGCACAGCAAAGGCAACCATAAACAAGGTGAAAAGACAACCCTCAGAATGGGAGAAAATATTTGCAAATGAAGCAACTGACAAAGGATTAATCTCCAAAATTTACAAGCAGCTCATGCAGCTCAATATCAAAAAAACAAAAAACCCAATCAAAAAATGGGCAGAAGACCTAAATACACATTTCTCCAAAGAAGATATACAGATTGCCAACAAACACATGAAAGAATGCTCAACATCATTAATCATTAGAGAAAATGTAAATCAAAACTACAATGAGAAAAAAAAAAAAAAAAACTACAATGAGATATCATCTCACACCAGTCAGAATAGCCATCATCAAAAAATCTACGAACAATAGGGCTTCCCTGGTGGCCCAGTGGTTGAGAGTCCACCTGCCGATTCAGGGGACGAGGGTTCGTGTCCCGGTCTGGGAGGATCCCACATGCCGCGGAGCGGCTGGGCCCGTGAGCCATGGCCGCTGAGCCTGCACATCCGGAGCCTGTACTCCGCAGTGGGAGAGACCACAACAGTGAGAGGACCGAGTACTGCAAAAAATGTATATACAAACATTAAATTCTGGAGAGGGTGTGGAGAAAAGGGGACCCTCTTGCACTGTTGGTGGGAATGTAAATTGATAGAGCCACTATGGAGAACAGTATGGAGGTTCCTTAAAAAACTAAAACTAGAACTGCCATACAACCCAGCAATCCCACTACTGGGCATATACCCTGAGAAAACCATAATTTAAAAAGAGTCATGTACCACAATGTTCACTGCAGCTCTATTTACAATGGCCAGGACATGGAAGCAACCTAAGTGTCCATCCACAGATGAATGGATAAAGAAGATGTGGCGCATATATACAATGGCATATTACTCAGCCATAAAAAAAACGAAATTGAGTTATTTGTAGTGAGGTGGATGGACCTAGAGTCTGTCATACAGAGTGAAGTAAGCCAGAAAGAGAAAAACAAATACCGTATGCTAACACATATATATGGAATCTAAAAAAAAAAAAAAAAAAGTCATGACGAATCTAGGGGCAGGATAGGAATAAAGATGCAGACCTACTAGGGAATAGACTTGAGGACACAGGGAGGGGGAAGGGTAAGCTGGCACAAAGTGAGAGAGTGGCATGGACATATACACACTACCAAATGTAAAACCAATAGCTAGTAGGAAGCAGCCGCACAGCACAGGGAGATCAGCTTAGTGCTTTCTGACCACCTAGAGGGGTGGGATAGGGAGGATGGGAGGGAGTGAGATGCAAGAGGGAAGAGATATGGGGACATATGTATATGTATAGCTGATTCACTTTGTAATAAAGCAGAAACTAACACACCATAGTAAAGCAATTATACTCCAATAAAGATGTTAAAAAAAACATCATGTTGCATACTTTAAATACATACAATATTTATTAAAATATAAAAATAAAAATTTTAAAATACACATGATATATAAATCAGTGCAATCCTCCTTCATTCTTCCTGGCCATTAAGACAATAATAAAAAGATTCCTAGTTACCTGTACAATATCCATCCAAATACAGATGTTGAAATTGTGGGACAGCAGAAAATGAATGGTGGCAAGGCACGTGTTTATGGAAACTTAGAACAAATTATAGATTCAGAGCATGAAAGACTGCCCTTTAGAATCTTCTAAACCACACTGTTCAAAGAACTGAGAATTCCACTGGCCAAAGAACTTTTCCTTTTCCTTTTACTAGAAAACTATAATTTTTGGTTTCTCTTTCAGGCTAGGGTAGAGAACAAATAAGAAGCGCATTTATTTTTTAAAAACTGCCACCTAGGGCTTCCCTGGTGGCGCAGTGGTTGAGAGTCCGCCTGCCAATGCAGGGGACACGGGTTCGTGTCCCGGTCCGGGAAGATCCCACATGCCGCGGAGCGGCTGGGTCCGTGAGCCATGGCCGCTGAGCCTGCACGTTCGGAGCCTGTGCTCCGCAATGGGAGAGGCCACAACAGTGAGAGGCCTGCGTACCACAAAAAAAGAAAAAAAAAGTTCTTTTCATTAAAAGGCACCGTAAGGAAAGTAAAAAGATAGCCACAAACTAGGAGAAGATATTTGCAACATCATAATCGATATAGATTTGTAGCACAGAATATATAATAAATTCCTACAAATTTATAACTTGAATTTATAATCTTTCTATTATATTAATTTATAATAGATAAAAAGAAACTGGCTGTTTTAGTTCTTAGGGCTGCTGTAACAAGTTATCACAAACTGGGTAGCTTAAAACAGAAATTTATTCTCTTACAGTTCACGAGGGCAGATGTCTGAAATCAAGATATCAGCAGAGTTGGCTCCTTCTGGAGGCTCTGAGGGAGAATATGTTACATGCCTCTCTCCTAGCTCTTGGTGGTTACCATCAATCCCTGGTATTCCTTAGATTGTAACTGTGTCTCTCCAGTCTCTTCCTCAATCATCATGTTGCCGAAAACTCGGCCTCTGTGCGCCAGTGACGAATCAAATCTTGGAGACAGAGTTTTGGGTGAAATAGAAAAGAATAGCTTTGTTGCTTCACCAGGCAAAGGGGGATACAGTGGGCTCATGCCCTCAAAACTGTGTGTCCCAACCCAGGGGGATTTGGTGAGGAGTTTTCTAGCAATGGTTCAAGGGCGGGGTTGATGATAGGTATCAGGGTGTGTGCAGGGCCTGCATTCCTTTAATCTGGCCTCAGGTGGTCTCCTGATGAGCTTCTGTGGTTCTCGAGGTTATCAAACTCTGACCTTCTCTCTGGAATGAAGAATGCTTCATCAAGGAGTTAACATCTTCCATTTCTTGGGGGTTTTAGTTCTGCAGAAGAGCTCAAAGATATTGTTACTGTGTCCCTTGAGGGGGAACCAGGCTCCTGTCCCAAGGCTTCACTATTTCTCACTGCTCCTCCCTTGTCTCTGCATCCCCTCCCTTCCCTGATTGGTAACTGTTAGAATCAGCCCTTTGGGACTCAGGGAAGGTTATGGAGGCTGGAGCCTGTTCCCTACAAACAAGGAACGTGGGACATAGAAAGGCTTCCATGCCCAGGAGCCCCACAGGGTCATGCTTGGTTTCAATCACATGGCCTTCTTCCCTTTGTGCATCCTCTGTGTCTCTGTATCCAAATCTCCCTCTCTTTTTTCTTATAAAGACACCAAATATTGGACTCAAGGCACACCCTAATCCAGTATGACCTTATCTTGATTACATCTGTGAAGACCCTATTTCCAAAGAAGGTCACATTCACTGGGACCGGGGGTTAAGACTTGAACATATCTTTCAGGGGGACAAAACTCAGCCCACAATATAGCCCAACAGAAAACATAAAAATAGAACCCCCAAATGGGCAAAACAGATGTAGAGGAAACAAAAGTTGCTAATAAACAAATAAAAAGATGCTCAACCTCATGGGTTATCAGAGAAGCACCAATTAAAAGCACAATGAGATACCATTCCATATCCACTCGATTGGTAAAAATTGTTGGAAACAAGTAAATTAAATAAATGTGAATGAGATAAGAGTTTTTAGTCAAACCCTTTAATAATTATATTTTATGGTATATCTACTTAAAATAGTTTCTCCGAAGCTTTTTGGTAAATGAAACTTTTAGTTTGCTAAGTTAAGTTAAATTACGGCAATTCATTGAATGTCTAGATCATTTCCAAATAAGATAAAATACGGAAACATTCATTGCTAAACAAGTCTAACTACTTTTGTCATCTTATTACAGAAAAACTAAAGATGTTTAAGTTAATTAGAAATGTCTTATACCACACTGAAAAAAAAATGCTATGAGAAATTATGATATTGTTGAGGAAGAAGAAAGTTTCCTCTACCCTTCTGGGTTCTTCTGGCTGGTCTAAGAATTAAATGGACATGAGGCAGATTAACAGGAGAAACTCAAAATTTAATAACACGTATACATGGGAGAGGCCAAGGAAAACTGAGTAAGTCACTGAAATGGCTGAAGCCCTCACCTTAAATACCATCCTCAGCTAAAGACAAAAGAGGATGATGAGAGTGAGGAGAGTCAAGGTTACCAGGAAAAGCACAGTAAACAAGCATGATTGTGATGCAGATTGAAGGTAGGGCCTTCTCCATTGATAAGAGTTTCTAGAGATTTGGTCATATTCTTCTTCCAGGCACAGAGAGGGAGACACCCTTACAAATGGAGATTTCTCTTATAAATGTAAATGTTTCTTACAAAAGGGCAACTTCAGAGCCCTTCCCATGTCTGTGGTTTCTCAGAAAATAACCAGCATTTAAAATTATTATGCCAAAGAGACATATTTTAGGGTAGTAAATTTTGCTCCCCTACCATAGGTAGTCATAAGTTTGCCAATCCAAAAAAAAATACTAGTATAACAAACAGTTTAAAATTGCTCACATATTAGTTTTCACTAGAAATTAATGCTTCTAAGGTTTAAAAATTCTAATTAATGTATGTAATTAAAATTACTAAAATTAAGAAACATTTTTATATGCAAGGAAGAAAAAAGTATAAAGAATGGAAATGCATTTTGTTAAAAGAAAGTATTTTTGTCCTAAAATGAGATTAAAGAAAAAAGGGGTTGGGGGAAGCACAGGACAATCTGAGTGTAAAAAAGGGAGTTATAGAAGGTTTGTGGAAAAGGAACCTTGAGAAGAGAGTTATGCATAGTCAAGATGGCTGGGATTGGAATAAATTTAATTGAGTGAATAAATTTTAATATCAAAAGTAAGCTGGTGCAAAGCTAGAATTTGGTTCTACCTGTTGAGAGGGCAAGGTTTTCTTGAACCATTGATCTGCCTTTGATAACAGATTGTAGAAGGTTCTTTACTTTTTAAGTAATCCATTGTAACAGTCTGTATTTGCCTTTGAAATCTTTTGTCACTTTGTTGGATGGTGTAATTAAATATTGTTTAACAGTGACCTATGATCCTATTTGACTAAGTGTTTTAAAACCTTTTTGATATTTTTGACAAACTCCCCCAAAATCGAATTCTAAATGAAGGGTTATTGACCTAGAAATAACTGAGGTTTTTTCTAGAAGTCCCTGGAACACCTTGAGAGATTTGTTTTCTCTCCTTGTTAAAGAGCTATTAACTAATTAGGCTTATTTGGTGTTAAATTACACAAGGAACATTGTCAAATGAGCGATGGTAAAGCCTCTTAGGTTATATTGTATGGGTAAATGTTATTAATATAAATGTTCTAGAAATTATATGACATTCCTAGAATTCTGATGTGTCTTGGTGTAATGGTATCAGTCATAATTCTAGTAACATCTTAAAATGTTGTATGTCAGAGATAACTGAAACCCAACAGGACCCTTGTGGGGCCCTCAGGGACACAAATCCTTTCCATATCCCTCATTTCTTCTTTGTAGGAAATAGGCTTTACTCAGCCCCTAAGACCTTCCCTGAGTTCCAAAGGGAAGATTCCAACAGTTTTAATCAGGGAAGTAAGGGAATGCGGAAACAAAGGATAAGCAATTAAGAAACGATAGTGCCGCGATTAAAGCTGGGTCCTAGTTCCTCCTCAAGGGATATACAGAACAATACCTTTGAGTTCTTCTACAGGAACTAAGGGGACTTTCCTGGCAGTCCTGTGGGTAAGACTCTGGGCTCCCAATGCAGGGGACACAGTTCGATCCCTACACTCGGCCAAAAAAAAAAAACCAAACCAGGAACCGAGGCCCCACCCAGCTGGGGGATGGTAACTTCAGGCTGAGCACACTCCTGGAACACCACCCTGCTACCTCACTACCAACCAAGCAGAGGAAAGTCACACATCCTTAAGCCCTCACCCCAAATTTTGCCTATAAAAACCTCTCCCCAAAAGCCATCAGGAAGTTTGGGGTTTTGAGCACAAGCCACCCGTTCACCTTGCTTGGCCCTGCAATAAACCTTTCTCAAACTTGATATTTTGGTTTGTTTGGTCTCACTGTGAATTGGGCACCTGAACCTGTGTTCAGTAACATAACCAAACTCCTTTGCCAATTGCATTGTAATTAGATCTTTAACCATGCCTTTTTTTTCTTTTTTTTTTTGCGGTACGCGGGCCTCTCACTGTTGTGGCCTCTCCCATTGCAGAGCACAGGCTCCGGACGCGCAGGCTCAGCGGCCATGGCTCACGGACCCAGCCGCTCCGCAGCATGTGGGATCTTCCCGGACAGGGGCACGAACCCGTGTCCCCTGCATCAGCAGGTGGACTCTCAACCACTGTGCCACCAGGGAAGCCCTAACCATGCCATTTTAAGTCTTTTGTCATTTACAGACTGTTATAGTTTTATTCTGATGCTTTTGTAAATTGCTTTATCTTCATGGAAAGAACTCTGAGTACACATTTCTGATAACTTTAAGATCATGACTTTTGTTTGAAAAATTGCTGATTCTTTTTAATGTCTTGTTTTTCCAGATTGGAGGAAATTTTCTCTTTTCTCTTAAGCTAACTCTGATTTACAGCAATTTGTAAATTATATCTTTGTAAGCAGAATTGAAACATTTATCTTTTTTCCCCCTGCCTGATCCCTCCAGATTTTGGAAACTTCGTGAGTATTCAAATACAACTCTCCAAACTAATATTTCTAATTTTTCTCCCACTTTTGACTTGGAATCATTGAGAGCTAGTGCTGTGCCTTTCCTGAAGCCCTGCAAATTGAAACTGAACAACTTAGATATAAAGTTGAGAGAGATCACCAAAACAGTCCATGTTTAGAAAATCTTCATGCCTATTGCTGTGCAAGTCACTCAGAAAGTTTACCCGATCACCCAATGACATCATCAGAAACATTCTAATTGCAAAAGGTGCTTTGACCCCTACATCTAGACTGCCCTCCAGACTCAGACTGAAACAGAGCAGGACCCTGTGGGGCTCCTGGTCACAGAAGCCTCTCTCAGTCCCCTGTTCCTTGTTTGTAGGAAATAGGCTTCAGCCTCCATAACCTTCCCTGAATTCCAAAGGGCAGGTTCAAACAGTTGCTAATCAGGGAAGGGAGGGGATGCAGAGACAAGGGAGGAGTGGCCAAGAAACAATAGTGCAGGCTTGAAACAGGGTCCTGGTTCCACCTCAAGGGATACACCTGACAAAATCTTTGAGCTCTTCTGCAGAACTAAAACCCCGAACAAATGGAAGATGTTAACTTTTTTTTTTTTTTTGGCAGTACGCAGGCCTCTCACTGTTGTGGCCCCACCCGCTGCGGAGCACAGGCTCCGGACGCGCAGGCTCAGCGGCCATGGCTCACGGGCCCAGCCGCTCCGCAGCATGTGGGATCTTCCCGGACCGGGGCACGAACCCGTGTCCCCTGCATGGCCAGACTGACTCTCAACCACTGCACCACCAGGGAAGTCCCGATGTCAGCCATTTGATGAAGCATTCTTCATTCCAGAGAGAAGGTCAGAGTTTGATAACCTGGAGAACCACAGAAGCTCATCAGCAGACCACCTGAGGCCAGATTAAAGGGATGCAGGCCCTGCACACACCCTGATCCCTATCATCAACCCCGCCCTTGAACCATTGCTAGAAAACTCCTCACCAAATCCCCCTGGGTTAGGACACACAGTTTTGAGGGCATGAGCCCACTGTGTCCCCCTTTGCCTAGCAAAGCAATAAAGCTATTCTTTTCTACTTGACCCAAAACTCTGTCTCCGAGATTTGGTTCGGCACCAGTGAATAGAAGCTGAGTTTTCGGCATCAAGACTGGCTTTATAACTTCCTCCAACCATTAACTTTTATTTTCGTTCTGTCTCTGTAGAAATGCTTCTTATTAAATTCCTAACTGCTTGTACCCTTAGGCCTAACTTTGAGAGCCCCACCTCTCTTTTGAAATGAGTAACTGAACTGACCTAGTGTCAGGACTAAGAGACTGGTTCAGTGAGATGAAACCATCTACCAACTCACCTTCTGGACATGAAATTTCTTAAAAGTTTCAAAGGTGGTCCCGCAGGGGAGCAAAACTTGCCACCCTAAAATACGTCTCTTTGGCACATTAATTGTTTTAAGCTGGTTATTCTCTGAAAACAGCAGACATGGGAAGGGCTCTGAAAACCGACTAGGAGTTGTCCTTTTGTAAGAAATGTTTACATTTGTAAGAGAAATCTCCATTGGTAAGTGTGTCTCCCTCTCTGTGCCTGGAAGAAGAGGATGACAAAATCTCTAGAAACTCTTATCAGTGCAGAAGACCCTAACTTAAATCTGCATCACATCACCCTTGTTTACTGAGCTTTTCCTGGGAACCTCCCTTAACTGCCTCTCCTCATCCTCAACATCATCTTTTATCATTAGCTGAGGATGGTATTTCAACCATTTTGGTGATTTACTCAGTTTTTCTGGGTCTATCTCATGTATACATGTTAAACTTTGATTTTCTCCTGTTAACAAATAATAATAAATTAAAAAAATAAAAAGGCGATTCATAAGCACATTTTCCATTATATCAAAACAAAACCCAAGAAAAAACCTAGAAAGAAGTCTAGTCCATCAACAGAAGAATAAAAAATAAATTATGGGGCTTCCCTGGTGGCGCAGTGGTTGAGAGTCCGCCTGTCGATGCAGGGGACACGGGTTCGTGCCCCGGTATGGGAGGATACCACATGCCGCGGAGCGGCTGGGCCCGTGAGCCATGGCCGCTAAGCCTGCGCGTCTGGAGCCTGTGCTCCGCAGCGGGAGAGGCCACAACAGTGAGAGGCCCGCGTACCACACAAAAAAATGGTACACTAACACTATGGAGTATTATAAGTGGTAAAATAAGTGGGGGAACTACAGTTGCCAGCAACAAAAGGGTATATCTTGAAACTGAGTCCCCCTGAAACTGAATTCCCTTACCAAGTTTATGATTAACCTCTCTATCCAAAACTTTATTCCTGTTCTTGTTCCCTCTGATCACAATCCTGTGCTAACTGAATACTAATCAACCATAGTCAGATGACTAAAACTGCTGCTGTGAATAGCATCCTTTGTTTTTCTTTTTGTAAACTGATTTGGAACAACTGCTTTATTTATTTTTAAAAATTTTTTATTTATTTATTTATTTTTGGCTGCTTTGGGTCTTTGTTGCTGCACGCGAGCTTTTTCTAGTTGCGGCAAGCAGGGGCTACTCTTTGTTGTGGTGTGCGGGCTTCTCATTGCAGTGGTTTCTCTTGTTGTGGAGCACGGGCTCTAGAGCGCATGCTCAGTACCTGCGGCACACGGGCTCAGTACCTGTGGCACGCAGGCTCAGTAGTTGCAGCTCTCAAACTCTAGAGCGCAGGCTCAGTAGCTGTGGCACGCAGGCTCAGTAGCTGTGGCACCCGGGCTCAGTAGTTGTGGCTCTTGAGCTCTAGAGCACAGGCTCAGTAGTTGTGGTGCACGGGATTAGTTGCTCTGCAGCATGTGGGATCTTCCTGGACCAGGGCTTGAACCTGTGTCCCCTGCATTGGCAGGCGGATTCTTAACCACTGTGCCACCAGGGAAGTCCCAAGAGCATCCTTAATGTAATAAAATTGCTAGCATAGATATTGTCATAAACACATCGACACACATTGTTTCTCGAGGGTAAGATGAGCTCACAGATCCCTGAGCCATGGACCACCTGACCAGAGAATCATAAACCAGAGACATCCTGACTCTCAGAACTATAATTTAAGAAATGTCACAGAGGGAATTCCCTGGCAGTTCAGTGGTTAGGACTTGGCGCTTTCACTGCCGTGGCCTGGGTTCAATCCCTGGTTGGGGAACTGAGATCTCACAAGGCTTGCGGCATGGCCAAAAGAAAAAATAGTCACAGAGGTGTCACAAGATGATTAACCCCAACTTCTTTGTTCTTTCCCTTTAAAACATCCCAAACTCAAAAACCAAATTGGAGTGTATCTGAGGCTTGTCTCCCACTCCCTTGCTTGGTGCCCTGCAATAAACACTGTATTTTCCTTCATCACAACCTGGTGTCAGTAGATTGGCTTTGCTGCACTTCAGGCAGGCGGACTCAAGTTTCGTTTGGTAACATAGAAACCTAATGTTGAGTGAAAGCACAAGTCATAAACATATAGTATGTTGATGACATATAGCCATCATATGTGTGACATTTAGTATGACACAATTTATGTAAATTTTAAGAACAAAACTTGCCAATACATTGTTTAGAGAAACACATGCATGTGACTTTTTAATTAAAAAAAATTTTTTTAAATTTTTTATTTTTTTGGCCACACCACAGGCTTGTGGGATCTTACTACCCTGACTAGGGATTGAACCCAGGCCGCCTGCAGTGGAAGCACAGAGTCTTAACCACTAGACACCAGGGAATTCCCTAAAAAACTATTGTTAAAGAAAGCAAAGGCATCATAGACCCAGATCAGAAGCATGGGTACTATGGCCACTACACTGCACAACCCCAGGGGTGCCATCTCCACTGCAGTTAATTTGAATGGCGCTGCAGATGAGTATGAGTGAGTTCCTAGAGTTATGCACGCCCATACGTAGTGGTACTGGCATTTACCTTCGGGACAGGCAAAAAGAAAAGACAACTATTACAAAGAAAAGTGGGCAAAGGATATAAACTGGCAAATAAAAGAAGAGAAACCTGAAGAGCCATCAAACATATAAAAAGATATTCAATCTCACTACCAATCAGGGAAAGTTTACAAATTAAAACAAGGTACCATTTTTCATCCATGAGACTGATAATACTTAAAAATCTGATAACATGAACTATTAAGAAGAATTGGGGGGGGCTTCCCTGGTGGCACAGCGGTTAAGAATCCGCCTGCCAATGCAGGGGACATGGGTTCGAGCCCTGGTCCGGGAAGATCCCACATGCTGCAGAGCAACTAAGGCCATGCACCACAACTACTGAGCCTGTGTGCCATAACTACTGGAGCCCACAAGCCTAGAGACCGTGCTCCACAGCAAGAGAAGCCACCGCAATGAGAAGCCCGCGCACCGTAACGAAGAGTAGCCCCCACTCACCGCAACTAGAGAAAGCCCACGTGCAGCAACAAAGACCCAACACAGCCAAAAATGAATGAATGAATGAATGAATAAATGAAGAATGGGGAAAAATATTATGTTCATGAGCTTGTGCAAATGTAAATTAGTAAAATTAGGCCATTTTTTAGTAAGATTGAAGAAAATATAATTACTTTTGGACCCAGAGATTCCTATTCTTTTTTTTCTTTTTAAAAAGTTTTATTTATTTATTTATTTTGGCTGCACCAGGTCTTAGTTGCGGCACATGGGGTCTTAGTTGCAGCATGCATGCGGGACCTAGTTTCCCCACCAGGAATCGAACCCAGGTTCCCTGCATTGGGAGCTCGAAGTCTTACCCACTGGACCACCAGGGAAGTCCCCAGAGATTCCTATTCTAAGTAAACACACTAGAGAAAGTTTCAAAGGATGATACCTCCATAAGTAAATTGCTGCAATGTTTGAAAGAAACTTTAGGAAGGAAACAACTGGGAATAATTTATATATGAATTGTATAAAGGAGCCAAAATATATGTATAAACATGGAAAGAATCTCAAAAATAAAGTGGACTGAAAAAAGTATCACTACATTATTTCTATTAAATTTTTAAAATTTTAAATATTATCTTAGCTATATATAACATAATCAGAACTCGTTAACATGTTGTGTTTGTGTGCTGGCAGGAATGATATGGAAGAGTGAGAAAGATTCAGGAAGGAGGAGACTCTAAAGAGTAAACTCCTTGAGAAGGTGAGAGAGGGTGGGGGTCAGAGTGGAGGGAGGGGGCTTTGGAACTGATCACGCTTAAAATACCTTTCTTTGGTGATTAGCTAACCTTGAGGTTTGTGATCAGTGAGGCAGTGGAAAGAACTTTCTTCTCCAGGTAATTTTTCTTCATTTAAACAAGGAAACAAATAAATAAGTAGTAAATTGTAAGAGAAAATAAAAGAAAGTAAAGCCTATAACAATGTTGAGAGTATGGAAAGTAAGGCTGCTCCTCCTGCATTAAAATATAACGTTAAAGTCACCTACAGGCCCCAATGAAAAGTGCTCTGATTTACTCATAACTTTATGTAAAATTAAAAGCTGGAGCCCAGGGACTTCCCTGGTGGCGCAGTGGTTAAGAATCTGCCTGCCAATGCAGGGGACACAGGTTCGAGCCCTGGTCTGGGAAGATCCCACATGCTGCGGAGCAACTAAGCCCGTGCACCACAGCTACCGAGTCTGCGCTCTACAGCCCGCAAGCCACAACTACTTAGCCCATGAGCCACAACTACTGAAGCCCGCGCACCTAGAGCCCATGCTCTGCAACAAGAGAAGCCACTGCAATGAGAAGCCTGCACACCGCAAGGAAGAGTAGCCCCCTCTCGCTGCAACTTGAAAAAGCCCGCGTGCAACAACGAAGACCCAACGCAGCCAAAAATAAAATTAATTAATTAAAAAAAAATTGAACTTCATTTAAATAAATAAATAAAATTAAAAGCTGGAGCCCAGACTTGTAGGCTCAACTCTGATTTCAATTCTCAGTGTCTTTTGGTCTGACCCAGTGCAGCAGCCCTGTTGATGGAGTAAAAATTTAGTCCACTAGGTGGTCTAAACCAGTCAGAACTACAATCGCTACAATGTACTACAGCAGGGGCAGGTTTCTGTGAAAAAAATTAAAAATCACAAATATGTGTATACACACATATCACTTCTTAATTTCACAGCAGTTTTTTATATTAATTAGCACTTTAAAGTTAAAAATCAACTTGATTCATCTAATGAAATGTTTATTTTGTTTTAAAGGCCAGTGACTAAGTTGATTTTATGTAATCCAATAGCACTGTATTCTTTTTTTTTTTTTTTTTTTTGTGGTATGTGGGCCTCTCACTGTTGTGGCCTCTCCCGTTGTGGAGCACAGGCTCCGGACGCGCAGGCTCAGCGGCCATGGCTCACGGGCCCAGCCGCTCCGCGGCATGTGGGATCTTCCCGGACCGGGGCACGAACCCGTGTCCCCTGCATCGACAGGCGGACTCTCAACCACTGCACCACCAGGGAAGCCCCACTGTATTCTTTTATCTCCTTCCATAATCACCTATAACCATACAGCAATCTTGTCAGTTTATAATAATAATGATTAACTCCTATTCTTGGCAGATTTAACAATATATTTGTAGTCATTTACAAATGACTTAAAATAGTAAATGCAACTGTATATCACCTGTGTAAAATGTCAACAGTATATGCTAAACTGATACAATATATGAAGTTCTGTCACTTCAGCACTTGATACAATTTGTAACTGCCTTTGCTTATTTGCACAAATGCAACCAAGCAGGTTATAAATTCTGGGGGTGTGGGGGTGTGTGCATTTTTCTGGAGACAACAGTCTATAACTCTCAAACATGTTCAAAGGGGTTGGTGATCGCAGAAAAATCCAAGACCCACAGCATTAAAATGAGTTCTCTTCCCAGAAATAAACCCATGAACTAATGGTCAGTTAATCTACGACAAAGAAGGCAAGAATATACAGTAGAGGGCTTCCCTGGTGGTGCAGTGGTTGAGAGTCTGCCTGCCGATGCAGGGGACACGGGTTCGTGCCCCGGTCCGGGAAGATCCCACATGCCGCAGAGCGGCTGGGCCCATGAGCCATGGCTGCTGAGCCTGCGCGTCCGGAGCCTGTGCTCCACAATGGGAGATGCCCGTGTACTGCAAAAAAAAAAAAAAAAGAATATACAGTAGAGAAAAGAGAGCCTCTTCAATAAGTGGTGCTGGGAAAACTGGACAGCTACATGTAAAAGAATGAAATTAGAACATTTGCTAACACCATACACAAGAATACATTCAAAATGGATTAAAGACCTAAATGTAAGACCAGATACCATAAAACACCGAGAGGAAAACATAGGCAGAACACTCTTTGACATAAATCACATCAGTATTATTTTGGATCCTTCTCCCAAAACAAAGGAAATTAAAAGCAAAAATAAACAAATGGGACCTAATTAAACTGAAAAGCTTTTGCACAGCAAAGGATACCATGGAGAAAATGAAAAGACAACCTATTGAATGGGAGAAAAAAATTGAAATGATATGACTGATAAGGGGTTAATATACAACATGTATAAACAGCTCAACAGCAAAAAAAAAAAAAACCCAATTAAAAATGGGCAGGGGGCTTCCCTGGTGGTGCAGTGATTGAGAGTCCACCTGCCCATGCAGGGGACACAGGTTCGTGCCCCGGTCCGTGAAGATCCCACATGCCGCGGAGCAGCTAGGCCCGTGAGCCATGGCCACTGAGCCTGCGTGTCCGGAGCCTGTGCTCCGCAACGGGAGAGGCCACAACAGCGAGAGGCCCGTGTACTGCAAAAAAAAAAAAAAAAAAAAAAAGGGCAGGGACTTCCCTGGTGGCACAGTGGTTAAGAATCTGCCTGCCAATGCAGGGGACATGGATTCAAGCTCTGGTCCAGGAGGATCCCACATGCCGTGGAGCAACTAAGCCCATGTGCCACAGCTACTGAGCCTGCGCTCTAGAGCCCACAAGGCACAACTACGGAGCCCAAGTGCCACAAGTACTGAAGCCCGCGCGCCTAGAGCCCATGCTCCACAACAAAGAGAAGCCACTGCAATGAGAAGCCCACGCGCCGCAACGAAGTGTAGCCCCCGTTCGCCGCAACTAGAGAAAGCCTGCACGCGGCAACGAAGACCCAAAGCAGCCAAAAATAAAAATAAATAAAATTAAAAATTTAGTAAAAAAAAAAGATAGCTGTTAAAAATGGGCAGAAGAACTGAACAGACATTTTTCCAAAGAGGAAACGCATATGGCCAACAGACACATGCAAATATACTCGACATCATGAATCATCAGAGATATGCAAATTAAAATCACAATGAGAGCCGCAAGAGGGAGGAGATATGGGGATATATGTATATGTATAACTGATTCACTTTGTTATAAAGCAGAAACTAACACACCATTGTAAAGCAATTATACTCCAATAAAGATGTTAAAAAAAAAAAACAAAACCCACAATGAGGTATTACCTCAGACCTGTCAGAATGACTATCATCAAAAAGAACACAAATAACAAATGTTAGCAAGGACTGGAGAAGAGGGAACACTTGTACACAGTTGGTGGGAATGTAAATTGATGCAGCCACTGTGGAAAACTGTATGGAGGTTTCTCAAAAAACTAAAAATAGAACTACCATATGACCCTGCAATTCTACTCCTGGGTATATTTCCGAAAAAATGCAAAAACACTAATTTGAAAAGATAACATGTACCCCAATGTTCACAGCAACAGTATTCACAGTTGTCAAGATAGGGAAGCAACCTAAGTGTCCAACTTGGAGGATGGACTTGGAGGGCATTATTCTAAGTGAAATAAGTCAGACAGAGAAAGACAAATATTGTATGATATCACTTACATATGGAATCTAAAAAACACACCAGCTAGTGAATATAACAAAAAAGAAGCTGACTCACAGATGTAGAGAACAAACTAGCTGCTATCAGTGGGGAGAGGAAAGAAGAAGGGTCAATATAGAGATAGGGGATTAAGATTAAGATTTATTAGGTATAAAATAAGCTACAAGGATATATTATACAAAATGGGAATATAGCAAATATGGAGTATAACTTTTAAAAATTGTGACTCACATTGTACACCTGTAATTTATATAATATTATACATCAACTATACTTCAATGAAAAATAAATTACTTAATAATTTATTTATTTTATTTTTGGCTGCATTGGGTCTTCGTTGCTGCCTGCAGGCTTTCTCCAGCTGTGGCGAGCAGGGGCTACTCCGTTGAGGTGCGTGGGCTTCTCATTGTGGTGGCTCCTCTTGTGGAGCACAGGCTCTAGGCGCATGGCTCAGTAGTTGCGGCACACGGACTCAGTAGTTGTGGCACACGGGCTTAGTTGCTCTGCGGCTTGTGGAATCTTCCCCAAGCAGGGATCAAACCCTTGTCCCCTCACTGGCAGGCAGATTCTTAACCACTGTGCCATTAGGGAAGTCCTACTTAATTAATTAAAAAGAAAAGCTTTCTTCAACAATGTGGAATCAATCACTCAGCTTGCGCTTCCCGCTCAGCTCAGAGCTGGCCCTGTCCTCTCTCAGCAGCCCTCCCGGCGCAGTCCTCCGAGGCGCGGCTTCCAGCAGGGATCGCTGTGCCGCTGCCATCGCCGCCGTGCCAGTGCGCACCGCCCAGCCTGCTCTCACCGCGCCGGCGCCGGCGCCGGCGCCGGCGGAAGGGGAGGGGCAAGGGCAGGGCGGGGTGTGGAGACCGGCGCTCGGCGAAGCCGTGGGGTGGGGGGGCGGGTCGGGGAGGGGGGAGAGGCGGTGACGTACAGGTAACTGCGCCCCTGCCCGGTGTGCAGTTCCCCCTGTTCGCTCCCGTTTCTGTTGCAAGCACATGGGAAATACGGGCAGGGCGAGCTCCAGTCCCCCTCCCGCGCTCCTGCCAGGTCTCCGCGTGAGTCTCTGGCGTCCTGCCTCAGCCGGGCCAGCTCGGGACGCCCCGTGGATCCGGGAATTCTTAGGGGCCTTGTGAACCCGGCGGGCCGAGGCCGTCTTCCCCTGGGCCCGGCCGTTCCTGTTGGCTGCAGACGCAGACCGCGAGCTCGAGGACTCTGGTGTCCAGTTTCCCTTGACCTTGAGGACCCGGGAAGGTGCGCAGCCCGAACGGGGGTAGGGAGGGAGCGAGGGGAACATGACCTTGTCTCAGCACTTGGTCAGCCTCTGAGGTCTCCAAGAGAAGAGAAGAGAAGATTTTTGCTTGCAGTTGAACTAAAAGCAGTTAAATCAGGTTTTCCATACGGAGTAGTTAACAGGCCTAGGAACATGGAGGGATTTCAAATGTCCCGCAGGTCAAGGACAGCGTTGCCTCTACATTCCAGTCGTTGCTTTTCTTACAGCCTTCGGTTAGTTCACCGATTTTATGTCTCTCCTGAAGATTTCACTCTAAACCTTCAGGCCTCCTTCCGTGATACTCCCCTTACATCCACGCTGTCGCCAAAGAAATCTTTTAAAAAGCACTCCTATCAGATCACTTCCCTACTTAAGGTCTTGCTATAGTTCTCATGCGTTCTGGGTAAGTCCAAGCTTTGATAGGGAAGGCCCTTGGAGCTCTAGCCTCTTACCCATCAGCCCAGCCCCATCATTGTTCTTCATTCTAATGCACCGGTTTTTTTGACCTACTTTCACAGTATTTAATTAAGCACTTACCATGTGTCAGGCACTATTCTGGGCACTTGGGATTGAGCAGTAAATTATATAACATAGCAGATAAGTGCTATTGCAAAAGAAAGTAGAATGGGGCAAGGGGAGATTTGGAGGACAAGACACCTGTTAAATGGAGTTGGAATGAGTAGACCTCATTGAGGTGAAGGTGATTTGTCCATGCAGATATCTGGGCTGAGAGTGTTCTGGGCAGCTGGAACAAAGGAGTCTACCCAGAAGTGTGCCTGTTGTGTATGAGGATCTTCAGGAAGGAGCTGAGTGAGCATGGGTGAGAGAGGCAGGAGATGAGGTCAGAGCGGAAATGAAGGGGATAGATCACACAGGGACTGTAGGCCAAGGGAGGGATTTTGCTTTTCTCTGTGCTTTTATAAGGTTGTGAGGGAAGGAGTGACATGATATAAATTACTTTTTAAAAGACTCACTCTGACTGCTCTATGGAGAACACACTGTAATGGAGCCTTTGTAGTAATCCTGGTGATAGATGGTGGCCTGAATCTGTGGTAACAGTGGGAATGATGAGAAGTCATGGGATACTGGACATGTTTTGGAGATAAGCCACATGATTTCCTGACACTATGGATCTGAGTACGGGGGAAAGAGAAGAGTCAAGAGTGACTGGAAGCCTTTGTTCTCAGGAACTAGAAAGGTGGAGTTACCATTAACTGAGATGGGGAAGGCCACAGGTAGAGCAGATTTGGGCTTAGAGATATATCAGGAGTTTGTTTCTGGGCCAATTAAGTTTGAGGTGCCTGTTATGCACCCAAATGGAGATGTCGAAAAGGCAGTTGGATATTTCGTCAGGGTTCCCAAGACCACCCCTAGGTTCATTGATTTCACTAGGAAGACTCAACAGGACTCAGCTGTGGGTCATGGCTATGATTTACTACAGCAAAAGGATACAACATGCAAGGTAGAAAATGCATGGGGCAAAGTCTGGAGGGAACCAGGTGCAGTCTTCCAAGAGTCCTCCCAGTGGAGCACACAGGACATGTGGCATGTCAGCACCTCTGCCTCAGGAAACAATTACCTAGTTTGTGGGTCTCCAGGCCCCTTCTTTCTCTGCTAGCTACTGCCTCTGTTAAACAGTGGGAAGAAGATGTGAAAGGAGGTGAAATGCAGATCTGTACAATTTGCTCATTCCTAGCTCTGATTTGCTGGAGTTGGAGATTGAAATAAAGTTTAGAGACTCACTGGCTTCCATGAAGTCATGATCTGGTATCTTCTGCAAAGTCAATATTGTAAGGATGTAATATATGTCAGTAAATAGTCTTTCTTGTCCTGAGATTTTCCTTTTTAAAATAAATCATTGAGGGAGTTCCCTGGTGGCCTAGTGGTTAGGATTTCTGCTGTGGCCTGGGTTTAATCCCTGGTGGGGGAACTGAGATCCCCGCAAGCTGCATGGCACAGCCAAAAAAAAAAAAAATCATTGAGAACTATTGTTAATATTTTTCAGTAGCAGTCAGTACCCAAGCTAATTTGGGGGAGTGAGAAGAGTAGAACCAGTGTTTTCATACGTATTAGTATGTAATTCAACCTTCACGACCACCGTGTGAGGTCAGCACGTTAATTACAGCCGGAAGACTCACCTAGTACAGTGTGCATGGCCCTTGGTACATGTGGACCAACATGGCCTTTTGTAGGAGGAAGCATAAGTACAGTACTAGATGTAAAGTGTTCATGGTGTGTATGGTTTATGTTGTAAGAATGCCAGGATACCACACTTGGGAAGTAAAACTGAATTATTGTCTGTTTCAGGTCGTATGAGCCATGGCTATGACTAGCATCAGATTGCCCAGCAGCGTTTTAAGAAAGCCAGATGCCTGGATTGGGCTTTGCGGAGCGCTACGAGGGACACCTTCACATAAACACTGTGCTTCCTGGAATCGATACTTATATTTGTCTAGTACCAAGTTAAATGCTTCAAATTATAAAACATTTTTCCATAACATTTTCTCACTGAGACTCTCAGGGCTTTTAATATCTCAAGAATATATTTTCCCATTTTCCATAAGACTCAAAAGTAATGTAAGCTCTAAAAAATCCACTAAAAAGACTCTGCAAAAAGTGGAAGATGAAGGGGACTCTGATGAAGAGAGTGAGCATCATGAGATGAGTGAGCAGGAAGAGGAGCCAGAGGACGACCCCAGTGCGGTCAGAGACCATAAGGACCTGGACAAAGTAGTGCAGTCTTTCCGATATGATGTTATCCTGAAGACAGGCCTAGATATCGGGAGAAAGTAAGTATATGCGTTTTAATACAAAATCGCTTGTCCGCTTGTTGGTTATTTTAAAGCAGCATTACCAATTACATGGCTTATATTATGGTGAAGAGTAACCATAGATGTGAAAGGATCTTATAGGTAATCTGTTCCAATTATTTCATTCTATAGATGAGAAAACTAATTCCCAAAGAAGTCAAGTGACTGCCTGCAAGTCCCACATGGCATATTTCCTTGATTCTAAGACACAATCAACTTTGTAAGATGAACCATTGATGTAAAAACAGCTTCTTGGGGAAAAAAGGAATCACCATGTTAGATGTATATAGCAAGCATAGAATGCACCTGGGTTTCACAAACGCTACAGTGAGAAGGTACCTCTTAGAATCAACAGAAGCAGTATAACATAGTGGTTAAGACTGCAGGCTTTGTAGCCAGACTACTGGGGTTTCAATCCTGGGTTGTGTGTGACCTTGGACAAGTTACTTAAAATCTCTGTGCAGTTTCCTCATCTGTAAAATGGGGGTAATAGAACCAGCTTTAGAAGGTGGTGGCTAGGATTAAATGAGTCTGTCTATCTACCTAAAGCATTTATAACAGTGTGTGGCACATAGTGGGTACTCGGTATGTTAGCTATGATGATGAAAATACTACGTGTGTTCATATATAGTGCATAGAGACACTAAGTGTAACTTTCAAGATTTCTTTAATATTCTCATTCCTTCTCTGCTAGACTAATTGTATAAGAATAGTGATCCTCATTGTTCATTCATTCCTTTAGCAATCATTGTGTGCATACTGCATGCAAGATAAGAACTGTGGTATGAATAATAAATTAAGAAAGATTCCCTTGTGTAATTTGTATCTTTATGTCCTCATTTAAAGGCATAGTTCAGTTTTTAACTCTGAACCCACAGGCACCCTGGTCGGGACTTGAATGTTCTCTGAAATCTGGCAGGCTCACGAGGGGCCTCTCCCTCTCTCACAGTAGTAACTGCTGCTGTTCTTATTAGGAGAACCCCAGATGTCAGTCGCCTGGAGTCAGAGCACTAAAACGAAAGGGCACTCGTTTTTGTCTGTATCCTGCCCTGGTCTGGTTGTCCCAGTGATCAAATTCAGAGAGATCAGCAGCTGCTGGATTGGCACTTCCCCATCCTCAGTGCAGATCAGCAGAGGGTTTCTCAATAGCCTCACCATACATGGGGTGCCTGGTTTTTCTCACAGCACGTGAAGGGAAGGGAGTGCCCACTCATTATGGCTGTCGTGAATCACAGGCGCTACCACCTCTAAGGTGACTGCTGTAGGGGGAGTCACGTGGAGAGCACCGGGCCCATCCTGAATGCGCTAGATGCGGGTTCCAGCCCCCTTGGAAACCCCAGCAGGGCGCTGGTTACCTGCCTGCTAGCGCTAGCAGGTCTTTGCAGCAGCCAGTGTGTACTCGGCAGTGCCCTTTGGTCTCCCTGTTTAGATGTATATGGAAGCAGTTGACTTTCACTTTCCCAGCACCCAGAATGGAGATTTTGTGGGGAGGCCAGTCACTGTCAGGATAAGCATTACAAACAGCTGGTACTTTTCTCAAAATTATATAATTGTTTTGAATATATTTCAATTTTAAAGCACTTTGATTTTTTTCTTCTTTTTTTAGCAAAGTGGAAGATGCATTCTACAAAGGTGAACTCAGGCTGAACGGGGAAAAATTATGGAAGAAAAGCAGAACGGTGAGTTTTGTTGTTGTTTTTTTGGCTGTGTTGGGTCTTCATTGCTGCGCGCGGGCTTTCTCTAGTTGCAGTGAGCGGGGGCTACTCTTAGTAGAGGTGCGTGGGCGTCTCATTGTGTTGGCTTCTCTTGTTGCGGAGCACGGGCTCTAGGTGCGCAAGCTTCAGTAGCTGTGGCCCGTGGGCTCAGTAGTTGTGGCGCACGGGCTTAGTTGCTCTGCGGCGTGTGGGATCTTCCCAGATCAGGGCTCGAACCCGTGTCCCCTGCATTGGCAGGCGGATTCTTAACCACTGCGCCCCCAGAAAAGCCCACAGTGAGATATTATGACAGCCAGATATTTTTGTCTGTTGTTCTTCCAGTACTCAGTTAATGCCTCCCCCAGTTTCCCCCGGGGCTCCTTCTTTGGGGCATCAGTGGCTCCTCGTGTATGTCTGTCTTGCCCCCTCTAAGGTTTCCCTCAGGCCTGGTCACATAGCTTCAGTTACACAGACCACTTGCTCTTTGCAGCCATAATGACTTTGAGATGAAGCTTTCCCTTTCTTTAAAAAATTTTAAGACAAGTCACTATCAGAACTGGCAAAAATCTATTAAACTTCTAAGTCATTAATGTTAGGCCCGTGAAATCATAATAATCAGGCTAAATCCATGTAGAGGTTTCTTTGGCCTGCTGTTACCTGAGCAGATGTGCAGTTCTGTTCAGCTCAGCAGTAGCCCCCAACCCCCAGTACCTGCTGGATACACTGCTCTGTGTGCAGGGCAGCCATCAAAAAGAAGGTTTCATACTTCCTGACAGCTCCATATCAGTACTATTGTTAAGTGAAAGAATCACCCACAAGTGTTATAAGAAAATGTATTTCTAGTATCCAGTGTTATAATAAATGATATATATATTCTTTTAAAAATGAATTTTTGTAAAAAGTTACATATATACATATATAGAATTAAAATATTAATACTACTAGTATTTATCTTTGAGTGGGGCACTGTGGGTTATATGTTCTTCATGCATTTTATTTTCTGAATTTTTTACGAGTATGTTTCACTTTTGTAATTGGAAAATATAATGATAGTAAAAGTTAACAAAACAATTTTAAAAAGTGTATGACAGAGACCCTTAAAAAGTTTGGAAGACACAGACCTATGAGGCATTGGCAGACATAATCTAACTCTTAGTCAGTGTCCAGGGAATAAATGTTCCAGGGAAGTTAGACACACTTTTGAAGGTTGTTTTTATTTTAGCTTCTTTCATATTTCAAACACTCCTGGGATTGGAGGACCTGAGCTGCATCCTGTACCCCTGGGACATGGGAGGGTGTGAGCCATTGGCCACGGACCTGGGTGAGCACTGAGGCTGTCTTCAGTCTCTGCTCCCCAGACTCAGAGTGGTTCTTGTAGCTGAGTGGACAGGAGGGGGGATCCCCAGTGCTTGTCTTGGCCGCCAAGTCACAAGGCCCAGATCCCTCTGATGGCACCTGACCTGACAGGTTCAGACTGCAGGTGTCAGTCCTTGCTCAGTGAGCTGTAGGAAATCAAGCACTCCAGACATGCACCTGGAGATCAGGTCCTTCTTGTCCCTTAATTGCTTTTTCCTGCTTGTAGCCCAACCCCCTTCTCACCAGCCACAGTGTTCCAAAGACAAGATCTGTTCTTCGTGCACAGTGTCTCTGCCAGGGCCTCATTTACAGACACCATAAATCTATTTTTCTCCCTGTGCTTTGAGATATTGTTAACTACAGTCTAATTGCTGCTTCTTCATTCTGCCTTGGGTGTTCTGTTGTCTTGGCTGCCTTCCAGATTTCTCCTGAGGGTCAGCAAAGGAAGGGGCCAGCATTAACACTCGGCTGCCTTGTTACTAGGAGGCCTGGTAGCCATAGTAACTGCAGCTAAGGGGAGATTGGAAATGTAGATGCTTGGAACAGCCCCTAATTCCAGCCAGTTTTGCTTTGTGCCTACTGTGCCGTCTCCCACGGTAGAAGGGACAGGGCTTTGCAGGGAATGAGGAACACCTCCCCTTCTGTGGCCTGCTCCGTGGGGCCTGAGCCTGGCTGCTGGCTGAAGGGTCAGGCGCCTGTCTGATGCTGCAGCTCTAACCCTGGCTGCCTGCAGCTGAGCAGAGCTTTTCTGTGAGTTGCACACCAGATGGGGCCCAGAGTGCTGTGGGTGCTGGGTAACTGTTGACCTAAATAGAGGGTGTATGGAGCCCAAATATGGGACTGAAGCCTTCCTAACCTCACCTCTCCCTGGGATTCACCAGGTAAAGGAGAAACATTGCTTCCCTATTCTCTGCCCTAGAAGAAAGCCACCAGAACGATCCACTCTCCTCTTAAGGGGCAGACATCACACATAGTATATCCACGAAAGGATACATGAGAAGGGTTGCCTTTTTCTATGTATACCCTTTTATACCTTTTTTTTACGTATTGTATCATGTGCTTATATTACTTATTAAAAAATGAATTTTAATGACACAAAGTTATGCCAAAAAAGGTAAAGCAGAGTTCCCAAGCCGTGTATTTCTGAACATTGATTTTAAATGTCTACACAGTTTGGGCAAATGGTCATTTAAAAAATAAAATTGAATCCAGCAGAACTTCAGGAGGACTGACCGCCCCTCCCCGCAACTCCCCACTCCCCCCTCTGCCCAGCCCAGATGATGCCTTCAAACCCACAAGGAGAAGTGGTCTTCATGCCTCGCTGTGGTTTGAGTCTCTGCTTCTCAGCCCAGAGGGGAGAGTTAATGGTTTAAAATTAGCCCCTGTGAGTTTTACATCCAGCTGCCTGGATTGACCAGTGTGGCATCATGGTGAGCAGGCATGCATTCCCACGTTGTAGACTTAGTATTGGGCCTACGGAAGCCTTGAGTGGGTGGCTTGCCCTAGTGAGGTACAGATATCCCAACAGCGTGAAGTTAGACTGCCTCAGGGCATTCATCGACAAATGAGGCAAACATAAGCATTTGGCACCATGCTCCTTAAACAGAAGCCCCCAAGTAGGCTTTTGAATGGGTACCTGTGCCCACTTAGAGTCCATGGCCCACACATGGAGGTCTGTCCCTGTCTTTCTGTCCATCGCTTCACCACTGCCCCCATCCTTGGCTTGGAAGCGGTGGTGAATGGTCTGAGACGGCCTCTGGTCATCCTGGCTTGTGTTCTAGTAGAAGCATGTGGCACCTGGGTCAGTTTATCCCCTTCCTGAGTTGCTGGGCAGATCCCCTGGGATCCTGAGCTGCCAGGACCAGGTGTCTCATGGGCTGTTTGCACCGTGGCAGCACTGATGTGACTGCCCCCAGGGCATGTCCTGCACTCGCTCAACCCAAAGCTCCCATCTGGACAAAAATGGGTTTGACCTCAGCCCTTTTAACCCAAGTCAGCATCCAGCTCGACCCTCTTTTCTGTGGCATTCCATCCTTGTGCGTTGAGTCCTGTCTCCTTGATGATGTGGCATCACTGGCGCTAGCCAATGCTGGAAAGCAGTTTATTTACTTCGATTTCTTTAGGAGATGCAGCTGACCGTTGTTCCACTGTGACAGATTTCCAACAAATTGTGCCCTGTCCCCAATGATGTAGCTTAACTGTGTTGAAATCAGTGAAAGTGTTACACTGAAAATTGTCTTCTCAGTGCATGTAGTAATTACTGTGCTCATAATCTCTAAGGTTGTGCCCCGCTTCATCTTTTGCCACTGTTACAAAATAAATGCTTCCATTCAAGTGTTTCCTGAAGTCATGCAATAGACAAAACTGAAGCCACACAGGCCCTGTCCACGAGCAGCCAGTTGTCTCAGCCTGAAGGAGGGACACTGGCCCCTACTGAGCCACATGGTTCTGAGGCATCTGCCCGGAGAGGGGGGGGCCCTCTCACCTGGAAGCACTAGGGAGAAGTGACCATTACAGAGGAGTCACCTGTGCCCTGGGTGGTGGTCGCCCAGTGAAAACTCAAAGGAGAGATGTTTGCATTGGCCGAGTTTCCCAAAATGTAATGAAGGTTCTGTTTTCTTTTTAATTTTCAGGTGAAAGTGGGAGATACATTGGATCTTCTAATTGGAGAGGATAGAGAAGCAGAAACAGAGACAGTGATGAGGATTCTCCTGAAAAAAGTGTTTGAAGAGAAGACCAGCAGTGAGAAATACAGAGTGGTGTTACGGCGGTGGAAACAGTTAAAATTGCCTAAAAAATGTACGCTCAAATAAATGGATTGCTTTTTAGCGATAAAGCTGCTTTCTAGTGGTGGGGGAAGGGGCCAGGTTAAAAAGAGGACGTTTTTATTAAAATAAGGTTCTCCTACCATTTGTGGAATCTCCTGAGCCAATTTTGTGGAAGTCAGCATTCGTATCGCGGCTCCTATAGACGCTTCCCTTGGCCTGGATTTCCCTCCCAGGCTTGATTTGTCCACAGTTTGACCTCGTGAGCATGAGTGAGACATGTGCTGAATGAACTAAGCCCAGAGAGGGTGTTCACGACCAGCCTGCTGTTCCCCACGTTAACTACCTCAGGAGGCAGTGCAAAATAAATTGGCCTTGTTCTTAGTGTCATTTCAGTTTTATCCCTGTCAACCAGCTTCCCTGGGTTCAGGCTTCTTAAGGCAAAACCAAGCCAAGTCAAGGTCCCCTTTATCTCCTTAGGGGAGCAGCACTGGGAGACCCCTTTATCCACTGGCCTTTCTGAATTACCAACATGTTGGCCTTAGTTCCCTTCAGTTTGTCTCCAGATGTCTGGATAGTAAAGTTGTTCCAACTGATTCCAAATGGGCTAGTTAGGGCCCATTTAAAATTAATTGTTTAGGGCATGGGGTTGATAGACTAAGGCAGCTGGAGGCCTTTTGTATGGCATGCAAGTTAGGAATGGCTTTTACATTTTTATTTTTTATTTTTATTTTTTTTGTGGTACGTGGGCCTCTCACCGCTGTGGCCTCTCCCGCTGCGGACCACAGGCTCCGGACGCGCAGGCTCAGTGGCCATGGCTCACGGGCCCAGCCACTCTGCAGCATGTGGGATCTTCCCGGACCGGGACACGAACCCACGTCCCCTGCATTGGCAGGCGGACTCTCAACCACTGCGCCACCAGGGAAGCCCCCGGCTTTTACATTTTTAAAGGGTTGTTTTAAAAAAAAGAGAAAGGAACATATGGCAGAGACCTTATGTAGCCCACAAAGCATAAAATATTTACATTGACCTACAGAAAGAATGTGATGACCCTCTCTGATTAAGCGATGGTTTACTTTTCAGGTGAAAGTAGAAAATACACAGATTTTATCAGTAAAGAGAATAAAGAATCAGAGACTAGTTATTCTAATTCTCAAGAAAGTGTTATAAAAGGGACTAAAAAAATAGAGTAGTAATAGAAAGGACACACACATAATACACATCATCTAAGAAAAGGGCATCTGCATAAATAAATTGGTTTGTAGATTCCCAGGAGCAGTGTGCTAGCACTGGAAGGGTTGGCTCAAATAGACTTATTAGACTCTGTTGTGTCATAAAGACCGACTATGTCTGGGTCCTTTTATTTGCCCTCCAGGAATTCTTGAGAATTCAGGTTAACTGATACAGAAGGGAAACTTCTGTAGCCCAAAACAGTGAGATGTTTGGTCACATGAGCCTGGAAGTCTTACCAGCTCAGATTTCAGAGGAGCTCAGGAAAATTGATTTTTATTTGAAAGCTTAAATCAGCTCTCAGGAAGCAATAATATATACTGTGCAGTGTAACAGAAGGAATTTTTCTATTTTACCACTTGTTAATTAGGCTTTTACATCAGTGAAAATAGTATAATTAATTTCAACATGAGTTAATTATGAGTTTTAATTTAGGAGATTATAGTAATGATGATGCTTTTTCTCATTTTCTTCACCTCTCTGTGCCTTTCTATCTCTCCTTCCCTGCCACCCTCTCTCCCTCCCTTCTCTTGATTGCTCTTTGGAAAGTAATAGAAAGCCAACTAAGTCTTGCATGGTGAGGGGCAGCATGACCTAGTGATATATGTCAGGGGTCCCAGTTTTTAGGCTCTATCTTGCCCTTAGCAAGTTTGGTTACCTTGGTTATATTCTGGCCTTAACCTCTCTGAGCTTCAGCTTCTTCACTGGTCAGGAAGGGATCAGGATACTAATTTCCTTACCTTGTTGAGTTCAGTCTTCAGAAGAGTTAAAATGTGTTGTGTGAGGCAAGATGAGTTGATAGTAGCTGGAAAGCAGGAAGGCCCATTTGAAAGGCTGTTGGAAGCTCTGTTGGTAATTAAGTACCTCAACTTAGCTGGTGGGATTTGACCCATTACAGGCTTCTCTGTTTTTAAAAATCAAAATAAGCAAAAAGACGTCTGATGGTGGAGAATGTTGGTTTGGTCATACCACATGGCAAAAACTGATCTCTCATAGTTGTCTACAGCACAAGGGATTTAGAACATATTTATGAAACAGCAGAAACAAAAGCAATTCATAAAGATTTATGGAACTCTTGCAGCTCACTCTATGATAGCTGCTTTATAAATGCCATCCTGGCAAGGCCTCCTCAGTGAACATGTGACCAACATGATGAAAAACTTAAAAGATTTGGATGTTTCTAATTCAGTGCTTCTCAACCTGGCATGATTTTACCCCCTTGGGGACATTTGGCAATGTCTGGAGATATTTTTGTCTGTCACAACTGAGGGGGAGGGGGTGGGATGGGCGTCAAATGGGTAGAGACAGGTGATGCTGCTAAACATCCTACAGTGTACAGATAGTCCCCACAACACAGAATGATCAGACCTTAAATGTCAGTGCTACTGAGGCTGAGATGCCCTGCTCTAGTGGGGTGACAAGAATTCTTTTTTTCAATAGGTCTGGCTTTCACAGCAATCAGACAACAAAGAAATAAAAGATATCCAAATCGGAAGGGAAGAGGTAAAACTGTTATTATATGCAGATGACATGATACTCTCTATACAGAATACCCTGAGACTTCACACAAAAACTATTAGAACTGATAAATGAATTCAACAAGATAGCAGGATACAAGACTAATATACAGAAACCTGATGCATTTCTTTACACTAACAAATATCAGAAAGTTAAAAAAAAAAATCTCGTTTAAAATCACTTCAAAAGAAAAACAAAAACACGCAGTGGTTGAGAGTCCGCCTGCTGATGCAGGGAACACGGGTTCGTGCCCCGTTCTGGGAAGATCCCATATGCCGTGGAGCGGCTGGGCCTGTGAGCCATGGCCGCTGAGCCTGTGCGTCCGGAGCCTGTGCTCCGCAACGGAAGAGGCCACTACAGTGAGAGGCCTGCATACTGCAAAAAAAAACCCACCAAAAAACAAACAAAAAAAACCACAAAAAAACCCAAATACCTAGGGGCTTCCCTGGTGGCGCAGTGGTTAAGAATCCGCCTGCCAGTGCAGAGGACACGGGTTTGAGGCCTGGTCCGGGAAGATCCCACATGCTGCAGAGCAACTAAGCCTGTGAGCCACAACTCCCGAGCCTGTGCTCTAGAGCCCACGAGGCACAAGTACTGAAGCCTGCGTGCCTAGAGCCTGTGCTCCGCAGGAAGAGATGCCACCACAGTGAGAAGCCCGTGCACCACAACAAAGAGTAGCCCCCACTTGCCGCAACTAGAGAAAGTCTGCGCACAGCAATGAAGACCCAACGCAGCCAAAAATAAATAAAATTAAAAAACAAAAAACCACAAATACCTAGGAATAAACCTAACCAAAGAGATTAAAGACTTATACGCTGAGAACTATAAAACATTGGTAAAGGAAATTGAAGATGATTCAAGGAAATGAAAAGATATCCCATGTTCTTGGATTGGAAGGATTAATATTGTTAAATTAATATTGTTAAAATGGCCATACTACCCAAAGCAATCTACAGATTTAATGCAATCCATATCAAATTACCCATGACATTTTTCACAGAACTAGGACAAATAATCCTAAAATTTATGTAGAACTACAAAAGCAATCCTGAGGAAAAAGAATGAAGCTGAAGGCATAATCCTTACTTTAGACGGTACTAGAAACTTACAGTAATCAAAACAGTGTGGTATTGGCACAAAAACACATATAGATCAATGTACAGAATAGAGAGCCTAGAAATAAACACACACTTATGGTCAATCTTAAAAGAGGCAAGAATATACGATGGAGAAAAGACAGTCTCTTCGGCAAGTGGTGTTGGGAAAGTTGGATAGCCGCATGTAAATCAATGAAGTTAGGACACACCCTCACACCATACACAAAAATAAACTTGGAATGGCTTAAAAATACAAGACATGACACCATAAAACTCCTAGAAGGTAACATAGGCAAAACATTCTTTGACATAAGTCATACCAACGTTTTCTTAGGTCAGTTTACCAAGGCTATAGAAATAAAAGCAGGGGCTTCCCTGGTGGCGCAGTGGTTAAGAATCAGCCTGCCAATGCAGGGGACACGGGTTCAAGCCCTGGTCCGGGAAGATCCCACATGCTGTGGAGCAACTAAGCCTGTGTGCCACAGCTACTGAAGCCTGTGCGCCTGGAGCCTGTGCTCCGCAACAAGAGAAGCCACTGCAATGAGAAGCCCTTGGCAACTAGAGAAAGCCCGTGCACAGCCACGGAAGACCTGACGCAGCCAATAAATAAATAAATAAAATAAATCTATTTTAAAAAAAAAATAAAAGCAAAAATAAATGGGGCCTAATCAAACTTATAAGGTTTTTTAAAATATATATTTATTTATTTATTTGGCTGTGCTGGCTCTTTGCTGCTGCATGCGGGATCTTCGTTGAGGTGTGCAGGATCTTTAGTTGCAGCATGTGAACTCTTAGTTGCAGCATGTGGGATCTATTTCCCTGACCAGGGATCGAACCCAGGCCCCCTGCATTGGGAGTGTGGAGTCTTAGCCACTGGACCACCAGGGAAGCCCCAAACTTTTTAAAAAAATTAATTAATTTATTTTTGGCTGCATTGGGTCTTTGTTGCTGCACGCAGGCTTTCTCTAGTTGCAGCGAGTAGGGGCTACTCTTTGATGTGGTGTGTGGGCTTCTTATTGCGGTGGCTTCTCTTGTTGTAGAACATGGGCTCTAGGCACGTGGGTTTCAGTAGTTGTGGCATGCGGGCTCTAGAGCGCAGGCTCAGTAGTTGTGGCGCATGGGCTCAGTTGCTCTGCGGCATGTGGAATCTTCCTGGACCAGGGTTCAAACCCGTGTCCCCTGCATTGGCAGGCAGATTCTTAACCACTGCGCCACCAGGGAAGTCCGGGAAGTCCCCAAACTTACAAGCTTTTGCACAACAAAGGAAACCATAAACAAAAAAGGAAAAGACAACCTACAGACTGGGAGAAAATATTTGTAAATGATGTGACCAACAAGGGCTTAATTTCCAAAATATACAAACAGCTCATACAACTCAATAACAAAAACAAAACAATGCAATCAAAAAATGAGCAGACCTAAATAGACATTTCTCCAAAGAAGACGCACAGATGGCCAACAGGCACATGAAAAGATGCTCAACATCGCTAATTATAGAAATGTGAATCAAAACTACAGTGAGGTACCACCTCATACAGGTCAGAATGGCCATCATTAAAAAGTCCATAAACAGGGCTTCCCTGGTGGCATAGTGGTTAAGAATCCTCCTGCCAATGCAGAGCACACGGGTTCGAGCCCTGGTCTGGGAAGATCCCACATGCCACAGAGCAACTAAGCCCATGTGCCACAACTACTGAAGCCCGCGTGCCTAGAGCCCGTGCTCCGCAACAACAGAAGTCACCACAATGAGAAGCCCGTGCACTGTGATGAAGAGTAGCCCCCACTCGCCGCAACTAGAGGAAGCCTGCACACAGCAACGAAGACCCAATGCAGCCAATAAATAAAGAATAAAATATATTCTTTAAAAAAAAAAGTCCATAAGGGCTTCCCTGGTGGCGCAGTGGTTGAGAGTCCGCCTGCCGATGCAGGGGACACAGGTTCGTGCCCCGGTCCGGGAAGATCCCACATGCCGCGGAGCGGCTGGGCCCGTGAGCCATGGCCGCTGAGCCTGCGCGTCCGGAGCCTGTGCTCTGCAACGGGAGAGGTCACAACAGTGAGAGGCCTGCGTATCGCAAAAAAAAAAAAAAAAAAGTCCATAAACAATAAATGCTGGAGAGGGTGCAGAGAAAAGGGAACCCACCTACACTGTTGGTGTGGGAATGTAAGTTGGTGCAGCCACTATGGAAAACGGTATGGAGCTTCCTCAAAAAACTAATAATAGAGTTGCCATATGATCCAGAAATCCCACTCCTGGGCATATATCCAGAGAAAACACTATTTGAAAAGATGCATGCACCCCAATGTTTATTGCAGCACTATTTACAATAGCCAAGACATGGAAACAACCCAAGTGCCCATTGACAGATGAATGGATAAAGAAGTGGTATATATATATACAGTGGAATAAGATTCAGCCATAAAAAAAGAATGAAATATTGCCATTTGCAGCAACATGGATGGACACAGAGATTATCATCATACTAAGTGAAGTAAGTCAGAGAAAGACATATGATATCACTTATATGTGGAATCTAAAAAATAATACAAATGAACTTATTTACAAAACAGAAACAGACTCACAGACATAGAAAACAAATTTATGGTTACCAAAGGAGAGGAGGGGCAAATTCGGAGTATGGGATTAACAGATACAATCTACTATACATAAAATAGATAAACAACAAGGATTTACTGCATAGCACAGGGAAATACATTCAATATCTTATATAATGGAAAAGAATCTGAAAAACGTATACATATATATGTGTGTGGGTATATATATGTATATATACATATATATATATATTTGGATCACTTTGCTGTACAACTGAAACTAACACAATATTGTAAATCAACTATACTTCAATTAAAAAAATAATAAAAATAAAAAATATCTGGCTTTCCCAGGAAAGTCTGAAAATGCTTCTAGTGTATGTTTGCAGTTTTTAAGGATGAACAATTTAAAGTTACGACTATTTTTGTAGAGCAGGGGTCCCCAACCCCTGGGCTGCGGACTGGTACCAGTCTGAGGCCTGTTAGGAACTGGGCCGCACAGTAGGAGGTGAGTGGCGGGTGAACAAGCGAAACTTCATCTGCCGCTCCCCATTGCTCCCCATAGCTCACACTGCCACATGAACCCAACACCCACCCCCCTGGCCGTGGAAAATTTGTCTTCCATGAAACCAGTCCCTGGTGCCAAAAAGTTGGGGACTGCTGCTGTAGAGGCCTATCCAATCCTTTTACCAGTAATGGTTAATCCCTTCAAAGAAATAGCTCTCCCCTGGTCAGTGTGACGCTAATTGCATTTCTCTGCCAAATAGCATTTACCATGTTCCATGGAAAATTATATAGACGGCTAGGCAATAGCTTCCTTATTTTTTTAGCATTTTGGGGAGAAAAGTAGACATTTGGGGGAAAATTCTTAGGTCATGGTTTATTTGGTCAATAATGATTGAGGGAATAGAAACTACCATTTTTCAAGACACTAAAAACAAAACAGATTTCCTTTGGAGAGGTGGTGTATATTCTGTGAACTTTCTTAAAGGGTGTGCAATGTATACGAGGCAAGTAAAGAGACACTCTACGGAAGTCCTGCCTTATCTTGGTCGTATGTATTTTGGCTTTCAAAAAGCTACTGTCAGAATTAGATAGATAACCAACAAGGACCTACTGTATAGCACAGGGAACTCTACTGAATATTCTGGGATAACTTAGAAAAGAATCTAAAAAGGAGTGAATATATGTATATGTATAACAATCACTTTGCTGTACACCTGAAACTAACACAACATTGTAAATCAACTATACTCCAATAAAATAAAAATAAAAAAAATAAAAAGTTACTGCCAGGGTTATCAGTCGGCTTACTGACCATCTTGAGAAATTAGAAACTCCATCGAGCAGACTCCATAGAGCAGAATGTGAGCATCTCCCAAATGGCTTCCGAGTCATATGGGTGGCTTAAGATGAGCCATGGTAGCAGGATTTTCACCTTGGAAATCAGCAAGCACCGTGAAACAGAATGGATTTTTCCCTTGGAGAGCCAGTTGTCACACATTTACCAGCACACCCCTGGGTGGAATGGGGAGGTGCACCCACAAGAGTTTCCACTGGGAGATGCCGGGGCACCAGCACCCACCCTCCAAGTTCTTCTTTCAAGTTATCTTTTCTCTTTTCTTGTTCTCACATCGTTCCACATGTCCTCCTCCCTTACTTTAGCTAACCATTCTAATGTGCTTAATGTGTATCTTTTTGTTGGTATGCAGTCTTATAAAATGTTTTGTTGTTCTGTGCACATATTATAAATATATTTATATATTATAATTATTATATTATAAATAAAATAAAATATATTTTAAATTTCATAAATGACATTACTATATATTTCATTTTGTATCTTACTTTCTTCACTAAGCCCATCCATGGCACTCTAGGCACATCTAATCCATTGCTTCTCACTGCTGCATAATAAATACTGAAGTACATCCACCACATTTTGCCCATCCACTCTCCCAGTGACATTCTCCCACCCAACTCCCCTCACCACAAAAACCACAGTGCTGCTTTCTCTCCAGGATGGCTGCACCAGGCTGCCCTCCCACCAGCAATACCCAAAGTACCTATAGACTCATAGCCTCACCCAGCCCCTGGCATGACCCAGCTTTCTAATTTTTGCCAGTCTAATTATGAGTATAAAGAGATACAGTTAGTTTGACATACACTCTTTGTAAGTTCTCTCCACAGCCTGTGCTTCTGCCTTTTGGTAGCTGCTACAACCAGTCTGTGCTTGGCATTTCTCTGAGGGCTCTGAAATTGGACACAGCTTTCTGAGACGGCCACTCTCCTGTCCTCTCAAAGACACGCTTGATGGCCCGTTCTTGTTTTAAGATTTTTTTGTTCGTTATTAGTTAACAGACCAGGTATGTCAAAAGATGGATGGTGAAAGTCAACAATTTTGCAAGATCCTGAGGACATGGGTCACTCACAATGCACTTCTTGATTCCCTTGTGGAGATGTCAACTGTATCCAATGGACCTTCGATCCTGGGACTTTATCCTTAAAGTTGGAGGAACCTTCCCCAGGCCAGACAAGTGAAGGCCCAAAGACTGATTGCAGTCAGAGTAGAACAGCAAGTATCTAAAATGGGCAATTTCTGTTTAGAAGTCTGGACTGGTAAAGCCCATTTCTGGAGTCCCACTCAGAGGGGTTGCTTATATTAGATACTTCCCCACAGAATGTGTAGGGAATTTTCTTTAGGATTGTAGGGGAAATCCCTTAACTCTTGATTCTGAGACAGATAAATCTAAGGTGAGGCTACAATAATAGCAGCCAATTCTTTGGACTCAAGCAATCAGTATTAATTACCTGAAGACAAGGCAGCCGTCACCATATGCTGAAGGATATGCCTTGTCATGCCTGGCACCGTGCCTGCACTGCGATATCAGCTGGTCAGATACAATGGGGAGACTTGGGTTTAATACCTCACGTCAGAAAGAGCAGGATACCTAGCAACTGTGTTTCAGCCTGTGAGAGACAGGAGACTCAGGAACCTGCACTCCGGCAGGTGTACCTCAGGCCAAAGCCTGACCCTGTCCTCCTGCCACGGCCTCAGCCGTCTGCACCCGGGCAGAGCCGATGTCCTCAACCTGCTTATACCCACATGCATCTTGAAAATCAACCGAAGGCAAGAGGCATCATGTTTTATACTGTTTACCATCAGACCCTTCTCTCCAAGCTCAAACAGGCTTCGTACCTACCAACGAACAAGGCTTGCTAGAATCATGAAACGGTGCCCAGGAGATAGTAGAGGTTACAAATATTTTTGCTAAATGAATGAACTTCCTTTAGAGGCAGAGATGATTCTTAACTGCATGCCTTGTTATATTTCCTGTGGCATTGAGAGGTTTCCTGAGTCAGATACTCTGACTGGGGTGGATCCAGAAGCTCAGCGACTGTGGACAGTCAGCAAAACCCCAAGTTAAACAGCCGGGAACCACCAGGCAGACAGACGAACAGATTTAGTCCACACAGCTACATAAGCGGCAGCGTGGAAATCAAGAGCACAAACTGGGGAGCCAGCCTGGCCATCGTTAGAGGCTCCCAGCTCTGCCAGCATTGTGACCTTGACCAAGTTACTTAACCTCTGAAAGCATCCCCATGTGTAAGATGGGGAATAGGGGAATACAAATATCTATCCCACAGGGTTTCCGTGAGGAATAAATGAAATAACGTACGTCACATCCCTAGCACATTCCTGACCCATTGCAGGAGCCTAGAGACTGGGAGCTCTTCTGAAAAACACGACTCCCTATAATTTGAGGCCCCACCGTCACTTCTGAATACACAGCTGCCACACCGCAGAAGCTTCTGGAAGGAAAAGCTGTGGCATTCCATGTTCTCAACCTCTGTCAAGGACACAGTTCACCATCTGGACTACACACTCTAAAAGAACAAACAAATTCCTGCTCTTTAAAATAAAAGCAATGGGGCTTCCCTGGTGGCGCAGTGGTTGAGAGTCCGCCTGCCAATGCAGGGGACACGGGATCGTGCCCCGGTCCGGGAAGATCCCACATGCCGCGGAGCGGCTGGGCCCGTGAGCCATGGCCGCGGAGCCTGCGCGTCCGGAGCCTGTGCTCCGCAACGGGAGAGACCACAACAGTGAGAGGCCCGCGTACCGCAAAAAAAAAAAAAAAAAAAAAAGCAATGGACAGGCCTCCCCCTGCAGAAATGTTCTGGCAAAAGCTACCACATTTGGCCAGTGACCCTAAGCCCTGATGCTGAAGCATTTGTAAACCTGCCTCTTCCCACTGACCTGAAAGCTAAGATCTCGTTTATCACTAGTTAAGAAGTCAGGATGGCAAGGTGACTAGAACACCAGCAGAGGAAGGCAGCCTTACTGGGCTGAGAAGGCAGAGTTCAACACGATTGTATCAGAACAGAATATTCCCCTCCCTACTTAGAACAGGTGAAGAGTTTCTTCTTTTCGTACGGATCCAAGGACAATTTGGTGAAAACAAAGTCATCCAGCCCTGGACTAATTCTGCAGGTTCACAAAACTCCTCCTCCTCCTCTAGTTCCAGCCCCATTGGCTTCCTTTTATTGTTTCCTAAGGGGTTCTTCTTGTACCCCAAAGCTTGTTTGCATGCTGAACTTTTCACCTAATTAATTCCTCATTTTCAAATCTAGGCTAGTCATCCATTTCCTTGGGGAAGTTTTTTTTTTTTTTTTTTTTTTTTTCGGTACGCGGGCCTCTCATTGCTGTGGCCTCTCCTGTTGCGGAGCACAGGCTCCGGACGCGCAGGCTCAGCGGCCATGGCTCACGGGCCCAGCCGCTCCGCGGCATGTGGGATCTTCCCAGACCGGGGCACGAACCCGTGTCCCCTGCATCGGCAGGCGGACTCTCAACCACTGCGCCACCAGGGGAGCCCGGGGAAGTTTTTCCTGACAACTCCAACAAGGACCAGTCTACCTGTTTCACAATATTAAGTACTCCTCATTAGTAAACTTATAATTTGTAATTTTAAAAAAGGTCAGTTTTTTTTTTTAACTTTATAAAAAAGGTCAGTTTTATTTGAACACAACAGGAAACCACTTATTTCAGCTCAGATCTATTTCTACTAATCAGTAAAGTGCTAAGCCTTCAGTTTCTGAGATGTACACAGTGTATTTTTCGAAGTCACTGTCATGCAGTGGTTCTGCAGCCCCTGGACATAGCACCAGTACGACCTGGGAACTCTTTAGAAATGCAAATGCTTAGGCACCACCCCAGTCAGACAGAATCAGAACCCCTGGGGTAACGTGCCCTCTGGTGGTTCTGCCCCTTAGTGGATGCTGATGGAGTCCCACCCAGATTCCCTTTCCAGCGCACCCATGCCCTTGCTGCTGAGAGCCAGCTAACCACTCACAATCGCCCTTCTGGAACACTGCCCTTGGCAAAGGGAGCCACCCTGCCAGGCGAGCTACCCCTCTCCCTGGAGAAGACCTCACCGACCAACTGGCCCCTTTGCTGCACCTGGTACTAATTCTGCCAAACAATTCATGTTCTAGGGCCTCCCAGTGGCTGGCAATGAGGCCGGACTGCAGAGGAGACCACACTCTCGCTCACAGCCTTCCCTGGGCCCGTCCTGCTTCCCATCTCCTGGGAGCAGGTCCTCAATCAATTGCACAAGAATCCTAGTATCAGGCTCTGCTCCCTAAGGAATCTGATCCATGGCAGTCACTTTCACTATCTCAAAAAATTTACTCTTACCAGAACATGTCTGTCCACAATTGCCACAATTATTTCACCCAGGGCAGTTTGAGGACCGGCACCCCCATATCTAAGATCAGACAAACTGGGGCTTAGAGGATGTGGGTGACAGGACACCACTGACTTGTAACTGGTTTCGGGTCTGAATCTCTGTGTATTGTGTGTGACTCAGGGGTGTTTAGTTTCTGAGATGGTACGGCGGAACGAGACAAACTTGGGTTCAAATCCTGACACTGAAGTTTGCCAGTTGTGTGAACTTGGCCGGTAAACCTTTCTGCTACCTCACCACAAGACGGAGATAATGGCATTGCCCAAGACACTGAGTTTTTATGAGAATTAAATGAGATAACACACATACCCTTCAGGGCCTTAGCTTTCTTGCCTCAACCGGCTTAATTAGGGAACTTACGTCACAGGGTTCCGGGATGATTGCAAGCCGCGATCCAGGTGCAACTCTCAGCGGTGTGCCTCGGCACTGTTGTATATACTCAATGAATGTTAGGTATGCCCAACACTGCCTTCACAGCAAGCAGACAATGAATGTTCGTTCCCACCACTGGCCGAAGGATTTTAGATTTCTCTGGAAGCTCTCTTAAAGAGTCCATTGCATCCCACCGTTCCAAACTTCAGGATAATTTGGTGTGGCGCTCTTATTTCTGAGAACTGCTTTTACAAGTGAAACCACATATACTGAAATTCTCTGATTTTTTTTTTTTGCAAGACCAACAGAAGCAAAGCAAAAACAGAAGCAAAGAGTTCAGCTTTTTTTTTTAACAGTTCAGCTTTTTGTTAAATGTGTTACGTTTAGTCAAAAAAAAAAAAGCCTGTGTCATCATCAGACTCCTCAGATTCTTCTTTCTTTGCTTCTGCTTTCTTCTCCTCAGCTGGGGCAACGGCGCTGGAGTGGGCAGGACCGCCTGCTTCTCCTGCTGGACCGGTCCGCCTGCCCCCCACCTTGCAGATGAGGCTCCCGAGGTTGACACTGGCCAGAGCCTCGGCAAACAAGCCTGGCCAGAAAGGCTCGACATTTACGCGGGCTGCTTTAATGAGAGCATTGATCTTACCCTCCGTGACCGTCACTTCACTCGCCGTGCAGACCGGGGGCCGAGTAGATGCAGGCGAGCTCGGAGACCGAAGCCGTGGCGCGGGCGAGCGCTGGGCGGCGGGGTGCCGGCCGCGGCGCCAGTCGCGGCTGAAGGGCGGGCCTCACCCCCGTGCGGCCTCCGCTTCCTTGGAAGCACCGAGCACCTACTCGGCAGCTGAGGAAAGGCACTTTTTTCTTTTCTTTTGGTCGAAAACAAAGATACCCACAGCCAGAACGGACCTAAAGAATTTAGCTTTCCTTCAAGTCTTGCTTAAACCTGCTCACGGAGTAAATGTCTGAGGCTCCAGCCCCGACCAGCCCTGACCTGCGCGAGGCTTACAGCACAGGTGTCAGGACTCAGGACTGAGCGCTCACGCCCTGGAGGCGGCGGGCTCCAATCGCAGGCCACGACTCACTTCAGGCCGCGCGAACCCCGGGTCCAAAACAGTGTTGCTCTGATAGCTTGAGACCTTATTTTCACTGTGAAATAGTATTCAATGATTTATAATTCGCCAAAGAGGCGAGAAAAAAACATGCATCCTTTTGTTACCAGTTAATAATACGTTAGCTTTGAGGAACGAAATCTCATTTAATCCAAAGTGGAAAAAAAAAGAGTGAACTGAAGCTCTGCTAGTTTAGCAGCAGGGCGGGTCTGGCACCCGACCAGGAAAGGGGGGCAGTCAGCCGCGCCCCTACTGCATGGCCAGGAAGCGGTTTGTGTGGAGACGTCTCAGTCACTCGGCTGTGACAAACTGCACCCCGATAGCCAGAGCGCGTTAAGTCCGAGAGGCCGAGGTGCCCCGAGTGCCCGCGCCCTCCCCGGGGACGAGGGGGGAGGGGGGAGGCCGCACGCAAAGACAGACAGACCCAGACGTTCCGAGAGACCTCTGCCTTAAGAAAATAAGATGTTACGAGACCATATATTTTCTATTTTTATAACATTTTATATAACTCATAAAACAGTGCTTGTATAAAAATTCACACAAAGTTGCTAGAGAGCATACAATTTCCAAAAATGTCCTGGGTTTTTGTTACATTCAGTTTTCTAAGGATGCACTCAAATCAATGGTAAAATGCAGACATTATGCGATATTTCATTATCTTTGGTAAAACTATACTCATTATTTTGTCTCCTCACAGTATTAATTCTGATATCCACTTTGTGCAGGGTCTGCTGTCACTAGGATGTCAGAAGAACATTAAGGCTGGATCTACAAGAGGCAAGTATCTCCACGTGACAGTCGGAGCCCCTCGGCCCCCGCCCCCTGCCCACTCCGTATCACCATCTACACAGCGAGGCAGGGTAAGAGCCCAATGGCCTCCAGTCCGGGGTCTCGAGACCCTCCTCCTCAGTCAGGCAAGAAGTAAACATCTGGGGGCAAAGGTGAAAACTGAGGCCATCTCTGCAGGAACGCGAGTGGCCATGCTGTGGCAGGGTAGGCCAGTGACTCTTCGCATTTAAACAGCGAATCCCTTCACCACTAAGTAGATCCCATTGGTTGGTCGATGATTGCTGCTGAGGTGGAGCCCCTCCCCCCCAACTTAAAAAGAAAGGAAGGTTTGGAGCCAACACTGAAGGGGGAAGGGGCACACTAACACCCATGACACTGGACACGACTTTATTCCCTGTCAAACGTGTGTGGTCAGGTAGACACAGCCAAAGTGAACTGAAGCAGGATTAGAACACTTAGTACATTCATGACTATCTTCATACATTCTTTTAAAACTTACTAACAGAGGAAAACAAGGGACACTACCACCTACTGTGACTTGCTATTTTACTCAACATCAGAATGTATCTGTGCTACTTCTTTAGTCCTCTGGACATGAGGGGGGAGAAATTCCAAAAAAAGCAAACAAGTAAAAATCAAAGAATTTAGATGCGGAGGGAGAAGGGGTTTTGCCAACAGATTTTATGGAAAACATTAAATTTTGAAAAAAAATTAGTATTTTGTACTTCTATTGCTTCGTGTAAAAAAAACTGCCCCTGGAGCCCACCTGTATGGCTGGAGCTCTGAGGACACCACAGAGACAGACACGGGACCCACAGGCGGTTCCTGATGAGTCAGTCCAGAGAGACAAGAAACAGGTCACAGAGTGTGTCCACCTCTCTTCACTGGAAGGGACTCTAAGATTTGGGGGGAAGAAGCCCTACAAGGAAAGGTATTAAGGAAACCACCAAAACACGGTTTCCAAAAACTGAACATGCGTTAGGTTCTAAAGAGACATAGTTCGTTCCTAGAACCTTGTTGATGTCTCTATCGTGGGTATAGGATGATTTTTTTTTTTTAAATTATTAAATGATTGTGCTTCTGAAGTTGCAGGGTCACATTCCACCCTCCAGAAAGCAGGGCAGTTTTCACATGGCTTGGAATCCTCTTGGATACATCCTAGAGACCAGAACAAATTCCATGGCACCCTCGCGCCCACAGGGCTGGTGAGTGAGAGAGCGCCACTGCCGTCTTTGGGTGTGTGTGCGCGCGCGCAGGCATGCATTTATGTGCTGGAGAGACTAAGGCATAGAGAAAGGCCCAGGAGAGGGGGAAGTGAGTCTCTGGCTGCTCCAGTCTTCCTCCTTTCCAGGCACAAAGAGGTTGAGCTTGTTATTCATGTCGGTCCCCTTCCTCTCACTTCAGTTTTCTACTAAGAAATGTGTGTGTGCACATGTGGGTGTGTGGGGAGACAGTCATTTATTAAGTCCCTGTGCATTTCTAAATTGCAATAATTCAGGTCTGCAGTTTCAATAGAAATAATCTGTAAATGACATTTAAAAGCAAATTTACTAAAATTAGATCAGCAACTTGACACTGCTCAGAATCTTGTCATATTAAAAAAAAAACTGCCCGCTGGGTGCAGGCAAAATTCTGTCATACAGCCACTGAAACTGAAGTCCTTATCTGTATGAAGAAAAGTCATAGACTGTTTCTATTATTTCTGCATTTTAAGGTAGCAAAATATTAAGCCATTAGATTATTAAATCTGTAACATTCCACAAGGGTTTTAGGACTACCCTGTGTGATTTAATTCATTTTCTAGCTTTCTGGTATGATGTACTGTGTTTGGGTTAGACTGTTTCCTTTCCCCCTTAGGCACTGGCCCCCACAGTCAGGTAGGTAAAAGTATTGTTTTTATATTAAGGACTTTACCTGTTGGGGAGTTTCCTCCAGGTTGGAATCCTGGAGAGCATGCCGCTGGCCTGGAGCAATGTGACCTTCCCAACCAGGGGAGAGAAAAGAGGTGTCTCATCCCGAGGCCAAGGGACCAGCCAGATGTAGGACAGCAGGACCTTCTGAGGGCCCAGAGGGAAAGCTCTGAGTGGACCCTAGGAAGGGATATGGGAGCCCCATTTGAGATGGCCTGTGTCCTTCCAATACCAGGTATCCCCAAGAGAGCCCAAGGCTTGGGCCCACCCTGAGGAACAAGGATGTGTACTGACTGGAGGAGCTGACACTGAGGTGTGGTGAAGTCACCATACAGCTCCCAGAACCCGGGTTTTGTTTTGTACAAATACACACATGGAAAGTAAACAGTTCTTGGTGAGCCCAAAGGGGCCCATCCTTAAATCAAACAAGATATCCACACACACTTCTCCAAGGTAATGTGTTTGCCCCTCCAACAGCATCCTTGCCTAGAGAGGAAAGGGGGCAGTGGGAGGACACAGCTCAAATGAAGACATTGTGAACGTGTTTCCACGTCTCTCTACATTCATATCATCATCATCATCATCATCATCATCATCATCATCATCATCCAGTGTTCTCGTCTACAGAGTGAGCACAATATTCTACCGGCGCGGCAATGTGGGCCAGGCCGCCCCCTAAGCCCCTTCCTCGGCACCACAGTGGGAGGGAGAAGGTGACTGACCATGGTCAGAAAGACATCGCACTATTCCATCCCCTCCACCGCCATCCAAGAGGCATCCTGACTCTTCCAAAATCCAATGTAAAAGACAAGGTCAGTAAATCCATCTCTGTGCCACCTGAAGCTATTAGCCACACGCATGATCATGGCCACCTGAAGCTATTAGCCACAGGCATGATCATGGCCACCTGAAGCTATTAGCCACAGGCATGATCATGGACACCTGAAGCTATTAGCCATCACGCATGATCACGGCCACCTGAAGCTATTAATTAGCCACACACATGATCATGGCCACCTGAAGCTGTTAGCCACAGGCATGATCATGGCCATGGCCACCTGAAGCTATTAGCCACATGCATGATCATGGCCACCTGAAGCTATTAATTAGCCACACACATGATCATGGCACTTCTAAACATTTCATTTATCTGAAACCGTCTTTAAAAAAAAATTCCCAGCAACTGAATTCATCTTACAGTACTTCATCTCAAATATTTAAAAGATTTTTTTCTAAGTAAAATGGCCTCCACAGAGCCCAATGATTTTCTTAAAAAAGGTTTCTTTTTAACTTAAAAAAAACTGATAAAAGTGGAAGATGTAAAACGTGGGAAGAGGACCAAGAGGGTTGCTCGATTTGCATTTCAAATTGTGAGGGGACTGGGAGGACACTGCCGAGGAGAGGGAACCCTGACTCCTGAGGCCTCTCTTCTATCACAGCTTGGCCCTCCCCCGACTCTGGCTGTACCACCAGGAACACAGGACAAAAGTCGTAAGTACAAGAGGCCAAATGCGAGGCTTCTTTCTCGCGGCCGTGGCCGGCGGGGCGGTCACGTGTGCAAGTGCAGCAGGCCACTCCCCGCCGACATAAGGTGCGCGGCTGTGGACACGTCGCGGGCTCCAGCAGAACGCTCAGTGCCCGCGGCGCCCATCACTTCTCCACCTTCTTGGCTTTCTTCAGGATGTCGCATTTCTTCCTGTTGGGGCGGCGGCACCGTTCGTCGATGCTGGGGATACATTCATAGTGCCACACCTCCTCCATCTTCTCCACCGGGTACACGGCCTCCACGTAGTGGCGGATGAGCCTCAGCCGCGTGGGGTCCAGCTGCTTCTTGTTGCACGCCCCGGAGTGGTTGTACTGCAGCCGTAGGTTCTCGGCGGTGAAGAGTTCGGGGAAGAGCCTGACGAGCAGCCGCGCGGCGAAGTTGCCCACAGAGAGGCTCTGCTGCACGATCTCGCGAACCTCCTTGTCTGACAGCAGGTATGGCGAAGGCACCGGGAAGTCGGGCGAGGGCACCACCAGCTCATCCAGGGGGATCTTGCAGAAGTCCTTGCTGCTCCTTTCGGGGGGCAGCGGGGGCCCCTCAAATTCCTCCCGGAACCGCTCGGGGTTGATTGCATAGCTGGCCAGGTCCCTGCACTCCGGGCCCGGCACATGGACCTTGCGCTGCTGCTGGTAGGAGCGCCTCTGCTCCGTGTCCCGGCGCCGGCAGCGCTCGTCCAGTTTGCCCACGAACTCCAGTGTCCAGACGCGGTCATTCTTGGCCCGCGGGTAGAGCAGCTGCACGTAGTGGCGGATGAGCTTGATGCGGGACGGGTCCAGCTGCTTCTTGCCCAGCGAGCCGCTGCAGTTGTACTGCTTGCGCAGGTTCTCGTGGGTGAAGAGCTCGGGGAACAGGTGCACGAGCAGGCGTGAGGCAAAGTTGCCAATGGACAGGCTGCTTTCGTAGATGCTGCGCAGCTGCTCCTTGCTGAGCAGGCAGTCGGCGCCAGGCACCTCGAAGTCGGGCTGCGGGATCTCCAGCTTGTCGAAGTCGATGGGCACCAGCCAGATCTTCTTGGACCGCCGGCCGGGCCGCTCGCCCTCGAAGCTGTCTTCCACCTTGACCACGGAGATGTCATCGGGAAGGCTGGAAGAGTCGTAGCAGTCGTCCCGCGGGGGCTCGCCCTCGCTGCCCGCGTCCAGCCCCAGGCCCTCCAGCTCGTCGTTGATGCGCTGGGCGCACTGCTGCAGCCAGGCCTCCTCCTCCTGCATGTCGGGGAAGTAGATCTCCGTGTAGTTGCGGATGATCTGCAGCCTCTGTGCGTCTAGCTCCTGCTTGCCTCCGTCCCCGTAGCAGCTGTACTGCTCGCCCAGCTTTCGGTGGTCGAAGAGCTCGGGGAAGAGCCGGTGCAGAAGGAAGACCGCGAACTCCCCTGGCGACGAGGCTTCGTCCAGGAACTCAGTTAGGTCCTGCGTGTCCACCACGTGGTCCGAGGCGATGGTACTGCTCCGGTCCAGGGACAGGGCCTCCTCCTGGTCTTTGTTGTCCAGGAAGTGGCTGGTGTCCACTTGCTCAGCCTCGAAGAAGCCAGCGACCTGGCCGCCGGGCTGGCTGTCCTCCATTTCCCGTTGGGCCCAGAAGCGGCTGAAGAAGTCGTTCAGCTGGGGCAGGCACTCAGCCTGCCACACGGCCGTGTCCTTCACTGATGGGTAGTAGACCTCCACGTAGTTGCGGATGAGCTGCAGGTGCAGCGACTCCAGCTTCCGCTTGGCCGCAAAGCCGCAGGCGCTGCAGCCCCGGGAGAAGTCCACGTCGCTGAAGAGCTCAGGGAAGAGCTGCACCAGCAGGCGGCAGGCCAGGTCGCCGCCCGACAGGCTCTGGTCCACGATCTGCTTGAGCTCGGCTGCCGTGAGCTGGTACTCGGGGGGCGGCTGGAACTTGGCTACCATCTCGGTGGGGCTCACCTGCTTCTTGATGCGGCTCACCTCCAGGGAGAGCAGGTCCACCTTGCTGTGCAGCTGCGACATGTTGGAGGAGAGCGTGTTGAGCATGTAGAACATCTTCTGGATGAGAAAGTAGATGTTGGGGTCACTGTCGGTGGCTGCCGCGGCACCGCCGCCGTCCCGCTTCTGCGGCTCGTTCAGGAGCCGCAGTGGTGAGGGGCTGTTCCTGGGGTTCGCCTTCTCGAAGAGCTCGAACATGTTAAGCGCGTCTCCGGTGGGAGGGTTCTTCTTCTCCATGATCTTGTGCGAGATGCCATACAAAGGCTTCTTGTAGGAGGGCGTGGTCACGTCGTTGCTGGGCTCCTCCTCGCCCGGCCACGCGGAGCCCGAGCTCTTGCCCCTGCCTGCCTGCTCCCCGTTGCCCTGGCAGGGCGAGCCGTTCTCCCGGTTCCGCATGCCTGCTAGGAGCGCCTGGAAGACAAGAAGTGCGTTAGCTGAGGGTTCTGGTTTAATACCCTAGACACAAAAGAGGGGCCGAAGTCGATCGCAGGAGCCTGTGAGAAAGTGTTTCCCTTGCCCGGGAATCACTCTACCGGTACACAACACACCACTAACACAAACCTGCATCCCAGCACCAAACTTGCTCGCTCTCCCTACTTCCTGAGAGGCTCAGGCTGGACCTCAAAAGCTTCTAATTCCTGTAGGACACAAGCCCTGAACTTCCTGTCTACAAGGCCTGGCAGGAGAGCAAACACATATCCTGGCAAGGCCGGGCAAGAGTCCTCAAGGGATGGGAGAGAGACCCCCGGGCACGGGAAGCGCTCCTGTGGCAGTTCAGCCTTGGGCAGGCCACCTCATTGCCCTGACTGCTCTCAGACAGGGAGGATTCCTGCCAACGGCAGCTCCAGAAGGCAGCAGTGTGTTGTCCAGTCTGCAGCCTCTAGGAGAGCAGGTGTCTCCACTCTGGACAGCTCCCAAGATGCCTGGTGTTGAGCACGGAAGAACTGGGGTCCAGCAGTCTCCAACCTTTTTGGCACCAGGGACCGGTTTCGTGGAAGGCAATTTTCCCACGGACAGTGGTGGGCTGGGGGATGGTTCAGGCGGTGATGTGAGTGATGGGGAGCCATGGGGAGCGGCAGATGAAGCTCCGCTTGCTTACCCGCTGCTCACCTCCTGCTGTGCGGCCTGGTTACTAACAGGCAGTCCACGGCCCAGGGGTTGGGGACCCCTGGTCTAGAGAGTGGCAGTCTGTTGTCAACTCTACCACTGCCTGGAGTCACATCTAATCTCAGACTGGAAAAGGCTCAGAACTCGCCCAAGCTCGGGCGACTGTGGATGCTGTGAAGTGATGAGGCCTCCCAGCTTTCTAAGTCTCGGTCTCCTAGCCCTTCTTGGTCCAGCAGCCCTTCTCAACCAGAATTGCGGAAGAGCATTAAGCCCCATGTCCTAAAGCACCCACTGCATGTACTGAATTAACACCTTTCCTATGCATCTAGAAAGGTACTTTCTATGTACTCTCCAGCCTTGCTCAATAGAGGACAGTGAGAGAATTAAGCCCTACCAAAAATGATTTCAGGGATTATCTCCTCAACTCTCCCAAGGTTGGCACACTCTGCAGGTCCACTCCTGATGGACTCCCAGGGCAAGTTCAAAATAGCCTTTTCTTTTTTAAAATAAATAAATAAATTTATTTTTGGCTGCACTGGGTCTTCGTTGCTCTGCGCGGGCTTTTCTCTAGCTGCGGTGAGCGGGGGCTACTCTTTGTTGCAGTGCTCGGGCTTCTCATTGCGGTGGCTTCTCTTGTTGCGGAGCACAGGCTCTGGGTGCGTGGGCTTCAGTAGTTGTGGCACGTGGGCTCAGTAGTTGTGGCACATGGGCTTAGTTGCTCCACGGCATGTGGGATCTCCCCAGACCAGGGATCGAACCCGTGTCCCCTGCACTGGCAGGCAGATTCTTAACCACTGTACCACGAGGGAAGTCCTGAAGATACCCTTAAAGGCTCCAAAGCTTGAGCCCAAGCTTCATACCAGAAGGCAACTGCCCAGACCATTTGGGATCCCAGAGTCCTCAGCTTTCTTTAGTGGTTTTCCCTACTGCCAGGCCCTGGACGTTTTAAGAGGCTTATTTACATATATATGGACAAGTGATTTTCAACACAGGTTCAAAGGCAATTCAGTAGAAAAAGGAGAATCTTTTCAACAAATGCTGTTAGAAAAATTGGATATACATATGCAAAAAAAAAAAAAGCAAAAACGTTTCATCCTACATATATCATATAAAAAATTAACTAAAAATGGATCATGGGTGTAAAACTAAAAACGAACTTACAATTCTAACACTTGTAGAAGAAAGCATAAGAGCAATCCCTTATGACCTTGTTTTAGGCAAATATTTCTCAGATACAATACCACAAGCATGATCCATAAGAGAACAAACTGATAAACTGGACTTCATCCAAATTTAACACTTCTTTAAAAGATGAAAAACAAGCCCAGACTGGAAGAAAACACAGGCAAATCATTTATCTGATAAAGGACTTGAATCCAGATTACATAAAGAACACTCAAACTCAGTATGACATACAACCCAATTAATGGCTTCAATAGTCACTTTGGAGAAGCCATATAGATGGCAAAAAAGCACATAAAAAGATGCTTAGTGGGACTTCCATGGTGGTCCAGTGATTAAGACTCCACACTTCTACTGCAGGGGGCACGGGTTTGATCCCTGTTTGGGGAACTAACATCCCACATGTTCCACAGTGCGGCCAAAAAATAAATTAATTTTAAAAAAAAAGATGCTTAGTAATCTGCACATTAAAACCACACGGAGATACCACATCACCCCCACTAGGATGGGTGTAATCAAAAAGACAGGCAGTACTGAATGACGGAGATGATGTGAAGGAACTGGAACTCTCACACGCTGCTGGGGTGGATATAAAATGGTATAACCACTGTAGAAAACAATTGGTATTCTTTTAAGAAGTTAAATATATATGGGACCATATGATCCAGGTATTCCATTCCTAGGTATCCATTTACCAAGCAAAATGAATGCACATGACCACACGAAGACTTACATGCAGATGTTCATGGCAGCCCTGTGTGTAAATAGCCCCAAACTGGAAACAACCCAAGTTTTAAACAAGTATATAGATATGCTGTGTTATACAGCAGAATGCTACTCAGCAATACAGATGATAAACATGATACTCACGATGAATCTCAAAATAATTAAGCTGAGTGAAAGAAGCCAGTCAAACGAAAGAGGCCTGTAGGATTCCAGTCATAAAATTCTAGAAAATGCCAATTCATCTTTAGTGACAGAAAGCAGATTAGTCGTTACCTGGGGATGGGGGGAGGATGCAAAAGGGCACAAGGAGACGTTCATGGTAGCAGGCGATGGATATGTTTCTCATCTTGATCGTGGCATAGTTTTGTTGGTATACACGTCAAAACTTACCAAATGGTATGCTTTAAGTATGTGCCGTTTACATATTTCAGTCATCAATTTGTTTTTGACAAATGTTGAATTTGACCCCAAAACATACTGGAATATATTTTTGAGGGTCTAATGAAGCAGAAGAACTAATTGGTGAGCACCTGTGGGTGTCAGGGGAGCAGGCAGGGTTGAAGCACAAAGCACGTGCTTCCACAGACATGCGCATGCCTCAGGCAACCAGAAAATGGACGACGACAGAGTGCATCCTTAGGCTGCTCCCCACCTGGGGAAGAATATGGTTGGCACAGCCTGGCCCAGCCCAGCGCTTCTGAAAGTCGAATATCCATATGAACAGCCTGGGGTCTAGTTAGAATACAGATTCTAGGGCTTCCCTGGTGGTGCAGTGGTTGGGAGTCCGCCTGCCGATGCAGGGGACACGGGTTCGTGCCCCGGTCCGGGAAGATCCCACATGCTGCAGAGCAGCTGGGCCCGTGAGCCATGGCCGCTGAGCCTGCGCATCCGGAGCCTGTGCTCCACAACGGGAGAGGCCACAACAGTGAGAGGCCCACGTACCGCAAAAAACAAAAACAAAAACAACAACAAAAAAAACTACAATGAGGTATCACCTCACACCAGTGAGAATGGGCATCATTAGAAAATCTACAAACAACAAATGCTGGAGAGGGTGTGGAGGAAAGGGAACCCTCTTGCACTGTTGGTGGGAATGTAAATTGATACAGCCACTATGGAGAACAGTATGGAGGTTCCTTAAAAAACTAAAAATAGAATTACCATATGACCCAGCAATCCCACGACTGGGCATATACCCTGAGAAAACCATAATTCAAAAAGACACATGCATCCCAATGTTCATTGCAGCACTATTTACAATAGCCAGGTCATGGAAGCAACCTAAATGCCCATCAACAGACGAATGGATAAAGAAGATGTGGCACAGATATGCAATGGAATATTACTCAGCCGTAAAAAGGAATGAAATTGGGTCATTTGTAGAAACATGGATGGATCTAGAGACTGTCATACAGAGTGAAGTAAGTCAGAAAGAGAAAAACAAATATCGTATATTAATGCATATATGTGGAACCTAGAAAAATGGTACAGATGAACTGGTTTGCAGGGCAGAAATAGAGACACAGATGTAGAGAACAAACATATGGACACCAAGGGGGGAAAGTGGTTGTTGTTGGTGGTGGTGGTGGGATGAATTGGGATATTGGGATTGACATATATACACTAATATGTATAAAATGGATAACTAATAAGAACCTGCTGTATAAAAAATAAAATAAAATTCAAAAAAAAATTTATAGAACAAAAAACCAAATCCACCTTCCAATCCAGGGGATGCGGGTTCGATCCCTGGTTGGGGAATTAAGATCCCGCATGCCGCAGGGCAACTGAGCCCTCGTGCCACAACTAGAGAGCCTGTGCACCACAACAAAGATCCTGAGTGCTGCAACTAAGACCTGACGCAGCCAAAAATAAATAAATAAAATAAATAAATATTAAAAAAAAGAAAACTTAAAAAAAATTAAAACAAATAAAAAGGAAGAAAGAAAGGAAAGAAAGAAACCACATACATATACATCAGAAACTTGGAGAAAGAAAGGGATGGAGATGGTTGAAAATCTTTACTCCTGACACAGTGTGTTTAGAACTGTGGGTTGTCACGTGACCCATTACTAAATGATGACATTGATTTGATGGGTCAAGACCAGCATAAAAGAGGGAGGGGAGAATTCCTTGGCAGTCCAGTGGTTAGGGCTCCATGCTTCTACTGCAGGGGGCACGGGTTCAATCCCTGGTCGGGGAACTAAGATCCTGCATGCCGCGCAGTGCAGCCAAAAAAACAAAAACAAAGAAAGAAAGAGGGAGGGAAGGAGGAAGTATGAAAGAGAGACAGGAAAGAAAGAAAAAAAGAACAGAATAGAAAATATCAGAGGGCATTGCACACAGTAAGTAAATTCAAGAAGTTTTGTTCTACTGCTCTGTGTCTATGTATTTACATACAAATCCACATATGTGGACCAGATGGCTCTATAAGGTGAATTTATAACTGTGGGTCACTGTTGAGAAGCACTGCCCTAATAAATTCATATTGTCTTACTTGCTAATTCCTATAGACTGTAAATTAGATTTTTAGCAATTTACTCACCATTAAATTTTTTCTTTTTTTTTACTTTTATTTCCATTTATTTTTTGCAGCATTTATTCCCGGGCCATAAGTTTTTGTTTCTTCAGTTTCTTCTGGGATATCTTTTTCTTATGGTCAACCTCCCCTTCTGGTTTAGGAACAATCTGTTCTTTTACAGTAAGGATCATCTCAGTGTGGCAGGGAGAGCTCATGTATGGGTTGATCCCACCATGAACTCTGTAAGTCCTGCACCGCATCTTGGGGGCTTTGTTCACCTGGATGTGCTCAATGACCAGAGAATCTACATCTAAGCCCTTAAGTTCAGCATTACTCTCTGCATTTTTGAGCGTGTGCAGTGAAAATTCAGCACTCTTTTTGGGCCACCGACCCTGCATCCAGCCCCACTGTTTGGCCTGGGCACACCTACCAGCTCCACCATTGTAGCGACAGAATGGCACACGTTGCTCCTTTAAAGTGACATCCTTCAGATACTTGGTGGCTTTCGGATATGCGTACTCTTAGTGGCCTGGGCAGTTTCATGAGTGTTCTTAAAGTGAACACGAAGATTTGAACCTCTTGATTTGCATGATTTTGTGGGGTTTTCTGGGTCAAGTGAATAGTGAACCATTTTTAGAGGTCACCTCAAGCTGCTTACCGGAAAAGGAAAAAGCACTCACCATTAAATTTTATTACACCAAAATAATTTTGGAGGTCCCATGGATCATAAGATTTCCGTGAGGTTTTACCAATATAGAGTAATTTGAGTGTGTAATGTCAATCATTAAAAATATATATATAATTACATTACAACTGATTTTGGAAAGGGGCAAAGGCTTTGTAACAAGCAGTTCCGCTAATACATTTAAATAAGATTCCATGCAGAGAAAGATCACCAGAAACTCACATGCCATGCAATAAGAGTACACGTTCTAGGGGGGATCTGCCCTTATTAACACTCAGAGTAGCAAATAAGCACAGGGACAAGTTTCTGGGTGAACTATCTGAACAAAACAAACAGAAGTCGTTTGACTCCAGCACATTCCTACAGTGAGCGAAGTGCAGTGTATCAGAACTGGAGACCCCCCATAACTCTCAATAGTCAGCCTCATTAATAAAAACATTTCAGTTTCTACCAAGCATGTTAGAAACACTGCCATCAATACAAACATTTTTGGCTAAGTGGCTTGAATAAAAAATTAAGTTAGAGTCCCAGCAGAGGGCAACATTCCTCACTCCCAGAGACCTTGGATACACAATTCAACACAAAGCATGACACAAGCACCAAAGAGAAGGTTCTTAGATATCCCCACACTGGTGTCCTGTCAACTCAGTGCTCCAGTTAATTCCACAAACGCTGCCAAGGCACGATGGGCTGGCTGCATTTGCTGCTGCTGATAAAATCTCTGCTCAGCTGTCTAGGAGTATCAAGAAATCTTTAAATCTGTGCTACTTGGCACTGGTGTCTGGCTGACACCGTTCCCAATTCTCCGAGGCTCATCTTCCAACCATATGTGAACTCTGCTGCACAGCTCAGGCTCTGCAGTGCCAGCGTCTCTCCTGGATCCGATCCGTGCATTTCAGTCTGTCACTAGCACCCTTAGACTCCAGCGGGAATGCCCAATCTCTTGGCTGGAGAGTCTGACTGATCAAAAACAGGTTGATGTAAGGTTACGGATGTGTCCATGCCCAGTGACATCTTGGGGACCGGGTCACCATGGAGATGCTCCAAGTCCTGAGTCTTCCTCAAGACTCCAAATCCAAGAGCAGTCACTGAATTCAGTTCAACGAATGATGAGTGGCTAAGTGGTGCCCAGTCAGCTAAGTGGAACACCAAGAAAGCAGCAAGCCTTCAGAGGAGCAGGGAGTTGAGAATCAATGTGGCATCAAGGGCAGACCATGGAAAAGGGCTCCTAGGGCGCTGGCATCACCACCTACCTCCAAATAAGCGAGACGGGGTGATGCTTTTCATTTTAACAGAATGTTTATCTTCATCATCATCATCATTAAATGACCAGATGTAGTTAGCAATAAGGAATGGAAGAGCTTTCTACCACACAGAGTCAGTAAACAAACATTACTGAGTGCCCAGCATCTGTCAGGCACGGTGCAAGGCCCTGGGGACACAGGGAACAAGCCTGTCTCTGCCCTCATGGCTTTTATCCTTTGGGTTATCCTTTATACTGCTGACACTGTGTGGTGAGGATGGAGAATGTGTTATCATGCCTGAAAAAATAAGAATCTGGGGAGATAAAGCAACTTATAGGAAGGGAGAAGAGAAAGACCACAGGGATGGCAAACTATCAGGGCAGGGCATCCTCAGAGGCTCCTCACTGCATATCCTACAAATACCCCACAGTGCTCAGGGCCACCAGTGCTTTAAGTGCACAGTTCCAAATCAAGCAGGCTTGGTAGTGCTAGCTTCTCTGAGCCTCATTAAAATGGGAATGGCCACAGTACCTATCTGCTAGGGCTGCTGTGGAAATGACTACGAATCTCCAGCTGGGACCATACTGAATGACACCTAGGAGGTGTTCAGTACATTTGCACTGAGCGAATGAGATGGCAGTTCCATTCTCCAACTGAAAACCAAACTGCAATGACACTTTAGGATTAAAAACAAACATAGAAACAAAGAACCCCAGGAGAACAAGGCTAACTTCTGCCTGGCCCAGGGCTCTTGAATATCACCCCCAGTTCCATGAACAAAAAGATGATTAGCAATAAAAACGCTGGCTACTCACCTCCCACATCTGCTGTATTTGGCTATCATGCCTCTCCCAGCAGAGGCGCCAAATATGTCTTTATGCAGCCTTTTGTTAGATTTTTTGAGGGAGGTTTTATTTTTCTTCTAAGCATTGTACTAAATGCTTAGTATGTCACTTAGTAAATGTCACTCATAAACAGGCCATCAGCACCGATGGGAGTTTGAATGTGACAGACCTTTAGCATCAGGGCTGCCACTCAAATCCTCCCCCCTCGCCCTCATCCCCCTTCCTTGGGGTCAAAGGAGAAGATGGAAGGTGCTCAGAATCAAGGGCACTCGGGCCGGCGGCAGCCAGGAGGGCATCAGGTGGCCTCTCCTGGCAATTCCATGCCATTCTCCTTCTGATAAACATGGAGGGAGGTGGCTGAATACTGACCGTAAGGGGTGGTAGCTGGAGATGGGGGTTGGGGAGCAGTAAATAAACATTTTTGAAGGCTGATGTAGGGCAGGCCCCGTGCTGGGCTCCTTCCAGGGGCTGTCGCAATCCACACAAGGAACCAATGAGGAAGCAGTGTCACCCCTCATCACCGTGGAGGGACCTGAGTTTGGGAGGTCACAGAATTGGCCAAAGGCTCCATGGTGAACTCCCCCTTATCCGACTCCAGTCTCCATTCATTCTGGAACTGACCATTCCTATGGGCTGGATCAGAGAAGGTGGGGCTCACCTCCTGGATACGCAGCGGGGAGCTGAGAGCTGAGTGTTCCCAGTCACTCCTGCCACCTCACGCCAGGATCAAGGCTGCCCCACTCGTATCCTGGCACTTGACTTTAACTTATATGTCTGAGCTGGCTCTTCTCTCTGGGGGAGATATTCCCTCATCACTGTTACACGGATTAAATGAAACAAGACAAGGAATGGGGTTATTTGTCAGGTAGGGCGTCAACAGCTGTTAACGTACATCCTTTCCACTTTTTTGGATTATTGCTTGACTCAGCCTCCGTTCCTCCGTCTTACCCTGTGATGAAAGTGCTTAAGATAGTTGTATATACTCCCTGCTTCCGCTCTCCCACTTCCTCCTTCCCCACCACACATGTAAGATGGATCAGAGAAAACCCAGGGAGAGAAGGATAAAGGGCTATCCACTCTAAATTAAGACTAGTACCATTTGGAAAAATCAGCACATGCTATAATTTCATAAAACCAATGGATTGTTCGAAAGCCCCCAGGGCTCTGAGGCTACTGATTTACTGACATATCAGCTTGTACAAACTTTTAAAAGGAAGCACTGCCTTGACTTCACACGTCACCATTCTACAAGGAGCTCAAGAATTTCAAAAGGTTCATACTTACATATACATATACTTTTTACAGAACAGGAAGGGGAGCAGGGCTATCAACCTCATGTTATCTACGCTAACGGAAATGAACAAAGCTAACAGCACTCCCAAAATAAAACCCAGGACTTAAAGTTTCTTTTCTACTCCAAAATCTAATGGGTTACAGCTGCCTGCTGTATCCAATCCATTGAAAAGTAAACATAGGGGACTTCCCTGGTGGCGCAGTGGCTGGGAGTCCGCCTGCCAATGGAGGGAACACAGGTGGGATCCTGGTCCGGGAGGATCCCACATGCCGCGGAGCGGCTGAGCCCGTGCGCCACAACTATTGAAGCCCATGCTCTGCAGCAGGGGAGGCCACCGCAATGAGAGGCCTGCACACCGTGATGAGGGGTGGACCCCGCTCACCACAACTGGAGAGGGCCTACGTGCAGCAACAAAGACCCAACGCAGCCAAAAATAAATAAAAAAAAAAAAAAAAAAAAAAAAAAGTAGGGCTTCCCTGGTGGCGCAGTGGTTGAGAGTCCGCCTGCCGATGCAGGGGACGCGGGTTCGTGCCCCGGTCCGGGAGGATCCCACATGCCGCAGAGCGGCTAGGCCCATGAGCCATGGCCGCTGAGCCTGCGTGTCCGGAGCCTGTGCTCCACAACAGGAGAGGCCACAACAGTGAGAGGCCCGCGTACCGCAAAAAAAAAAAAAGAAAAAAAAAAAAGTAAACATAGATGACCAATTAGAATATGTAAATTGGACAAGTCATATTAGAAATATTCAAATATATATTGGTTCCCTTTTCTCCAAACATGTCAGGATTCCTGCATGCTGCTGCAGCTCCGGCCAGACGAAGCTTATTGCCTCACCAGATCTAGAAGACCATCTGCAACCTTCAAATCATTTCTGTGATGCTCAGGGAAATCCTTCCACTGTGAACCTCAGTGGACCTTTCCCCAATGCAGGACTTTCCTGACTTGCTTCATACACTGAAGGATTCAACTAAAATACAAATCATGAGAACCTTCTCCTTCCCTTTCTATCCCCAGAAGACGAAGATGCTCCCTTCTCTACGATGCCAATAAAATGTGTTGGACGAAAGGATGAAGAGTGACACCATTTGTGCAATGAGGCAATGGGGCCAACCTGGGCTGCCCACAAAGGCCACAAACCAGCCTACATGTGATCAGAATTCCTTCTTGATGCAAGAGCTGGCTGTTCCTTGCTGTGGTGAATTGTTTATGAAAATGGCCATCATAGTTCCTCTGTCCTTGTGTGGAAATCTCTTTGCAACGTGACTTTGTTGCTCCCACCATCGGGAGGTGGTGTCTAGTTTTCCACCCCTTGATCTAGATTTGGCCACATGACTGGCTTTGACTGGTGGCCCATGAGCAAATGTGTCGCAAGCAGAGGCATCAAAAGTGTTTGCTCCCCAGAGTCTGCCCTCCTCGCTCCTCCTTGGAAATCTTCCACGCGTGAGAGTAAGCCTGGACTAGCCTCCTCCTCGTAGGGGGTGAGGAAGTGCATAAAGGGAAGCTGGAGTCACCCCACCAGCCCAGGTGAGGCCCGGATATGGGAGTGAGGTCCTCCCTTACCATCTGGCCCCAGCCACATCAGGCCAAACCAGAGGAAGCACCAGCTGACTCACAGAACTGAATGGAACAGTGGTTACTTTAAGGCGGCTAAGTTTGGGGATGGTTTGCCACAGCAAAGGTGAACCAATACACTCAACTTTGTGCTCCATTTCTTGAACTCAAGCTTTACTTATAAACGTGAGTGTGCAGAATTGATCATAAGCAGAATTGATCGTGACACACAGAAGACGTTTCCTGGAGTTCCTTCAGGGACATACCATAGTGCTTCTCAAACTCCTCAACCCTTTCAGAATAACCTCGAGGAGCCCAACCCTTAGAATCACTCACAGGAGGGCACGAGGTTTATGGATATGGACACGGATGGTCCCTGTGGCACTACATGTAATGACATAAAAGTTCCTATATACCAATCGTTAGGGAAAAGGATAATAAATTATGGTTTACAAATAAAGCATTTTTTAAAAAGCAGATGGGTAAAGGTTTTTCAAACAAGCTATTGGACTAACCATCTCGTAGCTTCATTGGCCACAGCAGGCATCTCTCCAGTCAGGAATCTGAGTTTTCATCTACAATCAACTTACTGCACTGGAAACTGCCGTCCACACATGAAACTTTCCCTAGAGTCCCAAGGCATGCAGCAAGCGGCTGGTTTAGGCAGCCAGGGTCAAGGGTGGGGTATTTTTCGTTAATCCTTCATAAAAAAATGATCATACAGGTATAAGAAAATTCAACTTTTTTCTGGGTATTATGGATTTTCTAAAATGTATTGCTGGAGTACTCATGATAGCCAAAAAGTGGGAACAACCCAAATGTCCATCAACTGATGAATGATAAACAAAATGTGATATATTCACACCATGAAATATTATTTGGCCATAAAAAGGAATGAAGAACTGATAACATGCTTCAGCAAGGATGAACTTTAAAAACATTAGGCTAAGTAAAAGAAGCCAGATACAAAAAGCCACATAGTCTATGATTCCATTTATATGAAATGTCCAGAACTGGCAAATCCACAGAGACAGAAAGCAGATGAGTGGTTGCCAAGAGCGACAGGAGCGGTGGATGGGGAGTGACTGCTTAACTGGGTACAAGATTTCTTTGCGGCGTGACGAAAATGTGCTAAAATTTATCATAGTAATGGTTGTACAACTCTCCGAATCTACTAAAAACCACTGACTTGAACAATGTAAACTGGTGAATTGTATAGTATGTGAATTATATCTCAATAGAGCTGTTTGGAAAAAAATTCCAAATAAATAAATAAATGAATGTATCCCTCAATGTTCCATGATGTGGCATGCAGATCAGTCCTCATTATAATGTAATATTAACTTGCATATTGAAATCCTAGTGAAAATCTTAATCTCATCACTTTACTAAATCTCTAAAACCTATCAATTCCCAATTTATTTAGATCTGGGGTAGCATCTAATAGAGGAGAATTAAAACAAACCAGTAACAACCCAGAGTCCCAGGCTGATACCCCATGGTGTGCTGGCTAATGATGATGAACTCTGAAACGTGGGCTCTATTGAACAGACGTGCAGAAGCTGAAATGCCTATCTGGGTCCCTCATAGAGCACGCGCGCATGTGTGTGTGTGAGTGGTGAGTAGCTGCGTTAGAGAGCTTGGGAAAACATTCTTCTAAGAGTTTAAGGTGTGATCTGCCCGTCTGTGGAGAGGCTCTGTGGAACAGGCATTCCGGGCCAGACACCTCATCTCCCAAACTCCCCTCTCTCCTCAGTCTTAACTGTTTTGTGTACCTGTCTTGTCTCCCATCTGGACTCCAGGCTACTAGAGGGGACCACTATGTCCAGTTCCATTTTCTCTCTCTCAGAACTTAGCAAAGTTCAATATAATCAGCAGGTGATTAAGAAATAAAGCAGGGCTTCCCTGGTGGTGCAGTGGTTGAGAGTCCGCCTGCCGATGCAGGGGACACGGGTTCGTGCCCCGGTCCGGGAGGATCCCACATGCCGCGGAGCGGCTGGGCCCGTGAGCCATGGCCGCTGAGCCTGCGCGCCCGGAGCCTGTGCTCCGCAGCGGGAGAGGCCACAACAGTGAGAGGCCCACGTGCCACAAAAAAAAAAAAAAAGAAAGCAAATTCATAAAATAGGTAGGTTAGGGGTCACAGGCATGTTATAAAATAATTGGTCTTTTTACAAAAAGATTCATTGAATAAGCTCTCCTAATAGATACAAAAGATGGATCTGATTTAGGAAAAGACCTGCTAAGCCTCACCTTCTCCAGGAATCTAGGTAAGGTGTGCGCTATGTGAAATGTGGTAGGCTTTCACTAACAGTCCTTGCTATCAACAAGTTCCTGCTTTCCCTGTGAGCCCTCACCTCGGGAATCAGCCGCCGCCTCTTCACGCTTGGGACGGAGTCCGGCGGGCCCTCGCCGCCCGGCTGCTTTCTCTTGCTGGAGTCCTGGAGGCCAGTGAAGACGCTGTCCAGAGCGTGCTTCTCGGAGGACCTGGAATTCACTGAGCAGTCCAGGGCAGCATCTTCGGCCTCTGTCTCCACTTTCACAGAGTTATTTTTCAGAACTGTGGCAGAGAAGAAATAGGGCTCAGTGGGGAGACCACCTGGCGGCGCTGGGATTAGCAGGGTCCCCTGAGCGGCAGGTTGTATGCGGCCGCCCTTTGATACTATCACTCAGATAACAATATCTGAGTAACAGATCACAATAAAACTGGCTTTCCAATCAAGCAATCTGTATCTCACCACACTAGTGCTATACAATGATACCATGTTCCAAGCACATTTTGTTCAAAACAGGTTTTAAAGTCTTTTCTCAGGGGAGGGAGAGGAGATGGAAGGAGAGAAACTACTCTTTTAAATGATGCTTTTAAAAAAGTAACTCTGGAAAGATACATAAAACACCACACGTGTGAGCGGAGAAGGATGGGAATCAGGGGTGAGAGGAGACTTTTCTTGAGTTTTCATCATGTATCTTTTAATATTTTTGAACCACGTAAACGTATCTAAAAAAAGTATTCAGTTAAAATATTTTTTAAAAAGAGGCTTTTCTTTTTTTACCTTCTTCTACATCTTCACTGAATTCAGTTGCATTCATCTTCTATTCCACTAAATGAAAAGACAAAGACAAAGTCTTGATTTATTGTTCGTTTTTTAAAATTTTACCCACCCATAAGAAATTCCCTTACCCTCCCAACCCTGGCTCCCGGTAATAGAAGGTTAAGCCAACGCGACTCTGCAACATCAAGGAAAACTTCATCCTCTTGTCTGCAGTTGCTCAGAAACAGCCAGGCCTCCTGTATGCCTGCTGGGAGCGCTTCTCCAAGACTTTATGTGGGCAGAATGCATCTTAAAGCATCAACTGAGACCCACTTACAGAAAGAAAGGAACATATTTGAGAAAATCAAGTCTTACAAAAGACCTCAGTTTGGATGATCTGTTAGTCCCTGCCTTAAACATTCTAGGCACAAAATGAAAAGGCTGACAAAGGTCCACAGGAGGCTGTGGACCCTGTGGACCCGGTGAAGGTCTTAGGTGGTCCAAAAAGACCTGTGCTGCCCATGACGGTAGCCACTAGTCACACACAGCTCCTGAGCACTTGGAATGTGGCCAGTGCAAGTGGAGACATGCTGTAAGCTTAAGATACATGCTGGATTCAAAGACTCAGCACAGTAAAAAGGTGAAATATCTCATTAATAATCTATTGATTGCATGTTAAAATGATAATATTTCAGATCTGTTGGGCAAAATAAAATATTAAAATTAATTTCACCTTTTTTTAATGTGGCTGCTAGAGAAGTTAAAATTACGTATGTGGCTTTTGCATTATGTTTTTATTGGATGGTGCTGTCTTGCCCTTCCTTCAGAAGCAATGAAGAGAAAGAGGCACTGTGGGTTCTTAAAGCTCCTGAGCCATACGATCTGGTCCAAACCACTCTTTTTATTGATGAGGGAACGTGGCAGGAGGCAGTGGCGGCGCCCTGTATGGGCTGCAGGGTCTGGGGCAGAGCCAGCCCCCGACTCTCGCTGCCCCAGCCGAAATGCAGTGGACACCATGGTTAAAAGCACCATTACGTCTTGGAGATTCCCCAGATTACATAACAGCATGTCCATAACTAGGATAAAGTATAAATGAGGCAGTAACATGGCAGAAGAACACACATGACAGCCTCTAGTGTTGGCATTGAGGAGCTGTGGTTCCCACCGCTGGCGAAGCAGCCCGCAAACCCTGAGTGCCCATTCCAATTACGGGTCAGAGGGGGCAGGCTCTGGGGTATCTTTATGGAATTTCTATAAGGAGGAGGGATGCCATCCACAAAGTTCAGTAAACCATTCACGGAGCGGCTGTGGAATGGTGTGTGGTCCCATTTTAGACGGATGGATGGGGAGAGAGTAAGACTATGTCTAGGTGATCTGTGCACAGGATCATAACTTCAAAACTCACTAATAGGAGGGAGGGAGATGCAAGAGGGAAGAGATATGGGGACATATGTATATGTATAACTGATTCACTTTGTTATAAAGCAGAAACTGACACACCACTGTAAAGCAATTATACTCTAATAAAGATGTTAAAAAAAACTAATACAGCAACACTCATATAGTGCTACGATGTATGAAAAAAACTCACTAATACAGCAACACTCATATAGTGCTACGACGTATGAAAAAAAAACTCACTAATACAGCAACACTCATATAGTAGTGCTACAACGTATGGCACTATTCTCAGTCGTCACAGTTACTTCATGACAGGCACAATTGTTTTCATCCCTGTATTACTAATTTTAAAAGGATTGAATAAGAAATTTTAAGATTTATTTGAAACTGAAATTAATTCCTACTTACTAAACTATCTCCTGTCTGAAAAACATAACATGTAGGTGAGACTGAGTGAAAATAAACAGTAAGTCAACTTCAAGGGGCCAAGAACTATTTTACCAGAGGTGAATTTCAGCAAAGACAATTTCCATTGTATTTCAAGGAAAGAAATCTCACGTTTGGGTGTCTCTGAGGGGAGGGAGTCCCAGGCAGGTTAGGTGTGCACCAGTACTCTTTTCAGACAGCAAGGTTGGCGAACGCTGGGCAGAAACTCAGGGCTGATTCGCAGCCCAGACAGGGGGCTTCTCAAGGAGACGCAGGTGAGCTGCCATCTTCCCCGGGAGGCCCTGCCGCCCCGTCACATAAGCCGTCTCCTCAAGTGAGAGGCTGCAGAACAGCTGAGGAGGAATGAGTACAGGGTTGCTGGAGAGGGTATGGTGTACTGGACAAATTACATTCCGAAGGGAAAAGGTGGGAAAGGGAGGAGACGGCACGTGGTTAATTTTGGGGGAAAAAAGGGTCACGGCGAAAAGCCACAAAGCCTCTGGCTAAGTGGAAAGCATGAAAACGACGAGCGAATCCTAGAGGAAAAGAAACAGGAGTCAATGAGAAAACCCAGCACAGAACCACAGGCACTGAGCAAGGAGGGTCCGCTTGTCTAACACTCCATTTCCGAGAGTGCGGCGCGGGAAGGCGACTCGGGCGCCGAAGCGTTTTCGCCGAACCACCAACAAGTGACCCTACTGCAGGCAATTTAGCACCTGAATTCTGAGCTCGCCCCAATTCTCGCGTCATAAAACGATGAGCGAAGGGCGCACGCCCGAGCCACCTGCGGGTGGGAGGAGAGCCGGAGGGGGCTGGGCAGCCTCACGGAAGGGGCGGCCAGAGTGCATCTGCCTTGGAAAACATTTCCGTGTCCATTTATAGACCAGCGACAGATGCTAGATTGGCACAGAAGGAACCCGGAACGCAGTGTGGTGCGCCCCTTCCCTCCTAGCTGGCGAACAAGCCACTCTCATTGGGAAGCCAGGGAGTTTCCCGTTTGCAAGGCCTGGAAAGCCAAGTGCCTGTGGCTCGTGTTGGGCGGAGCGAGGTGAGGGTCCCCGTTAACACCCACGGCCTGCGCACTTGGGGCCCGGCGCTGCCTGCCCACTTCGTGTGCGCCTTGATCTTACCCTGAGCTACTTCAATCCCAACTGAATAAAAAAACTGCGGGCGTACACCTTAAATATTTACAATTTTGATTTGTCAATTATACCTCAGTGAAGCTGGAAAACTTTTATATCATTTTGATTACAGAAATAAGATGTTTGACTATTGGAAAGGGGAGGAAGAGAACAGAGGGCAGGTACCTGACCAGTATAACACAGCTGTTTGGTGGCAGAACTAGGATTCAAACCAAATCCGTGTGTATCTCCCGTCAGCCACCAGGAGAGGGAATGACAGAATCCTCATTCTTCTGTTAAGGTTCTTCTCATGAACACACAGGCCAGTTTCCAGCCTTGGATCTCTCTGACCGCTAGCAGCTGGAAATCTCCTTTCATCTCCGTGTCACTAGCAGGAAAATGAGGCTGCTCTGTGCTTATATAGAGTCCACTTCACAATACAGAAGTTTCTACAAGAGGGAGGGGATGTGTGGGTCACTTGCCGGCATCCCGAGCTGATGTAGACCCGGCACATCAACACCGCCCCAGCTGGGTAGAAAGGGGATGGGTATCACACGTTGCTACCTCCGTTTCCTGGTCATCTGCCCAGATGAAGGTCACAAGGTTGTTCATCCTGGGCGGACACTAAACACCCGGATGCCAAGCGTGCCGCAGAAATTCCTTTCGTTTACACAACTATAGGTTATGAAGGAGCTACCAACTCTGCAGCACCCGCCCGCTGGGCTGCTAGGATTACAATCTCCTTTGCCTGCAGGACTTCGTAGAATTTCTCATTTTAACATTCTCTCCTTCTCAAAACCCTCTTATTCCTCTCACCACGAATCTCGAATTGCGACACAGTCTAACTATGCATCCACATGTCCCTGAAAATCAGCTTTTCCCCAAGGGGTGCCTGTTCCAGATCCCTGACCAATCCCAAGGGAGGATTTAAACGAGTGAAAGGGACGTGTGTCAAGGAGACACATGTCGCTTGCCACTGCCTCTAGTTAAAACACACAGCTTCTAAGACACGGGTGACCTATGGGAGGGTAACTCTCAAACAGGACCAATCTCCAGTGGTTAATCCAATAAGCGAAAATGCTTTTTGTTTGTTTTGAACCCAAATAGCCTAGGAAGCCTCAGGCAAAGTGACTGTCAGCGGTGAAGAAAGGTTTTAAATATCGCAGAGCTCGTAGGAGCACATATCATTTTATTATAATACCTAATAGTCTCTATCTTTCTTCACAGGGCGAGATGACAGTGTTCAATTTTCCATGCAGGGCACAGGGGTGGGGTGGGGTGGGAAGCAGCTATCAGAAAACCTTCAGTTTTTACCAAAAGTGCAAAAGGAACGGTAATCCCAAATGTTTAAGATGCCTTAGACACTCAAACATCAAATTACAAGGATAAGTTGCTTAAATTGGCTACATAAATGCAGGACCTGGCAGGGCCACCTCGGGGCCTCCTGCTGCAGCAGCGGCTGGATCTGCCTCCTGCATTTCAGTGCGCCTGGCCCACAGAGGGAAGCAAGGGCGAAGCAAGGCAAGGGGCCGGCAGAGCAGTGAGAACCAGTCACCGGCGCTTTGAAAGAACCAGTTCTAAGAGATGCCACAAAGAAGTGGAAAAGCTGAAGACTGACAAATTATGGATCAACTTAGTTAATTTTAAGAAGGGAAGATTCTTAAAGTCTCCTTTTCTTTTGACTAGATGGGCATGCATCTGACAATTCCCAAGGTATAAAAGGATATTTGGTTAAAAAGCCCAGGGTCCTCCAGTCACTGGGTTACACTCTTGGAGGCAACCTCGTCGGTTTTCCTGAGTCCTTCTGCAGACACTCTGCCAGAGGTCCTCAAAGTGTGACATGAATGCAGTGCGCTGCCTGCACAGACTGCACGTCTCTCCCCAACTCCAGCATTAGTGGAGTCAAGTTGGTAGCTTCAAATTGGCACACCATGGAAAGTGACACTTTTACAAACCAGTCCTGTTCCGGGCTTTGTTTTTTTCTTTCTTTTTGGAGACCCAGTTTACTAGTACAGCCAAGGCCCTTTCGGGGGGTCCATGAGATCAAAACTATTTTCATAATAAAACTGAGATGCTGTTGCCTCCTTTTCACAGCTGTGCAGGAGACTTTCCCAGAGGCTACACGATACTTTATTTTGCAAAAGATTGAATACAGAGGCAGATATGAAAATTCAGCTGTCTTCTATTAAGGCAGATATAAGAGATATTTGCAAAAATGTAAACGATACCACTTTTTTCACTTATTTTCTTTGGAAAAATTTTTTTTTCATAAAAATATTATTGACATGAACTTGTAATATATTTATTTTGGTTATTTTTCAATGAATTGGTAAATCAATATTTAAACATTTTTTCTTTTTCTGTTTTAGTTTCTACCACGGTAAATACTGACAGGAACCCATATAAACAAAAGCTGTTTGGGGTCCTCAATACTTTTTAAGGATAGAAAGGGATCTTGAGGCTAAAAGGTTTAAGATCCTTGCTCCTTGCTTCTTTTGCTTAATGTATCATGGAAATTTCGGTATCACTTCTTTTTTTAGTGTAAGTTCCCCCAGAAGTAGATTTTGAGACAAGGATCTGGAGTGAGTAGTCCCTTTGGGAGGAGACAGAGAAGGGCTGAAAACCAGTAAGGGGGCCTGTTAATGGGCTTCCGATGGGAGAGTCCCTGGCTGAGGTCAGCCCTGAGGGTGCTAATGGAGGTGTCCAACAGGGGTGTGGCTGGAGCAGAGGGACACCCCAGCTCACCTGGGCAAACCCTGGAAGGCAGAAACCCTGCCGTGCCATTCCCTTCCAACTCCTCACCACATTGCCCAGTGCTTTGCACACTTGACGGAGACTCAATGCAAACAACAGCCTACACTGTGGAAGATGCTGTGCTAAGAGCTCTACTAAATGTAATTAACCTAACAATCCTAGGAGGTGGAAACTCTTCTTAGTCCCATTTTACAAGTGAGGAAACCGAGGCAGAGTTTTAGAGCCAAACGGGACCTCAGAAATCATCTCGTTGTATAGGTGTGAGACCCGAGGCTCAGAGAGGTTAGTAACATGCTCGAGACCATACACTGGGAGTGGCCCCCGGTCTCCCTGCCCTGTGCTTTGGTGGCTACACTCCCCACTGTGTGACGGGGAGCTGTTGGTGCCAGTGGGGTGACTGTCCTCTGTGCAGAGGGGATCGATCGACTGTATAGCTTATTTACAGGGATTGAAACCAACACAGGGTAGAGATGGGAGGACCCGGAGGATGAAGACAGAACTCTGGGAACTTCTGTTGGAGGGGAGGATGGGTAAACACTAGAAGATAACAGTAACAGGAAGGAAAGAGCAGTCAGAACCTCAAGGTTAGAAGATATTACATTAAGGTTTCTATAACAACTGTAACTCACATCTAATAAACACAGGCCGCATGCCACAGCTGTGCAGACCACCAGTGCTTACAATCTTGCGATCTGGATACAAATAATATTACAGTCTGACATATATCTACAAGATTTTTTTCCTTTGGGGTAAGAAATAACATTAAAGCAAATTCTAGGGGAAAATACTTGCTCTGGAAATAACGCTGTCAATGTGTAAATGGGCATATCTTGATCTTCTTCATCACTTTCAGCTTATAAAGACCTATAGCCAAATCTGTCACTTAGAGCCTCACACACTTGAAAATTATGATACGAAATGAGCAAAGGCCAGAAGGGCAAAGAACCTGGGCCAGGGGGTCTTTTACTTCGAATTGATCTTAGGTTAAACACAGGCAGGAACTCTAGGGTCAGGCTGAGGGTGGAAATCCTGGTGCAGAGTAAGCCCTCTGTAACCATCAGTCACTATTAATTACTGATAAATTCCACAAAAACCTGCAGAGAAAATGGAAGGGACAACAAACTCAATGTGACCTGGATTGAGATCACCTTTGATCACTATTGTTATTTCCAATATACAAAGTTAGAAAGTCAACTTCTACACATTTTTCTCAACACACGACTTCAAAACCTCTATTGACAGAAAGAGCCGAACATTAAATTATGTGTAAAGATTCAAAATCAATTGTTCATTACAGGGCCACCCAGTCAATAACAATGTACTTCAAAGTTCACAGGGGATATCTTGACAATGTAATTGAAAAATGCCATAAGCAGTCGGAAGAAAACATGCCAAGATGTTAATTACCTCCAATTAGGATGGTTATGGATGACTTTTCTTCTTTAGTTTCCTCTACTTTCCAAATATTCTACCGTGAGCATGCAATTCTTTGAAAATGAGACTTTTTTTTAAATGAAAAAATAAGAAGTTTAGCAATCTTTACTGCTAGCCAGGTCATATTCTAAGTTATACCCATAAATAGCAACAAGCTAAGAATGTAAAATCAAATCATTTAAGTATTTAAAATACTGATGCTGGGACCTCCCTGGTGGTCCAGTGGTTAAGAATCCGCCTTCCAATGCAGGGGACTCAGGTTCGAGCCCTGGTCGGGGAACTAAGATCCCACATGCCGCGTGGCAACTAAGCCCGCGCACCACAACCAGAGAGCCCGCGCGGGGCGACAAAGAGCCTGTGTGCTGCAACAAAAGATCTCGCATGTTGCAGCAAAGATCCCACATGCTGCAACTAAGACACGACGCAGCCAAATAAATAAAATAAATAAAAAAATAAAAAAAAAAAGAGGGCCTCCCTGGTGGCGCAGTGGTTGACAGTCCGCTTGCTGATGCAGGGGACACAGGTTCGTGCCCCGGTCCGGGAAGATCCCACATGCCGCGGAGCGGCTGGGCCCGAAAAAAAAAAAGAAAGAAAAGAAAAATAGACTGACTTTCCAGGAGCTTCTTGGGATCTCCAGGGAATCAGACTGGGAAGATATTTTAAAATACTGATGCTCTAAGAAACAATATATAACTGACAAACTAGTGCAGACCTTTCATTTCATAACTGTCTCTGAATTATTGCCTCTGAAGGTGTTAAAAGCTCCTCAGTATGGGGTGATGGGGAGATCAGAAAAAATTCTCAGCTCACAAGCCAAGGTGTGAACAGAAAGGTGAAAAGATCAGCTTTGAACACTAAGGAAATGCCATTTCCTGGCGGGTGTATTATAGGCCCCATCAGTGCATTGCCCTGATACTTGTGTTTTTCAAAATAAGTCAAATTTCATGGGAGGAAAAAAAAAAACCAAACGAGGACCAAGTCTCCTGGATTAGGGATCCAAGCTGAGCGCTAAAGCCAGGTCATTTAGAGAGTCTGTGGCTGGCTGGAGAAAACAAATGGGCTGGAGAGCAGCTTAGCAATTCTCTAGGCTGGACTTGCCGGGTTCCTGCATTCTAGATGATGGACGGCGCTTTCTTTGGGGTTCTCTCATGTCTGTGTCTGAGCACCCTGGAAGACTTCTGACCCGTACCTGGAGCCCTCCTTCCCTGATTCCTCAAAACCGGACAAAACTGGGCAAATCAGGGGCCTGCTCTAGGGGCCCTGGCTCCAGGGTTGAAGCAGCAGGATATAGTGGGGAGAGGGGAGGGGAGGTCTGGGGAGCTGAGGAGTGGCTGGGCCACAGAAAAAGGAAGGAGTGTCCTGAGGTCACCAGCTCAAAGTGCGTAATAAGGAGTCACGCGAGAATCTGATTGGGGGGTTGGGAGAGGATGTCTTTCTTAGGAGCTGGAGGCTAGACCACGGTAAGGCAAGCAGGGGGCACCTGGCATGGCAAACCCTTGGCAAACCCCTCTGCCCGCACAGGATCACTGGGCTCTTCCCTAAGCGCCCCACAGGTTTCCAAAGCAAAACGTCCTCTAGCGGCGCCCACAGGGGGCTGGGAGTGACCTGGGGTGCCTCTGCATTGAGTTCGTTTAGGAGAATCTAGCCCAGGCTAATCAGAGGCGCTGGAAGCTTGCGGCTGCCCAAGTCTCACAGGACAAGCAGCAGGCCCAGAAATGGGAAGTACTTGGGCTTCCTGAAACCTCAACATTCAAATCCCAGTCGGCTGACTCAGGATTCTGCCCTACCACATCGGAAACGTCCACGGGACTTAGGACTCCCCCGCACGATGAGGTCAGGTCCAAAGACCTGGCCCAGCAGCCCGACCTCAGGCCGCCTTGGGGCAAATCCTCCCGACCTCCACTCCTGTTCCCAGATGTAAAGCGAGGCGAACTCGTACCACCTGAGGGTCTCCTTGAGAACGTGAGCCCCAGAGCCCCAGCATAGGAATGATCGGAGCCTGAGACCCCCGGGATGGTGGCTGTGCAGCCCTGCCACATACAAAAGGTAAAGCACGGAGAACAGGCCCAGACCATTTTAAAGGTGTTATTAATAAAATACATGCAAGGATTTAAACAGTTTGACTAAGACCTAACCAAACCATACTTCATCTTGCCAAGCCATGTGATCTGACTTCATGAAGCCTCCCCACTGCAGGTTATACTGATTTTTAAAAATTAAACATAGAAAAGGAGGACAGCAGCTGACATTCATGCAGTGCTGCCTCTGAGGTCTAACTGTTTTACACGTTCACCGGTGCAGTCCTCACAACAGTCCTCCTAGTTTGCAGAGAAGCAGGGGGGCGGCGGGTTGCGCCTCGCTTGGGGTGGGTGCTGCGGAGAGCAAGAAGAGGGAAAGAGGCGGGTGGACTCGGGGTGGGGGCCTCATTCCAGCCTTCCGAGAAGAGCTGGGACCGAAAGGGGGTGGGCCATCCCCGCTCTGCCTTCTCCCTTCCCTGCGGAGCACACGTTTGTAGGCTGGGCTCAGATGCAGGAGCGAGTCAACAGGCCAGGTAGGCCTTCGGATCATGAAGGTACAGCTGATTTGGATGAAAATGGAATTCCCTACCAAACTTTAGGGGCAGAAAGACCTGTGTTCTATCTAATCCTGGCTTCACCTACGTTTAGCTTCTAATCCCGGGCAAGTTGGCTTACCCAGCCAAGCCTTGGTGCTTTCTTCTGTAAAAGGAGCTGCACACACTACCTTTCCTTCTAGAGACTCTATGAAAACTACAGAGGAGAATGTGCCTGGCACACAGCACTCAGTAAACGTTACTTATTATAAAGCCTTTTTTTTTTTTTGAAAGATGCTTAAAGTGCATCTTAACAGTGAAGATTTTTTAAAACTAAAATAAAATGGTTTAAAACTTTTAAAAAGTTTTGTAATGTTTCTTTCAAATGAAAGAAAAAAGAAACGTTCAACTGGAAGGGGTGAAATCAAAATGCCCTCCCTAAGGACGGGAAGAATGTTCCCATGCCATCCACCCTTGCCGGGCTCCGTCTCTGGGTCTGCAGGAACGGCTGGGAGCCTTGGGGATCTCAGAACCCGGCCCTCTTGGCTGTGGCACCCAGCCCATGGGACTTGCAGGACATGTTTGCAATTTGTTTTTATTTTTAGACACATCTTCAAATAAAGTTTGAAAAATACCAGTCCTCACAAAACCAGGGCAATGTTCCCCTGAGTTTCCTTAAGCTGTAATTGTCGCTGCCTTCCTTATTCAGTCAGAGAACAGCCTTATCTTTCAGTGTGCGCAGCGAAGGACAACCGCACAGCCCTGCCTGCCTGCGATGTGGCGTCTCACCCTTCGGAGACTGCGTTTTCTGAATGTGACTAAATGTGATGTCTTCTTCAGCTAAGGGCTTCTACTTATTAAGCCCTCCCTGGCCTCACGAAGGACTGGCTACCTCCTTCGACATCAATGGTAGGAGGAGTCAGACTCTGCTTTTAACTTTAACCGTGGAACCCAGAAGCTGGGGTCAAGGAGAAAAGGGCTAGCATATCCCAGCAGCCACCCATGTGACTGACTGGACGATGGTGACTAATTTTCCTAGGAGGTATAAGCAGAGTTTCCTCTGTACTTCCCACTTTTACAAATGTGTTGTCTTGTGACCACATAAGCTAACTGGAGTTGGGGCACAGTCGGGTGTAAGCTACCCTCCTCCATATCCCCAGCCTCCCCTCTTCAATTTACTAGCTCCATGCTCAAACCAACAGCCCCTGGCAAACAAGAAAAGACCGACACGTGATTTATTCAACTGAGCATTCAATGCCTTTACAGATACTGTGTTTCACTGGGCAGTGATAACTGATAACTGAAAATCAGACAAGAGGAGAGGAGAGGTGGCCGTTAGTAGAGAACAAAAACCTAAAAGTGCTGATTTTAAATACAGCCAGCCTTCCAAATCTGTGGGTTCGAAATCCGAGGATATGAAGGACTCGCTGTAAGGGACTTGAGCGTGTGTGGACTGTGGTATCTGAAGGGGGTCCTGGATCCAATCCCCCACAAATATTGAGGGATGGCCGTACATGTGTTTCAAGTTGAATTAAAAATAGAGGAAGGGCATGTTACCAGGTGAGCTGCTGAGAAAAACTCAGCTCTAAAACAACAGTTTGTAAAAAGTCTAATCATTCAGGGACTAACATGCCAGGCATTAATGCCACTCCAAATGAAATCGCACCTCTCCTGTTTGACACACTGAAGGCTTGATGCCAGCGTGGAGAGCCCTTAGCTTGGCATGTGCGGGTCACGTGTGGCAGCTCGTTCCAGAAACTACAAGAGCCTGGGCTGAAATAATAATGTTGCAAGAGATACTAGAACATCAGACGGGGCAGAAGAGCCATTGTCCAATGTGAAGTGGGAAAGAAACAGCAAGAACAAGGTGATACAAAGCACATAAAAGATCCCTTTTGGGATCTTGTTTTGTGTTGTGTGTGTGCCTTCAATTTCTATTTTTTTAAAATTACCATACAGTAAAATTTACTTTCTGGAGGGAGGGGGTGTACAGTTCTATGAAAGGTAACACAGGTATACATCCCTGTAGCTACCATCAAGAGGATACAGAAAAGTTCCATCACCCCGAAGACTGATTCTACAAATAATTCTCCCAAACTTGCTTTAGCCAATAATAGGTACAATGAATAACAGGAGAGGTACCATGATTTGCCACCAAAATTAAGTGCCAGGAAAAACAAAAACGTTCACCCCAACCTCCCATACACTAACACCAAATTAATTGTGCTGGTTGGCTAGCAACCTTCACGTGTCTCTACGTTATAAAATTTGAGGTCTTTTAAAAGACAGATCCCCCAATTTTTCACCATGGTGTCAATACAATTCATAAAAGCATGTGGTTTTCTTTCCCTGTTGCTTCAGGGGCTTTCGAAACAGCTCTCCTGCTGGACTGTCCCACCTGTGGCAGGTGGGACAGTCCAGCAGGAGATTAAATCTTCACCTACTCAAACTTCTGTCAGGGTTGATTCCAGTTTTTTTTTTTTTGCGGTACGCGGGCCTCTCACTGTTGCGGCCCCTCCGGTTGCGGAGCACAGGCTCCGGACGCGCAGGCTCAGCGGCCATGGCTCACAGGCCCAGCCGCTCCGCGGCATGTGGGATCTTCCCAGACCCGGGCACAATCCCGTGTCCCCTGCATGGGCAGGCGGACTCTCAACCACTGTGCCACCAGGGAAGCCCAAGATTCCAGTTTTTTTCTTCCTAATTATTAGACATTCTACTCCTCTTTTGCTCATCTATGAGATGCTTAGGAGCCCAGAAGTTTGGAAGAGGGTAAAGAAAATGTGTCCATGTGGTACCTTTAACAGATTATTGGGATGCTGGCCATCTTGTCTACTAGGTAGTAGGTGGTCTCTCTTCTATTACTAGTGCTTTGTACGTGGTGGGGGAAGGCAAGAACACAACACTTTTCTGTTAAATCGCTTCAACAAGGACATGGCCTCTACGGTAAAACCTACGTTCAGTGGTGGAATGTTTATGTGACAGATTTTAAAGGCTCTGGTTTTTCCATGAATTTCATTTCAAGGGCCATGCACACGCCAGCTAGACCACTAGCAGGAACAGGATGCACTGGCCCCACTTTCTTCTGGAATCCAAGAAGCTCTACGTTCATTCAGCAAAAATTTATTGAGCACCTACTAAGTTATCAGACACCGAGTTAATGGCTCGGGATGTAAAACTGTGAAGATACAAAATCTCAGCAAATCTCAGTACTAAGGGTGAAGGAAGCTGACAGAGTCCTGTACGGCGACATGAAACTGGATATTAGGAATGGATGGTTAAAAAAACAAACAACAGCAACAAAAACCCCAGAAAAATTGAGGGGGGGGGCGGGTTTGGGAGTGTGGATAACAAAAGAATCTCCTTCGTCTCTGTCCCTCTGGACCCATCCCGAGCCAGCCCCAGCCCGAGAACTCACTTCCTAGCCTCAGTTTCCCGAAGCCGCAGCTTTGGGGCACTGGACGCGTTGCCCGAGGCACAGGGAACAGTTAAAAAGTTACAAAAATTACTTTAAGAAGGTGAAGTTGACACCGAAGTGCTTAACCCTGTTCCGCACATCCTTGCCTGGTTGGCATTTGCGTGTAAAATTCTTCCGGACGGGCCCCCTGAGCACTCAAAAGTCCTTTACCTCTGCAAAAAACACCTTGGAAAAAAAACTGTGTCGGCACGCAAGGCCCTCACGTGCGCTGCAGCACAACTCACCGGCGCGGCGAGGACCAAGTCTGCGTGGGAACTCACGTTTACGAGAAAGAGGGGGCGGTCACGAGGGGCGGCGGGCGCCTCGGCTCCGGCTTGGCGGCCGGCCGCCAAGGCCTCGCGCCTGCCGGGCGCCCGCCTCTAGCTCCCGGGCAGCGGGAACCGCGAACCGCGCCGTGGATGGCCGGGGAGGGAGCGCTGCGCCCCCTGGCGGCGGGGCCCGTCCCTGTCCGCTCCCGGCCGCCGCCGCCGCCGTCGCCGCGGGCCTGCCTCGCTCCATTTGCTGACTCCGGCGGCAGCGTCCCTCCGAGCGGCAGCTTCTCGGGCCTCCCGCTCCCCGCTCGGCATCTCCCTCCAGTCCCCGCCCCCTGCTCCTGCTCTGACACCCCCTTCTGCACGCCCAGCCGTCCCCAGCCGCAGCCCGGCCGAACGCGAGCGCCGAGTCCACCGCGGGCTTCGCAGAGCCTTCCGGCGGCTCCGGCCGCTCCATCGCGGCGCCCAGCGGGGGTGCGGGGCCAGCGCGCGGCGCGAGTGGGGCGGCGGCGCGGACTGTTCCACTACGCGTCCCCCCCCCCCCGCCCCCGCGCGGCGCGCGTGCTCCCCGGAACGCCATGGAGCCGCCGCGTTCCGAGCGGGCACAAAGGAGCGCGCGGCACAATGGGTGCGGCGAGCCCGTGGGCACCGGGCGCCCGCTCCGGCAGCTCGGCCCTGCGCGGGGGTGGGCGCTCTTCCCGGCGAGCGCGCTCCGGGCAGCCCCCCTGCGCGTCTCCTCCCTTGCTCCCGCCCCCACCCCAGCATGGATGTTGCAGCCACTCTCCCGTACGTCTGCTCCGGAGCCGCCGCCGCCGCCGCCACCGCGCGGCCGGCTTGAACCGCCCCGCACTTACCTGGGACACGAGTTCTGTACTTTGCAGAGCGGGCCCGCGCCGAGTTGGGGCGCCACGTGGGGGTTGGGGGGAGCGCGGGGCTGGGGAGTGGGGGCCGCGCGCGGAGGGCCAGGCCGGGGCGGCCCGGGGAGTTGCTGGGGGCAGCGGGCGGGCGCCGTGTATTTTCCCCTCTCTTTGTGTGTGTCCGTGCGCTGCGCTCTCGCGTGACGTGACGGGACTCCGTGTGTCATTTCCGCACAAGGACACAGGAGCCCCCGCTGCAGTGGAACCACAACCCCTCCGCCCCCACCCCCGGCCCGCCCCTCCCCCTCAGCGGGGCACACGCGGGACCGGCGGCGGCGCTCGGGCGTGAACGGCCGCGGCAGGGAGCTGGGGCGCGCACTCCGGGGACCCGGGCTGCCCGGCGCGCTCATCCGGTACCGCGCGGCTCCACGTGGGCCCGCGCCCGCTGCCCGGGGCGGGGAGCGGCGGCCGCGCACCCACGGTGAGCCGGGCCAGCGCTGGCTAACAATGTACCCTGCACACCGTGTGTTCTCCCCATCGCGAGTCATTTCTCTAAAACGTGGTTTCTTAGATACGAGGAGTTTGACCTGAAAAGCCTCTTTTTCTACTTTTTTTTTTTTCCTCCGCGGATCGGCGACTGTACTGGGCGCCTCCCCTCGCGCCCGCGCCTCAACAGCATTTTTGGTATCTCCGCCGTGGCCCTGGCCCCCCGGGCGAGTGTTCCCGCGCCGCGATCGGCACAAAGACATCGGGGCGCGGGGACCCAGCGGCCCCGCGGAGCCGGCATGGAGTCTGGCGGGCCGCGGGAGAGCGACCCCGGCGCTGGGAAACACTGGCTCAGGCCACTCCCCCAGCAGGGTGGCCGCCCTCTCTTGTAAGCCTGAGAGCTAAAAATCTGCCTTCTACTTGTAACCCGAAGTTTTGAGGTTTGAGGCCGCAGACCCAGAGATTCAGAAGTGCGCGCGCTCGCAGACCCACATGCCACAGACAAACCCACGGGGTATCTGCGCCAAGCTCTTAAAATAGAAAAACACGAGTCACCAACTCAGTAAAAGCTGATTCTTTCTATTCATGACTCCCGGACTGGAGATTCCAAGTTGATAAACACGAAACCTACCGCTCGGGTATTTTCTCAAGTCTCACTGACTTGAAGGAGTGTGGGGTGTGAGGGTCAGGGAAGCCCAACGCAGCAGTTAAGCCATGTTTATATTTAAGGCAAACAATGAGAATGTAAATTTTTAAAAAATCCTTTAATTTGCCGGTCGAAGAAAGTATAAAAAGAAAAATGCAAATTATCCCATCTGCTGCTCACAGCTGACTGGCTGCAAGGAAGGGCCATGTGGCCCAGCCCTGCGCGGTCAGTGAATTGGTAGAATAGATTTTAAAAGAAGGCATATGCTGGCTCCTTGCTGCCCAGGCGCGGGGAGGGTTTGAATTAACGTATAGTTTTGGATTACGTATCCTCTGCCAGACCGCTCCAACTGGGAATTTAGCAATTATGCAAGTTCTTCCCCTTCGGGTTTGAAATCAAGGGGCAAGAGGTTATCTAAGACCTTTGAGGAACTACGTGGAACGTTCTCGAACTGTATTTGGATAGCCGATTCTGAGAAGTCAGTACTAATTGCTATGCAAAATTAGCAAGCAGCCGGGAGAACCAAGCCCTGCATCCAGGGGGTGCTTTTATAAAAGAATCCATACGTGCTCAGTGTCATTCAAAACAGGATGATGAAAAGAATGGGGCCGAGATAGCAGCCCTTCAAATTCAAAAGACTTGGGTTGCCCTATCTACATTTAAAATAGGGCGGAGGGAGGAAGGGAGGAGGACCGCTTGGGGCAGAATGGTTAATTTATACATTCCCTGAAGACAGAATGGAGGTACTTCGATTTCTGCCGGGAACTTGACTTTTAACATTCGCACATTAAATAACACGTATGATATAGTACATCACTTGACTTAGTTAACAGATATAGCAGTTTTAGTCTCACCTTCAATTTAATGTGACAGTTATAATTAGAATTTAAAAAGCATAAGTTGCATTTCATTAATTCAGTTTTCTAGGGTTTCCCAGTGGAAAAGTTAGGAAGAGTTAAGAGTAGCATTTAAGCTCACTTTGCATTTTTAAACCACTTTATGGTTTAAAAATGTAAAATGACCTTGTTACATTTTTACAAAAGGGACTAGATGAAATATGTGTTAAGGGATGTATCTATAGCCAATCATTCACAAAACAACTCAGGTATTGGAGGAGAAATTAAATAATAAAACAATAGATATATATAAAATAATTAGAAATTAACATTTCTTTGTTCACATTGTTCAAAACCAAAGTTTTTGTCAAATACAATAATTTTATTAATAAATAGCATCTAAGGTAAGCAGCGTGCTTAACTGACTTAAACTGACTTTTCAAAACAATCTCTCAGGAAACTACAAAGTGACCTTGAGTATTATTCAAATTAATGTATCTTAATTTGCATAACTGGATCAGCATTGCTGCTTAACAAAGTAAGCTGTTCCAAATAAGTTATTAACAGATAGAAATGGAAGTTATTGCTATGTGGGAAAGGAAACTACCTACCTTCACATGGTTTTGTATGTTTATATGAATTTCTATTTTTTTTTAATAAGGAGAAAGGGAAAACAGATGCATTGGAATTGTATTCCAGTTGTATCTTGGAGCCTTTAAAAAACAATAGTTTTGAAAGTGCTATTGGATAAACATAATGCCTTATGAAAAAATATGAATAAACATGGAGTAAGATGGGGAGAGGAATGAGGTTTAAAAAACACAGTGCTTGCCTGACACAATCTTACAAAGTCAGTAGGAGTGACTGCTAATGGTTCATAAGGATATGTATAAAGACCTGAAAGAAATAACAACCTGAGATTTAGAAGTCTACTTGATTGGAAATTTCTTAATTAGCAAGGCATTTTTCAAGATTTCAAATTAGAGTTGCTGCAATTGATCTAATGAATTCATTTCCAATTTTACCTGAGTAAAAGGCAGCAGGGGGTAAACTGGCTACTTGGCCATATAAAGGACTCACATAAAACACTAACTGTAAAAACTCAAAAGGAAAATTACACAGCACTTAATGAAGAGTGGGATATCTTTAATGTCAATATATATAATTAAGAGTGGCAAGACAGACATCAGGTTTCAGGTATCTTTTAGCTGTTCTAAAAGTTTTGACCATTGCTAAAATGTATTTACAGTTGCCAAGACAGTAGGACTCTTTTCCCCCCAGTAGTTAAGTCAGAACAATGTAACAGATTTCACTGTTACTTGTAGACATTTCCACTTTATTTCTTGCCTGCTTCATGTAAAATTTTGCCAAGCCTTCAACTTCAAACAGAAGTAGCTGGCAGATCCAGATTCCGTGAATACTCACAACGGAGAAGTAAGAGGGGAAAAAGAGGAGGGGCAGAGGAGCCTGTATTAACTTTATTAAATAGAACCTACTGAAAGCCACCTTGCTGAATAACTTGCAAAACTGACTTTTGTTTGGGAAGGTGGGCTCAGGGAGTTGAGTTTAACCCCTTGTGTGCTGGGAGGTGGCAGGGAAGCCCTACCTTTAGTGGAATCTGGAGCAGGTAGTGACACACCGTGACCCAATGTGGAAAAAAATGAGATTTTGAATGAAAAGCTGCAGAGACTTTTGCTGGGCAGTTTTCCTTATGAGTAGAAGAACTAATGAATAATTTATAGCACCTTTAGATTTTAAGCACCCAGCATAACCATTAGGATCTGATTTTAGTTGAATATCTGGCTCGCACAATAGGAGTCTGCAAAAAGAAATATTAGGGAGAGTGAAAACTGCTGCAATCCCACTCTCAATCTCAAGCCCTTGAGAAAACAAATGGCAGTCTGAACTATAGCTCATTCTGAGCCCAGAGTGCTAGCTGGAGGCGCTGCAGCCACCAGGGCCCCCGAGCCCAGAGGGCACTCAAGGGCCTGCAGTCAGGAGTTCCCCACACTGATCACACAGCCGCGGCGACAGGCAGGAAGCAGGGAGCAGGGGGAGGCTGGTTTCCCAGCCAATCAGAGCCCACTAACAAAGAAAAAAAAAAGGAGATATAATACTGCTCTAGTAATTGGCTGGTTTTTAAGAAATTATTTCATGCTGTGGTTCAAAAGACTCTAAATGAGATGCTCTCCATACATACATATACATTTTTAAAGTCTTACTTGACTTGCCTGAAATCTTCTCTGTAAAATGAAATACATCGTAGAAATGAACTTGAGATCCAGTGATTCTACCTTTAGGAATCTATCCTAACTCAACCAAGGCTACATCTATCTACAAGAATGTTCATTGCAGGATCATTCATAATAGAAAAAAATTGGAGAGGACCTGGAAAATAGTCAAATGGATGACACATGCTATGTTATACTATGTCAGCTTTAGAAAGAGGGGAGGTACTCTTTTTTATGGGTACAGAAAAGTGTCTATGACATATTATTGAGTAAAAAGAAAATTATAGATCTCTATATAGTGTAATCCCATTTTTGTAAAAAAGGAGAAACATGTATGTACCTATCTGGGTGTGAATAGAAAAGGTCTGGAAAACATGGGTAACAGTGGATACCCCTGAGGTATAGAATGGTGGAAAGGAGGACTTACTTTTTCATGTTAAACCTTTATGAAATGTTTGATTTCATTTTTTTCCCCCACAATGAGCATCTATTGCTTTTGCAGCCCTTTCCCCCTCCCACAGACCCAAAAAGAGTCGAGTTGTCACCTTGGCCTAAGGAACAAAAGTCACCCTGGAGTAGCTAAAAGTCATGCAACACTGGTGTGAGTGCCTGGATTGACACCTGTCACCTGACTCCCCTTTATCAATCTGTTGTCATGACAGGAAAAAAAAAAGAAGAAATCTTAGTAATAATGCTCCAAAAGTAAATACAGTATTTGGCTACAGAATCCACAGCTCCCTTTCCCCAAGCTTCTAAAGTGTCAGCACAGTATTTTAGAGATGTAACCAAATATGTCTAAGGATTTCCCTATAATCACGGCACGTTAGGGCCTGAGAAGTAATAGATGCCAATGGCCTGATTGTACCAATAAGGAAACTGAGGCAAAAAGGAAAGGTAGCTTGCCCAAGGCACACCGGCCTCTGAAACGATGCTTTGGGGTTCCTTTTTGTATGTCACACCTACCAAAGGCCAAATAGGTTTAAAAATAAATGAGCCCACCAAAGAGTAACAGATACAAATGCAAATGCCTGCAGGAAGCGTGTAATCCGGGTTAAAGAGGACCACCCACTAACTCCAGGTTAGTGCTTCACACAGTTGTATTCATTAAAGTAGCAGCTCGGGGAATTTCCTGTCAGTCCAGTGGTTAGGACTCCACGCTCCCACTGCAGGGGGCACGGGTTCGACCCTTGGTTGGGGAACTTAGATCCTGCATGCTGTGGTGCAGCCCCAACATTTAATTAATTAATTAATTAAAAATAGTAGCAGCTCAGCCTCCAGCCTCATTCTTCAGTCCTCGGCAGCTTAACTCTCTTCCTCAAGAGGCCTCGTGGGTCCCAGTCTGGGGTGGAGGCCCCTGCTCTGCACCTGCATGGCACCTTGTTCTCTCCCTGTCATAGAAGCTGTTATGGACTGAATTGTGGCCCCTCAAATTTAGGTGTTGGATCCTAACCCCCAGCGTAGCTCAGAATGGGACTGTATTTGGATATAGGGCCTTTAAAGAGGTGGTTAAGGTTAAATGAGTTTATGTGAGTGGCCCTCAATCCAGTGACTGGTGTCCTTATAAGAGGGATGTGCATACACAGAGAAAAGGCCATGTCAGGACACATAGGTGGCTGTCTGCAGGCCTGGAAGAGAGCCTCAGGAGACCCCTGCTGGCACCTTGATCTTAGACTTCCAGCCTCCAGAATTGTGAGAAAATACATTTCTGGTGTTTAAGTTCCTCAGTCTGTGGTATTTTGTTATAGAAGCCTGAGCAGACTGACACAGAGACCCGGCTCATGTGAAGCTGTGATTGCCTTTTTATCTGTCTCCCCAACTAGAATGTAAACTTTTGGAGGGCAAGACCATGTTCCAGCACTCTCTCCAAGTGCCTGGCTCTGTGCTTGAGACATAGTCAATTCTCAACAAATAGTTGCTGAAAGAATAAGTGAATTGTTGTTAGATATCATATGTTCCATTTCTCTTTCCCTCTCTATAGATGAAGAAACAAAGGGTCAAAGGCTTGGAGCAGGACAGCTCCTAGTCTATGTGAACAGCGCCTCCTGGAATTGTCCCTGAACCATCTATGTGTTATAAGGGAATAGCCCAAAGGCAGGCAGCTAAGTCATGGCAGGATCTGGGCCACATGCCAGAACCCCACCACCACCCAATCTAGGGCTCCATCCACCCTTCTATACCAACTCTGGAATAATATCATACAGGTACAAAGTTCTTTCCATAGTTGTCTTAGTCTGCTCAGGCTGCTATAATAAAGTACCATACACTGGGTTGCTTAAATAGCAGAAATTTCTTTTCTCACATCTCCGGAAGCTGGAAGTCCAAGATCAGGGTGCTGGCATGGTTGGGTTCTGGTGAGAGCTGTCTTCCTGGTTTGCAGATAGCCACCTTCTTGCTGCATCCTCACATGGTGGATAGAGAGCAAGTTCCTTCCCTGGTATCTCTTCTTATTAGGGCACTAATCCCATCACAAGGGCCCCACACTTACAACCTAGTCATCTAACCCTAATTACTTCCCAAAGGCTCCATCTCCAAATAGCATTATGTTGGCAGTTAGGGCTTCAGCATATGAATTTGGGAGGGACACAAACATTTAATCTATAACAATAGCGTTTTCAAATTTTGTCATCCTGTTTGCCCTTGATCATAGACCTGAGAGAGGTGGAATAGCTATATCACCTCGCCATACCAATCCACCCCATTTTTATTTATTTTTTTTGGCCACACTGCCCACAGCATGTGGGATCTTAGTTCCCCAGCCAGGAATTGAACCGACGCCCTCTGCATTGGAAGCTTGGAGTCTTAACTGCTGGACCACCAAGGAAGTCCCAATCCATCCCATTTAAAAAAATAATAAATTTATTTATTTTTGGCTGCGTTAGGTCTTCGTTGCTGTGCGTGGTCTTTCTCTAGTTGAGGCGAGCAAGGGCTTCTGTTCGTTGCAGTGTGCAGGCTTCTTATGTTGTGGAGCACGGGCTCTAGGCGTGCAGGCTTCAGTTGTTGCAGCATGTGGGCTCAGTAGTTGTGGCACTCGGGCCTTAGAGCGCATGGGCTTCAGCAGTTGTGGTGCATGGGCTTAGTTGCTCCGCGGCACGTGAGATCTTCCTGGACCAGGGATTGAACCCATGTCCCCTGCGTTGGCAGGCAGATTCTTAACCACTGACCACCAGGCAAGTCCCCCACCCCATTTTTAAACAGATGGGAAAAAAAATAAAGCCAGGAGAGATGACATGGTTTGTAATTCATTCTTTCATTTAACAAATAATTATTGCAGGCCTAATATGTGCCAGACTCTAGATGCATAACTGGTAATTGGCATGACCGGCATTATATCCTGAGTACTAATTCTTCTGCTGTTTCCCAATTAATTCTGGTTATTTCCCAGTTTAGCTGCTTGAAACGCAGTAGTGCTAACCAGAATAGAATTTAATCTTTTCCTTTCAGAAAATTCCATTCTACTGTAAGACACAAGGGAGTCCTTAAGCACTCCTTCCTGCTCAGGCTGGGCATTTCTCTCTCCTCTGCCTTTGCTTGTGATGCTTCTATGGTGCCCTTGCCAACTCCTATTCATCCTTCGAAGTCCAGCCAAATGTCTTCTCTGTCGTGAGGTTTTCACCATCCCCGTCCCACACCAGAGGCAGTAGCACCCAGGACTATGCTCCCAGCGTTCTACTTACTCCTTTATTGCAGACAGTCCCTATCTCAGCCTAACTGGCGTTACCTGACTATACTGTTTATTTGTGTTTGCTATGATGCTCTTGTACTAGACTCCATGACGCCTCAGATGCATGTCATCCCTCCTGTTGCCTTCTGCAGTATCTCAAGTGGCTCTTCCGTGCTGTGACTGTGACACATGCACTCGCCGCTCCAGCTGACTGGACTTGGGGCTGAAGCTTGAAATGTGGGTAGTCACTCGAGGCTGCGTGTGGATGATGCCAGACCTTCCCAGGGGCTCGGTGCCAGCCCTGCTCAGCAGGCCTCTGAAACGGACAATGACAAACCCACACAATGTGTATGTATTGGGTGATGTTTTTCTTTCCTAGGACTGCCATTATAAAGTACCACAAACTGGATGGTTTAGATCATCAGAAATTTATTGTGTCAGTGGATCTGGAGGCTAGAAGTCCCAAATCGAGATGTTGGCTGGCTTGGTTCTGTCTGAGGGCTGGGACAGAACCAAGGACTGTCTGGGACTCTCTCCTAGCTTCTGTGGACCTCAGGCATTCCTTGGCACTTAGATGGCATTCTCCCTGGGTCTTCACATCCTCTCCCTTCTGTACATGTCTGTCTCTGTGTCTAAATTTCTTCTTTATATAAGGACACAATCATCTTGGATCAGGACCCACCCTAACAGCCTCATCTTAACTTGATCATCTGCAAAGACGATCCTATTTCCAAACAGACCCTATTTCACAGACAATGGGGGTAAGGAGTTCAACATCATCTTGGGGACACAGTCCACCTCATAACAGGTGGGAAAAAGAGGAGTAAGCTCACTTGGACTCAGTCCTAACATCCCAGAGGCACTGGGTCCCAGAGTGAACGTCTGCTGACAAGGTGGCTTCCTCTGCCACAGCACAACTCCAAGGATCACTGCCAACATCTCTGTCACTGCAGGAATCTGCTTTCCCTTTTCTTTCTAAAGAACGTGCCTAATTTAGTTTTGCTGTTCCTTGGGGACTTGGCCCTTTGCATTCACATTTCCATCCCTCCAGCCCTATTGCTGTCCTGCAGGTAGTAGGTGGTGATAAATGCTGTCACACTTGCTGGCTGTAGACTGCAGAGCTTATGAAGTCCTGGATTTGAACTCAGGCTCCCACTTGTACTAAGTGTGAGAGTTTGGACGCTGCTTAAGCTTTCAGCTTCCATTTCCTTTTTCAAAGCATGGGGCAACCCCACCTTACAGGGTGGTTATAAATGAGGCATGCAATTATGGGTAGCACTGCAGAGCAGCTGGTATAAGCTTAGTTCAATAAAGAATAGCTGTTATTTTTATTGGTTATAAATGAGGTGAGCAAACTGTTGAAATAACTAGCCCAGGCACGTAACAGTTAGGGTTTTGAAAAACACATTTCTAGTTTAGCAGAAAAAGCACAAAGGTTCATAAGACCACCCAGAATGCCATCTGGAAGACAGCGCTTTAAATTCAAACTCCACCCAGGAAGGAAAAAGGGTAGTGTCATATAATTCTAAAACATGTGATGGTCCCCAAACTACAAGTCTAATGTCCATTCTCCTTACCCCTCTCATAAGGAAAGGACAGTGAATCCTGCCATCTTTCTCCAGGACAGGCCCTGGTGGCCTCTGTTGCATGTTCACTTTGGTGCCACCAGAGCCCTGAGCTAAATGACCAAGCCAGCCAGAAAGTAAAGGTACTGCAAGCAAATCTCAGTCGATACATCTGTGTGTACGAAATAACAACTTTTATAATTTACTTTCTATCTTGAGCCCCAGCCTTTTGGAGTCCTCCCCACCCCCACCAGAAGCTTCCAGGGGCCTCTGCCCTCCAGGCACCTGCCCACATGGGTTCTTGCCTGTCTATCATTCTGCTCGCCCGTGCCCTGCAGGCAGCAGCTCTGCCATGCCCAACCAGGGACACGGTCATCTCTTTGCGAGGCTGCCTAGAACAGGGATACGTGATGCAAATGCCTACAGGAAGCGTGTAAGGAGAGCTCATGAGTGAAGCAAGCAGTCTGCCTGTTAGACACATAAGAACATCTTCAGGTCTACAAAGAAATGCACCAGCTCCTCTGTTTCTTTCAGCATGAGCCATCTTTAGTCTATCTTGTACTTCTTCACTTACGGAAAAAATCTGGGTTAAAGAGGACCACCCTCTATCGTCTGGAGAGCAGCAGTGCAAGTGCCATGATGAGTGGCAATTAACCCTTGGCTTCAGTGTAGGGATGAAACAGGGACTTCTAGGGACTCCGGCAAACTACAGCGTTCATTCCTTATCTAAGGCAGGCAGCCTTGGTGCCATAAAGGACTGAACACAGTGTGGCCCAAACTGCTAATTATTCAAGAGAAGCCCCAACCCGGACTTTTATGTAAAATTGCCTAGATTTGTAATGCTGAGCGACTGAAATTCACATGGCCAAACAAAGTCAAATGTAACCCACTGGCCTTTACTTTGTGGTCACAACTCACCGCTACAGCTTCTTGGGGGTAGGCCTGCTAGAGAGCCCACACAGCAGCCCTGCCTGTCCCCACTACTCTGTCCAGGGTCTTCCTGCTTCTGCCCAAGACAGTTTGCCTCTGGCTCAAATCTTCTCCCTGCTGGGGCTTAAGCTTTTAGAAACAAAAGCTTGAGGGCGATTTCAACTTTCTGCCCCATCTCATCCCTTCGCCAAGATGATAAACCCAGATGGGAATATCTGCTAGGAGACAGGGAAGGGAAAGGAGGAAATACCAGGAGAATAAAAATATAGATGAGTATCTCAAAGATATTATCTTGCCACACATACTTACTGAACATATTTGATCTGAGGCTATTTATAAAACAGTTTCAGAATTTCTCTACGCTATGGACTCTAAGGAAGAAAGCACTAGGAAAATCTTTTAGAAAGGAAATCCCAATTCAGCCAATTAATCAAGATTCCATTTTTCACGGTAAAATAGATGTATCTAACCTAGCATCTTGTTAATAATATAGTATGATGTAACACTTACTTTTATTAGTATAGGTCCCTTGTATTCTTGATTCTGCCATGGGCAATTTCTGAATTCAGTTATAAGGTTTTTGAAAAAATATGTAATACCTTGAAGGTTTGAGTTAATAGTAAACACAATACTAGTTATTACTGAGCCATCATGGATTTAAAGGACTAACGTTATTACTGAGCCATAACTGGTTTAAAGGACTAAAGCAATATAACCCTTGTGCTCTGGGAAGATGAAAGATTTGGGAGCAGAAAGTTCACACTCAAATTACCTTTGTTTCATCATTTTCTTTGGTGGTGGGAGAGAGATGCTGGTCTCACCGTGATACTGATTTGAGTGGTCAGGAATGGGGCAAGAATATTAGAAATATACCTTCAAATAAATGAACTTATTACCCTCCTGACCTATATAATCAGCATGGAGCAAAGAGGAATAATTGCCCTGCAGCACACGAGTATGTGAATTTGAGGGAAAAGGTACCAGAGGAATCCAATAATCCACGTTACCTGCTTCTTCCCTCTGAATATTTTACACTAGAAATTAGAGAAGTTTTGGGTTACTTTCCTCCAGTAAAGTTACAAACATTTTTTTAAAGGAGAGTATTAGTATCAGCAGAAATAAATGGCATATCTATAGTGGCAGGGAGAAATGAATGTTTTGGGACAAATATGGTGCTTATGTTACGATGCCCTAAGACTCAAAACATCTGGTATTTCCTGAATTTTCCTTCTAGAGATACTGAAGTTTTCAAATGCTGTCTATAATAAAATACATGACACCCAAATTGACATCTAATGATTTAATAACATTTAAATATTAAAAAATTAAGACACATAAAAGGTACAGCTTCTGTAGCCATGCAAATTCTTCGTGAGATGCTTGATGCAATCCTAGTTTTCAGTAAGTAAACTTTGTACTTGTGGAAACTGCATTTATTCAGCCTTGACATTAGGAAAGTAAGCAAATTATTTCAGTGCCAAAGGGATCGCTCACCTAGGCTGGAGTAAGTGAATGTGCTTTTCCAATGCTACACTCCCAGAGAATTTTTGCAGTGACAGAATTAGGCTCACGTCAATTGTGGAGAGAGGTGGGGGAGACCATTAGTACCTAAATATAGGGCTCAGCACCCATGCAGTTGGCAGGAGGAGGTGAGACCCCTTGGGAAGATGGCGTGGCCGGCTTTAACGTGACAACAGCTTTCAAAACTAAACAAATATTTACTGAACACCTATGACTGCAAAGCTTTGAGTCCTTTGGGGAATTAAGAAACAGATAAGCAAGGTCCCTGTCCTCAAAGAGATGTCATTCTACCCCAGGAATCAATCATGAACCCTGAAAACTGTGATATAAAGCAGAAGGCAGCACCAGAGGAGAGACCCAGAGCGGGGATGAGTGAGGAGCCAGAACAATTCAGGAAGGCTCTGTGGAGAAGGGGCTGTCCTAGGAGCCCGTAGGAATGCTGAGCAGGATTCTGACCCACAAAGGCCGGGTGAAGGGCATTCTGAGTGGGGAAAACTATAGGCAGTAGCTAAGGCAAGAAACTGCAGGTCCTATTTGGAAAACTTTAAATAGCCCTTTTGAGTGAAACACAGAGAGCCTTCAAGTTAGAGGGTGGGCAGAAGAAGGTAAGATGAGAGCAAGAGGTGGTGGACAGATTAAGTCTTTTGCTGGTGTGTGCCACAAATCTTCCAAAATCCAACACTCAGCTTGGTGTTTGACAGTTTCATTGAAGACACATGTGACCTCTGGCAGCCGTAGGGCAAGAAGACCCTGATCCCAAAACGCTACTTCGGCTGGTCTCTCAGACTGCCTTTCCCTGACTCCGTTTTAGTGACCCAGCGGTAACTCAGAAGTGGGAGGATGCCAGGAAGGGTGATGGGGACAGAAACTAAAGGTAATGATAACTGATCACTGCCCCCCCTATAGCCTTGCACCTCCATGCAGTTTCCAAGAAGCCCAGTGTGTGTGTGTTCAGCGGGTGTACCTATAAGTACTGGAGCAGGGCAACATGTTTATACAAAGAAGGAAAAGCTGCTCCTCCAAATCAAGAAATTTAACAAAGAAGTAACCGAACTAAGAATTTCTGAACCTGCTGGGTGACGAGAGATCACCCACAAAAGGCAATCATAAATTTAAGATTTCATGGCATTCATGTAATAGGGTTAATATTCTCTGCACGGAATTTTCCACCTTTGCCTGTCTTCCCTTTTCTTACTGCTTTATTTTTTGTTTTTCTGGTCACGCTGTGCAGCTTGAGATATGTCAGTTCTCCGACTAGGGATCGAACCCAGGCCCCAGCAGTGAAAGCACTGAGTCCTAACCACTGGACCGCCAGGGAATTCCCTTGAATTTCAATTAGTTTCAACCTAATAACGGCTTTTTATAGCCAACCAGAAACTCCTGCAGTAATCAAAGGCTCTAAACTAAAAACTATAGTGCTAATATGTTGTAAGCATTCAGGGGATCCTGGATAAAGCACAGTCAAACCCCCTGATAATGCACTCATCAAAAATATAATTTTAGATATACTTCAGAATTGGCAACTGGTTCCCATTTCTTGCCTAGCCCCTATTTGAGAACAAGGCAGGGATAAGGGTCAGGGGTAGGGCTTAAAGTTATACACTAGGGTGGGGAAGGGGGTCTTGGAGTGGAGGCAAAGGTCATGAAGGTGAAGGAAAGTCATGGGAACTTGTTTCAGAAAGAGAGGAGGTGAAGGGTGAGTCCCTGGTCCTCAGTATTCTCCCAGATGAATTTCTGAATCTGGCCAACTAACTGGTACATTTCTGGGATCATGGATGCTATCCTGTTGCCTCTGGACTCAAAATTATCCCCAAAAATATTTAAGTTGGAGCCAACCACCACCACCAGGTGGCACCAAATCACAGTTGAGTTGGGCATGAATTTAGATAGGGCAGCTAGACTCCCAGAATTCCTCACCAGCTAGCTCTATACTGGTCATTTTTTTTTGTTAATCTTACAAAAAATTGTGACCTCACATTTTACATCACTGAATTCTTTGGATATCACATATCCAATTACTAATAATTGAGGCAAGTATTCTCTTAGTAGACTAAAGACCAAAAGAGACTAAATTAGACATTGTGCTAATTGCTTTATAGACATTAGCTAGTTTAATCCCTCAAAAACCTATGAGGCATAGTATGAAAATACCTATTTTTATAGGCAAAAAATTCTCAACTGTTGACATTTTCATCTAGTACAGTCTAACAGTTATTACTAAACTACTCGTTGGGTGCTGAGCTCTATATATATACTTCATAGCTTGAGCTTATTAATTTATCTGATTCAAAATTTTGATATGTGTATTTTATGTCTGCTTGATTGATCAATTTCTGAAAGATGTGGCTAAAATCTTTTAACTGTAACTTGATTTATCCATTTCTCCCTGCATTTTTTTTTTCAGTTGTTCCTTTGTATATTTTGAGGCTGTATTGTTCAGTGCATACATGTTTTTTATGGTTATATCTTTTTGCTCTATTGTTCCTTTTATCAGCATATAATGCCCTTCTTTGTCCATTATATTTTTTTGCCTTATATTCTATATTGTCAGATATTAATATTCCTTTCCTTTTTTCTTTTGGCTCATATTTTTTTCCATCTTTTATTTTCAATCTTTCTGTGTCTCTTTGTTTTAAGTTTCTCTTTTAGACAACTTATTATTGGATATTGCTTTTTTTTTTTTTGCGGTACGCGGACATTTCACCGCTGCGGCCTCTCCCGCTGCTGAGCACACGCTCCGGACGCGCAGGCTCAGTGGCCATGGCTCATGGGCCCAGCTGCTCCGTGGCATGTGGGATCCTCCCGGACCGGGGCACGAACCCGCGCCCCCCGCATTGGCAGGCAGCCTCCCAACCACTGCGCCACCAGGGAAGCCCCCGGATATTGCTTTTTAACTGAATCTGAGATTCTGTTTTTTTAATTGGTGAATTTAATTAATTTATTATAATTCGTTCTCATATAGGTACTAATTTCTGCCATTTTATTCTATATTTTTCACTTATTACACAGTTTATACTTCTTTTCCCTTTTTTTGTTTTCTTTTTTAATTGAGGTACAAATACATATAACATAGTTTCAGGTGTGCAACATAATGATTAGATATTTGTATATACTGAGAGATAACTACCCCAGTAAATCTAGTTAACATCCATCACCATACATAGTTAACGAAGTTTTTTTAGGATTTACTCTCTTAGCAACTTTCAAATATGCAACACAGTATCACTAGCTGTAGGTCACTGTGCTGTACGTTACCTCCCCACGACTTACATTTTATAACTGGAGGTTTGTGCCTTTTGACCACCTTTACCCATTCCCCTCCTCCCCCATCCGAACCCCTGCTGCTGGCAACCACCAATCTGTTCTCTGAATCTATGAGTTCAGTTTTTTTCAGATTCCACATGTAAGTGGGATCATACAGTATTTATCTTTCTCCCCTTTCTACTTTCTATTGGGTAGGGTTTTGTTTGTTTGTTTTTGCTGGCTTAAATGTTGAGCATTCCAGTTTGCCTGGAATCTGTCTTACTTCAAAACTCATGTTTTGTCTTTTGTACCACACCAAGAGTTAGATGTCATTGGAACCTTAGAAATTTGTCATCTACCCACTGAATCTAAAACTGGTATTGGTGTGAAAATTATTTGGAAGTTTATAAGAAATGTTGATTCCTGGACCTCCTCTTTAGAGATTCTGCCTCAGTAGGTCTGGGTAAAGTCCTGAATCTACAGCAAGCCCCTGACTTTGATGCAGGTGGTTCACAGACCACATTGTGGGAATACTGTTCTCATCCAACCCCACAGCTTTCCAAATAGCAAGCTTTACACTTCTCTTTGCTCTTTAAATATTGCTTTTTAAAGATACACCCCTGGGTGGGCTCTACAATCTCCTTTATATTGTCCTATATGTTAAAAGAATTCTCTAGACCTACTTTATATATAATTTATATTCTTCTAATTAGTTTCCAATCCAATGTTCCTTTACTATTGCTCTATCTTACTTGCTTCCTTCATCATTATAAACACATATTTCCTGGGAGTACCCTAGCGGTCTAGTGGTTAGGACTCAGTGCTTTCACTGCTGTGGCCCTGGGTTCGATCCCTGGTCAGAGAACTAAGATCCTGCAAACCGCATGGCGGGACCAAAAAAATGAAATAAAATTTTAAAAAATTAAAAAATAAAATAAAAACATATTTCCTTTGACAGCATTTACTGAATGTCAACCTCTGTAATGGGTGCGGAGATAGGGGCTTTCGAGCACTCAGCAGCCACTTTGCTAGTAAGCACGACTGTCTCCACTTCTGAAAGGCAAGACAAAGCTTGGGGAATTTGCCTAATGTCACATTCAATGGGGAAGCTAGTATTTGAACCCAGATCTGTCTGTTCTATTTGTTATATCCCACTCTGCCTTCACAGAGACTCTGATCCTCAGAAGCCCACAGTATAGTGGTGAAAGACACAATCTCCCTCTCTGGTCATCTTTGTATCCAAGATAGTGCTTTGCACATAGTCACACTTAATAAATGTCAGTGAAAAGAAAACATGAATTTATCCTGGTTTCTTACTTCTTTCTCAGTTTATGGTTTCCAAGTCAGGGGAATCACAATCGGGTAAAACAGAGAAGTAAAGAGGACCGTTTGGAAAAACACAAATTCGGAGACAAAACAGAAAGAACACTCTATGTCACACAGTGAGTTTCTTCCTCTGAACAGCTACTGTAACAGATCATCAAAGTCCCATTATGTGAAAATGCCCATTATAATAAGCTAGGGCTACTTTCATTTTGAACTCTTCAATTTATTTTTCTAATTAATTCAGTAAAAGTCTTTAGGTGATACAACATGTAATATTACTACTATTTTCTCCTTCCTGGACTCAGTTTTATAATGCTGATGTTGAACATAATAGAGCAAGCAACTATAGGTAATTGTAGAAATTATTGTTGGGAATTTGCATATGAAATACACACCTTTTACTGCCTCTAGTTGGCATTGTTAACTCAGTTATAAATAGTACAGCTGACATACTGCAAACAGAAAGTGCTTTTTGATGGGCAAAAATGGAAGATTGCTACGGAGGAGGAAGTGTTAGCACACAATGTTTAAGTTGGAAAGCTTTCATTAGCACTAGTCAAGGGGGAAAGTGATTAATTTACTAATCATGGCCTTCCTTAAGAATCCAATCATATAGAAAGACTTACAGTAAAGCTTTCTAAAAACAGATATTTATGCTACTATTTAGGTAAACAAGTAATACATCCAGTCTATAAACATATTTGAAGAGTGTTGATGGGCACTTTTAAGAAAATGAAGCAGTTCCCTTCGGATTAATCTCTTGCTGTGTATATGTGGTGAGGCAAAGGAAATAATAGGACTGAGATATAACATTGGAGAGTGCAGTTTATATTTATACCACTCTTGAAGATAAAGCTTACACTGGGGTCATTTTGCTGAAATCATCTACTAGAATTTGAAAATTTAAAAACTATTTGAAAAACTTTAACCATTGAGAAAGAACAAAAATATGCCATTCATTGTGACTGTATGACCATAAAAATTATAATTCATAGGGCAGTATTTTTGCGGTGTTTTATACTGCTTGAGGGCAAAAATTCAATCACTGTTACCATGCAGGCTGTTTCAATCATTACGAGGCATAGGTACAGACTAGTGATGACTTTTGTAAATGATAAAACATTTGCAGAAATCGTTATATTTTTATGGGCTGTAATACTTCAGTTTTCAAAAGTTTGGGGTCATTTTGGGTTTTTTTTGTTATGGGTATAAAGCAACTATGACACAGAATTTTAATGCTGAACTACTCATCCAGATGACAGGAGAGGTGAGGGGGCTAGGGACAAAATTTTCTTCCTACGCATTTGTTTTTAGGCATTTATATTTGCCTGAGTGCTTTGGTACCATGGTGACAGCTTAGCAACAGCTAGATGAAAATTAAGGTAATCTGCCATGCCAGCCTCTGATCATAAAAAGTTGGTAGGTAGGACACTGGGAAGAAAAATACAGATGTTTAGACATTTAATGGTTTAATCAAAAAGAGACTTGTTCTATTACCTGCCCTTGTCCGTCTCTTCACCTTCTCTCTCTCTCTATCTCTTTATAAAGAGATGAGGATCTAAAAAAAAAACAAAAACAAGAAACAACCCAGGGCTTCCCTGGTGGCGCAGTGGTTGAGAATCTGCCTGCCAATGCAGGGGACACGGGTTCGAGCACTGGTCTGGGAAGATCCCACATGCCGCGGAGCAACTAGGCCCGTGAGCCACAACTGCTGAGTCTGCGCGTCTGGAGCCTGTGCTCCTCAACAAGAGAGGCCGCGATAGTGAGAGGCCCGCGCACCGCGATGAAGAGTGGCCCCTGCTCGCCGCAACTAGAGAAAGCCCTCACATAGAAACGAAGACCCAACACAGCCAAAAATAAATAAATAAAATTAAAAAAAAAAAAAAAAAAAAAAAAAAAGAAACAACCCAAACAAACCCCGTATTTAAATTGATGAGATGAAACAAAAATTAAACCTTTTTAAATAGGAAATAAAACAACACACTTTATTCTTTCTTAAATAGGATCTAATGATCACAACATGTGCATGGAAAGTGTTTTTTGTTTTTTTACTTTTTGTTTCTGGCTTCGCTGCGTGGCACCCGGGATGTTAGTTCCCAGACCAGGGATCAAACCCATGCCCCCTGTAGTGGAAGTGCGGAGTCCTAAGCACTGGACTGCCAGGGAAGTCCCTGGAAAGTGTTTTGCAAAGACATTTCCAAAGGGTTTTTTCATACTAACGGACACTTGATTTCTGTTGATGGCTATTAAAGGGACAAAGTTACATACCTTTGGACCAGCAGATTTGGATGACATGATGGATACTGTCATTTTTAAAGACAACATATGATGTCTTTCATTATCTTTATTATAATTTATATGTAAAATAGAGAAAGTAAAATAATCTGAAAGGAAGAACATAACCTTTGGAAAGCTAAGAGGAAATAAAATCACCTTGATTTTCAGGGCTATTAATTTTATTTCAAATACCCTGGTAATGGTAAAATACAGGTTAAATCAAATAGTCCTTAGCTAGTTGAACAGACATGGCAAATGGACTTCAACTTGCCTGCTGGCTCTGACACAATAATAGTGGCCCTGGAGAGCTGTGTTGAGGAGGATTCTGAGGTTCTGTAGGAAAAGGGCTGTGAATGATGAGTGAATGCCTGTCACAGCTGAGAGGGAGACTAGAGGGTAAAAGACTTGTTAAGTGCAATGTGGGGGGTGGAAGGGAAGGAGGGTTAGCCCAAAGCACCCAAATACAGACTGTAAATTTAAGTCTTACATTTTATAATATAATGAATGCAAATCTTACATTTAATTCCATAATATATATATCTGGTATGCTATACAAGTTTAAAGGCTCATTTGTAGTTAAATTACCTAACGTTAACTTTGTGGGAAAAAAATATGTTCTTAGACAATGTGCATGTTCATTCTGTGGCTTCCACAGTACCTGGCAGGCTTCTGAGTATCCCTGGGAGTCTCTGCACCCCATTTAGTGACACCCACACCTGGAAGATTGATAGAAATAAAACAGTTTAAATTTGTGCATGATAATGTAAGACTCAGAGAAGTAAATTAACCTGCTTGTCAATAGCAGAGCTGGGATTTGAAGACTCTAAAGCCTAATTTCTTGTTTGTTTGGTTTTTTTTTGGCTGCACCATGCAGCATGTAGGATCTTAGTTCCCAGACCAGGGATTGAACCCGTGTGTCCTGCAATGGCAGCTTGGAGTCTTAATCCCTGGACCACCATGGAAGTCCCTAAAGCCCAATTTCTTAACAAAGAGTCTGTCTATATTATTCCAAAGACAAGTACCAGGATTCCCTGGGATTCAGGGTTTGGTATTAAATTACTGATTTGAAAAAGAATTTTTGGGGCTACAGAAGACCATACGGTAACTAGTAAGTTGGCAATTACAGTACTGCTGTTAAAGAAAAGCATGGTTTCCATTTGGGGTTATGGAAAATTTACAGAAATAGTGGTGATGGCTGCACAACAGAGTGAATATAATTAATGTCACTAAATTGTACACTTAAAATTACTAAAATAGCACAGATTATGCTATACATATATATATATATATTACCACAATAAAAAAAAAGAAAATTGTGATTCATGGATTAGAAGATTAATATCGTTAAAATGGCAATTATCCAAAATTAGATCAATAGATTCAATGCAGTCCCTATCAAAATCCCAGCAGGCTCTTTTGTAGAAATTGACAAGCTGATCCTAAAATTTTTATAGAAATGCAAAGGACCCAGAGTGGCCAAAACAATTCTGTAAAAGAACTACAAGTGTAAATGGGGAAATCTGAATAAGATTGATGGACTGTATCAACGTCAGCATTCTGGTTGTGATCTTGTCCTATAGTTTTACAAGATGATACCATTGGGGAAAATTGTAAATGGTACCTAGAATCTCTCTGTATTATTTCTTACAACTACTTGTGAATCCATAATTACCTCAAAATTAAAAGTTTAATAAAAAAATAAGCTGGAGGACTTCTACTTCCCAATTATAAAATTTAATATAAAACTGTAGTAATCGGGCTTCCTTGGTGGCGCAGTGGTTAAGAATCCACCTGCCAACGCAGGAGACATGGGTTCGAGCCCTGGTCCAGGAAGATCCCACATGCCACAGGTCAACTAAGCCTGTGTGCCACAGCTACTGAGCCTGCGCTCTAGAGCCCATGAGCCACAACTACTGAAGCCCGCGCACCTAGAGCCCGTGCTCTGTAACAAGAGAAGCCATCGCAATGAGAAGCCCATGCACCGCAACGAAGGGTAGCCCCCGCTCGCCGCAACTAGAAAAAGCCTGCGCACAGCAACGAAGACCCAACACAGCCAATAAATAAACAAACAAGTAAATGAAAATAAAGATATAGTAATCAAGGAAGTGTGGTTCTGGCATAAGGACAGACATAGAAATCAATGGAACAGAATTGACAGAAACAGACTCTTGTATTTAGGGTCGACTGATTTTCTACAAAGTTGCTAAGGCAACTCAAAGGAGGAAAGAATAGTCTTTTCAACAAATGGTTCTAGAACAGCTGGATATCCACATACAAAAAAAAATTAATTTAGTCCAGTGGTTTTCAATGGGGGAGATTTTGGCTTCCCAAAGGCAGGGAACTTTTGGCAATGTCTAGAGACAATTCTGGTTGTTGCAGCTGGGGTTGGCGTGCTACTGGCATTTAATGGGTATACACCAGAGATGCTGCTGAACATCCAGCAATGCACAGGGCAACCCCACAACAAAGAATGACCCAGCCCAATATGTCAACAGTGCTGAGGATGAGATACCCGATTTAAACCTTGACCTCACACTTCATACAAAAGTTAACTAAAAATGGATCATAGACCTAAATGTAAGAGCTAAAACTATACAACTTTGAGCAAAGAACATTGGAGAAAATCTTTGTGACTTTGGGTTAGGCAAAGATTACTTAGATATGACACTGAAAGCATGATCTATAGAAGAAGAAATTGATAAATTGGACTTCATCAAAATTAAAGACTTTTGCGCTTCAAAAGGAATCATTATGAAAATGAATTTAAGCTATAGATTGGGAGCAAATATTTGCACACCATATAGCAGATAAAGGACTATATTCAGAATATATAAAGAATGCTTATATCTCAATAAGACAAACAACCCAATTAAGAAATAGGCAAAAGATCTGAACAGACATTTCGCCAAAGAAGATATATAAATGACTAACATGCTCATGAGACGATGCTTAACATCATTAGTCATTAGGAAAATGCAAATACAAATCACAATGAGATACAGTCTCATTCCTATTAGAATAGCTATAATAAAAAATGGAATACCGGGGACTTCCCTAGTGGTCCAGTGGTAAAGAATCTGCCTTGCAATGCATGGGATGCACAGGTCTGATCCCTGGTCAGGGAACTAAGATCCCACATGCTGCGGGGCCACTAAGCCCGCGCCACAACTACTGAGCCCACACACCGCAAGGAAAGATCTTGTGTGCCACAACTAAGACCCGACACAACCAAAAAAAATAGCAATAAAAGAAAAATAAATAAATATTTTTTTTTAAAAGGGAATACCAAGAGTTAGCAAGAATGTGAAAAACTTGGAACCCACATGTGTTGGAAAGGTAAAATGATACAGTCACTTTGGAAAACGGTCTGGCAATTTCTAACAGGTTAAACATAAATTTATTATAAATTTTACTCCTGAGGATCTACTCAGGAGAAATGAAAACTTATGTCCACATAACGACTTGTACATGAGTATTCACAACAGCATTATTAATAATAGGTCAACAGTAGAAACAACCCAAATGCCAATCAACTGGTAAAGGGATAAATGAATATAATATATCTGTTCGATGGAATATTATTTAGCAATATAAAGGAATGAAATAATGATTAATTCCATAACATACATAAACCTCAAAAACATTATGCTAAGTGACAGAAACCAGATGCAAAAGACTAAGTACTGTAAAACTCCATTTATATAAAATGTCCAGAGAAGGCAAATCTATAGCAACAGAGAATAGATTAGTGGCTGCCTAGGATTGAGGGTGGGAGCAGGTGTTGACTGCAAATGTGCACAAGGGATCTTTAAAACTGAATTGTAGTGATGCTTGCACAACTTTGTAAATTTATTAAAAAAGCATTGGATTGTATACTTAAACTAGATGAATTTTATGATATGTAAACTATACTTCAATAAAGCTGCTTTTGAAAATGCAATTAAAGCAATTCTAAATCTTCAAAAAAAGAAGAATAAAAGGAAAGAAAAGTACAGAACTGCATAAACAGGCAGCAATTAGGAAGCTCACAATTAATTGATCGTATTCCACATACACAAGTAAGTTTAAGTAACTGTGCAACTCATGATATAAGGGAGGAGGACAGGCAGGGAGACTTCATTGAAATGTGACAAGTGAGAAGTAATGCGAATAGTAAAGTTATGATGATTAATTTAAGGAAGGAAAGGTTGCAAGTGTAGCTTAATTCTTTGAGGATGATGCTGTTTTCTCCTTCATTTGAAGGCTTACAAAAAAAGAAAGATCCAAACAATAGAAGACAATAACAAAACACAATAAACTCATACTGTTATAGCATGAAAGATTTGAGTCAGATAAAGGTTATTTTGTTTCCCTTCAAACAAACCCTAGGAGTTTCTAGAGTCCTCTTCTCCCAAGTCCTTGAAGAAGGAAAGACGGCTCCTCAACTCTTAGAAAATGGTTTCTCCTTGGTTTTGGCCAAGAGCAGAACCTAACACAACTGCCTGAGGGCCTTTCCCGTCCTAGGAGATTGTGAACCTCAGTGGGAAGAAAGAAGTCATCCTACTGAAGTGTGGCTGGCTGAGAACCTGCAGTGAAGCAAGAGGAAAATACATAGAGATGTGAATCCATTTTGAGCATCGTCTCGAAGGAATGGGAACCACCAACTGAAAAGATTAATCATTCAGGCTAAAGAATTTTAAGGGAATTTATTTCACAGTTTTAACTTGCTGCTGTGGAGAACCTGCAGGGGCACTATTTTTCCAAGACAAAGACTTTCTTAGTAGCAGGTTGGGATGTTGACTTATGAGTATTTACCGTATACCCATTTATCCCAGAGAAACCAATCAGGAATAAAAATTCAATATACCTTGTTTAGAATTTAAGCTACTTATCAATAGTGGTGATGAAGACTGCAGCACCATGAAAAAATGTTTATGATGTATTATGTAAAAACAGCAGGACCCAAAGTTGAATTTATACTATAAGTACAACCATGCAAAAAAGATAGGCATAGCAGAAAAGGCTGGATTAAATACAAATGAAATGGTGATACTGATTATGTGAGCATGGTGAGACTGAGAGTAATTTTTTTCTACTTTCCAAAATGTCTTTAGAAGTGTTTATTTACTTAAATGCATCAAAAAGTGAAATCTTCCCAACAACAGTCAAGGCAGTGGGGAGCCTACTCATCTGCTCAGGATGCACAGTGACCGGTATACTATCAGTCTTAGACGTGAGCAGATCACATTGAAAGAAAGCTGATAGAGCTTCTCCATGAAGATGGAATCAGCATCTATAAAAAGAAAGAAAAGGAATGAAAGCCTGAGAAACTTTCTCTTTCTACGGAAGAGTAAGAAATACATGTCTAGGAAGAATATTCCTCTACCGGTAGAGGCCTAAAACCTAGCACTTCAGCGCCCCAAGGGCAGGTGGGGAAGCTAAAGGGGTGGACACCACTGTCAGTTCTGGCCACACTGGGTTCTCCCCAGGTGACCTTCTTTTTCAAAAGTACGTTATCTCCTTAATGTAAAGGCAGGATCCCTTCTGAAAAAATAAAACAGTTAATTTGAGAAGGGATTAGGAGTGATGGTAGGAAATGGAGAAAGAGGTAAATGACAGTCTTGTTAGATTGCTTTGTGTTTTAAAAAGAAAGAAAGTGCAAATAGCTTTATTATTACTAAAAGGTGATTAACAATAATGGAAACTATTAATAACAATGGAGTGACAATTGTTTCCTCACAAATAGATTAAAAAGTCAACCCAATCCATCTCTGCCCTTTTGAGTTTTAGCAAAGGTGTGGCATGCCTTCTCCAGATTGAGAGGCAGTCATTAGATTCTAAAGATAAATCCTGGAACTTCTATTGGTCAGAAAGGTGAGATCTTAACAACAGGATTTCACAGTGGGAAGACAAATGAAGGGGCAGGAAAGAATCTTCCTGAATCTAAGAGCTCTAGGAAGGAACGTGAAAAGAGTTTTCTGAAAGCAACGTTCTCCTTGTCTGTGATGGACCTGCTGTTTAGTTAGTCTTTTATTTTTTTTTTGGCTGCGCCATGTGGCTTACAGGATCCTAGTTCCCTGACCAGGGATTGAACCCAGGCCATGGCAGTGAAAGCACTGAGTCCTAACCACTGGACTGCCAGGGAATTCCTAGGTAAGTCTTAAAAAAGAGAGAAAGAAAAAGAAGTAGCCTTTAGCTGCAATTTTGTTGATTAAACACAATTCCCCCAAAGCCACTTGCCCAAAGAGATCTATGTTACAGCAACTTGTCAGGTTTTGAAAGATAATCACGGATTATTCAGATTACTTTCTGGTCACCTGAGTGACCAGAATGTTGTAGGTACTGGGCCTTAAAAAACGTGTACATCTTTTTGGAGCATTTTGCACTAATGTATATGTCTTTTACCCCAAGTCTGTAGGTTTCACCTGCATGCTGGGCCATAGCAATAACATTGGCATAGGTAAGAGAAAGTCTCAAACATTAGAGAACGAGACCTGGACCAGGCACACAATGTCACTGATCACTTATTTTTAGGTGTGACTGGGTTACCACATTATATAAGAAAACATGAAGAGGATTTAGTGTTGTCATCAAGTAAAACTCACAACAAAGTTTAATGATAGTCATAATCCTTATCTTCTTTCAAAATAACTAACAGTGAATGGCAAATAACTCACTATCTAATCAATATCTAATTGATACTGTTTTTTAGAAACAGTTTTTCTAAGTTGGGAAATTCAAAAGAAGATGACTTAGTGGCACAGGAAACGGCTTTGTAGTTCCTCGGGAAATATAATTTAAAAATTTAGAAAAGAATGTCTCTAGAGGTGGGACTAAGAGAGAGATGTATGAGACACAAAAGGAAGGGTAGTCAGAGAAGAGGGGAAGTGGGTCACAGGTGCTGTGGGGGTGAGGGCGGAAGCTGCATTAGCAAGGTGAAATGCTGTGGGGAAGTCTGCATGCAGGGGGACGTCTGGTAAACTTCACAGTGAGGTCACCATCTGTGAACGAGAAGAAGGCATCTCAGTGGAGTAGTGCCGTGAGACCCGATAGATTTGTTGAACAAGTAGTCTTTGAGTGTCTACAGTGCTGGCGCTGGTCTAGATGGTGGGGACCCGGCAGTGAATGACCAATTGCCAGGGTTAAGGAGTTAGTAGCCTGTAAGAAGGTGTGCTGCTAATGCTAGGAAGAAAAAAGTAGAGGTGGAAGGATAAATAGGGGAAGTGAGGGATGTCATTTAGGGGAGAACTGAGCCCATTCATAGCCAGCAGGGGAAACACAAGACTCAAGAATAGGGACATGAGGGAGACAGGAGGCTGAAGGCTCGAGATCTTTGGAAAGGAGTAGAGTCTTATCTGGAAAGAGCAGCAAAGGAAGAGAGAAAGAGGTGCTGTCTGGAATGACTCTAAAGTGGGGAGATGGCGTGTGAAGGCAAGCCAGTCTGTCAGAGGCAGTCCTTTCTGCTGGCTCCTGCATCTATAAATGGGGGATTAAGTCTTACCCCCAGAGAGTGGTCATGGGATTCGAACAAGACAGTACTGTTAAAGCCCTTAGCAGAGTGCCTGGTATACACGCAGAGCCCTTACTTGAAGAAAAGACTGATAGGGAGGAAGGAGAGTGCAGGTGGGCTCAGGGGCCTGAAGTGAGTGAGGTTTGCAGGTCCAGGTGGGGGGGAAGAGGGACAATGGTTAATGAATGAATTCTTCACTCTAGCAAGAAACTGGGGGTGAAGAGTGATGCAGAGGGGGTAAAGGAGGAGACATTCTAAGGTCACTAACTCTGCCTTGTCAGTACCTTCCCTGGCAGCACTCAGGCAGTAGGCCAAAAGGTGTAATTAAGCACGTCTTGCTGCCCCCAAATTTCTCCCTAGAGATTGTCTGAAATTATAAGGGCTTAAAATGAATTAATAAATAAATATCCCTGAAGAAGGGGTACGGAGAAGACTATCAGTATTTAATACTTTAGACTGACTTAGCCAGCGTATTAGGTTTAACAAAAGCAGAGCTGTCACTCAACAGTGAGGGCAGGGCTGTTGCTCCCAGGGAGTCGGACAGACAGCAGGGCACAGGAGAGGGAACAGAGGCCTGGAAGGCAGCTGGGAAGATGAAAGGGAGGTAGGAAATGTTCCAAAGAAAGCAGAAAGGCGGGTGTTGAAACAAAGAGTCCAGGATTATAAGTCATACAAAGGAGAGCTGGGAATTCTTTAGGTCACCTGTGAGGCAGCTTGGCAAGAAGTCTGCCATTAAGTTTTATGCTTTCCTTCATAGCCTCTCTTTGTGTTTCACCTTCCCTGTTCCCTGAATTTCACATAGCATCTTTGTTATCTAGAGAGTCAGAAATGGCAAACTTTTAGAAAATAAAACAAAGCTGGAGAGGACCTCATATATTCTCTTGTTTAACCTTATTTTACAAATGTGGAAACTGAGGCTCAGAGGGAAGTGACTTGTTCAAGGTCACACAGCGAACCAGGTGCTAAACCAGAACTAGAAGAGCCCTAGAATCCTGCCTGTGTTCCATTGTACCCGACCATCTGCTTAATAAAACCTACAGCTTGCTGAAGTTCCTGCTCATCCAGAGAACACAAAGCATGACTCCTCCTTTGTGGAAGTTAATGATTAAAACCTAGTCTGATCTAAAGCATCTAACCATAGTTACTAATTAAGCCAATTGCTGTGAGAAAAGGCATTTCAAACAGAAGAGTGGAGTATTCTCTTCAGCTAAATCTATAGGCCTTCAAATTGTAGTAGCATAAACTGTACAATTACAACATTTCAAGTACGCTTAAAAATATTTCAAAATACAATACCTTAACCTCTGTAGCTTACATTTTCTTTTCATTGCATGCCACATGATGGGTCCTGATAAAACGGTTTTGTAACTTTTGAAGAAGGAATTTAACTAAAGTGACTTCACTTAGTGTTTGAGTGAACTAGGTAATAAAATCTGTTTGCTGTGTTCGCTGTCTCCAGATAGGGCTGTAATTACACCACATAAGGAAGAAAGGTAGCTGAGTCTCAATCTAGATCATTTATGTAAACTCAGCCTTCTTGTCAGCGGTGTTCTCATATTGCATGCATGCAAACCTCAAAAATCATCTCCTATGAACCACAGAGAGACAGTGTCCAATTGCAGGCCTGTGAGATTGCTTATATTCTTTCTGTAATTGGATGTCTGTGGTTCAAGACCAAAATCTGACACTCTGAGGCTAAAAAAAAAAATCACCAATGAATTCCCCAGTACAACAATTATATATCTGACACTTGTAAAAATTAAAGGTATTCTCTACACCAATGTATTACAAATGAATACATTTACTTGAAAAAAAGAAGCATCCTGTTCAGCTTGAAAAAAAAAAAAGTTTGGTTCTTTGAAATGCGTTTGAAAAAATCTGGTCTTTCAGAAAGAAAAACAGGCAATTCCTACTATAACCAAGTTAACATTTGATAACATTTTAATCTCCTACTTCAAATATTTGGCCTTATTTTTTCAGCAGTTTCCCCCCCAAAATCTTACAGAACCCAAGAAGCACAAAGTATATCCATACTGCATCTATAAAATACAAAGACATAATTGCAAGAAGACAAAGCATGTTTTTTTTTCTTAATCATTAAACTACCCTCCGTTATGAAAAATTGGTCACTGGCTTTTGATTTGACAGTCCTCCCTGGCTGGCATTGATAGTGTTTCTCTTGACACCTGCAGCTTCCAGCTTGCCCTGTCCTCTCTAGAAGGAAAACCACAGGCCACCGCCCTGGCGCCATCCCTGGCTCAGTCCAATCAATAAGGACTTATTTCCTGTCCATTTGCTGAGGTCACAGGAGCGAATCTCATTAATTATTTCTTCTACTGAAGCCTCAAGTGTGCTTGTGGCGTGACAACTGAAAACTGCTTGACCTTTTTTCTTCTAATTTTGTTTGTAGCAGTTCCAAAAAGAGGGCAGTATTCATTTAGCAGTGTGGTAAAAAGAAAAAAAATGTATATGTTGTTAAAGTCATTAACACATTTAGATCTTTCATCATGAAAGCTCTCCCGATCACCTCATTCCCCAGTTTTTTTCAGCTAACGAACAATAGTCTTTTTAATTTGGTGTCATGAAAATCTGGTCACAGCAAACACAATGTTTTCTAAAGCAGTTCTGGCCTCCGAGGGAGGAAAGCTCTCCAGGGCCTCCAGTGCCTTGTTTCCATGGTAACGACACAGGTCAATAGCTGAAGTCACACCTTTGCCAGCGCTGATTGTTTCTCGCAACTGTTAAGAAACAAATGCACAGGAAAAGTCAGTTTTTAAGGTACCACAATTAAATTGGGGAGGAGAGGTGGAAAACAAAAAAGGGGAGAAACAGTATAGATTCACTGTTTCTGCTTTTGAGGTTAAAGAGGACACCATCCTCCAGTGATTTTGAGGCACTAACATTCCCTAAGGCTGCTAGGTTTGGCCCTCCAGAGCAGAACAATAGGCTCCAATTAGCCTAATTACACCTCTTCCCCAACTCCCGCCCTGTGATATCTTGAAGTGGGCCCTGCTGGAGGGTGGTGGCGATGAGGCAGAGGGCATTTACATCTCTGACATTTTGAATTCAGCAGCCTGATATTCTTAGGTGAGGAAGGCTTCATTAACATCCTAGTTAATAACTAATATTTTTACACTGTATGTTGGCACAATAGTCCATGTGAAAATTCAAGAAAGACACATAGTATTAGATCTGAGCACCACATTATTAAAACTGTAAGACTTTGGGAGGAATGAATTAAAATACCCTTTGTGAAGAATAAAGTCAACTCTTGCCCACAAATGGAGTTGATTTCCAATCCCGCTCCCTGATGACTGGAAAGGACCAATACAATGGTTACACTTTAGAGCTGAAAAAGACTTATAATGATTTGGCTGGTCCACTTCCCCTTGCCCCGATTCCATCTGCTTCTCAGTGAATACCTCTAATGTCTGCTTTACTCCCTAAATCAGAAACTCGGGAGTTCTCCTTCATCCATTCAGGCACCATGGCTCACCCATGACTGAACTTTCTGGCTCCCCACTAGGTTGGTTGGCGCCCAGTGACAAGTTCTAGTCCATGAGACGTGAATGGTGTGTGTCACTTCTGGGCTGTAGCATTTAATGGTCCATATGAGTCCCGCCAGAGGTTTCCCTCTGGTACATCAACCAGTCACATTGAAGAAGCCCGTCAGGTTGGATCCCCGAGCGGCCACAGTGAGCAACCATGGTGCCTCTCCAACCTGCACAGGACATGTAGTATGGGCAAGAAACACGTCTGTTGTCTGAAGAGACGGTCAGGTTGTCTGTGGCCATCTTGACTGATATACTCACTGAGTCTCAGCCATTCTATCTCATACAAAGCCCTCAAATTATCATCTGCTCTTCACTCTCATTGCCACATCAGTTCAGGCTATCATCATCGCTTGCCTGGGTTATTTTTGCAATCACCTCCTAAAGCGTCTTCCCAACACCAGTTCGTTGCCTCTGGACTCCATCCTTCACGCTGCCAAGAAAATCTTTATAAAAAGCAAATGTGATCTTGCTTAAAATCCTCCACTGCCTTCCAATAGCTTTAAGGAAAAAAAAGTCCAAGCTCTTTCATGAGGCATGGAAGTCCTTTCCCTTTCCGCCGTTTCATCATTACTTAGGGAAACTACTTGCAGCTGATGGCTTGAGACAGTCTCCACACACGCCCCTCGTGCCACCAAGCTCCCCAAATTCCACTTGGGTGGAATGTACACAGCTAGGATGACAGGCCTAAGGGGCTAGGTGCCCTTCTTCCTTGGGGCTCCTGGAGTGCCCTGTGCATATGTGGAGTACAGCATTATTATATAGTGTTGTATTTTAATTCTCCATTCACTTATCTATCTCTTCATTAGACTTGGAGCTATCGTATAATGCATGAAACATAAAGGAATAAAAGAAATAACCTGCTTTACTCCCCTAATTATATAGATGAGAGGAGAGGGCCAGAGAAGCTCAGCGGCTCACACAAGATCACAGATGGATAGTGACAAAGCTGCGATCGGAAGCCAGTTTTCCTAACACCCAGTCCAGTGGCACTTAATATTATACTCCGCCAGACTCTCAGCATTCTACAGGTATTTCCACACTGCATATGAACTTTGGTATTGTTTCAGCCTAGGGTTCCCTGGTTTCCTGCCATCATTGAATGCATGAAGGCACTAAAATGGGCCTGGGTATCAGAGGTAGCCAGATTCAAGCTCCTCTTCTAGCTCCCATCTTAGAGAGGCCAGTTAACTGCTCTGAGTTTAAATGGGGATAATATCAGTCCCTTGTAGGACTGCTGGGGGGCGGGTACTGCATGAGAGAGTATAGAGTGCTTGACAGTGTCTAAAACACTACAGATATTCAGAAGTACTTAATTCTTCTTCCTCCTCAAGCCCTTAGCCATTGCAAAGAAAGCTACACCATCCAAAATAGATCAAGTCTATTTTAGCTTGACGCACAGCAACCTCAAAGGTAGCTGAACTTGGATCAGACCAGCCTTAAAGATTAAAAAAAAAGAAAAAGAAAGAACATGCTTCTTATTTTCATTATCTTTAATTCCCTCAAGTCTAAATTAGACTGGCCAACATCCTCTATTCTGGACTTCTAGGTTGGTGACTGCAGGCAAGTGGATATCTGCATGACTGGATTTCAATTTGTAAATATTAATTGAGCACCTATTATGTGTAAAGGGTACAATGATCCTTTTTTGCTTTATGGGTCAGGAACTAACAAAGGGTATACTGTGAAAAGCAGCAAGTGAAGGACTACAGATGACCAGAGAAATGAGAGCAACTTTGATTAGAAGAGATTTAAGAGGGCCTTACAGAAAAGGGATTTAAGGCATGTCCTGAGAATGGTGATAAGTAGTTATGGCGTCGGGGTAGCAAGAAAATTATAGGGAAAGAGAATAGCTTGAACAAAGGCACAGAGGAGACCAGAGCGAATGAAAACAGATTGGTGTGATACTTTACAGGAGTAGGTGAGAGGGAACCCAGGTGGGTTCTGAAAACCAACCTAAGAACTTATTTATTTATTTTATTTATTATTATTATTATTATTCTTTGCGGTACGCGGGCCTCTCACTGTCGTGGCCTCTACCGTTGCGGAGCACAGGCTCCGGACGCGCAGGCTCAGAGGCCATGGCTCACGGGCCCAGCCGCTCCGCGGCATGTGGGATCTTCCTGGACCGGGGCACGAACCCGTGTCCCCTGCATCGGCAGGCGGACTCTCAACCACTGCGCCACCAGGGAAGCCCAACCTAAGAACTTTATTAAAAATTTCTTTTATTATCAAACATTTATTTTTTATTTTATTTTTTTATTTTTTGGCTGTGCTGCGTGGCACACGGGTTCTTAGTTCCCTGACCAGGGATCGAACGCATGGCCCCTGCAGTGGAAGCGCAGTGTCTTAACCATTGGACCAGCCGGGAAATCCCTCAAATATTTTAAAAGTACAGAAAAGTTGAAAGACTAGCCCAGGAGTTGGCAACCTATGGCCTCAGGCCAAATTTGGCCCCCCTGTTTTTATAAATTAAGTTCTGCTGGAATATAACCATGCCCATTTATTTAAGTATTGTCTATGGTTGTTTCTGTGCTATAACGGCAGACCTACAGAGTTGAGTAGCTGCCACAGAGACTGTATGGATTGCAAAGCCTAAAATATTTACACTTTGGCCTTTACAGGAAGTCTGTGACTTCTGGACGTAGCATAATTAATGAACGCGTATCTTCTACCTAGATTCAACAACCATTAATATTTTGCTATTTTTGTTCTATCTACTTGTATGTGTGTGTTTTCTGAATCATTTGAAAGTAAGCTGTTTAAGCTGGTATATTAGCTCTCCAGAGGAGGAAAAAGCCCTATTTGTAGCATTTGCAGATTTTTGTGGTATAAATACTCCCATCATGGCTGATTTCAAGCTACCAAGGGTTGTAGAATCACAAAATTCTTGAATATTTAACAACTGGCTCTCAACTGGTAGGAGGAGGCTTGGACATACCACAGGCTGCAGGATGCTTTACCCTTGTTTTGAGAAGCATCTCCAAAGATAAGAACATTCTCCTACATGGCCAGAATACCATTATCACAGCTCGGAAAGTTAACAGTAATCCTCTCCTATTATCAATATCTAGTCCATCTGCAAATTTCCCCAATTGGCTCCACAATGTCTTTTTTAGCCTTTTTTTCCCCCCAAACCACAACGAATCCTGGTTTACACACTGCATTCATCTGTTATGACACTTTAAACTTCTTCCCACTATGATATTACCATTTTGAAAGGACCAAGCTATGTTGTACAATGTTCTACATTCTGTGTTTCTCTGATTGCTACGCTTAGTTTGTTAGTCTGTAAACTTTATTCAGTCAGGCTCAACTGAATATTTGATGGTGACTTATATGGTATTTAACCCTACAATGAAGGGTAATTCAGACTAGGGCAAAACAGCACCCAGGAGGACATCACTAAAAGTTACTCAAGCCCTAAAAGAGTTAATTTCTCTTCCCCAATGACTACTGTATTTCCAGTTAATACTCCAATCTGCTCTCCACACGGTTGGCTCCCAGGACTTTGCATACCAAGGACCTGATAGCTTCCGCGTGTAAAATGCCCATTTCAGAACTCATCAGTAATCTAATCCTTCATGGAAGGTATTATTCCTCACAGACATCTGTATACACTTCCACAAACCAAACATAAACTACTGGCTCAAAGGAAATCCTTTAGATATAATTAATAGCGCATAAACGAGACTCGTTTTTACTATAAATTAGAAGAGGCCATGAGTTTACCCAGAAAAATACAATCTTGTCCTTTGTAAATAAATGCGACAAAAGACACATTAAGCTGGAGTTCCTAAACTTGGCTGATCATAAGATTCATCTGGGGAGCTTTCAAATGCAGATGCATAGGCCTCATTCTTGGAGATGGATTCAGTAAGGCCTAAAAAAAAATGCTTCTTTTTTTAATGTTTTTTTAAAATGCTAATCACTGGTCATTGCAATGATTAGCCAGATTTGGGAGTACCTCACTCGCTGGGGCATGTATTTTGAAAGATTGTATTTTAAAACTGTCATGTTGGGTTTATATCGTTTTTTGTTTTTTGTTTTTTTTTCCTTTTGCGGTATGTGGGCCTCTCCCGTTGTGGAGCACAGGCTCTGGACGCGCAGGCTCAGCGGCCATGGCTCACGGGCCCAGCCGCTCCACGGCATGTGGGATCTTCCCGGACCGGGGCACGAACCCGTGTTCCCTGCATAGGCAGGCGGACTCTCAACCACTGTGCCACCAGAGAAGCCCTATATCGTTTTTTTTTTTTTTTTTTTTGCGGTATGCGGGCCTCTCACTGTTGTGGCCTCTCCCGCTGCGGAGCACAGGCTCCGGACGCGCAGGCTCAGCGGCCATGGCTCACGGGCCCAGCCGCTCCGCGGCATGTGGGATCTTCCCGGACCGGGTCACGAACCCGTGTCCCCTGCATCGGCAGGCGGCCTCCCAATCATTGTGCCACCAAGGAAGCCCCCCTATATCGTTTTAACCACACTTCCAAAGGGTTGTTCTTGTGATGCTCAAATTAAATTTAGCAAGCGTTTATTGGGCACCTATATGGTATAGGTATATAGTAGGGGCTGTAGGTACAGAGAGAAACACAGTTGCTGCCCCCAGGACCACTGTTAGAGGGCTTGTCATAGGGCTACAGAACCAGAGAGGGTTGAATGGAACACTGAGGGATTGGGCCCATGACCTTGGTTCTAATAACTGCAAGAGAAAAGACCACAATTAAAAAAAAATTATTTCTGCTTTTGCCTTCCCCTACATTTTGACTGGGCAAATTCCCAATTGATGCATAGGTAGAACTTTCCATATTAGGATGTGGCTAGAAATGCTAGTATGCCCACTCTGGCCTTTATGGCCTGAAAAACACTTTAGCTGTAAGACAAATTAAAAAAATACAAAATGGTGAATTACCAGTCTCCATTTTATTTCCCTGATATAGCACTTTAGGGCAATAATGTAATTAAATCTCTAATTAAGTCAACTGAATAACTGTATAAGTGCAGAATCACCCGAAATAAATTAAGTCCAAATCCCCTGCTAGAGGATCCAATTAAAGATATTAACACCAAGAGGATCCACAGTACTTAAAATGCATTATTATTTAACATTTATTAAAAGGTGTTATTAAACACCTTTTCCGTGATAAATGTTGCTTTTATGAGACCCTTTTGAGAAATCATTGTATGCCTCTGAAAACTATTTGGTTTGAAAGTCCTCTTAAAATATTAAAGGCAAGCCCTTGCCACGGGATCTAAGCAGCTTTAGAAGACGTGGAGGCAGCAGTCGCTTCTCTCCAATGAAATCAAAACAAAACCTTAGACCTAGAAGAAACCCCAAGCACCATCTTCGCTTCTCACCTCATTTTGCAGAAGACACTGGATGAGAGAGGCTAAGTGATGTGGACCAGAGTCAAGAGCAAATTTGAGAAATGGCCTAGGTTTCATTTCTGCACATCCAGAGCTCTTCTCCTCTATAGCACTGGAAAGATTTGGAGATAGGCCCAAATTTTCTTTCACCCAACCAGATAGAGTGCTTAGAGAGAACAGGGATACTAAAACTCATCTGGAACACGGGGCAGACCTTGTTCTGAAGAAACTGTATAATAGAGAGTAAGGGAGTATGAAACAATATGTTAAAGTTTTGTTTTGTATTTAAATGGTTGAAAACAGCTGGATAAGGGTAAAAGGAAACAAATGGGAGCCATGCTGTTATGGGAAGAGACCACATACCTCTCACCCAAGTGGTAGAAGTGGACCATGCTTCCTTAACACATTATACAGCTGGCAGAAAGGTATGATGCAGTAATGATACGGGACTTCAACTTTGAACATCTGCTAAAACTTGCATTCTATAGTTGGCAAATTCCTGGTGTGCCTAACTGATAATCTTATGTATTAGAAGATAGAAGAAGCACTTTTTGCTTAATTATGTCAGCATAATTGGATATAAAGGTGATAGGAATTAACAAAAAATTAATGCCATCTTGGTATTACTTGGTATTAGAATCAGTCCTTAGAAAGGCCTAGCAGGAATGGGTTTGGACACCCAGACTATATGTTAGGAAAGTGCATTGCAAAAATAAGTTTAGTGAAAAGATTGCCATTAACTATAACTGGAAATAAAGTTCAAGGGTGATGGAAGCCTCTGAAAAACTAATTCCAACAATGTCATACTTAATTATGAAAGTGATCAAAATAATGGCTACTGAATAAGCTCTCTCAGGGCTCTCATTTGAGAAGGTCCAGGTGTAAAAGGAGGAGCCTACGATTCCCTCCACTGCTGAGCATTTCCTCTGCACAGAGCACCACTGTGGAGACAGGGCACTATCCCTGTTTTGAAGGAGCTGACAAGAGAGATGTATAAAACTGTAAAAATTGTGTGGGACTCCACCCAGAGGCTTGTATTGTCACCAGGACACTTGCCACAAGTGTTTTTAAAGTGCTGTTCCTCACAGAAAATGTTCAGAAACAAACAACCTTGTCAGAATCTGCTAAAAGACTGATGGGCATGCATGAGGGAAGGAGATGATGACAAAAATAAGGGGCTCCCAGATGTAAAGGCTGTATGTTGAGTAACAACAAGTATGTGCAAATATTTCCAAAAGATAATATACTATTAACACTCCCTAACACCATACACAAAAATAAACTCAAAATGGATGAAAGACCTAAATCTAAGGCCAGACACTATAAAACTCTTAGAGGAAAACATAGGCAGCATACTCTATGACATAAATCACAGCAAGATCCTTTTTGACCCACCTCCTAGAGAAAGGGAAATAACACTAAAAATAAACAAATGGGACCTAATGAAACTTAAAAGCTTTTGCACAGCAAAGGAAACCATAAACAAGACGAAAGGACAACCCTCAGAATGGGAGAAAATATTTGCAAATGAAGCAACTGAAAAGGATTAATCTCCAAAATATACAAGCAGCTCATGCAGCTCAATATCAAAGAAACAAACAAAATGGGCAGAAGACCTAAACAGACATTTCTCCAAAGAAGATATACAGATTGCCAACAAACACATGAAAGGATGCTCAACATCACTAATCATTAGAGAAATGCAAATCAAAACCACAATGAGGTATCACCTCACACCAGTGAGAATGGCCATCATCAAAAAAGTATACAAACAATAAATGCTGGAGAGGGTGTGGAGAAAGGGGAACCCTCTTGCACTGTTGGTGGGAATGTAAATTGATACAGCCACTATGGAGAACAGTATGGAGGTTCCTTAAAAAACTAAAAATAGAACTACCATATGACACAGCAATCCCACTCCTGGGCATATACCCTGAGAAAACTATAATTCAAAAAGTACATGCACCTCAATGTTCACTGCAGCACTATTTACAATAGCCAGGACATGGAAGCAACCTAAGTGTCCATCAGCAGATGAATGGATAAAGAAGATGTGGCACATATATACAGTGGAATATTACTCAGCCATAAAAAGAAATGAAATTGAGTTATTTGTAGTGAGGTGGATGGACCTAGAGTCTGTCATACAGAGTGAAGTAAGTCAGAAAGAGAAAAACAAATACTATATGCTAACACATATATATGGAATCTAAAAAAAAATGGTTCTAATGAACCTAGAGGCAGGACAGGAATAAAGATGCAGACGTACAGAATGGACTTGAGGACATGGGGAGGGGGAAGGGTAAGCTTGCATGAAGTGAGAGAGTGGCATGGACATATATACACTACCAAATGTAAAACAGAGAGCTACTGGGAAGCAGCCGCATAGCACAGGGAGATCAGCTCGGTGCTTTGTGACCACCTAGAGGGGTGGGACAGGGAGGGTGGGAGGGAGATGCAAGAGGGAGTGGATATGGGGATATATGTATATGTATAGCTGATTCATTTTGTTATAAAGCAGAAACTAACACACCATTGTAAAGCAATTATACTTCAATAAAGATGTTAAAAAGAAAAAGATAATATACTATTGAAAGAAAAAGGAAATAGAACAACTGAAGAATGAGTTCAAAGTCGTAAAGACTAAAATAAATTCCATGAAGAGGGGCCTTTAAAGATGAAATGTGCATTCACATAGCCCATTACAAGTTGTCAGGGGGGCCTTGGATGCAGCTACCATCCTGGCTTCTGTTGTCCTTTGCTTTCCAAGACCACCCACCCTCCCATTCCAAACATCATATTATCCTCTAGGACAAATAACTGTGCAGCACCCCACTGAGCCCCTCCCTGCGTCAGCTTTCTCACTCTTTTTTTCTGATGTTCTTGTCCAGCTTTCATCCTCTAACACGTCCCTTCTCTGTCTTCCTCCTCACTCTGGAGACCTAGCTTCTGGTCTAGGGCACCTTCACAGACGCACCCACCCACCCACCTCTGTTCTGCTCTCTCATGCTCAGAACGCACATAACTGTCCTTCCCGGCTACTGAAAGACTGTGAGAAATGTCACAGATGGGAGAGTCAAATGACTAATGCCTTCCAACACAGGACAAAAAAGAAAAAGATGAGGACGAATGTGCATTCTGGAACACAGATCTGGGAGCTTATGAAAATTACGGCAAAATTCCAGAAAAGGTTATTAAATAGTTTGTGGGCTCTCGAGAAAAGGCAGCAGTGATAGCAGCCCCAAGGTAGGTGGGTCACAATGAGCACATTATGACAAAACACTCTCATTCTTCTTTTGATATTAACTTGGCTGTTAGCTTCAGAAATAGTAAAGATAGAGTATATTCAGATTATGGAAACTTAGTCGTGGATAAGACAGAGAAATGGGATCTGTATAAGAGTTTGGCAATATGGATTCAAATACGTAAAATAACTATTCCTAGAAAATGTTTAGTAGTGGATTTATATTGAGCAGAAAAGCGATCTCTAGTGTTGTGCTACAAGACTCAATACTTGGTTCCTTTCCCTTATCACAGTGCTTGAATGAAGATGAAGAAGAAATGCATATTAAATTTTAATTTTCAGATGTCATATAGCCAAGAGAGAAAGGCAACACATGGATAGCATCAAAATCTTAATGGTTTTGACATGTTGAGCAACAGACTGATACTAGCCAGAAGAAATGTAACAGGGCAACTGTACAGTTGAGCATTTAGGTTTCAAAAACTAATTGCAAAAGTTTAAACCTCAGTTTGGCAGTGACTCATAAAAAAATGCTGAAAATCTTTGATAACCACATTCTGTATGTAAGCCAACACTATGATGTAGACACTAAAAAAGAAAAAAGCAAACGCAAACTGTGGCAGTATAAACAGATGTACATGTCCAAAAGACAGGCAGGAACAGTCTCACCGCAATCTTTGGTGGTCAATCATGTTTAGAAAACTATGTTCAGTCCTGGGTGCCATGTCTCAAGAAGGACACTGACAAGATAGAAAGGGTCCAGTGTTGGGATGAAGAAATATTTGGAAACATGTCATTTAAGGAATGTTTAACCTGGAGGAAAGGATTAAAGGAAGATATTAAACCCATCTTCAAACTTCTAAAGCAATTAAATGGGAGAAGGAGCAGTCTTGTTCTATACGCTTCAGGGAACAGAACAAAGAGCAACAAGATGAAGTTTCTAGGAAGCTTTAATTTCAGTAACAAACAAGAAAGAGTTTTCAAATGACTAGTTTGTCTAACACGAATAGTTTTTTTTTTTGACGAGCTGTTAACTCCCTATTATTTAAAGTCCTCAGCGACTAGATGCCCACATCTGAAAAAGGTATGAATGAAACTCTAAGCTGAAGGGGGAGGTGGCACAAGGCTGCCTCCAAGGTACCATGCAACTTCAACATCCTAGCTGACACTGCTTCAGCTGAATGGTTTTGCCAGCTTCTGAGTGGCAAGACTTGGTACAAAAGGAAAAGCTACAATTAAAACGTTTCTCTAGGGCTTCCCTGGTGGTGCAGTGGTTGAGAGTCCACCTGCCGATGCAGGGGACACGAGTTCGTGCCCCGGTCCAGGAAGATCCCACATGCTGCGGACTGGCTGGGCCTGTGAGCCATGGCCACTGAGCCTGCACGTCCGGAGCCTCCGCAACGGGAGAGGCCACAACAGTGAGAGGCCCGCGTACCGCAAAACAAAACAAAACAAAACAAAAACCTTTCTCTAATACAAGAAACTGTGAAATGTACTACAAACAACATAAAAATTTCCTTTTTGCTTAGAATAACAAATTATTTAAAAGAATCTATAGGAAAAAAAATCTACTGATCTACTGACCTTATTAAATACCTTATTTTGGCAAAAGTGGAAGGAGGTGGAAATAAGAGAATTTTTAGTTATTATATTTCCTCAATCACATGAATTCACATGGCAACACACAATTAGAATGGTAGTGCTTCACAATATTAAAATAGTAATAATATTAATAATCGCAATAATAACAAAGACAATCCCATATATAGTACTTATATGTGCCTAGCACTGTGGTAATATATCTATATAATATATATATATATATCTGTAAGATATATATAATAGTACCTACCTCATAGGGCTGTTGTGAGGATTGTACATCTATCTATCTATCTATCTACCTATCTATCTATCTATCTTCTGTTCTATATACCCTATGAGGTATGTGTGTATCTGTCAATCTATCTATCTATCTATCTATCTATCTATCTATCTATCTAGGAAAACATTAGAATTTCCTTTGAGAAGAGAACACATACCTATGTTAATAATGTCCTTTGCACAAGGGCAAACTTTTAAAATACACATCACAGATTAAAAGAATAAATCAAGTCAAATACCTTTGGATAAAACTATATTTACAGAGATGACAAAAAACTGAAGCCATCATTAGATTAATTATGTACCTCTATTACAACATATACATTTTTTTTCTACCACAAGTAAAAATGCCATACGGTTGTAGAACAAATGTCAATAAGAATTGGAGGTGGAAAATTTCCACATTTCCTGGGAAGAAAAAGCCATAAATATCTCAATTGATTAAGTATACTCTTCTGGACATTTTTTCTTTTTTTTTTTTTAAACAAAAAGGCACTGAACAAGACTACTGTGTTACAAAACAAAACTAATATATTTGTAGTTTAAAAATTCTTAATAATAAAACCATATTTTTTTTAACTAAAAATCTCAACCAAAGACTGACTGCAGCAGTGGTATTTGGGGTTTCACACAACAACAGGACACTGCCTCATGTCATTTTCACAATTTTTTAAAAACCAATTTCAGGGTTCATCATACTACATTTAAGTCACTGAATAAAGCATTATTCAGTGCTAATAATAAAGCATTATTCAATGAGTTCAAAATGATAAACATAATTTATCCCATGCTTTAACATTTTTACTGTTCCCTAAAATATCAGAATATTTTTCTTTTGTAAAATAGCCTGCAAAATTACTATAATATAGATTTGTATTGAGCTTTAAGATATTCACTTTTAACAAGTTCTATTTATTGTTTTTTGTTGTTGTTGTTGTTTTTGCGGTACGCGGGCCTCTCACCTTTGGGGCCTCTCCCGTTGCGGAACACAGGCTCCGGATGCGCAGGCTCAGCAGCCATGGCCCACGGGCCCAGCCGCTCTGCGGCACGCGGGATCCCCCCGTACCGGGGCACGAACCCACGTCCTCTGCATCGGCAGGCGGACTCTCAACCACTGCGCCACCAGGGAAGCCCTCTGTTTATTGTTTTGCAGAATTAAAATCATTCTGTATAACTGTGTGAGAGCACAGGACACACATGACGTTTGTTACACTCTTCTTCTTTTCCCTGGCCAAGTTCTGGAAGCCCATGGAGATGGGAGGTAAGAGAGGTGGACTCTGGGAAAAACAAAATGCCATGTATTTCCAGACATGATGGTCTTTCAAGCACCTTGGAGCAGAATCCTCCAGATGAAGCCACACAGGAACCTTTTTTTTCTTATAATATGATGAGATGTTCTCCTCCTAAGACTGATTAATCCATTTATGCTATTTCATAATAATATGAAAAATGATCATAGAGAGGCAGTGAGCAAACTTTGGTAGGGAAACTCTGGACCTGGACATGTGTGACCTTGGGCAAAGCAACTTCTCTAAGCCCACCTCACCTATAAAATCTCAGAGGTAGTATTTATGCCACAGGCAATTATTATGAGGAACAAATAAGATAATGTATGTGAAATTCCTCTGACATCAATGAAATGCTACACAAAGGCAAGGTTTGAAGAGTAAGTGAGCACTGGGTTCATTGCAAACCTTACGTGTAACATTTTTAATGATGTACCTGCCTTTAACTATAAACATTCATAGATTATTTTACATAGATTCATGAAGATGTTTTAAATATTTAAACACTGTGATTATTAGTGAATAGGAAACATGCTTGTTTTGAAAAATGAATTTCCAAATCATCTTGACCATTTAAAATTCAGTCTATTCCCCTTAAAAGGAAAAAAGAAAAAAACATAATAAAGACAGGTAAGCTATCATTTTTCTCGCCCTCTCTTCCACACATGAGTCTGTTAGGCTCGGTCTGGACGGTGTGTGGCCTCCTACTGAGAGTGAGATTTCAGAACTGATTTCAAGGCTCAACCTCTCAGCTAAGTACATTTATGAGTCTGTGCTGTGAACTACTATCCACAAAGACCTGAACATAACCAAACAACTCATTTCATACAAGTTATCATGTCTGAATATATATGTATATTATATGTATAAATACCTCTAAACAAACACACACACATACAGTTTAATATATATAACTATATATTATATATATATGTAGTTTAGAGATATTTTCATTAAAAACATTTTACTACCATCATCAAAACTGACCTAAATTGTTGACTCTGTGGCTGAGCGTTCAGGCAAAGTGATGCTTGCTACTTAAGAAACAGAGGTCAACCTTGTAGCTCACGATATGAGTAGATGTGCCTGATTTCAAAATGTAATTAAATGGAATAAATGTACAATTTAGTTTAATTTTTAAAAGTTAACTTATAAACTTTCATTAACATTTGATAGGTAGGGTATCTGAAGTTGGTAATATGGAATTATATTAAATTGAGGCTTAATTCCATAGGAAAAGCAAGCTTTGCTTCCTGGTTATCATGTCTTCTGAAGGAAAATTTAATGATTTATAAATAATCACTGATTTATCTATAACCTGACTCAAAAAGCTAATTTTTAATTTTAGTACTATATTCCAAAGAAAAACTTAATTCTATACATTGAAATTCAAAAAGCAAAACTGGGACCTTGAAGCTTTTTAGCAAACTCTGTACCAGAAATTCAACAAGCAAAACATATCATAGGTTGTAGATTGCAGCAATGAGCTACTCTTGCGGGTAGCTTTTTTAGGAGTGAATCAATAAATAGTAAGCTCTGCAATCTCATGACAAATGCAATGCTGGTTATTTAATTAAAAAGAACACTGTGGGACAAGAGCATGCATGTCATGTAGGTAAACAGTCCTGGGGGTTATTTGAGGAATACATAAACTATGCCAGAGTGAATTTGGGTTTCTATTATTTTACTTGAGTCCATATCTTATACATTTCTTAAATCCTCCTCATGTCCAGGTTTTTCATCTGCTGATACCTGGGGATCAATTACCTTAAAACTACCATTACCACCTCCAACACCATCCACATGACCCTAGATTCTTGACATCCTAACATGCATCCTGACACAAGATGAGATCAAAAGTCATTTATGATTTCTATCACTAGAACGTAAATCATATAACTAGAAAACTACGTCAACTGAGAGCAATGACAATGAAACCAATGTATACCTCAGCCATGCCTTCCAGGCAGATTGCATCAGACTGGGGGCAAATGCAGGAATCAATGTATGGGGTGACGCTGTTACTCGGCCATGTAACTGTAATCATATCTGCAGGATTAACACCTCTTCCAGATGCAGGAGGGCTCGACGTTATGCTGCTATGGTATTTGTTAACATAGATTCTTGCTTTCCTCAAGAGAACAGTAATGAGAACTTGTTTTATTTACTTTTTTTGGTCATGCTGCATGGCTTGCAGGATCTTAGTTCCCTGACCAGGGATCGAACCTGTGCCCCCTGCAGTGGAAGTGTGAAGTCCTAACCACTGGACTGCTGGGGAAATCCTGAGAACTTGTGTTATTTTTATTTATTTATTTATATAAATTTATTTATTTTATTTATTTATTTTTGACTGCATTGGGTCTTCGTTGCTGTGCACAGGCTTTCTCTAGTTGCAGCAAGCAGGGGCTACGCTTCGTTGCGGCGCGCGGGCTTCTCATTGCAGTCGCTTCTCTTGTTGCGGAGCACAGGTTCTAGGCATGTGAGCTTCAGTAGTTGTGGTGTGCGGGCTCAGTAGTTGTGCCTCGTGGGCTCTAGACTGCAGGCTCAGTAGTTGTGGCACACGAGCTTAGTTGCTCCATGGCATGTGGGATCTTCCCGGACCAGGGCTTGAACCCGTGTCCTCTGCGCTGGCAGGTGGATTCTTAACCACTGCGCCACCAGGGAAGCCCTATAATTTTATTTATTAAAAAAAATTTTTTTTAGGGCTTCCCTGGTGGCGCAGTGGTTGAGAATCTCCCTGCTAATGCAGGGGACACGGGTTCGAGCCCTGGTCTGGGAGGATCCCACATGCCGCGGAGCAAATAGGCCCATGAGCCACAACTACTGAGCCTGCGCGTCTGGAGCCTGTGCTCCGCAACAAGAGAGGTCACAATAGTGAGAGGCCCGCGCACCGCGATTAAGAGTGGCCCCCACTTGCCACAACTAGAGAAAGCCCTCACACAGAAACGAAGACCCAACACAGCAAAAATAAATTAATTAATTAATAAACTCCTACCCACCAACATCTTCTTTAAAAAAAAATTTTTTTTAAATTAATTTTTATTGGAGTATAGTTGCTTTATCAAGAACTTGGTTTAAATGGTTATACCTATAAAACTTTCTTGAAAGAGTGAAGAATGCTTACCAGCTTAAAAAAAAATCACAATAATCACTGTACTGGTTCAGCAAATAAATGATAAGACAGTCACTTACTAGACAATCACTATTTTTGAGACCAGAATTATGTTAGATTACAGAGTAATGCATACCATTTTCTGGATTTTTGTAAGACCAGAGCCTGCCTACAAATTCTCTCTTCTTTTTGTAGTATGTCTAAAGCACCTTGGGAAGCAGTATGGTAGTGAAGAGTACAGTGTGGAGTCAGCGGACTCAGGTGGAATCATGACTGTGAGATAGTCAACTGTGAACGCTGTTAGCTTATTCAATCTCTTCTCCATAAAATGAAGTGCTTAGTGTGTGTCTTGAACAGAGTGCACAGTGAAAAACACGCGTACGATGGCATGCATCTGACAGAGATCACAGGACGTCAAAAGGCCTACAACTTTTCCTAACAGGTGCGCACAAATCTTGTCAGGAATGAAGATAAAAGGTAGCATAATTTCATTAGATCTAGAATAGGGAGACCTTCCATAGGGGGCACCATTGCACCATGCAGGAATCAATCTTCAGAGGTACATCTTTGGCTTTATTACTATCTGGTGGATAGGTAAGACCTTTCATCAATCCAAAAAGTCAAGGATTTGGGGGAAAGAAAGGATCTACTCACCCGCAATCTTTAGTTAGGAGCACTGTACACATCACCGGCCTATGTTACAGGTCCTGTGATCTCTACTGCTATCTCAGTAATTCTGTTTGAAAATTGAGGCGGCACGGCCTCCTTGCTATTTCAGAAAGGTGGTTAAGCACATCCAGGATCAATATTCTGTCTCACGTGTCATTGGGGAGGCTGAGTAGTGCCTGCAGACACTGCTTAGGAAACATGAGGGAATGTCTTCAGATGTACCAAATGAACAAATTACAGCTTTCTGAAAGATGAGACATCTTGACAAAAATCCTTAATTCTGTAAAAAATCAGCCTGTAGGATTAGTGAATAAGTTTGAAAATATCAATCTAAGGTAATGACAAAGACTTCTGACTTACTAAAAAACCACATTCAACATCAACACAGAGGTGCCTCCCTTTTCATTCTCTTTTTAGAAAACTCATGCCTCTCCACTGTTTTTTTTTTATGACAGGGAAAGAGACAGCATTCTCTTCAGCTCTACTTAAAACTCTTCCGTGGACTAAGCAGGCTCCTCTATGGGGACAGAAGGCTCAATCCTCCACATAAAGTCATACAGGCTCTCCCTGTGCATAAGTGGCTCCTGATACCACAAACTGAGAACGATAATTGAATCCAGCCACCCCACCGTGCAAAGTATTTACCCACAGAACCAGCCTGGTGGGCATCTGTAGTTAGCTTTCTAGACTAAGAGTCAAAAGGTTACCCCAATTGAATCTTTGTTTCAACCCAGAGGGTATATGGCATTGAGGAGGTAACCATTTGATTAAAAATATACTTGGGGAGAAATAAGAGGAGCAAAGATGGGGTCAAATATGTCTTATGAATTAAAAGGAATATAGGCACAAACATCTGGCCCATCTTGGGTTATTCATTCATTCATTCAATGGTAGTTCAGCATATATTTATTGGGTACCCAGTATGTGGCAGGAACTGTGTTAGGCCCTCAGGGTATAACGGTGTGCAAAACCAGACTCGATTCCAGGCTTACACTTAAGAACTGGTCTTCATCAACAATCTAAGTTTGCCGTAGCTTCCTGATAAATGTTAGGTATTTTGCAGACATGTAATTTTTCAGGTCCCAGTAATTCAGAATGATGAATCTAAGGATGGGAGAGATTGCCCCAATAAATACTATTGTCATAAACTAAATAATGTTTTATATATAAAATTAGAGATTAAAGACCAATAAGCTAGGAATATATGATTTGAAGAAAAATAAAGAAGATTTATAACTGCCTAGAGGATTGAATTTAAAGAGTATCAATAGGGCTTCCCTGGTGGCACAGTGGTTAAGAATACACTTGCCAATGCAGGGGACACGGGTTTGAGCGCTGGTCGGGGAATATCCCACGTGCTGCGGAGCAACTAAGCCCGTGTGCCACAACTACTGAAGCCCACGTGCCTAGAGCCCGTGCTCCGCAACAACAGAAGCCACCAGAATGAGAAGCCCGCACACCGCACCGAAGAGTAGCCTCCGCTCACTGCAACTAGAGAAAGCCACGCACAGCAAAGAACCAAAGCAGACAAAAAATAAATAAAATTTAAAAAAGTAAAATAAAATAAAAAATAAAGAGTATCAATAGTACTTGGGTGAACAACTTAGAGGGTGGCAATATTTTATGATGTCACAAAGAGGCTTATCATTTTTATCATTTAATAATTTTATTCGTGGTCCACAAGGGACTAGAGATTATGATCATTAAATCTGTTGATGCCATTGAGGTGTGTGGGATTGTCAACACCTCAGAGAACAAGAATCTAATTTTAAAATAACATTAAGATATTAGTGGAATAGATCATCAGGGCAAGATGATAGTCACTGGGGACAAATGCAAAATAATACACTCAGAGACTTAAGGAGGAAAAGAACTAGCTTGATAATGGGGAATGAATGAATGAATGTCCAGAGGGTGACTGTTTTGCAAAAAGACTTGAGGGCTCATAATAAGGCACAACTCTTGGCTCAAGATACTGACTATTGCATGTGGAATTAGAATTTATTTTTTATTTTATTTATTTTTAATTAATTAATTGTATTTGGCTGCGTTAGATCTTTGTTGCTGTGCACGGGCTTTCTCTAGTTGCGGTGAGTGGGGGCTACTCTTCGTTGTGGTGTGTGGGCTTCTCCCTGCAGTGGCTTCTCTTGTGGAGCACGGGCTCTAGGCGTGCGGGCTTCAGTAGTTGTGGCTTGTGTGCTCTAGAGCACAGGCTCAGTAGTTGTGGCGCACGGGCTCAGTTGCTCCACGGCATGTGGGAGCTTCCCAGGCCAGGGCTCGAACCCGTGTCCCCTGCATTGGCAGGCGGATTCTTAACCACTGTGCCACCAGGGAAGTCCTAGAATTTATTTTTGATTAAAAGTTTCACATGGTACAAAAGCTTCTTTGCTTTATTACAGACAGAAATTGATCAATGATTATTTTTCCATCATTGATAACTGTATTTTGAAGGAGATTTGTAATCAAAGCAGTGGTTGCAAAAACTGGCTTTAGTAAATTAATTGTTTTGAAAAAAAGATTAAACAGAACCTATTCATTATTGCTGAAAAAAAAGGAAACCCAAAACAAAAAATACCCCACTTCTGAAATGTGATTGCCAAAAGAAAAACAACTGGTTTTATCTGATTTTTAAGGAAACAAGGAGTGGAGGATTTAAAACTTTCAGATGGCTGTTCTGGCAGTGTCTTCCAGCACCCACCCCTCTGCTGTGGGTAGGTCATCAGATCAGCGCCTGCACTGCGGGCTCGGTGTACGACGTTTCTGTCTTCCTCAACTGTTCCCCAGCACCTCAACCACAACTTCAGCCCTCACACAAAAATTCACAGTGTAAAAAAAATCACATTTCCGAAAACAGACTTATGGTTACCAATGGGGAAGGGGTGGAGATAAATTAGGAGTTTGAGATGAACATGTATACACAACTACATATAAAATAGATAACCAACAAGGACTTGTTGTACAGCACAGGGAACTATACTCAATATTTTGTAATAACGTATAAGGGAAAAGAATCTGAAAAAGAATATATATACATATATTCAATTAAATATATATAACTGAATCACTGTGCTGTACACCTGAAACTAACACAACATTGTAAATAAACTATACTTCAATCAAAAAAATTTTTAAAAAACCCCACATTTTCCAATGGTGTATTCCTTCTATCGCCATAGAAGCAAGCAATTCTTTAGGAGCCTAGAATTAAATGCTGGTTATGTCACTAAAAACACGAGTTCAGGCAAGTTATTTTTCAATTCTCAGTAGCTCAGGTTGTAATCTGGAAAAATTCCAATTCAAATCAGAGTCTACACTTTTAAAACAGATACCTTTCAGAAAAAAACCCTGCTCAGATGTATTACCTTAATACCCTTATTTACATTTTTACATGTTGTCATTCAGTCTTTATCAAGCATATAAAATTTTATATAGCTGCATCCATATCATAATGGTATTTGGATTTTTTTCCTTTAAATTGTTTTACAAACATCTCATCTAATTGGACCACAAGTCTTTAATGAAAAACGATGGGAGAGGGGAATGTCAATGCTTCTACATAGTCTCCATAATTATCACTAAAACAGAAATCCTAAGTGTTAAGACAGCTTCAAGAGGTTAGAAGAAATGAGAGATTTAGTGCATACAGTGATGCTGTTTGGAATATTTTACCAAAGGAGCTAATGCGAAGTCCCAGGGTAGGAGAAGGAGCATCTGCCCAAGAAAGGGGTACAGGGAAGAGAAAACACAGCAACATCTGGTCTCTAAATGTGCCAATGTGAAAAATTCTCAGAGCCAGTTAGCTAGGGTTATGGGAAAGAACAAGCAGGAAAAAATTGTCTGCCAAAAAAAAAAAAGTCTCTGGCTTTGTCAGTAAACAAAGGACAGTAATACTTACAGAAAATTTCCTATACTATACTCAAGGTTCAAAAAAGAATTTTGGATTCAATAGGCAGCAAAATGGCTGAAGCAATCTATGGATAATAAATGAGAAGAAATGGCTAAAGGGCAAGCCTTGGAAAGGAAAGACTCTTTTTCTTCTTAAAGGGAAATGATGATATGTGATCATGCAAATGCAAATGTCTGTGGACAGCACAGTTTGCTGCTGGGAAGGGAATTTTAATGCGTACCCTATGCAAATGCGTTTTATAATAAAACAAAATGTGCAGGGCCTTCTGAGGGCAGGGAGGAAAGAGGAGGGCAGGGGCTGTAGATGCTGTGCCTGAGAGGCAGGGGAATGCGCTACTCTGGGACCTTGAACAAATTCCAGGAGAGGGGGCATGGCAAAAACCCACTCCTTTCAAAAAACCTCTCTCACGTTTGACTGAGAACTGGATGCCTGATAAATCAACACCTGCAAAATCTTTCTTTACCAAGGGCTTAACCTTGAGCAATTCTCTGTGTTTCAAGTGAACCTCAGTAAGAAGACATGAAAAACAACTCTCTTTTCTGTACTGAGTCGTGGGGAAAATTATATGAACTACACAGTCAAGACTGGAGATGGATACAAAGAAAGCTCCTGCAAACCATTTAGAGTCTTTGTGTCAAAATCAGCATGACTGTCAAAGCCCATGTAAGGCCCAGTCCTAGGCACTTGGGGAAGAATGAGCAGGAGGCCGGCCCACATGGCTGACAGTCTGGTTTTGACCAAGTGATATTTATTCATATTTGCATACCTGAAGCAATTATTAACAGGAAATTGAGAAAAAGTCTGTATCTCTGTGATGGAGATATTTAAGCCAGCCTTTTTGAAAGTGTTAAAAAATTAAAATTGTAGAAAGCCAAACCATAGGTGCCGTGTTTTGCCTGAAGTGGTAAAAATACCATCTGCCTCAGTCTCTGAGCAGCATGCTTCTTTCAAGTAGCAGTAGGCTAAACTACCGGCATACGCTCAGCCCCAGCTGGGGAAAATACACAGCCGTTTGTAGATGTTTTTCTAAGTAAGAGTAGTCAACATGCTCGTTTTCCTTCAGACATATATATTAGTTACCATAGCAAACCAAGAGTGAATGTGGCCTGAGAAACTTCTCCACTGGTCTTGACACACGCCCATGAATTTCTACAATTCAATAGGTGGCACTCTTCCCTGTAACACTGAACTCAATCTGCTTGGGGCCAGAAACCTAGGGAACATGGACTAGTTCCCTATTCCATGAAAGATACACACTCAGGGCTGCAGACCAATCGCTGTAATGAAGATCCCCATTGCATCGCGCATATGAGCAAAACTGTCGGCACCGGTGTTTTGGTCACAATTCGCTTCTGGTAATTACATTCTGTCCAATAAAACTTCTGCAGTTTTAACTAGGTAAGTAAGATACTTCTTGTTTTTTCATTTTAGAAGCTGGGTAGAATTGCCTTACAGTTCAACAGCTTCCAGTCCTGCCCAGCCCTGGGTGGATGAGCTTCAGGGGTAGGTAGCGTGCTCCTGTGCTGGTGTGAACCACCTTCCAGAGGCGGGAGAGACTTAATGAATGAATAGTTGCTGAGTGCTTTGATAGCTTTAGATGATAAAGGCAGTGCAGCAGTGTAAAGCATTCACATCCAGGCTTCATCGCCACAGGAACTCAATTAAGAAGTAATTCAATTTCTTTTCTGAGTGTTTGAGGACAGACCACTGTTTTGCTGAATGTGACAGGCACTCTCGAGACCTAGCTGAGACTGATTTTGATCGTCACTTCTGCCCTCTCCCCTGCTTCCTTGCCATTCTGGGACTGACAAAATTGGAGAGCTGGTATACAAAGCCATAGAGCACATGGTCAAAATAATTTTCTATGGTTCTTAAAATCTGATTTTTTAGATAAAATTTGGCTTTTGAGAAAACACTCACCACTTGGAAATAAAGAAATCTCCAGCAATAAATAAATTTCATGACACTCTCCAGAAATGGCCATTGAGTTTTTCAAATGTAGTTTTACAGAGGGACATCCCTGGTGGTCCAGTGGGTAAGATTCCACGCTCCCAATGCAGGGGGCCCGGGTTCAATCCCTGGTCGGGGAACTAGATCCTACATGCAAGTTGCAACTAAGAGTTCACATGTCGCAACTAAAGATCCCACATGCTGCAACTAAAGATCCCACAAGCCGCAACAAAGATCCTGCGTGCCTGCAACTAAGACCTGGCGCAGCCAAAAATTAAAAAAAAAAAAAAAAAAGTAGTTTTACAGATAAACCCACCAGGGGAGTCCTAAGCTGCCTAGCATGATGCCTGCATCAGTCAGCATGAGCACCAGGACCATATCATGGACCCATGATATGCTACGTAAGAGACAATACTGTGAGCTGGACCCTGCAGACGTCTCCCCGACACTTGGTAGGGATGGATATAATTGTTTTTACCCATGGTACTTGGATTTGGGTCTATGTATGGATGATAGGTCTGGGTTAATCGCCTAGATCCCTTAAATATCAGCACAGCACCACATACCCTAGCAGGGTGGGTTTCTGTTTATTGGCATGAGAAATATTCTCACTGGGCACTTGGGAAGGCAACCTTAGGGCTACTGAACATAGGGATGGACTGTGTTATATAGTCAATATACTCTTTAAATGGCTAATTTGAGTCTACAAACCCCAATTCCAGACCTCTTAGCTTCCTGCACTTCTCCTAGCATCGCACCAATGCAGCACTCATCCATACGCATTTGTCACCCCTATACGTAAGCTTGTGCTGGGTACAGACGATGCAACCATGGACAAGGCCGTTGAAGGCCCTGCCTTCAGGGCTCTTACATTTTAGTGGAAGAAAACAGAAAAAACAAGCAACTAAATAAAAATGATAATTTTAGATTATGATAAATGTTAAAGAGAGAAAAAACAGAGAAAAGGTGGACTTTCAATAGGAAGGTCTGAGTCAGTCCTGGTTGTGGCGGTCGTCAGCCCCAGCGCAGCACCTCGCCCACATTAAATATCAGATCCACAGTGCTTGGGCGTATGAAGCGGATGAAGGAATGAATCTGGACTGCAGTAGTACACAAGATAAGAATGTCCCCTCTCCCCCCAAAAAGAACGTCTCCTCTCAAATTTGGGCCTAAAGAGTAGAACAGTACTATTCTAAACTGCTCCTTTTATACTAAGGAAACTGAGGGAAGACCTAAAAGGTTAAGTGGCTGATAACAGATTTTGCAGTGAGTTGGTAACAGAGCCATTGCTCGGTTCAGGGTGTTCTATCTGTGCCCCATATTCTTTTCTTTTCTTCCAGTCTCTTCCACTATCAGGTGCTTCTGCAATAAGAAATCCTAAAGGAGTTCTCTGAGTCATAAATAAGCATCAATGATAAATAATCACTCTATTGCCAAATCATGATGTCATTTCCCTTACTTTTTCATTTATAAGTTATTTCCTTTACTATCCCAGTGAAATCCCAGCATTTATCTCCAAGCTAGTTTATTACAACCTTCCCAAGCAATCTTCTTATCCCTGCTGATACCTGCAACTTGTGTCAAAAGCTTTCCTTTCCTCTTTGACTGAAATAAAAAACCCTATACCAGAATATCTCCTGTAACTAACTTCATGGGTCTTCTATTTTCTTATGGCCTCACTCACTCACTCACCATTTACCAAGTGCCAAGCACTGTGTTGGGCACCAAGCATACAAATAAGATACTGTCTCTGGGGGGGCTTCCCTGGTGGCGCAGTGGTTGGGAGTCCGCTTGCCGATGCAGGGGACGCGGGTTCGTGCCCTGGTCCGGGAGGATCCCGCGTGCCGCGGAGCGGCTGGGTCCGTGAGCCATGGCCGCTGAGCCTGCACGTCCGGAGTCTGTGCTCAGCAACGGGAGAGGCCACAGCAGTGAGAGGCCCGTGTATCGCAAAAAAAAAAAAAAAAAAAAGATACTGTCTCTGCCCTCAAAGAGCTCACAGTCTATGATCTGTCTCATAAATGGTCATTATAAAATAACAGAGTTAAGTGCAATGACTGAGAGATGCACAGTGTGTTAGAGAATGGAGCACCTCATCCAGCCTAGGGAACCAGGAGGGACTTCCTCTTGGAGATGATCCTACATTAAGCCTTACAGAAGAGGCAGGGGTAGCCAGATTAAGGGAGACACTGCTGCATTCCAAGCAGAGGGGACAGCATGGGTCAAGGCACGGAGAATAGAAACAGTATGTTTTATGTAATTTGGTGCCGCTGGAGCACAGGGTAGGAGGGGACAAAGCTGGAGAGTCCCTCCAGGGGATGAGACCACAGTGCTTTATATGCCACTCCAGCAAGCTCTGAATTTGCCTTATAGACAACATGGAGCCAAGGAAGGTTTTAAGCTGGAATGTGAAACTACCAGATTTGTGGTTCAGATAGACATTCTGGCTGGCGATGGATCTGTGGGGACAAAAGAGAGGCATAGAGACCAGTCAGTAGGCTTCCTAGTGGTTCAGATGAGGAGACTCAACATGAACAATGAAAGAGAGATCAAGAGGAGGGGCTGGATTCAAGAAAATGTAGGATATAAAACTGATGTGACTTGGTCATGGAACATAGCGGTGAGGGGGTAAGAGCATTTGAGAGTGACTTCTAAGTTTCTCACACGGTTGACTGGTGGGATGACAGTGCCAACGTCAGGAGACAGAATGAGTAACAAGGACCAGAGATAAAACACTAAGACTGGACCCTAATGTCAACGATGGACTTTGGGTTATAAAGATGCATCAATGCAGGTTCACTGATTGTAGCAAAGATACCACTCTGCAGCAGGATGTTGGTAGTGGGGAAGGCTGTGCCTGTGTGGGGTCAGGGGGTAATGGAAACTCTCTATACTTTTTTGCTCAATTTTGTTGTGAACTTAAAACTGCTCTGAAAAATAAAAGTGTATTAAAAAAAAAAGGGTCCAGAGATGTTGGGAAGATGCCGAGTTCAGTTTAAGACACTTTGAGCCTGTGGAAGACCATTTGGGTATTAGGCTCAAGTAGACATCTAAGATACAGTGACAGATATAGAAGTCCTCAGTTTAGAGGTGCTCCTATTAATCTAATTTTTCTTGAAGAATGCAAAAGTTTGTGAGATAGAGAAAAGGAGGACCTGCATTTCAGGCAAGGAAAAGGCACGGAGCCAGGGGTGTGCGCTCCGGAGCTGTCAGGAGAGCACAAGGTTCTGGATCAGCCCTGGAGAGATCACTGAGGGTTTTGGTTGTCCCACTGCAAGCAGAGCCCTTACAGGTCCCACTTCTCCCTCCTTGTCTTTGGTGTGCAGATGTGCTCACACTCTGGCTATTCTTGACTGTTGTGAAAACCAGATGGTTAGAATGTTCCTTTAGCCAAGCAGCTGTATGCATCCCATACACTTGCTAAAATATTCCGTTTGTTCCTCAGGAGAAAACAGAATGTGACCCAAGTGTGTTCATAGGCTTGCACCGGTGTACTGAAATCTGAAATCCCACAGCAGTTTTTTTTTTTTTTTTTGGCACTACGCGGGCCTCTCACTGTTGTGGCTTCTCCCGTTGCGGAGCACAGGCTCCGGACGCGCAGGCTCAGCGGCCATGGCTCACGGGCCCAGCCGCTCTGCGGCATGTGGGATCATCCCGGACCGGGGCACGAACCCGTGTCCCCTGCATCGGCAGGTGGACTCTCAACCACTGCGCCACCAGGGAAGCCCCACAGCAGTTTTTGAACAAGGCTGTGAGTCAGAATTATCTGTGGAGCCTTTTTTCAAACCCTTCCATTCTGCCCCCGCCCTGCTCTGCCCACCAGTGGATTTTGACGTTGGTGGAAGAGGGTATTATGCTGTGGTAACCCAGGCATGTATGTTTTCAAAAGCCCCACAGGTGATATGAAAAATACTGCCTTTACAAATCCAAATCTGCCCTGAATGGTGCTTCCCAGGTATTAGCTGATGAGGCTAAAAGCTGTTTTCCATAGTCCAAAGGCATCTTTCCAGCAATGGTTGGTGCTTACCCAGTTCTTCTTCACAACACTTACCACCATTTGACGTTATATTATGCATCCATTTAGTTGTTTATTAGTTACCCATCTCCCCCACTAGCTTGTAAATGTCATGAAAGAAAGAGTTGATCTGGTTCACTCTTGTATTTCCAACACCTAACAGTGTCTGGAATGACGCAGGCATTCAGTAAATATGCTTATCATTAAATGAATCCTATTTTACCTGCTAATCAGCTTTGAATGTGATGACTCTCTTTTGACCTTTCAAATATAAACAAAAACCAAGCGTCAAATTGAAATGTATAAAACTGTGTAGAAGGTACAAAATCTACCTACCTTAGCATAGTCTAATCTTCCTTTCCGTTGAGCCTAAAACAGAAAAGAGGGGCAAATTAATTAGTTCTTTAAAAATCATTTAGTATTTCTATAACTTTTGCTTCTCAAAGAATGTCAACTCTCTCCCCCCTCACCTCTCCCCTTCTCTGTCTCTATATATGTATATAGTGAAATATATATATATATGTATGTGTATACATATAAATAAAACTCTCAAACATATTGAAGAGTTGTAAGAACAGTACCACAAGCACACATATACACTCTAGGTTTGACAGTGGCAGACACCATGACCTCTCACCCCTTCGTGCTTCAGCACACAACTCATAAGCATAGGACATCTCATACATGATCACTTTCAAATTAAAAAAACTAACAATAATGCCATATCATCTGACATACAACCCATGTTCAAATTTCTCCTGCTGTCCCAAGAATATATTTTATTTTAGCTTTTTTTCTCAAACTAGAATTAATCAAGATTCACACATTGCACTTGGTTTTTATGTCTCTGTTTCGCCTTTTAAATCTAGACTAGCCCCTCCCCATTTTTTAAGAAATGAAAATAAAAATCATTAACTTTTAAAATAATTGACTTTTTGAGGAGACCAGGGCAGCTGTTGTATAAAATTTCTCTTTCTGGATTTGTTACATTATTTCTTCGTTGTGTCATTTCACTTGTCCCTGTGTGCTTACAAACTGGAAGTTGGGTCTGAAGAAGCTTGCTTAGGTTTAGGTTAAACATTTTTGGCAAGAATATTTTACATGGAATATTATATACTTCATATTGCATCAATGTGGAAGGCACCAAATGTCAGGCTGTCCTACTCCTAATAATGCTATAAATTTGATCACTTGGTTAAAGTGGTGACTATCAGATGGTTCCACTGTAATGACATATTTCCTTCTCTACAATTAGTAATCTATGGGGTCAAGTTTTCCACTTGCTTTGGCATAATTTTTAATATGTTGTATCATGCCAAAAGACACTCACCTCCATCCCACTGTCACCAGGGATGAGGAGAGGGAAGAAAGCTGGAGGTAGGAGACATCCTGTATGAGGTCAAATTTTATTTTAAATTATTTTTAGTTATTAAAGAACAACTTAAAATGAAAACATATACTCAAAAGTGTATGTATCAAATCTGAACATAATAGAGACAACCAATGAGTTAGTATTTGCTGGTAGGTAAGCTCATTTTTTGTGGACTTCAGAACAAACTTCTCCTGACACCTCTGCACAGAGCAAGAGCCCTTCAACTTATGAACAGGTTAGGTCTTGAGACCATTTTGTTCCTGAGTCCAAAATGACACTATACAGATAATAAATGTGGGTAGATTACTTTCATGAGAGAAAATGAGATCTTTATAACATTAATCCTGACTCTTCTCGCTTCTTTATAATCTTTTAAAAATTTATCCAAAAGATGCCTGCATTTTGTTTTTCTTGTTTTCATAAAAAGCAACTTCTAATAAGACACTGCTCATGTATAGCTGTTGGCACTATCACAAACGACTCAGTTAAAACTGTGACTTGTACACTTTCAATGAACCAAAAGGCCTCTGCAACCAATATACTATAAAAAAGAATTCGTGGTTCAATCTGCTCTTCAAAGATGTTTTGGGGATCTAGGAGTTTCAGTGAACTAAGAAGGGTTTGAATTAGTCCTGAGATGCAATATACCAACAGGAATGAGAATCGGTTCTTGCAGGTATTTTAAAACCAGGCTCATTCTTCTCTCTGCTCAGAGATTTCATATTTACTTGTTTGTTTGTCTATGGACATCTTTTCCCAAGATAAAACAGTTTTGGCTACACTGAAATCTCTCTCCCCGCACTATAACTTCTGCAGGAGCAGTGTGGAGCCCCTGAGCACGTCTGCATAGTGCACTCATGACCTAGCTACTCACTTTCATATTATACAAATATGAATTGGCCTTGATCTCATGAATAATCCATGGCTTGTGACCAAAATTTCAGCAGCAGCATTTCACAATATGCTTAGTCTTTAAGTTCTCAAACTCTCAGCTGTCTCTCAAATTCATTTTAGGTTAAGGGATATCTGACATGGAGGCTGATCCTGTGGTCACCAGTTTTCCACCTTTTCAATTGTTCATCCTTTCCCTGTCTCTTGCTGATCAGCATGGGCTGCTCAGGCACAGTACTTTTCCAATGACGCACAAACTAGGACCCCTGTGGAATGATTCCTACTGTCAAACAACTCATTCCTGGAACACATCTGCCATTTCCTCACTACTTTCAGTCTTGTTTCTGTTCTAACCACCTCCTCTTCATTCTTGCACTTTCAACATCCTCACCTTACAGTGTTTAACACAAACGACATGGTAGAAGTGTTGAAAGTGGTACCTGTTGAAAGTTAGAAAGTTGAGTACCTTTCATATCTTGAGGTTGCAGTGTAAAGTGCAGAGAAACTATAATTTACAATGATGTAGGTGGACTTTTCCTTTTGGACGTATTGAGCCATTTCCCCAATTGTCTCAGAAAAAAAAAAATCAGTTTTTTCAGGTAGTAACAGTAACTATAATGCTGTTTACAGATAAGGACATCTAGAGTAGTCTCATCACATACCTTGTTTATAAACTAATCATCTTAGAGAATTCTATTATTTTGAAGTACTTGTGCTTAATCAATTACAAGCTATTTTCCTTTTTTAAAAAATCAAAGTATAGTTGATTTACAATATTATTTTAGTTTCAGGTGTACAATATAGTGATTCAATATTTTTACAGAATCACAAGCTATTTTCAAACCTTCTCTCTTTATTTATGTATTTATTTATTTTTCTCACTTTATTTTGTATTACTAGCTTGGCCACCCCCTTTCACCCAGTGGAGATATACTTTGCTGGGGATGACGGCAAAGAAACGCCATGTATGTAAATCCCTATTTGTTCAACATCAGCTCTCACGGCCCAGCCGCTCCGCGGCATGGGGGATCTTCCCGGACCGGGGCAAGAACCCGCGTCCCCTGCATCGGCAGGCGGACCTCCAACCACTGCGCCACCAGGGAAGCCCAGCTCTTAAACGTTTTGAAAGCTGAGACTAGAAGCCTACATAAAATGACAGCACGATTACCACGGCCATTACCACCTGAACAGGCTGTAACTACTGATATGCTGCTCACCTGAATGTCCTTTTTATTTTATCACAACAAACATTCCAGTCCTGTGAAACCATTTCACCCTTGACTGCTTTAGCTTGTACAGAAAAGTATCATTTATTTTATAAAACAAAATACTATAAATATTTAGATCTTTATAGGTATATATTTCCAGCTGCTATGTGAGTTAGTATCTATGTATGCCAGACGCAAGCCTGAAAGTACACACTGATATAAAAATTTTTTCACAAAAAGCTTTTAGAGTTTACAAAATACAGCAAATTATAAACAAATGTAAATGATTTAATCCCCTACGTAAGTAATATTTCTCATTGAACATTACCAAATTCTTTTTGTAAAAAATTTAATTTGGGCGGGGCTGTAGTTTCTGTTTCATCTGATGGTGCTCATTCACTCCGTAATTGTCCATGTGCACCTACTATGTGTTAGGTATTGCTCAGGCACTGGACACACAGCCAGGAACGGAACAAGTAAAAATCTTCCTCTGGGGGTTGCGTAGTCTTGTTTTCACATACAATCTCCCTCTAGAACTTAAGCTCCATGAGAGTATGGACATTTTCTCTCCTGATCATAACAGTATTCCATGTCTAGATCAGTGCTTGTAGATAGTAGATGGTCAATATCTGGTGAATGAATGAATAAATGGATAAATGCTTTTTCTTAATAAGTGTTGGTTATGTACCATTTATTCAGGAAACTTACAAAGCAAAGTTCCTATTACTCTCTCCTAGTTCTAAGCAAGCTGGGTGTTTAGATTCAGTCAGTATGCAGTTGATGTGGAGCCACTACCTGGTGCCTTACAGATAATTTTTACTCGTATTGAACAGTACCATATTTTGACTTTATTACTCAACTTCTATTTAGAAGTAGACTGAAGAAGGGAATCTATAGAAAATAAATTCTAAGAATTCATGAAACTCAAACAACAAAAGGATAGAACAAAAGAATCATCTATCAGCCTTCTCACAGATGCAGCGGTTTAGAGTAATTGAGTGTCTCAACCTTGGTATCAGTGTATTGAAGAGAAAAGAGCCTGACTGGAGGTCAGGAGACCTCAGATTTCAAATGTACTCCCCCAAGCCCCAGGTGGTAAGTAGGCCCTGCTACGGAGGGAAACAGGTAGCCTAAGCTCTTAACTATGACCACTTTAAGAGGCACTGTGACCTCCTAGGAAATGGATATGCTGGGAGCCAGAAAATATGGTTTCTAGCCCATAATAGGTTAATACCTCAAGTAATTTTAAATTTTTACATGGGTCTTCATTTTCTTATCTGTAAAGTAAGAGTACTGGGTCAGAAAAGGCATCCCCAAATGCTGGGCTGGCTGTATCAGAATCACCTGGGTAGCCTATTAAAAATGCAGATCCTTAACACTCTAGCCCCGAATTCTGAGTCATCTGAGGATCACTGGTGTGGACTATGTCTAACATCCTTTTCAATTTATGCTCTGTATGCATCAGTGTTTATTTCAAAGAGAACAACTATATAAGCTCCATAAGTCTCAAGGAGAATGGAGTGCTGTAACTTTACCCTCTTTTTCTGACATCTACCACTTACCATGTATATTTCTAGCAGAGCAAGATATTAAAATAACTTCCTCACTGGGGCCCAAAATAGGCTGATATAAAATAAATGCAGACTGTATTTCAATAGCCGGCAGTCCTGAACCTCTTCCTGCCACACTGTTCGTCTCCAGAAACCACTGTAAATTCTGCCACACACGGCGATTCCCTGAGGGCTTCATTACTTGGGTCTTTAAAAGGGATTCACTCATCTTTTGCCTCCTGTAGGTGTGCTCCTTGTCAATCCAGGTCATGAGAAAAGAAAGTAATTTTTCCCAGTCTTTAGCAGTTCACAGAGAATGTGTGGTTTGAACCTTGTTTTATCTTAAAAAAATGTGAAAATAGACAAGCTAGTGTGCCAGTGCTCATGACATTGAAGGCCTCCTCTGACAGCTACAGTGAGCGCTGTAAAACAATATTCTACACCAAAGCAAACAAAGCCAGTGCTCTGATTGAGAGGATGCACAGAGGGATTAATTCCAAAGGTTTATATACCAGTCTCTGCAGACCAAAGGCAGATAGATTCTCTGTTGGTAAGTAATGGATGTACAATGTGGTCTTTTACTTTAAGAAACAAATGCTTTTTTATAAGTCAGGTAACAAAGAAGGATTGGATGACATAAATGAACTGCTTCCAATTTCTAACTACTGCTATCTGGACTTGAAAACTGGATATGGAAAAACCTTTTTCTAAAAGCAGAAAACTAATATTCCACAGCAGGGAGTGCAGAAATTGCTAGAGACTGATCATCTCTTCTTATCATGTTATTCTTCCCCAATGCTACCAGCTATATTTTAGAATAACAATTTAAAAAATAAGATTCTCTTCTTCAGCCTTCAAGAAAAACTATCTTTCTTTCCAATTTGTTAGTTGAAAGAACATAATGAACACCCATTTGCCCTCCAACTAGATTAATTAGTTGCTAATATTTTGTCATCTTTGCTTTCTCTCTAGATGATCATTTGCTAACTATATGAGAGTAAATTATAAACATAATGATATCTCATCCCTAAATATGTCAGCATTTATCTCCTAAGAACAATGGTGTTCTCCTACATAACTACAAACCCATGACCATATCCAACAAGTTTAACGTTTACTATAGTATTTAAGATAATGTCTGTATTCAAAATTTCTGGTCCAACCAGTAGCGTCCTTTAGAGCTATGTTTATCCCAATCCAAGATCAAATTAAAAATCACACATTCCCTTTGGATGTCACGGCTTTTTAATCTCTTATCTACAACATTCTCCACACCACCACCTTTTCTTTTATAATATGGCATTTTTTAAAAGAATCCACGTCAGTTGCCCCGCAGAATGTCCCTTCTCCTGGACTTGTCTAATTGTTTTCACATGATTAGATTCAGGTTAAAATATTTTTGAAAAGACTCCTACATAGATGATGCTGAACACTTCTCCATTACATCAGGAGTCATACAATATCAGTTGTCTCGTTACTGGTGAGACTAAGTTTGTTCACTTCCTCCCTTTGTCTTCAATAAGTAATCTGTAGGGTGCTTTGAGTCCCTGTGAATATTCAGTTCCCTACTAACCATTCATCTAATTGTTTTAACCAATTATTCACTAATGATTCTTGTTTGAGTAAAATATTATATTGGTGGCTACAAAAATAACGATATTAAAAAAATAATGATATTTTAAAGGTCTGCCTTGGTACTGGAAGAAATATCATCAATTTCTTTAGAGAAAACATGTCTTACTGAAAACAAACTCTCCTTGCATTTGCATTGGTATTAAGAGGTGGAGTTTAGTATATATATGTAAGATTTGTTGGTGGACAGAGGAACGGAGAAAGGACACATCCCAAAATTGTTTGGGTATAGTGTATGAAGATTTTAAAAGGTCACAAATCAGATATCTACTAGATCTGCTAGCCCCCAAGTTGAAGCAGCCAGCTAGCTAAGTTTGGTTTGGGAGGAGAAGCAATCCTTGCTGGGCTCTCCAGTTACGGAGCTGGAAAGGTGTCAGAATATAAAGGAACAGGGCAAGCCTTTTCTTTGCTATCTTGACCATTCTAACCTACTAATAAGAGAGCGCAGAAGGCATCTGCAAGGAAGTGAACACCCTTCAGAACTTGGGTACCTGATTTTCCATCTCCTTCACCGGGGAAAGCTAATTTTTGGAGGCAAATTTCAATCTCCATGGAATTAACTTTCTCATATTCTCTTCCTTTGGTTTGATGCGAGAAGAGGAAGAAATAGACAGATGCAGAAGGCTATGGTAACCCATTAAAAAAAGGGGAGGGGGCTTTTATCATTTACATGATAAATCTCTCTCTGTTCAGAAGTCCTGTTATCACTTTTCTTTTTAATTTTATTTATTTTTTTGTACAGCAGGTTCTTATTAGTTATCTATTTTATAAATATTAGTGTATATATGTCAGTCTCAATCTCCCAATTCATCCCACCAGTACCACCCTCCCCCACCACTTTCCCCCCTTGGTGTCCATACATTTGTTCTCTACATCTGTGTCTCTATTTCTGCCCTGCAAACCAGTTCATCTGTACCATTTTTCTAGGTTCCACATATATGCATTAATATACGATATTTGTATTTCTCTTTCTGAACTTACTTCACTCTGTATGACAGTCTCTAGATCCATCCATGTCTCTACAAATGACCCAATTTTGTTCCTTTTTATGGCTGAATAATATTCCATTGTATATACGTATCACATCTTCTTTATCCATTCGTCTGTTGATGGGCATTTAGGTTGCTTCCATGACTTGGCTATTGTAAATAGTGAGGCAATGAACGTTGGGGTGCATGTGTCTTTTTGAATTATGGTTTTCTCTGGGTATACACCCAGTAGTGGGGATTGCTGGGTCATATGGTAATTCTATTTTTAGTTTTTTAAGGAACCTCCATACTGTTCTCCATAGTGGCTGTATCAATTTACATTCCCACCAACAGTGCAAGAGGCTTCCCTTTTCTCCACACCCTCTCCAGCATTTGTTGTTTGTAGATTTTCTGATGATGCCCATTCTAACTGGTGTGAGGTGATACCTCATTGTAGTTTTGATTTGCATTTCTCTAATAATTAGTGATGTTGAGCAGCTTTTCATGTGTTTCTTGGCCATCTGTATGTCTTCTTTGGAGAAATGTCTATTTAGGTATTCTGCCCATTTTTGGATTGGGTTGTTTTTTTGGTATTGAGCTGCATGAGCTGTTTATATATTTTGGAGATTAATCCCTTGTCCACTGATTCGTTTGCAAATATTTTATCCCATTCTGAGGGTTGTCTTTTCGTCTTGTTTGTAGTTTCCTTTGCTTTGCAAAAGCTTTTAAATTTCAATAGGTCCCATTTGTTTATTTTTATTTCCATTACTCTAGGAGGTGGATCAAAAAAGATCTTGCTGTGATTTATGTCAAAGAGTGTTCTGCCTATGTTTTCCTCTAAGAGTTTTATAGTGTCTGGTCTTACATTTAGGTCTCTAATCCATTTTGAGTTTATTTTTGTGTATGGCGTTAGGGAGTGTTCTAATTTCATTCTTTTATATGTAGCTGTCCAGTTTTCCCAGCACCACTTATTGAACAGGCTTTTTTTCTCCATTGTATATTCTTGCCTCCTTTATCAAAAATAAGGTGACCCAAGGTGCGTGGGTTTATCTCTGGGCTTTCTATCCTGTTCCATTGATGTATATTTCTGTTTTTGTGCCAGTACCATATTGTCTTGATTACTGTGGCTTTGTAGTATAGTCTGAAGTCAGGGAGTCTGATTCCTCCGCCCCGTTTTTTTCCCTCAAGCAGAAGTCTTGTTATCACTTATAATCCATTTTCCTTACTATGCACTCTTGGAATCCGGAAGAGACGTGAAATATAAAATTACAGTTTGACTAAGAAAAAAAAATCTACCCAGATCTCAGAAAGCCATGAGCAAGGAAATGAGGCTGACAGGAGAACTGAGCTGTTTCCTCCTGTGGCCAGGTCCCAAGGTGATGTCCACCAACCCTGACAGCGTATCTCAAGCCACCATGTCAAAAACCAAACTTATGCCAATGTTCCCACTTCACTTTCCTGTTTTTATTTATGGCACAATTCTTTCTGTTATCCAAGTTCAAAATCCTCGTTTTGGCCTCTGACCACCCCTCCCCAGTAGACATCTGCCAGGTTCTCCCTATCATATCAGTTTTCAGGTCCTATATATTTTCTCTCTGAAGTGAATTTTATGCCTAACCTCCTTACCTTCCCATTCTCATGGCCAATACTCTGATTAGGACTTTTTCCCTGCACTTATGAACAGATTCCTCACAACCTCCTGACTGATCTCCTTTTCTATAGTATCTCCTTGTTCTTCTGATTCTATATAACGTAGTTAGATATACCTCTCTAAAACACATTTCAAACCTTGACAATACCTGGCTCAGAAACTTCAATTTCTGCTCCATGACTTCTGAATCAAGTTCATTTTCTAAAGACAAACATCCCAAAATCCTTTTTTTAAATTGACGTAAAATTCACATAACATAAATGTGAATTTATGTTACTCAGTGACATCTAATACGTTCACAATGTTGTGCAACCATCACCACTATCTAGTTCCAGAACATTTTTGTCACGTTGTAACATGTATCAATACTTCATTCCTTTTTATGGCTGGATAATAATCCATTGCATGGATATACCATATTTTGTTTATCCATTCATCATTTGATGGACACTGGGTCGTTTCCACTTTTTGGCTTTTGTAAATATTGCTATACATGTTTTTGTTTGAACCAAAGTCTTTTAAGTATAGTCATTATGTACTATTTTGGCAATTCTTCATCTATCCCTATATGCCCCACGTTTTTCACCTTCCATCCAAATTATAATACTTCTTTTTTCTTTGAATACACTGCATGCTTGCCCATCTGCAGCCCTTTTTCATGGTTTCTGTTGTGTAGGAAGCCCTTATTCCCATCTTTGTTGTCAAGATCTTCTTCAAGGACTATCTCAGATATCACTTACTTCACAAACCCTTTGTTGACTTTTCCAACAGGATTCAAACTCTTTTTCCTCTGAGCTGCCCCACTGGCATCAATTACAGTATTCCTTATATTTGTGTGCTTCTCTTAACAAGGCCAAGACAACCATCAGGCAATTTACTGCTGTATCTCCTACAGTCAAGCACTTTGTTTCCTTAAGTGCTCAGAAAACCTTAAGAAATATTTTAACTTAGGAGATAGTTAGAGCCATTTCATAGTCTTTGTGGTCTCATACAGAGTCCTTTCAAATGCCCACACTCTACACCCTCTATGGTAGAGGATGCTGTCAGTATTATTCCTTTTGAAACAACTCAAAATAACTTAAATAATTAGAAAAATATCATGTTGCATTCATGAGGACTCTCTGAATGTGCACTTTCTCTTTTGTTTAAGAATATATATGTGTTATATATTCATGCACATCAGCCTTGCTTAGCAATTTTTGTTTCACTTTTTGAATAAGAAGGAAAAGTAGGATATCTAGGGACAACTGAGCTATAGTTTAGCACTGGTAATATGTAGTTCACTTAAGGTACTTTATGGATGGTTATGACAGTGGCAGAATGTCACAAGCCTAAGTGACATTTCAATACTTTCAGAAATAGCCAAGAAAAAAATAATCATAATTCTTATTTCTTCAGGTGACTTATAATGGCAGCAGAAAACTAGAAGGATCATTAAAAATAAAGTTTGCTGACCTGCAATAGCCCCTGGACTCCCTGAGAGAGTCAGAGCTCTGTGGTTCTCTGAAGGATTCTACCTTCTTTTATTCGGAATCAAAATGATAGCTGAGTAATGACTTCACCTCCCTAGGGCCAATCACCCATTCACTATCAGTATTTTTAACCTGATCATTATTTTTCAGCAGCTATAAATTTAAATTTAAAATTAAGGTAGGAAGGGATCTGTAGAATTCAGTATGGAGACATTGCTTAACAAATATTTTTCATCTGTTTCTGGTCTGGCCTGGTGCTCTAAACTGCCTCTTACGAAAGTGCATAGTGTGTGTACACCTGAGGGTGCGATGGAAGACAGCTATCCGATCTTAAGATTTGGGAAGGACGGGGAAGTTGGAGGGTGTAGCAGGGCCTGATATGAAAAATTCCAGAGGTGCTGTGCTTCTTGGCTTCGCAGTGATGTTGCATGGGCGCTAAGGGTATGTGATCCCCTCTTCCCTTCCTTTCCGGTCATTAATTCTCACTCTCCCTAAGCAGGAAATCAAAAGGGAGATGGGACACAAACCTGTCTATAATTTTACATGTGATAATAACAAATCATAGTTGTCTTCTGTCACTGGGAGCAAGACTTTTCTATTTCTATGTGTCAAAGACAGTATTTAGCTTCTAATAGAGATAAATATTTTCTTATAATGCATCTCTTGCCTAAGAGATTATTTAAAGAAATTTCTTAGATTTATTTGAGAGCTGAAAGGGACCTTAGAAAGGATCTAGTTCAATGCCATCATTTTGCAAAAAAAATAATAAAAAGGATGTTAAAGAATGTTACCAAGGTAAACAGATGCTAGCAGAGCCCAAACTGGAATACAGGTCTTCCAAATCCTGGTCCTCTATGGACCATTTCTGCTATACCAACTTGATTCTTTCTATTTAACAAAACAGGTTGCCACCAGTTTTGTCCCCCGAAGACCACACCACACACACTTTCTGACAAATACTAATTAGATGACTATTCCAAGTAAGTTACTATACAGGACTATTGGTAATTCAAAGGTAAATTCACTACGATCCTTAAGGATCTTACAATAAAATTCAAAACCTGGGAGAAGAAAGGTTTACAAAAATGCAGAGGAGAAAAATATCACAGAAAGTTGGAAAGAGAGCACTAGAACTAATTTCAGGATTAATAAGCAGCCTCCTTGAGATTCAGGATAGAATGTCCCTCTCAAATGTTATGCAAATTGTGTTCCCTAACCCTGACTAGGCAGTGTTCACAGAACAAGATCATTATTATAGAGAGCTTTATATAAACATGAATAAAATTTAGAAAATTAAAATAAACTCAAGTAAGGAGTCTTTAATCTGAAAAATGTTGCCCCCTGCATGACAGAAACTGATTTCTTAAATTTCTTATTTGCTTCAGACAAATTCACCTTCTCTTCTTCTGTGACCCTGTTCATGACTCAGACATGTAGATATAAGGAGAAGGGCCCGAAGTCCATGGAGCAAATCACAGCAGTCTGGTGGGGCCTTGAGAGGTGGGCAATAAACTGCCAGTTCTTCCTGAAGGATGAGGATTTAGAGATGATCACAGGGGACCTAGGCTGGAGGATGTAACCTCATCTGCTCATGGGTGTCATCTTGGCAGTTTACTGACCTCTGGACAAGATCTATTTAATTTACTGGAGATAATGCCTAAGGCATAGGCTGTTTGGAAAGGATATCCCTTTGAACTGAAAATCAAATTGAAGATAATGATTTGGGAATATTTCACCAGCTGTTTAGGAAATCCTGGACTCTCATGTAGTCTATATTTACAACTTTGCATGCTTGCAAAGACACTAAGAGTTAAATATGTTCCTTTTCTGTGAAGCTTCTTTAAAATTCATATCTATGCTGCTCATATATATATATATACACACACACAAACACACACACATATATATATATGTATATATGTGAATAGCCAACGGAGACTTGATAGCTTTCTTTTTTAAAATAATTAATTAATTAATTAATTAATTTTTGGCTGTGTTGGGTCTTCGTTTCTCTGCGAGGGCTTTCTCTAGTTGCAGCGAGCGGGGTCACTCTTCATTGTGGTGCATGGGCTTCTCATTGCAGTGGCTTCTCTTGTTGCGGAGCACGGGCTCTAGGCGCGCGGGCTTCAGTAGTTGTGGCATGCGGGCTTCAGCAGTTGTGGCTCGCAGGCTTCAGCAGTTGTGGCTCGCAGGCTCTAGAGTGCAGGCTCAGTAGTTGTGGCTCACGGGCCCAGTTGCTCCGCAGCATGTGGGATCTTCCCAGACCAGGGCTCGAACCCGTGTCCCCTTCATTTGCAGGCAGATTCTCAACCACTGCGCCACCAGGGAAGCCCCGATAGCTTTCATTTAACAGATTTAGCTGGATCTTTTCAACCAAAATGTGTATCTGCAATGTATTCTAATGTAATCCAATTAGAGCCACTAACACCATCTGTATATACATTTTTGGTTCAGCTGTCAAAAAACACATAAATACAACGCTCATAATACAATATTCAATAGTTGTGTAATATTTTATTGTACTATACTTCATTTAACTTTTTTCTATTTTCAAATGGATCAATTTTCATTTTCTTCCTTTTATAATTAGTATTTTACTACATATTTTAATATGTAAATCTTTGCCCACATCTCTCTTATTTTTCTTGGGATACGTTACTAGAGTGCAATTACTATAGCAAAGTATATAAACTTTTAAACCAAAGGTTTAAATTATGTATAGTATTTAAAGAGTCTAATAACACAAGACTTCTAACAAAATATCCTAGCACTCTCCAGACTTTGTCTGTCTCATTTCCCTCACTTTAGCTGTTTCTTCTGTTTATCTTCAAATACTGTTTTCTTGATTTTTAAATTTTAAGACATTATCTATTGATCCTATGATAAAAGGAATAATTACATTTCTTACGTGACCAAAAACATTCCTTTCCCCTACCCTCTCCCCAGTGATTATACTTTTTGGTTTAAATCAGTATTTGGTATTTACATTTTTATGCTATATAAATATTATCCTCTAAGCCATGTTAAGTATTATGATTACATTTTCTTTCTTATACATTAAAAATTTATTCACTACACCTAAGAACTGCCTCATTTCGTATCATATGTTTAATGTGGCTGTTTAAAAATGTGGGCCCCAAATTCTCTGAAATTGTTCCCAGTGATAGGTGAGGTATACAGCCCCTCCCCTTGATTCTGGGTGGGCTTGTGACTATTTTGATAGGAGATCATGAAAATGGCGTGTGATTTCAGAGGCTGGTCATAAAAGAAGGTGCAGCCTCTGCCTTGTTTGCTGGAAGGAACACTTGTGTTTGGAGTTCTGAGCTGGCAAGAAAGAAGTCTGACTACTCTGAGGCTGCCATGCTGTGAGGAAGCCAAGCCAAGTGGAGGAGCCACGTGTGAATACTCTGGTTGTTAAGAAGTCTGGTTTTCTTGACAGCCCAGCCTAGGTGCCAGGTGTGAGTGGAGACTCCAAATGATTCCAGTCCCCAGCATCACTGAATCACCTCTAGCCTCTGGGTTTTTCCAGCTGAGGCCCCAGACATCATGGAGCAGTCATCCCTTCTGTGCATTGTCCAAATTCCTGACCCACAGAATCCATGAACATAATAAAATGATTATTTTAAGCAGCTAAGTTTTGGGGTAATTTGTTATGCAGCAGTGGTAACTGGTACTCTTACTCTTAACTGGTACTTTCTATGTTCCTGTTATTAATTTGTCCCTAAATTCTCAATATGGCCAAGTACATTAGGGGATCATCAGTTCCATTGTTTCCTTGGAGATATTACTTCTGGAGATCTCTGTCCTCTTGTCCCAATTGAGCCTGGATGCAGAGCCATCAGCCTAGGACTTGTATGGGTGAGAGACAATGTAGCATGCTATTGTACTTACAGATGTGGGCCCTGTAGTGAGGCTGCCTGGGTTTGCATCCTGGCTCTACCACTTACCAGTGCTGTGTGACTGTGCTCAAGTTAATCTCTTTCTGCTTCAGGTTTCTCATTAGAACAGTGGTTGGCACAAAGTAAGTTCTCTTATTGTTGGCATTCTTGTTGTTGTTTATTATTCTTCCCTTCATATTGTCCTGGGAATTCCCATCATCTCACACCTATGTCTGATGCCCTAGTTCCTAAATTCCACATGTTTTTCTTTCTTGGTTATTCCCTTGATAGAATATATCACCAGCTCCCTAAAAAAAGATGCTTAGGAGGTAAGTTTTTTGAGACTTTATTTATGCTTTAATTGTCTTTAACATCACACTTGATAATATGACTGGCATAAAATTCTAATTTGGAAACAATTTCTCTTTGAATGTTGAAGTTATTACTTCATTGTCTTGAAGCTTTCAGTGTCACTACTAAGACAATTCTGATTCTTGATCCTTTGTACGTAGGTTTTTCTTTCTGGAAGTATTAAGATCTCTTCTTTATCCCCATTGTTTCAAAATTTGATAATGATGTCACTTGGTGTAGGTCTTTTAAAATTCACAATTTAGAGTGCCATTTCAATTTGAAGACACCTTCAGGTCCCTCATTTCTTAGAATTTTTCTTTTCTTTTAATTCTTTATTAATTTTTCACCTCCATTTTCATTAAGTCTCTTTCTGGGACTCATAATCGGTATAAGATCTCTCAGATTGGTCCTCTAATTTTCTTATCTTTTTTATTTTCTATTATCTTTTTAGTCAATTTTCTGGGAGATTCTTTTAATATCTTCCATTCTTCTTCTGATTTTTTAAAAAAATAAATTTATTTATTTTATTTATTTATTTTTCACTGTCTCGGGTCTTCATTGCTGCGTGACGGCTTCCTCTAGTTGCAGTGAGCGGGGGTCTATGCTTTGTTGCGGTGCATGGGCTTCTCACTGCGGTGGCTTCTCTTGTTGCAGAGCACAGGCTCTAGGTGCATGGGCTGCAGTAGTTGTGGCACACAGGCTCTAGAGCACAGGCTCAGCAGTTGTGGCGCACTGGCTTTGTTGTTCCGCAGCATGTGGGATCTTCCCGGTCCAGGGTTCGAACCTGTGTCCCCTGCATTGGCAAGCAGATTCTTAACCACTGCGCCACCAGGGAGGCCCCTTCTTCCAATTTTCTTTGAAATTCTGCTTTCATATTTTTATACTTTATAATTCTGATTTCTTATTCTTGAATTGTCCTTTTTTACATATCACCTGTTCTTATTTCATGGATTTAATATCTTATCTCACTGAATATATTGATTGTAGTACATTTGGAAATGTCTTTTTTCCCCCTTGCACTGCCTCTGTTTCCTCTAAGTTCCCTCTTTTTTTTTTTTTTTTTAATCAGTTTGATTTTGACTTGTTCTTTCACGGCAGAGGCTGCTTTCAAATGCCCAGTGGTCCTTTAATAGCTATTCTACTTCAGTTGGATGTTCTGTGCCCTTGGATACTCTGAGGCTTGTCAACTGGTGGACCTCACTGTAAGGCAGCTGGCCAGGGTTACGGCATGTTTACTGAGGGAGCCCCAAAAGTCCACATCTGCAGGGCTTTTCCTCTGGGTTTGACAGTTTCCCCAGAAAGGAATCCTCTCATTTTCTACCTGGTGAATATAACGGATTTTAAGCTGGCTGTAAGTATTTTGAGATCTATTAGGGAGGAGTGGCTGGAGAGGGAAAATCTTATCTTTCCAAAAGCAGATATCTCAGGCTCTCTCTACTTGAAGTGTGCCATCTACCTCCGCCTCAGCTGTGCCTGCTTTCCCATGTCCAGTCTCAGATTAACCCAATCAACTAGAACCACCAAGTTAAATAAATTCCATGAAGTTTTGGATAGAAAGGCAAGAACTTTTTGTACCTGGATTTAAAAAAACCCAAAAAAGTTTCTGGATTTAAGAAAAACCTAAAAAAGCTCCCTTTCATCTTCCATACCTTCCCTCCCCAACAAAAAAGTAGAAAATTCACCCAAGTCCCTTTACCCCTCTTACTTAACCATACTTTTTTTTTTTTTTCCTTTGATAATGCCTCAGAACTTGAGTACTCAGGATCCAAGTTTGTTTTTTTTTGTTTTTTTTTTCCCCAAGTTTGTTTTAAAATAACCCAATGAAGTGACAGGCAGAACTCCTGGAATTCTGCAGCTTGTGCTAGAGTCTACATATGGGAAATTGCCGTCAGTTAAAGGGTGATGCTATTACCATAGCCCAATTTTTGAAAGCCTTTACAAAAAAAAAAATCATCTGAGTTAATTAGTATTTACCACAGGCACAGATTTTGTATTGCAGTATTCTATGAATTCAGATAAGAAAACACAGTACTACAGTTTCTAACTTTTAACTAACACTTAGCTCTCAAAAATGTATATTATAAATTAAGAATTTTACCTGTTATATGAATAAGCTCTTATATGACTGATCTATATGCTCCATATGGCTGATCAGTCTTAGATCATCATAAAATATGAGTTATGTTTTAAAATCAACCAAATACTATTGGTACCTAAAATAAGAGTAATTTCATTTTACCTCTCTGATCTGTTTAATCCACAAATCTCTTCCAAGAAACTCCTGATGTAAGACTACAGGAGCTGAGTTTAGATTAAAAGTCAAGGAGTCACTGGTCTTTTCTTTAATAAAAGGCTGGAGATCAGAATTTATCTAGAAGGAGTAGTGAAAAGAGTTAAATCAGTGAAATGCATATACATTGGCATGTTTTAGTCATATTCAGAAAGCACCAGTTACTACAGTGAAAAATTAAGCTTAAGGAACTCAGTTTTTAGATGTACTTTAATAAGCAAAAGAACAGCTCATATGATTAACAATAATCTTAAAAAAACTTTTAAAATAGTTTTCCCCTAACATATTCCTTTTTTATTTGGCAGCAGCCTTTATTTTGCTTTTTAAGTTCAAGGTAAGGATCATAAATTATATTTATTTAATAAATATAATCAAATAATAAATAAATTAATCAAAGATTTAATAAAGGACATAAAAACTCACCTGAAGATATTACATATTTTTGTATATATTTCCCCCTTCTTATGAGCTATTTAAATGGCATCTAAGAAATATGTACTAAATGGAATTTAAAATTACATATACATGGAGGTAACAAAATAACAGCTAATCTTGAGACATTTTATATTTCATTATGCCCATTCAAAAGAATCAGTTATTGGAATTAAAGCTTTCAACTTTGCTCCATATATTTCTAAATTTCATTAACTTTCCACAGTTTGTTTTACATAGGAACTATAAGGGAACTGTAACAAAAATGCAAATATTCTTCCATTTTGTGACTGGCAACATTACATGTTATTTAATAATTTGCAAGAGTTCTTTCAAGAACCCTTTCAGGTGGTAAGAAGAGACAAACATCACAAATATGGTTTAAGTAAGCTGTAGCTTTCTATCAAAATTATACAGTACTCACCAATCGTACTGTTTATATTATGTAATAACCACCACGAGTGATAGATTTTATGTACTCAATAGACAGTTTTTGAGATATAAAAGCAGTTCATTAAATGGTAAAATGTTTCTTGTGTATCATTTTAGCTATTTAAATACAGAAAAAATAGAAAGGGTATGCAAATACCTTATGACTCATGGCCATGTGCTTCCCATACTGAAATGCCATATCCTGAACCTCAGCATCATGCTTTGCTAATTCCATTGCAGCTTGGCAGCTCTTTGCTAATAAGGCACCATGGGAGAGAAAAGTCTGCTTCTTCCAAGTTAATATTCCAATATCATCTGTGATATGATTTTCCTAAAAATTGCAACAAAAGCCAAGATTAAAAAGGTTTGAGGAGTAATTTGTTTCGGTTTTTGAAGAATAAGCATTAAAAAATGAACTATTCAAAACACTCAGGCTGTTGCAACAAGACAGAACTAAAAGATGCTGACCCTGACCTCTACCTAAAGAGAACTAAGGAGGTGGGAACTGCTTGTTTAGGGTAATTGGGAAAAAATGAAAGAAATGCTGAAGCAAATTTTATTTCGAGCTAGGGAAGTTCTATGAAAATATACTTATAAGCAAAATTAGAAACTTAGACCTTCAAACTAACTCTCTTCTAGATTCATATCAGTTCTTAATTAAGTGCTAATATTCCAAAACACAAGAATCCTATTGTCTTTAACTTACATTAAAATGTCAAGGGCATAGTGAAGGAACTGCATTCTCTTATAAGCAGGTAGATAGAAAAAATCAGAGAGAAAGTAACCCATTACAATGGAGTGTGATTAGATCATACTATTCATCAAAGTTTATTCCCATAAGAAGAAACAAGATGATAAGGGAAGACATAACTGTAGTTTATTTAATTTCATCTTTTCACATTACGAAAATCACAGTAGTATCTTTAAGTAGCATAAGCATACACATACCTACTGACTCTAGACCAGTGATGTCCAATGAAATTATAATGTAAGCCCCATATGCAATTAAAAATTTGCTAGTAGCTACATTAAACAAGTGAAAAGAAACAGGTGACATTAATTTTAATGACATTTTATCTAACCCAATATATCTAAAATATTACTATAATAAAATAAAAAATATAATCAATATAAAATTATTAATAATATTTTACATTCTTTTTTTACACTAACTTTTCAAAATCAGTGTATATTTTACACTTACAGCACATCACTAGTGACATTTCAAGTACTCAATAGATACAAGGAGCTGGTGGTTACCCTAGTGGACAGCTCTGCTTTAGGCAGTTAGCTCTCTGAGGACAAGAATGATGAAGCGATATACATAATGATGCTCATTTTACGGTGTTTCTTTGAAACCTCAAACTAACTAGAACCCATCCAGAAGGATTAATTAACTCAAACACTTTACTTCCTGCCGCCCATACCACAATCCTTCTCCTTCCACCATTATTTGGGGACAAAATAAAAAATAATAAGAAAACTTAGACACCATTAAAAAATGATCTTAGATTTAGCCCCACCTCTTTCACCATGTTGAAGGGAATCTCCAACCCATTGGTCAGATCAAATTCTCAACTTAATTTTACATGCTTTTAAACAAAAAGAGAGTTTCACTTATAGCAACAGTTACAAATATGCAACATAGTATTGTGTAATAATCAAAAAGCCACTTGGGGAGAAACAGTGCGTAAACTGCTTCATAAAACATTGCGAATAAATGATAGTATTTAATTTTGGAAATCTGAGAATGGATTTTAAAATATGTGAAGTTAATATCATATTAATAAACCTAGATAAAAACCATATTATCTCCCCAGATATACTAAAGATGCATTTGACAAAATTCAACTCCTAGTCTTTCTTTCTTTCTTTCTTTTTTTCTTTATTTTGTGGTACGCGGGCCTCTCACTGTTGTGGCCTCTCCCGTTGCAAAGCACAGGCTCCGGACGCACAGGCTCAGCGGCCATGGCTCACGGGCCCAGCCGCTCCGCGGCATGTGGGATCTTCCCGGACCGGGGCACGAACCCATGTCCTCTGCATCGACAGGCGGACTCTTAACCACTGCGCCACCAAGGAAGCCCTCAACTCCTATTCTTGATGGGAAAAAAGCACTGAATAAAACAGGAACAGATGTGTATTTCTTCTTTTTTTATAAATGTAATATACTGCAATTTTATTTCAATGGCACAAACGAAGTTAGTGTGTAGGAAATTTATTTATATTTAAAAAAAAAATTTATTTATTTGGTTGTGCCGGGTCTTAGTTGCGGTGGGTGGGCTCCTTAGCTGAGGCTCAAGGGCTCCTTAGTTGCGGCAGGCAGGCTCCTTGGTTGTAGCTCCAGGGCTCCTTAGTTGTGGCATGCAGGCTCCTTAGTTGTGGCATGTGAACTCTTAGTTGCGGCATGCATGTGGGATCTAGTTCCCTGACAAGGGATCAACCCAGGCCCCCTGAATTGGGAGTGCAGTCTTATCCACTGCGCCACCAGGGAAGTCCTGCGTGTAGGAAATTTCAATGAAACAGTATGGTAAAAATAGCAGAGAACCAAAAAATCTAAAAAGCAAGTACACCTAAAGCATGAGAATTCATTAGTGTTTCATCTTCAGTTATGACTGACACTTGATGCTTGCAAATTTTGAAATAAACTTTGAGATCATGATCACTATTCTGAAGAGATTTCAGCACCAGCACTAAGATTTGTACATTCAGTTGGTTTGCAGTTGACTTGTTAGCCATTTACATACTATGGTACAGATTTGTCACAGGTCAGATCACAGTGTTGAAGGAAAGAAAGACCTTCCTGTAATTATACAGAAAGGATCCTCTAACCTGCACTCAGCTTAAGACATCCAATGTACAAGAGCACGAAAACCATCACAGTAATGTGGTTCCAAAGAACATAGTTTTGGTAAGGAAAATAACCTAAGCTCCTGTTTCCCATTTTAATTACTGAAATCTCTACCAATGACAGAAATGTCATATAGGACACTAAATGTACACAGTAATTCAAACTTCATGCAAAGAACATATTTAGCAATCTGGGATAATGCAGAATGACTGGAAATATAACAAATGTGATTCAACACTGGTTCTTTTTGTCATTTTACACAGACGTCATGTTAATATTAGACCAAAACACAAAATGTTTAGTGCATAAACCAGTTTCTTTTTTAAGATCTATCATTTTTATCGTAGTCTTTTATCTTACTTTGGACCACCTGTACCCCGTACTCTATCCTACTATAGACTGTTTAACTTAATCAACAAAATCAAAAGTAATTTCTGACCAGATTTATGGGGGACATAAAAATTTATAACATCAAAGTGTCTGCATAACCAAAAGTACAATAATAAAGAAGAAAATGCCTCCTATTTCTTTTAGGAAATAGTACTTTGTAAGCTTGCTGCATCTTTAATGCTTTTACTATTGCATGACAATGAATAGTTGATAGAAAAAAAGAACTGTATACTTGAATTATGATAACTCATCCATCACAGATTAATCTAATAATGAAGTTTCTGCAGAAACAGGAACTATTTTAACAAGGAAAAAAAAATGCCCTCATTCCAGATGTATATTTCTTTAATGTGAAAGGTGCCTGTGTTTGTGCGTGTGTGTGTACAAGCATGCATGATCACCCAAAAGTCAGCAAATACTTTATGGGGAAACACATGAGCCCTTCTTCCTAAAATCAGGAACAGGACAGAGATGAACACAATACCATTACTATTTAACAATGTAATAGAAGAGGCAAGAAAAGGATAGCTGTATAAAAATTAGAAAGGAAGAGTTTAACTATCACTATTTGAAGACAGTATAACTGTATATTGGGGAAGACCAATATACAAAACTCAACCAAAAAACTACTAAAACAAGAAGATAATTCAGTAAGGTAGCAGCATATAAAATCAATATAATTTATAATTAACATAATAGATGTAACCATAGCTTTCATACATAAAAACTAATCAGAAAGTATTGTAAATAGGGCCTTTTCTTACATTATATCTATGAAAGAAAGATTTAAAAGCTGGGAATAAACTTAGAAATGTACAAAATTGATATGAAAAAAATACTACTGAAGGAAAGCAAGTTAAATAAATATAAAGGCATATCATGTTTAAAGATAGTAAGATCCAACCTCATAAAGTTACTCCAATAAAATTAACACCACCCCTCCCCCTCCCCCCCCAACTTAGGCAAGCTGATTCTAAAGTTCATATTGGAAACAGCATGAAGAATAACCAGAATAAGCAGGAAGCCATGAAAAAGAAGAGCAGTGTAGGGTGAGGTGGGGGGAAGAAGGGTAGATGAGGAGAGCTAATGATGTCTAGCCCTACTAGATACTATATTATAAAGCCTCGGTAATTAAAAAAAAAAAAAAGTGCACTTTTTAGATAGACAAATGATGGAACGAAATAGAAAGTCCAGCAATCAATCAAACTATACACAGGAACTTACTATATTTTAGGGAAAAGTTGGACTTTTCAGTAAATGGTGCTGGTACAACTGAATAGATTTCTGGAAGAAAATTAAGACTGCTCTGTATTTCACACAATTTATCAGGATAAACTCTACATAGCAAAAAATAAAAGCAAAAGAACCACAAACAATAGAAGACAAAAGACAATAAGGAAAGGTATGTGCACTTTCTATCACAGATGAATGACAAATCTCCCTGTGATAGGCTAACAATGGTCCCCCACAAAGATAGCCACATCTTAATCCCTAGAGTCTGTGACTGTTACCTTACATGGTAAAGGGGACTTTGCAGTTATGTTAATTCAGGATCTTGAGATGGAGGAATTATCCCAGATTAACTGGATGAGCCTAATGCAGTCAAAAGGATCCTCATAAAAGGGAGGCAGCAGGGTCTGAAGATGGAGGATGAAGCCACAAACCAAGAAATGAAGGTGGAAACTAGAAAGGGCAAGGAAAGGGATTCTTCCCTAGAGCCTCCAGAAGGAAAGACAACATCTTGATTTGCAGGCTTCTGACCAAACAAACAAACAAACCACTTTCCACCGCCTTAAAGCATCACTCAGTGTTGGTGAGGCTGTGAAGAAACAGGCATCTCAAATATGACTGGTAGAGTCTGTCATACGGAGTGAAGTAAGTCAGAAAGAGAAAAATGAAATACCGTATGCTAACTAACGTACATATATGGAATCTAAAAAAACGGTACTGATGAACCTAGTGGCAGGGCAGGAATAAAGACGCAGATGTAGAGAATGGACTTGAGGACACGGGGCAGGGGGAGGGAAAGCTGGGGCGAAGTGAGAGAGTGGCATGGACAAATATACACTACCAAATGTAAAATAGATAGCTAGTAGGAAGCAGCTGCATAGCACAGGGAGATCAGCTCGGTGCTTTGTGAGCACCTAGAGGGGTGGGATAGGGAGGGTGGGAGGGAGGGAGAAGCAAGAGGGAAGAGATATGGGAACACATGTATATGTATAACTGATTCACTTTGTTATAAAGCAGAAACTAACACACCATTGTAAAGCAATTATACTCCAATAAAGATGTAAAAAAATAAAATAAAATAAAAATAAAGTTCCTAAAAAAGAAAAAAGGGTAATGAATATAAAATTTTACATTTCTTGGTCTCAAATGCTTAACATTTAAAAAAGTTATATGATTCTCAATCAACTTTTCGTGGTTTGTATACCATCCTCATGTATTCATATAACAAACATTTATTTAGTTTCTATTATGGGTTAGGTTCTTTGTAAAGCAATATAGATGTGAATATATTTATTAATAATATTTATTAATGAATAGCCTGTCCTCAAGAAGCTCACAATACAGGAATGACATCTATATCTATCTATATGTGGATATTAATATAATAGATAAATCAATACAGTTCTATCTCAGAATAATTCTTGGAAGATCTCCAATGGTCAAAGATTCAGTTTTATTATATTTTCCTTATTCTGATTAAGACATTTTATTATTCACCATTTCTACATTTTAATTCAATTAATACACGATCTCCGAAAACAAAATTAGAAAATTCAGATAGCCGAGAAACACTTAATATATAGTCCCTTGAAATCTGCTATCATAAGTTAATCAGGTCATAAGTCAATAATTCTGTTCCTAAATTAATCAGAAAATTTATTACCTGAACATTAAATTATTACCTATCGTGACCTTGGTTACAAATGAAACAAAGTCCCTCTATTCATTTCTGTCAGCTTGCCATGTATACATTATGAGAGCATGCTTTATTACAAAGGAAAAGTTAATGTACAATTGTAAAATACCAAGAAACTAGTTTGATAACCACATCCAAATTAGTATCTTCAGATATCAGATATACAGAATTGGTGTGAAATGAATGAGAGCAGTCAGAGTAAATGAGATTCAGATATACTTACAGCATCAACTTACATCTGTACAGTTTATAGAAGGAGGATACATTCAGTGAACATTGACTTTTGATGGGATTTTCTCTTTTTCAGAAAGGTAATATACGTCAACATACCTACTGAAGGACTGTCAGACTGAAGGATATTAATTTTTAAAATGTAGGTCTCTCATTCACTGTAACATGACCTTTTCGCTCAAGCAAGGTTAGTTCAAAAAACACACAGGAAAAAAACCCTGAAGCTTGCAAGATGATGTTTCCCAAGACAGTGGCACTGGTGGTTGTACTCAGATATAATATTCTGTTCTGCTACTGAGCTGTCTGGGGAATGTGTACTTTGAGTTGCTTTCCTAATGGTAGTGATACATTTGTACATACCTATTTACATGAAACCAAAGTGTGTTTGTAAAGTGGCTGCTTGGGATTAAAGGTCTAGTCCACGGTCACAGAACAAAGGCAAACTGATTCAGGAAGATGTTCAAGCCCCAACCGGAACCTGCCGAGCCAAACTTCTATCTTTCACATTATCAGAGAAGAAGAGTGTTAAAAGTACTTTAAAGAAAGCATGCAAATATTTCCTGTTGTCATGCTTCTTTCAGATTCATATACTGAGCTGCTACCTTTATAATTTATCTTTAAAATATATCTTTGTTTATTTATGCAGCATAAATTTGGGTCTGATAAGAGATCAGATCTAATGCCACATTTCACCATTTTAAATGTTTGCTTTGAATTAGCCTTTTCAGCTATTTTGAGAAGCTAAACAATAGCCAAAATGTTTACCAGCTTTATTTTTAAGTCAAGGAAAATTTCAAAAAGACTCCCTAAATTTAGGGATAAGAAGAAAGCAAGGGGGAGAATAGAATCTAATATTTCCTGGGAGTCAACAATATGTGATGACACTTTCATGTTCATTATTCTATTACCTCTCAAAAATCTTAATTATCATTATTCCCATTCAGTAGGTAAGGAGACTTGAAGGCTGTATTTCGATCATGATCAGACATTAGTAAATGGCAGAGATGGGTCTTAGCTGTATAGCAGTCGGATTCTATTTTGCTTAATACATAGTAGAAATACTTAAAAATATCTTTTACAGTCTAAAAAGTAGGTTGTATTTAAGAGTAAATGACACGTTTCATTTATGTATCAACAAAGCATTTTAAACCTGTAAATTAAGTCTTTTAATAATATCCACTGAAAAGATCCAAGAATCTAGAGCATATAAGTAACAAGATTAGGAATAGTAGATGTCACAGTATTTTTTCAGGAATCCTGAGGAAGGGGGAAAGAGTATAACATTTTAACAGCATCATCTAATAGGATGAAATAATTTGCTTTGATTTATAATCCAATCACACTGGAGACAGTAAAGTAGGTATCTAGGTAAATCATGGGAGAGAAACTGATAAGATGTGATAAATGTATAACTAAAGTCTGTTTTAAAAAGTGCTTCTATATAATAAATAAAGCTATTAAAATTTTAGTCACACATTAGAGAGAATGGTTGTCAGGGAATTTAAAAGTCAGGAATTCTTTGGTCTAGGGCTAGCCAGCCCCTTCCTGTACTCCCCACGAGTCAGTTCTTGCTGAGATGTATGGGAATGATATGTTGAGGAGGGGTCAGGATGGAGAAGGGAAGACTGTTTTACAGCTCAAATCCTTCAGCAAGGGGTATCCTTGGGATGGGGAAAGCTTTGAACAGCTAGAGGGCAGCAGATAGTCTTCAGAGGGGTTGCACAGTAGGGGCAGTAGGGAACGCTGCTTCATTCTTTGAGATGAACAAACAGCACCAAAGGGAAACTTGGCTTGCTGTGAAACGTGCAGTGTATGTTGGTGCTTGATATACCATGTAAATGTGCAGTAGATGCAGTTCAATTAATTTTTGTGTGTGCTTACTACGCCAGGCACTACAGATTTGAGAATTAGGTATTACTCCTTGACCTTTAGCAGAAGTTCAGTAAGGGAGAAAGACAGTACACAGGAACTAGTATGGTATGTGAAAAGAAAGCTATGCTTACAGCACAGAGAAGGGAGTGACTAGTTTTACCAAGGAAGGCTTCAGTTGGAGAACTGTTAGCTGAATCAGGTTCTGAATAATAAATTGGAATTAGCCAGGAAGATAAGGTATGAGATGACTTTGGGGCATCAATATTAGTTCCATATTGTTGAAGCAGACAGTGGGAAAGGTAGATGAAGAAGGACAAGGCTAGTCAGGTAGGTGAGAGGTCCAGAGGGTTGGATCTTATTACTTAGATGCTAGAAAACTGTCTTTAGCAGGAAGTTATATGACTACACATGCAATTAGATGGGTTGCTTCGGAGGCAGTTTGGACTGGAGGGGCAACAACTGGAAGATCCATTAGGGGTTAAGTTATATTCCAGGCAAGCAGGGATGACATATAGTGGTGGCCAGCGGGAACTGAGAGGCAAGGGCAATCTGAGCTGCTCAAAGAGTGAAACAAGACAGCTCCCTGCTGTGTACACGATAGTCGCTCACCGAGGATCTACTTCCCTCTCTCTCTTTACTAACAAACCCTAATTTTGTTCAGGTAGTCACTGCTCTTGTCAATGATTAATTTAGGAATGGGCATGTGGTCCAATTCTAGGCAATAAGACATGAGGAAAGTATACTGCAGAGCTCCCAGAAAGAGATCCAGGCAAAAGCGGCACCTGTGGATGTTGCTCTGTCTTGATGAGCCACACCCAGGACTACTGTAGCCAAACTGCCACAAGCTTGGTAATAAAGAGGACACTAGGAAGCAGAACAGAGATATAGAGAAAACCTTGATATCTGGAGTTGTCATGTTAACTGTCCCTTGATGCCTGACTACCTCTGCATGCTCAGTTAGAGTAAAACATGTTTCCTTACTTTTGTATCTATTTAATTGGATTTCCCATTTTTTGCAGCTGAAAGCATTTCAATGAATTAGTTCATTCCTTAAGATGAGAAATGTTTATACTATATAAAGTCTGCATTGCCAACATTAGCAAACTATTAAAACATTTTAGGAAGAATTTCCTTAGGATGGAGTATTAGTTATCTATTGCCACATAGCAAATTACCCACAAATGTAGCATCTTAAAACAACACACACTTATTATCTCAGAGTTTCTGAGGGTCAGGAGTCTAGGCATGGCTTAGCTGGCTGGTTACGGCTCAGGATGTCTCAGGAGACTGCGGTCAAGCTGTTTGCTCAGGCAACAGCCACAAAAAGGGTCTGGAGAATACACTCTTAAGCTCACTCGGGTGGTTGCTGGCAGCAGGTGTTAGTTCCTTGCCACGTGGGTCACTCTGCAGGGCTGCTCCCATGACATGGTAGCTGGCTTCCCCAGAGCTAGTGATCCAGTAGAATGAGGGAGAGTGAGAGCACACTCCGGGGGGTAGCGTCACAATCTTTCATAACCTAATCTTGGAAGTGACACACCATCATTTCTGCCGTATGCTATTGGTCACACAGACCAACCTAGTATAGTATGGGAAGGAATTAGACTCAGAATACTAGGAGGTGGGGCTCATTGGGGGTCACCTTGGAAGCTGGCTACTAGAGATAGAGTCTATGATTAGAATTACTGGGACAATAGATTTGAACATTTTAAAGTTTCTTAAAATATTCTGCAAGTTGTTTTATAGAAAGGTTCTGATATGCACACTGACCAGCCAAGTTTGAGACTGTCTTGTCACTGAGTAGAATTATTGTTTTACTTGTGAATTTAACAGGTGAAAAGTGGCATTTCATTTAAATATGGGAAGTAATTTCATTGATTAACCATTTGTATTTCCTCCATTCATTCGTTTATTTACTATCGTCTACAGACAAGGCATTGTTTTAGGTGTTCACACCAGTGAGAAAACCAGAGAGTCCTTGCATTCACAGTTCTTACAGTCTAGAAGGGAAGCCAGACAATCAGATAACCACACAGATAAATATGTAACTGCAAACTGAGATACTTCCAATGGGGAAAATGAACATACTTTTATGACAGCAGTAATAAAAGAACCTGACTGAGACTGGGGCTTTGGGGAGTAGTTTCCTTGAGGAAGTGACACTTGAGCTGACACAGGAAGGATGAATAAGGGATAAGTTAGTAAAGGTGAAGAAGTATGCAAGGATTGTAAATACAAAGGAGAATGCTTTGTCTGAGGAATGAGAGAAGGCTACTGGGGCTGATATGCAGACAGTGAGGGTAAAAATGGTACAAGGTGAGGTTGGAGGGATAGACTGGGTCGGATTACGCAGGGTCTTTTGGGTCACTGTCAGGATTTCGGTATTTATCCATGGAGTGATGAGATGTTACTGGGGGTTGAGATGAAGGAACAGCAGCATCAGATCCGCATTTTGAGACCTCTGGTGGTGTGGAGAAAGACTAGAAGATGGGAGGATTGAACACACGGAGAAGGAAGAGGTAACTGGAATTGCTCAGGCAAGAGAGGATGGCATCTTGGACCATGCAAAAGGGGGAGGCATGGGGTAAAGCCAGGCTGCAGCCTATGCCATCAATGGTGGGGGAGTGAGGGCATCAACAAGGTACTGCTCTTGACCACTGTTGTGGACCAAATGTATGTGTCCTTGCAAAATTCATATGTTGAAGCCCTAACTGCCAGTGTGTTTATATTTACAGTAAGTATGTAAAGAAGGTTAAATTAGTCATAAGGGTAGGGATTAGTGTCCTTATAACGAGAGACACCAGAGGGCTTGCTCGGCTTTCTCTCCACTGTGTGAGTGCACAGTAAGAAGGCGGTCATCTGCAAACCAGGAAGGCAGCTCTCACCAGAAACTGAATTGCTAGAACCTTCATCTTGGACTTCTCATCTCCAGAACTGCGAGAAAATAAATTTCTGTTGTTTAAATCACTCAGTCTATGGTATTTTGTTATGGCAGCCCGAGCTGAATAAAGTAACTACCTTCTCTATAAATCTTAGGATTCAATCAGTGATGTTTTGGAAGTATATTTATACTGTTTCTCCCAACATCTTTTCAGCATGGTCTTAACCAGCTTGTTGGAAAGATCTATATTCTAGTTATCTATTTCTGTGTAACAAACTACCCCAAAACTCACGGGCAAAAAAACCACCACCATTTTATCATGATCACAGATTCTGTGGGTCAGGAACTCAGGAAGGGAACAGAGAAGACAGCTTGTCTCTGTTCCATGATGTCTGGGGCCTCAGGTGGGAAGGCCTAAAAAGCTAGCGATGATTCAGAGGGCTGGGGCTGTAAGAACTGAACTGCTAGAGGTCCACTTCCAATGAACTGGCTGAGTCCCCCACACATCAGGCCCATCTGGGATGGGGGGCTGGAGTACCTACCCATGGTCTCTCACTGCATGGTGGTTAAATTCTGAGAGGAGGCAGAGACAGTGAGCATTTCAAGAAAGTGAGCAATTCTAAGAGACCCTTTTATGGCCCAGCCTGAGAATTCAGGTAGTGTCACTTCTACCCTATTCTATCAGTTGAGGGGACCACAAGCCCACTGAGGTTCAAGGGTCATATATCCTCACCACTCGATAGGAGACAATGGGAGGAGAGTTAAAGAATTTGTGGCCTTTTTTTGGTTTGTTTTTAACCACCACAGTCTACTACTGAAGAGAGTGCTGAGGAAAGCAACTTGCTTTCTCTGCTCCCTCTCAGTTACGCTTCTGGCTAAGGTGGTGATACAGGAGATGGAGTAAGGCAGCCATGGGGCTAAGCCTGGTGAGGGGCAGAAGTATTAAGGATGACTCGTAAGTTTTTGACTTGAGAGCCTGGATGAATGGTGGTGCTCTTCATGAAGACAGAGGACAAGGGAATAGGTTTGGAGAGAAAGGTCATACATCTGGTCTTATAAGTACTGAGTTTGAGATGCCTGTGATACCACCAGGTGGAAGTATTGAATAAGCAGCAAAATATTCAGTAGTGATCTGGGATGGAGATTAAATCGGGACTTACTGGCATATAGACAGATGGTAATTGAGGTCTTGGGCTTCATTTTCTGAATGGTCTATTCTTGTCCTGTGATCAAAATGGTATTCTATTAAACAATTTACAAGCTTAATAGTGATGCTTCATCTCTCAGGCAAATAAACTGCCTTTTAAGATGCTTTGCTGCGATAGCTGACAGTGAGTGACCTGGAGTACCTCTAAATGGCGTACAAATTCAATTTAAACATTTATCAAATAAAAACATTCACCAACCATACCCACTCTAAACTTGAGGGCCTGCTTAATCGAAAGGGCTATTATACACACTTAGCTTTCTCAGTCACCAAGGGCTTTTCTGCCTTCTTCATATCTGTATCAACCTTTGCTTTCTCACCTTTGCATATCTAATATAATATTCCTATATTTGATTTCTAATAAGCTTACTTCACAATACATTTTCTGTTTTTCTTTTAAATAAAAACATTTTGTGGATTAAAAAAATATAGACAGCATTATTTCTTAAATGTGGTAGTGGGCACCTAGGTGTTTTATTTTATTTTCAGTCTTTAAACTGTATAGATCTGTCATATACACTCTTTTGTATGCTTGATATATTTCATAATAAAAAAACATTTAAACCATACTCAATAACTTTTAAATCTGAATAAATTCAACAGTTTTATTTGCAACGAATGACTTAAGACTGTGTCTACTTTATGAAAAAAGGATGTTAGTAAAATTATAGGTATTTATTATCACCACCACCAGCATCTTTGAAGTCTTGGATATGTGAGTGATACAAGATTGAACAGATGCCCAGCAAACAATAAAACATGACATGGCATGTTTTATTAGCTCATTAATACATGCCTTGAGTACAATGAGAGAGACAGGTTGTGAGTAAATGTACCAATGAAATACACCCCAGAGTATCTTAATGCTTTTATACTGTACTCACTGTTTCACTTTCAAACCTCTTAAAATAGGTTTTCTTTTAAAGGTACTTTTTACATGTATATATACTTGGGATATTTTTTACTTCAAAGAAAGGAAAATGAAATTTTCCTATTTCTAATCTATAGAAGAAAATTTTCAGTATGAGCTCCATTGCACTTTAATAAGGTTAATTAGCTTCTTTGAACTCAAATGCACTTATTTCCTTTCTCTAGTCAACCTCCCCTGGCCACCTTCACCCATTTTTATGGGAATAGTCTGCAAAGCTCTGAATTTTCCATCACTATCCCGTGCTTCTGTTTTCACACTGCACAATAATGTCTCCATATAAAACACTGTAGTCCTCTCTGGCTGCTGAGGATTGACTGCCATCATGAACAACATGGTATAAATCCTAACCAGGGAGTGCATGACCAACCAACTACTTCAGTGGAAACAAATGATCACTGATGACCTTCATCCTGGGAAGGAAGGCAACAGTGCCTTAGACAGAAATTTGGGAAAAACTTGCTAAAATGTACAAAACCACACTTGATGTCATCTTTGAATTTGGCTTAAAAAAACCCATTTTGGTAGTGGCAAGACACCTGGCTTCAGCATGATTTACAATTCATGAAGCCAAACACAGACTTGCAAGACATGGTCTTTATGAGGAGAAAAAGATCTCAAGAAAACAGTGAAAAGAACACAAAAACAGACTGAAGGAAGTTGGTGCTGGAAAAAAGAAGGTGCAGATTTTGCAATGACTTTATTTGTGGTGATTATGCAGATTTTTCATAAGAGAATTAATAAACTATGGAAACGTAAGGAAAAGCACAAAAAACCCCCACTGTAGGTGCTTTGTGAACAGTCTTGACATGGATTTCCTGAAATTCCAAATACCAAACCTCTGCTCTCTCCAGCCAGGGGGCAGCTGGCATTCCAGTTACTAAGTGGGTCCTAGCCCTAGAAGGCAAGGCTTCGGTACTCAGGCTAGAAGCCTCCAATTAGCTCCTCAAATCAGAACCCTAATTAAGGGCTTGGCCTAGACCTTCAGGTTCCCATGGATTCTCTGACTCCATCTGACTCCAGTTCACTTGTGGTAAAGCTACCCCCAGACTCAGCTGATTCAAACAATAGTCATTTATTATTGCTCATGTGTCTGTGGACCAGCTGGGATTCAGCTAATCTAGATGGGTGGCTCTGCTTCTCACTGCATGTCTCTGGGCTGGGTGGAGAGGTTCTGCTCCAAGTGTCTCCCATTCTTCTTGGACCAGCAGTCTAGCCAGGACATGTTTTTCTCATGGTGATGGCAGAGGACCAAGAGAGCCTCCTATTAGCCAAAGCAAATCAAATGGCTAAGCTCAGGGTTAAAGGGAATATAAGAACACCCTGTTCACATGCATCACAATTATATGGCAAAGGACATGGATGAGTATATTATCTACTGCTGCATAATAAATTACCCCAAACGTAGTGGCTTAAAACAATAATAGGGGCTTCCCTGGTGGCACAGTGGTTGAGAGTCCGCCTGCCGATGCAGGGGACACGGGTTCGTGTCCCGGTCCAGGAAGACCCCACATGCCACGGAGCAGCTGGGCCCGTGAGCCATGGCCACTGAGCCTGCGCGTCCGGAGCCTGTGCTCCTCAACGGGAGAGGCCACAACAGTGAGAGGCCTGTGTACCGCAAAAAAACCCCCCAAAAACAATAATAAACTTTCATTGTGTTTCACAATTGCTTTGGGTCAGGAATTCAGAAGTGGCTCAGCTGGGTGGTTCTAGCTTGGGGCTTCTCATGAAAGACTAGAAATGCTATATTTTGCAGACAAAGAGACTGAAATGAACCTGTACAAATACCCTATATTTCTAATTATTGTCTATCAGTTTTTTTTTTCTTTGCAGCCATATCAATGAAGGCAAACACTCTTTAATGAGGTATATAGTTGTGGACTCTGATGATTGTAAAGTAGCCTCAAATAGCCTCCTTATTCCTTTTAGGGATGAAGTTTTATTTTTCCCCTGCACAGTCATGCTGTTCTTTTGCCAGTGACTCATTTGTCCATTTTATCTCTTATGAAACACACACACACGCACACACAGAACACACTATGAACAGTATTTCTTAAATCACCACAGGTACTAGTACCAAGCATGTAAATATAGGTAAAAAGCAGATTGGGACATTGATATCAAGGTAACAGTAGTGGTTTTTCTTTTTAATTACACACATGTCTATAAACCTAATAAATAGGTTTTTTCTATTTATTTTTATACAGCAGGTTCTTATTAGTCATCAATTTTATACACATCAGTGTATACATGTCAATCCCAATCTCCCAGTTCATCCCACCACGATCCCCACTCCCCCGCAGCTTTACCCCCTTGGTTTCCATACGTTTGTTCTCTACATCTGTGTCTCAATTTCTGCCCTGCAAACCGGTTCATCTGTACCATTTTTCTAGGTTCCACATATATGTGTTAATATATGATATTTGTTTTTCTCTTTCTGACTTACTTCACTCTGTATGACAGTCTCTAGATCCATCCACGTCTCAACAAATGACCCGATTTCGTTCCTTATTATGGCTGAGTAATATTCCATTGTATGTATATACCACATCTTCCTTCTCCATTCGTCTGTCAATGGGCATTTAGGTTGCTTCCACGACCTGGCTATTGTAAACAGTGCTGCAATGAACGTTGGGGTGCATGTGCCTTTTTGAATTGTGGTTTTCTCTGGGTATATGCCCAGTAGTGGGATTGCTGGGTCATATGGTAATTCTATTTTTAGTTCTTTAAGGAATCTCCATACTGTTCTCCATAGTGGCTGTAACAGTTTACATTCCCACCAACAGTGCAAGAGGGTTCCCTTTTCTCCATACCCTCTCCAGCATTCGTTGTTTGTAGATTTTCTGATGAAGCCCATTCTAACTGGTGTGAGGTGATACTTCATTGTACTTTTGATCTGCCTTTCTCTAATAATTAGTGATGCTGAGCAGCTTTTCATGTGCTTCTTGGCCATCTGTATGTCTTCTTTGGAGAAATGTCTATTTAGGTATTCTGCCCATTTTTGGATTGGGTTGTTTTTTTTTTAATATTGAGCTGCATGAGCTGTTTATATATTTTGGAGATTAATCCTTTGTTGATTCGTTTGCAAATATTTTCTCCCATTCTGAGGGTTGTCTTTTCGTCTTGTTTATGGTTTCCTTTGCTGTGCAAAAGCTTTGAAGTTTCATTAGGTCCCATTTGTTTTTTTTTGTTTTTATTTCCATTTCTCTAGGAGGTGGATCAAAAAAGATCTTGCTGTGATTTATGTCAAAGAGTGTTCTTCCTATGTTTTCCTCTAAGAGTTTTATAGTGTCCAGTCTTATATTTAGGTCTCTAATCCATTTTGAGTTTATTTTTGTGTATGGTGTTAGAGAGTGTTCTAATTTCATTCTTTTACATGTAGCTGTCCAGTTTTCCCAGCACCACTTATTGAAGAGACTGTCTTTTCTCCATTGTATATCCTTGCCTCCTTTGTCATAGATTAGTTGACCAAAGGTGCGTGGGTTTACCTCTGGGCTTTCTATCTTGTTCCATTGATCTATGTTTCTGTTTTTGTGCCAGTACCATATTGTCTTGATTACTGTAGCTCTGTAGTATAGTCTGAAGTCAGGGAGTCGGATTCCTCCAGCTCCGTTTTTTTCCCTCAAGGCTGCTTTGGCTATTCGGGGTCTTCTGTGTCTCCATACAAATTGTAAGATTTTTTGGTCTAGTTCCATAAAAAATGCCATTGGTAATTTGATAGGGATTGCACTGAATCTGTAGATTGCTTTGGGTAGTATAGTCATTTTCACAATATTGATTCTTTCAATCCAAGAACATGGTATATCTCCCCATCTGTTGGTATCACCTTTAATTTCTTTCATCAGTGTCTTATAGTTTCCTGCATACAGGTCTTTTGTCTCCCTAGGTAGGTTTACTCCCAGGTATTTTATTCTTTTTGTTGCAATGGTAAATGGGAGTGTTTCCATAATTTCTCTTTCAGATTTTTCTTCATTAGTGTATAGGAATGCCAGAGATTTCTGTGCATTAATTTTGTATCCTGCAACTTTACCAAATTCATTGATTAGCTCAAGTAGTTTTCTGGTGGCATTTTTAGGATTCTCTATGTATAGTATCATGTCATCTGCAAACAGTGACAGTTTTACTTCTTCTTTTCTAATTTGTATTCCTTTTATTTTTCTTCTCTGATTGCTGTGGCTAGGACTTCCAAAACTATGTTGAATAATAGTGGTGAGAGTGGACATCCTTGTCTTGTTCTTGATCTTAGAGGAAATGCTTTCAGTTTTTCACCGTTGAGAATGATGTTTGCTGTGGGTTTGTCATAGATGGCCTTTATTATGTTGAGGTAGGTTCCCTCTATGCCCACTTTTTGGAGAGTTTTTATCATAAATGGGTGTTGAATTTTGTCAAAAGGCTTTTCTGCATCTATTGATATGATCATATGGTTTTTATTCTTCAATTTGTTAATATGGTGTATCACATTTATTGATTTGTGCATATTGAAGAATCCTTGCATCCCTGGGATAAATCCCACTTGATCATGGTGTATGATCCTTTTAATGTGCTGTTGGATTCTGTTTGCTAGTATTTGGTTGAGGATTTTTGCATCTATATTCATCAGTGATATTGGTCTGTAATTTTCTTTTTTTGTAGTATCTTTGTCTAGTTTTGGTATCAGGGTGATGGTGGCCTCCTAGAATGAGTTTGGAAGTGTTCCTTCCTCTGCAATTTTTTGTAAGAGTTTGAGAAGGATGGGTATTAGCTCTTCTCTAAATGTTCGATAGAATTCACCTGTGAAGCTATCTGGTCCTGGACTTTTGTTTGCTGGAAGATTTTTAATCACATTTTCAATTTCATTACTTGTGATTGGTCTGTTCATATTTTCTGTTTCTTCCTGATTCAGTCTTGGAAGGTTATACCTTTCTAAGAATTTGTCCATTTCTTCCAGGTTGTCTATTTTATTGGCATAGAGTTGCTTGTAGTAGTCTCTTAGGATGCTTTGTATTTCTGCGGTGTCTGTTGTAACTTCTCCTTTTTCATTTCTAATCTTATTGACTTGAGTCCTCTCCCTCTTTTTCTTGATGAGTCTGGCTAAAGGTTTATCAACTTTGTTTATCTTCTCAAAGAACCAGCTTTTAGTTTTATTGATCTTTGCTATTGTTTTCTTTGTTTCTATTTCATTTATTTCTGCTCTGATCTTTATGATTTCTTTCCTTCTGCGAACTTTGGGTTTTGTTTGTTCTTCTTTCTCTAGTTCCTTTAGGTGTAACGTTAGACTGTTTACTTGAGATTTTTCTTGTTTCTTGAGGTAGGCTTGTATAGCTCTAAACTTCCCTCTTAGAACTGCTTTTGCTGCATCCCATAGGCTTTGGATCATCATTTTCATTGTCATTTGTCTCTAGGTAATTTTTGATTTCCTCCGATTTCTTCAGTGATCTCTTGGTTATTTAGTAACATAGTGTTTAGCCTCCATGTGTTTGTGTTTTTTACGTTTTTTTCCCTGTAATCCATTTCTAATCTCATAGCATTGTGGTCAGAAAAGATGCTTGGTATGATATCAATTTTCTTAAATTTACTGAGGCTTGATTTGTGACCCAAGATGTGATCTATCCTGGAGAATGTTCCATGCACATTTGAGAAGAAAGTGTAATCTGCTGTTTTTGGATGGAATGTCCTATAAATATCAATTAAATCTATCTGGTCTATTGTGTCATTTAAAGCTTCTGTTTCCTTATTTTTCATTTTGGATGATCTGTCCATTGGTGTAAGTGAGGTGTTAAAGTCCCCCACTATTATTGTGTTACTGTCGATTTCCTCTTTTACAGCTGTTAGCAGTTGCCTTATGTATTGAGGTGCTGCTATGTTGGGTGCATATATATTTATAATTGTTATATCTTCTTCTTGGATTGATCCCTTGATCATTATGTAGTGTCCCTCCTTGTCTCTTGTAACATTCTTTATTTTAAAGTCTATTTTATCGGATATGAGTATTGCTGCTCAAGCTTTCTTTGATTTCCATATGCATGGAATATCGTTTTCCATCCCCTCATTTTCAGTCTGTATGTGTCCCTAGGTCAGAAGTGGGTCTCTTGTAGACAGCATATATATATGGGTCTTGTTTTTTTATCCATTCAGCAAGCCTGTGTCTTTTGGTTGGAGCATTTAATCCATTCATGTTTAAGGTAATTATCGACATGTATGTTCCTATGACCATTTTCTTAATTGTTTTGGGTTTTTTTGTAGGTCCTTTTCTTCTCTTGTGTTTCCCACTTAGAGAAGTTCCTTTAGCATTGGTTGTAGAGCTGGTTTGGTGGTGCTGAATTCTCTTAGCTTTTGCTTCTTAGCTTTTGATTTCTCCATTGAATCAGAATGAGATCCTTGCCGGGTAGAGTAATCTTGGTTGTAGATTCTTGCCTTTCATCACTTTAAATATATCATGCCACTCCCTTCTGGCTTGTAGAGTGTCTGCTAAGAAATCAGCTGTTGACCTTATGAGAGTTCCCTTGTATGATATTTGTCATTTTTCCCTTGCTGCTTTCAATAATTTTTCTTTGTCTTTAATTTTTCCCAGTTTGATTACTATGAGTCTCGGTGTGTTTCTCCTTGGGTTTATCCTGTATGGGACTTGCTGTGCTTCCTGGACTTGGGTGGCTATTTCCTTTCCCATGTTAAGGAAGTTTTTGACTATAATCTCTGCAAATATTTTCTGAGGTCCTCTCTCTCTCTTCTCCTTCTGGGACCCCTATAATGCAAATGTTGCTGCGTTTAATGTTGTCCCAGAGGTCTCTTAGGCTGTCTTCATTTCTTTTCATTCTTTTTTCTTTATTCTGTTCTGCAGCAGTGAATTCCACCATTCTGTCTTCCAGGTCAGTTATCCGTTCTTCTGCCCCAGTTATTCTGCTATTGATTCCTTCTAGTTTAGTTTTCATTTTAGTTATTGTATTGTGCATCTCTGTTTGTTTGTTCTTTAATTCTTCTAGGTCTTTGTTAAACATTTCTTGGTCTTTGTTAAACATTTCTTGCATCTTCTCCATCTTTGCCTCCATTGTTTTTCCAAGGTCCTGGATCATCTTCACTATCATTATTCTGAATTCTTTTTCTGGAAGGTTGCCTATCTCCATTTCATTTAGTTGTTTTTCTGGGGTTTTATCTTGTTCCTTCATCTGGTACATAGCCCTCTGCCTTTTCATCTTGTCTACCTTTCTGTGAATGTGGTTTTTGTTCCACAGGCTGCAGGATTGTAGTTCTTCTTGTTTCTGCTGTCTGCCCTCTGGTGGATGAGGCTATCTAAGAGGCTTGTGCAGGTTTCCTGATGGAAGGGAGTGGTGGTGTGTAGAGCTGGGTGTTGCTCTGGTGGGCAGAGCTCAGTAAAACTTTAATCTGCTTGACTGCTGACGGGTGGGTCTGGGTTCCCTCCCTGTTGGTTGTTTGGCCTGAGGAAGCCCAATACTGGAGCCTACCTGGGCTCTTTGGTAGGGCTAATGGCAGACTCTGGGAGGGTGCATGCCAAGGAATACTTCCCAGAACTTCTGCTGCCAGTGTTCCTGTCCCCATGGTGAGCCACAGCCAACCCCTGCCTCTGCAGGAGACCCTCCAACACTAGCAGGTAGGTCTGGTTCAGTCTCCCCTGGGTTCAGTGCTCCTTCCCCGGGTCCTGATGCGCACACCACTTTGTGTGTGCCCTCCAAGAGTGGAGTCTCTGTTTCCCCCAGTCCTGTCAAAGTCCTGCAATCAAATCCCGCTAGCCTTCAAAGTCTGATTCTCTAGGAATTCCTCCTCCTGTTGCCAGACCCCAGGTTGGGAAGCCTGACGTGGGGCTCAGAACCTTCACTCCAGTGGGTGGACTTCTATGGTATAATTGTTCTCCAGTCTGTGAGTCACCCACCCAGCAGTTATGGGATTTGATTTTACTGTGATCGTGCCACTCCTACCGTCTCATTGTGGCTTCTCCTTTGTCTTTGGATGCCGGGTATCTTTTTTTGGTGAATTCTAGTGTCTTCCTGTCGATGATTGTCCAGCAGCTAGTTGTGATTCTGGTGTTCTCACAAGAGGGAGTGAGAGCACGTCCTTCTACTCCGCCACCTTGGTTCATGCTCGTCTATTACTTTCTAAAACATAGTTTTGTGCAATGCATTTTATGGGAAGATGCTGTTTAGAGAGTTCTCAGCACCAAAATAAACTCTGTGATGTGTAAGGAACAGGTTAAAAGATGGTGAACGTTGACTCAATTCCACGAAATACATAGCAAGAGAGTAATAAAACAGGAGACATAAATTGCAAATCACTTTAAAAGTTGAGAGATAGGATACATGTGGAATTTCTGGGCCCTTGCCCTATGCTTGTTTCCACTGCCAACAGTCTTGTCTGTTGCTTCACACCTGTGTTATTTTAACACTCTTCCAGCTAATACCTCTGCTTCTAATTCCTCTGGCTTCCCTATTCATAGCTTCTACAATAATCCTTATCAAAGATCTTCTCTTTGTGTAAGATTCTATGGTACTTTCCTTCTACTTACTATTTTAAATCCAAACTCCCCAATACTAATGTTCAAGATCTATCCATTGATTCATTGATTCCTTTTAAAATGATCACCCATCCCTAGCAAATGCCCTTTGCTCCAGATCTAACTATAGCTTTGTCTCTATCTCAGCTCTCAATACATATGCTCCAGATTTGTCTAGCACAGCTGCTAGTGCATAATAGGTACTCATTAACATCTGTTGAATGAGCAGACCTAAAAAATAACTAGGTAACCCTAAAACAAAATTATAAGTTTCTCTTCTCAGTTTTATTTGAACCTGTGTTCAAAGCACCTTCATGACTGAGTCACATATATTGTCATAATACCTGTCTGCCTTTCTAACCTTACCTCCAATCACTCTTTTGTTCATCTACCATGTTTCAGCTGAGTGGACCTTCTATTTTTTGGATACATTAAGCTGGTTCCTCTCTCAAGACCTTGCCTGAGTTGCTTGCTGCTTTTTGTTACTCAGATCTCAGCTTAGAAGTTATTTCCTCAGGACTTTCAAGAACATTCACTCCAAAGTAACTCACTTAATCCTTCACTGTCACTTCTCCCTATTCAATTCTATGTTGTGCAGTATCAGTTATTTCTCTTGTTCATTTATTTATGTGATTAATTGTTTACAGTTGGCCTCTCCACTAGGATGTAAGCTCCATGAGAACAAAGATGTCTTATTCACCGAGCTCTTATACCACTAATGTCTGCCACATGGCAGATGCTCAAAGAATATGTTAAATGAATGAATAAACAAATCTGACCTCCCACACAATGCTCTGATTCCAACAAACCTCAACAACTTCTCCTAATTCTACTATACCTTCTAAGACTCAACTTAAAAGAAAATTAGCTCCTCCAAGAAGCTTCCCCTGAAATACTTCTATTTATTCTTAATGTTGCACGTTTGCCTAAATATTTAGCCTGTATCATATAATTTGACATGTGGTCTCATGGGTAAACTGCTATCCAGTGGTTTCATGCACACTTTTCTTCTGACCTATATGTATCATCAGATCCCTGAGAGAAGGTTTGTGTTTTTTGCTGTAGCTTTGTTTTCAGTGCTCTGGTAGTACTCAGTGTGCTGTTGTAGATAGAGAAGCAATTCAATACAAGTTTACTAATAAGCACTTTATCAAAATGGCCTAATTCAACGCTATGGCTAAATGCAGAATTCATGATAACAAACAAATCAACCAGAATCCAATGAGAAACACTTTATCTAGATTTCCAAAATTCAATCTCTTTATTATGTGAAAGTATCAGGAGACAGAATCTTATTCTCCCAGTTTTCCATCACAAGAAATATCTTCACTACGATATGAGTTACTACATATCCTCCAATTTCTGAGTAGATGCTGGTAGAATGCACTGTTTGCAATTTTATGTTGAACGTACTATTCACTATGTTTGCCGATATCCCTTACATAGGGGTCCATCACATATATCCCTATTTGTTTAAGTTTAGGAGAAAATTTCTATATAAAAATTATTTGTAGCATTAGTCATCAAATAATAAATTCAGAACACAACATATTTCTCTTTCAGTCTTAGTTGGGAAGAAGTAGTGTCAAATTCAAAATCCACTTACAGTGCATCCTGGTAGTACTGATTGCCATATCTACCTCCTTTGTATTCTCCATTCTATTTTTATTTTTCTAAACTTTTTTGTTTCTTTGTCTACCAAAACTCATTTACCTATAAGTTTACAAAGAGAATTTCCAACATTGCCTCTCTGGAGCTCTTGACTCTCTCTTTCATCTAGAGAGTCTGCCAGCAGCTCAACATTAATCTGATATCAACTAAACTCATTCACTTCTCTTTATAACCTACTCTCTTTTATGTGAAATCTACCATCATTTTTCTGGTCAACCAGGTGAAAAACATTGGAGCCATTGTTGATTTCTTATTTTCATGGATGAAGTACCCAATAGACACACTAAAATAAGTATTTTAGGGTACCAACACCCTGAAATTTATAGGCGGAAAATTTTATACTTGTTATTTTTTTAAAAGTTATTGTAATGTACACTAAAAAATAAAATTATGAAGACTGGTGCTTCCAGCAAAATGGAGCAATAGGATTTCTCACACCTGAAACAATTAAAATATTGCACAAAATATATGAAACAAGAGCTTTTAAGTCATTTAAAATCAGTCAACAGAGGACAGTGATCTCTGAGAGACAGGAAATAAATGAATCTTACAATTGTTCCAGCTTACTGCCTGGAGAGAATGCCAGGTTGCACTAGAGCCTTAATAGTTTCCTTGAGTTGAGGAGATGGACCTGGATGTCTAGAGAGCACAAAGGGGTTTGAGTTAGGCGCCAGAGTTCACAGGAGAGTACTCAAGAAAAGAGAGCTGCACAAAGCTCTGGAGGGGTATAGAGGGTCTCTTGAAAGTCTTTAGCTGAGTATTCCCAGTGCATGGGTGCAAAGAAACTACCAAAGTCTGGGGAAAGAATCATTCAGAACGTATGGAGGGAACAATCCCTAGAGCTCACACAGGGCTGGGAATAGTTCCTGTTCCCACCAGATGGAGGGGGAAAACTCATAATGCACAGGGTATCAGTAAAGTACTCGGAAGGGTTTGCCTTAGCAGTGGGGAAAATTAGCCCTAGACTAAATGCCACTCTGGTCCTGAGTAACAAAGCTTAAAGGTAAGACCTGAAAGGATCAAACTGTTTCCAGTAATTTAACTGCATTCCAGAAGAAAGCTCAAGAATATTTATAGAGACACAAAAATATCTAGCATCCACAAAATAAAATTCACAGTGTCTGGCACCCAATCAAAAATAACCAAGCATGCAAAAAAAAAAAAAAAAAAAAGGAGGCAGGAAAATACAATGTACAATGAGGAATAAAATCAGTCAATTGAAATCAACTTAGAAATGACACAGATGATAGAGTTAGTAGATAGGGATATTAAAACAGTTTTCATAACTGTATTCCATATGGTCTAGGAGAGCTAGAAGAAACATTGAGTATGTTAAGTAGAAACATGGAAGATATAAATTGGTGAACTTGAATGCACACCAACAGAAATTATCCAAAATGAAATGCAGAGAGAAAAATATGGGAAAAAAAAAGACTACAGCACAGTGGGCTCTGCGATAACTTCAAGCAGCCTGGTGTCCCTGTGATAGAGGAGAAAGGAGGAAAGATCAAAAAAATATTTAAAGAAATAATGACCAAAATTTCCCAAAATTTGATAAAAACAATAAAGTCACAGATCCAAGAAGCTCAATGAATCACAAGCACAAGAAACAGAAAGAAAAAAAAATGACACTAAGGCATCATAATCCAATTGCTCAAAACCAGTGGTAAAAAGAAAATCAGAAAAACAGCCAGAGAAATTTAGACATGCTATGTACAGAGGAACAAAGATAAGAATAACAGCAGCTTTGTTGTTGGATACAATGTAAGTGAAAAGACCATGAAGCAATATCTTTAAAACATTGAAAGAAAAAAATAATCAATCTTGAATTCTATATCCAGTGAATATACCTTTCAAAAGCAAGGTTGAAATAAAGACTTTTTCAGACACACGAAAGTTGAAAGAATTAATCACCAGCAGGCCTGCACTATAAGCAATGTTAAAAGAAATCTTTTAGGAAGAAATAAAAAAATACCACAAGGAAATTTGGATCAACATAAAGAAATGAAAAGCACTGAAGATAGTAACCATGTGGGTAAATATAAAAGACTTAAAAAATGAAATCACCTGAAAATATAATTGAATGTTTAAAGCAAAAATAATAATTTATTGTGGGATTTTTAATATATATGGAAGTAAAATGTATGACAATGATAACACAAAACCTGGGAGGGAAGAAACAGAAATAAACTTTCGTAAGGTTCTTATACTATAAGTAAAGGTATACTATCACTTGAAGGTAGACTGCGATAAGTTAAAGATATATATATTATAAACTCAATAGCAACCACTAAAAAAATGCATCAAAGATTTATAGTTAATAAGTTAAAAAAGGAGAAAAAATAGCATCATGTAAAATAATCTAAGAGAAGGCAAAAAAAGAAGAAAAAGGAAGAAAGAAAAAATGAGACAAATAAATAAATAACAAGATGGTATTATAGATTTAAACTGAACCATACTAATAAATGCATCTGGTGTAAATGATCTAAATGCACAAATTAAAAGGTAGAGATTGTCATACTGGATAAAAGAGCAAAATCCTTCATACAAGAAGCCCATTTTAAATATATAAAAAGTAAAAGGATGGAAATATATATATATATATATATATACCATGATAATTTTAATCAAAAGGATAGAGTTGTTATATTAATATCAGATTAAGTACATATTGAAAAAATATAAAGAATATTACCAGAGATTACAAAGGTCAGTTAACAATAAAGGGATGAATCGTCAAGATAACATAATGATCCTAAAAATAATATATTAATCCTAAAGGTTAATGTACCTAAAGCAAAGCTTCAAGATACATGAAGGAAAAATTAGAACTGCAGGAAGAAATAGAAAAATCCACACAGTCAGAGACTTTAACACCTTTCTGTCAGTAACAGAATGAAAATAATAACAAATATAAAAGACTTTAATGATACTATCAAATTGACTTAATTGGTATTTATAGAACACTCTAAGAAATAATAGCAGAATACATATTCTTTTTTTTCTAACATCTTTATTGGAGTATAATTGCTTTACAATGGTGTGTTAGTTTCTGCTTTATATAAAAGTGAATCAGTTATACAGATACATATCCTCATAGCCCTACCCTCTTGCGTCTCCCTCCCTCCCACCCTCCCTATCCCATCCCTCTAGGTGCTCACAAAGCACCGAGCTGATCTCCCTGTGCTATGCAGCTGCTTCCCACTAGCTATCTATTTTACATTGGGTAGTGTATATATGTCCATGCCACTCTCTCACTTTGTCCCAGCTTACCCTTCCCTCTCCCCATATCCTCAAGTCCATTCTCTAGTAGGTCTGTGTCTTTATTCCTGTCTTGCCCCTAGGTTCTTCATGACCTTTTTTTTTTAGATTCCATATATATGTGTTAGCATAAGGTATTTGTTTTTCTCTTTCTGACTTACTTCACTCTGTATGACAGACTCTAGGTCCATCCACCTCACTACAAATAGCTCAATTTCGTTTCTTTTTATGGCTGAGTAATATTCCATTGTATGTATGTGCCACATCTTCTTTATCCATTAATCTGTTGATGGACACTTAGGTTGCTTCCATGTCCTGGCTATTGTAAACAGAGCTGCAATGAACATTGGGGTGCATGTGTCTTTTTGAATTGTGGTTTTCTCTGGGTATATGCCCAGTAGTGGGATTGCTGGATCATATGGTAATTCTATTTTTAGTTTTTTAAGGAACCTCCATACTGTTCTCCATAGTGGCTGTATCAATTTACATTCCCACCAACAGTGCAAGAGGGTTCCCTTTTCTCCACACCCTCTCCAGCATTTACTGTTTGTAGATTTTTTGATGATGGCCATTCTGACTGGTGTGAGATGATATATCATTGTACTTTTGAATTGCATTTCTCTAATCATTAATGATGTTGAGCATTCTTTCATGTGTTTGTTGACAATCTGTATATCTTCTTTGGAGAAACGTATATTTAGGTCTTCTGCCCATTTTTGGATTGGGTTGTTTGTTTTTTTGATATTGAGCTGCATGAACTGCTTGTAAATTTTGGAGATTAATCCTTTGTCAGTTGCTTCATTTGCAAATATTTTCTCCCATTCTGAGGGCTGTCTTTTAGTCTTGTTTATGGTTTCCTTTGCTGTGCAAAAGCTTTGAAGTTTCATTAGGTCCCATTTGTTTATTTTTGTTTTTACTTCCATTTCTCTAGGAGGTGGGTCAAAAAGGATCTTGCTGTGATTTATGTCATACAGTGTTCTCCCCATGTTTTCCTCTAAGAGTTGTATAGTATCTTCCCTTACATTTAGGTCTTTAATCCATTTTGAGTTTATTTTTGTGTATGGTGTTAGGGAGTGTTCTGATTTCATTATTTTACATGTAGCTGTCCAGTTTTCCCAGCACCACTTACTGAAGAGGCTGTCTTTTCTCCACTGTATATTCTTGCCTCCTTTATCAAAGATAAGGTGACCATATGTGTGTGGGTTTATCTCTGGGCTTTCTGTCCTGTTCCATTGATCTATATTTCTGTTTTTGTGTCAGTACCGTACCGTCTTGATTACTGTAGCTTTGTAGTATAGTTTGAAGTCAGGGAGTCTGATTCCTCCAGCTCCGTTTTTCTTTCTCAAGATTGCTTTGGCTATTCAGGGTCTTTTGTGTTTCCATACAAATTGTGAAATATTTTTTTCTAGTTCTGTGAAAAATGCCAGTGGTAGTTTGAAAGGGATTGCATTGACTCTGTAGATTGCTTTGGGTGGTATAGTCATTTTCACAATGTTGATTCTTCCAATCCAAGAACATGGTATATCTCTCCATCTATTTGTATCATCTTTAATTTCTTTCATCAGTGTCTTATAATTTTCTGCATACAGGTCTTTTGTCTCCTTAGGTAGGTTTATTCCTAGATATTTTATCCTTTTTGTTGCAGTGGTAAATGGGAGTGTTTTCTTAATTTCACTTTTAGATTTTTCTTCATTAGTGTATAGGAATGCCAGAGATCTCTGTGCATTAATTTTGTATCCTGCTACTTTACCAAATTCATTGATTAGCTCAAGTAGTTTTCTGTTGGCATCTTTAGGATTCTCTATGTATAGTATCATGTCATCTACATATTCTTTTTAAGTGAATATAAAACATTTACTGGGATAGTTCATATCTGGGCCATAAAACAACTCTCAATAAATTTAAAATAATTCAAACCATATAAAATGTTCCCAGGGCTTCCCTGGTGGCGCAGTGGTTGAGAGTCCGCCTGCCGATGCAGGAGACACGGGTTCGTGCCCCAGTCCGGGAAGACCCCACATGCCGAGGAGTGGCTGGGCCCGTGAGCCATGGCCGCTAAGCCTGCGTGTCTGGAGCCTGTGCTCCACAACGGAAGAGGCCACAACAGTGAGAGGCCTGCGTACCGCAAAAAAAAAAAAAAAAAAAGTTCCCTAGTCACAATGGTATTATAAATCAATAACAGAAAGACAGCTGTAAAATCCCCAAATATTTGGAAACTAAATAACAAACTGTAAAATAATCCATGAGTCTAAGGAAAAGAGAAATTAGTAAGTGGCTTGAACTGAATGGAAATGAAAAACAACATAATGGAAATTTGTGGGATGCCACTAAAGTAGCACTTAGATGGAAATTCATTGCACTAAATACCATATTAGAAAAGAAATCAGAGTTCAAATACATGATTTCAGCTTAAAAGAATAAAAATAGAAGAGGAAATAAAACCAAAGCAATCAAAAGAAAAGAGATTGTAAAAATCAGAGTGAAAAATCAATGTAAAAGAAAGGAGAAAAAATAAAGTCAATGAAACCAAAAGCTGGTGCTCTGAAATCAATAATATTGTTAAGCCTCTAGGAAAATTAGAGAGAAGATACAAATTACCAGTATCAGAAATGAGAGAAGTGACATTACTGCAAATTCTACAGATATTACAAGGATAATATGGGAATAATATGAAGAACTTTAGGCCAATAAATTTGACAACTTAAATTAAATAGTGTTTCATTGCAGCGAACAAACTACCAAAATCTACTCATGAAGAAATACATAACCTAAATAGTATGATACTTTTAAGCAACTAAATTTGTAGTAGGGAAAAAAAAAACAAAAAAACTTTCCCATAAAGAAAGATCCAGATGGTTTCATTAGTGGATTCTATCAAATATGTAAGGAAGAAACAGTACTAATTCTACACAAAATCTTTCAAAAAATCAAAGAGGAAATACTTCCCAATTCATTTTGAGGCCAGCATTATCTTGATATTGACAAAAGACAAAGACATTACAAAGAACTGAAAATAACACACCTTATTCCTCACGAATAAAAATGTAAACATTAACAAAATTTTAGAGCATCAAATCCAACAATATAGAAAAGGGTGACTGCATCATGATCAAGTGAGGTTTATTCCAGGAATCCAAGGCTGATTTAACATTTGAAAATCAATCAATTAAGTCACCATATTAACAGACTAAAAAAGAAAATCTCAAAAGAGAAGAAAACTAAAAAAATATATATATACATATATATATATATATGATCACCTCAGTAGCTCCAGAAATAAAAATGGTCAAAACCTAACATTAATTTCTGGTAAAAAACCCTCAGGAAATTAAGAATATAAGGGAACATATTCACTAATCAGGAGCCTCTATCAAAACCAAAACCAAAACCAAAACCAAAACCTGCAGCTAACATCATACTTAATAGTGGTCAAATATTGAATGTTTTCTTCCTAGCATCAGGAGGAAAGCAAGGATGTCCATTCTCACCACTTCAACATTATACTGGAGGGTCTAGTTGTTGGATCTGGGATTTGCTTTTATCCTACATACATACAACCTAGTGAGTTAGTCTGTTACTGTTTTGCTGTTTTGTGGATGCTAACAGAAGACATAAGACTCCTGGTTCAGAGATAAAGGACTTTATTATTTATGGCATGGGAAGAATCATGTGCATTAGCATATTTGTGTTGGTTACCCTTTACCCCAAATCCTGCAGGGGCAACGCAATGGGCTCAGACGGATGCTATGCCTTCAGTGGACTTATATTACAGCTAACGAACACTGAGTTTGGGGGATCCACTGCTTTTGCAGCAAGGAGTGATGTATATATTTATTATCTTGATTGTGATGATAGCTTTACTGGTGCACACATATATCAAAACATATCAGATAGTGTACTTTAAATATTTGCAGCTGACTTACATCAATAAAGCTGTCAGAAAAATGAGAAAAATCTTCCATTCCAAGCACTCTAGGCCTTTCTATATCATTAATTTAACAAATATTTTTGGGCTACTACTAATGTGCTAGGCACCGTGCTGATATTGGGATTACTATGGTAAACAAAATCCTTCCTCCCATGGAGTTTATATTCTTGTAGGAGGAGACTGAAAGTAAACAATAAGAAAAACATCAGATGGTGGCTATTGTGATTAAGATAAAGAGAATTAATAAGTAGGGTGGCTACTTTAGATTGGGGGTCGGTCATCTCTCTGAGAAGATGATACCAATGTAGAGATATGAATATCAAGAAGGGGCCAACCACATCGAAGTGGGAGAAGAGCACCTCTGACCTTCATCATTATTTTGGCTTTCTAACTGTTCTCATTTCCCTCCAATCTCCTGTAAGCCACGCTGAATTAACTTCCCCGAAGGTTAATATGATCGTGTAATTACTGTGTTTAAAAACCTTCATTCTCTCTCTTATCTCAATTACTAAAAAGGATATTAGCTCTACATTCCAGCATTATGAGTCTTCTTGCATATGACAAAACCTACTTTTCCAGTCTTCTCACTATTCCTTTATTCTAACATGGAGAAAGCCCTGATCTTACGTATGCTTCCCTACTTTTGATCATGCTGTTTCTTCTGCTTGAAATGCCATCCTTCTCCTCAAGAATGCCATCAGTAGACATCCTTCCTATCCTTAAATGTCTGTCTCAAATATCACATTCTCCATAATATCTTTTCTGATTTTCCCAGCCAGATGTAATTTTTGTTCACAAGTCCCTCCTGTTATATTTCTCAATGGGAAAAACTCAGCTTGCTCATTTTTTATTATATTTTAGATGGTGGCATAGTGCTTTGCAGATAGGACATAATCCATAACTTCCTAGTGGACTGAATTATCTTATTTTTGTTTTACTTGAAAGCTGCATGAGAGCCAAAAAGAAAAGATAAACATAAAGATAAAACAGGGACTTCCCGTGGATGTCCAGTGGTTAAGACTTTGCCTTCCAGTACAGGGGGTGCAGGTTCAATCCCTGGTCAGGGAGCTATGATCATATATGCCTCACGGCCAAAAAACCAAAACATAAGACAGAAGCAATATTGTGACAAATTCAATAAAGACTTTAAAAATGGTCCACATAGAGACTTTCCTGGTGGTGCAGTGGTTAAGAATCCCCCTGCCAATGCAGGGGACATGGGTTCAATCCCTGGTCCAGGAAGATCCCACATGCCGTGGAGCAACAAAGCCCGTGTGCCACAACTACTGAGCCCACGCGCCTAGAGCCTGTGCTCCGCAACGAAAAGCGACCACAATGAGAAGCCCGCACACCGCAATGAAGAGTAGCCCCTGCTCGCTGCAACTAGAGAAATCCTGTGCACAGCAACGAAGACCCAGTGCTGCCATAAATAACCAATAAATAAATAAATTTATATTAAAAAAAATGGTCCACATCAAAAAAATCTTTAAAAAAAGAAAAAGATAAAACAAATAAGTGGATAGAAGTTATCTTGCCCCACAAAAACAATGATATTCCTCATAAGAGAATAATCTACTGGAAATACAATGTGTTTAGAAAAAAAATAGAACGGATCTTTACAATTTCAGTGACTCTGTTAAAATCAGTTCTTTTCCAAGACAACTGGATTCTCTTTAAAACCCTCTCACTTTCCTGAGACTGGGACCAAGCTAACATGAGCAGAACCTCTGAAAATAGGGAAGAAGTCTGCTGTTATCCATCTCAACACCAACATGGGTTGAAGACACATGCCTTACAGAGGACCTTGATTAGATTCCTAAGGAGGGAGCAGGAATGGATGGGAAATAAACAATAAAAAATCAGAAAAAGAGTGTGTTGGGATCCCCAAGATCACCCCCAGGTTTCATGGTTTGTGAGGAGGATACACAGGACTTAGCATATAGTTGAACTCACAGGTGTAGTTTACTACAGCAAAAGGATAAAAAGTAAAACCAGCAAAGGAAAAAGGTGCAGAGATGAAGTCTGGAGGAAACCAGGTGTAAGCTTCTAAGAATCCTTCCTCTACCAGTGGAGTCACACAGGTTGTGATTAATTCCTCCAAGAATTAACATGTACGAGAACATATGTGAAATGCTGTCTAGCAGGGATATTCACTGGAGACTCAGTTTTCAGAGTTTTTGTTGGAATTGGTGATGTAGGCAACCACTGCCTAGGATGTACTGAAATTCCAGACTCCCAGAAAGAAAGCAGGTGATCAGTATAAATAACATTGTTTGCAGAGACAATTTAGGTACAGTGAACTGCCCTTATCAGTTAGAGAACGGTGGAAACATCCCTAAAATCCAAGGCCAACCTTACAAGCAGTTTTTCTAAGGACAGTAGTCCTTTTCTGCATAGGGATATATTGAAAATATTCTTACTTTTTTAATTCAAGGATCTCACTTTCAGATTTTTCTTTTTTAGCAAATAGTATGAAATAGAGCAAAGTTATGTACAGTAAAATGTTCATCACAATATTGTTTAAATTAGTTAAAAAAAAAAAACCACAAGTGTCCAAAAACTGTGGACTGGTTCAGTAAATTATAGTACAGTAGTATGAAGAAATATTAAACAGCTATTAAATATTTTTGAAGACTTTTAATAACAAAAATGACTATCCTGGAGAGTAAATCAGGATGAAAAATTATATGTACAATAATAACTCAAAAATGGGAGAAATATAGAATGAACTCTAGAAGGAAATACACTAAAATGTAATCGTGATTCATTTCTGGGGGATGGCTTATATAAAATAATTTTTATTTTCCTCTTGACCTTTTCTGTACTTTCAATTTTTATTTAATGAACATGTATTTACTTTTCTAATTAGAAAACAAGTTATAATAATAAGATAATTGTGTTAAAAAGATTTTAGATAGGGCTTCCCTGGTGGCACAGTGGTTGAGAGTTGGCCTGCCGATGCAGGGGACGCAGGTTCGTGCCCCAGTCCGGGAAGATCCCACATGCCGTGGAGCGCTGGGCCCGTGAGCCATGGTCGCTGGGCCTGCGCGTCTGGAGCCTGTGCTCCGCAACAGGAGAGGCCACAACAGTGAGAGGCCCGCGTACAGCAAAAAAAAAAAAAAAAAAGATTTTAGATATAATGGCCTATGGATTCAAAGCAAAATTTGCTAAAATGTAAAATATTTAGTGTGCACAGTAATATGAATACAATGACTAGGGAACTCTTAGGATGGCAAACGACCATTTAAAGTGCATTTTTTCTATCTGATGTGCTTCTTTCTTCAATTAGCTAACAAAAAAAGAAAAAGCAGGTAAAGTGAAGGGAGATATAAACACTAAAGAAAGCACAATGGCTAATTTTTATTTCAAGGAAGAAATGGTTCGCAAACTAGGAAATGCAAAAATAAAAATGTTATTTTTCAATGGACAGAACAAGGATGAATTTCCTAAATAACACTGAATCCCAATTTACGTACAATCTGTTAAGTATTACTAACATAAGTCACATACATTTTCATAGTTTTAAGGAGGATTAGGTAATTACAAACTTCTAGAGAAGGTGATTTCTAACATATTCAGTTACGATTCCCCTCCATTTGCTTTAATGCATCTACCCTAGTCACAGAGATACTACTCCACAGAAAGCTATTTTTATACTACCCAGCTTCTCCATCACTGTAGTAAGTAGCCATATAGAAAACAGACCACTATTGTATCCTCTTATCCCTGGAGAGATGAAATGGTTTGCAGCTTATTTTAAATCACAAAGCAATTCTTTTGTGTACTGAATTGGCCCCAGGCTACGGAGGTTGTGCAACTCACTTCCCACATGACCTCCACTTGTGGCTGCTTCCCAATCTTGTCAGAACATGAAAACCTTGAAGGCACTCCATGTGGGGGGCAGTGCTCTCTCTGTCTCTGAAATGATTCCTGGGCCAAGTTAGAAAAACCAGATTCTGAACAGCCACTGTAATGGCAAGCACACGCAGAAGGGGAAAAAAAAAAGCTCAGAATTTTTCTGGTTAGGAAGGGAAATGTGGTTAACCTAAATTGGACCTAAAGAGCAAATGAAGGCATCAAGAAGCACTCCCACTGCTTCAGTTCAACTATGCATTTCTGTTTCCGTTATAAAAAAAGAACAGCTCTTTAAATGGTTTGGCTATATTCAGAAATGTAACTACTTAAAAAAGTTCTCAAGTGTTTGAAAGGACTGTGTTTGGGAAGGTGGTGGGGAAAAAGGGCAGATGACAAAGCATTGCTAGAGTCTTTTGAGTAAAACTTAAATTAGATAATCAAAGTCAGCAACTGGTGCTTGCTAAGTGATGGTTCATGTATGATCAACAGTCCTTCAAAGACTCTGCTGCTGCCTCTCTTCTCTTTCCCAGGAAGAAAGAGATTATATAGGACTTGGAGTCAAAAAACCTGGGTTCAGATCATGTCACTGTCAAACATGCATTAACAATTTCCAGACACTATGCTTTCTTGGCATTTGTCATCTCTGAATTTTAGGCTTTTCCTCTATAAAATGGGTACCAACAAATGTCACCCTTTTCATAGGTGATTATGTAGAAAGTATAAGCAAACTGTGAAGTGCTAAGCATTTTTATTGTTGTTGCTAGTAGGTCTGCTTGAAATATAAAAAGTACTTAACAAATGTTCACAAAATTATTAATAAACTGGAGTAATTATAGTGGACAAATGATAAGAGTGAATAAGTCAAGAACCTTAAAATCAACAATAACACTTTCACTTAAAACTTAACAGATATTTAACTATAAAACATTAATATCTTATATGGAACTAAACTGAACACCTTAGAAATATTCCGGGGGGGAAACAATGCTTCAGCTGCCAGAAGAGGTCACTGTAATCATCATATATGGTAGGATCTCAGGTATGGCAGAGGCATGCTAGCAAATCAGGTTTCATTAAGGTTACAGAGGCAGTGAATGAGAGGTTAAGAGCCTGAGGTCTGAAGTTCAATCTCAACTAACAAGTTGTATGACTATGGGCACATTAATCTTTTCTAAGCCTCAGTTTTCACAGATGTAAAATGGGGAGAGCAGCAGTCTCTGCTAGCAGGATTACTGTGAAGACTTTAAGGAAGAAACAGGTGAATTACTTACCACAGTGTTATTTGCTTACCTACCATCGTCTTCATCATACTATATACAAGGGGTCTTTTTATAAGTGGAACTAGACCAGGAGTCCTCCATTTTACAATCTCCTATTAACCTTCAGCCATGGTAGAGAACTATGGTATGTTTTTGTTTTGTTTTGTTTTGTTTGTTTTTTGCGGTACGCGGGCCTCTCACTGTTGTGGCCTCTCCCGTTGCGGAGCACAGGCTCCGGACGCGCAGGCTCAGCGGCCATGGCTCATGGGCCCAGCCGCTCCACGGCATGTGGGATCTTCCCGGACCGGAGCACAAACCCATGTCCCCTGCATCGGCAGGCGGACTCTCAACCACTGTGCCACCAGGGAAGCCCTATGGTATGTTTTTGAAAAACACAGGAAAGGGGGTCTACTGTGGTCATATACCCTGCCAGGTCCCCACACAGCACTATGCTGCTTAGGTGAAGTTTGATATGCCTGCCAGGAACTATGGTTCCCTGAACCAAATGATAGCAGATGTTCAAGGTATAATTCTTCATATTTCACTAACCACTCTCTGAACCATCCAGAATCCCTGGGTTATACTTTTAAATTTTAAATTTCATATGCAAGTTGCTCATGCCCTATGTTTCACTTCGAGTAAAATTTGTCTTTCTTTTTCACATGGAAATGTCAAAAAGCTTAAGATGTGCATACATGCATTTTTTTTTTCTAATTTGCAGTGAGTGAAATCTTGCTAATGCAGAAGCTTAAGAAGTTAGAATGAAACACTTATATAGGAGTCCCTTATAATATTTTATAACATGTTAACTGATGGTGGTGGTCAATGAAGCAATTGCTTCACATTCAATATCCTGCTGAAATGAAATAACTGCATTTTAAGGAAATAAAACGTAACCCTTTTTGAGATGTCCTGCTAAATGAGTCAAAAATCCTTAATTCTAGATCTATAAAATTAATCAAAATAATCCAACTGTGCAATCATCTTACGTCTTATCACAGAGAATTTAATAATGCAGTAAATTCTGGTTCTTGGATATAAAAGACATTCCTCCCTCATGCCCCCAACAGTCACCTTCCTGGGACCATGTCCACTCTTTTGGGACATGGAAAGCCCCTTCTTCTGAGGAAAGGCTGGGTCCAGCCACCTCAGCGTGAGCTGCTTCTCCAGCCTGCCTGCCTTTTTGACAGTGCTACCTACCAGCCAGAAGCATCCTGGTGTCTTCTGGGCTGCTGCAGATTGAACAGACTTTGAATCCAGCCAGAGGATAAGAGGTTGTTTTAATTGGCTAAATCTGCTATGTGCAAAGCATATGACCATGAATTTGTAGCCAAAACACTAATCTAAAAAAATGTCACGAACAATTTAAACACAAAACAAGAATGATATTTTTGCTTGTCAATTCTACTTTTGCCCCGAGGGTTTTTAACCTAACATTTTATAATGACTACCAAATCTTTACCTTTGCTGAAGTAGAATTTTCATGGTATACTCCTTGTACCAAATCCATAAGAGCACTTGCTAAAAGTTCCACAACCTAAAAAACAAGAAAAAAATCAAAAGAGACAATTAAAAAAATGTATTCCTATTTTTACCTCAGAATGCTTCACAAGGCTTAGTAGCAAGGCAGTATTCTGCTTGATAGAAAAAAAAAATGGGGTTATGTGCAAAGATCCTGGCAAATGGCATTGCCCACCTGGATATTAGAGCTGTGATCCAATATTTCCGGTCATAATTCAAGCAAAAAAAAAAAAATCTTGTAAGCATAGCATTTAATATATGTGAAAATCCAGTAATAGCCATATTGAACATAAGCTTAAATTTCAGATAACTGATGAAAATTTTTTTTAAATTAATTTATTTTTGGCTGCTTTGGGTCTCCATTGCTGCGCGTGGGCTTTCCCTAGTTGCGGCTAAAGGGGGCTACTCTTCGTTGTGGTGCGTGGTCTTCTCATTGTGGTGGCTTCTCTTGTTGTGTTGCACGGGCTCTAGGTGCGCGGGCTTCAGTAGTTGTGGCACGCGGGCTCTAGGGTGCAGGCTCAGTAGTTGTGGGACATGGGCTTAGCTGCTCCACGGGATCTTCCCGGACCAGGGATCGAACTCGTGTGCCCTGCATTGGCAGGCGGATTCTTAACCACTGCGCTACCAGGGAAGTCCCTCAGATAACTAATGAAATCTTAACCCAATTTATTTGCTGAATGTTTATTTCTGTCAGGTGGATACTTTTTCAATATCCCCATTCTGGGAGGCATCACAATGCTAATTTTCATACGTAATACAGAGAGAAAAGCAACCTTTCTAACGTGTTCATTCTGTTGTACTAAAAATGCACTGTGGATATATTTGGTGTAGGTCCCCTGGGTCAAATGTACCATAAACACTGAAAATTTTTACAGAACTGTAATATTGAAATTGTATCATCAAACCTGTATTATTTTCAAGGCCCAGGCTATTAAAAAAAATCAAACAAAATCAAAAGCTTTGAACTTGTTCCAGAATGTAAAACAAGCAGAAAATAGTAAATGGTCTCTTTGGAACTACTGTACAATTTAGAGTTGTTTGCATAAACCATCTTAATTCAAGAGGATAAAACAGTGGTATTTATTATAATGTTCAGTGCAGCCATTTCAAACAAGAATTCCTCAAGGCAACCCTACCCGCTTCCTAAGAAGTCTTAATATCTTATATACTTAACTTCCTATGTTATGCAGTCCTGTATCAGATTTCCACTCTTTGCTTCCTAAAATTTAGCTCAGTTTTGACTGAATTAAAGGATTTTGTTTCAGCTTTTATCATTCTTGTAATTGAAGACATTATTAAGCCAAAGGATACAGACCCAAACAACAAGATACTTCAATCTCAGGTACCTTGGATTTAATAAACATTTTCTTAGAGGCAAATGACATGAATTTTTAGAAAGATATGCTTTAAAATTTTAACACATAAGCATTTATCTCCAAATTTATGTTTACATGCATCCTGCACAACACACACAAGGCTGCCGATATGGAAATTTTGCTGATTAAAGGGATTATTTTTTTCTAGCTCTGCAGATGGGTTAATTTGTAAGACCTATACAAAGTCTTTTTTTTTTTTTTAATCGCATTGCCCTTTAGGTAACCAAATACTTAAGAAATATTGTAGCAATATGAGCTGCAGAGGAACTGCGAGGACAATGATCCTACAGTGTTACCAGATGTGTTGAGTTATTTAAGTGGGGAAAGAGAGAAAAATGAATGGATTTTTTCCCCCCTGAAGGTATCAGATAAGCTCTATTCCCAAATCCAGGAGGATAGAGTATTGCCAATAGGTCTATGAAAGACTGTAACTAAATGCACAGCATCAGATTGGATTACAGTTTACACAAGCAACATCCCAAGATCCCTCTGATGGCTGGACACATAATACAGATCAATCAGTCACTAAGAAATGTTATGGTTTTGAAACAGTTTGAGGTCTGAGACCAGCACTGGTAAAGTGAAGAGGGATTTACAAAAAGAAAGTCCGACACTAATTTTAACAATGGATCTGGTTTTGGATAAACAGAGTGTTCCTTTATTTCCCTGAAATTCCAGACCAGGAAGAAGCAACAAAACCTTTTTATTCTCCAATTCTTTTTCTGTTAATGCAATTAGCAAATATATGTAGATCTGTACTTACAAGTTTATAATTTATAAATGACCTGTACTTCCAAACGGCCATCCTTGCTTAAGCAGAATACACCTCCACTGCCAACAGCAACCACAAGGAAAAAGCTTTGGACTTCCTTAGGTTAACAAGTCCAGGAAGGCAAGAGAGTATAAAAAGCAGTCTAGCCTAGGGGAGTTGAATATGTCCCAGGCAAAAGTGACTTATCCAGCACACACTTAAATATCTTTCCACTGCCTGAAGTGTTTACTTTTAAAATTATACCAAAAAGAGATGTGTTTAAGTATTATCCTCCTTTAAAATTGCAAATATTTCTAGGAAGACCACAGGGCTAACAGCCCATACATATGTTAACAAGACCATTTAATGATCTCATCTTTTTTTTTCATCACATGGTTTACTACCACAGGCATTCACCTGTTTAAATAACTACTGTACTTAAATACAAGAAGGCACCTACTGGGACTTCCCTGGTGGCTCAGTGGTTAAGAATCCGCCTGCCAATGCAGGGGACACAGGTTTGAGCGCTGGTCCAGGAAGATCCCACATGCCGCGGAGCAACTAAGCCCGCGCGCCACAACTATTGAGCCTGTGCTCTAGAGCCTGTGAGCTACAACTACTGAGCCCGCACGCCACAACTACTGAAGCCCGCATGCTCTAGGGCCCACGTGCCACAACTACTGGGCCTGTGTGCTGCAACTAATGAAGCCTGCGCACCTAGAGCCCATGCTCCTCAATAAGAGAAGCCACTGCAATGAGAGAGGCCCGCGCACTGCAATGAAGAGTAGCCCCTGCTTGCCGCAACTAGAGAAAAGTCCACGTACAGCAACAAAAACCCAATGTAGCCAAAAGATAAATTAAAAAAAAAGAAAAGAAAGCACTTGCTTAATGAGCTCCTCCCTTCCCTCAGATTACTGAGGAATGATTTGTTCAAGCAACCTAAAACGGTAGCAAGGATAACGTCAGCCAGAAGAGAATCTAGAGCTCAACTGCCAGACTGTCTGAGACTAAGAGTCCCCGTCCCAGACTTTTTGGTGCTCCAGAGAAAGACCAAGGACTTCTGTTCCAAGCCCAGGGGGGCAAGCAAACACTTTCTACTAGAAAAAGTGGGTTTTAATTCAACAACAGAACACATGAAAAGACTATTTTAACCAAAATCAGAGGTCTCTGTAACACTGACTTGTTGCATCCTGAAACATTATTTCAGATTATATGACTGTCACCAACACTATTATAAAGTTTAGTTTACCTGCCTAGAGAGTAATCAAATAGGAGATGTTTCTTCATTTCTGCATTTCTGGAGGTTGTGAGAATAGCAGAATTGCTTAACTGTACATGCAAATGCAAATATGCTTTTTTCTTTGATTTGTGTCGTGTTTAACGATACAGCAATGTCATACACTATCTCCCAATCTTTTAAGTAACACCTTAGATTTCAGTGAGCCAGAAGTCGTAACCATTCACAATGTCAGTGTTATGAGCTGGTTTCTCGTGCCACCTCGTTTTTGGCTACCAGAGAGGAGGTTGCATAGGAAAGGAAGTGGACATCAAATTGTTGTTCTCAAGCAAACAACCTCTGTTACCTCTCCCATTTTAATCACTACCCTCTCATCAAAGATAAGGAATAGGTAGTATTCAGATCTGTCTGAACCTTAGCACAATTACAGATCCAATATAACTGACCTTTGGAATGAATTTCTTAAATGGTTAATTTACAGGACAAATTTTACCAACTACAAGGGAATATGTAATTGCTTCCTTCTTTATCTTTTGGCAAGGGTAACTAAAATTCAGTGATTTTTTTTAAACTGAAAAACTAAAGTGATGCATACCCTTACAAAAGGTGTTGTAATTATTATATAATAAAATTATAAATTAATATAATTATACATAATAGAATTAATTATATATAAATATATAATATATATTTTTATATTATATAATTATATATTATAATTATAATAAAATTCTCAACTTAAAAATTAGAAATTGAGAGAAGTAGGAGGTGGTAATGACCAAATGGCCAAAAGACATCCTCTCTTACTGCTATACAAAGATGTCTATAACATATTCTTAAGGAAACGAAAAAGAAAAGCTGGGTACAAAACAGAACAACATGATAGGTATTTTTAAAACAAAAATGAGGTCAATCTATGTGTTCATATATGCTGAGAAAAAAGTCTGAAACAGCAAAATATTGATAATAATGATAATCTGTAAGTGGTAAGATTCTAGATGTTTTTAATTAAAATTTTTTCTTCAACTTTTCTGAATTGCTTAAATGTACAACTGCTTAGTATATAATGTACTATATTTTCTCTCCTTTTATTAGCTTGCTTTCATAATCAGATAAAATAAACCTACTTCTAGGGGGTGGGACGGGAAGAAGCATACCCTGTTTCAGTCTCAGAAAGGCTTCAAGCTAAGCTGTGCCCACAAATTGATTTATGGAATATAGCAATCAATAGTCTCTTGATTAGCAAAAATAAGATCTGTAAGTGGTGATAAGCATACTGTGCAGAAAACTTGTGCCTTTCTCAATAAATGTGATTCAGGAGTACTGTCAGTCAGCATTTGACAGATGGAATAGACTCAACAGAGTTGTACATGCTTCACTAGTAAACCAGACCACTTCGGTTTGAGCAAAGGAGCGCCTATACTAAATTTAAAGTAAAATGCAACTAAATCTTTAGAAAAATTTTAATTATAAACTAATGTGGCCCAAATGAAACTCAAGTCAGCATAAGCTGAGTTGATGTCATAAGGTAGTATAGTTGTATTTTAATTCACTTTTAAAAGGTTGCTATGTACTTAATTTGCTTGGTATACTCAAACTGTGGAGGCTACTACAGATTTATAATCGTCTTTCAAAAACTTGCCCTGGGAAGGTTACTTTAATGACATTTTTTACTACAGCATGGAATGAAAGGACAACGTGTGATCCATCACTCTATTTGGGAGGCAAATGAACCCACAGCCCCTCAGTCTTTAGTACTCTTAACAGCTGCTAGCAAAGGAAACAGTCATGTGTGTGCACGCATCTGCAGTTCTGATGGCATTAATTACACACGAATCTATTGCACCCCTCCCCCAATCCCCAGAAACAAATAGCAACGCATGAAGCAGTATCAAAGGTAAAACACCCTTGAGGGAAAATTAATTCTAATATACATCTTGGGAGGAACAAAAGACAGATTTAGTGTAAATATGTTCTTTTCAAAGTGCTTTGGCATTTGAAGGGATACTGTCAAGATTTTTAAGTCACAAAAACTATATTGTCAGTGAAAATACTTTACAGAAAAATACTTTTATAGATAAAGGATGCTGAATAGCCTGCTAATGGTAACCAGAGTGGTTAGCTTCACTCTTCCGTTCCTCTTCATACAAATGGAGCACAAAGTATTTGAGAGTTGCTTTTAAAGAAGAAAGATTTACCTACATTACCAAGGTGAGATAGAGAAGGACTGGTAAAGGAGTAGCGCTCTCCCATAGAGGCCAATAATATCTAACATTTGTAAAGCACTTTATCATTTACAAACTGGGTTTAAGCACTATCTGGTTCCAGGTAGAGTCCTCAGCACCCAGCCAGATCTTCCAGGTTGGCAGCCTCCTTGGAGAAGCAACCTCTGAAGAACACGGGGAGCAGAAGCAGTGGCCAAATAAGGGGTGAATCTACTCACCCACCACCTGGGCACACACAACCCAGATGAGCCCTAATCTGCATGCTGATTAATATAAATGAGTGGCTTTAATAAGCCACTGATGAAGTCGGTGAAAGAATGGTTCTCTCCACTCCTTCCTACCAGACAAGGACCAGGTTTAATGAAGACAATGATGAAAGGTCTGTTGCAGTAAACATACCACTAACTCACAGGAGTTCTGGAAGAAGCTTCTAACTCAGCTTTTTGAAGGGAGCCTCTTCAATGCTGCCAAATATGTAAGGCCGTGCTTATTGTGGGAGGGATGGCAATCTGTTCTAGTGAGCTGGGAACTTCTTTCTGGCTAAGGGCGAAGAGCAGAGAGAGAAATGGCACTACCAGTAGGACAGGTGCAGCAAAAACTAAGCAAATTGGTAATCTTAATTTTTAATTTAGAACAGCTGATACATTGGTTTATAAACTAACTACTGGTAACATTTGTCAAAATGGTTCACGAAAACTCAGTGAACTCCAGAAAAGTAAAATCACAGCTGATAAAACTTAAATAGTCCACAAGTTCAGGAAAATGGCTTGAGTATGAAGTGTTGAAATTTAACATTATATTGGCTGGTGCACTCATTTCAGAAACATTTGCTGATAGCCTACTATGTACCTGGCACTGTATTAATGAGACTAGTGATGGCCATATAAAGGCCATGTATTTGTCTTTGATCACCTAGAGGATTAATACACAGATGAGCTGCATGACCTTGGGCCAGCACATCACTTCTTTGGGCCTCAGTTTGCATATCTAGGTAAGAGGCATCTGTGCTTTATCAACAGTAAGCCCCATGATCAGAAACACCTAAATGTGCAGCTGCACACATTTTTTATTCATAACAATTGTAAGGAATGGTCAATTTGCCAAAAATGTGGATTCCTTTTACTAGCAATACAAAAGTAATCCAAAAAGTTGTTCACTTTTTGAATGATGGTGCATGATTCTTGGCCTTGTCACTTAACAATGAAAAATATCATTTATTTATTTAAACAATGATTAGGTTCCTGAAAAGTGGCAGATAATTTAAAATGCTGACATCAAGATGAAACTTTTCAGAAGAAATAAAGAAAAAGGAGATGCTTTCCAGTGGTTAAAAAATGGTTCTGCCAAGTACCTTGCATTGCTACAAAAACTGTAAATAGTTGCTGAGGATTGCATGCTTAGTCATGAAACAAAGCAATTCTGCCTGTCATTATCATACAGCAGTCAGCTGCTTTATTTTCCACCTTCTCCAACATGAGAATTCCTGCACATGAAGTCTGTTGGACTCAGGATGGTCCACGTTAATATGCTCTTTACTTAAGGGTACTGTTACACCATGTTTTGACTGGACTTTCTCTGAAGAGAATCATGTCTGCCATTTCAATGATCTGTACACTTTTCCCCATGTAGCCGATAACCTACATTTTGCTTTCTCTGCTTCTTCATTTGAGGTCCTCTCAGTGATGTTAACTAAGGCTTTCCAAGTATGATTTTACTGAAAAGTTAATCCCACTTTTGAGACGTTTACAATGTGAATCTTCAGAACACCAGCATCATAGTACAGTATTTCATGCAACTGAAAGGATGCTGCTGGCTAGAACACTGCTTAGTAGTACCAGCTTTCAAAATTTTTAAATTGTAACCCAGAGTAAGAACTATATTTTACATCATGACACAGTATATGCATACATGCATATGCACAAAAATGAGTGAAAAGTTCTATAAAACAAAAGTTTCATTATTCTTATTTTCTTTTGCATTTCATTAAAAAAAAAAGTGTTGACAGTGATTTACTAAAACGATTTCACCACCCACCAATAAATAGGATGTGATCTGTGGTTTGAACCATTATCTTACATCATGCTGATATACGTCACGTATAGCTCATACTTTGGTCAGCCATCTGAATTGCAAACAAAGGCCTCAAATTTTCGCCATGCAGTTTAAACACTGTTATTCTGAAATATATTTGTAAAGGTGTTAACTTCTTTATCACTTTATAACAAAAACATGTAAATTAACTGAGTGTAAACAGGCAGGATAAAACAGAATCATTCTTGGGTACTATGGGATATATGCTGTTAGAGTGCATATCAGTCTTGTTGGTTTACAGTAACTGATGTTGACTATTAGCTTCAAACTTATTAGATTCATGAAAACAAATTGGTTTAGACCACATTGGCCGAAGAGTTAAATATTTCAGGATTTTTCTGGAATTCACACATACATCTTGCAAATTCCAGGGATACCATGTCCTTTGGGTAACACAGTTCACCTTTCAGCACAATCAGTTCCTCTTCAAATTGCCACACTGAAAAGCAGATGTTTGTAATTTACAGACATCCCAAGGTCGGCACTTCAAAGGCAGTCACAGAAATAAAAGCATGACTCATATGCATTAAAATCCATGCATCTTGTCTAAATTGTATTTCTTCCAAATACCCTCGCAGCTCTTCAAAATCTGTGATTCAATGAAATTCTAAAAATAACTGGCCCTACTAATACTGCATTCTAGAAAATTAGATAATCCATTTTCCCCTCCTTTAAAAAAATTAGGTAGTAGAAACTTGACACTAGCTGCATTGTCCCTTGAATCAAATAATGGATACACTTGGGTTTGAAATTCTCAAATCTATAAAGATATACAATTGACTTTCAAACTGTTATCTCTAATGCTTAGCACATGCACACAAAAATTTTTGTTGAATTACCAGTACTCCTCTAATATTTGAATTCATTGTATAAATCTTAACTATTTAAAAATAAATTTGCACAGTTACCACTTTGTCCAAACACTATTTTCAGAAATTTACATCTGCATATCACCTTATGGCTTAAAGTACTGATAAAATAAAGCCTAAGTTTCTCATCACAAATCTGCCATAAAGATGAGTTCACTAATTTGGGGTATTACTTTATTTATTTATTTTTAAACATCTTTACTGGAGTGTAATTGCTTTACAATGGTGTGTTAGTTTCTGCTTTATAACAAAGTGAATCAGCTATGGGGCTGATATTACTTTAGATTGCTGAAATATGCATGTCAATCTTAAGATCTCTGACATTTATAAAATATTTTGGCTTCTCTATTACACCTTTGATTTTTTTTTTTTTTTTTTTTTTTGCGATACGCGGGCCTCTCACTGCTGTGGCCTCTCCCGCTGCGGAGCACAGCCTCCGGACACGCAGGCTCAGAGGCCATGGCTCACGGACCCAGCCGCTCCGCAGCATGTGGGATCCTCCCGGACTGGGGCACGAACCCGTGTCCCCTGCATCGGCAGGCGGACTCTCAACCAATTCCCCCCAAGGGAAGCCCTCATCTTTGATTTTTATTAACAATTTTTCTTGATTTCTTTGTTTCTCTTCATATTTAATGCCCTTGTCCGAATCTGGTTATATATTGTACCTTTACAGTCTTTCTTACAACACTCAGAACTGTAGACTATTGGCACTGGCAAGGAGGTAGGGGATGGAAATAATGCTGCCTTTATTTTATAGATGAGGAAACTAAGAAAACAAGTTGCCTTTGCTTAGTAGTTATTTCTCTAAAATGTTTTATAAAGCCCTATTGATGTTTGTATTGTTTATTCCAATATTTAAAAACCACTAGTTGTTTAAGATATTATAAATTCCTGTATCTGTAACTGCAAAACTGCTGGCAAAAAAGGCATCATGGTTCTTTGTTGGTTTGTCTTCTACTTTAGTTAAGCACGAGGATTTCAGAGCCGGACTGCCTGGATTCAGGCAGCAGCTCTACCATTTATTACCACGAGGAAATTATTTAACCCTTTCCTCTGTCTCAGGAGAGATTAAATGGGTTAATACGCAAAAAACACAACAGTGCCTGCTACATAGTAAATACTCAAAAATATAAGGTGTTTTTTTTTAATGTTTCGTAGTAATTTTAATAACTATTAAATATTCTACATTATGAAGTTTCTAATTTCATTTCAAAAATGGAATATTAACACATTAGATAAACAATATGGAGGAAAAGATCTCAACTGGAATTCTAAGAGATTAAATGAGCTGTCCAATGTTAAATGGCGAATTAAAAAAAAAAAAGGTAGGGATAGGAACTAGGTCTACAGACTTCTACTTCAGGTCTATTTCCATGACTCTTTGTAGCTTTATATGTCATCACTGAGGAATATAAAATAGGTAAGTGCTATAAAGCTCAACATATGATGAAAACATAAGTGATCCACAAGAGTGTAGCTGCTTAGTAATGAAGTAGTTAATCTGATATTCTAAACAGAGAAACTGTCCTTTAAAAACTAAAGATTGAACACAGACACAGTATAGTTTTGATGTTTACTGATATCTGACTGACCTGAACAAAGAACAAAGACGATTAAGCCACATGAATAACAAACAACTTAATGCATTTTCCAAAATTCTTAAAAACAAAGTTCCTTGGCATAGCCATACTTTCTAACAAACCCACTTTAATGTTTTCACAGTTTACAATATCAGAAATGACCTCAGGGTCAGGCATTTGTCAGTTAATGACCTGCTGGGCTAATGGCCTTCAGCTTTGCCTTGGGCACACAAGTCCTCCAGTAGGTCATTAGCTGCCAGAAAAGGGCTCTTCCCCAATCACTATTGCTAAATAAATAAAATTTGCTCCTGGGTTAAGGCCCTGTAAGCCAACTTTGGCTTAGAGTGAATTTTTTCGTTGAGTATTTACAACTCAGAGGAAAATGATGGAAATGCTAAAACCAAAGCTATATCAATAAAAGTAATGAAAAGCAGTCACGTGGATCCTTTTGGACGCTCTTAAATTTTCTTTTGCTTATGGTGTTCAAATTCAGTCTTAATTTAATATAGCAGGCACCAGATTACAAATGCACTGCATTTGGAATTTCATCTATAAGTAAATTTTTTTGGAGCTTATACTACATTTTCCTAAAATAAAAGGCTATAAACGATGGCTAGGTTCCCAGGGAAGCCCACAAAAGCTTAGTTAGCCCATAATATTAGAAATACCATATACTTGTAATTAAAAATAAGATTGAAAACCACAATCTTATAATACTTGCAACTAAACAAAATTGGAAAACAAAACTAAATAGGAAACATTTTTAAAATGATCTTTAAATGTTGATGGTTGCAGGGAAATTTGGTTTAATAAGAGAATAAGGGTAGAGACACTGGTTCTTTCCTATGCCTATCTCATTTCTAATTATAATTTTCCTTTTTCTTAACACAAGAGTATACCAAGCTTTACTCTGTGTTCTTCAACTCCAAGTTTCTTGGTTTATTTTTCCTCTTGAAAAAAGCAGAGAGAAGGCAAAATGGTGGATGGCAATTTTTCTTTTTTCTTTAAAAAAAAATTTTTTTTTTTTGGCAATTTTTCTGAAACAACAGGTAAAAGAAGAATGAAAATCTGGAGGAAAACAGCTGAAGAGGATGTGTATACATTTTGGAGACTGTCTAAGGTGAAATGAACTGAGTTGTGAACAGTAAGAGACAAAGAAAGGGGCACTGTGTACCAGTCTACTGGGTGAAGAAATGATGGTTGGAGAAGAGACTGGGGTCAGGTGGCTGAGGATGAAGAGGAAGTAATCAGCTGTTCATCTGCCTAGTACTTTGTAAACTCTGAACTCAGGAAATTCCTTGAGTAAAATCATTAGAAAGGCAAAAGAAGAGTACTGAATAACTCAAGCTGGAAAATACATTTTTTCTCTCTCTGGCTTTGGAGAAATAGCAATTTATGTCAGTGAAATTGGAGGGGAAAAAAAAGCTGGTTTAATTAATTTTACTTCTAGAAAGTGGGAAAAGGGATTTACAAAAATTGAGGTTGCCGAAGTATACAATGAGATTGCCATAATCAGTATGTTTCTACCTCTCATGGCCAACCACGGGGTGTGGTTCAACTGTACCCATGTCAGAGGGTGTATTTTTGTAGAACACAGACTTTTTTTTTTTTTTTTTTGCGGTACGCGGGCCTCTCACTGTTGTGGTCTCTCCCGTTGCAGAGCACAGGCTCCGGACGCGCAGGCTCAGCGGCCATGGCTCACGGGCCCAGCCGCTCCACGGCAGTGGGATCTTCCCAGACGGGGGCACGAACCCGTGTCCCCCGCATCGGCAGGCGGACTCTCAACCACTGCGCCACCAGGGAAGCCCAGTACACAGACTTTTTAAAAAATGGGTTTCTTTAAATGCCAGGCATATGGAAGAAATGCTTCTCTTGCTCTTTTTTTCGTCTTCAGGTTTCTGGTTTGACACAGACACTCAGAGAAGTGTCCATTTTGCATGATGGCATTTGACCTTCCTATGACAAAAAGATACTTCATTCCATTGTTTTATGGCACCACAAGGGTAAAGTTCAAGGTTTTAATGAGATAATACATTTTAAAAGAACATAATATTTTGCCTTTTTAAAAAATTGATTGATTTATTGATTTAAGGCTGTGTTGGGTCTCCGTTGCTGCGTGTGGGCTTTCTCTAGCTGCGGAGAGCGGGGGCTGCTCTTCATTGCGGTGTGCGGGCTTCTCATTGCAGTGGCTTCCCTTGTTGCAGGGCATGGGCTCTAGGCGCATGGGCTTCAATAGTTGGCGGCACGCAGGCTCAGTAGTTGTGGCTCGCGGGCTCTAGAGTGCAGGCTCAGTAGTTGTGGCACACAGGCTTAGTTGCTCTACGGCATGTGGGATCTTCCCAGACCAGGGCTTGAATCCAAGTCCCCTGCACTGGCAGGCATACTCTTAACCACTGCACCACCAGGGAAGTCCCTGTCTTCTTATTTCTAGCACACATCTCAAACATTTATCACTTTCACTTTAAATACAAGGAAGCAGACTCAGAATATAAATACAGTGTCTGTTTAATATGTGGCTATGTATGTGATAAGAAAAAAGCTGGAAAAATTATTTTGGGGATTTTGAAATTGTAATTTTATAATAGTATTTTGACTTCTCTGATATGGAGATAGTTTCCTTTATCGTTACAACATATGACACCCCACTTACGTTCTGCACATATTTACTCTAGTCATGAAAATCTACCCTCGACTGGGTCATATGAAGAAAAGAACATTAATCATGGGTGTCAAACTAAAGAGGATGAAAGCAATTAATTCAATAATTTCCACAGGTAAAATACTTATGACAAGACTGTAAACACACAAGGTCACAATAATGTCTATTTTAAATGAATATGACAGAGAAAAACTTAAATTTCATATGACATAGTATGTTTTTAGGTTTCACTTTTCAACATGAACTTGAAAGTAAACAATATAACAGATAAGAAAAACATCAAATAACCAATAGCAGCTGCTTTATTAAAATATATAGATGGTATAAAAGGAGATTTATATGCATAAATTGAGCATATTTATACAAACAAAATTATTCCTTGTAAACAACATATTTATGCCTTTTGGAAAACAAAGTTAACATAAGAGAATACATCAGTTATGCAAGGACTACATCTGTGCCACTGGTTATTTAGAAATATAAATCACTAATGCTTAATAGAATGGCTCCCAGGAGTGACATCATGACAATGTTCTGGGATGTTTAGACAAGACCCCAGAACTAACTAACTCACAGATGTATAATCATAGGTCCATTAAATGAAAATCACTACAAAGATTAAAAAAATAACATGGCGAATTAAATTCTTTAGATACTAGGGTCATCACTGTACATATAAAACACTATGTTTTTTTAAAAAATAGATGACAAATAATAATATGCACAGTCTTATTTACACTGTGGCTTAATCTTAAAATACAAATCCAGTCTACAAGTAAACACAGAGACGAGGGAAAAGCTCTAATGGTCAGCCAGATTTCTAAATTATAGTGCTTTTCCATGTTATGATTTTCCCCCAGTTATTCAGTGTGTCTCATTGATAGCTTGATGCTCAAACACTAAAATTTTAGATTCTGGCATGACCCCATCATTTCAGCATTCAGTGATGTTCTGCATGAACACAACATAGAGCAATTTATTTCAATGGAGTCAGGGAATTTACAGCTTAAAAAGAGGCATCTGAGGTCTCTTAGTTCAGGGTCTTTATGTAGTGAAGTACTAAAAAAAAAGTTGCCCTTAGGTCCGAAAATTGAAAATGAATGATAACTCAAGCATTAATTTTTAAACTCACTACTGAATTCAAAATCTTGTTAATTCACACGTACGTGACTACAGCTATAACAGTAAGAAGACAATTATCAGAGGATTAATATACCAATTTCTATACTTAGAGATATTTAAAAATCTAAGTGTTACCTAAGGCAATTACCTTGAAGACCCCTAATATCTTCAGGGAAAAGCCAAAGGGAGAATAATTGACTTTGCTAATTTTACCCTTGGCAATTATAAAACAGCTCTGAATTTCATATGACTGCAGAATACTTCATCTAATGGCCTGTCCCTGCAGAAGTACAGTGATAAACACATAATATAGAAATTCAGACAAGAATTCAGTAGCAAAAGAAAATGGGAAATTGGTAGAATGAGTAAGTCATAAAAAATTAAAGTTACTACAAATATGCTAATTTTAATTACAAAGTTAAATATACACCCTCAAAGAAAAAGCAGACAGTTACTGTGGAGAAACAGAAAACTATACACAACAATTCTGTGTTATGTTCTACCTGCTCCCTTATTTCTGTGGCCTCTATTTATGTTGCTATTGCCGACAATTTTTCTTTCTTATAAAAGAAAATTAAAACATCATTAAATAGAATCTAACTTTACCAAGATATTAACCATATGTAGAGAGCTTATTTATCGCCACCTCTTCTTCCCCTTCAAAATCCCCCTTTTAGTAGTTAGTAATTATACTTAAGCTTCTGGGAACTCATTTAATAAAATTATTCCTCTTCTGAGATAAAACTTTACTTTCCTTAAAAAAAATATTCTAAGGGGAATATTGCCATGTATTTAAATGAAAGGAACTGGCTCTGAATATGGGAGATTTGCTTTATCAAAGAAAATTCTTTGATAAAGCATTTTAGTTACCCCTTACAATCTACTCAGTTTAAAATACTGTTCACATGATTTGGAAATCATCTATTATGATTAAAAGAGGGCTACAAAAAGCCTAGATTTGTAGAAGATCAATTATGGACCCCTGGACATGGTAGTCAAGGTCTTTCACAAAAAGTGAGCCAGTGAAGCATCTTTTGAAATTGACCTTGTAGAGCCTTCAATGACCCTTTGAAGAACAATGTGCAAAAGATCCATGTTTTGGATGAACGGGGTTGTGTAGAATAAAGGCTTCAATTTAACACACAACTATCAAAGTCAGAAAAAAACATACCATGGTTTAAAAAGGAAAAAAATTCCTCACCAGACAAAGGTTGATAAAATGCAAATCTAAAGGTGCAAACCTGTGCACAGACCGTGAAGGTACAGGGCTCACTGGAGGGGAAGGGAATGCCTGATCATTCTTATTCCAAGGAGAAGCTTCAGGCTGAACCGTTGCTTGGATATTCTAAGCTTTTTTTGGGGGGTGGGGGGAGTAAATCAAGTAGTGCTACTGAAATCCAGTGCCTAATGGAGCAGATGGTGGAGGTCTTAGACTCTGGAACATTTATAGTGATGCTTCTGAATGCAAAACACCAGGAGTGGATTTCACCGGCTGTGAATCTGATTTGATTTTGATGGGAACAAAGCCTCCATTTTCTCTGAACTTGAACCACACTGAAAGAAAGAATGTGTGAATGATACAAGCTAGCTAAGAAAAAGGAACATATTAAATATTATTCCCATAAAGTGGTTAACACAAGTGAATACTTGTTTGTGTCATTATAGCATGTTAATAATATTTGTACTTAATATTTGTACCATCATCTTAACCTTATATAACATTTCATCAGAATAGCTTAAGTGAGTTAGATCTGATGATCAGAGCAAACAGATATAAATTTGTCTGAAGGCAATAAGCTTTTTTTTTTTTTCTTTTTTAATGGTAGGGGCCAGGCTGAGGGCTAATTACTGAAATGTGGACCTAGTTAGTATGTCCGTAACATCTCTTCCTCTCAGGTATGTGAGTCTAAACCATGAGTGGCCAGTGTGTGTGGCTAATCATCTGCATACCAGACCTGTACTTTCTGAGGCTTCCTCCTTCTCCAAGACCCAAAGTTCAACACAGACCATAGCAGGTATGGTGAAGAGGGAAGTTGGACAATGCAGTCAGAGAGTGGCTCCCAAGTCAACTGAGATTATTTATTATTCCATTTTATTTTTAATTTTTTTTTGCGGTACGTGGGCCTCTCACTGTTGTGGCCTCTCCCGTTGCGGAGCACAGGCTCCAGATGCGCAGGCTCAGCGGCCATGGCTCACGGGCCCAGCCATTCTGCGGCATGTGGTATCTTCCCGGACCGGGGCACGAACCCGTGTCCCCTGCATCGGCAGGCAGACTCTCAACCACTGTGCCACCAGGGAAGCCCCTATTATTCCATTTTATACGGCCAATTCATTTCTTTCTTTAGCTTCCTTTTCAGATGAATATAAACTATATATTAAAGGTACCATACTATTTTCTCCCTAAAACCAGCAGGTCTGTCTTATGAAAATATGTGCTAGCCAAAAGTGGGATGGGAAGGTAGGGCAGAATGCTACTTGTCTCCCAGTATCTATTCTCTGCATCTTGCGGATTTTTGGTTGGGCACATGGCAACCTCACAATCGTTTACATTTCTTAGTCTCCCTGACAGTTAGGTGTGACCATATCATTAAATTCTAGCCAATAGGATGTAAGCAGAAGGATTTCAAATAACTTCTGAGAAACGTCTTTAAAGTGGTGACACTATACAATTTATCATCTGAACTGGGCCATGTGAGAGTAAAAGGGAGTGCTAAAATAATTAAAATTTTGTACTTTTTGAAACTGGTATTTATTAACTAACAATTGATTTGATTATACTGGGGGACTTGTTAACTAGTTCTATTCAAAAACCATTTTCAAAAATAAAATTTCAAAAGAAATAAAAATAACATATATCCATGTACATTAAAATAAAATAAAAAAGAACTTCTTTATATTGATAATCTGAATATTAAAAAATAGTCAGTAGAATAATTATTCTTTGTACATATTCACATACTTTGTTTCTTAGCAATATCTGTCTCTAATATTGTGTCACTGGCATTTTTCTGAAGGATGTGTCTGTAAAAATATGGCATTTAAAAATAAAACTGCTAGCAATATTCTTCACAGTTGCATTTTATAATTAATTAATTTGAAATTACTGATATTTTAATTGATTCTTATTGGTAGACCATAATATTTTTAATTGAGAAAGATGCTCTTTCCACAGGTTCTGAGTTACTTGGTAAGCTCAGAGCAAATTTTCTAAATGGAAGAGACACTCAGTTCTAATTTTTTTTTTCACATTGAAAAGTGTAACTATTCCACCCCAAATATTTTCAAGGTACTGTCTTCTTGCTTCCTTCAGAGTACTTTCCTTTGACAAATATTTTTAAAAGGTAAAACTTGTCAAATAAATTGACTCTATGATTCTTTTGAATGTTTTGCCAAAATTAGATGCTGCAAAGTCTAGGCCTTCTCAATTTCATTTCATTCATGTATGTGTATAATTTATTAAAAATAGGAGCACCACCAAAAGATTCTTCCTGCAAGATGAAATATTCCCAATCAGAAGTACAGAATTGCAAATTTTAATCTTGTAGAGCATTTGAGTTCTTACCATTTATGTTGTTCAATTCCTTCTTCCCTTCTGTAGGGAAAAATTCCAATGGAAATTTTGTTTTCATTAATTGCAGTTCTATAAAAGCTTCGTTGGGTGTTTCAGTTGTTGAACACTTGATTTCAGATTTCCACTTGATTTTGAACAAAATGTCACCAAAACTTTGATGAGCCATTTATAACAAAGTTCAATACCATTGTTGGGTATAAAGATTTCTAAAATCTGATTGATGACAGGCAACAAAGAGAGAAGGCACATATTGTGGTGCTGAACTATATAGTTTTATACTCAATATCAGCTATATCCCCCAAATCTTGTAGTCCAGAGAGTCTGACTATAAAGATATTTGTAAATTTTTGTAACAATAGCTTCTATTTCAATTAGTAGAATGTTGATGTTTGTTTCGATGCAATTATGAATTATGGGTGTGCCTCAACCAGTTCCAAGTCCTCCATAGATTTCTCAAGATAGTAAGACGGTCATTTTTATCACAACACTGTATGTGTTTCACCTAAATTTGTACTTGTATTAATATTGTAAACTAACAATTTTATCTTTCATGTTCAACTTTTTTTTTAAAGTCTTTATTGAATTTATTACAATATTGCTTCTGTTTTACGTTTTGGTTTTTTGGCCGTGAGGCATGTGACATCTTAGCTCCCTGACCAGGGATTGAACCCACACCCCCTTCACTGGAAGGCGAAGTCTTAACCACTGGACCACCAGGGAAGTCCCTCATATTCAACTTTTTTTTTTTTTTTGTGGTACGTGGGCCTCTCACTGTTGTGGTCTCTCCCGTTGCGGAGCACAGGCTCCAGACGTGCAGGCTCAGCAGCCATGGCTCACGGGCCCAGCCGCTCCACGGCATGTGGGATCTTCCCGGACCGGGGCACAAACCCGTGTCCCCTGCATCGGCAGGTAGACTCTCAACCACTGCGCCACCAGGGAAGCCCAAGGAACTTCTTAAATAAACAATATTGCATCTAAATAATTGAATATTGTGCAACCATTAGAAAGTTTATGAAAAAAGTTAATGACATGGGAAAATGCCCACATCATATATGCCATGAGAGAAAACAGGCAGGATTAAAAAAAATCTTGCACATGTAAGTTCTCACTTATGTTACCCCCAAATCCACATATATAAATGTATGAATAAACAAACAAAAAAAGACTGAAAGGAAATACATGAAAATATTAACCAACAGTGATTATTTCTGGATAGTGAGATGATAGGTAATATTTATTTATATCTTTATATTGAATATTTAACACTACCCTATAATTAACAAATAATTCCATCTGTAATCAGAAAAAAATAGAAATTAATTTCAAAACTCTTTCCTAGCATTTACCAGTTTTAACTAGTGTTGACACTGCCATCATCGTCATTATCATCATCACAATTTTACTGAGCATCTATGTGTGGGGAGCTGAGGCAGCAGGGTGTCCAGACCTCTGTGGCTCCTGCAGTCAACCAAAGGCCATCCAGATACAAGCAAACCCTGCCCAGTTTTACCTTGGTGTTCTGAAGAAGAGCTAGTCCATTGCAGGCATTTGCTAGAAGAAAGTCTCCACTCAGGATAGCTATTTTATTTCCAAACTGCATGTCTTTCAGTGGCCCATCAGAAGATTGCAATTCATCTAAATTTACTATCCCACGATGTACAAGGAGAGCAGTATGGATAAGTTCTGTGATCTCTGCCAAACTTCTTTGACTAAAACATAAAGGTAAGACTTGTCTGAGTATAAAGAATACCAACTTATCACTAATGTCAGACTTCAGTTTTCAACAACAAAATATTTTATAGATTAGTGTCTCTTTTTTTAGATTATTCCTTTTTCATGAAGTTTTTTTCTATTGAGATATAATTGACATATAACATTACATTAGTTTCAGGTGTACAACATAATGATTTGGTATTTGTACATACAGTTGACCTTTGAACAACACGGAATTGAACTGTGTGAGTCCATTTACATGAGGATATTTTCAATAAATACTTAGGTATTATACAATCTGAGGTTGGTTGAATTTGCAGATGTGGAACCACAGATATGGAGGACCGGCTATGGGCCTTGAGCATCCGTGGATTTTGGTATCTGAAGTGGGTCCTGGAACCAATCCCCCGTGGATATCAAGGGAGGGCTGTATTGCAAAATGAACACCACCGTAAGCCTAGTTAACATCTGTCACCACATATAGTCACAAATTTTTTTTTCTTGTTATGAGAAGATCTACTGTCTTAGCAACTTACAAATACACAATACAGTATTATTAACCACAGTCACCATTTATGCATTATATCCCCAGTACATTATATCTTCATGGCTTTTCTTTTTAAAATAACTAGAAGTTCGTGCCTTTTGACCACCTTCACCCATTTTGTCTCCCTTCCTACCCTCCACCCGCCCCCCGACCCCAACCTCTGACAGCCACCAATCTGTTCTCTGTATCTATGAGTTGTTTTTGGTTTTGTTTTGTTTTTTTTATATCCCACATATAAGTGAAACCATACAGTATTTGTCTTTCTCTGACTTATTTCACTTAGCATTTTCAAGCTTCGTGGGGTTTCTTTTTGAAGGTTTCAAATGCACTTTTTTTCAATCATGCCATATTTTAATGGGTACATGGTACTTTTACTTGGCATCAATTATGAGTTGGTTTTGAAGCAATTCAGTATTATACCAGCTGGATGACTGATGATCACTGATCTCTCCATTCTTTGGGGTGACTCTGCTAGCAGGGGACAGGTTCCACAGTATTCCAATTTGTGTTGCTGCATATACCCATATAGCAACACAAAGTGGCCCCACTAGTATTACCAGTTTGTCATGGAAATCAGGTGTACGTTTCTGGTGTCTCTGCCTTGCCATTGTTAGCTGAATGCTTCAAACTCAGGGAAACATCATGAAGCTGAAGACAGAAACTGTGGCAAATGCAGCTGAGGGTTTGGTGTAACTTCATATCAAGCACCCTCGCAAAGACACTTGAATGAAGTTTTTATTAGAGGCCTTTCCACCAAGTAGTTTGTGATCCATAAGCAGATCCTGACACCTTTCTTCTCTCTACCATTCCCCATTCTCTATCCCACGAGTCACCAGGATTCCCCAGAGAGAAGCTGACCAGTAAGGGCCACCCTCTACAGTTCCACTTAGATACTTTGTCCTCAGTATAACTTTAAGATTTACGAGAATTCTTACTGGTATCTAATAAAACTCCAATTTGAGTGGGAATATAACTTGTGCCAGACATTAGGTTAAGCACTTTTATGCATTATTACTTTTAATCCTAAATGCAAAGCTGTGGGATTTACAGACATGAATAGAATGTGGTCTCTTCCTTCAAGGACCTTATCTTTCAGAACAAGAACCAAGATATATATCTACAGCAGTAATTAAAATAGAGAAGGCCCTTGAGGAGCTTATAGTATAGTGCTGTATCAGACAGGATTTCAAGAGATGTTTGTTTTCTTTTTTATACTTTTCTATAGTTTGTACCTTTTCTATAACAAAAGTATTACTTTTATAATCATAAAAAATTAACAATTACTATAAAATTTAAACCTCATAACCACCCTATGATAGGTATTACTAACCTCTTTTTATAGGTGAGAAAATTGATGTACACAGTTTAATGACTTGCCCAAAGGCACACAGTAATACAGAGCTAGAAATCCATTGAAATTTGTTACAAATGGCCCCATGTGAATCATGCCACTTCGTTTCCACGCTCCTGTGTAGTCCCCTCCACCCTAACTTTGGGCTTCACCATGTGACTTACTTTGGCCAAAAAGACATTAGCACACGTGACATAAGTAAAGCCTTCTAAGTGTTTATGCATTAAGGCTTGTCCAGTGCAGTCACACGAGTGACCCCAGAATGTAAGAAATAAAATGGCTGTTTCAAGTCACTAAATCTTAGGATAGTTTGCTATGAAGCAATAGCTATCTGATACAGAAACTGGTATATCTAGGAGTGGGTGCTGTTGCAAAAAAAGCCTAAAATATGTGTCAATGGCTTTCAGTCTGAATGTTTGGGGCTAGAGGTAAAGGCTGAAGAAATGGCAAAGTTTTAGTAGAATCTGGAAAGGCAGTGAGGAAACTGTTATTGGGGGATTGAGCAAAAACATATGGTGTTATAAGGTAGGGAAACAACTTGCAAAACTTTTATCTGTGGTAACCTGAAAGACAGAAAATATACCTAAATATTAAAAAGTAGGTAGTCAAAGTGGAGAGATCAGTGGAGGAAGCTGTAACAAAGGCCCAAGTAACAAAAGGGTTTGACCTAAAGGTCAAATTTAAGCATTTGACCTAGAATAACAGCCTTAGACAAGGAGACAAATAAATATAAAACAATCTAATAATAAATATAAGAGACTCTTCTCTAAAAAAAATGTAGTACTTGTTTAACAACTACAGTACAGTAATTACATAAAGATGCAATAAAATAAAGGAGCCAAAATACTTGGCATATACAAAACAAAAATTACGTTTCTGATTTACTCCCCTTGCTTCAAAAAAAAAAAAAAAAGTAAAAGAATATGTAAAAATGACCCCGTGTACATACTGTATCTGACTACAAATTGGGGGTGTAGGAGAAGATGAACCAGTGAGTTAAACAGCTTCTGAAAAGAGTAGATTCATGGTTTAGATTAAAACCTCACTACATCCCAAAGAAAATCACCAAGGATGGAGCCTTATAAGACTATTGAGAAGTTAACAGAAAACATTTTTGAAAAGGGAGCTAAAATTTAAAACTATCCTTTAAAAGAGTGACTAAAAGAAAGGAATAAAAATATATTTTATTAGTACCCTGCAAATGTATTCTAGCTTACGAAAAAGTTCGCTGCTACATTTCACAAAAATTGCACAATGAGATTATGAGCAAGTATAAAACTCAAGAAGGGTTAAGCACTGGATAAATCTCTCATGCAGTTCAGCTTGTGAAAGAAAGTAATAACCAGGGAAGCAGAAGTTGTAGGTGTTTTGAATTACCCTAAGGATGAAAATGAATGATTGGGAGCTTTTAATAAAGACATCTATAATCATAAAACTGCATTCATTAAACAAATGGCAATCTTTAAATGCCACATGGCCAGAAACAACAAAAACAGTGGTAATAATAAAAGTGAAAAACCATAATATGTACAGTACCCACCATTTGCAAAGAACTTTCACTTATATTATCTACTTGTGATTCTAATTACAGCAGGTCTGGGAGGTTAAAGACCTGGTCGGAACATTCAGTTTATAAAGGACAAAGCTGGAACTCAGAGTCACCTTGTCATAGTGACCAATGATAATTTAAAATGTTTATTTGCCTAATGAATAGCAAATGGTGGTAGGGGGCCAAAGTCACCAATGTTACCAAGATTGGTATATGCCCACCACAAACTTGTCCAATTTTCATCCTTAGTTCTAAGCACTACAGAAGAGAATATTTCTAGGAGAAAGTATATTATGACTAGACTTGACTCTTTTTGTTCATAGTAGCTAGGCAAAGTAATCAAGTTGTTTCCAAATCATTTGGTTAGAATCAAATCAAGTGATTTAACTCAATCAGGAACCTAGATAACAGTTCTACCTCTACCTATAACAGACAGGGCGTGGGCAAATCCCTTAAACTCTCAGGTCCTTGGTCTTCTGAACACTGAAAGGAGGGGAACTGGAGAAACAGTCTCTTCCAGTTCTAAGGTTCAGGGATTTGAGTCCTAAAATTTAAGATTCAGCTCTAAAATTCTAAGATTCGGGGATTAAAAAAAAATTACTTAGACTGGTAGTTAATAGTTAAAAAGAGACAAAATTATTGCTATTATTGGTACCTACTTTTCTACAAGAAATAGAAATGAACTGATTGGTCATCTTGAAATCTGTCCTGCAATTCCACTATCTAGTATGATGCTCTCAACTTCTAAGATTTTACCATTAGATAAACAACTTCAGGCCACATTACACAAGAGTTAATTTAGCATACAGCAGAGAAGCAGTGACAATATGAAAGAATCTGGGAATTTTTCCTTTTCATTATCTTATTCCTATTTTAGCCACCCAAAGCAATCTAGTAAACTTTCAATGTACTGGATTTTTAAAATTATCTTGTATAAAAGTCTTCATGCAATCTTATGTATATATGTTTTAGTACTTGGGTATTTTTCATGCTAAATCTTGATTGGAAAAGAGTCACAAATGAATACTGCTTATGTTAAGTAATCAGAGTAAGGAAGTAATTACTACATTGAATGTAACTCCGAGGATTAATCAATGTTTTTACACGAATTTTCACCAAATTACTTTCTTTCAGTTATATGTTAAACAACTTAACCTGCTTTGATCCATATTCTTCCAACCATTCTCCAATTTTTTTAGCATCCTAAGCTTTAGAAATAAGATGGCAGACATTGCTAGTTACCTCTTCACTCTCTCCTTCCTCACTACTAACATACCTGTAGTTATAGCCGGAGAGACAATGTACTCATTTAAAAATACTCACCTCCTCGAGATCCCTTGAGGCTAGAGGGGATTGTGTAGCAGTCTGGCCAATGAATGTAAGCAGAGGTCCACTAGGTGGAGTTTCTGAGAAATCTACTGAGTTTCTGATATAAGAGAACAGATTCAGATGGCATGCCTTTGGCATTTTGAGCTTACCTCGTCCTCCCGTTTGGTTATGGCCCAGCTGCCTGGGGGCACAATAGAAACTTTAAGGATCCTAAGAGGGCCCCCAACCTAAGGATGGTAGAGCAGGAAGAAATGAGAAGCCTGGACCCCTGATGACTTCTTAGGGCTGCACCAGCTCTGACATGCCCATCTCTACACTTCTTGTTATCTGAGACAAATAAACACTGCATTCCTTTAAGCTACTGTTTGCTGGAGTCAAACTCCTAAAAGATATGGTCAATAAAAACTATACCACAGGGGCTTCCCTGGTGGCGCAGTGGTTAGGAACCCACCTGTCAATGGAGGGGACATGGGTTCGAGCCCTGGTCTGGGAAGATCCCACATGCCACGGAGCAACTAACTGAGCCTGCACTCTAGAGCCCGCAAGCCACGACTACTGAAGCCTGTGTGCCACAACTACTGAAGCCCACATGCCTAGAGCCCATGCTTTGTAACAAGAGAAGCCACCACAATGAGAAGCCTGTGCACTGCAACGAAGAGTAGCCCCCGCTCACCACAAATGGAGAAAGCCTGTGTGGAGCAACAAAGACAAAACAAAACAAAACAAACAAGCAATGAAGACAAGACAAAACAAAACAAACAAACAGCTATACCACAAAAATGGTAAAGAAGACATTTTACGTTCATATTTCTGCACTCTGGTTTTATTCACCTAATATTATCTCTTGGAGATAGTTCCACATTATTTACAAATAAAGGATCGCCTAGTTCTCTTTAACATCTCTTCAGAGGTCCATTGTATAGATGTGCCATACTTTTGCTGCTATACGGTGAATGATAAATTTTTGTTTAAACAATTTTTAAGAATCAGCCCATGCGTCACTTCTCTGAAGTCTTCCCTCATTTCCCCAAAGTTAACTCCTTCTGCCCTTGAAAGCCTTCGAACATAGCTCAGTCATTTGTTGTACTATGTTGTAATTATTACTTTTTAAAAAATTAATTATTTTGTTTATTTATTTGTTTTTGGGCTGTGTTGGGTCTTCACTACTGTGTGAGGGCTTTCTCTAGTTGCAGCGAGCGGGGGCCACTCTTCATCGTGGTGTGCGTGCCTCTCACTGTCGCGGCCTCTCGTTGCAGAGCACAGGCTCCAGATGCGCAGGCTCTGTAGTTGTGGTTCACAGGCCTAGTTGCTCCGTGGCATGTGGGATCTTCCCAGACCAGGGCTCGAACCCGTGTCCCCTGCATTGGCAGGCAGATTCTCAACCACTGTGCCACCAGGGAAGCCCCTGTAATTATTTCGTTAGCCATATTTCTTCCTGCTCTCTCTCTCCCTCACAACACTGTAAATGATACTATCCTATTTCCCTAGCCTGCCTATAAACATTTGTTAAACGAATAGCTCTTTACTTAGCAATCAATTTTATAAAGGTAGAGGGAACAGCTATCACTCTGAGTTTCAAAAGGTGAGGAATGATATAAACTAAAAAGTCAGATTTATAGAATCAGAGTTGGAAATGACCCATAGGTCAATTAAGCTCAATTAGCCCCTTCCAGGGATGAGTAATCACAAATTACACAGGAGCCAGGTCTGCCGATGAACAGTTTTAATTATCAGAAATTGTTCCTAATATTAACTTGAAATTTCTTAAAATGTTTTACATGTTTAAGTTGGTGTTAAAATAATACAAGAGTCAATAGTGTTTCACCACACAGGCAAAGGAGATAAAAGATAATATAGTCTTCTTTCTCTTTCTTTCTTATTCTTTCTTTTTTTCCCCTCCTTCCTTCTTTGCTTTCCTTTTTAAAGATGCATTTCTTGAAAACACTTTTTATTTTGGGAATTTTCAAACATAACAAAAGTAGAAAATATAGCATAAAGAACCTCTGTGGACCCTAATCTTGTTTTAGATACACCTTTCACTCTCCTTCCAGATTTTCTTCCTTCCAGATTATTTTGAAGCAAATGTCAGACATCATGTTATTTCATCTGAAAATACTTCAAATATCCTATTTTTTAAAATGCCTAACAGCAGAAATGGCTCCCACTTACTAAATTACTTTAAGCCAATTAGTTACTGTATGCCAAGCAAGTTTATATAATTTTGCAAGCATAATAATAATTCAATTAACAGATTAATAAATAAAATAATGTAAAACTCACAGCAGCTCTCTGAGGTAAGCATTATCTCTATTGTATAGAAGGAAGCTGGGTGGGCAGGCTAAGTAACTTGCTCAAGTCTAGCTGGTAAACTGCAGAGCTGGAGTTGAAGCCCAGGGTTCTCTGATTCTAAAACCCAAAACACAAAATATACAAAATTCCGGGTGTTTCTGAAAGTATTAAAATGGTAGGCAAGAGTCATTTATTTAAAATCATTTTACTTGAGCCCTAAAAGGTTTTTTTTTTTAAGTTGGAAAATTGACTTTTATGTTCACGTGGGAAGAATAAATTTGAAAATTACAAAGAAAATTTTGGAAGAGGCCTGTCATTCTAGATTTTAAAACTTATTATGAAGCTATTGCAATTTTTAAAAGAATAGTGATATCACAAGAACAAACTAATAGATTAGTGGAATGAACTCCAGAAAGAGATCCAAATATATTTGGAAAATTATTTATGATAAAGATAACACTTCAAATTGTTAGGGAAAAAAATGGAATATTCTTACAAAAACTGTTGGGGCAACTGGCTATCGATTAAAGGAAAAAAAATAATGAAGTTAGATACTTACTGTACTCCGAGGATAAAAATATATTTAGCTGGATCAAATATATAAATGTGAAAAACGAAACTATAACTTTAGGAAAACATTCTTAGGACCCTGGGCTGAGGAAGCCTTGCAAAATAAAATGGGAAGTCATGAAGTCATAAAGAAAATAATGGATAAAATTGAGTGAAATATACAAAAATGTTTATATAATAAAATATAGGCTGATTTGAAATAACAGATTTGAAATAACATATTTGCAACACATACAACAGACAGAAGATTATATTCAAAATACGTGTGGAGCTTGTCCAAGCTGGACAAGAAATTAATAAGAAAAAGATAAACAGCGCAAGAGCAAAATGGGAAAGGAAATGAAGAGGTAATTCCAAAAGAAACACAAATGGTCAAAAACCATATAAAATGACGCTTAACTAATAATTTGGAAAAGGAGTATTATAATAATAATGAGATAATATTTTTAGTACATTAGCTTTGCAAAAATGAAAAGATTAGAAATGAGGCAAGCAGGAAGATGAAGAAACAATGAAGTCCACCACTTTGCTCCTTTGTTCAAAACCCTCCAATGGCTCCCCATCTCACTCAGGGTAAAAGCCAAACTTCCAACAATGGATTCCAAGGCCCAACACAATCTGCCCCTGCTCCTCTAACCCCTTAACTCTCTGACTTCATTTGCTACTCTCTTCCCCCTTGCTCACTCTCCTCCAGCTACATTAGCTTCCTTGGTGTTCCCTGAACAAGCCAAGCCTGTTCCTACCACAGGGCCTTTGTCCCTTCCTCTGTCTGGACTAATCTGCCCCTATATATTTGCGAGGTTTCGTTACTTGCTTCCTTCAGGTCCCTTCAAAGTGCACCTGATCAGGAGGGCCTTCTCTGACTACTCCACTTACAAGAGCAACCTTCCCCTTCCTGCCGGCACTCTATATCTCTACTTCCTGCTTTTTTTTCCCCTCCATAGCACTTATTGTCATCTGACACACTAGTTATTTCATCTGTGTTTTGCTTCTCTGTCCAGGGTCCCATAGAAAGAAAGTTCCAAAAGAGCAAAGAATGGAGAAAGTAGAGGGGAAAGCTGATATGAGCAATAGAGTTCCTAAAATACACTTCAAAAATACCAAAGTATCAAAAATACTAAGATAGCAATAATAAAAAGGAAAAGTATATGCTTTTAACGCCAGGTGAAAGAAACTTTCATGGTGATAACTTTGTCAAATATTACTTTTTAATAAGTAACTAGGCCCAAAGTCCTAAGACATTTATTCAATTCATTGTAAAAATTACAGAAACATAGTGATTCTCCTATTTTGTCACTTACTCGCATAGATATCTTTGAATTTTAGGTTTGCCACGACCACAGCATTCAAAACTAATCTTGCTTCATTCCTTCATTTGGCAATGAGAATTGTGATTTTAAAAACAGTGACTAAACCCAAAATCTCAAAGCTGTAGGTTGCAGTAATGGTAACTTCCAAATAGAGATCAAGTCACAGATTCAAGGGCTGAAACATTGCCCAGGTCTTACTTCCAGCTCTGACCACACACACTAAGCAATCACTCAAAAGGACTAAGGACTCTGCATCTCTTTTAGGAAAGCTCACCTGACATTCTAAGTTAGAATATATAGAAAAGAGGCAGAAAGCAAGAAGTCTTTGCATCTGGTCTCATTCAAAGAGATTAGATATCCAAGCAATGTTAGAATCTTGCCATGCCATGAAAACACACGGTCTGGAAGTGAGGGGGAAGAAAAGACAAAAAAAACCCAGAGAAGTCCCGACAGTTCAGTATTGATGGATTCTGTAATTAGTTCCCTCTATACCTGCCAACCAATCTACAGAGAGGTGAGCTGCCTTCAGTGGTGGTATTCATACTTGAGAAAGCAGAGGATGTTGGGACTCAGCAAGGAATCACAATAGTTATTACTAGAAATTAGCCAAACAAAACAAAATTTGTGGGACTTCCCTAGTGGCACAGTGATTAAGAATGTGCCTGCTGGGAAGAACTTCAAGATGGCGGAGGAGTAAGACATGGAGATCACCTTCCTCCCCACAAAAACATCAGAAATACATTTACATGTGGACCAACTCCTACAGAACACCTACTGAATGCTGGTGGAAGACCTCAGACATCCCAAAAGGCAGGAACTCCCCCACGTACCTGGGTAGGGCAAAAGGAGAAAGAAAAAACAGACAAAAGAATAGGGACGGGGCCTGCACCTCAGGGAGGAAGCTGTGAAGGAGGAAAATTTTCTGCACACTAGGAAGCCCCTTCACTGCTGGATATGGGGGGTGGCAGGGGGGAAGCTTCAGAGCCACAGAGGAGAGCGCAGCAACAGGGGTGCGGAGGGCAAAGCGGAGAGATCCCCACACAGAGGATCGGTGTCGACCAGCACTCACCAGCCCGAGAGGCTTGTCTGCTCACCCGCCAGGGCGGGCGGAGGCTGGGAGCTGAGGCTCGGGCTTCGGAGGTCGGATCCCAGGGAGAGGACTGGGGTTGGCAGCGTGAACACAGCTTGAAGGGGGCTAGTGCACCATGGCCAACCGGGAGGGAGTCCGGGGAAAAGTCTGGAGCTGCCGAAGAGTCAAGAGACCATTGTTTCTGGGTGTGCGAGGAGAGGGGATTCAGAGCACCGCCTAAACGAGCTCCAGAGACAGGCGTGAGCTGTGACTATCAGCGCGGACCCCAGAGACGGGCATGGGACGCTAAGGCTGCTATTGTCGCCACCAAGAAGCCTGTGTGCGAGCACAGGTCACTCTCCACACCTCCCCTCCCGGGAGCCCGTGCAGCCCGCCACTGCCAGGGTCCCGTGATCCAAGGACAACTTCCCCTGGAGAACACACGGCGTGCCTCAGGCTGCTGCAACATCATCCTGGCCTCTGCCGCCACAGGCTGACCACACATTCCATACACCTCCCTCCCGCCGGCCTGAGTGAGCCAGAGCCCCCTAATCAGCTGCTACTTCAACCCCGTCCTGTCTGGGCCATGAATAAATGCCCTCAGGAGACCTACACCCAGAGGCGGGGGTAATCCGAAGCTGAACCCCAGGAGCTGAGCGAACAAAGAAGAGAAAGGGAAATCTCTCCCAGCAGCCTCGGGGGCAGCGGATTAAATCTCCACAATCAACCTGATGTACGCTGCATCTGTGGAATACCTGAATAGACAACAAATCATCCCAAAATTGAGGCGGTAGACTTTGGGAGCAACTGTAGACTTGGGGTTTGCTGTATGCGACTGACTGGTTTCTGGTTTTATGTTTATTCTTAGTTTAGTATTTAGAGTTTATTATCATTGGTGGATTTGTTTATTGATTTGGTTGCTCTCTTCCTTTTTTTATATATATAGATATATACATACATTTTTCCATTTTCTCTTTTTGTGAGTGTGTATGTGTATGCTTCTTTGTGTGATTTTGTCTGTATAGCTTTGCTTTTACCATCTGTCCTAGGGTTCTGTCTCTCCGTTTTTTTTGTTTTTGTTTTTTTTTTTTTTGCGGTACGCAGGCCTCTCACTGCTGTGGCCTCTCCCGTTGCGGAGCACAGGTTCCGGATGCGCAGGCTCAGCGGCCATGGCTCACGGGCCCAGCTACTCTGTGGCATGTGGCATCTTCCTGGACCGGGGCACAAACCCGTGTCCCCTGCATTGGCAGGCAGACTCTTAACCACTGCGCCACCAGGGAAGCCCCGTTTTTTTTTTTTCGTATAGTTCTTAGCACTTGTTATCATTGGTGGATTTGTTTTTTGGTTTGGTTGCTCTCTTCTTTCTTTCTTTTTCTTTTTTACTTTTTAAAATTTTTAATAATTTTAAACTTTATTTATTTATTACTTTAATAACTTTATTTCTTCTTATTTTATTTTTTTCTCCCTTTTCTTCTGAGCCATGTGGCTGACAGGGTCTTGGCGCTCAGGTCGGGTGTCAGGCCTGTGCCTCTGAGGTGGGAGAGCCGAATTCAGGACATTGGTCCACCAGACACCTCCCAGCTCCACGTAATATCAAATGGCGAAAGCTCTCGGACAGATCTCCATCTCAACACTGAGACCCAGCTCCACTCAATGACCAGCAAGCTACAGTGCTGGACACCCTATGCCAAGCAACTAGCAAGACAGGAACAGAACCCCAACCATTAGCAGAGAGGCTGCCTAAAATCATATAAGGTCACAGACACCCCAAAATACCACCAGATGCGGTCCTGCCCCCCAGCAAGACAAGATCCAGCCTCATCCACCAGAGCACAGGCACTAGTCCCCTCCACCAAGAAGCCTACACAGCTCACTGAACCAACCTTAGCCACTGGGGACAGACACCAAAAACAATGGGAACTACGAACCTGCAGCCTGTGCAGAGGAGACCCCAAACACAGTAAGATAAGCAAAATGAGAAGACAGAGAAACACACAGCAGATGAAGGAGCAAGGTAAAAACCCACCAGACCAAACAAATGAAGAGGAGAAACATGCCAAGACACATATTAATCAAACTATCAAAAAATTAAATACAAAGAAAAAAATATTAAAAGCAGCAAGGGAAAAATAACATACAAAAGAATCCCCATAAGGTTAACAGCTGATTTTCAGCAGAAACTCTGCAAGCCACAAGGGAGTGGCAAGACATATTTAAAGTGATGAAAGGGAAAAACCTACAACCAAGATTACTCTACCCAGCAAGGATCTCATTCAGATTCAACAGAGAAATTAAAACCTTTACACACAAGCAAAAGCTAAGAGAATTCAGCACCACCAAACCAGCTTTACAACAAAGGCTAAAGGAACTTCTCTAGGCAGGAAACACAAGAGAAGGAAAAGACCTACAAAAACAAACTGAAACAATTAATAAAATGGTAATAGGAACATATATATTGATAATTACCTTAAATGTAAATGGATTAAATGCTCCCACCAAAAGACACAGATTGGCTGAATGGATGCAAAAACAAGACCTGTATATATGCTGTCTACAAGAGACCCACTTCAGACTTAGGGACACATACAGACAGAAAGTGAGGGGATGGAAAAAGATATTCCACGCAAATGGAAATCAAAAGAAAGCTGGAGTACCAATTCTCATATCAGACAAAATAGACTTTAAAATAAAAACTACTATAAGAGACAAAGAAGGACACTACATAATGATCAAGGGATCAATCCAAGAAGAATATATAACAATTGTAAATATTTATGCACCCAACATAGGAGCACCTCAATATATAAGGCAAATGCTAACAGCCATAAAAGGGGGAAACTGACATTAACACAATCATAGTAGGGGACTTTAACACCCCACTTTCACCAATGGACTGATTATCCAAAATGAAAATAGACAAGGAAACACAAGCTTTAAATGACACATTAAACAAGATGGGCTTAATTGATATTTATAGGACATTCCATCCAAAAACAACAGAATACACTTTCTTCTCAAATGCTCATGGAACATTCTCCAAGATCATATCGTCGGTCACAAATCAATCCCTGATAAGTTTAAGAAAACTGACACTGTATCAAGTATCTTTTCTGACCACAATGCTATGAGACTAAATATGAATTACAGGAAAAAATCTGTAAAAAATACAAACACATGGATGCTAAACAATACACCACTTAATAACCAAGAGATCACTGAAGAAATCAAAGAGGAAATCAAAAAATAGGTAGAAACAAATGACAGTGAAAACATGACGACCCAAAACCTATGGGATGCAGCAAAAGCAGTTCTAAGAGGGAAGTTTATAGCAATACAATCCGACAACAAGAAACAAGAAACAACTCAAGTAAACAACCTAAACTTACACCTAAAGCAATTAGAGAAAGGAGAACAAAAAAACCCCGAAGTTAGCAGAAGGAAAGAAATCATAAAGATCAGAGCAGAAATAAATGAAAAAGAAATGAAGTAAATGATAGCAAAGATCAATAAAACTAAAACCTGGTTCTTTGAGAAGATAAACAAAATTGATAAACCATTAGCCAGACTCATCAAGAAAAAAAGGGAGAAGACTCAGATCAATAGAATTTGAAATGAAAAAGGAGAAATAACAACTGACACTGCAGAAATACAAAGGATCATGAGAGATTACTACAAGCAACTATATGCCAATAAAATGGACAACCTGGAAGAAATGGACACATTCTTAGAAAAGCACAACCTTCCGAGACTGAACCAGGAAGAAACAGAAAATATAAACAGACCAATCACAAGCACTGAAATTGAGACTGTGATTAACAATCTTCCAACAAACAAAAGCCAAGGACCAGATGGCTTCGCAGGCGAATTCTATCAAACATTTAGAGAAGAGCTGACACCGATTCTTCTCAAACTCTTCCAAAATATAGCAGAGGGAGGAACACTCCCAAACTCATTCTATGAGGCCACCATCCATGATACCAAACCATGATACCAAAACCGGACAAGGATGCCACAAAGAAAGAAAACTACAGGTCAATATCACTGATGAACATAGATGCAAAAGTCCTCAACAAAATACTAGCAAACAGAATCCAGCAGCATATTAAAAGGACCATACACCATGATCAAGTGGGGTTCCAGCAGCACATTAAAAGGACCATACACCATGATCAAGTGGGGTTTATCCCAGCAATGCAAGGATTCTTCAGTATTCGCAAATCAATCCATGTGATACACCATATTAACAAATTCAAGGAGAAAAACCATGTTATCATCTCAATAGATGCAGAAAAAGCTTTCGACAAAACTCAACACTCATTTATGATAAAAACCCTCCAAAAAGTAGGCATAGAGGGAACTTACCTCAATGTAATAAAGGCCATATATGACAAACCCATAGCCAACATCGTTCTCAATGGTGAAAAACTGAAAAACTCTTTCCTCTAAGATCAGGAACAAGACAAGGTTGTCCACTCTCACCACTATTATTCAACATAGTTTTGGGAGTTGTAGCCACAGGAATCAGAGAAGAAAAAGAAATAAAAGGAATCCAAATCAGAAAAGAAGAAGTAAAGCTGTCACTGTTGGCAGATGACACGATACTATACATAGAGAATCCTAAAGATGCTACCAGAAAACTACTAGAGCTAATCAATGAATTTGGTAAAGTAGCAGGATACAGAATTAATGCACAGAAATCTCTGGCATTCCTATACACTAATGATGAAGAATCTGAAAGTGAAATTAAGAAAACACTCCCATTTACCACTGCAACAAAAAGAATAAAATACCTGGGAATAAACCTACCTAAGGAGACAAAAGACCTGTATGCAGAAAACTATAAGACACTGATGAAGGAAATTAAAGATGATAAAAACATGTAGAGAGATATACCATGTTCTTGGATTGGAAGAATCAACATTGTGAAAATGACTCTACTACCCAAAGCAATCTACAGATTCAATGCAATCCCTATCAAACTGCCAATGGCATTTTTCACAGAACTAGAACAAAAAATTTCACAATTTGTATGGAAACACAAAAGACCCCAAATAGCCAAAGCAATCTTGAGAAAGAAAAACGGAGCTGGAGGAATCAGGCTCCCGGACTTCAGACTATACTACAAAGCTACAGTAATCAAGACAGTATGATACTGGCAAAAAAACAGAAATATAGATCAATGGAACAGGATAGAAATCCCAGAGATAAACCCATGCACATATGGTCACCTTATTTTTGATAAAGGAGGCAAGAATACACAATGGAGAAAAGATAGCCTCTTCAATAAGTGGTGCTGGGAAAACTGGACAGTGACATGTAAAAGAATGAAATTAGAACATCCCCTAACACCACACACAAAAATAAACTCAAAATGGATTAGAGACCTAAATGTAAGGCCAGACACTATAAAACTCTTAGAGGAAAACATAGGCAGAATACTCTGTGACATACTTCACAGCAAGATCCTTTTTGAGCGACCTCCTAGAGAAATGGAAATAAAAACAAAAATAAACAAATGGGACCTAATGAAACTTAAAAGCTTTTGCAAAGCAAAGGAAACCATAAATAAGACAAAAAGACAATCCTCAGAATGGGAGAAAATATTTGCAAATGAAGCAACTGACAGAGGATTAATCTCCAAAATTTACAAGCAGCTCATGCAGCTCAATATCAAAAAAACAAACAACCCAATCCAAAAATGGGCAGAAGACCTAAATAGACATTTCTCCAAAGAAGATATACAGATTGCCAAAAAATACATGAAAGGATTTTCAACATCACTAATCATTAGAGAAATGCAAATCAACACTACAATGAGGTTTCACCTCACACCAGTCAGAATGGCCATCATCAAAAAATCTACAAACAATAAATGCTGGAGAGGGTGTGGAGAAAAGGGAACCCTCTTGCACTGTTGGTGGGAAAGTAAATTGACACAGCCAGCATGGAGAACAGTATGGAGTTTCCTTAAAAATCTAAAAATAGAACTACCATATGAGCCAGCAATCCCACTCCTGGGCATATACCCTGAGAAAGCCATAATTCAAAAAGAGTCATGTACCACAATGTTCACTGCAGCTCTATTTACAATAGCCAGGACATGGAAGCAACCTAAGTGTCTATCGACAGATGAATGGATAAAGAAAATATGGCACATATATACAGTGGAATATTACTCAGCCATAAAAAGAAATGAAATTGAGTTATTCGTAGTGAGGTGGATGGACCTAGAGACTGTCATACAGAGTGAAGTAACTCAGAAAGAGAAAAATAAATACCATATGCTAACACATATATATGGAATCTAAAAAAAAAAAAAAAGTGGTTCTGAAGAACCTAGGGGCAGGACAGGAATAAAGATGCAGACATAGAGAATGGACTTGAGGACACGGGGAGAGGGAAGGGTAAGCTGGGACGAAGTGAGAGAGTGTCATGGACAAATATACACTACCAAATATAAAATAGATAGCTAGTGGGAAGCAGTCGCATAGCCCAGGGAGATCAGCTCGGTGCTTTGTGACCACCTAGAGGGGTGGGATAGGGAGGGTGGAGGGAGACGCAAGAGGGAGGAGATATGGGGATATATGTATATGTATAGCTGATTCACTTTGTTATAAAGCAGAAACTCACACACCATTGTAAAGCAATTATACTCCAATAAAGATGTTTAAAAAACAAATCTGCCTGCCAATCAATGCAGGGGACACTGGTTCGATCCCTGGTCCAGGAAGATGCTACATGCTGCAGAGCACCTAAGCCCATGCGCCACAAGTACTGAGGCTGCGCTCTAGAGCCCGTGTGCTGCAACTACTGTCCCCTGCATTGGCAGGTGGATTCTTAATCACCGCACCACCAGGGAAGTCCCTAAAAACATTTTAAGAAACATTATTCTGAATAACTAGACACTACTTGACACTGTCAACACATAATTATCCTGCTGGTTAACTAGATGCTTTTTATGAGGAGAGGTAGCTAACTAAGTATGTGGTTTCTGGAAACAGTTTAAGCTGGGCTGTTTTCTGCCAGAGAAGCAAAGGGCAAACCTTGCTAGGCCTCCTTATCTAGGTCTCTAAAAGTACTTTTTGTTTGGGTATCACAAAAGGGGTTAAAAATACTTGAGACTACCAAAAAAGCCTAATAAGACATCTGGGTGCTGTGGCTGTCACTGTCAGGGCAGCCTCGGAGGGAATGCCCGTATCAGTTCAGTTTATCAGATGGACAGCTGATCAACATTAAACAGATTTGCTCTGGGCAGACTGAGCTGAGCTTCCTGACATGAATTCCAATGAGAGCCCTCTGCACTCTACCACTGAGCTCTGACATTTTTTACTGTTACAGCTCCCTGGACATATGGGAATCCCTAGTGATGAGCACATAAAGCTGCCTCTAACTCAAGTGACGGCTCATTTCCCCCAGTTGAAGGCAGACATTAATATCCTGAGGAGATCAGACCCGCCTCTCTGACCCCCATCTACCGAAGCAAAACGACTGTCCTATTTCTTCATTTAATAAGCTTTTAATAAAGAAAAGCAAAACCCCCTCTCTGACTGCAGCACAGTTCTACATGAAAAGGTTATACAAATACATCTGATTCTGTGTCAAAGTTTCCAAAATACCTGTCCCCCTCCCCACTGGAGTGTAGATTCTGTCACTTGCCCTCCCACAGTGCTCATTCTTTCTGCTGCAGTACAGGAGTTTGGTTCTCTGCTCCGATAATTATGAGCTGTCGCTACATTATGGCAGGTGGAGGATTAAAGAACTGATTACAAAGAGCACGCTGGTGTTTACATTTTCATTACAAACCTCTTTCTTCGAAGGTTCATCATTTAGCTATGAAATCTGCTACAGGCTCAACCAGACTGGGAGAAATGACACTCCAGTGAAACCCAGATAATACACCAGAAAATGCTTGGGAGCTATGTTAGAATAGGAGAAAGTTAAAAATATTTGGTGAATTGGAGTTGCCATGCACAGTTTCGTTTTAGGAGGGATGAAAGGAAGAATGTGTGATGGCAAACGAAGAAGACAAGCAGATTTTTACCTGCGAATCTTGGAGATTGTTTAAAAATACGGGGAATCAGAATCATTACTGAACTTTAGTGCTGGGCCCAATACCTATTGGCAGGGCTCTGTGAGTTCTGAATTGTTCATGATAGGAAAGCAAGTAGGGGTTAGGAGAAATGCAAAGGCTGCATGTTAAATGGGGCACAGGAAGCACTGTGGGATGGAAATGTCATTCTGCAAAGACCTCTCCAACTGAATAACAGGAGGCAATGATGTCTGAAAAGGCAACTTTGGCAGGCTTCGTTTAGACCATGAAATGTGTCTAAGGCTAGGAAATGTGAAGGAAAGGTGAGCATAAAGGGGCAAAGATTTGTTTCCTATGAAAAAAGGGTGTCAGGGTATAGGCTATAAAGTGATATGCTTTAAATTCGATTGCTTACACTTGCTATCTAATCAACCTAGGAATCTAGAGTCATAGATCCTAAATGTTCCCCCAAATATTTTGTGAATAAAAGTAGAGTGGTTCCCCTACATGTTTAAACTACAGACAATAAAAACCATGGACAGGTACTCAGTATGCACAATTCATAACCTACTACATCCCAGATATTATGATTTTTAAAAAATAGAATCTCATTTAATCTTCACCAAGTTTAGTTATTAACCCTATTTTACAGATGAAGAAATAGATTTTCACAGGGGAAAGAAATGCCAAAGAGCCTCTACAGGAAATACTACCCAAGAGAGGGAAAGACATACAATCTGAACATTAAATGAAAGGAATATTTAAAAATCAAATGGCATTTCTAAATACCACTTTAAACAATTAGATCCTACAAAATACTCATTACCATGCATAAAATTATTTTCAGACTATAGTTCACTGAAGCCTACTTTATCTTCATTTTAAAAACAGCTTTGAGATATAATTTATATATCATAAAATTCACCTATTTTTAACTGTACAATTCACTGAATTTTAGTATTTACAGAGTTGTACAACCATCACTACAACCTAATTTTAGAACATTTCCATCACCCTAAAAAATAAACCTTATGCTCATTTAGAGTCATTCTTAATTTAGGCTATTTGTCTTGATTTTTGTTTTAATTTTTCAAGTATTTAAAATTTTAAATGAAATTAATTATAAAGAGCAACAATTATAAAATGGAAATGTCAACATACTTTTACTGAAAAAATATTACAATCTGTGACAAAGAGTGAAATGTCCACATGATATACATGTTCTTCAAAGCCAAATATAAATGACAGATCTATCAGGTATCTGAAAGTAATGCTTGTTTTTAAAAAACTGACTATAAGGTATCTCAAAGGACATATGCAGAAAATGGTATCCATATACAGCTTTCAAGCAAATTACTTTGAAAGACAAATGTATAGTTTGTTTATTCACCAATAAATAAACAAACCAACCATATTACTTTATAATCACACCCCACACCCCGGGCAACCTTTAAGTTTCACATTTCTCCTTTAGTGTGTTTCTGTTTACATCCAAAGAAACAACAGAAATGTTCAAAAGGCTGCCACAGGAAAGCTGCAAGGAAAGGAGTAATACATACATAAGAAGTAATGAAAAACTCTGTGAATCACCGTTTAGATGCGATAAAAAGCTATCTCCATTTGTTTTTTCAAACTGTACTACTTTATTTAATTCCAATATGGACTTAATGTGTGTTCACTGGAATGAAAATCCATGACTACTGATTTCAAGTGAAACAAGCATGCCATCCAAATTTCTTTTTCATAGAAAAGTGGTACAGGAAGATTAAAAGGTAGGATTAAAACTCACCTTTAAAATATCACAGCAATTAAATGGTCTACTTACAAAAATAAATCATACAAGTCAGATGAGAAAATACTCTTACTGTAAAAAAATCAAAACAATACAAAAGTATATTGAGATAAGCTGTTCAGTGTGATAGACGCTAACCACATGCAGCTATTAAGCACTGAAAACGTCGCTGGTCTGAACTGGGATGTCCTTAAGCATTAAAGACAGTCAAATTTTTTTAACAATCTCAATAATAAGTGATTTATATTGAAGATGTTAAAATGATAATATTTTAGCTATGTTAGTTTAAATAAAATATATTGCTAACATTAATTAAACACATTTTCTTTTACATTTTTAGTATGTTTACTAGCAAATTTAAAATTATATTCCTGTGGGGTCCTACCAGGTTCATTATCCCTCCATCTTACTTTCTTCCCCAGAAGTTCTCTCCCTTACAGTTTAGCGTATTTTCTTTCAGACTTCTGCTGTATGTTTTTAACATGTTTATAAACATACAGCAAATGCAATGCATTTATAAACAGAGCAAATGCCATGCATTTTCCTATAAAAATGAGTTCATACTGTATATATATTGTACTGTAACTTGCTTTATTCACTTAAGGTAGTTTGTAGAATTTTCTTGTCATTACATATGGGACTACTTAATTCTTTTTAATGATAGATATTTATGGATATACCATAATGTTCTCCAGACCCCACTAATAAATATTTAGGTCATTTCCTATTTTCTCATATTATAAACAATATTTCAGTGAACATCCTCATACATATATCTATGTGCATGTGGAAGTATTTCTGTAGGATAAAACCCCTAAGAAGTGAAATTGCGTTAGATATTGCTAAACGGGCTATTTTACTTTCAAAATAAAAAGAAAAATGATCTGGTTTGTGGCAGTCCATAATTTCTCCATGAGTCTCTGAAATGACAAGGACATAAGCTTCATGTCAGAGACTCAGGGAAGAAAAACAATTCTAAGCTATGTCCTGAAGTCAGCCCAGACTTAGCCAATTGATTATTGTGGTGAACACCTTTTGGGTGATCACCCTGATAATGATTCCCTTTTCTCTGGAAATGCTGCCTCCTCATCCCCTACTGAGATCATAACGTGGGTAGTAGCTGTCATGTCTCTTCTATGTGGCCTCAGTCTCCCCTACCCTGGCTGAGTGACCTAGAGCTGAGCACCTGGCCTAATTAAGGGCACTCAGATTCTTTCTTCAGGGAATCTGAAATTCAGGTTTATCTGGGAATTGCAAAAGGCAATGCTCCGAAGCAGCATTTATGATCTTCAGATATTCAAGCATCATACTCAAGTATGCAGTCATTTCTGCATATACCACATATACTCTTATGTATTTAAGGTTTTCTTTAAATCTTATCTTCAAATTCTCTTTTAGGATTTGTTTAGAGACACCTTATGGCAAAGAGCTTAAGAGTGCAGATTCTGTAGCCAGACTGCCTAGATCCATATCTCAGCTCTGCCATTTATTACCTGTGTGATCTTGAACAATTTGCTCAACCACTCTCAGTGCCTAGTCTTTTCATCTGCAAAATGGGGATAACAAAAGCACATGTCAGTGTTGTGGGCGTCAGATGACTGTATGTATACTTCTTAGAACAATAACATCACATAGTAAGGGCCCAATAAACATTAACTATTACTGCTTTTAAATCAATTCACCTTTCAATTAAAATAAAGCTTGAGAGGAAACTTTATATCTCAATTATCTCATTAGTACATGTCAGGAGTGAGGCACCTACAGAGCAGCAAGATCTGAACCTGTGGTGACAGGGAGTCATCCATTACAGTACCACAGGCATTCTTACAGGGGCATCCTGGGCTTGGTATAGACCACAGAGTCCCCTGGACTTCTGGGTGCCTCCCTTGGTGACGGGCAATCCTTTCCTATCTCTCTAGTTCAATCCCCACTCCCTACCCCTGTCCAGCCCTTGAAGTTCTTCTATGAATCTTTGTAAAAATTCACTGATCTAGACTAACACATCTATATTACAGATGAGGGATCAGTAGATTGAAAAGGTCTACTGAATTACTTAAGGTCCCATGGGTTGTAGATATTAGAACTAAAATCCAGGTGCCCTAACTCCCAACCTGTGTTTTTTCTTCTATACTCATTAAGTTTGTTTTACGAGCAAAGAAAATACTTTTTTCATATTGATACCTCACCTACTTGAAAAGAAAACTGCTAAGAATTGCAAGTAATCTCAATGGTTGGGCCAGGTACAACTCCAGAAAGGTGGTAAGCTTGATTTCTGTGTTCCTATCTTCCCACAACACTTGAAGTATGTGTCTTCCTATTCTAATCTTGCCTCCTCACATCAGAACCTTTGGGAATAATTATGAGTTATTTATACTTTACGATGAATTAAGTTTATCTAAATAGTGACTTTTGTTATCAGAAAGCTCTAGTTTTAAATCCTGGCTTCATTTCCTATGAGCTGCAAAACCTTAACAAGTTATTTCATCCCTCCCAAATCTCGGTTTTCTCTTGTTTGAAAATGGGCCAAACAACAGGTATTCCACATGACTTTTGTAAGGAGGAAGTAAACTTCCTTCATTGAGCAAGCAATAAAGATTTATGTAATACTAACTATCGGCTGGGTAACAGACAAGGCTTTTTCCTAATTACACTGATTGCTTAAACGGGTAGACAGATAATGAATGTCTTTTTTTTTTTCCCCATTTTTACATTTACAAAATGGGACTAGTTCTCTAGCTCTATTTATTCAATGAAGAGACATTTAGTAAGTACTTGTTACCTGACAGGTACTACGCAGGCACGAGGAATACAGAGTAGGCTAAAACATGGTTCCAGAAACCTATACCATTATGGGAAGGGGCTTGACATGGTTCTTAGACCTTTGAAAGCCAAACACCAAATTTAGGACTTTTTTCAGAAAAGAATTATAATGAGGACCTTGGATGCCCATCATCCAATTCTGCTGTCTCAGTTACAGAGGTAGAAATCTAGGTCCAGAAATTCTAAGCACTTTATTCAAGGCCATACAGGCAGTCACCCATTGTATCTAGGGGTACAACCTTTATCTTCTAATCTTTTCTATATATAATGCTACCCCAAGGAGCAGATAAAATAATTTAAGTGTAAGTTTTCTAGATGGAAGTTTCTCAAAAAATTTCTGTTTAGTGACAAAATCAGGTGGCACAGAATAATCATTCTTTTATTATGCTGGAATGTATATGTTCCAGAAATTATAACTTCTTAGTGGTCTTTCAGATATGTATATGGGTATGCAGATATTCAATATACAGAAATGTAAAAAAATTGAACTAGCATTTGACAAGAAATCTTAAAAATCAATTAATTTGATTACATGGTATTAAATAATCAAAGAGGATCACAGAGATGAATTTCATAATCCAATTTGTGAAATTTTTCTTTTTCTGTATAATAAACAGAAATAGATATATTTGAAAATAGCTCCCGATCACCTCAGAAAATACATTAGCTTTACAAAATATGTTAAGTTTGCAAATGTTGGCTTCAAACCCCAAATAGTTCTGAGCATAAGTATCTGGTTTTTATAGAGACTTCTAAGACCACGTTACTTTTGGTTGCACCCCAGTGATCGCTCTCTTTCCCTGTACGTAACCATGACTTCTCATCCTGGCCTTCTGGATCCACAGTGCTCACCTCTACTCCTGGAAAGGCAGGTGATATGCTTATTTAAATATGCACACATTTTAAGAACATACTTTTTAAACAAACAACTAATAAAATGTACTTTCAAAGAATGGCCAAATGTGCACATGGCTCTGCCAGTCTTGTGTATTGTGAGCTGTGATGTGCCAGGCATTGTGCTTGGCGCTGCCTTTACCCTGTAAACACGCTGGAGTACTGTTCCCAAGAAGCTTAAAGCCTGGCAGGGACAAAAAACATAAACAAAAACAACAAAACCAGAAACAGACATCTGAATATGCCCCCTGCTCACCCCAGAAAATACATTAACTTTGCAAAGGGATAAAACTATATATCCCAATCAGGAAACGTTTTATTCATGCTTTCAACTGAAATACAAGGTAGCATCTTAAAAGGTCTGGACTTAAAGAATCAAATGAAGGGAATTTCCTGGCAGTCCAGTAGTTAGGACTCCGCACTTTCATTGCCATGGGCCCGGTCAGGGAACTAAGATCCCGCAAACCGCCCGGCACGGCCAAAAATTAAAAAAAGAATTAAATGGAGACCTTGAAGCTCATCTAATATACTTCGAACTCATAGACAAGCACTTCTGCTCTATAAGACTTTTCAGTAAGCAAGCAGTTGAGAGTGTGGCTGCCTATATTATTGTGCTTATTCTGAGCAAACTCTGCAATGCCTAACTATCCAAGTAATCTGATTTTTTCCATTTCTTGTGGGCTTTGCCTTGCCTTTTATGTCTTTATACATTTCCACATTTAATCATCTTGGCACTCTGCTACCATTATTATCTTCCCCACGCTCTGGTCTAGTTAATTCTTATGTCCACAGTATGATTTTCTTAAAGGAAACCAGCTTCCTTTCACTACTCTGCATTTTTAGACGTTCCTCCAAGTCCAGTCACTTAAAGAGTAATCGAAGCCTACAGTAATCATTTAAAAAACACTGATGACTCTTCTTATAAATGTGTTTGTAAGTTTAAAAAATAAGGAGGTTGTAAGGAATAAGATAAACCTAAAATATCTGAGTACAAGTCACCAAATTCCCTTATTAAAAACCTTGCTGAAGAGATATGGGAGCATATGTATATGTATGACTGATTCACTTTGTTATGGAGCGGAAACTAACACACCACTGTAAAACAACTGTACCCCAATAAAGATGTAAAAAAAAAACCTTGCTGATAGTTGATGATACCAAATGGTTCACAAGCTAATTTGGAAGTCGAAGATCAGTAGAATGTAATAAGGAGAAAGGGTCATTTAATAAACACTCACTCAATTCAGATTATATATAGTCCCATTACAGTAAACTAAAATATGTTAACCTTAATATATGTATTTCACAACCACATGAAATAGCTCATTCCTGAGTTAATTCATGGGGGAAAAAAACTTTAAAAGCAAAATACTTTGATTATTTGTAACTTAAATGAGTCAGAACAGGTGAAAATTGAGAAAACTGTTAACCTGGGTTATGTGATTATCATTATTCTCAATAAAATTATTAATAGAATACCCACTATGTGTCAGACCCCAGAAATAGAAATTATAAGTGGTTTTGTTCTATCCCTGAGTATGTATCAAAGTATGAGTGTATATGTATTCTTTCTCTTAAAGTTGTTTAAGACATGGTCTCTGCCCTGAGGGCTCACAGTTTAGTTGGGTATAGATCACAGTGACACAAAAAAATTTAACAAGGAAACTCTATAGCATCTAGTAAATGTAAAATGAATGCCACAGTCCGTAACTGCAGTAGGGATACACAGCAATGATCACTGAGGATATGGGGGAGTCATGGGAAGGCTCCATGGAAGAGGTAACGGGAGAGCTGGACTTTTCTTGATCAGTGAGAGCAAGGATGCTGCTGCTCACACCCGCCACGCCAATGCCATGCGTGGCTGCCACAGCGCTGCTGGGAGTGCGTGTGTGGGAGGGCGGGGGTGGCTCTCCAGTCCGCTTGCTGATGCTACTGCTGCTGCTGGTCCCAACAGGGCTCACTGCCCCTGCCAGACAATGAACAAAGTCGACAGCTGCCATGGAATGGTTCGAGAATGGCTGCAGCCAGCAGACAGAAACGGGAATATGGGCGGAGCGTAGGTTTAGGACAAAGGCTTGGGTGTCTCCTCTCAGACAGGGCCTGAGAGGAAAAGAAATGAGAACAATACAAGTAAGGAGGAGAAAAGTCCAGGAGCATCCTTTATCCTCTGGCCACAGTACCAAATGGCTTGGATAAATTAAGGAGAACGAAATAATGGAATTGCTACTATTTGCCCAAAAGTCATTTTCACCCAGAGACAAAAGAAAATTAACATGCTTCTTATTTATATTTTGCTTAAGTAAGGTTACCTAAACCAAAGAAATGTGAATGAACAGTTGGGTCTTAGAAACTGCAGTAAAATATTCACTGCCAATTAATTATCAGAATGTCAAGTCATTATACTACCTAATTTCACCAGCATACTTTCATCTGGACACAAGTGCCCAGCTTGTGGTCTAAAACAGAGGCCTACATATTAATCAAAGTGAATTGACAGAATTAACTCAGATTGAAAGCAGAGAAATGAATAAGCTAACTTAGCCCTTTGTCTTCAATCTCATTCTAAAGAGAAGAATGCAGTGAAGACTTTATCAGGGGAGGTGATACAGAGAACACCCTGGCTTGCCCTTTTAGCAAGCCCTCTTGAAAGATAAAAATGTACCCACAGTTCAGCCTCACTGGGTCTTAGGTTCAGGCAATAATTTAGATAGTTCCTAATTGAACTGCCTTCTGCTGTAAAGGTCTTGCCCTTCTCCATAGGAAAGGACTAAGCCAGGAGTCCCGAGAGAGGGGCTTGAGAGGGGATTGCTGGTGAAGTTTTGGTGCCCACAGAGAGAAAAGGGCAGGATGTTGGGTTGTTCCTCAGGGGCTAAAGGTAAATGGCTGTCATTCTGAATCCCTGCTAATAGCCGCAGTTCAATTTCTCTGTATTTCTACAAATACTTTATAGTTATTCGAATCATATTATTAATGGCATATCTTGAGTAATTTTATGGTACTACCTTTTGTTGCATATTTATCATGTTAAATTATCAATTATGAACATTTATTCATATAATATTTGATTTAAATCCTAAAGCAAGATCTAGAGTAACCTACCCAGCAATATCTGTATATGGTTTTTACTGATTGATAATATATTAAAGTCAAAAGAAAATTACATTAAACTTTGCTCATTACAAAACACATTTAAAATTCAAGTTCATTTAGAAAAAAATAAGCATGTTTTAATATTCTGTTTCTTTCTTCTTTAAAGCACAATTTCGATAGGATCTAGGGTTAAAAAAAAATGAGTAAAACACAGTACATTCCTTGAAGGGTTTGTAATCTGATTATGTGAAAGACAAAAGCAGATAATGTCAACAAAGCATGGTAAATACACTGCAGTTATTAAGAATATGAGTTTGGAGTAAGAAAGACCTGGTTTAAATCCCAGATCTGCCACTTACGGCTGTATGATCTTGGCTAAATTATTTAATGCCCCCAACCTTTACTGTCCTCATCTATCACTACTGACCCTTTAAGACTGTTGTGAGACATGAATGAGATCACATGTGTAAAGTGCTTTCAACACCATGCCTGGCACATGGTCTGTACCCAGTGCATGGTAGCTATTACTGCTATCACCACTAATATTTGTATAGTCTTATGCACAGTGTGCTATGGGAGCCCAGAAAAGGGATACTTAGTTAAGCCTGGGGATCAGGGAAGGTTTTCTGGAGAAGATGAGAGCTAAGCTGTGTCTTAAGGAATAGGTAAGAGTCAGATGAAAAGAAGTAGGAATGGCATTCCATGCTGAGGAAACAGCACAGTATACAGGGCACTGCAAACATTTGGTATTTGCTGGCAGGTCTAGTACAAGAATAGATGTCACTCAGTTCCCCCTTTCCTTGGCATCCTATAGCATAGCTGCTTCTTTCTCCACATAGTTTACCATCTATCCTCCCCAGAAATACCCAGCCTACCCCTGACAGCTACGTTGGCTTTGTCCTCTAAGGATAATTCAGCCTTACAAGGAAAAGCAGACCAGCCCTCTCTAGAACCTTACCAGAACCTGCTCTTTCCCTTTGTGACATGAGAAAGGGTAAACTGCAGAGGAATGTAGCTGAGTTGAAGAGTCTGGGCTCTGGAGTTAGACTGCCTGGGTTCAAATCCTGGCTCCATCACTATCACTCTGGGCAAGTTGCTTCACCTCTGTACTTCAGTCTTTTCTGTCTGTTAAAAGGGGATGATAATAATCTCTTAGGTTGCTGTGAGGATTCAGTGAGTTAATACATGTAAGAAAATTAGAACAGGGTCTGGCTACTAACAAGGATTAGCTATTATAAACTAACAAAATTAAAATTCCATGTTTCATGGGCAGGACATCCTTGAGAAAGTAGAGAATGCACTAGATTAGAAATGTCATCTGTGAGGGGTGGAAGGAGGAAGGGAGAATAAAAGGGCAAAAAGAAGTATAATATTTACTGAGTACCTACTAGGTACCAAGAGTACTACATTAAGTGCTTCATGTGTTTTTCCAAATGATCGTTATAACAGCTGTGCTAGGTAGGTAGTATTGTTCCTATTTTTATACATGAGTACACTGGGGCTCAGAAAGATCAAGAAATTTGCCTAGATAAATGGACAGAATCACAATTCAAAACCATGGGTGGACGAATACAGAGCCACGCTCTCTCAAACACCTACTTCTCTTCACCAGAATGGTGAAAATGGGCCTCCATCTTCTTAGCTTGAAAATTATGATATCAAACTTCACATTGCTAAGAAGAAACCTGAGAACTGCCTAAGTTTTCACATGATTTTTTGGGCCTACTCCAGGAAATATAAACATTTGTTCATGTTCTGATTTCATGTGTTATATGCTGAGGATTCCATTTCATAAAGATCATGAACTATAGGATATAAATCAAGAGTACATTTCCTTGTCTGAAGTTCAGAGCATATTACAATTATACAATGGGTAACAAAAATATTATTCTTTAGAACTCCAATTTTACATTTTCAGACATAAACTGACTAGGCCTACATTTGTTTTATAACATGAGGCAGGCCCAATTCTAATCTTTAATTTACATTTTTATTCCAAGCTTAAATATTCTGTAAGGTGTTCTGTGGGTTTTTAATATCCTTGAGATTCATAATTTCATAGTAATTTGGCTCCTCAGGTATCGTTTTTTTCTATCAAAGAATATAAATTTCTTATACCAAAATGAGAATAAAGTTAGGAAAAAATAAAGAAAACCATGGGAAAGGTGAATAATATCAGACTGCCTGGCTATAAAGCACTAACTTCATGAGCTGAACCCAGAAGTATAAACTACAGTCTTACAGATCTTATACATACCTAGGAGCTTTGCATATTGTCACTTCTTTGTCAATGGAGATGTCTTTTTCAAGTGTGGAGGAAAATCAATCTCTCTCTCTCTCTCTCTCTCTCTCTCTCACACACACACACACACACACACACACACACACACACAAACACACACACACACACACACACACACACACACACACACGAGACCTGTCACATGTTGGTTCTGTATTGAAAAAAAGAGCACCAATCCTCGGGGGAAGCTTCAAATACTCTAAGACAAGAAGCTGCAAAGGGAGGTTGGGGGGCAGAGGAGAGCAGACAATCCTCTACAGAGATATTTTATATATATACATACAATGTTTTTAACCTAAAATATATAAAATTTTTTTCTTTAATTACAGTTTCCCATATAACCATTAGTGGGTTCCAGCGATGTAAGCCATATTTATTAGAAGCAGCATGTCAAATAGGAGTTGACAATTACAGTCTCTATCAATACATATTATGCCAGATGGTAATGAGCCATCCACAAAGGGCTAGCCATCCAAAATAATCACGCCGCTTTCCAGAGAAATGTCGAAGAGGTTATGGTTTATTACACAGTGCTCATTAGATATACAGTGGCAGCATTAGCAATTTTTCCTTCATTTGTGTCTCATTTAAGGATCTGCCCCCACAAGCACAGTCAAATTAGTATACAAGGTTAAAACCATTATGCTCAGAAAAAAATTAAGTTGCATTCTATTTTACAGTAATGGTGGATCAAAGGTCCTTGGAATCTATTATTTGCGAAACCATTATCTAACACAGAATATTAACAAAAGGGAAAAGAAAAGCAATGCCCTGGCAGCACAGCTTTGACAGGAACAAAGACAGACTGAAATAAGCAAACACCACATTACTTAATTAAGTATCCCTTAAAAAAAAAAAAAACTATTTAAAAAATAATACTAAGGTTGTGACATCAACTGACAAAAGTCACAAAACTAAAGTTAATGAAGAAGCACCAACCTATACTTTGAAATGCTTTGTTCACCTATCAACTTATTTTAAATATTTTTTTACACTGCCTTTGTGCACAATTTTGTAATAAATTCACTTATTGCTATAAAGTATTTATTTTCTTAAAAAGATAACCTAGGTTCTCATCTTTGTGGCAAACCCACATTTATTAATATTTAATAAATTGGAAATTTGGATAAAACTATTATAGCTGGAAAGATCTGGTCAAAAAAGCAAATATTGGAGTAGGTAACAAAAACTAAAATAGATACTACTAAAAAATAGCTACTTAATGGATTTTGTTAAATCATCAGATAACTGATTAGTAGCATCTGAATTACTAACAGAGTAAACAGTTGTAGCAAAGAGATCTTTTGAAGAGATTTCTAAAGTCCTGCTTGGTTGTTAATAAAATATTACAGTTAATTATAGTTAGAAGGATAATATTTCAAATATACTTTCCCCATATTTTATTATTAACAGACTGTAATTGTAGTGGATATTCAAAGATCTCTTGCTTTCATTTAATGAACATTTATTTAGTGCCTGCCACATGTCAAACTGTGTGACAGGTTCTGAGAATTCGTCCCAAAATGGGGAGATGGGGGCAGAAAACTATAGCTGTGTCCTTAAGAAGCTCATGGACAGATCAGTGAAGGATTCAGACAGGAAGTGAAATGATTTCAATCCTAGGCAACAACTGCTATCAAAGAAGTCAACACACGCAGGGGGCCAGGGGAGCCCAAATCTTGCTGGAGTAAGGGAAGTGTTCCCAAAGAAAGTAACACCTAAAGTGGGACCAAAAGGATAATTCTACCTAGTAGAGAATGAGGGGGAGAAATACACAGAGAATGTGGAGAAGTGGGGAGTGAGGGTGCTGAAGTGGGATCATTTACCTCAGAGAATCAGAAAATACAATTTTAAGGAATCTCTTTTAAAAGCCGATCCAAATTAGAGGAAAATATTCCAACACTGGAATGACGGACTTTATGAAATAAAGTCAGTAAGGAAGGTCTAGGAAGTTCAAATGATCATGTTAAAAAAAAAAAAAAAAGGTATCTTAAGGAAAACATTCCCTGGTTAGGTCCATGTATGATTAATCAAATTTCAGAGTGAATAAAGGTATCATCCATCTAATGTTAACTCTAAGTCCAATTGAATAACTTGCCATGACCAAATTTTGAATTTCACTGGCTGTTCTAATTGTCCTTTACCCCCTCAAATGAGAGAAGTATCCTTGTGTCTTTCCTCTTAAACTGATAAAAGTATGAACTATAATATACTATAGTCTAATATATGTGTGTCTACTCTCGAAATATGTGTAAAACATAGCAAACTTTTAGAGGGAAGAGAATAGAATTATTTAATTCTTTTGGTATGGTACCCACTACAGTTCAGGTATAATCAGATACCCACAAAAATTTGTTGTTGTTGTTTTTTTAACAGAAATGCCATTATGTCCTAATACAGCCTCTATACATAGCTATGGTCTAGGATATAATGAATTCCTGAATGGATTGTGGCATCATGATAGTAATACTTCATTTCTTCCAGAGCATAACAGATATCCTCTTTTTTGAGTATCGTGATATTTCTAAACTAGGTCCTATAAATCTATGCTGATTTAGATTCTTATGTAACAGTCATTCCCCCTTTCTAAATAGTGTTTCAATTCAGTAGTATTTGACCTTCCAAGATATTCATCTGTTGAACAAACATAAGTAAAGATTCCAAAGATTTTTAAAAACTATATGTAAGATGATATCTATAACTGTGTACATATTATGTACATACAGCTTTGTGTAAATGGTTGCAGCATCATTCCTGACTTTGAATTTTGCTTGGCTCAATTTTCTTCTGTCAGGAAAAGCCCCAGCTGAAGAACATCAGAAGTCACAAGAGGTATAGAGCATCATGAGATGGTAATTGTAATACAACAATAAGAAGTCATATTGTTAAACTACAGAAAAGGAAAAAGCAATGGGGCCCCATACTGATTATTTATTGCTCTAAGTTCACATCATTACTATGTGGAATTATGAGCTGCAAGGAACAAAACAAAAATGAGACTGTTGAAGGTGCACAGAGAGAAGAGCATGGGGGGCCCACTTCACGAGGGCATCCAGAGGTCCTGCTGGAGCAGCTGTTTTGTCAATGTCTTTTCTTCCCACCATTCTAAGGACTGTAATTTATTCATTTGCTCTCACCTCTGCCTTATTCTAGAGTTTAAAATGGTTTAGGTATTATTAGATGATGTTCAATAACAGATAAAAAGCACAACCAGTAGATGTGGGGAAAACATGAGACAAGAGTGTAACAAGAGATGAAGTATGATAAATTGAGAAAGAAAGGCACAAAATACAAGGGAGGGGGGAACGCAGAGCAATAACAGTCTGAATTACAGACTTTAATGAAGCACTCAGAAACAGAGCCTTTTTCTGTGTGTAGCAAACCTATTTTATCTCAAAATGTTAAGATGTTTGAGTTTTAGGTGTGATGACTATGCATCACCAAACCAAACACAGTACATAGATTAAAACCTTTCCTGACCTCCCAGTTTTAGGAAAGAAAGGAATTCTGTTTTGGAAACCATCAGGGCTTTGGGTTACATCTCTAACTCCTATTCTACGGGTGCAAATAAAAGCTTCTGATTCATCATTTATAACAGTAACAGAGGGGCTCATGTTTTACTATTTGAAAATGGCACTAAATTAGTAACGATCACCATTTGTATAGCAAAAATATTTGAGCACTTATTGCTTGATAATACACTCTAAGTCAGTGGTTCCCTGTCTGGATTTCCTAGATCTTTAAGGATTCTTCACAGAAAGAATTCTTCAGAGAAGTGAGTTATTTTCCCCTTTCCAAAATGTCTAAGGAAAGCCATTCATTCACCCCTGGATAAAGGAACATCTATTAATAAAAAACATCAATTTCCTTTAGTTCTATACTCATTAATAAGATGTGATAGTAGTGGTTACATCTTGGTCATGAGGCACCCAGTTACAAGTATATCTGATAAAATGGAAAATCAAGTAATCATTATTTTACATATAAAGTGTGTTTGGTAAACAAACTCCTTTACAGAAGGCAGAAGAACAGCAAAAGGAGTCCTGAGTGGTGAAAAGGCTGAGAGGTTACCATCACGGAGTCTACACTGGCTAACTTCCCTCTACTTTTCCTTGGCCACCCCCTATCACCAAGGTATTCTAAGAGACAGCGGCTGTCCACTTCAATAACACATCTAACAGGAGGCCAGAAGAGGTCAGTGGAGAGCAGTGCTGGGCACCCCATCCTCGCACCCAGACAGCTGGGCTCTGGCACATCTCAGGTCTCTGTTTACTCAAGAGGAAGAAGCCAAAAAGACAGAATAAATCCTTACACTCAATTTTTCGCTTTGTCACGATCAGAGATGACTTTAAGGCTGTTGTAATGTTTAACTTAAAAAAGAAAAAAAGGTTTGAATTAGAAAACAAAGAAATTCTCCTGTGACAACGTCCCAGCTTCTACATTAATTCTAAAACAAACAGGAGAGTGGAACAATTAAACATGTTGCTTTAAATGTTTTAAATATTTACATATAAAATTTTCCTCTAACTCCAGGGAAGTGTAAACGAAATAGAAAGCTCTTCCTCCATCAAGAGCCAAAGAATTAGAAGGAAAAAGGCTTTTAGTTACCAGTTCTTGGGTTTTTACTTCTCTCTTAGGAAGTTCCCTCACTGAAGGCTCATCTATAAGGTACAGAACCTAAAAGTGAGCCCTAGTCCTTCACAGAGGGGCTACTTTCCCATCAAAATGGAGGTCATGGTCTGCGGCATATTTATTGAGTATAAACTTGCAGTAGTGTACTAGGCACAGAGAGAATGGCAACCACAAAAGACTATGTAGTACCTGACTTTAGGGGCTTTATGAATCTAAGAGTGGAACCAATAAAATTAGAAAATGCTAAGGAAGGACCTAAAATGGGTGGATTACAGAGAGGTCCATGTTACCTTGCCTACCCTTCTAAGTATTCCTGAGGAAGATTAACTTCCAGCCAAAGCAGTATAGATAAAACAAAATTTGCATAAGGTACCTTTGAAAAATAACAAGTTGCCTATTAAACACTGTAGGTGTGTCAAAAAAAAAAAGCTTTTGCAAAATTGAAGCCATAAATTGACTTAAACCCTCTTAATTTAGTACTATTCCATTTGAATTCTCTGACAACTGATTTTTCAGCTTGTTTTTGTTAAATTAAAATTGCTCTGGCCTCTACAAAAAGAGATAAAAAGTAAATTCCTATTTCTAAAGTTCTGAAGTGAATGATATAAAATTAAATACAGAGATGCATTTTAAGTGCTAAGTATCCTTCCGCTGTTGCCAGAAAACAACTAACAAAGGGGAGGTAAGTAATTTCGCAGCCCTATTTTCTCACTCTCCTTCACTGAGTGAGAAGTAAGTCGTTTGCATGGCATAATAAGCTGTAAATTATAAACATTTTTACATTACATAGCCTGCTGCAAAGAGAAGTCTGCCAGCTTTCTACTATATTGGATAGGGTTCAAGTGATTAACTACAGCTTTGGAAAGAAGGGGTGGAAACTTGTTTTGCGTCTCAGTTTGTTGGTTCTCTTATGCATAGACTCTAAAAATCCGTTACATCATTATTTGCAATGAATATGTAAGTTATTCATTGTAATTATAGTAGGGTAATAGAAGCTCCATATTACTGCAGAATGTAAATTACCCATGGACGGCAGCAAATCTTGTAGGTGCATAATTATCCAAGTATTTCCTTGAAACCGTGTCTCCAATGAGTATGAATGTAATGGTTTTTAATACCAAAATTTATAGCACTGAGCATTTCAGGACTAATGACAAATGAAGTACACTTTGTTTTTTGTCTATAGGGGAAGGCCATTAGACAGAATATCTATGTGGGGCAGGCCTATTTAAAAACATGGTTTCTGTATCAAAGAAAACATACAGATATCTGTATTCCCAATACATAAAAGAGTAAAGGAAATGTGCAATAAAAGAGGTATAGCCTACAAACCTAAATGTTTTTATTTTTAAACTGTATAGAACACCATGATCCACATTCAACGTCTAAACAAAAGCAAATTTTGTCTGAATAAATCAACAATAATTCATGGAGCACCTGAGTGCCCACCACAGTGCTTGGGCTTTAGAGGCCAAAGAAAAAAGTCTATAACCTGGTTTCTAAGCACTATGCAATTCAATACCACCAAACATAAAGGTCTGCGCTCAGTCTTGAGGATGTCAAGATGAAAAAGAAAGTACAGTTGGCCCCCATATCCTTGGGTTTCGCATCCATGGATTCAACCAACTGTGGAGCTGGCTAAATCTACAAATGGAAAACCTGTGGCTGCAGAGAGCCGACTGTATTCATTGTACTATACCATTGTATATAAGGGACTTGAGCATCAAAGTGGATTTTGGTATCCACGGGGGCTCCTGGAACCAACCCCACGGGGATACTGAGGAGCAACTGTATATTTAGGGCACTCTAATTCAGAGGCGTCTACAGTAATGGAAAAAGCACGAATTCTATGGTCAAATGGGGTCTGAATTCCAACTCTGCCATTTATTTACACTACCAACTTTGTCAGGTTATTAAATTTCTCTAAGCCTGTTTCCCAAGAAAAGTGATTTTTTTGTTAACCAATATTGTAAGGATTAAATGAGTTAACATTTATAAAGCACAGGGAACAGTACCAGACATATACAAAATTCGATATGTGTTAGCTATAGTGATTATTTTTCTATATTTATCATAGCTTTGCACATAGCAGGTGCTCAACAAATGTTTGTTGAATGAATGAGTCAATGAGTGATAAGACAGGTATACAAATTACTAAAAAATAGATAAAAAGTGCCTCAAAGGTACAAAATGTAATAAAAGGCTCAGTGGTTGGAGAGGTGTTGAGTTGGACGATGGCTAAAACATAGGCCCTGACCTCTAGAAGGTACTATCTAGTGGGGAAACATATACATAAATCAGTCATTACAAAACAATGTGTTAAGTGTTCTAAAAATTCACAGAACAGTCCCTCTAGGTTCTGGCTCTAATTGAGCCAGAGCTTTTCCTGGGGTACCAATATCCCTGTATCTTTGTGAGTGGATATACTTAACTTCCTACAAGCCACAAACTGAAGAGTTGAGAGGTGGGACTGGTGCTTTGTTTCTGCACTGTCTTGAGAGACCACTGCTCCTTTGCAGCAGCTCTACTTTCCACCACTCTCTTCTCTGGCACCCTGCATTCACTGGAGTCCTCAGCACTTCGCTTAGTTCTGTTCTCTTGGTTGACTTCAATCATGTGAACTGCCCACCTGTAGTTTCTCAATCTACTCAATTCAAATGCTGTCAATCCCACTCTCAGGGACAACTGGAACTTATCATTTAGAGCTGTTCTACTTCTGAAATCTTCAATTCACATATACTGCTTTCTATCTATGACCTCCTAACCTCTCAGTTCTCTCACTGAATTATTACTTTTCCCCCTAAAATATGAATCTTCATGACCTCCAATCCTTGATCACTATTTTTTACCTAATTTTGGATTCCCTCAGCCTTCCTTCCTGATTGAGCCTAAACAGTTCTATTAGGTCAACAACCATTCTTTTGCACATACCTTTTTCTTGGTGGGCAAAGAAAAATCACAATCATGCTTTTATTTTTACCTCCATCACTTCTACTCTAGGGCTGCTAGGAAGTAACTGCTGCTGTTAAGGAATTCGGATTTAATCCTGTAGGGAATGGGATACTATTGAAAAATTAAGGATATTTTATTCCACTTAAAAAGTTGAGCAGAATAGAAGGGAATAGGGCAATCTTAATAATAGAAAATGGACACTCAATATGCCACTGACTATAGAGAAGAAGGATTACAGGGTTAGAGATAACCAACCTGAGAATCTTCTCTCTTTGCCTCTATTACCATTGCCACCCAGCTACCCAGTCCAAGAGCAAGAAGAAGAGGATAGCGAAGAAGGAGTTCCTTGGGCACTAAGCCACCTGTAGATGCCAGTTTCTCCTAGCATCTTAGGTGAAGGGTATTAAGGACTGTCTTTAATCAAACAAATGGCTGTGAGTAGACATGGGTGGATTGTGGACCCAAGAGTGAATATGGTTACAGCTCTAGAAATTAAGCTCCAAAAACAGAGTTCTAGAAATGAAATTGCATCAATAGTGTCAATAGTGTCATAAATTGGAGGTCAAAGACTACTGTCACTGGAGGTCAAAGACTATTTCTTATTAATATTTGCATTTCCTTCAACGCTTAGCCCTGTGCCTTGCAGAGAGGAGGTGGTCAGGATGTGCTATATTGGACCACAGGCTACTTGAACCTAACTGGATATATGCCCATTAAGCTCTGTGACTTAAAGTCCATTTTATCCCTATCTGCCTTATAGATGAGTAATCACACAGCATGATTAGTGACTTGCTTAAGATCAAATAAATAATCAGTTACAGATTTGAGACAAGAACCCAGATCTCTGGCCCTTTACCCAAGTCTCTTTTATATCACACTGTTTACCACTGGGGGTGCCTTGAGTTTGGGTTCAAAGAATATAACATTATGTCATGAAGCTATTAAGTAAACTCTGTCATTAGACATTTTAAATGACTGCAATTCTTCTAACAGAACTAACATTTTACTACAGTGAATATCAAGAATTAAGCACAGTTTAAAATTTAGAATTAGACACTGGACAATGCCTTTGACTGTGGCTTCTTACTAGTCAACATACAGCCCTTCTTTAAGGAAAAGACTTAAACTTTTTCACTATTGACAAAACAATTTATGCAGCTTGTTTTTTGTTGTGATATAGTCAGGCAGGCTAATCTGTACCAAGATATTTATATACGATTAACTCTCAGCTGAGTAGATTAGTAACTGAGCCCACCTACTTTTTGTGGTGAATTATACTTGTTTTGTAAGAGGCTGTTCCTATTTTGTGTTTTTCCAACAGCTCTGGTGAAGTAAAGACTTCTGATGTACAGTACATGGAACAAAGAGTCTTCCCCTTTCTTACTCAACATATAATTGCTGCATTTGTGCATGCTGTGTAAGTTGAAAAATAATAATAAAAAGTTAATGAAGAAAATAAGTACTGTTTGTAATTAATTAGTAATATTGCTAGATTTGTACCTGGAGTTTATTTTTTTTGTTGTAAATGGAACACAATCAATAGGAATATGTAATCAAACTGCACATGCTTTCATCTCTTGGGATCTCTCTGAAAAGGAGCTGAGATATCTTTAGGAAATTATCTTCAATAGCCTACTCTGAATTCAATTATTCAGGATAATCATTTTATTTTATTTTTTTAAAGTCCTCATGTTGCTTTTTAAAAATATTTATTTATTTATTTTTGGCTGCGTTGGGTCTTCGCTGCTGCGCGCAGGCTCTCTCTAGTTGCAATGAGTGGGGGCGACTCTTCGTCACGGTGCGCAGGCTTCTCATTGCAGTGGCTTCTCTTGTTGCAGAGCATGGGCTCTAGGTACGTGGGCTTCAGCAGTTGTGGCTCATGGGCTCTAGAACGCAGGTTCAGTAGTTGTGGCTCACAGGCTTAGTTGCTCTGTGTCATGTGGGATCTTCCCAGACCAGGGCTTGAACCCGTGTCCCCTGCATTGGCAGGCAGATTCTTAACCACTGCGTCACCAGGGAAACCCAGCATAATCATTTAAAATCACTGTCAATTCCTCCTTTTCGAGGTTCTTGTAGTACAAAAAGATACATTTCTTAAATAGGTTGTTATTGCTTTATAAGTATGAAATATAACTTTCTTTTAATTTTCAAGTTTAATTGGATTTTCTTTATTTAAAAAAAGAAATATTACAAATAAAGTTCCCTTTGACTATCCCCTATACCTGTTTCCAAACCATTCCCCCTCCCCACTTCCTCCAACCACAGGTATCATCAGGTGGGTGAAGTTTCTTCCAGACTTTTTCCTATGCATTTACACATGCCATTTGTTTATTTTGTTTGTTTGGGTTTTTTTTGGCTGCACTGGGTCTTAGTTGCAGCACGCGGGATCTTTGATGAGGCATGCGGGATCTTTTCTTTCACTGTAGTGCATGGGCTCTTCATTGCAGCTCTTGGGCTTCTCTCTAGTTGTGGCATGTGGGTTTTCTCTCTCTAGTTGTGGTGTGTGGGCTCTGTAGTTTGCAGCACGCGGGCTCTCTCAATGAGGTGCACGAGCTCAGTAGTTGTCGTGCGCAGGCTTAGTTGCTCCGCGGCATGTGGGACCAGGGATCGAACCCGCGTCCCCTGCATTGGAAGGCGGATTCTTTACCACTGGACCACTGGGGAAGTCCCCTACACATGCCATCTTAAAATAAAATAATAACCATAACTTTTAAAATGCTATCTATTTCAATATTAATTATTTCACATTAATAAAAACTGAGCCCTAAATCAATAATATAATCAACAAGTTCCTACTTAAGTGTCATTTCTTATGGTGCTTTCTGATTTGGTCAATCACCAAGGGAAATATGGTTTGTTAATTCTGTTTGGCATTTTTAAGTGCCAGACAAATTCTAATATGCAGTGTGAAGGTGAGGATTGATAGTCACAGCCTATTGTTACTATAATTAGAAGGCATCAGAAGCTAATTAGTACCACATTAAAAATGATAAATTATGAACCATAAATTTGCAGCTAAGACCTAGTCCAATTCCCTAAATTTAAAGATTTATTTTTTTTAAAAAAAAAGACTTGCCTCTTTCACAGCTTTTATATTCTCCACTTGTCTTTGTAAATTATATAGGCCTCTGAGTATTCCACCACCACTTCCTCTAACAGCACACCAAGCATGACCAATTTTCACTTAGAGGAGAAAGTAATGTTAAGGTCAGTAATTTGATTATAAGATGTTTTCTACATTAACTTAGTTATGTTTATAATGCCTTTTTTCTGATTAGTCCTTTAAGCCCAACAATCACCTTAGCATGTTTAACCTTAGTCATTAATTTAATCTGAATCAATTGAATGATACACTGAGCTAGAATTAGCACAGTTACCGAGAAATTGATAGTGTCCATTTTAACATGGATGGTAAACCTAAGAAAGTTAATCAAAAGATAGCATTTTGCTTCACTTCTGCTTTCTTTATTTAAAAAACACCTAGAGTTTATGCATTTTCATAGGATATCTGACCCTGTCAAAGAGGGCAAAAGATAAAAGTTTAAGTCAGCTCAGGGCCTCTAAGGCCCTCATTTTAATAGTAGGATAGAATTTCTAAGCTAACTACCAACACTCAACAAAAAATTTTACTAATTTTTAAGAAGTACATAAATAAACATGTATAAATTAAAAATAATTCAGCCCACTGAAGAGGACAAAGAATGAACAAAGTCTTTCATCCCGTTTCCCTCCACAGCTGCCGCTCCCCAGAGGTGACCACTACTAACAGCTCTTTGTGTCTCCTTTGAGATATTTTTCATGCAAATAAAAATCCACTGCCCACCCAGTCAAGCCCCAAGAGGATCAAACTATAATACGTTTTCCAGTCTTGCTTTTCTTACATGTTCCTTGAGCCCTTTCCAGATCAGCACATACCGATCTCCTTAATTCTTTTAAACGATCCATTGATACTCCCCTGCATCAATAACATAACGTGTGCCCTCTTGGTGGACACTTTGGTTGTTTCCTTTGTTGCTGTTGTTCTTGCAAAGTATACTGCAAAGAGCATTCTTATAAATACATCTTTGAGCACTTATGCTAATACATCAGTACACAATTTTGCTAAATCAAAGGGTAGCTGGATTAAAATAAAATTTACTGCTATTACCAAATTGTTCTCTAAGCAACTATACCTATTAACATCCCCATTGACAAAACATTCAAGTGCCTCTTCCTCACCAAGAAATGCTGAGTATCAAACTTTTTAATCTTTGCCAATCTGACAGGGGGAAACTATGATTTTTTTTTTTTTTTTTTGCGGTACGCGGGCCTCTCACTGTTGTGGCCTCTCCCGTTGTGGAGCACAGGCTCTGGACACGCAGGCTCAGCGGCCACGGCTCACGGGCCTAGCCGCTCCGCGGCATGTGGGATCTTCCCAGACTGGGGCATGGACTCGTGTCCCCTGCATCGGGAGGCGGACTCTCAACCACTGCGCCACCAGGGAGGCCCTGATTTTTTTTTAATTTGCCCTGTATGATGAGGTCCAGCCTTTTCCCCCTTTTGTTTACTAACCATCTATGAGTTTTCTTCACTGAACAGCCTGTTCATGTCTTTTGTCCATGTCTGTGTTGTACTATCTTCTTCCTGATTCATAAGATCTCCAACAGATTTTTTTTAATTAAAACTCGGTCTGGTCCCTTGTCATGTATGCTGCAAATATTTTTATAATTTTGGCACTTATCTTTGGACTTTATGGGAATTATTTTCCTTTGAAGAATTCTTTTTTAATGAAGTCAAATGTGTTAATCTTTTTGTTTATAGGTCCAGAGTGTTGAAACATTTTAGAAAGGTCTTCCTTCCTTCAAGATTAAATAATAATAACAACAATAATAATAGATATTATTATTCAGCTGTAACCAAATAGTCATTGACTGTCATCCATGTGCTAGGAACATGCTGAATGCTGGGCTAATATGAAGAAAACAGATCATCTGAACTGTGTTTAATGGCACATAGAGCACAGAGTCTTCTTTTATCAGCACTACAAATAAATACAGAAAAAGATCAGTCCATAATTTTATTCCTATTCATCAGCTCACCTGCCACTCAGAAGCCAAATAAGTAGTAAGATAAAAGTACTTGTTTTACACATAGACTTGGCATGCTTTAAAATTCGCCAACAGACCCAAGCCAACAGACCATCTAAAAGGCGAAAATAACAATCACTTTACCCCTGACTCATTTAATACTTTTTCATTCTTGCATGTTCTACTTATCACAATTTATCTCTAGCAAACTGAGACAGAGAACGGTGGGCAAGAAGAAGGTGGCAGCATGTGAGAAATCTGATAAAGGACATAAAGCAGCATGACAGGGGTCTGGAATAACAATAATAGACAACACTTGTTAAGTGCAGTCTACACACAAGGCACTGTTCTAAGTGTTTTATTCATATTACCTGCTTTAATCCACTCAACAAACCTATGAGGTACAGACAGGTGACCTAACTTGTCTGGGGTCACATAGCAAATAAGTGATAGATTTAAACTAAGGCAATTTATAACCAACATGATATACTTCTTCCCCTACTTGATCACTTAATGTAGGATCTCAGAAAGTTACTTCATCTTTTTGAGTCTCAGTTTTCTGGTTGGTGACTGTTATTTCTGCCTCACAGAGTCCCCCTTAGGGTTCAAAGTTAGGTACCCTAACATAAAATAACATTTACCAAACTGTTTTGCAGCATTCTACAAGATGTACTGCTGACAGTCAAAAAAAAAAAATCATCGTTTCCCCCTGTCAGATTGGCAAAGATTAAAAGGGTTACAGAGTTTTAGAGTAAAATAACTGGGAAACAATATCTCTTCTTAAAGATTCGTGATGCATGCCACATATACCTAACAATTCTTCAGATTTATGAAATGAAGCAATCTTTTGGCATGCCCAAATTTATCTGACCACAGGACCTTTTGTCCCACTGACAACCTAGCAAAACCTTCATCCCAAATGAAGCACAAATTGGGAAATGTTGGTAGAAAATGGCATGAAATCAAAGGACCTAATGAGTCTATGTCTGAGTCTGGCTTGGCCAACTGCTAACCTCTTGTTTTAGGTAAAGACTCCTTAACCTCTCCAGGTCTCTGTTTTCCCTCTCAGCCATCACCTAGACTGCTTCAATAACTCCTTGGCTGGTTCTCTCTACCTCTTGGACCTCAACTCTCTGGGTTACCTTCTCAACTAATTACATTCTATAGCACAGATATATTAATGTGACTCCTTTGCTTAAAGACCTTTATAATAGCTATGAATAAGAATAAACACTTAGAGAATGCTTACTATGCTATGCATTACTCTATTCACTCATTTAATTCTTAAAACCATTCTCTGAAATGTGAGAGCTGAAATCTGAGGCACAGCTAATAGGTGATATAGTCTGTTTCCAGATTCCAAGTCTATTCTGCTGCCTCTTGGATGGCTCCCCACTGTTCCTCCAGGATATAGCTCTAATTCCTTCGGCCCTTCACAATTCAACTTCAACCTTCCTTTTCTACACTGTCTCCTCATCAGTATTCTGTAATACATTAGTTTGCCAGCACTATGAGGGAAGAACTTGTTCTAGGTCCCTCTCCTTGGCTTGAAAAAAACCATTTTCATGTTCACAGGGTGTGCTGCTGGTATATGCATGTTTGTGTCCAAATTTCCCCTTTTTTAAAATAAGGACACTAAATTAGGATCCATTCTAATAACCTCATTTTAACTTGATTATATCAATAAAGACCCTATCTCCAAATAAGGGCACATTGTGAGAACGAGGGGTTAGGACTTCAACATATGAATTTTGGGGGGGACACAATTCAATCCATAACATCTATATACATGAACCTGGTCTCTATTATGTAAATTCATACATTCATATAATAATTATGTACTGAGTGCCCACTACAGTGTCAGCACTCTGTGGGCCCTGCTATGTACTATGTACCAGACCACATGTCTTTGGTCAGTCTGTTCCTTACTTCCTTTGCCTAGAACGCAACCACCTTTTACCAAACCCCTTGACTACCTGCGTTCCTCCAACTGACAACCTCCTAGTTACCTTCAAAACCCACTTATAAATTCCCTATTTTGTAAAGTTCAAATGGTCTCTTTTTCTGAAATTTCTCCTTTCCTCTCCCAACATATTTAATTGCCCCCAAGAATTCTGTTTATACTTTACTTACAGTATCTATAGCATCATATTACAGTTGTTTGTAAACTTGTATGTTCCCTGGCTTGATGCTAATAAGGTCACGGAGGGTAAATACTATACAGTATTCAGCTTGTATCTCCTGCACTAAGCATACTGCCTGGAACACCACACAGTAATTGCTTAATAAGAGCTTGTTTAATGAGTGATCAAAGCAGGGTGTTCAATTTAACAAGACCCAATGGGAAAAAATTGAAGGAGGAACATCTAGAGACACAGAGACCCAACAGACAACTATTGATAAAATCTAAACATAAAGTAGGGCTTCCCCGGTGGTGCAGTGGTTAAGAATCCGCCTGCCAACGCAGGGGACACGGGTTCGAGCCCTGGTCCGGGAAGATCCCACATGCTGCAGAGCAACTAAGCCTGTGCGCCACAACTACTGAAGCCTGCGCACCTAGAGCCCGTGCTCCGCAACAGGAGAAGCCACCGCAATGGGAAGCCCGCACACTGCAATGAAGAGTAGCCCCCGCTCGCCGCAACTAAAGAAAGCGCGTGCGCAGCAATGAAGACCCAACGCAGCCAAAAATAAAATAAATAAATAAATAAATTAATTAAAATAAATAAATAAACATGAAGTAACAAAGGCCTGTAACGGGAGAGTGGAAAGTTAACTGAAAGAAAAAGAGACCTGGAGAAACTTGTGAGTTGGTGGTTTATTAGACACAGAAGATAAAAGAGTGGGAGTAACCAAGGATTACCAAATTCACTGGGATAACTGGGTGACAGAAACAGCAAAATATTAATTAAGGTGCCACTGTTATTAACAGATAAACCCTAAAGTTTAAGTGGTTGAACAAATAAATTTTTCCTCTCACACATCAAGTCAACATGGATATTCCTGATGGACAGGTGGCTCTCCTCCAAGGGGTGCAGGTACCTTTCATCTTGAATTGGTCACTTCCAAAATCACCTGCTTAAGGTATACTGCAAATGTAAGATTTTTATGGTCAGGAAATTGTAAATTTCATTTATGCTTTTATTTTATTGGCTAGATCTCATTCATACGGCCCAGCCAACTGCAAAGGAAGGCTGGGAAATGTAGTCTACTGAATACTCAGGAAGAAAAGAAAATGTGCTTGGCAAACTTGTTTTAATTGCTTCTAATACAGTTAACAAGAGGTGGTAGGAAATTTCAGGGAATGAAGGTAGAGTGAAAATTTGTGGCCTGTTTATAATTGCTAGTTAGATGAGAAATATTTGAGTCAGTTCTTCCTAAACCAACTGAGAAAACTGAACCATTAGTCACAAAATTCACCTGCATTTCTTTAAATGTAATAATCATGTAACACTAGAGAAGTCTATACTTTGTTATGCTATGTATTATATATTACATGATCTATCTTTTGTACACAAAATATAAACATCCCATCATTAAGAATAAGTTATAAACATTTTCCCAGTTGTGGCTAGGGATGCTTGTAAATTCAGTAATACTTTTTTTTGCCTGATCACCTTTGTAACCAATTTTTAAAGTCAGGGTTGGTGGAATAAACCTAAAGTCCATGGTCTTGTTTGAAAAAGGTTATGGTAGATGTTTACAGTGCATTTTTATAAATGTGACTCATCTGTTTTTCAAAATGCAGTTATTACATTTTAGCCTAAATTCTGCCTCTCTTGGCCATTATGTGATAAGTTCACAAGACACATCCACAAGATATATCCAGCAGTTATATCCTTAGGCCAAACAAAACAGGTCACCTAACTCACTTTTGTTCCCTTAGGTAATTTACTCAGGTTCCATTAACTGACATCAAAGTCAAGTTTATGAGGAAAAACACCAACAATGTAAATCCCAGTAGTTAAGAGGTGAATTTAAAAGCTCCCAAATCAGTACTTCCCTCAAATGTTAAATAATTCACTGTGGCATTATAGATACAAGCCTCCAGCAAAAGTTACACTTGAACAATTAAGCTAGCAGGAGCCAAACAAATGACTTCAGGGATAGAGAAACAAATGAATGGTTTCTCGTAGTAGTATGCCAAATTACATTTTCACATTAACCAGTGTGTAGAACACCCAAGCATCAGCAATGACTTACTAGATAAAGTTTGATTACAGAAAAACAGCCTGGAACCACAAACCAGGATTATTCCCTAAATGTAACTGTGGATTCTATACACTTGGGTATGAAACCCATTTACGCCATTTGGAAAAATTTTATATTCATAATGTACCACCTACTCTTTTGCAGAGTTCTTTTACAATTGCTCATATTACAACGACTATCTACCAAATGCATTATGTTCCTGTAAAGGATCAGAAGGCAATGCAGCTATTTCTTAGAGGCTAAATAAGAAATTGGAAACACAAGGTCACAACACAGTGCACTGTGTACATACAATAAAGATAACAGCATCTGCATAGTAGAAAGAAATACACTTTATATTTAAATTCTAACTCCATCACTTTCTACCTAGAGGATTTTAGACAAGTCTTAATCTCAGCATTAGTTTGTTTTTCTATAAAATGGGGACTATTCATTTATGCAATAAATATTTACTGAATACCTATCATGTGTCGAATACTTCCAAGTGTTAGTTTAGGATTAGTGATAGTAAACCATAGCTGGTATTCATTAGAGGCGTGTATGGCTACCCAAATGCAAGAGCAGATGACTGGCCATGGACTTCCCTGGTGGTACAGTGGTTAAGAATTCACCTGCCAATGCAGGGAACATGGGTTCGAGCCCTGGTCCGGGAAGATCCCACATGCCGCGGAGCAACTAAGCCCGTGCGCCACAACTACTGAGCCCACATCTCACAACAACTGAAGCCCGGGCACCTAGAGCCTGTGCTCCACAACAAAGACAAGCCACCACAATGAGAAGCCTGCGCACCGCAACAAAGAGTAGCCCCTGCTCACTGCAACTAGAGAAAACCCACGTACAGCAACGAAGACCCAACTCAGCCAAGAATAAATAAATAAATTTAAAAAAAGAGCAGATGACTGACCAATAAAACGGTTAAAGTCGGAGACTGAAAAATCAATGGAGTTCCAAACAGGAAACAGAGATACATGGTTACAAGGTGATGTGAGGTCTAATTCCTTTCCAGGGACTAACAGGTTATTAGTATTCATTGTAGATGTTTATGTATTTTCTCTAATTATTTCAACTGAACTCAGCCAACAGCTTTTCTACAAAATTTACAGGGTAAAGTTTTGAGCTCCAATTCAAACAGGTTGGGGAAGGATGTAGATAGATGTATTGAAGATTTGCCAAGTTACTGTCCGTTCATAAGTTTTCCTAGACATACTTAAGGGAAGACCTTTTTTGGTATACTAATTTAATGGCTAGTCTAATCTACAAGTGAAATACATTTTTTGAATCAGACTAGAAAAGCCGAATAAAATTAAGAAGAAAAAAAAAACAACAAAACATGAGATTTGGAAGAAAGAGAACTATAGTTAGAGCCTGAACTTTTCCTCATTTGCTAGTCATGTCACCTTGAAAAACATCTCAAGGTTTCTGAAACTCAGTTTTCTCAAGAGTAAAATAAGTATAACGACAATTCTTACCTATGGAATTGTTGTAAGGATCAAATGGGATAACTGTCATTAAAATGATCAGTAACCTACAAAGCACTAAATAAATATAAATTATCTTAGAGTGAACAGGAACTGAAAATGATCCCAAGATATTTCTTCTAGTGAAGACACTTACGTGGATCAATGGTAAAAGCTCTGCAAAATTACCCTGGCTAGAGGAGAGGCCATTTGTAACCCCAACAGTGATAATCTTTGCTTGCATGTTAATGAAGGTCACTGGACTTCACAGTGACCTTCACTAGTCATCTTTAAATATTACAGAAGAAAAAAAACATTTATGGGTAAGACTACCAGGAATTTTTTAAAAATCTAAGATGTGGATTTGTTTTTAAAGTAAATAAATAAAAGCTATATTAACCGTAAGCCGAAGTTTCTAGAAATACTTCTTTTTGTGAGGAAAATTTTCCTGTCACCCGTGTTTCTGGGTGGTTTTAATTTCAGGTGCCCACGTCCACTTGCAGACTATTACTTCCATACAGGCTTTTAACACAGTGTCAAGTATACTGCTAAGATCTGATATATTATTACTAAAAAACATGCTGTCATTTAAAAAAGTAAAACTGAAAATTTAAAGTTTGTTTTATATGCAGCAAAAATGACTGATATGTACACATAAATTTATTTTTTAATCTAAATGTGTGATATGTAAAAGTTTCTTATTCCAGTCACTTTAATAAAAACCTCTTCACCATAAAAATAAGCAAAATAAAATAAATGATATAGCACTGAAGTAGACATCTCCTAAAATGGTAGTTGTAATTATTATATACACAACTAAGTTATCATATTGAGTAGGTTTAAAAATCATGAATCCTGGACTAAATGACATAGAGTTCTCTACAGAAATACAATGAAACCATGATGGGGCAGGAGAGTAGTGTTCAATAGGAATGTTTAAATGCTCAAGGCAGAAATGAGAAATATTAGACACAAAATTTACCAGAGTTACATACAAAGCAGCTAAGCCTATTAGATTTGTTAAGAATAATAAAAATCCATGTTTTAACTTAACAAAATATTTTAATCTATCTTTGAATCAGAGAATGACAAAAAACTAAACAGTGATTTCTACTGACCACTGTAAGAAAACACGCTTTAGAGAGCAATGTCAAAATTTCTTCTTACCATGAATAGATACCACTGACCATGTCATAGCTCTGACATGAAGCATTCACACTGCTGGGCCCAGCTGCCTTAGAAATAAGTAGCACCACCAAGCCCCTCAACTGGAGGTTATTCTGGCTGTCGTGTACAAGGCCCCTGTCAACAAGTAAAGAAAGAAGAGGATTAACACACCCTCACAATATCAGTCAGATCAAATTAGAGAATTGCTGCAAATACACCCATGCTTCCAAAATCAGACAATGTCACTTGTTGAAAAGAAACAGGATTGGTGGAAGAAAGAGTTAACAGGAGGAAGCAACAAGTTCAGCAAACAACTAGAGAAACCCATGGCTGGTTTTGAAAGTGACAATCTCAAAATTGTGAGGCCTAATGATTTGGCTTCCTCCTCTTTCTGGGTTTTTCCACTGTCTATACCCTACCACGCAATCTTAACCATTTGCTCTGATAATGAGAGGAACCCATAGTTTTAAACTGTTCTGTGGTAGTTGACAGCAGGTGAAATACAAATTGTATGGCTTGGATGAAGTGGTATTATGTGGCGATGATGCTGGTAAGGGCAAGTGGTAAAAAATGGTTTCTGTCTTCACAGGTAGAAAATTTATTTGAGAAGTAAAATGGAAATGAATGCCATGGGCAAATATCTTGCCATTTCTTATTTTTTATGCAAAGAATAATCATTCTAGACAATGTTAGTCTTTAACATAGAATGTAATATTTTTTTGCTATGAGGATTGAATTTTTATAATTTCTACTACAACTAAGGTCAGGAATACTTTCTAAGATTATATGTTTGTTTAAGTATTGCAAATGGTTGTCATACAAGAAATAAATGACATCATTAAAAAAAGAAAAAAGACAGAAAACTATGGGTAACATATTATAATAAATTAATATTTAGAACAATGTTCATGAGCATTAATCAAATAGGTTATACTAAAGTATACATAAATAACATAAATATAATTCTTGAATGTGGTGAAAATGGTAAAAAATATTTTATTAATTTGTATTGGAGTATAGTTGATTTACAATGCTGTGTTTGTTTCTGCTGTACAGCAAAGTGAATCAGTTATACGTATACGTATATCCACATTTTTTAGGTTCTATTCCCATATAGGTCATTACAAAGTATTGAGTAGACTTCCCTGTGCTATACAGTAGGTTCTTTTTTTTTTTTTTTGCAGTACGCGGGCCTCTCACTGTTGTGGCCTCTCCCGTTGCGGAGCACAGGCTCCAGATGCGCAGGTTCAGTGGCCATGGCTCACGGGCCCAGCCACTCCACAGCATGTGGGATCTTCCCAGACTGGGGCACGAACCCGTGTCCCCTGCATCGGCAGGCGGACTCTCAACCACTGCGCCACCAGGGAAGCCCAGTAGGTTCTTATTAGTTATGTATTTTATATATAGTAGTGTGTATATGTCGACCCCAATCTCCCAATTTATCCCTCCCCCATCTTTCCCCCTTGTTAACCATAAATTTGCTTTCCAAATCTGTGACTCTGTTTCTAAAAACAGTAAAATTTTGTATTTTAATACTTCACTGAATTATTAAGACTTCCTTGGGTGAATTCTGAACAACGAATTAATTTAAATTAAGTAAGTTAACATAGCCAAAATTAATGAGTCAGTCCATTACTTAAGAAAATTTTCACCCTTCATGCCTCCAAATAAATTTTTAAAAGGGATCCCTCCTTGCTCTTTCAATAGTTTCAAAATAAGACAGCTCTTCAGGCTCTCTGCAAGATAACAGTTACAGCTCTTTCTCTACTTATATTTTCTCCTTAATCTAGTAAGTGACCTTCAGCAAGCTAGAGGGATTAATGATTTTTACAAAGAAGTTCTAATATCTGTTAATTTAAGGTAATTAAGCTATATTATAGTAGAAACAAATAATCACCAGAAATGTCCAAAGCTCTGTATTATTATGTAACAATCTACTTAAATCCTACAGACCTGAACTGTTGGGAGGTTGCGAAGCATCCTATTTTGGAAGAAGAAAATGTAAAATGGGAGCGCTCTCCAAATTTTTTGCTTTGAATTACAGATTTTAACTTATGCTACTAGACCCTTATTTATGTATTACCTGAGGTAGATAATAATAATATTAAAGAGAAGCTCTGAATTGGCTCCTAATTCTAGAAAGGGAAAAGAGGAAGGTGAGGATGTGTGTGTGGCTGTGTGTTTGGGGGGTTGAGCCTGGTTAGGAATGAAGGATATGAAGGTAAGAACTCATATCCTCTAATGAAGGATATGAGGGTAAGAACTCTGACAGCTGGCCAAGCCACGTTGAAGAAATAGGCCTGGCAACAGTTCTGACAACACCTTCCTCAAATTTCTCAGAGAGGGGACCTTTCACAGAGGACACATACATCATCATCATCATCATCAAAATACAACAGCAGCAGCAGCAGCAACAAATCCTTACATAGGACTTTATATATGCCAGGAACTATTCTAAGCATTTTACTATATATTAATTAAATTAATTCACAACAACTCTATGAGGAAAGTACCACAATTACTTTGATTTTACAGATGAGGAGAATGAGGCACACAGAGAGATCAAGCAACTTGTTCAAGGTACCAGAGACAGTAGGCGTTAGAGCCTTGATAGAGCCAGGATTTGAACCCAGGCCACCTGGCCCTAGAGTCTATATACATGCTTACCCATTATGCTATAGTGACTCTCCATCTGCTTCACCTCATGTACCAACTATTTGCTAAGTCAGTAGAATAGTGACCGTTTTAGAACAAGGTTTGAAAAATCCTTCTGCCATTTATTAGCTGTATGACTCAGAATATCACCTCTTCCGTAAAATGAGATTAACAACATCTACTTTCTGTAGTCATTGTATGGAACAGACAACATGAGTGAAGCACAAACCACTGTGGAAGCACATGGAAGGTGACAAGGTGATCAGAAAACTACATCTCTCTCCTTATTACTTTTTTAAAAAATTAATTTATTTATTTAGGCTGTGTTGGGTCTTCATTGCTGTGCGTGGGCTTTCTCTCTAGTTGTGGCGAGCGGGGGCTACTCTTTGTTGTGGTGCGCGAGCTTCTCACTGCAGTGGCTTCTCTTGTTGCGGAGCACAAGTTCTAGGCACGCAGGCTCAGTAGTTGTGATGCATGGGCTTAGCTGCTCCGCGGCATGTGGGATCTTCCCAGACCAGAGCTCGAACCCGTGTCCCCTGCATTGGCAGGCGGATTCTTAACCACTGCGCCAGCAGGGAAGTCCCTCATTACTTTTTGCCATCTATTTTTTCTCAACTCTTATATTTTCTTTTTCTTTTTCTCCTTCTGTCTCTCAAAGTCTTACCCACTACCAGCATATATAATTTCCTATAAATACTGTTTCCTTTTCTACCCCCCAACATAACAAAAGTTAAGGAATTCTTCCGACCATGACCCAGAAACATCATGTATCACTGAAACACTGGCCACTTTCAGAATGCATTACTGAAAAGGTCAGGAAAAGAAACTATAGTAGACCAGTTACCAGAAATCAAGAGAGCAGTCAGAAAAGCACACCTTCTAACCATCAATTTTCACACAAGACAGTAGTTAACAACCCAGAGAACAGATTAACAGGTTGAGTAAATTAAATGTTTCCAAAACACCATGTCTTTAAATTCACTTCATTAACACCCTTAAAAAAAAAAAAGTACTAAGATAATTCGATAATGTTCACAGCTCAAAAACTAGCTCACAACAAAAATAAGAAATTTTGCTCCTGAGCATAAAAAGTCCCTAGGATTCTAAACTTGCAGAGTTAATGTTTCATATGGTCCAGGTCATACTTCACCTGGAACACTATGATTTATTCTGAGTGCCTCTCTTAAGGAGAAATACTGACAAGCTGGGGCATATCCAGAAGATGGTGAAATCATATACTGCCACATGCTTGGCTGACCAAAAAAAAAAATGAATGCTAGCTTGGAGAACAGTAAAGTTGGTGTTCTCAAATTTACGCAGTCAAAAATGTAGTAAATGCTTACTACATGTCAGGTACAGAGCTAAACAGAGAGTGGAGGACATGATGGCGAGCAATGGTGAGCTGTGGTCTCCCTTCTTGTGGATAATACAGTCTGGATTTAAAATAATAATAAAATGTGGTATGAGCTACTTTAGGAGATGAACAAGGACAACTAACATAGGCACAGAGAAAGGGCAACTAACATAAGCAGGGGTGAAGGAGTGGTGAAAGGGACCTCCCTGAGACCTAAAGGATGAGACGAAGTAGTCAGGGGAGCTGAAGCAAGGAGGGGAAGTGAAAAAAGAGTGTTCTAGAGAGGAGACAATATGTGTGAAAGTTTGGAGGAGAAAGAGGAAGACACAGCTGTCTGCAGAATCAATAAGGCAGGAATACAGTGTGTGAAGGGCAGGGTTGGGAGAATTAAAGCTAGACGAGTACATGATGACTGTATGTTCATCTGAAAGGGTACCAGAAGGATAGGCGATAGACCTGGTAAGTATTACTTTAGAGACTGACACTAATAGACAGAAAATATAGCTGGTGAATTTTGGCTCGACATGAAGAGATTAAAAAACAGAGGAGTCTCTGTTGATGCTGAGTCCCTTGAGAATAAAGATGTTTAAGAAGCTGCACAGCCTCTGATATGACACATTAGAGGGAAGCCTGGACTATTCAACATCTGGGTTTTTCTCTTACTCTGTGATTCTTTATTATCTCACTTTACTACATTTAATTATCTAATACCCTACAATATGTATAATAAGTATAAAAATTGGGAGAATTCGTTAACATCATCTAAGTGTCATAAACGAAAGCAATATTTAGTATCTTGTAATCTTTATCACTAAAATTCTACAGAATTGTTTTCCTTTCACTAATATAGATTTAAAAAAAAAAACCCAAAAAACCTTTATCATTCATTCAACTAATGCAGACCGAAAACCTTCCATACATCAGGCACAGTGCTTGGCATAGATGTCATGGTGAGCAAAACCAGGCACGGAGCTTGTGAAGCTTACAACCTAGTGGAAGAGACTGGTAATAATGAAAGAATGACAAATAAATGTAAAATTACAATAGTAATAAATGCCACAAAGGAAAAAGAGAGACGATGCTGTGAGAGCTTACAACGGGGAACTAGCCTAGCAGGGAAAGTCAGAGGCTTCCTTAGGAAATGATGACCGAGTTGACCCCCAAAGGAAGATGTAAAAGAGGGGTGTGGGAAGAGAATAGGTAAGGGGAGTGTCTCCACAGCACAAGAATGAGCACATGCAAGGCTGAGTACACTGTACAAAGTGAGGCTAGAGGCAGACAGAGACCAGACCACACAGGTCAAACAGGCCATGATTGGATGTTAGCTCTTTATCCAAAGAGCAATGTGAAGCCACCACAGTAACTTAAGCATCTTGTCATGTAATCAGATATTTTTTAAAAAATAAAAAAAAAAGAAAGAAAAAAGAAAAACTTCTATCATCAGTGTGGAAAAATGACTTAGGTGTGTGTTTGGGGTGGGGGGCACAAAGTGGATATGAGGAGACCGGTTAGAAGGCTTTTGTGGTAGTCAATGAGAAATATGGGGGTAGCTTGGTGGACAAACAAGAGGTGTAGCAAATCTAAAGTAATATTTCAACTCAATTTAAATATATGTCAGATACTATGTAGTCCTGGAAAATTAGCTATTATAGATATATCACTAATTTAAAATAATATTCTGAAAAGTCTGTAAGTTGAATTTTGGGGGGACAAACTTGGCCTTCAAAATTCTGCTCCAGAGCTACAACAGATCAACAGTAAACATGAATATTCTAATAGCTTTACAATTTCATGGAAATAAGGATTGAACAGGTGAACTTTGTGCAATCCAGCTCTATAGCCTTCTCACATTATGGCTTCTATGGCTAACTGCAGTTCCTACTGCATCATCCTATCTTTCCACAACTATTAACTAGTTTCTCTTCCTTAACCCTATCCTATAAATATTTCAAATATTTCAAATAAATATTTCAAATGACAGTTATGGCATCTTTCCATATTCTCTCAAATTCTATTTCTTCAACACTTATATACTAAGAGGTATACAAAGAAATAAGAGGTCTAATAAAAGAGCTATAATAATGTGTTCCAAAAATGGTTAAACTGTATAATATTAATGAACAGATAACAAAGATAGTAGAGTAACAAAAAGCAACAAAGGAAGAAAGAAAACCACTTCTTGTTAGAGGTGTGCCTCACAGTAGAGACAGAATTCAGACTGCGCCTTAAAGATGGTCAAATTTCCCTGAGCAGAGAATGGAGGAAGAAGTGGGATGGAGTTATTGGAATGGAAAGAGTGGTATTTTAGGAGAAAGGAACAGGTTAGAGTAATAAGCAGGTAAAAGTATGGCGAGCAGGCTCAGGAGCTGTGGGGCTGCCCATTTGGGCAATGTGTGAAGGTGAACAAGCTCCAGAAGACAGCCTGAAGAGTGAAGGGCCTTGAAAGGTTTAGAGTCAGGGCTTCATTCTGCAGGCAATCTGAAGGCATGGATGATTTGTCAGCAAGGGAGCAATGTGATTAAAGCTAAAGACTAAAAGTGTTACTCTGGGCCTAATATTGTTACTCTGGCAATAGTGTGCTGGGTGCAGGGGAAAGGAGAGGGAAGATTAGTTAGGAGTAGTTTCTTCCAATATTCCAGGTGAGAGATAATGAGGGCCTAAATTAGGGTAGTGGCAGCAGGGATGGGAAAGAAAAGCTGAATGATGGCAGTATCATGGAGGTGGATCAGGCTAGTCTGGCCAACTGACTGCATGAGAGAGACATCAGGAAGGGATCAGGAAGCAAAGGAAAGATAAGGGCTGAATTTAAGATTCAAACCTGTTTGCCGGAGGTGATGATGCTAGTATTAGCAAGGACTGGAAAGAAAAGGAAGTGTTAATGGGGAATTAATGAGTTCAGTTTTGGACATGTTAACTTTGAATGCAAGAAGGACTTCCAGATGGAGATGCCCAGCAGGCACCTGGAAATGCTGCAGGTATAGATTTGGGAAGCATCTTTGTAGAGGATAATGGCTGAAGCAGTAGGATTTGATGGATGAGATTTTGGGGGGAGAAAAAGGAGAAAAGAAGGGGAAAGGAAGAGGGAAAAGGAAGGTATGGGAAGAGAGAAAGGGAATCTTAGACAACTCCTATATGTAGGGAACTGGGGAAGGATGAGTGACCCATGTGAAAGAACACAGTATGTCCACAAACAAATAAAGGGGGTCTCCACAGACACCCAGAAAGAAGAGTGAACATATATGCACAACAGAGGCAGAGAACTGTGTGCGGTGTATAGGAACTGGGGCCAGGTATTTGTCTCTTCCATGGGCTTTTACAGTATTTATTGTAAAGTTCTAGTTTGGCACTTAATACACTGAATAATAAAAATGACAACAATGACACAGAAAACAATGCTTACAACATACTATAATGCCAGGCATGTGCTGTTTTACATGCATACACTCTTATTCTCATAAAAACCACGTAAAGGAACTGGTAATATCTCTTTACAAATGAGGAGAATTAGCAAGCAGGCTTAGAGAACTTAAATAATTACTAGTTACACTAGTCAACTAGTAATATAAGTGCCAAGATTTAGACATAATTTGGACTCCAAGGTCCAGGAGCCTTTGCAGCCTTGCTATTTAATTATTTGTTCTCAGGTACTCCTCACGAAGTTATGAGAACCTTGAGGGCTCTCAGGCTTAGTTATCTTTGGATGCCCTGAACCAAGCAGAGTAACTGACACAGAATAGGTCTCAAAAAATGCAAGATGAGAGAATAAATAACTTCCAAGAAGTAGAGAAGCAGACACCATCGTAAACATCTTTCCCAAATGGACCTATTGCTATTCCAAACTTTCCTCATCTCTCCTATCATCCATTTGCTACATTCAACCATCCAGCTCTGAAGTCTTGAGTCCCTCCTTCCTAAATCATAGTGGATTCTTTAAAAGTGACAGCCAGGGCTTCCCTGGTGGCACAGTGGTTGGGAGTCCGCCTGCCGATGCAGGGAACGCGGGTTCGTGCCCCAGTCCGGGAAGATCCCACATGCTGCGGAGCGACTGGGCCCGTGAGCCATGGCCGCTGAGCCTGTGCGTCCGGAGCCTGTGCTCCGCAACGGGAGAGGCCACAGCAGTAAGAGGCCCTCACGTACCGCAAAAAAAACAAAAAAAAAAACAAAAAACTGACAGCCACACAAGAGAAAAGCCCCAATACATTCCAAGAAAACATGCTGAGATTTATTTTAATGCAATGTTGAAAAGTTACTGTATATAAGAATCATGTCATATCAAAGTACCTATCTTAAGTTTTAAATAGAGAGAACTCAATATACTAGAGTGTTTATGTGTTTTGTATCTTCATTTAGGAGAACTGACTGAATTCACTACTGCATCAGTACCCGTGAGAGGAGGCTACCCTCACTTTAACAGAAGGTAGGGGTAGTTCCAGATGGAGAGCTGAGGTAGGATGGCAGAATTGGAGCATGAGAGAAAACTTTTGATATTTATGCTCAAGAGTTCAGAATTCTTCATCAGTAGAGAATTGTTTAAATAAACTGTGGTACATCCCCACAACGGACTATCAAAAAAAAAAAAAGTGTTCAGAATTCTAATGTATGCCAGTGATTCAAATCACAATATTTTGGTAAATTGATAATCAAATATTAAGGAAACAATTTATCACCTACAAGCGATCATCACCCTCAAGTTAGCTCAAAGCTCCCCAGACTAAAACTGAATGGGAAAAATCAGCACTTCCCAGACCCCCACAAGGAGAACTCCCTCCAGTGCTAAAATCTAGAGGCATAGAGTTTATTTCACAATTTGATTACCCCACTTTAACATATCTAGTTCTAATAAATCAATCCAGAAAATGTAAGCATAAAAGATGGATGTCAAATCTAACATACATGAGGTGGGCTGGTTGATAAGACTCCTAATAATGCTTGTGACTGTGACCCCTAGTCAAAACATTTTTTAAATTTACATACAGATAACTGAAACAAAAGGACTGACTAGAAGATGCACAATTTTTGCCAAAGAATCACAGAAATACCCTGATCTTCTCTATTCTTTTTTTTTTTTAATTAATTAATTTATTTATTTATTTTTGGCTGCGTTGGGTCTTCGTTGCTGCGAGCGGGCTTTCTCTAGTTGCAGTGAGCGGGGGCCACTCTTTGTTGAGGTGCGCGGACCTCTCATTGTTGTGGCTTCTCTTGTTGCAGAGCATGGGCTCTAGGCGCGCGGGCTTCAGTAGCCGCGGCATGTGGGCTCAGCAGTTGTGGCTTGCGGGCTCTAGAGCGCAGGCTCAGAAATTGTGGCGCACGGACTTAGTTGGTCTGCGGCATGTGGGATCCTCCCGGGCCAGGGCTCGAACCCACGTCCCCTGCATTGGCAGGCGGACTCTCAACCACTGAACCACCAGGGAAGGCCTCTATTCTTTTTTTTTAATGTTGACTGTAACTGGCTAAATTGATCTTGTGACCCACTAACGAGTTGCAACTTGCAGTTTTTTGAAAAACAGTGTTTTAAGTCATGCCTAGTATGTGATATATTAAAAGAACTAGAAGTAAATGTAAAATTAATTAAATAGGAATAGAATTATCACTATTTAAAAACAGAAAATCTGTGCATACACTAGAACAAATTTAGTGTTGCAACAAAGCATTAAACAAATTTTAATGATATGGGAAAATACTTAAAATGTTAAAGAAAAGACAGAAGTATAAAACTATGTATATATAACACGATCCCAATTATGTTTCAATATATGCACACATATATACATATGAACAAGGCCAAGAAAAAACTAGGAATAAATATGACAAAACATTAACATTTTATTTTTTTTGACTGAAGTATAGTTGATTTACAATGTTGTGTTAGTTTCTGGTATACAGCAAAGTGATATATATATAATATACACACACACACACATATGTTCTTTTCCATATTCTTTTCCATTATGGTTTATTATAGGATATTAAATATAGTTCTCTGTGCTATACAGTAGGACCTGTTGTTTATCTATTTTACATATAGTAGTTTATATCTGCTAATCCCAAACTCCTAATTTGTCCTTTCCCCCAACCCCTTTCCCATTTGGTAACCATAAGTTTGTTTTCTAAAACAGTAACATTTTAAATGAGTGTCATTATATAGGAGCCAATACACAAAGTGTCCATGTATTTTTTGTGTGTGTTTAAAATATTTTGTTTAAAAAGTAAAAAGAAACAGATAGGAAGGAAATACCCCTAAATTGTAACAAGTGTTAATCAATGGATTTTTAGATTAAGGGTGATTTATTTTCCGAATTGCATAAGAGCACAGATCGCTTTGTAAGTCTGGAGAAAAAAATAGCTGTATTTTTAAAATAACAGAATTTTAAGAAGGCATATGGCATACTGCATTATAGCTGTATTTCTCATTTGAAGAAAAAATTTAACTCACCTTTAATGAACCCCAAAGTCCTATGCTGGGTGCCTTTTGGGTTCTCATATTTCACCTTTAATTTCTCTAAGGTTTAGATATAAGGCCAAAGTTTAAATGGTATCAAATATATATATGATTAGGAATTCTGTGACAGTAATATTACTCAGTTGCAAAAGAAAAACATTAACACTCATGAAAATTGTCTTAAAACACTATAATTTGAGGGAGACTAAAAGCAGTCTGCATGTCACAGATTTTTACATAAAATTAGCAGAAGAGCTGGAGGTTAATTTCCATTGACAAAATGACCCAGATTGTATTATTCCTGCCATATCTATCCTGAGACTAAAATGCCCTAGACTTGAAACAACTTTAGGGCCTGAGGTGACCAGCCTTTAGAATCTGGGAGCTGTAGCAGCCACTGACATGGCTCGAGGGCCACCTGCACATTCCACCCGCATTAAATCCCCAAGGGACAGTAGGGCCAAGGAACTGCCTCACCAAAGCTCTCCCAAAGATGCAATTAGGTTTGATGGGCATGTGGCAGAAGACAGGCACTGGAAAGAAAGGAAGAGAGAAGAGAAAGTAGAACAGGTGTAGGGCACAGGGGTTGTTGAGCAGAGGGGAGATCAAGCCAGGAGCTTTTTAGAAATAGTTAATGAATGAACATCAGTAGTTTAATGAAATATGACTGAAATAAAAAACAAGTATAAAATGATGTTATCATCAATCAAGTTTGCAGCAAGATGTAAGCTGGCCACCTTAGAATTAAACTATCACCAGGGGAAAAAAAAACAACAACAAAGATTTCCCCACTCAAATGATAACTGAAGATTTATTTTAAAATACTAATGTAGTAAAACAGGCCATTAAAAAATATTCTGGTCACACTGAAAACTCTGTTAAAACAATCCCTTACAATAAGTTTTACATATAGACCCCTTTGTTCACATTAGAAAAAGATCAATTTAGTTTCGAAGCAAAGGGGTAGAAAAACCGAGTGCTGGAATACAGGCATCATTACACTATACAGACACACGAAACTCATACCACCACTCAAGCAGTGACACTGGCTAAGAGCTGACGTGCTGTGAATCACACCTCCCACTACCACAGTCCGTCTGTGTAGGGAATAAATCAACCAAATGTGAATAAGTGTTCCCTTAGTGCTCAGTGCTTTTCTCAACTTGCAGCCCTAATTTCAAAAGACTCTGCCATTCAAATGCAAGAGAACTGCTCTCAGATTGATCTTCTATTATTATTATTATTTTTTGGTTTTACTCGGGTATAAGCACATTTTTATCAAAAAGAATATCTCAATGTAAGTACTAAATATTTATTTAGTAGTTGGTGGGTCAGTCCTACTAGCTAATGAAGATGGTTCAACTGTGCCAAATTTAGAATATTTGCATTAGGACAAGTCGAAAAAGATAGGTCATTCAATTGGCTTTACACAAGATATTATTAAGACGCTAAAGCCAAATGTAGAAGATACAACAGGAGATGGGAGAAGCCAGTAAAAATAAGCAAGTTAGAAAAAAAATTATAAAACACTTTATAGAGAAACAGGTAATACCCCAAAGGCAAATTGAGCTGGGAGTGGGGGAATAGCAACACATCATGGGTTTTAGTTGGAGAAATGAGTTTTTTTAAAATGAATGGAAAAAAAATCAAAACCTAAAAATATTATTGCAACATGATGGTTCAGAAATCAAGTGAAAAATTTTTAGGAAAATCTCATTTATTTTTCCAAAATCAACACTGAAATCAAGGTACAGCAGACCAAAACATGGGAGAATTAGAAGTGATGGCTGCAGGACATAGACTGCTTGCTTTCATCTTCCACAGAAATAACGTCCACCACAGAAAAGATCCCATGTTTGGCTGCCTAAGTTAAAATCTGTTAGCTCTCAAAATCACAAAAATTGCCACCCAAATAACAATAAGACCATATAGATATTTAAAATAGCTACCAACAGAGGTAAAGGAAAATGATTACCATGATAGTGGCATGTCTCAAATTACGTGTGTCAACAGGAAAACATGATTTGATTTTTTAAAGTTTCATTTACATGGTATTAATTAATAGATAGCACCTACTGAATGAAGAGAGAGACACTTGGAATAAATTACATATATGTTACTCTAGCCCATTTAATCCTCAGAGAACATAACACTTGCTCTACTCTAGCAGGTCAAAAGGGTCTGGGAAGAAATCCCTTATTTACCAGACTGCCAGCAAGCTACCTAGAGGCAGACTGTCTCATCCACCCTGGTATATCCTCAAGCCTTTACGGTGCCAGCTCATCTAACCTGACAACTATTCTGGGAGGTGGTAGTTTTCCTCATTTTATGGATGAAGATACTGAGGCTCACAGGGCAAGTTTATCTTCTCCACATCAACGATTAACACTGATAAACTACATATTTGTATTTACTTATTTTGGTTATTACTTGTCTTCCTTGACTAGAACATAAGCATGTTACAGCACATTTACTTGTCCACAGTTGTATCTTCAGTGCTTAGAACAGTGCCTGGCACACATAGACAGTCAATAAATACTTGTTGAATGAATTAATAAGGTAACCTGCCCAAAACTATATAGCCAATAAGTGAGAGACCTGGGGCTCGATTCAGAAGTCTGCCTCCAAAGCCAACCTAGAGAAATAATGATCGCAGCAATAACATACAAAGAGTAAAAAGGAGCTTAGAATTAGAGCTCAGAAAGTACTTTACAGGTAAAGGGAGTGAAAAAAAATTTTTAATTCATTTCTCCTAAGCACCTCCTTGAAACTTTTCTTGATTACTTGCCTGGTGCACTGACAGCTGGACAAGAAGTTGGGTGCTGCCCTCTCCTTATAGGCAAGTTCAACAAGACTCCCAAGTAGAACAGAGCCAGAGGATTTGTGGTCCATTAAACACAGAGCCATGGGAAGACTTCAAAAGCCCCCATTCACGCACAGGCTGAGAAAAGTTGGCACTGCAGTGAAAGTGCAGTCCAGATTAAAAACCACAACTAAAAAACAACAAAAACCCACACAGACTGCAGGAGTAACCAGGGTCTATACCACAGCCAAGGAGTCTTACGCTGATCTGCATAGGCCCAGCTTGTGGCATATGGCTCTGTGCCCTTCTGGTGGCCTGTGACAGTCGATTCTCTAAAATACTCCACAAAATTATAACTTTTAGGGAAGGAGGAGATCACATTTTTCATCATTCTTTACTGAATACCTCCGATCCTTTCCTTGAAATTGGGCAGAATGTACATTTCTCTATGGATATAGTTGACTGAAGGACTACTACTCCAAAAGCAGCCAGATAAATACTAAATTTAGAGATCAGGTGAAGACTGTGGCCAATATATTTCAGGACTATTTATTTTGTTCATGAACAGGTAAAATCTAGAAACTTATCAATAGGTTATTTAGGCCTATCAAAATGTTTGACTGTTTGGATGTGTTCCTCACCTTCAAATATTGTGTATTTAAATCAATGCCTGGTGAATGGTTCTAACTGCTGCATATTATTCAAGAGCTGAAAAGTGTTTCACAATATATAAGCACTAACAATCATCACTGTATACCTGGTCCCCATTCAGTCTGGTCTCAAAATGTGATATAAATGCTCCACAAGCTTTTGCCTAGATAAAAAACAATAGTTAAAATTCACAATTATTTAAGTGTATCTAAAGGGTCTAATATTCTTATTCTTTCCAAAAAAGCTATTATTCTCTATGTTTGCATTCTTCCAAAGTGTTCTTTAGTTAACTATAGTGAGATGCAGTAATTTCTTACCAAATCGCAATAGAGTCATTTATTAATACACATTTCTGAAATAATCTTTCAGATAACAGAAAAATGTTTTCATATTTTTAGATTTTAGGGGAATGGGTTAATAAGCTAAGACTTGGGGGTGCAGAGTCAAGATGGCGGTGTGGGAAGACGCCAAGTTAGCGCCTCCCCACAACTAGTGCGCCTGCCAGCTGCTGGTGGCAGACCCTGATGCTCAAGGAGATGGGAGGAAACAACCCCCAAGTGAACCGGTAGGACGTGGGGGGACTGAGAGAGGAGGAGAAGTGGAGGCCAGACAGGATCGGTGCCCCTGAGGCCGGGGAGATCAGGCGAGGCAGGAGGGAGGGAGCCTCCAGGAAGAGCAGAAGAGAAGTGGCTGGTGATCTCCTGGCCCACTCGGGGTGGGCTCCCAGGCTGGTAACCCCCCTCCAAAACCCCCTCCAGGATGCGTGGGTCCTGGAGGCATAAGAGGGAGTCTGGGAGATCAAGAGAGGCAGGCAGGAGGGGCCCTCTGGGAGGAGCAGGAGAGGAGAGGAGGGCGTTTGCCCTGCCCACTTGAGCCCAGGAAGACTGCTGGGCTCCCAGGTGAGGTCCTCCGCCCTCTGAGACTAGGGGTGTGGGGCATGCCTGGGCCCATTCTATTCCTTGAGCCTAAGCTCCACCCCCTACAGCCCTCAGGGCCTTTTCCAGCCATGTGGGTCCTAAGCATAGGCCCCGACCATGACCCCAAACTTGCCCTTGCTTAGGCCCTGCCCTCCATAGCCAAGGCCTTTTTTTTCCTCCTCCTCTTTTCTACTATTGTGGTAGTGAGGTACCTTCCAGTTGTTGATTCATCTATATTTTTATTTTTATATTCTTTCTAACATATCTATTAGTTTCCTAGTTTAATTTTATTTTTTACTTTTTTATTTTTTATTTTTGGCCAACCCACGCAGCTTGTGGGATCCTGGCTCATGAGCCGGGGGTCGGGCCGAAGCTCCTGTGGTGGGAGCTTGGAGTCCGAACCACTGGACTAACAGAGAATTTCAGACCCCATGGAATATTCATTGGAGTGAGGTCTCAAGGAGGTCCTCATCTCAGCACGAAAACCCAGCTTTACCCAACAGCCTACAAACTCCAGTGTTGGACGCCTCAGGCCAAACAACCAGTAACACAGGAACACAATCCCACTTGTAAAAAAAAAAAAAAAAAAAGAGACAGCAAAAAAATATGTCACAGATGAAGGAGCAAGGTAAAAGCCTACAAGACCAAAGAAATGAACAGGAAATAGGCAATCTACCTGAAAAAGAATTCAGAGTAATGACAGTAAAGATGATCCAGAATCTCGGATATACAATGGAGGCACCAATTGAGAAAATACAAGAAATGTTTAACAAAGATCTAGAAGAACTAAAGAACAATCAAAGAGAGATGAACAATGCAATAACTGAAATGAAAAATACACTAGAAGGAAGCAATAACAGAATAACTGAGGCAGAAGAACGAATAAGTGAGCTGGAAGACAAAATGGTGGAAATAACTGCTGAGGAGCAGAATAAAGAAAAAAGAATGGAAAGAATTGAAGACAATCTCAGAGACCTCTGGGACAACACAAAACGTACCAACATTTGAATTACAGGGGTCCCAGAAGAATAAGAGAAAAAGAAAGGGTCTGAGAAAATATTTGAAGAGATTATAGTCAAAAACTTCCCTACCATGGGAAAGGAAATAGTCACCCAAGGCCAGGAAGGAGAGAAAAGTCCCATACAGGAAAAACCCTAGAAAAAACACACCAAGACAAATATTAATCAAACTAACAAAAATTAAATTCAAAGAAAAAATATTAAAAGCAGCAAGGGAAAAACAAAAAATAACATACAAAGGGATCCCCATAAGGTTATCAGCTGATTTTTCAGTGGAAACTCTGCAGGCCGGTAGGGAGTGGCAGGATATACTTAAAGTGATGAAAGAAAAAAACCTACAACGAAGATTACTCTACCCAGCAAGGATCTCATTCAGATTCGATGGAGAAGTCAAAAGTTTTTCAGACAAGCAAAAGCTAAGAGAATTCAGCACCATCAAACCAACTTTACAACAAATGCTAAAGAAACTTCTCTAGGCAGGAAACACAAGAGAAAAAAAGACTCACAAAAACAAACTCAAAACAATTAAGAAAATGGTAATAGGAACATACATATTGGTAATAACCTTGAATGTAAATGGATTAAATGCCCCAACCAAAAGACACAGACTGGCTGAACTGATACAAAAACAAGACCCATATATATGCTGTCTACAAGAAACCCACTTCTGACCTAGGGACACATACAGATGGAAAGTGAAGGGATGGAAAAAGATATTCCATGCAAATGGAAATCAAAAGAAAGCTGAAGTAGCAATACTCATATCAGATAAAACAGATTTTAAAATAAAGCCTGTTACAAGAGATAAGGAGGGACACTACATAATGATCAAAGGATCAATCCAAGAAGAAGATATAACAATTATAAATGTTTATGCACCCAACATAGGAACACCTCAATACATAAGGCAAATGCTAACAACCATGAAAGGAGAAATCGACAGTAACAAAATAATAGTAGGAGACTTTAACACCCCACTTACACCAATGGACAGATCACCCAAAATGAAAATAAATAAGGAAACACAAGCTTTAAATGAAACAGTAAACTAGATAGATTTAATTGATATTTATAGAACATTCCACCCAAAAGTGGCAGAATACACTTTCTTCTCAAGTGCACACAGAACATTCTCCAGGACAGATCACATATTGGGTCACAAATCAAGCCTTGGAAAATTTAAGAACACTGAAATTGTACCAAGCATCTTTTCTGACCACCATGCTATGAGACTGGAAATCAATTACAGGAAAAAAAAAACTGTAAAAAAACCCACCAAATACATGGAGGCTAAACAGTACACTACTAAATAACCAAGAGATCACTGAAGAAATCAAAGAAGAAATTTAAAAAAAAATACATAGGAAAAAATGACAATGAAAACACGACAACCCAAAACCTATGGGATGCAGCAAAAGCAGTTCTAAGAGGGAAGTTTATAGCAATTCAATCTCATCTCAAGAAACAAGAAAAGTCTCAAATAAACAATCTAAACCTACACTTAGAAACAACTAGAGAAAGAAGAACAAAGAAAACCCAAAGACAGGAGAAGGAAAGAAATCATAAGGATCAAAACAGAAGTAGATGAAAAACAAGGAAAACAATAGCAAAGATCAATAAAACTAATAGCTGGGGGCTTCCCTGGTGGCGAAATGGTTAAGAATCAGCCTGCCAATGCAGGGGACACGGGTTCAAGCTCTGATCTGGGAAGATCCCACATGCCGCGGAGCAACAAAGCCCGTGCGCCACCACTACTGAGCCTGGGCTCTAGAGCCCTCGAGCCACATCTGCTGAGCCCGTGTGGCACTACTACTGAAGCCCATGCACCTAGAGCCCATGCTCCACAACAAGAGAAGCCACCTTAATGAGAGGACTGTGCACCACAATGAAGAGTAGCCCCCACTAGCCACAAATAAAATGAAAGCCCACACGCAGCAGTGAAGACCCAGCACAGCCAAAAATAAATAAATAAATACACTTAATAGCTGGTTCTTTGAGAAGATAAAATTGATAAATGCTTAGCCAGACTCATCAAGAAAAAAAGGGAGAGGATGTAAATCAATAAAATTAGAAATGAAAAAGTTGAAATCACAACTGACACCACAGAAGCACAAAGAATTATAAGAGACTACTACAAACAACTACATGCCAATAAAATGGACAACCACAAAGAAATGGACAAATTCTTGGAAAGTTACAATATCCCAAGACTGAACCAGGAAGAATTAGAAAATATAAACAGACCTATCACAAGTTATGAAATTGAAACCATAATTAAAAATCTTCCAACAAACAAAAGTCCAGGGCCACATGGCTTCACAGGCGAATTCTATCAAACATTTAGAGGAGAGCTAACACCTATCTTTCTCAAACTCTCCCAAAAAATTGCAGCGGGAGAAACACTCCCAAATTCATTCTACGAAGCCTCCATCAGAAAAAGATATCACAAAAAAAGGAAATTATAGACCAACATCACTGATGAACATAGATGCAAAAATCCTGATCAAAATACTAGCAAACAGAATCCAACAACACATTAAAAGGATCATACACCATGATCAAGTGGGATTTATCCCAGGGGTGCAAGGATTCTTCAATATATGCAAATCAATCAATGTGATACACCACATTAACAAATTAAGGAATAAAAACCAATGATCATCTCAATAGATGCAGAAAAAGCTTTTGATAAAATTCAACACCCATTTATGATAAAAACTCTCCAGAAAGTGGGCATAGAGGGAACCTAACTTAACATAATAAAGACCATATATGATAAACCCACAGCAAGCATCATATTCAATGGTGAGAAACTGAAAGCATTTCCATTAAGATCAGAAACAAGACAAGGATGTCCACTCTCACCACTCTTATTCAACATAGTTTTGGAAGTCCTAGCCACGGCAATCACAGAAGAAAAAGAAATAAAAGGAATACAAATTGGAAAAGAAGAAGTAAAACTGTCACTGTTTGCAGATGACATGATACTATACATAGAAAATCCTAAAGATGCCACGAGAAATTACTAGAACTAATCAATGAATTCGGTAAGGTTGCAGGATACAAAATTAATGCACAGAAAACTCTGGCATTCGTATACACCAACAATGAAAAATCGGAAACAGAAATTAAGGAAACACTCCCATTTACCACCGCAACAAAAAGAATAAAATACCTAGGAATAAACCTGCCTAAGGAGGTGAAAGACTTGTACTCAGAAAACTATAAAACACTGATGAAAGAAATCAAAGATGCCATAAACTGATGGAGAAATACACCATGTTCTTGGATTGGAAGAATCAATATTGTGAAAATGACTATACTACCCAAAGCAATCTACAGATTTGATGCAATCCCTTTCAAACTACCACTGGCATTCTTCACAGAATTAGAACAAAAACTTTACAAATTTGTATGGAAACACAAAAGACCCCGAATAGCCAAAGCAATCTTGAGAAAGAAAAATGGAGTTGGAGGAATCAGGCTCCCCAACTTCAAACTATACCACAAAGCTACAGTAATCAAGACAGTATGGTACTGGCACAAAAACAGAAATATAGATCAATGGTACAGGATAGAATGCCCAGAGATAAACCTATGCACATATGAGCATCTAGTTTATGAGAAAAGAGACAAGAACATACAAGGGAGAAAAGACAGCCTCTTCAATAAGCTGAGCTGGGAAAACTGGACAGTTACATGTAAAAGAATGAAATTAGAACACTACCTAACACCATACACAAAAATAAACTCCAAATGGATTAAAGACTTAAATGAGACTAGACACTATAAAACTCTTAGAGGAAAACACAGGAAAAACACTCTTTGACATAAACCACAGCAAAATCTTTTTTGACCCACATCCAAGAGTAACAGAAATAAAAACAAAAATAAACAAATGGGACTTAATTAAACTTCAAAGCTTTTGCACAGCAAAGGAAACCATAAGACAAAAAGACAACCCTCAGAATGGAAGAAAATATCTACAAATGAAACAACAGACAAAGGATTAATCTCCAAAATATATAAACAGCTCATGGAGCTCAGCATCAAAAAAAACAACAAACAGGGCTTCCCTGGTGGCGCAGTGGTTAAGAATCCACCTGCCAATGCAGGGGACACAGGTTTGAGCCCTGGTCCGGGAAGATCCCACATGCCACAGAGTAACTACACCCATGAGCCACAACTACTGAGCCCGCATGCTGCAACTACTGAAGCCTGCGTACCTAGATCCTTTGCTCCGCGACAAGAGAAGCCATCACAATGAGCACCCACTGCAACGAAGAGTAGCCCCCACTTGCCGCAATTAGAGAAAGCCCACGCGTAGCAACAAAGACCCAATGCAGCCAAAAATATAAATAAATAAATAAAATTTTAACAAACAATCCAGTTAAAAAATGGGTGGAACACCTAAATAGACATCCCACCAAGGAAGACATAAAGATGGCCAAGAGGCACATGAAAAGATGTTCAACATCACTAATTACTAGAGAAATGCAAATCAAAAGTACAATGAGGTATCACCTCACACAGGTCAGAATGGCCATTATCAAAAAATGCTGGAAAGGGTGTGGTGAAAAGGGAACCCTCCTGCACTGTCGGTGGGAATGTAAATTGATACAACCACTATGGAAAACAGTATGGAGGTTCCTTAAAAATGTAAAAATAGAACTACCATATGACCCAGCAATCCCACTACTGGGCATACACCCTGAGAAAACCATAATTCAAAAAGAGACATGTACCATAATGTTCATTGCAGCGCTATTTACAATAGCCAGGACATGGAAGCAACCTAAGTGTCCATCAGCAGATGAATGGATAAAGAAGATGCAGCACATATATACAATGGAATATTACTCAGCCATAAAAAGAAATGAAATTGAGTTATTTGTAGTGAGGTGGATGGACCTAGAGTTTGTTATACAGTGTAGTAAGTCAGAAAGAGAAAAACAAATACCATACACTAACACATATATATGGAATCTAAAAAAAAAAAAAAATGGTACTGATGAACCTAGCTGCAAGGCAGGAATAAAGATGTAGACATAGAGAATGGACTTGAGGACACGGGGTGGGAAGGGTAAGCTGGGATGAAGTGAGAGTAGCAGTGACATATATACACTACCGAATGTAAAATAGTTAGCTAGTGGGAAGTAGCAACATCGCACAGGGAGATCAGCTCGGTGCTTTGCGATGACCGAGACGGGTGTGATAGGGAGGATGGGAGGGAGGCCCAAGAGGGTGAGGATATGGGGACATATGTATGCATATGGCTGATTCACTTTGTTGTACAACAGAAACTAACACAGTATTGTGAAGCAATTATACTCCAGTAAACATCTATTAAAAAAGAAAAACAGTGATAAGGCTAACAGAACTGCATATACTTATCAGACATTAAAAAAAAGAAAAATAAGCTAAGACTTTTTGGTAAAGAAACTTGAGCATCACAGAAACCTGACTAACTTTGTCAATTCAAAGCCTGCTGAGTCCCATTTCACAGTATCACAGTTTTTAAATGTCGCTAAGAAATGTTTTTTGTATTAAAGCAAACGTTCATAAGAAAATGCAACAAAAACAGTCATGTTTTTCAAAAAGAGCAGAAAATTAACCATAACTATTAAGTTAGTATCGCTATTATGAGTTTATTTTTTAAAAAGATTCTTTAACTTTTAAGAATGGGCCATGATTGACCATCTTCTAATTTTTCAGTATCAGAGAAAATATTCACACAGACTCAACTATACTAAATATTCCCAGACAGGTCAATAATAGGAAAAACAAACAATGATCTTAGTTTGGCACTTATAGTTGAATACATGGAAATAAGGATTTCCTCCAATTTTTAGTATATGAAACTCAGCAGAAGATTCTAAAATTTTATTATTAAAAATTATCTTTTATGAATATGTAATTTTAGTGCAACTTACATTAATTATTCCATTTGTTTCATTATGCTGCAAAAGTTTTCAAAATCCTGGATAAAGAAAGCTATCATAATACACGGATTCTGGTTAAGTTACTCAGACAAGTAACTGAACAAAACTGGAGAGTAGCTCATTTTAGAAAGGATGGTAGTAAGGGTATACAGCATGTGAACAGCAGGAAGCGGTGTACAAACTATTTCTACCAGAAAAAAATCAAACTGCTGGTTCATCTACAGCAGTGGTTCTCAGATGGGGGGCGATTTTAGTCCCCCAGGAGGCTTTGCCAATGTCTAGAGATATTTTTGCTTGTCACAACTTGAGGGAATGCTATTGGTTTCTAGAGAGTAGATGCCAGGTCTGCTGTTGAACATCCTACAACATAACTGATAGTCTCACACAACGAAGAACTACCAGCCAGCCCAACATGTCAATAGTGCCAAGGATGAGAAAACAGAATCCAGTCCAGTACTTACAGGACTTACTTCATAGGATTATTATGACGTTTAAATATAAACATTTAGCATGTAAAATGCTAGGTATACTCCCTGGCACAACTATGCACACAATATGCATCAGTAATTACTATTATCAGTATTATTATTGTTATCCACATAGACAATGATTTTGGGCTTTAGTGAAAGCTGGAACAGATGCAATCCTATTTTACCTGCCCCAGTGTAAAAACATCAAGAATAACTTTTAAGATGTTGGAAAAAAAGATTTTTTTAAAAAGAATATAGCAAAAGAGCTTCTTGAGTGTCTATATAGACCCCAGGTTTGCGTGGATGCACACAATCAGTTGGCATTAGAAAAAATTAGTTCTAGATTTTCATTTACAGTAAGAACAACAGTCCAACATATATTTCACTTCTTTCTTCCCTAGGGAGGATTCCCAGGAATAGCAACTGGTTTTATTTACAATTATTATAACAAAATATTTTTTAGTAGCCACAACTTTTAAAGTCAGAACCATTCTGTTTAAAGCCAAGTACTCGCCTCCTGTAATTTTTCTCATATTAGCTAATATGACAGCAATAACTAAACATGGTTAGCCATTTTAAGTACATTACAACTGCTTTTCCTCCCCAGATGACCACGTAACTATATCTGTCACCTCTTCAGCCTCCTTTCTATTGTTACACTAGTAAAAAGTTTTTTCTGAAGACGTAAAGCCTTTACTTATAAAGATAGGTGGCAGCCCTCAATAGAATAGTGCTAACATTTTCTCCCCAGTTCTTGAAAATGCCAAAGAATTCTCAAATTAAGAGTCCCTCAATTTAATTCATGAAATCCTGAGGCAAAATATCAGCCTAGAAATAATAAATGAATTTTACAGAGAAACGACTTTAGGAAAATCACTGGAAATTTTAAAATGTATTTTTCTATTCTTTTTCTCAGGAAAAAAAAGCTTATGTCTTTAAAAGGTTGAAGAATTTAAGCAAACACTCAGTGGTTTTGGAAATGTAGTTTCCATAGCAACCAACATGGTCTTCTTTATATAGCATTATAAACAGATGGTAAAGAGTGGTCATGTTTGTTTCTTTGCCAGTATATCAATAACACTGCTGTAATAGAGTATTGAATACACTTGAACTATTTAATAAATTTAATATACCAACCACGAGATCTAGTAATTTAGACAGACAAATATAATTAACCAGTATCTGGGTGGGGTTTTTTTTTTCCTTTTTAATAAACACATGAGGATCTTGAACAGTGAAGTCACTATACTCCACAGAGTCAACAGTCTTTCTTGGCAAGACTTTGTGTAAATGTTTTCTCAACACTTGCCATGCAGGGCATATCACCACAAATATGGATCTGATGAGGAGAAAATAATGCATTGAAATAATAAAAGTCGAACCACATCTGTAAATATATTCCTTGGCCATCTGTTCTTAAAGAGTAAATGAGAAATTAAGAAGCACAAAGAGTTTCTTTACAATAAACAATAGGTTGTAAAGCAAATGGCAAAACTGTTGTTTAAAAATCAGATCCATTCCATGTACAAAGTAATGCCTTCAGAAATGCAGGTGCTCTGAACTCCACTAATTTAACTGTGGTAACTCGCTAGGTACTATTTGCTAAAAAACTAATAAGCCAAGAAACTATAAATGTGAATAGTCTGGCAGTAAAAGTTTGAAAAGCCAATTCCTACATGAATTATCAACACATCTGAGGCAGTGACTATGTCTGGAAGGCAGGCAGTCAGTCAGAAGCAGCCATACGTGAGTCCGTGGCTCCACAGGGGCACTGGCATCCCTTCTTAATAGGCCCATCTTAGAGGTTCTGACATATTTTCCAAGCAAGACAAGGAATGCTTACCTTAAAAAAACTGGGGACAATATTTACTATTGTAAATTATATAAATGGCCATTTTGATTACACTTATAAAACAACATTTGGTAAATGGTACCTGTACTACATTCTCCCTCTCATGTATCTATCCCTAAATTTGATGATTTTTATCATTTATAAATTCTTTCCATGCTTCTCACATCAAAGCAAGTTCACTGGAAATGAGATATTTCATTCTGCAGAACAATCCATGATGGAAATACAGAAAAGGGGTATGCATATTTATGAAAGGAGTGAATTTGAACGATGTAAAGTGTATCATGGTTTAACTGAAAAGCAAAAAAATCTGAATTAGGGACTTCCCTGGTGGTGCAGTGGTTAAGAATCCATCTGCCAATGCAGGGGACACGGATTCGAGCCCTGGTCCGGGAAGATCCCACATGCTGCGGAGCAACTAAGCCCGTGCACCAAAACTACTGAGCCTGAGCTCTAGAGCCCAAGAGCCACAATTACCAAGCCCTCATGCCACAACTACTAAAGCCCGTGTGCTTAGAGCCCGTGCTCTGCAACAAGAGAAGCCACTGCAATGAGAAGCCCGTGCACCACAACGAAGAGTAGCCCCTGCTCACCACAACTAGAGAAAGCCAGCGCACAACAACGGACCCAACGCAGCCAAAAATAGATAAGTAAACAAATAAATTTATATAATATATAATTTATATAAAATTTTTTGAAAAATTAAAAATTTTGAATTAGAACATTTTAAGACTGGTAGAAACTGTCTCAGATTTATATTTGACTCAAAACTGGGAAAAGTTTAACAAATTATGTATCTTGGATGAGCTACAGTGAACTCCACAGTCTACCAAAAACTGCTCTCATTATACAATTTTGGGGAATTATTTAAACCTGGAGAACCCAGGAAAGAGCCTCCTTTCTCACATGAGGCTGGAGAGTCTCCAATAAGGTACCCAGCTCATCCACCCAAAAAACATGCCTACCTACAGCAAGTGATCACTATCTGAGTGACCATGTAACCAGAAGCCCTTTTCAAAGGATTTTCAGTTTGCCTTCTATAGTACTTGTACTGTGGGAGAGTATCAAGCAACTAATAGCCCCTAGTTTAGGTTAACTTCTCCTAGGAGTGGTTCTCAACCCTGGTGACAAAACAATATCACCTGAAAAGTTTTAAATATAACAATACCCACAGCATATGCCAATCTAGGCAGAATCTCCAGAGGTGGGGGCCAGGCATGGGTAGTTTAAAAATACTCCTCAGGTATTATTTTAATGTGCAGCCAGCATTTAAAAAAACAAACACCAGGGCTTCCCTGGTGGCGCAGTGGTTGAGAGTCTGCCTGCCGATGCAGGAGATGCGGGTTCGTGCCCTGGTCTGGGAAGATCCCACATGCCGTGGAGTGGCTGCGCCCCGTGAGCCACGGCCGCTGAGCCTGCGCGTCCGGAGCCTGTGCTCCGCAACGGGAGAGGCCATAACCGCGAGAGGCCCGCGTACCACAAAAAAACAAAAACAAAAAAACAACAACAACAAAAAACAAACACCAGAGAGATTGTGACTCACATTTCTCTTTACACACGGTGAGAAAGAGATCTCAAATCACCACTTTCATTTTTTCAGGATACACATTTCAGAGTTAGATTTCCTTCTCACTACAGATAGGCACACAGCTAAAGAACAGGAATTGCTGGACTGATTTGGTGTGGTAAATTTTATTATGAAGGAGTTCAACAAAATACAAGACTGAGGTGTGAAAAAACTTTTCCTGAGAACTATGCCAGATAGTAATGTTTACCTCTTAAAAAGACTATCATTATCAGGAAGACTTGTGAATGGTGAATTTACTTTCACTCCTTTTGGGATATACTGTGTGTTTGAGCTGGTTACGATGTATTCTCCACCTTCAACAGTCAAAAAATAAGTGCTTTCTGGATTTCCAGTGTACTTCACAGATATTCTGAATAACTGATTTAAATGATCAGCAGTGTAATTCTCACTTGTTACTTCAGAGATATGATATTCTCTTTTTTCAAGAATGACCTTTAAACTATCACCAACAGCAGTGAAAATTCAGGTGTTTAGAGCAGGAAAAGCTGCATAAGAAGGATGCCATTTATCTTCTTCTGCAGCACACATTAAAAAAAAAAAACAATTTTAAGAAACCTGTTAATCTACTGTCCCCAAAAGAGAGTAGAAATGAACGCCGTAGATCACAAATGTTATTTCAAGCCACACACTCATGGCAAAATTCTACCATGTAGAAAAATGCAAAGGTCTGATAGATTGTGATAGTAGTTCTTTATATATATGATTTTCTCCTTTCAGATTATTTGTAAGAAGACCAATGACTTTTGCTTGCTATGAAATAGCAAACAGAAATAAAATAAATACACACTCTCCAAATCGTCAGTGATAGAGAATCGGGAGAGGAGTGCACAGTTAACTCAGAGAATAAACCATGATAATACAAGGGCCTTGGAGTCTACTTCTACATTTTTGTTTGTTTTCTTACATTTCCACAGGCTACTAAAATTTCCACAAGTCATTTATTCTTTCCTTGAGAAACTTTATTTGGCTATTTTTGTGTCTGGTGCTATTAACTCATCATAATTTTACATCAAATCCTCATAACATAACATGATTGAGGTTTAATTCCAAAAAAATTCAAAACACACAAAACAGGAAAAAATATCACCCTAATGTATTTGGGAAGAAACAACCTATTAAAGGGAATAAGTGTGTCTGGCAGAATGCTAGAGATGACAGAAAACAAGAGGAAACAACATTTCTTAATGTTATTTAAATATGCACACAGGAGACAGGGAGATATGCTAGGACAGAGAATCAACAGGAACTCTAGTCTTCCTGCACATAGAATAGAGCTTCATTAACAATAAAGGAACAGGTGTCTTGGGACCCATTTATACAGGCTATTAACTATTATGAGCTGCTGGTATCCAAATTTATTTTAGTACTAGGCAACTGATTAAAAATAAATACAAATTTAAATTCCATCTATTAGCATGTGAAAGCAATGCCTAGCTTTCCAGAGCTTAATTTAATATAAAGGTATTTTTCTATGGTCCTGATCACAGAGGATACCGAAGTTCATATACAGTATTTCCTAAGTCCCCAAATGAAAACCTTCATATTAAACCTCATCTGAATGTAAAAAATTGATGAGTGGCCTTTTGTCTTGACCCGACAAAGCCAAACAAGCTTTGTTTACTAAGAACAAAATTCTTATTCAAACTTAAACAAATAATGAAACAAACACGCATCTATCTTTTTAAAACTGGGAGAGGGAATCACATACACTCCCACTCTATTCAGTGCATTTCACTGCATTATATACTACTTATTTTGAAAAACATGAGTATCAATGGTTATCTTCTGATAATTTTTACTGTCTCATCTATAAATACTGGTTAATAAACTAAATATTTGAGTATTTATGAGGAATCATCTGTACATCTTAATAAAAATACTTAGAATGTTAGAGTTGGAACTGCAGCAGGGATAATCCAGTTCAATATATTTTTTACAGTGCAAGAAAATAAAGTACAGTGAGGCTAATTTGCCAAAAATAAACACAATAGCAATATGTGACCACATAAACTGTCAGAATACTATTATACTGTAAAACTAGTATACTAGTACCTATCTCCCAACGTTATGAAAATTCAATGTGTTATTGTTCTTGATGTTATTTCAAACTACTACATTTACCGGCATCTAGTTTTTTTAAAAAATTTGGTTTATTCACTTATATATGTTCTAATAGTGATATTATTTCTACTTATTCCAGAAGTATGAAGTGATTATGAATTTTGTGCCATACTCTACAGAGAATAAAGGTGGTATAGCATGATCTATATCCACAAGGACGTAGTAAAAGCCACTGTAGAAATGAAATGGTGAAAAATTTGAGGGATTGATGAGTAAGTCAAAGACAGAATGATGATTCTTAAAAATATGGTGGTATTTTAAATGGAAATAATTTGATAAGACAGTGTTTCTCAACCTTGGCACTACAGGCATTTTGAGCTGGAAAACTCTTTGCTGTATGGGTTTGTGCATTGCAGTCTGTTTAGCAGCATCCCTAACTTCTACCCACTAGATGCCAGTAGCACACCCCAGTTGAAACAACCAAAACCAGCTCTAGACATTGCCAAATGTCCCCAGGGGGCAAAATCATCCCTGGTTGAGAACACTGGATAAGGCAGACTAATATACCTTATGTTGCTTTTCAAGCTAGTGATACATACTAAAATATCACCTAGAGACAAAGCAAATCTGAAGCTTTAGTATTCTAAAGCTGTATCTAAAGATAACTTCAGCTCTAAGGCATCAAGCCTTATTATTAGGGTATTGAATAGAGGAATAAAAGCACAAACTCAATATCAAGTTGTGTCCTGGGTTCTGATTCTACAGTTTTCTGCCATTAATTTCCCAAAGTCCAAAGAAATATGAATAGGTCCATGTTCCTAATGAGAGATAGGTTATCTCTCATTATATTAAAGTTTCTCAAATTAGAAATAGCTCTGCCACCTTCCAAGAAACCCATAGCACTTCCTTTCCGACTCTTCCAAAATATAATAACTTGTCAATAACTTGTCAATCTGCTAAAGCACAAGTTTCTTTCAAGTACAATTCCAGGCTAGAATTCAGGAGCAAGCCATTTAGCTTATATGTAACCTATCCAGTGGCCTAGGAGAATTAAAACAATGTGGTTTTGTTCTCTGTGTATGGATTTTATGGGGAAAATTTGTTATAAAACCATTCTCATATTTCACACTTTCCAAAGGTTTCAAAAGTACTGAAGGTTTATTATACTGGAGATTTCTAAAATGTTAGATTAAGAACCAAATAATTGAAGTGGCAAGCAAATGTCAGGCCTATATAATATATGAAGGGGAAGAAGTGACCTCCTCTGCCTCATGCATCATCTTCTCTTGCTCTCTACTCTAGCCTTCACTCCTGCTGAAGTATGACACTCTATAAACAACTGGTTGGTAATGATAGCACTTCATTAAATATCTGGGGCACAGGGCATATCAAAGTACTCTATAAGAAGACCACTAAGAGAGAAAGATGAAAAGGAATGTCTGAGAACCAGTGACCAAGCATGAGTTGGCTCAGAATCAATTTTTAAAAGAATTAGGGAGGGAGGGGATATGGGGATATATGTATACATATAGCTGATTCACTTTGTTATACATCAGAAACTAATACAACATTGTAAGGCAATTATACTCCAATAAAGATGTTAAAAAAAAAAAAGAAGAATTAGGGCCACTGGAGGCATAGTCCATGAGATAGGACTGCCATTAGTGCCTCCTCCAATTCTGGGAACCTACTGGCTCCGCACTGAAAACAAACAAGCAAACAAAAAGTAGTCTGGACAACTGACGAATTTGGAAATTACAAACATCAAGAGGAGAGTGTTGCTCATTTTGGTTTTGCCTTCACTTGAAAAGTTACCAAGTGGTCTCCATTGTACATACTCAACAAACTTTTGTTTCTTCAACATTGTGAAAGAAGAGAGCGGTCTGTTTTCACAAAGGGAGGCCTACAGGCTGAAAGCTCTATTAATACTATTTTGGTTTGGCTCTCTGTATAGTGATATATCCAACATTAGAAATTTGGACATAATCTGCTAAATATGAATTTACATACTGGGCAGTATTTCCTTTAACAAAGTCTAATTGGAACAGTAGATGAAAATTTTTGGTACATGAAAATTTAATTTCAAATGTTAGATATACTAAGAAATCTGATTTAGATAGAAGACAACTTATTTTTAGTTGCAAAAAACTGCAATGCCAAAGGATTTTGCATTTACTGCTATAATTTACATATATTACAATATTCATGATACCTGATAAATACACAAATCCTATTTGGAAAACCTATTGTGAAAAATTAGAATTTTAACAAAATGGTGTTTCACATTTTAAACAACGTCCTCACTTAGAAAAAGAAATAAACATACCAATTTGGCAAATAATACTGAACCTATGGCTAATAAATTTAGATTCCTTTGATATTCCTTGAATAATTCTAAATATTAAACACCATGCATATGCTAATAAATTTCTAAATTTATAAAACAAATAAATAGGCACCCTGCATTTTACTTACACATTGTGGACATTTCACACAGGTACAGGATTACTTTAACAAACAATTCTTTAGTTATTACAGGAAACATGCTGCTACAAACTAAAGAGGAAAGAGCTCTAAAAAAAATTGAGCTCTCTGACCCATTTCATTTATAAATTTGGGTTTCAAGGAAAATTTTTAGGGTTGACATTTTCTACTTGACCCTACAAATGTCTTTTCTCTAAAGTATTACTTCACTTAGGTAACAAATCATCTATATTTCTACACAATGGAAATGAAAACTTCCCCCCAAAAGACTAACCAACGAGACATTATTTACAAATAATACCAAAAGATCACACATGTAACATAACCCAAATCACTACTGCTTTAAAACGTATAGAGACTTTGGACTACATCATGAGTGAGGTGGTGGACAAACCCTCCCTCAGCAACTATAAAGCTGGACAAAACTGTCAAAAGCAACAGTTTTATTAGCCCTCTGGAATTTAAAGGCAGGAACAGTGTGAGTCTTGCCTGGGGCTGCTCCACAACTATTCCTGGCTTTGTCAGTGCAGCCGTTCAATCAGAGCAGGGCAGGCTGTGCAAACCAGGAGCTTTGTCACCTCTGCCAGAGAGCGATCACTTGATATGGAGCACTGTCAGTTACAGTGGTAACCTCTGTGGCAAGCAAACAGAAATGGTCAGTGGCTCTGTAAGCCTGAGTAAGCAAACCTGAGTGGGGCAAGTAGCAGACAAGCAGATGAGCCAGGGATTTAACAGGGAGTTCCAGCAGGTCAGAGAGCCAGAGGGGGCTTGACCTCACATGTCTGGGGTTGACTAGAGGCTGTATGCACTGCTGCAGAGGACAGAAAGGGCCCATATATCCCTGGATGATGAAGACTCAAGCATGTGAGGTGACACAGAAGAGGGCCCAATGAAAAGTAAAGCCAGGGCAGCCTGAAGTGTGAATGTGCTTCCCCAGTTTGCACACAGATCCATCAGGAGAGATCAGAAGTCTTACTGGCTTGAGGTGTTTCCGCATTACTTTTGACAAATCTTTGGTCATTAAGTTATGCAGATACAGGGGTAACCCCTAGGAAGCCAGGCTTACAAATAAAAACAAGGGAAAAATAGTGAGCTGAGATAGCAGCAGCTGCACACTGAGGGGGATTACAGACTTCAAAGGTTCAGTCCAGGCAAGTTATTAAAGAAACAAATGAAAACAACAACCAACATAACCAGTGCAGGGAAAAAGTCACTAACTACAGTTGCTATAATATATTATCTAAAATGTTCAGAATTCAACAGAAAGTTATGAGTTATGCAAGAAAAAAGAAAATGTGATCCATAAAAAAGCTGTCAACAGAAAATGTCTCCAAGTGTCTTTAGATCTTGTATTTAGCAGACAGATTTCAAACTAGCTTTTATATATATGCTCAAAGAACTAAAAAAAAACATATTTAAAGAATGACTATGGAATCTCAGTAAAAGTTTAGAAATTATTTTTAAAAGAACCAAATGGAAATTCCAGAGATGAAAAGCACAATAACTGAAGTGAAAATATCACCAGAGAGGTTCAACAGTAGATTTGAGATAGCAGAAAAAGATCAGTGAATTTGAAGACAGATCAACAGAAATTATTCAGTTTGAAGAGCACAGGAAAAAAAAAAAAAAACTGACTAAAGAAAAATGAACAGACTTTCAGAGACCTATGAGACAATACCATGTATACTAAAATATGTGTGATAAGAGCCCAGAGAGTAAGGAAAAGCAAGAAAAGGGCAGAAAAAAATACTTAAACACTGGATGAAAACTTCCTAAATCTGAATAAAACATTAATTTATAAAGTCAACCTACTCAATGAAATCCCATGTAGGACAAGCACAAAACACCTAGAACCATCATTAACTTTTGAAAAACAAAGAGAAAATATTGAAAATAGCAAGAAAAAAATGACTCACCAGGTACAAAGGAACTATAATACAATAATGGGTGACTTCTCACCAGAAACGATGAAGGCCAGAAGGCAGTGGAATGATGTTTTAAAGTGCTAGGGGGTTTGTATGGAGACACAAAAGACCCTGAATAGCCAAAGTAGTCTTGAGGGAAAAAAACGGAGCTGGAGGAATCAGGCTCCCTGACTTCAGACTATACTACAAAGCTACAGTCATCAAGACAATATGGTACTGGCACAAAAACAGAAACATAGATCAATGGAACAAGATAGAAAGCCCAGAGGTACACCCACGCACCTGTGGTCAACTAATCTATGACAAAGGAGGCAAGGATATACAATGAAGAAAAGACAGTCTCTTCAATAAGTGGTGCTGGGAAAACTGGACAGCTACATGTAAAAGAATGAAATTAGAACACTCCCTAACACCATACACAAAAATAAACTCAAAATGGATTCGAGACCTAAATGTAAGACTGGACACTATAAAACTCTTAGCGGAAAACAGAAAGAACATTCTTTGACATAAATCACAGCAAGATCTTTTTTGATCCACCTCCTAGAGTAATGGAAATAAAAACAAAAATAAACAAATGGGACCTAATGAAACTTCAAAGCTTTTGCACAGCAAAGGAAACCATAAACAAGACGAAAAGACAACCCTCAGAATGGGAGGAAATATTTGCAAATGAATCAATGGACAAAGGATTAATCTCCAAAATATATAAACAGCTCATGCAGCTCAATATTAAAGAAACAAACAACCCAATCCAAACATGAGCAGAATACCTAAATAGACATTTCTCCAAAGAAGACATACAGATGGCCAAGAAGCACATGAAAAGCTGCTCAACATCACTAATTATTAGAGAAACGCAAATCAAAACTACAATGAGGTATCACCTCACACCAGTCAGAATGGGCTTCATCAGAAAATCTACAAACCACAAATGCTGGAGAGGGTGTGGAGAAAAGGGAACCCTCTTGCACTGTTGGTGGGAATGTAAATTGATACAGCCACTATGGAGAACAGTATGGAGGTTCCTTAAAAAACTAAAAATAGAATTACCATATGATCCAGCAATCCCACTACTGGGCGTATACCCAGAGAAAACCATAATTCAAAAAGACACATGCACCCCAATGTTCACTGCAGCACTATTTACAATAGCCAGGTCATGGAAGCAACCTAAATGCCCATCGACAGATGAATGGATAAAGAAGTTGTGGTACATGTATACAATGGACTATTACTCAGCCATAAAAAGGAATGAAATTGAGTCATTTGTTGAGACGTGCATGGATCTAGAGACTGTCATACAGAGTGAAGTCAGAAAGAGAAAAACAAACATTGTATATTAATGCATGTATGTGGAACCTAGAAAAATGGTACAGATGAACCAGTTTGCAGGGCAGAAGTTGAGACACAGATGTAGAGAACAAACATATGGACACCAAGGGGGGAAAACCGTGGGGGGGTGGGGATGGTTGGTGTGCTGAATTGGGCGATTGGGAGTGACATGTATACACCGATGTGTATAAAATTGATGACTAATAAGAACCTGCTGTATAAAAAAATTTAAAAAATAAAATTTAAAAATTAAAGAAAAAGATATTTAAGATACAAATTGAATGAAAAGAAGTCAGGTAGGTAGAAAAGGTCAATGTTAAAAATGTGGGAGTAAAAAAAAAAAGTGCTAGGGGGAAAGGGAATTCCCTGGCAGTCCAGTGGTTAGGACTCCATGCTTCCACTGCAGGGGGTATGGGTTCCATTCCTGGTCGGAGAACTAAGATACCACAAGCTGTGTAGTGCAGCCAAAAAAAAATTTTTTTAAATAAATAAATAAAGTGCTGGCGGAAAAAGGCTGGCAACTAAAAATTCTACATGCTTTAAAAATAAAAGTGAAACAAAGGCATTGAGATAAACAAAAGGTGAAGAAAATTTGTTGTCAGACTTGCCTTACAAAAAGTACTGAAGGAAGTTCTTCACATTGAATAGAGTGATATCAGACAGCAATCTGAATCCACATGAATAAACGATGAGCACCAGAAACAGTGAATATGTGAGTAAATGTGAAAGATTGTGTAAATATTTTTTCTCATTTCTTCTCTTAAATTTTATAAAAGACGTAAGATTATATAAAGCAAAAATTATAACAATGTATTGATGGATTATAACATATATACAGATACAATATATATAATAATAGTAATACAAACGAAGGGAGGAAGGAGATATATTGGAGCAAGTTTCTACAGTTTGCTGGAATTGAAATTAGTGTTATTCTGAAGCAGACTGTGATAAATAAAGATGCGCATTGTAAATGCCAGAACCACCACTAAGAAAATAACTCAAAATCATATAGTTTTAAAAAAAAGCACAGGGCTTCCCTGGTGGCACAGTGGTTGAGAGTCCGCCTGCCGATGCAGGGGACATGGGTTCGTGCCCCGGTCCGGGAAGATCCCACATGCCACGTAGGAATTAAGCCGATGCGCCACAACTACTGAAGCCCGTGCGCCTAGAGCCCGTGCTCCACAACAAGAGAAGCCACCGCAATGAGAAGCCCACACACCGCAACGAAGAGTAGCCCCCGCTCGCTGCATCTAGAGAAAGCCTGGGCGCAGCAATGAAGACCCAACACAGACATACATACATACATACATAAATACATACATAAGTACATACATAAGTACATACATACATACATACATACATACATAAATTTATATTTTAAAAAAGGCACAGCAGAGAAATTAAAATGGTATACTAAAATAAACATATTTAATATAAAAGAAGGGAGTAAAGAAGGAACAGAGGGACAAAAAAGACATGAGACAAATACAAAAATAAATTAAATGACAAACTTAGAGCCAACCATATAAATAATTAGATCAGATATGCGTTGTCCAAATAACCTACTCAAAAGGCAGGGATATTCAGACTACATTAAAATGCAAGACCCAACTATATACTGTATCCAAAAGACATACATTAGACACAAAGACAAAGAGATTAAAAGTAATAGGATAGAAATTGATATGTCATACAAATAGTCACCATAAAAGAGCAGGAATGGCTATATTAATATCAGACAAAACATACTTTAAGGCAAGAAATGTTACTGGAGACAATGAAGGACATTTCATAATCATAAAAGCATCAGTACATAAGGAAGCTATAACAATTATAAATGCATATACACCTAGTAATAGAGACCCAAAATGAAGGAAAAACTGAAAGGAGAAATAGGCAATTCAGCAATAACAGATAGAGACTCCAACAGTCCCCTTTCAATAATTGATAGAACAACTATACAGAGAATCACCAAAGATATAGAAGATTTTAACAGCACTATCAATCAATATGATATAATTGACATTTATAGAGTATTCCACACAATGAGTATAGAATACACATTCTTTTCAAGCACACATGGAGCATTCTCCACATGTTGGACCACAAAACAAGTCTCAATAAATCTAAGAAGACTGAAATCATTAAAAGTATGTTCCGGGCTTCCCTGGTGGCGCAGTGGTTGAGAGTCCGCCTGCCGATGCAGGCGACACGGGTTCGTGCCCCGGTCTGGGAGGATCCCACATGCCGTGGAGCGGCTGGGCCCGTGAGCCATGGCCGCTGAGCCTGCGCGTCCGGAGTCTGTGCTCCGCAACGGGAGAGGCCACAACAGTGAGAGGCCCACGTACCGCAAAAAAAAAAAAAAGTATGTTCCATGACCACAAATGAACTAAGTCAAAGATCTCCAGTGGTAAGAAGTCTGAGAAAACTGACATATTTAGAAATTAAACAACACACTTCTAAATACCACAGGGATCAAAAAGGAAATCATAGAGAAAATTAAAAAAAATATTTTGAACTGGATGAAAATGAAAACACAATGTACCAAATTTTATAGGATGCAACTGAATAAGTGATTAGAGGGAAATTTATGGCTTATAAGCAGGAAAGGTCTGAAATCAATAATCTAAGCCTCCACCTTAAAAAACTATACAAGGAAGAGCAAACTAAACCCCAGACAAGCAGGAAAAAAAAGTTAATAATAAAGTTTAGTGTGAATATCAACAAAATAGAAAACAAAAACAACAGAGAAAAATCAATAAAATCTCAAAGTGGCTATTTGAAAAGATCGATAAAATTGACAAACCCTTACCTTTAGACTGATCAAAAACGTAAGAGAGAAGACACAACTTACCTAATTTAGTAATGAAAGAAGAGACCTCACTACTGACCCTACAGGAATTAAAAGGACTGTAAGGGAATATTATAAACAACCTTACACCAACAAGTTAGACAACTTAGAAAAAATGGACAAATTCTTAGAGAGGAACAAATTTCCAAAATTGAGACAAGAAGAAATAGAAACTATGGATAGACTTGTAACAAGTAAATAAATTGAATTTTAATTAAAAACCCTCTCACAAAATCTCAGGATTTGCTGGCAAAATCTATCAACTATTTGCAAAAAAGAAATAACCAATCCTTCACAAACTCTTAAAAAAACAGAGGAGAGAAACTTCCCAACTCACTCTATAAGGCCAGTTCTACCCTCACACCAAAGCCAGATAAAAATATCACAAGAAAACTACAGATCAATATCCCTCATGAATACAGACACAAAAATCCTCACAAAATATTAGCAAACTGAATCCAGCAACATATAAAAAAGCTCATACATGATGACCAAGTAGGATTCATCCCAGGAGAGCAGTTTGTTTAACATCCAAAAACCAGTCATATAATATACTATATTAACAGAATAAAGAACAAAAACCAAATGACCATTTCAATAGACATGGAAAAATCATTTAACGAAATCCAACACCCATGATAAAAACTCTCAATACATAAGGAACAGAAGAGAACCTCCTCAGCCTAATAAAAGGCATCCTACAGCTAACATCATAAAACAATCAAAGACTGAATGCTTCCCATCAAATACTGGGAATAAGATAAGAATGGCAGTTCTTGCTTTTTCTATTCAACATTGTACTAACATTTCTAGCCAGTGTAATAAAAAAATAAAGCCATTCAGACTGGAAAGGAAGAAGAAAAAAAGTTTTTATTCAAGGGTGATCATCTTTGTACAAAATCCTAAGGAATCTACAATAAAAATACTAGAATTTATACATGATTTTTGTAAGGTATCAGGACATATGATCAACATACAAAATAAATTGTACTTCTACATACTAGCAAAAAAATGCAAAAATAAAATTCAAAAAACAATTGTATTCCTGATAGCATCAAAAAGAATACTCAGGAATAAACCTAACCAAAAAAATGCAGTATTTGACACTGAAAACTATAAGACTTTACTGAGAGAAATGAAAGAAGATCTAAATAGAGACATTCCATTTTTATAGACTGTTCACCTCAGTATTGTTAAGATATTAATCCTCCCAAATTGACATATAGATTCAGTATAATCGCTGTCAAAATTCCAGCAAATTTTTTGTAGAAATTGGTAAGGTGATTCTAAAATTTATATGGAGATGCAAAGTGCCCAGAATAGCCAAAATGACTTTGAAAACAAAGTTGGAGGACTTGTAATACCTGAACTTACAAAGCTACAGTAATTAAGGCAGTGTAGTATTAGCCTAAAGACAGGCATACAAGATCAATGGAACAGAGCTGAGAGTACAGAAATAAATCCTAAACATTTATGGTCAATCATTTTTTACAGAAGTATCAAGACAATTCAATGGGCAAAGAATCTTTTCAACCAACAGTGCTGGAGCCACTGAATAGCCATGTATATGACTTGAATAAAAAGTTTTATTTCTTCCTTTCCAACTGATGCCTTACTTTTTTACTGCACTGGCTGTAAACTTCAATATAATGTTGAAAAAAAGTGGCAAGAATTGGCATTCTTACCTTGTTCCCAATCATTATATATATAAACTCAGACCCTCACCCCACACCATACACAAAAATTAACTCAAATGAATCACAGACCTAAGTAAAAGAGCTGAGAACTATGTCTTCATCAAAGAAGATACATGAATGGCTAAATTCCCTTTCCATACTTTCCTATACAGTTTTCTTAAGCTGTTAATACCTACTACTACAATCCAATGGACACCTGATTTTGGTTATTTTGGGCTTACCAAATTTCACTTGAAGGAAAATGACTTCAATGTACTCTGCCACTTAATAAATTTGAGGATCAGTCCAAGACCATGCCACAAAGAGACTTAAAACAGAATCCTGGATTTTCCTCCTTTTTCATTCCCAGATCCAATTATCAACCAGAAACAGCCTGAACTCATAACACTCTGGTTTCAAGTCAGAACCTAGTAGCCAAGTAGTTCTAAAATCTTTTCACACTAGCAACTTCCCTCTCTACATTCAACTTTTGTCAAACTATTGTATCATCTGGTTAATTCTGTCAGTTTCATCAGATTACAAACTAAACTGAGGGGAAAGACTGTTTTATTCATCTTTACATCTCTTCTGTATTACATGAATACATTATGTCTTTAATAAATGTTTAGAAACTTTCAGTGTATCCTTTGTATGATTTCCTTATACCAGATCTTTATACATTTGTTCTTAACAATTTACCTGTTGCTTGAACAAAATTTCCTTTTCAATGTCTAGTGCTTATCTTTGTTATCTGTGTGAGATAGCTTCTCCAGAAACATTAAGAGAATGTTAAAACAGGAGAGTACTTCAGCTTAGAAAACACCTAATCCATTTTATCTCTCAGATACCAAAGGCAGTTGTAGAATACGAATAGGGCATTGCAAGCAATCTGGGCTTGACATCAGCTTGACCATTTACTTACCTAGACGGTTTGGCACAAGTCACTTAATTTCTGTGAGTTTCAATATTCTTACTAGTAAAATCAGGACAAAATCTACTCAAAGGGTTTTGTGAAGATTATAAGAAATAGCCTGGAAATAAGCTCCCCTAACCAGCCTTCACTGCATCTGAGCACCAGAGAGCTAAACTGACTTAAACCAAGAACTCAAGTCTCCATTAGCGTTCTACTTCATTAAATGGAGAATGGAGTACCACAGAGTAAATCACTGTCAATTCATTCAGAGACGTCGCTTACACAAAAATAAACATATTTTACCAAGTGTTTGGTGTATCTGTGAGATAAAAAGAATATGTATTTCCTATGACATTAAAAAACAATTAATTAACTATCTTTCAGATCCAGCTTTTACACGTTCTTCTTTAGACATTTAATTTGTCATCCAGGCCCAACTATCTCTCTAAGTAGATCAACTGAATTTTATGGTAATGATTCTTTTTTAATACATCACAATGTGTTTGAGGGTGTTTCTTGTTTTCACATAAGATAAATTTAGAGTATATACACATAAAGCACTAAGGGATAAGCATGACAACTGGACAAATATCTATGGTATAACTTACAACTGAAAATCTGGAAATAAAAGGTCAAATAAAAAGGAAGTAGATTTAACTGGACAGAATGTTAGACAGTCATTAAAAAATAAATATCAAGATTACAGTAATATGGAATATGTGTACATTTAGCCTAAATGAAAAGTCGAACGTAACTACATATACACTATGACTACACCTACGTAAAACATATAAACATGAATAAACTTGGAAAGGAAAAATATTGGAAGGTTGCCCCCCAAAACACATGTTATATTATCATGATGGGATTATAGGGAAATTTATTTTCTTTTAGTACTGATATGATAAATATATATCATATATATTTTGTATTTGTTTGTTTTGACCCATGATAAAGCTGACAACTCTTTTTTGTAGATATATTTAACTACTAAGAAAAAGGAACCATTAGAGAAAAGACAACATACATATTTCTATCAATACAAAACTTATTACTATTAAGTGATTTAAAGAACTTAGTATTAGTAATAAGCAATTTTAAGGTACAGAAAGAATGCCAAAAGATCTTCAACAATGAGAAATAGTTTTCTCAACTCTGAAAAGTAAACCACAGTTTTGAACTTCTGAGTTTTGGAACCACTAAAGAGGTGGAGTGATGAAGGAGCAAGAGAGACCTTGGAGAACATCACTTCATAGCCCACCCTGTAGCTGCAGTTAGTTCTGGATTATGCTCAAGAGTTGTGGCAGGTTTGGTAAAACTTACAGAATCATCATCCTGAGGTCCAGACATTTTTAGTACAAATTACCAGCAAGGTCTTGAGTAATTCAGGTAATATTCACCAGTGATAAGTGGGATGTGTACCAGTGAATGAACGCATCAGCAGCTCCTTTGGATCACTTATACAAGATCACCTTCAAAAGTTTCCCAATTTGTAGGGCTATTTAAGTATCCCAATTTGAAGAAAATAAGACTAGGCAAAGATCTGAATACCCTACCAGACTGATTTCCACAAAGAATTTCATCAGTAAAACAAAGATTCTTGATCTGCAGTTTCCATTGGGAACTTGGCATCCAATAACATCTGCAGAATTAAAGAATCTCCAAAGATAGTATGGTGTGGTTTACAATGCTGAATCTTAAGTCTGCCACCTAGGTATAGCTGGCGTGTATTTCAAAGATAAGTACATATTTAAAAATATTGAAATTTTAATTTCTCCCTCTCCAGTTACAATGCAGGGTATTCAAGTATCAATTCTGTTCCTTCCCCATTTAGCAAACATCAGTTCTAGACCTACAGATAACAGCTCTAGAATAATGTATTTTATCACCTCCTCTCAAGTGTCAGAAGGCAAGATAGCGCTTCATGATGCTAAGAAAATATAGGTACCTCTGAACCTCCAGTTTCTAGTTCACAATCAGAGCAATCCTCCATTTTTCCTCTTTAAATACAGATGTAATGACTGCTTTAAGAAAATGCCAACTACCAGAAGCCAAAGAAAAGCTTACTGAATATGAGATTTCCCTGTAAAACATCACTAAGAAAGGTTGATTTACAGGTTACCACAGTTATTTAACCTGGATTAAATGGACCAACTTCTTTTTACTAAAGGATTGGGAGACCCAAAATTCAGGTATAATGGAAAAGGAAATAGAGTATTTTAGGTTTTCCTTCTAGCTCCCATATTAAGAGGAAGAAAATGTTTAAGATTCAACTGAATATAGCAAGATTCAAGGACAACCTGAAGTAGCAAAGAAATTATCTGCATGTTACATGTTCCCATATTTTCATTTATTTCAACTGACAGTTTCTCTGTAATCTACTAAATAATTATTCTAGTAAATGTTAAGTGTTCCCTGGCATGTTGATTTACGTTATTTTAGATGTAATGTAAAATTGGTAGCTATCCATTAGTAAGAATTAGTAAGAATAAAGGAAGACAGACAACTCCAGGACCAAAAAAAATAGCTCGGTCTTAAAGAATCTTAGGGTCTATGATACTTTAAGATGCCAGTTCCTTGAGGAACTATTTACAAACTAAACAATTTGTCAAAGAGTCTAACAAGAATGGAAGGGACCTAATATCTTCTGAGTTCCTATTCTGATGCAAGCACATGCTAGAGAACATGCATTATCTCAATTATCTTCATAACAACCCTGACAGGCATTTTGTCTCCTCACAGATAAGAAGTATGCTATTCAGAAGAATTAAGTAATTTGCTTACAGTGGGACCAAGGCAAAATTCAAACCAAGTACCCAGACTCTAATTTTTTCTTTCATATCTTACTACATTCAATCAAAATATTAGAGATTCTATTCTTTTGAAAGATCCAGTTATAAAGAAAGTAATAATCATTTATTATATCCTGATGTTATGGACTTTCCATATTCTATTGGGCAGTCAGGAAAGTGGCCAACAAACTGTGTGCTGGAGGCAAGGTACGCAGGCAAAGATTCCAGCGGGTACCAGCTTTCTTTTTTCATTCTGTCTCTTGGTTTCTCTTTCACTGTTGCACACTGGTGGCTTAAAGACCATGGTCAGTAAGTATGAATGAATCTCAAGGCTCAGTAGTATATCTATTCTAAGAATTTCTAGGTAGACTGCTTTTAGGGAAAATTCACGGCAACTGGATTTAGTCATGTGGGCAGGGGGTAGAGGGAACAAAAATAACTCTCCTTGGTCTAAAGTGTGTTACCTCAATATCACATAATTCATGCTTTAACCCTTCTATATTAGCAACTGAAAAGTTTTGAATTGCTCAGTTCTAATCAAATAAGTAATAAATTTGAATGACCACTTTCCAATTCTAGGCCTCAATTTTTCATGTTTCCCAATATATATAGGCAATTGTAAAAGAATTCCAAAACTAAACCTATGCACTAGACTTTTTTTGCTTGATAAATCCAATAATCCATTTTATAAGCAAGTTGAGTAATGGTGAGTAATTTCTTAGTCTACTGCGGCTGAGTGAAAATAGCAGGCTTTCAAAAGAACTAGAACTAACTTAAGAAAATGAGTTTAACTCAAAGAAATAATTTTACCTTCTTTGTTGCAATATTTTTATATTATTATGATTAATACTACCTACAAACAGGAAGCAATGTGTTAAATTTACATTTTAGGGCTTGTTCTGAATCTAGAGATAGCTTAGAGTCTTATTTTGCTCCCCATTATTCCTTGTATTCTCATATGATCAACCAGGAATTCTTGAGCTGGGCCTACCTATCTTTCCTTCAAAAGTTCCATCAATAACTTTTATATAAAGCTGAAAGGAGAAAGCAGCAAGCAGCCCTTCTTCTCCTCCCCTGAGCCACCTACTAGCCTAATGCCTCTCTATAAGGACCGGGAAGGAATTATCTATCCCCCACCTTCTTTCTGCTAGAGACCATAGTTCGTCAAAGCACAGAAGGTATGGTTCTGTGGGTCAAACCTACTGCTTTTTCTCACTCTGGATGATGGATAAAGTAGAAGTTTTAGCATGGCCCTCTATCTCATTTCCAGACCTGGGTTACTACCTAAGACAGGAGGGAAACCTCTTTTTTCTTAAGCAAATGAGTAAGATTTTCGCTTCAAAAAGGAGGATCCCATGAACATCTTATAAATGATCACTAATTAAAGCAACTAAAGGCAGCTAATACTTTTTAGTACTGTTGCCAATGTCAGTGCTGAATGTTAGATACAAAAACTTGATCCCTTAATCGAAAGTGATAACTGAACTGATCTAATTCTTTATTTTTATAATTTAACATGGAATTATGCAGTCTTATTCAGTTTGACAATTGCTGAGACCTACTAAGTGCCAGAACTGTGCTAAGCCTTGGATATGAAAAGAATAAAGTTGAGTTGCTACCAAATCCATGTGCTCAAGACTTAGATTGGTTTTGGGTGGGGGGTGGGTGGAGGAAGCTCCAGCATAGAATGTTAACAAAGTGTGTTAAATGCCATAACAGTGATTTGCACAGCTTACCACAGAGTACAGAAAATAATTCCTAGAGGACATGCTGCTGGACTTGAGCATTTTCATAGCTTTTCTTTCTTTTGATTTCTTTTCCTTGTTTTCTCTCTTTAATCATTTTAAACACTTACTTTATAGCCCCTTTCATATTTTCCTATATCTTAGGTTCCCGAGGTGCTAACCCTCCTGCTTCCTTTTATTTATGGTGGGTAATGTCCACAGTTTGTCATTTCTGTTCGTGAGTGCACCACCAGGTATTATTTTCATTGTGGTAATCTTAGATGTTCTGGATTCTAGCAATGTTACTCCAAACCAGTTTTGCATTTGTTAACACTGCAGTCCCAGCAGACCAAATTATGATGTGGTTACAATGGAACCTCCACTCCTGATTCTGGACTTGAGGATCCCATATCACATAGGTAGGATAAAATCAGACGTGAAACTCACAATAAGACACAGGTTTGGGGATGGTGGCAGACTATATTTCCAAATTTGGCTGCAACAACATCTCCCATTTTAAATGTTCTTTGCATGAGACCCTGACATCCCTCCCATGAAGCAGTATAATCTATGTGCTCTCTCTTGAAACTGGATGGGCCTTTGTGACTACCTTCACAAATAGAATATTGTAGAAGTGACACTGGATTCCAAAGTCTAGGTCATTAAAATGCCACAGATGTCCTCCTAGTTCCTTTAGGTACTGTCTGGTACCCTTGAGTATTTGTAGCAAGAGGGGCTCCATATTATCGTATTCTACCATGTTGCTAGAACAGCGAGCTCTTTAGCCAAGTAGAGAGAGAAGGAAAAACATTTTACATAGAGAAAACAGCATCTGCAAAGACTCAGCTGAGCAACAACTTGGTTTCATCCTGGAACTCCACTATGGAAATCCACTATTGTTGCAGGGCAAAGATGATACAAGGTAATAAGTGGCAAGAAATGAGATGCAGAGGCACGTAGTTGCTAGATTATAAATACTTTGTAATACAAACTAAGGAGCTTGAATCTTTCCTGTAGGAAATAGGGAGCCACCAAAGACTGTAAAGACATATTTCAAGAGATCATTTCAACAGATTATGTGGAAAATAGATTTGGGTTGGGGGTGGAGGACCTGAAATAGAAAGATCATTTATCTTTGGCAGGGGTGGAGGTGGGGGGGGTGGAGAACAAAACGCAGGCCAAAGATGAAGCTCTGAACTATGGCAGTAATAGTAGTGACTGAGAGGAAGGTAGAGCTCAGAAATTTAAGGAGCTACAATGAATATGGATTAGAGAATCAGGGAGAAGAAAGAATTTAGGCTGTCTTCCAGATGTGTAGTCTGAGCAACCAAGTGGATAATGGGAATGCAGCAGAAATGGGTTTGGTATAAGGAATTCAATTTTAGACACAGAGTCAATATCCTGATAGAGATGACCAGTGGGCAGTTAGATATCACTGCCAAAGGGGAACTGTGGGAAATGGAACGACCCCAATTCCACTGTGGATTCTATTTTTATTCTAGGAATTTGCATGTCCAACACTATGCAGTTGACATTAATAGTGTCAAGTATAAGCTCGTCCTAGCAACCCAGGAGACTGAAGTTAAGCCTCTGAATTCAGGTATCCAAGCTACAGCTAGCTATGGCAACCATATATCTTAGGTTTTCTGAGACACTCAATTTTTGGTTAGTAAAACATCTTTACTGAAGCTATATCATTCCAACACATGCATTGAGAAAGGCATTTAAGCCACATTTTCCCTGAGCACTAAGTACCTAAGAAGAAAAAAAGTGGTCCAGGTCAGAAACAAAACAGATCATTTGAGTAGCCCTGTGTGCTTATCAGATGATGACCCAGGGTGTCACTTTCTATTTTTGAACCCTGTCTTTTCTTTCCCCAACAAGACTAAGATGGAAAAGAGAAATTTATAAAGTCCCTCAGATATTAATTAATAATTTTTCAAGTGCCTAGAGCAAAACTCCTTCTCTTTTGTTGAATATTTTTTTTCTTTTAACTTTTAATTTTGACATAATTTGAGGCTCACAGAAAAGCCGTAAGACTAGAAAGAATCTCAACATACAAATTTTAACAATTTGCCCTATTATTTTCTCTATATAAAATACTCATTTTTTCCTGAACTGTTTGAGAGCAAGTTGCTGACATGATGCTCTTTTACCCCTAAATACCTCAATGTGTATTTCTTAAAAACAAGGTCATTCTCTTACATAACTCAGTACAAATACAAATATCAGGAAATTAATAGTGATACAATGATTAATCAACAGACCTCATTTGGCTTTGCCAATCGTCCCAAAAATGTCCCTTAGAGCAAAAGAAAATCCCAGATCACACTGCCTTCAGTTGTCAGTCTCCTTAATATGGAACAGTTCTTTAGCCTTTGTTTTTCCTTTTGATGGTAAACTTTCTGAAGTTATTTTGTAGAAAGCCCCCCATATTGAGCCTTTCTTAATTTTTCACATGATTAGATTTCAGGTTATGCATTTTTGGCAGGAATACCATGGAAGTAATGTTGTGTTCTTTTTAGTACAAGAAGCATACAAGGTTAATTTGTCTCAATATTGGTGATGCTGGGTTTACAACTTTGTCAAGGTGGTGTCTGCTAGTTTTCTCCAGTTACTGTTTTTCCCTTTGTAATTAATATTATGGGTAGATACTCTGAAATTATTGAAATATTCTATTACTGATCAAACTTTACCTACCAACTTTAATGTCTACTGATGATTCTTGCCTAAAACAGTTATTATTTTGATGGATGCCAAATGGTGATTTTCTATTTCTATTATTTTTTTCTACTTTCATAGTTGGCATTATATTGTACTTTAACAAAGAAATTTCCCTTTTCTTTTACCTATCTATCTATCTATCTATTTTTATCAGGATGAACTCATGCATTCTTATTTGGTTCAATGAATTATATAATTCATTATTTTCACTCCTTCGATGCTCACATTGTTTGAGATCTGGCATGTGGGAGTTCATCTGATCTGGTTCCTGTCCTTTGGACATGTCCTCATCATTTCTGAGCACTTCCCACTTTTGGTCACAAAAAGATGTTCCAGGGACATCTTGTCCTTTCAAAGGGGACTGTGGTTCTTCTTAGTGGAGAAGGTATGTAGTAACCATTATATGGCATGAAATGTACTCATAACTACTGGGGTATCATTATTTCTAAGTCCTCTCAGCAAAAAGAAATAGGAAATAGATGGGTATATATGTGTGTGTGTGTGTGTGTGTGTGTGTGTATATATATATATATGTATATATATATATATATATATATGTATCTCAGCATGGATGTTTATTTTATACTTTGGGTTTTTTTAATTTGTAATTCTGGCTTTACCGCATTTTTTAAATTAATTTTTATCTGAGTATAGTGGCTTTACAATGTTGTGTTAGTTTGTCCTGTATGGTTTTACTGCATTTGATCAAAGCATGTAGCTTCTAATATTTCTATATTATGACACTTAAATGATGTTTACTTTTGTGACCTAGTAATGATCAATTTTTGTGAACATTTCACATGCACTTGAGAAAAAGATGTATTTTGTATTATCAGAGTTTAAAGTTTGATATATATACACATACGTATTTGATTATATTGTTAAAGCCTTTTATATATTTGTCTGTCTTGCATTGAAAGTGGTGTGTTGAAGTCTCCCAATATAAATTAGCATGCTTATGTCTCCTTGTATGTCTTGTATTTTTTGCTTTATAAATGTGGGTACCATTTTATCTACTGCATAGATACTTGTAACTGTTATATCTTCATTATGAATTGTGGCCTTTTATATTGAAATGTGTTCTTCCTCATTTTTAATAATTTTTGGCTTGACTTCTACTTTGTCTGTTGTCAGAACTATACCCTCTGCTTTTTAATCATTTTTGATTTGTGTGATATTCCTTTACTCACCCCTTTATTTTTGGCTTTTCTAAATCATGTTGTTTTAGGTGTAACCCTTGTGCACAGCATATAGTAGCTTTTTTTGAAAACACCAAATTGAAAATATTTTTTTGTTAATAGGTGAGGTGAGTTGAGGCTATTCACACTTACTGATATAATTCATATGTTTGGTCTTAACTATGCCATTTTATTTTATAATTATTATGTTTATATGTTATATTTTATTTCTCTATTACCTGTTTTCTTTGGCTTTTTCGTTTGTAAGATTTCTTTTATATTTAGGAAAGGTTTTTCCCCCTGTTGTAGTGATTGCCTTTGTGCTTTACTGAAAACAGGCCTTTAGCGTGAGGTTATATGTTTATCTGCCTAGGAGCTAGGCTGCGCTTAATGTTTGCTGTAGCTGTAGGTATCAGAGGTTTCAATTTCCTCTAGTGTCCTTTTTTTGGTCTTTCCTGTTATCTTTGGGTTTCCCTAGAAACTCCCTCTTAAATAGGGTCTGTGTCTTGTAGCTCTCTCAGTTGTAATGCATTGTTACTTTACTGGAGCTCTGTTGATGTGGTCTGAAGGTACTGTGGGAGAAGTTTTCTATATTCTTATGATTAAATCTCAGGGTTTTTTTTCGTGGGCCTGAGCCCCTCGGCTGTAACCTTCAGAAAAGATTCTTAGTGTTTTTCCATCCTCTTATATGAGAAGGAAAGGATACAGGGGGATAAGCTGCCTAACTGCCCTTTCCCTAGGTCAGATAAAGCTCTAGGAGTGTCCTTTGAGGGCTGGCCTTCCTTCCTGAGAATAGAAGTGGGAGCGTTTCAAAATGGTTACTTTCCCCCTCCACCTGTCAGAAGTATAAGGGGATTTTTCTCAGATCTTCAGCTTGAAAATGTGGTGAGACACCTGGAGATAAAAGTCATGAAAGTGTGGGGACCTCCTTAAACTGTTTTCCCAGGAGCTTTTAACAACTCTCAAGCTAGTCCACACTCGGTCCTCGGCAAATAGTAAGTTATCATTTAAGTGATCCTACCAGTTGCAGCAGCTCACGCTCCTAGCAAGCTGTGATTCTCCATATTCACCTGTCTCTCTAGTTTTCAGAGTGGTGATTTGCCCTATGACCTCAACTCTCTGAGAAATCTATTAAAAATTACTGATTTTCATTTTTTGAATTTTTTTCTTGTTGTGAGAAGGGGAGCAACAACTTCTAAGCTCTTTACATGTCAGAGCATAAACTGGAAGTCTCTGTAGATTTATTTTTCTACTATTTCTTTCTTTCCCCAAAAGCTGTTAATAATCTGAATTAAAGAATGGAATGTGGGCTTCCCTGGTGGTGCAGTGGTTGAGGGTCCGCCTGCCGATGCAGGGGACGCGGGTTCGTGCCCCGGTCTGGGAGGATCCCACATGCTGCGGAGCGGCTGGGCCTGTGGGCCATGGCCGCTGGGCCTGTGCGTCTGGAGACTGTGCTCCGCACCGGGAGAGGCCAGAGCAGTGAGAGGCCCACGTACCGAAAAAAAAAAAAAAAAAAAAGAATGGAATGTGCTAAAAGAGGTAAAAGGAAAACATAAAGGTTTATTTTAGGAAAAAGTGGCCATTGGACTGTATTTTATGCCATCCCCTCATTTCTCTTTATCAGTCTACCCTATCAACTCCTAAACTCCCTGATGGCAGGCGCCTTGTTTGCCATGGCCATACTGGCAAACATACTGGTATTCCTGGTGCATAAAACAGTATGCGGCACATAGTAAACATTCAATAAAAGTTTGTTAGACTAATGAGCTAGTCTTGACTTTTCTTGACTCTGATCTCCATTATCATAAGGCTGGAAAGGGGCCAAATCCAGCCCTTGTCTTCTGGGTTTTGTGTTTCATCACCAATTGAGATAGAAAACAGTTTTAAATCAAAGAGCATATGTAAAATACTATTAAATACTCAGTAACAACAGAATTTATGGCAACAGAAAATTGACTAATTCATCTTGGTTATCTTGGAAATGCGATTTTTTTTTTTCACCTCATTCATGGATATGTTCCATTTTCTTATGATGCTGCTTATGTTTACTTACCATATCCAAGAAATTGAAGTAGTAAATTCATTACGTGTTTGTTTGTTTGTTTTTATTTTTGGCTGCGTTGGGTCTTCATTGCTGTGCGTGGGCTTTCTCTAGTTGCAGCGAGCGGGGGCTACTCTTCGTTGTGGTGCGCAGGCTGCTCATTGCAGTGGTTTCTCTTGTTGCGGAGCACGGGCTCTAGGCGCGTGGGCTTCAGTAGTTGTGGCACACGGGCTCTAGAGCACAGGCTCAGTAGTTGTGGCGCACGGGCTTAGTTGTTCCGTGGCATGTGGGATATTCCCGGACTAGGGCTCGAACCCGTGTCCCCTGCACTGGCAGGCAGATTCTTAACCACCGTGCCACCAGGGAAGCTCTGTTAAGTGTTTTTTTTGTTTTGTTTTGTTTTGTTTTGTGGTACGTGGGCCTCTCACTGTTGTGGCCTCTCCCGTTGCGGAGCAACAGGCTCCAGACGTGCAGGCTCAGCGGCCATAGCTCACGGGCCCAGCCGCTCCGCGGCATGTGGGATCTTCCCGGACCGGGGCACGAACCCGTGTCCCCTGCATCGGCAGGCGGACTCTCAACCACTGTGCCAACAGGGAAGCCCTGTTAAGTGTTTTTTAAAATAAGCCAGGCAGTATGGTCAAAGGCATAATTTAATATTTTAGAACATTTGGCACATTCAAAGACCACAATTAGACAGACTTGCTATGATCTAGTTTCATGCAATGCAACTACAATGCTTTCACTATGAGATAACTTTTGCAACTGTACTTTTTGACTTCCTTATTAAGATGTCAATATACTCCTTTAAAATACTTCATCTTATAAATATTTCATTAAAATTATAGCATTTAATTAAAGTATATTCCAATATACAAGACAATATTGTAAGAGCCTACTGCAAAGTTTTTATAGCTACAGATGAATTTTTAAAAGGTTTAATACAGGGTTTACAGAGTCTATAAGAAATATTCACAAAGGAAGATAGCAGAGAACTTACTAGAAAGATGTTAATGTTGAAAAAATTTCTCTTATAATTAGATAAGATAAAGTGATCTTATAATTAAGTCAGGAACTTGAACACCATCCTGAAAGTAATGGGGAGTTACTGAAGAATTTTAATCAGGAAAGTAGCCAGATTAGATTTATTTTTATAAAGATAATTTTGCTTAATTCCCTTCATCACACTAATTGTTTTAAACTTATTTATTGTGCTTTCCCAACTAGAAGGTGAGGTCTACAAGACTATAGATTGTATCTGACATATTCATCATTATACCCCCAATACCCATATAATGTCAAGTTCAGCAAGTAAACAAACAAAAATGGTTGAATGAATTAATGTAAAGAACCAGTTAAAGCACATGTACTTGCTGAATTGAATTTAAAAAAATAAAATAAAAAAAGAAGCAGTTAAGAAGCATTTAATGCTTTTGGGTGGGGGTGCAGAAAGGAGGTCTGGGCAACAAAACAACAATAACAACAAACAATTAAGATCCTAAAACAATGAATTGTTAGTGGGGGCACAAATAGTCTCACACCAGTCTGAAAAATATTAAAAAGTGAGAGTTGAAAACTGGTAACCAAGAGGATGTGGGCAATGAGGAAAAGTACAAAGTAAAAAAATCATGTGTGGAATTTCAAAACTTACTACAAAGCCACAATAATAAAGACAGTGTGGCAATGGCATAAAGACAGACATACAGATAAATGGAACAGACTTGAGAATACAGAAATAAACCCTTACATTTACAATCAACTGATTTTTGACAAGGGTGCCAAGTTCATTCAATGGGGGGAAAGAACAGTATAAATAGTATGGGACAACTGGGTAGCTACATACTAAAGAATGAAGCTGGACCCTTACCTCACACCATATTCAAAATTTAACTCAAAATGGATCATAGAACTAAACTATAAACTCTTATAAGAAATTATAGGAGTAAATCTTCATAGCCTTGTATTAGGCAATGGTTTCTTAGATATGACATGGGCAACAAAAGAAAAAAATAAACTGATGTCATCAGAATTAAAAACTTTTGTGCTTCAAAGGATACCATCAAGAAAGTAAAAAGACAACCCACAGAATGGAAGAGAATATTTGCAAATCATACAGCTGATAAGAGTTTGTACGTAGATTATATAAAGAACTCTTACAACTCAACAACAAAAAGACAAATAACACAATTTTTAGATGTGCAAAGGATTCAAGTAGAAATTTCTCCAAAGATACTCAAGTGGCCATCAAGCTCATGAAAAGATGCTCAATGTCATTAGCTATTAGGGAAATTCAAATCAAAGCCACAATGACATACCACTTCACACCCATTAGGATGGCTATAATTAAAAAAGAGACAACAACAAGTGCTGATGAGGATATAGAGAAACTGGAACCCTCATTCATTGATGGTAGAATTGAAAAATCACATAGTCACTTTAGAAAACAGTTTTAAAAGATTAAACAAAGTCACCATATGACCCAATAATTCCACTCGTAGGTATATCCAAGAGAAATTAGAGCATACATCTATATAAAAACATACAAATGTATACAGCAGTATTATTCATAATAGCCAACTCAAATATCCATCAGCTGATCGATGGATAAACAAAATGTGGTAAATCCATACAACAGAATATTATTCAGTCATAAAAAGAAATGAAGTATTAATATATGATACAAAATAGATGAACCTTGAACACATTATGCAAAGTGAAAGAAGCCAGACACAAAAAGACAAATATTCTATAATTCCATTTACATGAAATGTCCAGAATAGGCAAATGCATAAAGACAGAAATCAGATTAGTGGTGAAGAGTTAGGAGAAGTGACCACTAATGGGTATAGTTGTTTTGGGGATGATGAAAATGTTCTAAAATTAGATAGTGGTGATGACTGCACAACTCTGTGAGTATACTAAAACCCAAAGAACTGGACTCTTTAAAAGGGTCAATTTTATGGTATGTAAATTATATCTCAATAAAGCTATATTAACATACACACACACACTTGTGGGCTTCTGAATAGATCATTCGCCTTCCTGGTGGCTTCCAGTTGACTGCTGCAAAATGCTCAAATTCCAAAAATAAAAATATACCAAAACTCCCCCAGATTTATAACTATAGGCCTGAAAGTTAATTTAGTTAACTTTCAGGCCTATAGTTATAGGCCTGAAATTAATTTAACTGTTAAGAGTGTGAAGTCCTTGACGGTCACAAAACTATCAACAGCATAGTTCTATTTCCCTTCATTCCTGACCCCATTGTTTACTTCCTATCACATTATCTTATACATAGTAAGTGCTCAGTAAACGTTTGCTCAAATGAATCTTCAAGAAATGTCTAGGGAATGTGAATGGTTAGAAGGAAGTACTGCTATAGCAAGGCTTTCCAGAGGAATACTGATTTCTGAATTCCATCTCTCTTTATTAAGTCTTCAACCATTTTGGGGGGAGGAAAGATTTGAGAAATCTTCAGAACATGACCCTAATATAAGGGGTGCTAGCATTACCTTCTCCAGTGTTTTAATTAAAAACATCTTTCATGCAGAACATCTCTACAACAGAGTTGAAGTAAAACACAACAAACATGCTGGTACCCTCTTGGATCGGGGAATGGGGTATTCTTGTTAATATCCACTTACTAAACGTAGATTAGTACTTGTCAAATGAATTGGAACAAAATACACAACAGATTGAGTTGATTATGAGCTTATCTTTCTTGAATAAATCAGAAAACATTTAGGTATCTTGCGCTGCCCTAGGGTCATGGTTATAACCAACGATCATTATTCTCTATGTTAGGTTGTTGTTGCATGTGTACTCAGTGAGGAAGTTTCAGTTAATGCCAGACAGACAATTTTTTACTATAGGGCAGTGAAACCAAGAAAATTGAAAGCTCAAGTCTGCAAGCTGAAACATTTTTTAAAAAAATAAATAAATAAAATAATTGGTAATTCACCACTAAATTATGAAAGGAAACAAAGAAAAAGCTGAATGAAAGCTTAACGAGGAGGAATGCTGGCATTTGTGAATCCTTACAGAGAGGAGGGATCAAAGGAGGAAGTTTCATACAGTCTTTCAAATATGAAATGTTTGATTCCTGGTGGACTGTAAAAAGAGGAGGAACAGAAGGAACTCTGCAAATACTGGTTTGATGAAGACATGAAAAGAGAAAAGTCCATTTATTTCTTTGTGCCTTTTAATGGCATTCTCTGTGTCCATTCCAAGAATAAGACAACCACACCAGGCCAAGCAAACATGGACACAGAGTTATAATGCTCCTTTACGTGCTAAGTACACAGCAGCAATTTTATGTGGCCTTGAACTTTCATCAAATCTGTTTCCGGGTGCTGTCAATTCCACCTTTAAAAAGCACTACCGTACATCAGCAAAAATACATGACTCAAAATATGTAACAGGATTGCCTAGTGGAACAAGAGATATCATTCCCTGAAAAGTATAGTAAAGAGTCTACAGAAAATCATATGTAATATTTAAATATCTTATTGTTAAGTAAATAGAACATCTATCTTGGAACTTCATGTTAAATGAAGGTAAGGATAACCTACCTTTGCCCACGCTCTTCATTCTCTAGCCTGTCCTCTAAAAAAGTATCTTTCAAAAGGCAGCTACAAATTTTTCTCTTCAAAAATCAACTCGAACACATTTTAAAAAATTAAGATTATATTAATTATTTAATAAATAGCTACATGTATTCACAGGGAAAAAAATCTGGCACTGAACACAGTGATTCACTTTTCTTCTGGGTTCCTATATACAGGAATCAAAACAATTTACAAAATATATTTGTACAATAAAAATTTAGACTTATTGATATTATAAAGTAACTTCATGCATATTAGATACATGCAGAAAGGTTATAATTGTAAACAGAATTATATTTGAGATATAGATTTCAAAAAAAATAATAAAAACAAGAGCTGAAAAGTTGACCCTATATTAAAATGTCATTTGAACACAGTAAACATTGTTCTGTGTTCTACTAAGACTCACAGTACGACTAGGCTTACATTTAAATCATTGACATTATTTGGTAAATGTTCATTTTAGGGTAAAATCTAATACAGCCACTCATGTCATAAAACCACATACTACAGAGTTGGAAGGTATCCAAGAGCTCACTAGTCCAAATATTCTCATTTTACAAAAGAACGAAACAGGGCCAACTGGGTAACTGCCTTGTCCAAAATGCCTGGTGCTCTCAAGATTAGGGCACAGCATAGCGGTAGGCATAATATTTTAACACTGAAGCTAACTGAATCACATTCAACCAAGAAGAAATATCTTTCAAAGGCTTAATTTTTTTCTTTCACCATAAAGTGATTTTCTGAATTTGAAAGAACATAAAGATCAAATAGCAATCACTTTCAGTAATAAAGCAAATATTCAAAATATTTCCTCAAGATTTAAAGCAATGGAAAATTTTTAAATAATCCAGGATAAACAACAAGGTCCTACTGTAGAGCACAGGGAACTAAATTCAATATCCTATGATAAACCATAATGGAAAAGAATATAAAAAAGAATGTGTGTGTGTATATATATATATATATATATATGTATGTATGTATAACTGAATCACGTTGCTGTACAGCAGAAATTAACACAACATTGTAAATCAACTATACTTCAATAAAAATAAATAAATGAATAAAAATAAACCAGGGAAGTCCAAAGTTAGGGTTCTCCCTACCATCTTTCTCCCATAGTACTAGATGCACAGGAATATTACAACTGAATTCGATCTAAAGAAAGGAAAATCACTAGTGGAGCAATTTAATCCACAAGTTGCCATCTCCTCAAATAAATCTGACAGGTTTGTCAATTTTCTGCTAACCACTGCAATCTGCTTTGGTACCCTGACCATTGTGGACTAGGCATTCCCAAAGAGGTTCTGACTTGACCTACTTAGACCTTGACATCTGGAAACTGCATCATTCCCCATCTTCTTCCCACCACATACGAAAAAGACCAGAAAGGTTGGTTGGCAATTCCTAAACATGAGATGACAGGCCTGTAGATGCACCTGTGGCCTCTGACCTGTGAGAAATCTCACTTGCATGACTAAGTGAAGCAGCAGCCTGGCTTTCTAGAAATATTAGCAGTTTTCATTTAAATGAACTGTCCCTAGAGATCGTGGGTAGATAACGCGAATGAGCTGCTCATAAATTATCTCAGCAAATCTTTAACTCTCATTTTTGCTGACACCATTATTTTTGTATGAATAAGGAAGAGTAAGTACAGAGATATGAGCATAGAAAATTTTTAAAGAAAGAAAAGCATTATTTGCTCTGTTTGGCTTCAAGATAAGGCAGAAAGGGCACATGCCCAAGGCTAATATGCAGCATGCCAAAAGTGTAACTGAAATATCTAACCCCAGAATCCAAAGAATAAATATGAAAATTAAAATAACACTGAGACACAAAGATCTGAAGGCTAAAGGGTACCCACATTTAGTTTGCAGGTGTTCCACAGACAGAGATGGCTTTCTGGTACTGCTGACTTTCCCTAGAGGCTTCAACCTTAAGTCTGATACAGAACTACATTAAAAGCTGTAATGATTTCATTTTCTCCATCTTTTGAGGTATTAAGAAAGGTCCAAATTATGGTTGGGCTGCAAGATTAAAAGTAAAAAAAAAGTACAAAATTACTTGTGGGTGCCATTTCAGAAAGTGAACAGACACCTAGAAGGTGGTATCAAAATGAGTAACCTCACAAAGAGATTGGCACTCATTACATGATGTTGACCCGATTTAATCAACTGAATTACTTTTTTTCTGATTTCCTTTACCTATTTATTTCCTTAATCCACCATTATTGAAATTAGAAGATCTAAAATCATGTTCCTAATGAGGAAAATCCTAACTCTCAAAAAAAATACTGGAGTATACTCCAGTATACTGGAGTATAGAGTCACCAAAATTCCTCACCAGTAGAGTCACAAAGCATAAGAAGATAGAATATGTTATTATGCTTACTTAATACAGCATAGTTTATCATACAAACCTGGACACAATTGAAAGTGAAAGGGGGCACTATTAAAAATTATACAAGGCAAGGATGCAGAGCAACAGCAACTCTCATTCATTGCTGATAGAAATGCAAAATGTTAACGGCCACTTCAGACAGTTCGACAGTTTCTTACCAAGTTAGACATATATTCACCCTACAATCAACTTAGCAGTCATGTCCCTAGTTATTTACCCAAGTGAAATGAAAACATGTTCATGCAAAAATTTATATGTAAGTTTTTTACAGCAGCTTTATTCATAATCACTAAAAACTGGAAGCAACCAAGCTACTGTTCAACAGGAGAATGGATAAACAAACTGTGAGACATCCATACAACGTAATACTATTCAGTGATAAAAAGGAACAAGCTATTGATTCAGACAAGATGGATATATCTTAAATGCATTTTGCTACATGAAAACAGTCTGATCTGAAAGGTTACATATTATATGATTCCCTTCATTTGACATTCTAGAGAAGGCAAACTAAAAGTACAGAAAAACAGTTAAGTGGTTGCCAGGAACTGGTGGGAGTGAAGAGCGGTTTACTAAAGGGGACACACAGAGGAATTTTTAGGGTGGTGGAAATATTCTGGACTGGTGAATACATGACACTATATATTGGGCAAAGCACAAAGAACTCTACAACACAAAAAGTGAATTTTAATGTACGCACATTAAAAAAAATCAACCAAGAGGTTGGGGACCCCAGGCTGGAATGCAGACTGTGTCAAAAGAATATAATTGGGGCTTCCCGGGTGGCACAGTGGTTGAGAGTCCGCCTGCCGATGCAGGGGACACGGGTTCGTGCCCCGGTCCAGGAAGATCCCACATGCCGCAGAGCGGCTGGGCCCGTGAGCCATGGCCACTGAGCCTGAGTGTCTGGAGCCTGTGCTCTCAACAGGAGAGGCCACAACAGTGAGAGGCCCGTGTAGCGCAAAAAAAAAAAAAAAAAAAAGAATATAACTGTATTATAAATGTATGACATAATCTCACTGAAGAGGGTACAAGAAAAAAATAAAAAGGAGCTGACTTTAAATTATTTTGGAAAATCATGTTTTGACTGGAAACAGTAAGGGTAGAAGAAAAAGGAACTGTACATGAACACTGTTTTCTAGTTTGGGTAGAAATTAACATTTCTGAAACTGCTTTACATGTATACTACAGTTGAAGAAATAAGTAAATGGATGATGGATGACAGAAGTCAGGTTAATCACAGCTGGAGAGGGAAGTTCAGATAAACAGAAGGGGAAAGCTAAAAGAATTCTATGTTATTGGATTAGTCAGTATCATCAGTATGAACTCATGTTTAGCTTAATGTACATACAGATGAAAAGATACAGAAATAATTATAGATATGTGTATATATATGAATTAGTACATATACATATATTTCCTTGCTCTGTCTGTTGAGAAGGCCTAGAAACAATGACACTCTAGTAGCAATGAGCATATTCACTGCCCAGATATTGGTTTCTAAATACCACTAATCATGGAACCAGGGCTCCTTGGAGAAATGGCTGATTCTAGGACTAGGGTAGGGAAAACACAAGATGAGCCCACAGCATCTTGTAGTGCCAGAAAGTAAAGAAGTATTCAGAAAGCCAAAAGGATAGGGGCATGTCAAAGGGACATAAGAGGCCAACCTGAAAGAGCTTCCATCTGCCCAAGTTGGAACCATTTGAGCAACAAAGTAACGTAGTAAGGAACTATAACTCAAAGTATAAAATAAATATGCATGAGTCCACATTGATATAAATAAATGATTGAAGAAATAAATGGGAAAGAAAAGATCTTCCTTACAGAATTCCAAATAATTTATGTAGATACTCTAAAAGCTTATCCTACCCCCTCCTTTGAGCATAGGCTAGACTTAGTGACTTGTAAAGAACAGAGTATGGGGAGTGGGGGTAACCTTATAGTAGAGAAGCCTAGCAAACACTGCCCTGGCCAGATGACTCCAGGTTAACACCAAGAATCGTAAGTCACATTAATAGAACATACCCCTAATATTATGTGATGAGAAAGGCAGTTTATTTCTGTGGTATCATTCACAAAATAACATAAGTGCAGTCTATATGAGGAAAACATCAAGCAAACCCAAACTGCGATAAGCTCCACAAAATAGTTGACCAATATTCCTCAAAACTGTTAAAGTCATGAAAGATAATTAAAGACATAAACTGCCAAAGAACAGAGGAGATGAAGAGACATGACATCTAAATGCAATGTGGTATCCTGGATTGAATCATGGAACAGAAAAAGGACGTTAGTGGAAAAGCTAGTGGAATATGAATAAAGTCTAGAGTTCAGTTAATAGTAATGTACTGTAATGTACTGTTGATTTCTTAGTTTTGACAAATGTACCATGGTTATATCACATGCTAACAACAGGGAAAATGAGATGAGGGGTATACAAGAACTCTCTGTAATATATTTGCAACTTTTCTGTAAATCTAAAATTATTCCCAAATAAAAAGTGCAGTTAAAAAGTATGCCAGGGGGGCTTCCCTGGTGGCGCAGTGGTTGAGAGTCCACCTGCCGATGCAGGGAACACGGGTTCGTGCCCCGGTACGGGAAGATCCCACATGCCGCGGAGCGGCTGGGCCCGTGAGCCATGGCCGCTGAGCCTGAGCGTCTGGAGCCTGTGCTCTCAACGGGAGAGGCCACAACAGTGAGAGGCCCGCGTACCGCAAAAAAAAAAAAAAGTATGCCAGGAAAATAGATATAAGCCAGGAAAAAGCAGGACATTATGCTCATCTGATGTATGACCCAAGTCTACCTTCATTCTTAACATCCTCTGTTGAAAATCTAGAGCACAACAGTCGAGTTTGTGCTATTTGGTGATCAATGGAAAATCGAACTGGATTCCATCACTGCTAAGGAAACAATTTTTAGATTCTCTTTTATAATTCCTAGCTGTACAAAACAATGCTTTAAACAAGGCTCCTTGAACTGGGGAAATGCAGAAGGAAAGATGATTTGTGATGAAACTGTGAATTTCCTTTCTGTTCAGGTTTTATATTTAGGGCTTAAGTATTTTATTCTTGTGGAAGAGATAACGACAACACAGCAATTGGAAAAGAAATCCCACTACTCACAAGAGCAGTGGTGAACTGGGGAGCCCACAACACTATACTACATCTCAAGAGAGATAAGAAAGAAACAAATTGGTAGAGTTTAAAGACCACTTACAAGGATAAGAGGGAGTAAAAGACAAGGATAACAGGGAGGAAAAGAAGATACTGAAAACTGACAAGCCGCCTTCTATCCTGGCTGGGAGCAAACACGCTATGTTTTTAAATTAACTCTTTGTACAACTCTGCCTGCTGAGGTAAGGACTAACATTCTCCTTAGAGAGTTCCTGCTGCCAGAAATAGTTTCTATTCCCAGCAGGGGGAAAAAAAATTACAGAGAGGGTACAGAAATCATTTGGAAGCAAATATTTTTCTTGATGCTTTTCCCCCTTCAATAGCTGTATGAGGAAGGTAGGTGTATATTAAAATGGCATAAACCCACATATTTCATGGGGGGGGTGGGGTTGGTGTGCGTAACCAACTAGAATTACTGACAAAATGACTTTCCAGTATGTCCAATATACCAATGAGCATTATAACTAAACCTAACAGTAATATAATAAATATTACCCTTAATATTCCCACAGAATCCATTTTATTCATTCATTTATTCAGTAGATATTTACTTTATGTTTCCTATGTGCTAGGCACTTTTTTAACAGTTCTATGGCTTGGGGAAGAAAAGATACATGTTCATTATTTTAAAATTCAAGCAATTCAAACAAGTACAAAAATGACAGGCAGTAAAAATCATTCTACAATCTACCACCCAGAATTTAACATCTGGTGAAAAAGAATCTAGACATTTCTCTTTTGTCAGGCACATTAATAAATAGTTTATAAAAAGCACTTTAGCCACTTTTCAAATAAGTTTTCTTTTAAAAAAAGGATAACCCAGCTATAGTTTGAATTTTCTATCAATATTAATCCTAGACTCTTCTCTTATTAAACATAATCTGAGAATTCAACCCAATGATTTTTCCTTCACCTGAAATGTACCTAGCAGAACTTTTTTCTATTTCTACTTAGCCTATAGTACATACAATGACTGGTCAGCTACTACCTGCAGCAGTAAAAAGTAACAGTAAACAAAACAGAACCAAAAAAACCCAGTAAAATACTTACTGTTGAAAATCACCTTTAAAAGGGGGAGTGGGGCTTCTCTGGTGGCGCAGTGGTTGAGAGTCCGCCTGCCGATGCAGGGGACACGGGTTCGTGCCCCGGTACGGGAAGATCCCACATGCCGCAGAGTGGCTAGGCCCGTGAGCCTCTGAGCCTGCGCGTCCGGAGGCTGTGCTCCGCAACAAGAGAGGCCACAAGAGTGAGAGAGGCCCGCGTACCACAAAATAAAAATAAAAATAAAAATAAAAGGGGGGGGGTAGGGGGAGAGCACAAGCAGTTGCATATTTCTGTTGATTTTCACTTCCATGTTCATCTTGAAAATTCTCCAAAGAAAAATGTTTAGGCATTTTCTTACTAAATACAGTTTAACTTAACTTGACCCTGATTCATTAGGTTCAATCTGAGAGTGAAAAATGACCACATCTAAGGCTTTCGCAGCATCTGAATTTTTCATGCAGAAATAGTCAAAGAATTTTTCACAAGGGCAAACCAAACATTACTCTCTTCTAAGTGGTAGGTTATCCCTGCCCCCCCCCCACCTTTCCTTTCATGCCTAGTTACATCGATATCAAAAGATGGCTTGTTGGATCCCCTGACTTCCACCCTGGCCTCCCTTCACTTTCTCCTCACCTCACTTTAGTGGCAGAAGTATAGGCATACTCTGGATTGATCCCAGAACAGTTCCACTAAGAACTCAAACTTGGCATTCCCCTTCTTGAAGCCTAGCCTCTGTTTTGGCTCTTCTCTTGCTGCCCCATAACTCAATATATTGTCTTTATGCCCAACTGGGGACTGCCCATGTCTCTACCTACTCTTCTTCTCAATATCATTTCTGATACTGGTGAGGCTATTGATCTTTTCAAAAAACAGCACTTGATTTTATTAATTTTTCTCTATTTTCTATTTCTCTGACTTCTCATCTTTATTTTTGGATTCCTTCTACTTACTTTGGGTTTGCTTTGTTCTTCTTTCCTAGCTTATTCAGGTAGAAGATTAGACCATTGTTTTAAAGTGATAAATTCCCCTCTAAGCATTGCTTTAGCTGCATTCCACAAATTGACATGTTGTTTTTTCATTTTCATTCAAAATATTTTCTAATGTTCCCTGTGATTTAGTTTATCGATGAGTTATTTAGAAAACTGTTGTTTAATTTCTAAATATTTTAGAATTTTCCAGATATCCTGCTAGAGATTAATTCTGGTTTTGGTCAGGGCACATTCTCTGTGTGATTTAGAAACTTTCAAATTTATCAAAACTTTTATTTTTTAATCATCCAGCATATGGTCAATCTAGATGAATGTTCCATGTACACTTGAAAAGAATGTTTACTTCGTAGTGGCGGGAGGCATGTTTTATAAATGTCAATTAGGTCACATTAGTTGACAGTGTTGTTTGAGTCTTCTACATCCCTATAAATTTTATGTACACTTGTTCTATCAATTACTGAGACATGAATGTTGAAATCTCCAAACATAATTGTGGATTTGTCAATTTCAGTTGTCAGTTTTTGCTCCATGTACTCTGAAGCTCTCTCATTACAGGTATATGTATTAAGAATAGTTATACCTTCTTGATGAATTAATCCCATTATCATTTTCAAATGTTCCTCTTTATCCCTATAATATTCTTTGTTCTGAATATTTGTTTAATTCTTTGAAATTAATATAGCCATTCTAGCTTTCTTATGATTAGTGTTTGTTTGGTACATATTTCCCCATACTCTTGTCTGTATATTTAAAATGAATTTCACATAGACAGCAGAGACTTTATATGCAGCCTGAAAATCTTTGGCTTTTAACTGGAGTATTTAGGTCCTTTATAGTTAATGCAACTATTGATGAGACTGGGTTTAAATCTACCATATTGATCTTTGTTTTCTATTTGTTCCATTTGTTCTTTGTTCCTTTTTTCCCCTCATTTCCTGTCGTCCTCTGGATTGTTTTTTTTTGTTTTTTAGTATTCCATTTTATCTCCATTATTTGGCTTATTAGTTCACTCTCTTTTTTTAATGTGGTTGTTTTAGGACTTGCACTATGCATCTTTTACTTATGGTCTACTCTTTCATGTGTAATAACTTTTTAACAATATACTTCCATTATCCCTCTCCTATTGTTTGTTCTATTGGTTTTATACAATTTACTTCCTCGTATGTTTTAAGTCCGACAGTATACTGCCACTATTTTTGCTTTAAACAGTTAATTATTTTTAAATTTTTAAATGAGGGAAAAGAATTCTGTTTAATCACATGTTTAGCATTTTAAGAGCTCTTCATTCTTTCATGTAGCTCAAAGGTTCCATCAGGTATCATTTTCCTTCTGTCTAAAGAATCCTGTCTAACATTTCTGTGGCAGTAGTCTGCCAGTGATGAATTCTCTCAGCTTTGTTGTCTGAAATAGTATTTCACCTCCTTTAATGAAACATATTCTCAGTGGATATAGTAATCTAGGTTAACAGTTTTTTTTTTCCTATCAATACTTTAAAGATGTTATTCTATTATCTTCTCTTTTTATAGTTTCTGATAGAAGTCTACAATAACCACTATCTTTTGTCCTTTGTACTTAATGTACTCATTTTTTTTCTACCTGAATTTAAGAATTTCTCTTTATCACTTTTTTTAGCAATTTGATTATGATTAATTCTAGTGTGATTTCCTTTATGATTATACTGCTTGGGGGTTGTGAAGAGCTTCTTGGATCTGGAAGTTTATACTTTCCATCAAAGTCTGAAAATTTGGGACATTATTTCTTCAAATAGTTTTTCCAGTCCCCACCTTTTGGTGCTACAATAACTTCTATTTTAAACCACTTGATATTGGTCTAAATAAAAATAAGGCTCTGTAAATTTTTTCAGTCATTTTCCTATGTTCATTCTGGATCTGTTTTTTTTTTTTTCAAGATCACTGATCTTTTCTTCTGTTAAGATCTAACTTGTCTGTAATCCCATCAAGTGAAATTCATTTAATATACTTTATATTTCAACTCTAAAAGCTCCATTTGGTTCTTTATATCTTCCATTACTCTAATTATAGTGTTCATTATATTTTCCTTTAATAACTTGACTATATTGAGCATATTTATTTTAGCTGTTTCAACATTCTTGTCTGTTAATTCCATCATTTCTGCCTTTTCTGGGTCTGTTTCTCATTTGGTTGTGAGTTATGTTTTCTCACTTCTTGACATGTCCATAATTTTTTTATTGTATGTTAAATGTTGCTGATTTATGTTCTTGAGTGTTAGATTTTGTTAAAGAGGATTGGACTTTGTTCTAGTGGGCAATTAAATTACATGTAAACCAATTTGATCCATACTGGGTTTATGTTTAGGGTGGGTATAGAATAACCTTTATTCTAGAGCTAATTTAGTCCCACTACAAAGGGGGTGACCCTTCTGAAGTCTTCCCTGAATACCCCATGTATTCAGAGAGGTCTTTTTACTCTGGTGATGGGAACCCAAACAATTTCTGATCCTGTATGAGCTCTGGGAATTGTTCAGTTTACAGATTTCAATAACTTTTTTCCTAGAAGTTGTTCTTTGCCAACATCATGGTGTTTCACCATAGCCAATGTACAGAACTCTGGGACACCTATACGGATTTCTAGAGCTCTTCCTCTGTAGAACTCCTTCCTCTATGGTATATTACCCTGTAAATTCTAGCCACCATGGGCTTCCCCAAACTCTGATCTGTGTCTCACACCACTCAGCAATACCACAGGGTTCTATTTGGGTTTCCCCTCCCTGCACCACAATCTGAAAATTGCCTCCAGGCAAAAAGCCAAAGCAATTGTAGAGTTTACCTCTTCTGTTTCCCTTCTTTTAGGAACCAGAGTGTTATGTTGCCTGTGGTCCAGTATGTGAAGATAGTTGCTTCAAGTATCTGTCCAGTTTTCCAGTTGTTTATAGACAGCCAGCAATTCCAGATCCTGTTATTCTCTCATGGTGAGAAGCAAAAGTCCTTTCTCACAATATTTGATCTTATGTCAAACACTACATATAAAATAACTGTAGAGACTATAGTTGATATTGTTTTCCACAGAGGATTGCCATTTCCTCTGTTAGGTAGAAAGGACTGAACTGGATTGGGACTGGAATGTAGCTTTAGTTAGACTCCATTCATTTCTATTTTCAAATGTCTCAAGGGTAAAACTGTCAAGTGTTTGTTGCAGGTCCCTTTCCCCAGATTAGTGGTTCTCAAAGTCTAGTCTGTGAACCTCCAGGGGTCCCCGAGATTTTTTTAGGAGGGAGTCCATGAAATAAAAACTATAATATAATAATACTAAGATATTTGCCTTTCTCACTGTGTCGACATTGACACTGATCGTACCAAAGCAATAGCAGGTAAAACTGCTGCAGCCTTAGCATAAATCAAGGCAGTAACACCAACTATACAGCTATATTCCTCAGGATCATGCATTCATAGTAAAAGAAATATCACTTTTACTTAAGAATATCGCTGATGAAACAGTATGGTTAATTTTATTAAATCCCAACCCCTGAATATATATCTTTTTTATAATCCAAGTCACAAAATCAAAGCATGTACAAAGTATTCTGTTGTATACCAAAGTATGGTAGTTGTCTTGAGGAAAAGCACTTAATGTGACTGAGTCACCAGCTGAATTAGTTTTTTTTTTTTCCATAAAATACCATTTTTACTTGAAAGAACAACCAATAGATAAATTATGGTCTTTCAACTTGGATATTCAGCAGGAGTTTTCTCAAAAATGAATGCAGTGAGCCTATTACTTCAAGGGATAAAAACAGCAGCATTTGTTGCCAACAATAAAGTTTGAACTTTCAGGCAAAAATTAGAATTGCACAAAACATATCAGCCACCATAATCTTGACAACTTTCCAATACTTAATACTTTTCTGATGAGCTCAGTGGTGATATTAACAAATGTGTGGGGTTTTTGTATTGTCTACAGAAGATTTGCACACCTCAGTGAACCACTATTTCCAAATAACCAACGCATGATACAGAATTATGTGTGGGTAAAAGATCCATTCAAAATAAAAGACAGAACAATAGATTTTAATGTAATAACACACAAAAAGTTCACTGAAATGATTTCATACTCCACACTGCAACTAACCTTTAAGAAACTACCACTTGTCAACTTTTGCCATAGGATCAAAGATGAATGTTCACAATTATCTGAAAAGACTATTAAATTACTCCTTTTTCCAACTACATACTGTGTAAGGCTGGATTTTCTTCATTTACTTCACCCAAAACAACGCTTTTCAACAAACTGAAGGCAGAAGCAGATACGAATAGTCAGTTGTCTGCTATTAAGCCAAAGATTTACAAAAATATTAAAAAATTAACTCTTTTCAATAACATATTTTTTGTTTTCAAAAATGTAACTGTTTTTCCAAAAAAAGCCTATTAATGTTAACATGCAATGAGTTTATTATTACTGTTATTTTTAAATTAATAAATATTTTAAATTTCTCTTATTTTTAATTTCTGAATTTCTGATATAGTAAATATGAACAGATATAATCCACTGAAGCAAAATCTCCTTGGTGTCTTCAATAACTTTTAAGATTGAAAAGGGGTCCTGAAATCAAGAAGTCTGAGAACATAGCAAGTCTCCTAAGTACCATGAGACTGCAAGAGATTTTACTCACTTTTACCAGGCTAGCTCCAGCCTCTGACACTGCCCCAGCACTTAGCAAGTGTCTAGTGGAGAAAAAAAAAGCTCTGCATTTTGGGCTCACCTAGATTTCCATCTGTCAAACCAGCCCACGCAACTGTTAAAAGCTCTTCTGATTTCTCTTTTTCCCTGTGGACTCCCTCTGCCTGGATCAAACCTAATCCTAAGAACATGCCCATATTTGGCAATTGCTCTCAGGGAAAAAACAGCTGGCTATCTCAGTTCACACAAGAAGGGAGACTAGAATTTGAGTTTACTTCCTCCTCTTTGCTTCCACAGCTCCATAACTTTCAAAATAAGATTTTTGGAATTTATCCATTTTCTACATAGGAGCTATAGCCTGCCACTACCTACTACTCAGTTCTTTTAATCCATTACCAAATAACAGTAGCCAACACATACATCATTAACTATCTGCCAAGCAATATTCTAAGCATTTTATATAATGCTTAGAACTCACTTAACTCTGAAGAGAACATCATAAGGTATCGCCACTGAAGTTATACAGCTCATAACTGGTAAAGCCAGAATTCAAATCCAAGCAGTTTGGTTTCAGAGTCCTGGCCTCTAACCTCTAACAAGCTATCCTTTGCCTTATCTACCACACATTTTTCCCTCAGGAAACTCAGCCCATTTTCATAGTTGCTACTATCATCTCAAGATTGAAGATACCTAAATCTTTATCTGCAGGTCTAACCTATTTAACTGCTTGCTGAACTTCAACTTGGATATTCCGCATATCTAAAACCAATGCATTGGGATTTCCCTGGTGGTCCAGTGGCTAAGACTTCCTGCTCCCAATGCAGGGGGCGCAGTTTCGATCCCTGGTCAGGGAACTAGATCCCACATGCCGCAACTAAGAGTTCACAAGCCGCAACTAAAAGATCCCACACGTGGCGACAAAGATCCTGCATGCCGCAACTAAGACCCGGTGCAACCAAATAAATAAATAAATATTTTAATAAATAAATAAATAAAACCAATGCATCTTCTTCACCACTGAAAACTTTCTTTTCCAAACATTGCCCTTTCACTGGCACCATCCTTTCCACCTTTGGTCAATCCAGGCAATTATGATTTTCCTTTCCTCTAATTTCAAAAACATTTATAACTGTACCAGTAATCCCCAAACATTAATTCACAACTAAGTCTACTGTGGTGCATAGAAAAATAGTAATATAATGTGCTGTTCTATTTTAAAATCTGTCCTTAATTCTAAGATAATTCCTACATTTTATTGTTAGAATGTTTTTTCTTTTGTGAAATTGTGATAATAGATAATTAATTTTTAAAAATAATTTTGTGTGTGTGTGAACTGAAAAGTTAACAACACTATAATAATTCCCAAAGTTATTTGGTTGATTTGTTTTGAAAATTACTGATCCAGGAAATTTGAATATCTGCAAACTACTGGTCTATACCAACGTTATCAATTTACCAGGATCTGCTTTTCACTGTTCCATTGCTTCTCTAATAAAGTCATGTATCCATTTATCAAGTCAGATATCCTGCTCAAAAAGGCCCAAACAAAAGTAATAAAAGTTAGTAACTCTTGTGGCAGTACCAAAGAGTTAGAAATGTATTGAAATTGTTTCCAAGTAGTATCAGTTGGCTTTTCAAAATGCTCAAAAGATACTGCCTTCTTACTGCTTTTAGACTCAGTTAACTATTCTTAAATTCATTCTCTCCTCACATAATATACAGCCCCACTTATCTGTGCAATAAGGAATTAAGTTCCTTACTTAATTCTTAAGCTATTTCCAACAGCCCTGTACAGAAATCTTTTTATAGTCTTAATCATGGTAAAACCACCTCTACCAAGCACCTTCTGATATATAATCTTATTTGATTCACAGATACCTAAATGGATTTCCATCAATTTTTGCTTTTACCACCATGCTGAAAGCAAGTAGCATGTTTTAAATGATAAAATATCATTGAGAGTTAGAAGAAATCAGAAATATCATCTACTCCAAAACTCTTCATTTCATGATTGAGAATAGCGTAGCTTAAACTCACACAGCTAATTAATGACACAGCTGACACGAGAAAGCTAAGCCTTCTAGACATCTAAGGAGTTGCATGAAGGTGTAATTCACAGGAAAAGAACATATAGTCATATAGAACCAAGTCAGAAATCACTATACTCCTAGAATTAAGCAAGAGAGTGGGTTAGGATAAGTTCGGAATATACATAATACAACAGCTTCACTAATGTCCAAAGGAAGCAGAATTACTTTCGGTTCACAATGACCAAAAATCATGCTGATGTGCAAGGCTCCTGGGGAGATGTGAGAGAAAGAACATCAACAAGCCAGTGAGGATGAAGAACAAAAAGGATCTACGCTCCAATTTAGCCACTAAAGGAAGGTGCAGTACAGTCAAAAAATTAGAGTTCTGATCCATCAACAGATAAATGAATAAACGAAATGTGTTATATCCATACTATGGAGTACTATTCAGCCATAAAAAGAATGAAATTCTGATACATGCTACAACATGGATGAACCTTGAAAACTTGCTAAGTAAGGCAGACAGAAAAAGACAAATATTGTATATTTCCACTATATGAGGTACCTAGAATGGGCAAATTCATATAGACAGAAAGGAGAATAGAGGTTACCAGGTCTGGCGAGAGGGGGAATAAGGAGTTACTGTTTAATGAGTACAGAGTTTTTGTTTGGGATGATGAAAAAGTTCTAGAAATGGATAGTGGTGATGATTGCACAGCAATGAAAATATACTTAACATTAGTGAATTGTACACATTAAAATGGTTAAAATGGTAAATTTTATGTTATGTATATTTTACCACAATGAAAAAAAATGGAAGAAAAAGAGTTTTGAAGGTGTGAGGAATTTTTGGTTTTCTAGGCCACTTACCAACTTGTCAACTTGTTAATAATGAGTTATTTCCCCTAAAAACATTTCTTGAAAAAAGTAATAAACATTTTCACATCAACAGGTAACATATTTTGACAAACTTAGAGGAATTACACGAAGCTCCAGAAAACAGTCCTGGCAGTAAAACCAGTCCTGACTGGGTAGTATTATAGTTCTTATTCAATGGTTATTTAATCATCCTAAATTTATTTCTACAAGACATCTATTCCTACAAGACAGCCATTAAAAAAAAAAATCTCATTTACCAGGGAGGGACCAAGAACTCCCTTGATCAGGATGCCACAGGGATGGAAGACCTCTGAGACTGTATAACAGAATCAGCTCAGCAGACCACTGATTTTAGCCTCTTTTGCTCTTAACCTGATAGCATCCTACCTCTCTATGCCAGAGGTCACAATCTCAAATGTCTAAAGAAGCCAGAAGCCAGGCAAGGAACATAAATTAATGAAGCAAGCGGGATGAATCTGGGGAGAAGCAGGGAGACAGAGAAAGCTACAGCAGCCTGGAGTGTTTCTGTCACACCTACAGAGCACAGTCAATTGCTGCAAAGTGGTAATGCTAGCCCACTGTTGCCATACCTTCCGAATTTTTAAATGAGGCTGGAAATTCAGATTTTTCAACTTACTCTACAAGCTAAGCAAAACAGATCTGAGAAGCCCAAGTAGCCTACAGACCCCCCGTTTGTGCTTTCTGCTCCATGCATATCCTTCTCCAAGCCATGAAGGAAAATGGCAGGAAACAATACTTTACAGTTATGCATATCTCATTTTGCAATAAGGACTCCAATTCCCTAAGAGCAGGGCAGCAGGCAACATTCAAGGAACATAAAATAAAGAAACCAAAGGAGTGAACCAAAAAGGCAATTTACCTACTTAATATATGAAAAGTAAAAACCTGGGACTTCAAATAATCTACCAACTTTCAAAATGTCAGGAACTGAGATGAGGCTATTGTAACTGAACAATGCTGGAACAAAATATTACGCAGCTAGAATACAACTTTTCAAACTCTTTAAAGCCACCTTACTATAAATTACACGATAGGGAATATGATCCCAGTGATTCACAATAAACCTGTCCCCTATGGCACAACATGAAATGTCTGTTGTATCATTTTGGATCCCACTGTCTTGAATTCTACCTGATTTTTACAACTTTGGTCGATATGACAAATACAGAACTGCAAGTGCACGTACAAATTCCCAGATTCCAAGTGAAAAATTCTATTTGAGACAGAGAGAGAGAGAGAGAGAGAGAGAGAGAGAGAGAGAGGGAGGGAGGGAGAGAGAGAGAGAGAAAGAGAGAAAGAGAGAAAGAGAGAAAGAGAGAAAGAAAGAGAGAAAGAGAGAAAGAGAGAAAGAGAGAAAGAAAGAAAGAAAGAAAGAAAGAAAGAAAGAAAGAAAGAAAGAAAGAAAAGGAAAGAAGAAAAAAGAGAAAGAGAAAGAGAGAAAGAAAAAGAAAGAAAGAAGGGAAGAAGGAAAGAAAGAAAGGAAAGAAGGGAAAAAGAAATGCAACTGAAAAAGGGGAAAATATTTCGGAAAAAAAGTTGCTTTCTTGCAGTTTGACAGATACAGGAGCCAAGAATAGTGGAGGAGTAAAAGCTAATTTTTCTCTTTTCACAAAAAGACTAGCTACTCCCCTCCAAAGGTAATCCTTCCTCTGGCCAAGAAGAGTCAGAATTCTTCCTTAAACTTTATCCACTTAATTTATCCACAAACAATATCATTTCCTTCTACTAAAAACAAAATATATAGCAGGATCTAATTAGCATTACATGCTTATGTGCTAGGTACCAGGCTAAGCACATAACATGTATCATCTCATTTAATCCTCACAACTCTATGAAATAGCTACTTTTATCTCTGATCAAAGTAAACACGGCCCCTACCCTCATGAGGCTTATTTTCTAGTGGGAGAGGCAGACATTAAACAATCCCAACAAAGAATGCACAACTGCATTTATAACCAGAGTTAGAAAGGAGATGGGGAAGGCACTACTAACTCACGGAAAAAGCAAATTTGATCTTACCCAAGAAGGCATCTTTGTAGAAGTAACTATTGAGATCAAAGGCTAAACATGTTTTAACTAGGCGAAGTCTCCTGTCAGGGGTAAGAGCATGAGAAAAGGCCCTGTGATGGAAGGAAACACAAGGAGTTTGAGGTACAGAAAAAAGGCCAATGTGGCAAAAGCAGAGAGAACAAGGGGAAGCATGCTGTGCCGTCAGGGCAGAAGAAACAGGCCATCCAGGGCCCTGCTATTTACATTAGAAGTCTCCATCCTCAGAGCAACAAAAACCACTAAAATTATTAGGAGAAGGGGGGGATGATCAGATTTGTGGGTATTTTTATGCATTTTTTAAATCAAAAGAAAATAAAAAGATCTCCTCTCTTAGCAACTTTCAAATATACAGTACAGTATTGTTAACTCATCATGTTACATGTTAATCCCCAGGACTTACTTATCTCATAACTGGAAGTTTGTACCTTCTGACCACTTTCAATTATTTTGCCCACCCCCCACCTCTGGCAACCCCAATTTGTTCTCTGTAATCTGTAAGTGCTTCTTCTTCCTCCTCTTCCTCCTCTTCTTCCTCTTCCTCCTCTTCTCTTTCTCCTTCTTCCTCTCCTTCTTATTCTTCTTCCTCTCCTTCTCCTTCTTTTAGATTCCACACATAAGTGATATTACGCAACGTGTCTCTCATTGTCTGAGAACACACGGTATGTGCCTTTCTCTGTCTGACTTATTTCACTTAGCATAATGCCCTCAAGGTCCATCCATGTTGTCACAAAAGCAAGATTTCCTTCTTCTTTATGGCTGAATAATATTTAGTGTGTGTGTGTGTGTGTGTGTATCACTGTTTCTTTATCCTTTCAACTGTTGATGAACACAGGTTGTTCCCATGTCTTGGCCATTGTAAATAATGCTGCAATGAACATGGGGGTGCAGATATCTTTTTGACATAGTGATTCTGTTTCCTTTGGATAAGTACTCAGTCGTGAAATTGCTGGATAATACGGTAGTTCTATTTTCAATTTTTTTCAGTACTCTCCATACTGTTTTCCATAGTGGCTGCACCAATTTACATTCCCACCAACAGTGCAAAAGTGTTCCTTTTTCTCCACATCCTTGCCAACACTGATTTCTTATCTTTTTGATAACAGCCATTCTAATAGGTGTGAGATGATATCTCATTGTGATTTTGATTAGCTTCTCTCTGATTAGTGATGTTAAACGCTTTTTCATGTACCTGTTGGCCATTTGTATATCTTCTTTGGAAGATCTATTTAGATCCTCTGCCTATTTTTTAATTGGATTGTTTCAGTTTTTTCCATTGAGTTGTACGAGTTCTTTATCTACTTTAGATATTAACCCCTTATCAAATATATAACTTGCAAATATCTTCTCCCATTCAGTAGGTTGCCTTTTCATTTTGTTGATTATTTCCTTTGCTGTACAGAAGCTTTTTAGTTTAATATAGTCCTACTTGTTTCTTTTTGCTTTTTTTTTTTTTGCCTGTTTTTGGTGTCAAATCAAAAAAAAAAAAATCATTGCCAAGACCACTGTCAAGGAGCTTATCCCCTATGATTTCTTCTAGGAATTTTATGGTTTCGGATTTTATATTCAAGTCTTTAACCCATTCTGAATTGATTTCTTTGTGTATGGTAAGATAATGATCCAGTTTCATTGTTTTGCTTGTAGCTGTCCACCTTTCCCAACCTCATTTATTAAAGAAACTTTAACTCCATTGTATATTCTTGGCATCTTCCCCCATTGTATATTCTTGGCTCCTCTGTTACAAATTAATTGACCATGTATGCATGGGTTTATTTCTGGGCTCTCTACTTTGTTCCATTGATTGATGTGTCTGTTTTTAAGTCAATGCCATAATGTTTTGATTACTACAGCTTTGCAATATTGTTTGAAATCAGGAAGTGATTCCCCCAGATTGGTTATTCTTTCTCTACATTGCTTGGCTATTTGGGGTCTTTTGTAGTTTCATACAAATTTTAGGATTGTTTGTTCTATTTCTATGAAAAATGTCACTGGAATTTTGACAGGAATTACAATGCATCTCATATTTCTCTTCGGACTTTGCTTATGGTGAGTTTTGGTCACGTACATTTTTCAAAGGCAAATAAACCAACCTTCTGAGTTTAGGATTTTGAGTCATAATTTTAGAAAGGCTTTATAACTCTAAAGTTATAATTAAATTCTCCCATGATTTCACATTTTATGTTTAAATCTCTGACCAATCTGGAGTTTATCCAAATATACAATGTCAAGTATGGACCTAACACATTCTCTTTCCAGATGGCTACACAGTTATACCAGTACCAGTTATCAGAGTCCATCCTTACTCCCAACTGCTATGATACTGCTTTTTAGCATATCCTAAGTTGCTATATTTTCTATTTCTGAATTTTCAATTCCGTGCTATTAGTCTGTCAATTCATGCACCAGTATTACATTGCTCTAATTGAAACTTCATAGGATGTTTTAATCTGGAAGGGCTAGTCCCCCTCTCATTGCTCTTCTTTTTCAATGTTATTCAGGGTTCAATATGCACTTTACAATTAGTGCTTCTAGTATTTTCATTGAGATCACTTTAATTTGTAAATTAGTATGGGAGAATCAGCACTTTATGACGCTGAGATTTCCTATTCAAGAACATGGTATGTTTACATTCACATCTACTTTTGTGTTCTTCAGGAATATGGGGAGTAGACTGGAAGGAGGCCAGGTGGATAGGTTAGACTAATGTAGATTATTTCTGGTAATTGAAGAATACGGAAGGGATAAACTGGAGAAAGAATAGAGTGATAAGAGGGCATAGCAATATTTAATCACCTGGACAAGCCTGCCACAGGGGGAAGGAATGGTATAAAGAACAAAATCAAGTAAAAAGTGTTTTTCAAGAAAAAAGAAACTATCAACAATACAATTAGGATAAAAACATTTTCAAATAAATCCATTAGATTTAGTGATATGGAAGTCATTAGTGATCTTAGTAAGATCTATTGTGGGGAGACTTATAAGGCTGGAAGCCACAGTGGGACTTCCATTCCAGTATGGACAAACATAATTAGTTTGCTCTAATTTGATCCTAAAAGGGTCTTCCTGAAGTCAAAATGCCACTAAATTTGGAATATAACTGTAAGTTATTATTCCTAAAATGGAGTTCAAACATAGTCTTGGAAGAGGGTTCTTGAATAATTCATGCAAAGAATGCATGGATCCAGAAAATACTGCCAATAGAAGGAAATATCAGAAACCAGAGTAGGAAATAACAGCTACAGAGCAAAGGGGGGCAAACATGAAGCAAATTTTCTCCAAAGCAAACTAAGCTATAACTTCACAGAACGATTTGGCTTGGAGTTAGGTCCTGCTAACATTCTAAAAAGCACAGCTGGAGATCCAGATAAAATAGGTAACTCCTTAAATAGGATGCACAGAACAAGCCCTGGCTGCTCAGAAATACTTCCTTCTGCATCTTTTCAAGATATCACTCTCTCCCTCCCTCTACTTGATCTCCAAATCCTAATTGTGGCTTCTCTTTTGGATAGTCCCAGTAGAAGCATACAGACTTCCCTGGTGGCGCAGGGTTTGAGAGTCCACCGGCTGATGCAGGGGACGCGCGTTCGTGCCCCGGTCCGGGAGGATCCCATGTGCCGCGGAGCGGCTGGGCCCGTGAGCCATGGCCGCTGAGCCTGCGCGTCCAGAGCCTGTGCTCCGCAGGCCACAGCAGTGAGAGGCCCGCGTACCGCAAAAAAAAAAAAAAAAAAAAAAAAAAAGAAGCATAGAGACTTCCCTGGTAGGAAAGTAAGGATACTGGTAGTAAAGTTAGGGTTAGAATTATTCCTAATTCTTTCCTAATATTCAGACAGAATAGTACACAGGATCTAGCTTCAAGGAGATACCAAGAGGGGCCAGAAAACAGAGGAGTCAAAACAAAACAAAACAAAACACAACAAGAGGAGTCAATAAAATAGTAACAATGCCTTGGACAGATCCAAACTGCCTTGGTCAGATCCAAACCGGGGCTGAACAGGCCCGAAGGAGAATATTCCATGGGAAACTCCAGAAACCTGGGACTGTGTGAAGCTGGAGAATACACACAGAACGAAGCAAAGCGTTCAAGGGACATATCATAGAATCTTAAGGGGAGACCTTAGATGTCATCTAGCTCAGAAAGGATGCTTTAAAAGAAGAAGGGTGATTTTACATTACAATTTTATCACTCATATTTGAGCCAAACAAAACTAACACTCTCAAATGGAACTGATTACTGAGAACTTTCTAGGTTTAAAGAAAAAAAATTATTATAGTTCTGCAGAATTCTTCAGAACAGAAAGAACTTTCAAGCCCACGTGAGTTGATTTGCATGCCAAAACCAATCTGCAATATGGAAAAATATGGTAAGTGAAATAAACCAATATCTTTTGACCTTTCATTTTAACACAAATTTGGACCAAGAATGGAAACAAAAAAATCATGGCAGTAAAATGCAGAAGTTCCAGGTCCCTTCTACCACTTACCAGCTGCTTGAACAGGGGAACATCCACCGTGACAGTGTTATACCTAAAGCCCTGGTGAGCTCTCCTTTAGGTATAAGATCCTTGTCCATAAAAAGAGGATACTCTCAAATAAGAATTATTATCTTCTTTGCTTGCTAAAGATACCAGGCAGGATCAGTAGATTCAACTAAAATCATTAAGGTAAAGGTAGAAGAGAAGGAAAAAAGGGTCTCTGGAATAGAAAAGGCAATTAACAGCTCTTCACTGCAACTACATCGAAGAGGCGGAGTATAATTTTCCTTAGGTTGTTCTACACCGTTTCATGCCCACACACTGCAGCCCCACTCCAATGTTCAGCTTAACGTGGTGGTGTTCAAATATACTGGGGTCAACTAAGGAAATGTAATGCTTCTAAATTATGCTGTGGAACTAGTGCCACTGGTTGTTCATTCTGCCATCAGCCTTAAGTGGTAGAATTTTAAGAAGGTACTGCGTCAGAGAAAGGCGTTCACTTGGTAAAATCTACTCCCTAATATTAATTTTCTGTACAAGGTTGTTGCAAAAGAAAAAAACAAGAGCTGTTTCAGTTTAATCTGCATTCCTCTTTTTTTTTTGAAACCAGCGGGAAGTAACAGAGGATACTAAAGGATGTGGTGGCTATTCTAGGGGGCAAAGTTTTTATTTCTTTACAGAATTAGAATTGTTAGTTCTTACCAGGGCAGCAAGGAATAAATCACATATTAGTACATTACGGTGACAGTTTATTCTATTTACTGTTACTGGGGGGAATACATTTTATTCCTACGGTAAAGTGACAGAACTCTCTCCCAGGCATGTGCCTAAACCTTATTTCAAGAAAAAGAATTTGTAAGCACAGGATTCTACCAACTTACAGCAGGCTGAGTGGGGGCACAGGAGCCAAGAAATGGGAAACAAACAGGAAAGAAACTGGGCACAGGCATTTCAGGCTAATAAATATAACAGCAATCTAGAAGATGAACGGTTCATGTTGTTTGTGATTACAGACTTATTATTCCTCTAAGTGCAAAGGCTATCCAATAAGTCATATCCGGGTTGATTTATTAGCAAGGTACTTTCACCAGATAATAAATTAGAATGTAATTAAAGTGCATTCTGTCTGTTTATCATGGACTAAGATAGCTCACTATAATTCTCAATTATCTGCATGAACACACAACATGACAGGCATGGTGAGTAAACCTTTCAGCAAAGGGCAAAAAACATCTTAGGAATGCACTAAAATTGCTAGATTCTTCTCTAGTCCTTTTAAAAATTTGTTTCCAATTTGATGAATTATGTGAATGGAACCAAATTAATTCGGTACTTGCTTTCATACAGTAAGTCATACAGTAAGTTTAGACTCATAAGTCTCCAAACTTCTTAGTTTGCTGGTAATTTGCTAAGGGCAGTGACTAAACCATGAAAGAAATCAAAGAAAACAAAATTGAATATTTACTGCAAACCTCTGCTAGGTGGAAAAACTTAAGCACAGAGAAAACAGAAAAATCACAAAGGAAAAAACATATATGAACATTTAAAATTTAAAAATGTGTTTAAAAAAGCATCTGTAGCATATAAGATAATAAATTCACTATATAAAAATCTCATAAGTATTAATAACAAGAAACTTAGACCATGAGAAATAAAGGAGCAAAACATACAAAGAGAAACAAACAGAAACATAAAAAACAATTCTGAGTAAATTAAATTTAAATCAGGGTAATATTTTTCTATCTATCTAATTAGTAAAAAGTCTTTTTTTAAATGATAATGACCAATATTGGCAAAAATATAGCGCCACTTATACTCTCATACATTATTTCTTATAATAAATTGATCAGAACTCTTCAAAATTACAACTTGTTTTGAATTAAACAGTATAAAAATATTTCTAATGTTTTAGTTCAGTACTCCCACATCATGGAATCTATCTAATAAACAAAAATATTTATCACAGCTTCACTTACCAGTAATAAAAATCTGAAACAACAAAAATCCAACAACAGAGTAAAGACACAATGTAAAATATGATATAATCATGGATGGAATATTATGTGACTCTTTTAAATGATGGTTATGAAAACTAAGTAGAAAAGGCTAGAAAACTGTATATGTAAGGTGATCACGTTTAAATTAAAAATATGCACATTAAAGAAGACTAGGAAAGAAAATACCAAAATGATAATCATGTTAAGCTGGTATGGTACTCTGAACAATTGCCCCCACCACCACACCACACTCCAAAGATGTCCAGGTCCTAAATGCCTGGAACATGTGACTGCTACTTTACTTGGCAATAGGGACTTTGCAGATGTGATTAAAGATTTTGAGATGAGGAGACTGTCCTGGATTACCTGGATGGGCCCAACACAATCACAGGGGTCCTTATAAGAGGGAGTCAGAAGGGTCGAGTCAGAAAAGGAGATGTGACAACAGAAGCACAGGTTGGAATGATGTGACCACAGGTCAAGGAAAATGGGCAGTCTCCAGAAGTTGGAAAAGATAAGAAATGGATTTTCCCTAGAGCCTCCAGAAGGAACTCAGCTCTGCTGACACCTTGATTTTATCCCCATGAGAGTCATTTCTGACTTCTGACCTCCAAAAGCGTTAGATAATAAACTTGTGTTGTTTTAAGCCACTTAATTTGTGGTAATTTGTTACAACAACAGGAAACTCATAAATGGTAAGATCGCCCTTTCTAAACTTTCTGTAATGTTCAAATTACAGAATTCTATTGATGCGTTCTAATATACAAATTTAGCTAAAATTTAAGATTCTAGATGAAAACTTACTCTGCTGTAGTGGTTCCCAACCCTGGCTGCATATCAGTACAGACATACCTCAGAGACATTACAGGTTCGGTTCCAGACCATCAGAATAAAGTGAATATCGCAATAAAGCAAGTCACAGGAATTTTTTGGTATCCCAGTGCAAATAAAAGTTATGTTTACACTATACTTAGTCTATTAAGTGTGCAGTAGCATTATGTCTAAAACAACAATGTACATACCTTAATTAAATAATACTGTATTGCTAAAAAATGCTAACCATCACCTGAACCTTCAGTGAGTCATAATCTTTTTGCAATAGTAATATCAAAGCTCATTGATCACAGATCACCATAACAAATATAATAATAATGAAAAAGTTTGAAATATTGTGAGAATTACCAAAATGTGACACAGAGATGCAAAGTGAGCAAATGTTACTGGAAAAATGGTGCCAACAGACTTGCAGGGTTGCCACAAACCTTCAGTTTGTTAAAAAAATGCGGTATCTATAAAGCACAATAAAGCAAAGAACAATAAAACGAGTATGCTTATATCAAATAATCGGCTTTAAGGAAAAAAAAAAAAAACCAATGCCATGCTTTCTCCCCAGTCCCAGAGATTCTGATTTAACTTTTGTTAGGCTCAAACATCAGCGCTTTTTAAAAGCCCTACACACTACTGTGCAGCCAGGGTTGAGAATCACTGCTCTAGTATATCAGCTCACGACTGACAAGTTTCCCTAACCCCAAACAGGAATGTATACCACTCTAAAACTGCATTTCTTTCAAGAATTCTGCAAATGAAAACACTCAACGACAGTTTGGCTTAAGACTGGAAGCTGTGACCTAGTTTAACTGACATTGTCAAAGGAAAAGAAAAGAAAAAATAAGGTCACTCTTCTTCCTCAATGTTTTTCATTTTTGTAGTTCAAAGGACTCTTTAGAGACACTGTGCTCCAAGAAAAAGGTTCTTATTAGCTGTTACACTGAGGCCCCATATTTAAATAAGAGTAATTCATAACAAGAATTGTTCTTCCTTTGCTTTTCTATTGACAATTGACTTAGATTCCTAAAACTATGTAAGATATTTAGTCTTTGAATTTTTATGGTATGATTTAGAAATAGTATAGACTCGCCAAGTCTGTCAAATTCCACAGATAATGTATTCTTCAAAGTCATATTTTCCCTCTATTTTCCAGGTAGCAAGCTTACTTATTAAAAAACAAGACAAAACACACACACTTTAGTATGTTTGTGAGCAAATGTATAGAGCTTTCAAATGTGAGATTCTCAGCTAGAAAAATCACTGACAAAGTCTTACGCATCTCTTGGTCAACTCATAGCAGCAATATCCACATGTGAGAGACATCGTTATCAACCAAGTGTGTCCAAAGGTTGATCTCCATAGCAACTGTAACTCTGCCAAATGCAGCGTTTAAGGCATCAGAGTTAACACCACATGCACACAAAGTGTTGGTATATGTAGTCTGGACTGTTGCTGTAGAAACCTAAAACCAAGTCTCTGACAACCTTGGATAAAATGAAAACAACAACAGAAGGGTCCTTGAGTACTCAGCCATATACTACTTTGCTTTCAAGCAGGACAATGCCATTCTAAACACCACATAGTAGTCTTGATATCACTAAAGGAAAATCTTCTATAAAAATATTATTTAATGATGTCATGTATCTGTTTAACATTAGGAACTACTCTGTATTCCCTAAAAGATTGTCCCTCCCACCCTGGGCTCAGATGAATGTTCAAAAGCTCACCCCAACAGAGTACTGTCACCTCCTCCTGGCCTCAGCCAGAGCCAGTTCCGCACCCTGGCAAGCTAGTGAGGTACCAAGTTTTGCTGCCGCCACCATGATAACTACAACAGATAGAAACAAGCTTATTCGAAAACAATTTTGCAAAAAAGAATAAAGTAGGAAAAATCACTCTATCTGATGTTAAGTCTTACTATACAGCCATCATAATCAAGACAGTGCGGTACTGGCAAAAGAACAGAAACATAGATCAATGGAACAGATAACCCAGAAATGGATCAATACAAATGCACCAAATGATTTTTTTTTTTTAAGAAGATGTTGGGGGTCGGAGTTTATTAATTTATATATTTATTTTTGCTGTGTTGGGTCTTCGTTTCTGTGCGAGGGCTTTCTCTAGTTGTGGCAAACAGGGGCCACTCTTCATTGCGGTTCGCGGGCCTCTCACTATCGTGGCCTCTCTTGTTGCGGAGGACAGGCTCCAGATGCGCAGGTTCAATAGCTGTGGCTCACAGGCCTAGTTGCTCCGCAGCATATGGGATCCTCCCAGACCAGGGCTCAAACCCATGTCCCCTGCATTAGCAGGCAGATTCTCAACCACTGTGCCACCAGGGAAGCCTGCATCAACTAATTTTTGTTTGTTTGTTTGTTTGTTTTTGCATCAACTGATTTTTGATAAAGGTGTAAAATCAGTTCAATGGAGAAAGGAGAGTCTTTCAAACAAATTATTCTGGAACAACTGGACATCCATAGGCCAAATAATAATACTGAACCTTGACTTAAAACTCATGCTATATACAAAAGTGGGTGCAAAATAAATCATGAATTTAAACGTAAAACACGAAACAACAAAGCTTTTAGATGAAAACACAGGAGAACATTTTGGGACCCAGGGCTAGGAAAAGAGCACTTAGATATCACATCAAAAACCTGATCCATAAAAGAAAAGAAAATCAATAATTCAAGTTCATCAAAATTGAAAACTTTTGCTTTGTGAAAGACCCCATTAGCAAGATAAAAAGATGAGCCACAGACTGGAAGAAAATATTTGCAAATCACATACCTAAAGGACTTGTATCCATAGTGTATTAAGAACTCTCTGAACTAAACAGTAAGAAAACAATTTATTTGAATATGGGCAAAAAGACCTGAACAGACACTTCACCAAGAAGTTAAGATACTAAGATGGCAAGTTAGCACATGAAAAAATGCTCAAAATCATCAGTCATTAAGGAAATGCAAATTAAAACGAAGATGAGACATTACTACACACCTATTAGAATAGTTAAAATAAAAAATACTGACAATACCAAATGCTGGCAAGGATGTGGAGGAACTGGATTTCTCATATTTATATATACATTTACCACACAATCTAACAATCACACTCCTGAGCATTTATCTTCGAGAAATGAAAACTTATGTTCACATAAAAACCTATGTGTGTTCACTGCAGCTTTATTTGTAATAGACAAAACTGGGGAGGGAAAAAACCCAATGGTCTTATGGTAAATGGATAAACTATGGCACATTGATAAAATGGAATACTAATCAGCAATAAAAGGGAATAAACTATTGACACACACGACAACTTCGGTGGATCACGAGAACACTGCTGAGTGAAAATAGCCAATCTCAAAAAGTTACATACTATATGATTCCATTTCAAAATTACAAACATATAGAAATGGAGATCAGATCAATGAATGCCCAGGGTGAGGAAAGAGGTGAGGCTGAGAATATAAACAGGTACCACTAGGAAGTTTCTTCATGGTGATGGAACAGATGTATAACTTGGCTGTGATGGTTACACAAATCTGTACATGTGATCAGTTTACAGAACACACACACAGGCACACACACAACTGAATGCATGTAAAAATTGGTAAAATCCAAATAACATCTGTAGTTAACAGTATTGTACCAATGTCAATTTCCTGGTTTTAATAATGTTCTATAAATATGCAAGATGTTACCCTTGTGGAAAGCTGGATAACAGGGACAAGGGACATCTCTATACTATTTTTGAACTTCCTGTGACTCTATTATTTCAAAACAAAAAAGTAAAAAAACCCAAAACTTATATTCACCAAAAAGCCATGATAAAATTTAAAACTGGGGGAAAAAAAATACAACATTTGAGAAAAAGTAAAACCCTTAATATACAAAGAGCTCTTATTTGTCACTAAGTAGATTAAATGCAATTAATAATGAGCAAAAGATATAGACAACTCACAAAAGAATAAAATTGGCAAATAAACATAATAAAAAAGACTCAATCTCACTAGTATTAAAATTTTTTCAACATAAAACAAGATATTTTTAGCACCTATAAAATTGGCAAAATTTTCCAATATCCAAGGTTGGCAAGAACAAGGAAAACAGGTGCTCCTATATAATACTATGGATAGAAACTAAAATATGAAAATATTTTCAAAAAAAGATACACATACCCTGATTCCCTATAATTCAAATCTAGGAATTATCCCAAGGAAATAAACAAGCATGCAATGACATACACGTAAATTTCTTCATAGTACTATCTACAACAGTGAAAAATTTAGGGGAAAAAATGTCCAACAAAAGAGGATAATGAATTATACTATGGTATATCCATACAATGGAATATCATGTAGTTACGGTATATCTATACAATGGAATATCATGTAGTTTTAAATTATGTTTATTTAATATTAAAAGCAATTCTCTATATAGTGCTATGAGAGAAAGGCAAGAAACAAAAATACACACATGGGACAAACTCATTTTTACAGTCTTGCAGCTATATACCAAAATATTAACAGTAGCTATCTCTGAGTGGTAAGATTATGGGTACTTTTTGAATAAATCTCTGTATTGTCTCATTTTATATAAAAATGAGAAGATTTTTAAATCAAATAACACATACTAAAGAAGGCTCTTTCGACTACAGATTTTTATATATTATAATGCTAAAACCCTACTTGATATTTTAGTTTCACAGAAACAAAAAACCACCCTGCCTAGTACAGCAACATTTGCTTTTTCTTTATGATTCCTCCAGGTTCCTGAAAAGATGCCCTTCATTTCTAGTCTAAAAACAAACAAAACTTGATAAGATTTGCTTTAAAAAACAGTCCATGCAACCCAAGGAATGTTTATGCCCATTCCCCATGAAGTTGATAATCTCTACATCTCTACTTATATCTAATTGTAAATGGCAACGAGTACAGATTTAGATATTTTTAAATAGACAGTTTATTAAAACATACTGATAAGTGTACCCTATAATAAATATAGTAAAAGAAAGATAGACAGGAAAAAGAGAAAAGTGAATACAATGACAAGAATGATAACAACATCTTCTTTAACATGATCTTGAGAAACAGAAGCACCTTAGCTCTAAGGATAAGGAAGAAGGAAAGTTTTTCCTCTTTAGTTTGGTAATTTGTATCAAGCTCAGAATCTCTGAAAGCTTATTTGATGCTCTGTAGTTAACAAGGCTTATTATGTGTTGAAAGCTAAGGTTTCTCTATTAGAGACACATGGCTCCTTTGAGCATGTTCTTTCCCTCAGTTAAACTGCTTCAAGTGTCTAAGCTTAAAAATGTAATATTGCTGCTTTGATAGTGAATATCTCAGATGGCATCACTTTCTCTATTCCCTTCCAGCATTTAAAAAACTTTTTTGTTTTTGTTTTATAGGCCTGAAGTAATGGGACTTACAATATGCCGAAATCATCAAGAGGTTTTCCCTGGCTCATTAAGTTAAAATTCTCCCACATAGTTAACTGCTGATTTTCACTCAAAATTACCATGATATTAACTCTGCTCTTCCTGACTTCCACACTTTAAACTCTGTATGTTTATATCGAGTTTCCTCAAGAACGCCCTCAGTTCTCTGAGAAAAGGAAGTCCTTTTACCTCAACACACCCCTCACTGTTTTTTGTTTTGTTTTGGTTTGTTTTTTTTGCGGTACGCGCCCCTCACTGTTGTGGCCTCTCCCATTGCGGAGCACAGGTTCCGGACGCGCAAGCTCAGCGGCCATGGCTCACGGGCCGAGCCGCTCCGCGGCATGTGGGATCTTCCCAGACCGAGGCACGAACCCGTGTCCCCTGCATTGGCAGGCGGACTCTCAACCACTGCGCCACTAGGGAAGTCCCTCCCTCACTGTTTTAATATATAGTAGATGGTCAATAAATATCGGTTGGCAACACGTCCATGTCTTTCAATTCCCCTCCTTAATTGATACTATTTTTCCCCCCCAAGCCTTAGCTATTATTGCTCCTCCATTCCCTCTGCCTTACTTATAGGGACAGAACCACAAAGCAGAAGCTGAAGACAGGGACTTGGAAGGGCATTGTTTTCTCTTTGTCTCCCTTCAGAAACTTGTTTAAACATTTTAAAAGAGAATAAAACTAAATTTATACCTTTGGCACATGTCTTTGAAAGTAAAACAACCATCATTTAACAAATAAGCTTCCTTTATTGGAGAACAGTCTAAGGGAAAAGCTGAGGGAATACCCCTTGTGCACTAATGGTTTTAGAGGATTGCTTTCCTCTAAAAGCATATGAACTCCATCAGTCTTGGTCCCCAGTGCTCCGAAACTCTGCACTCATGACTTGTGAGAGCCTTCATGAATTCAAATATATTTTTACCAATCATGTGACTTCTATCTATCCAAGAGAATTTTTCAGTGCCAGAAAAGTTTATGATTAGGGGTCCATTCTTTTAAGAATATTTATACTGCCTAAATAACTCCAGATGTTTTGCTTTGGTTTTTGGTTAAGGGGTGGAGGCAGGAGGGCAGGAATCAAAATGAAGACCCTCCCAATTAGAAATGTTTGCCATTCCATCCTAAATGAGCTCTTTCTTATATTTCTGCTTGGAAGTCCCAGAATTTAAACTTATGACACTCATGTGTAATGCCAAAATATGAGGATTTAGATAGGACTGTTACTTTAAAAAAATGGTTTGTGGATAGCTTACATCTAAATTATTTTTACAAATCACAATCATATGAAGCAGAGATTGCTTCCTGCATTTGTAATTAATTTGCCAACAGTATGAAGCACTCTTTACAGTCAGCTGTTTTTGATAGAGGAGCAAATTATGGAATGACAAACTCCATATTTTTTGAGAATTTGTGCACCTGCTGATTAGAATTTATTCTCAAATTCTATCTAAACCTACAATGTCTTAAAGTTAATATATTTTCATACTATATATTAAGTATAGTCAAAACTGTCTGAAACATTCTGAACATCACTAGACTCATAAGGAATTTAATTTTGCTCTTTCTGTCTTCAAGAACGTATATGCCAATCCCATGGAAGATTTCAAAATAAAAGGATGTAACAGCATCTCGTGGTAATCCATTCCTAAAAAATGTTATATCTAGGAAGAAGTTTCCCTACCTAACTGTAACCAATTCTGCTATAATTTAAGTGCATTCTCCCTTCTCTGTCTTCAGGAAGAGTTGATCACTATCTTCAACTATGATATTCTAGGCTATGAAGAATAATATGTAAGATAAACACCATGATCTAATTAAAGTAATGAGTAAGGCAAAGGTCAGGAAAAGGCCTCTGGTTAGGAAAGGTTTTGCTTTATTCAATTCAATTCTGTGAGTACTTACTGAAGGCTTTCTGTGTCAAGTATATGCCAGGCAATATGAATATACAGACAAAATCATCTCCTTTGAAAAGTTCACAGTCTTAGAAATACTTATACCTAAATTAGAGGTCCAAAATAAAGGATCCACAGAAGCCAATTAATCCATGAAATGGCCAGCTGTAACTGAAGCATCTCAAATGGTGAAGTGGAGAACACAAGGCCAATCTTTTTTCTTTCCAGCTTTATTGTGGAATAATTGACAAATATAACTGTATACATTTAAAGCATACAACACATGCCCAGTCTAACGCAGCCACCACTTGACATGAGCAGATTAAGACCATGGAGAATGCAAGCTCAATAGCATCACAGCTTCCAATTTTTTGAAGAGAATGAAAGTTAGAGGAATGAGCAAAATATTTAACCTGGAGAAAGTCAGGGAATGCTTAGCAAAAGAGCTAACACTTGAGTCCTAAAGGTGAAGCAATGCTTACCAGGTATGAATATAGATGATTTATCTCCTATGGCCACAGCTTAGGGTGGAAAGCGGGGAGTGGCAGAAGTGACTAGAGAAGAAGGAAGGGATGTTTTGCCATGCACAGGCCAAACTGTATCCTACAGAACATGGGAAGCTACTAAAGAGTCTGTGACTCCACATCGTAGAAGGGTACAATTTATCAATCTGTAGTAAGCTTTACCAAAATGCTATCCAGTGAGAGGTCAAGATTTGATAGGCATATAAAGAAGCAGGCACCTTGCTCATAATCCATAAAGCTAGAGTGGGCATCACTGTACCTAAATACTTGTCTTAGGCCTCCAACTACTGTGATGTCTAAGTGCCCATATGGTTCCAGTAGCAGCAATGACTGCTTAAACAGCAGCCAATTTACCCATGGAAAAGAGTATACCAAACCCAAAAAGAAAGTTTTGGGAGATCTACCATCCCCAGATGTTTCCCCTTTACTCTTGGCAAGGGTTTAAAAAAAAAAAAAAAAAGATAATACCTTAGTCGTTGCTAAAATGACCTAAAGTTAGCAAAACATCTTGACATATATTATCCTCTCCCATCTAAGAGATCCTCGGCTCCCTATTTTCTACTTTGGGTTTATAACACACCCACAGCAACCAACTGTATTCATATTTTGAACTCTTTTCTTTATACTAAACTACTTTGAATTCAAGAGTACTAAAATCTAATTCAGGGCCACAGGTTAACCAGCACCCCTTTCTTCATCCTCCTAACCCATTTTAGTCATCATCTTAACCCATTGGTCAATCTTATTTTACCTGCAATTCAGTAATGAAAATATAATCAACTCTAACCCAAAATTAATCTGCATTTTGCTTCAGAAAGGATGTTTGTTTTTGCCAGGGACGTTTCCTATTCTCCACTGAGAAACAGGGAAAGAAAACTATGTTGTCCTCTAAGCCTTTCATTCAAGCCTCACAACAGGATAGGTATTATTATTCCACAAGATCGCTATTATTATTCTCATTTTCAATGATGAGAAAACTGAAGCTCTGAGTAGTCAACTTGTCCAACAGCAGCTGGTAAATGACATAAGCCAGGTCTGAACAGGTCAATCTGCTTCCAATACTATGTTCTTTCCACTATACTACATAGCTTCAACTGCTGTTTCTAATAATAACAGTCATAATACTCCACTTCCACCTTATATTTGTACAGTGCGGTATACCTTTCAAATCATTTTCATCTGTAATATTTTTCTGGGTTCCTAAAACTATCCTTCAAGCAACTTAGGCAAAGGAAAACAACAACAACAAAAATAACCTAATATCACAGAGAAGGGATTATTGGGCACAAACAACAGCTAATAACAGCAGCTATGTTTATCGAGCACTTGAGCTAAACATTTTACAGTGTTGTCTCATGTAATTCTCATTACAATCCTGTGAAACAAGAATAATAACAATCTCATCTCTTTTACAGATGAGGTAACAAGGCTCAAAAAATTCTGTAGTTCACACAGCTAGGAAACAGCAGTACCCCGAACTTGGAATTCAAGTTCGGGTACTGGTTAGCTCACAAGCCCATGTTCTTCCCTACAACCTCAGCCAGTACTGCCTCCCTCCCTCACGGTGCTCCTCATAGAATATTATGCTTTCACTGTAATTAAGTTAAACTAAAATTAGTTGGAGTTCCAAGTTAAAATCTGTATGCATTCCCCAACCCACTATTAAATAAAAGTGGTAGAAGCAGCAAACAGGTGGCAGGATAATATCGACCCGGAATTTAAAAGAAATTCTTCACTGGAAAACCGACATGTAGATAATCAGAAACTCAATATTTTGGAGGGAAATCAAACCATCAAGCTCCCAGGACTGCCCTCTTATGGGGCAAGAAACATTACCCTGACCATTTAACAAATGAACATATTATTCTAACATACATTCAATATCAAGAAATTTTTTTTTAACATATCCTATGCAGTAGTTAAAGTTATCAAGGATGGAAAAGATCCATTCCAGTTTTTTTTCTAAGTTGCCCAGGTACATCCATAAGTATTTTTAAAATTAGGTTAAAATACTGGGGCCAGGACCACTAACCTCTAGATGTTCATTTCTGGGGCTCCTTTCTATGTACTCATAAAATTATACCAGGCACACTTTATTGTCATATAGTCATACTTGTTTTTAATCATGGGTACTATGGAATAAAAAGTACATGAAAAAATAAATAATATTTAAAAATAATAGAACTACATAAAAATGCTTTTAAATAAAAGCTTTGTTAGTATTAGTCCTGTGAAACTGACACTCCTTTAAATACACAGTAACATAAAAGAAATAACCTAAAGTTAGAAAGAAATGTTGATGAAGATTTGTGAAACCATTTTTATTGAGGATAAAATAAATTTCATTTATTTGGTGATATTTAACCATTTAAGATATAGAAAGCACCTGTCACAAAGCCCTGTAATTCACCAGGGATCGAATCCATGTTTTTTAGGACAATAAACTGGAACAGTGAAAAACTAAGAGAGTATTAAAATTTCAATTAAGACATTGGCAGTGAAAAAAGAAAAGTGAAATTATGCATACTGAAAATTAAGAGAAAAAGCTTTAAGAGAAGTTTGGAGATACAATATGATACTGTTGGGAAATAGATTTTTTTCTTGAGAAACAAAAATTTGTACAAACACAAAGTAGACACTGGCAGTAAGGGTGGGAAGAAAAATGAATAAGTGACTAAAACCATTATGTATGCACAAACTTGGAAATCTCAGGGAAAATTCAGCAACTCTTGAATTTTCTCTCTCAGTACCTCTCCTTCACTTCCAACACTAATAAATAAATAGCACAACTCCAATGATCGGAGTATCCCTGGAGAATAATAAACCATGCAGGTATTATTATTTTAAAAATATTAACATCACCAATTTGGAATAATACAACTAGAAACTTCCAGAACATTTTTGAAGATTCTCTTCCATTTTACCTTCAATTTTTCAAATTTGGCTTTTTAAAAAAACAAGTTGAATTTTTATTCAAATACTCCTTTCTTAATAAGAACACATTTTAATAGTCTAGTGGTTGCACACGGGCTTTATTTTCCTTTAAAAGAATTTCAATGACCTACTCTACCCTTCTTCCACCTGGTAATTTGTACTCCAGCACAGAGGAGAAAGCCAAGATATAATTGACAACCTAGGACATAGTACATTGACTCTTGAGCAACACAGGTTTGAACTGCACTTATATGCAGTTCCACGTATATGCAGATCTTTTCTTCAATAGTAAATACTTCAGTATTACACAATAGTTGGCTGGTTGAATCAGCAGATGCAGAACCACATACTATATACAGAAAGGGACTATAAATTATCTGTGGTGTTTCAACTGTGGGGAGGGTGGGCACTCCTAACCCCTACATTGTTCAAGGATCAACTGCTTTTCAAAAAGTCATCTTCCTTTCTATGGAGTCCGCTTATTAACAGTGTTTTAAGTTCAGAGAAGAAAGAGGAATTCTATTCTACATAGGCACATAAGAAATATTTAAACTATAAACCACCACCTATCCCAAACAAACCAAAGGAATCTCATTAATGTCCCACACAAACTATCTTAGGAAGGGAGGAGTATTTCCCCATCCCAAGCCCCCTACAAGCAAAGACACACCAATGCAGAGAGAGATCATTTCTCAAGTGATTCACAGGCATTTATAAGGTGGCATATTGAAGAACACCAACGTGAAGACCAACGTACCTTCTGCTCCAGCAGGGCCTTTATTTATGGAGGAGTTGTGAAGTGACAAGTGCAAAAACCACATCTATTTTATTCATCCACTAGCTCGCATACTACCCTGCATAGGCATTCAAGAAATATGTCTGAGTAAAATGCCATTCAAGGATAGCAAGAGAGAAAAAGAATACAGCTGATGTAGACTCTTTATTTCCTTAAACTATAGACAGATATATTGAGAATTATCTACATTTAGTATAAGAATCTTAATGTATAAGGAGGCAACTCTGCCAATGCAGAGACTGAATACTATGGAAGGTCATTAAGAATCAAGTGCTGATCAGTCCACATACAGAACCAAGACAATGAAAGTGATGGTCTGGACAAGACTAGAAGTGAGACAATTCCCACCTGGTGGGACTTTCTTAGTTCATTGCCTTACAAAGTTGGAAGGTAGATATTAGAGCTACAAAATATCAGTTTATTACATATGTGATCATGCTTATTTTATATGTGAATAATATATATATATTTTATATGTTTGTTTTGCATGTAACCATATTCTGGAGTATGGATTATCACTCTCAATGTAGCCTTGTGTTTATTTTTTTACTTTGGAACTCAGTGCTTTGTATTTACAGAAGAAAAATAATAAAGGAAAAGTCTAAAACTAAAAAAAAAAAAAAAGCCCTGTAATTATTAAACACTATAAAGAATATGCTCATGCAAATTACCAATGCTTGAAAAATTCAAAACACTACTGCTAAGTTTTTAGAATATGATATAATATTCACTAGAAGTATCTCTAGCCTCACAATTGTGGAAACAAAACCAATTCAGTTTGCTAAAAAAAAAATCTCTGGAGCAAATGAAATAAACTTCCAAGGAGATTCCAAGAGAATGGTAATTTTTAAAGCTATTTTAAAATATCTGTTAAAATGAAGTTTCAGTGCACAAAAATAGAAAAAAATGAAAGGCTTTGAGAAGACTTTGGTGAGTCACAGGAAGAAAAGCAAATCCAGCTGCACTCCATAAACTAAAGATTTGTATCTAGAACTTCGGATAAGTATTAAATCAGAAACAACTATCTGAATAGTTAACATCTAGTACCCATTTTTAAAATCTACTCTAGGGTAGCTATTCTTGGGAAAACATTCGTTAAACTCTTAAAACCACAAACACAGATAAATAAATTTTGGTAACTAAAGAACGTCCAAGGTGTGTAAAACACGTACACACACACAAGAAGATTCTGAATCCTACAGAATAAAGAAGGAACAATTATAGAATACAATATTGATGAAAAGCATTTGGCAATACAGCAGTAATGAGCAATATGAGAAGAGAGATGTGGATGTCTGAATCCTAATTCATTAGAATCTAACCACAAAGAATTAAGTATTATAGCACTTAAGAACCTACAACCAACTTATCTTTATTAACTGGGCCCAGAATTAAGAACACAGACTAGTCAGTATTCCTCAACCTTGAGTAACATTTGGAATATTTTTAAAGGGTAAAAATTCAGTCATCCAGTATTGCCTTAAATGATTTTTATTAAAATGTTATTTAAATATGTATTAATATAAAAATTATAAACACTGTATGGTTACGGTTCTTAAACAACTAAAATAAATAAAATTACAAATTGAATACAAAACTTATTCAAAGTGGCATTAATTTACTATGACAGGTGATGGTACTTGACTTAAACTAAATTGCAATTCCCAGTAATGAAAATGGTTCTGACCGTCTGGGGCGGTTCTTTGGAATAAGGGGATCCTATGGTAAAGATGCTATTCTCTCACCACTATTCTCTATTCGAACTATATGAAACTTTTATTTATTTAACACACTGCTTTTACCAGGCCTCCTGACTGGGCCCACAAGATTCTCTCTTAACTCTTGACACAAGAAAAAGATTGGTGAGGAGCATACCACAATCATTACTAATCACTTTAGTGGCTTCTAGAAAGGGCTAAAGATTTGGGTGGGAGGGACTACAAATGAAATGGACTCCCTGAACCCAAAAAGCAATGAGAGGAGCCCAGGGGAGGCTAGGTCTGGTGGTAGCAGTTAACTGCCAGAAGCAAAGTGGGCATGGTGACTCTCACAGGCAGCAAGGTGGATATTGGGAATATTAGGTAATCTCAGGCTTCGTTGTGATAGGCAGAAATCCCTGTCTATATTTAATTGGTCAGATTCAAGAATTCAAATCAATAGCCATCCCACTAAGATGTTTTGGTTTAAATAACCAAAACCAAACAACTCCAGGTCTAGTGAACAGAGACCTCTCTGAGACGCTACAGTGGAGAGTATTGGCCTCTCATTCAAATCTAAGACCCACAGTTCTTAATGAAGAGGAGGCCAAATCCCTCTGGAAGATTTTTTTCCCGAATGCATCTCTGGCCATTACCCAGGTAATGATGAGTTGGCAAAAGGAAAATACCCAATCCCCTTGAGGATTATTACCTACTAGCTCTGAGCTAACGTTAATTAGTAGGAATTAAGAATACCACTGGTCCCATTACTAAGGCATAACTTTTCTGGGTAAAGTTCTGGGCACTTCTCTAGAGTGCCCAGCTGTCCAACAAGTGCTTTCCACATTGTCCAGTCAGAACTTGCACGTCTCCCAGCTCTGGGAGAACTCTGACAGTTGTACAGCTTATAGCGCCCAAGCATCCTATGTATGTGCCGCTTAGTTATCAGTAACAGACTCAAGTGGGCACCTTAGATTTCTGAAGCCTTTCTGTGCATGCTCTCTCCTCTTCTGCATTCTGTCCCACAATTTCCATCTGCCTCAGCCTCCCCCAGATTTGATCCGTCTCTTCAACTCAGCAGTGCCAGCACCCTGTGCTCGAGTTCCCCCTCTCTGTGCTGCTATTTGGAAAGTACCTCTCAGCAGAAAGTCAGTGATCACAGCTCTCACCTCATTTGTTTTCTCACTCACAGGGATCACAATCCTGTGCTCCCTGTACTCTAAGCAGAATATAGTTGTTTCATATATATTTTATCCAGTTTTCTATTTGTTTACAGCATATTATTCTAGCTTAGCAGAAGCAGACATTTCCAATCTATCCTTTTTGCCTCGTCTATCCCTTGTTCAGCATACCCCAAACTACTACTTCCCTACACTTTGCTAGGCAACTCCTTGTGGCTTATTTTTCCCTGCCTTGGTCATTTTCTTCCCATCCAACACAACCCAACTCTTACATCACCTTAACTTTGGAAGTCTTCAATTTTCTCTAGAGAGAGATTTTTTCCTCTTTCTCTGCCTCTACAGCATATTGTTCACACATACTACAGCATATATCTCAATATCCTCTATTTGCATGTCTCCCCACTAAAATGGCTTTCTAATAATAACGGTAACTGCTAACATGTGACTACTTTCTACATTCCAGGTACTCTTCTAAGTACTTTGCCTATACTTGCCCATTTACTCTTCATAAAACCCTAAGATATAGGTACTATTATTATCTTCATTTTACAAATGAGGAAACTAAGGCACAGAGAGGTAAAGTAAATTGCCTGAGATCCCATACCTTGGCAGTGGTAGAGTCAGGATATGCATCTAAACAGTCTGATTCCAGAGCTCATGCTCACTATACTGCCTCTCACGAATTCCTGAAGGGCAGCAACTATGTCTTATTCTTATTTGTATATCCATGCCCAGAGCACCTCAAATATTTGTGGAATGAATTAAAATTTATAATTTTCTCGAAGTCTTCCAAGAAAAAGTCCTTCATAAGTAATGTAGGCTTTCAGTACAGTAATTACAGAACTGAATCTAGAAAGGGTCTTTCATAAACATGGGAGAGACTAAAATTAAATTTCTAATAATAAATTCAAAGAGCTCTAAAGAAGTTTACCATGCAGAAAAAGACTAATAAGGTTTTTTAGGTAGCTAAGTAACTAGTGAACTCAGTCAGGAACAAAAAGTCTCTACCCAGGAATCAATACCCTCTAAGAGAGAGACTAAATGTCATAATTTGTCTCCAATAAAGGCATACCAAATTGATCCCATCTATCTAAATCTAAAATAGAGATCACAGTTTTTCCAAGGCAAAAGTAAAAAGACAGAATATTTAAACAAAAATTTAATCCTAAGAGCCAAATCTGTCAAGAGTAATCAATGAACACAAAGCCACATTGCTCAATGGACTTAGCTATGTTAAATAACAAGAATTTAACCAATTCTATATGAAAAAAAGTATTGTTATTATCTTTGAAACAATTAAGTGTCCTCCATATGTTTATTAAAAGCTCTTAAGTTCTTGACAGTAGATAGTATATGCAGTGAATTTATAAAAGCTAGAAGTACTTAAAAATAATACTGATTTATAGAAATTTAAGTGACTAAAAATAAAAATATGTATTTTGCACAAATGGATAATTACATTTAATTAGCAAGATAGTAATGGCCCATAGGGTTCAAGCTGTACTGGGAGAAAGTGGGGACTGATGCACTGTCACTACCTTCAACCTCTCCCACACTACCCATCCACATCACATACCTGGACTTTGACATCATCCTACATATAATATACCACTGTCTAGCTTGGACAGGTCCACAATCCCTCATCCAAAGTTCTTGAAACCAAACGTCTTTCAGAATTTGAAATTTTTCAATTTCAGGAAGGTGCAATTCACCCAGCACTCCAGAAAAATCTGGGGCAGCACCCTGTAATCAAACACATTAATATTTCTGTAGCAAAATGCAAGAATATTCACATTAAGTGGGATAAAGAAGACTATAAGTGATCTCACATCAGTTCAGGTCAGATTTATGAGTCTAAGAAAACATTTTTTCTGAGCTTTCAGGATTTTTAAACAGTAGGAAAAGGATGATAGATTTGTACTATCAATACATACTGCATTCAATCTGCTCATTCCCTGCCTGAGAAGTGACAATAGCTCCCTTAGCTGCTATGTTCAGTTACAACACTAATTTCTACTAGTCCAGAACTGGCAACACTTTTGGAAATCATTTAGCCAAACTTTCTACTTCACTGCTTAGGACACTACAGCCCAGAGATGGAATAACTTGCCTAAGGTCACACTGCTACGTACTGACAGAGATGAAACTGGAACATACAAGCTTCCTGTCTCCTAGGCTTACTTACTGGTTTGTTCATCCATCCATCCATCCATCCATTCATTCTCTCTCTTTTCAAAGTGATTTATTTTAGCTTTTCAAAATAACGAAATAATGATAGACTCACAGAAAGATGCAAAAATAGTACAGTCTTCCCTAGGTATCCACAGGGGCATTGGTTACAGGACCCCCTGAGGATACCAAAATTTGTGTTGCTCAAGTCCCTTTTATAAAAGGGCGTAGTATCTGCATATAACCTATGTGCATCCTCCAGTATACTTTTTTTTTTTTTTTTTTTTTTCGGTACGCGGGCCTCTCACTGCCGTGGCCTCTCCCGTTGTGGAGCACAGGCTCCGGACACGCAGGCTCAGCAGCCATGGCTCACGGGCCCAGCCGCTCCGCGGCACGTGGGATCCTCCCGGACCGGGGTTACGAACCTGTGCCCCTGCATCGGTAGGTGGACTCTCAAGCACTGTGCCACCAGGGAAGCCCCAGTATACTTTTTTTTTTTTGGCTGCATTGGGTCTTCGTTGCTGCACACGGGCTTTCTCTAGTTGCGGCGAGTGGGGGCTACTCTTCTGCGGTGTGCGGGCTTCTCATTGCGGTGGCCTCTCTTGTTGCGGAGCACGAGCTCTAGGCACGCGGGCTTCAGTAGTTGTGGCTCACGAGCTCTAGAGCGCAGGCTCAGTAGTTGTGGCGCACAGGCTTAGTTTCTCTGCAGCACATGGGATCTTCCTGCACCAGGGCTCGAACCCATGTCCCCTGCATTGGCAGGCGGATTCTTAACCACTGTGCCACGAGGGAAGCCCCGAGGGAAGCCCCCAGGGAAGCCCCCTCCAGTATACTTTAAATCATCTCTAGATTACTTACAATACCTAATACAATGTAAATATCATGTAAATAGTAGTAAATACAATGTAAATGTTATATATAAATAGTTGCCTGGCTCAGCAAATTCAAGTTTTGCTTTTGGGGAATTTTTTTCCCCCAAATATTCTCAATCCATGGTTGGCTGAATCCACAGACACAGAACTCGTGGTTAAGGACTGACTGTATAGAAAGTCCTTATGTATCTTTCATCCAGCTTCCCCCAATATATAGCTGTAGTACAATATCAAAACCTAAAAATTAACATTGGTATATTATTGTTAACAAAACTACAGACCTTATTCCATTTTCAGCACTTTTCAAAAACCTGTATTCATTTGTGTGTAGGTATATACTGTTCTACACAACTTTATACCGTGTATTTATTCATGTACCTACCATCACAATCACGATACTAAACTGTTCCATCACCACAATATACTCCTTTGTATTTACACTCCTCCCTGTTCCCCACAGTTTATGACTTAGTAGCCACTAATCTGTTCTCTATCTCTATAGTTTTGTCATTTTGAAAATGTTGTATAAATGGAATCATACTTTTGAAATTGACTTTTTCCTTAGTTGTGGTAAAATACACATAAAATTTACCATCTTAGCTATTTTTAAGTATACAGTTTGGTAGTGTTAAGTATATTCACATTAATAGTTCATTTCTTTTCATTGTTGAGTAGTATTCCATTGTATGGTTATACCACAGTTTGTTCAACCCCTCACCTTTGAATGACATATGGGTTGTTTCCAGTTTTTGGCTGTTACAAATAAGGTTGCTACAAGCATTCATGATAGGTTTTGATATAAGTTATTATTTCTCCGGGATAAATGCTCACAAGTGTGATAGCTGGGTTGTATGTTAAGTGTATGTTTAATTTTATAAAAAATTGCCATGCTGTATTCCAGAGTGGCTGTACCATTTTTACATTCCCATCAGCAATGTATGAGAAATCTAGTTTCTCACCAGGACTTCATATTGTATTTTTTATTTTAGCCATTATAATAGGTTTGTAGTGGTATCTCATCATGGTTTTAACTTACATTTTTCTAATGGCTAATAATGTTGAACAACTTTTCATATGCTTACTTGCCATCTTTAAAGGCTCTTTTTGCCCATTTCCTAATTGTATTGTTCGTTCTCTTACCACTGAGTTTAGAGAGTTCTTTACATATTCTGGATACAAGTCCTTCTTCAGATAGTGATTTGCAAATGTTTTCTTCCTGTGGCTAACCTTTCATCCTATTACAAGGTCTTTTTGCAGAGCAAAGTTTTCAATTTTGATTAAGTCCAATTATTATATTTTTTCTTTAATGAACTGCATTTTTGGTTTCATGTCTAAGAACTGTTTACCTAGCCCTAGGTCCCAAAAATGTTCTCCTATGTTTTCTTAAGTTTTATAGTTTTACATTTCACATTTAATTCCATTTTACATAGACCTTTTTTTTTAATATGGTGTGAGGTTTAGGTCAAGGTTCATTTTCTTGCCTATACTGTCCAATTGTTCCAGCAGCATTTGTTGAAAAGACTATCCTCCCTCCATTGAATTGCTTTTGCACCTTTGTCAAAAATCAATTGGGTATTATTTGTGTTGATCTATTTCTGAGTTCTCTATTCTGTTCCCTCAATCTGTCTATTCCGCTGCCAATACAACACTGTCTTGATCAATTAAGCTATATATATTAGGCTTAACATAAGGTAGAATGACTCCTTCCACTTTCTTCTTTGTTTTTTTTTTCAATATTGTTTTAGCTATTCTAGCTCCATTCATGCTGTTCATTTTACTTTACTGTACTGATTATTCTTGCTTTTAAGGTCCTCCCTATGCCTAGTAGAGGTATGACAGCCTAAGAAGAAAAAAGAATCAAGAAGAAAAAAAATTGTAATATAGTACCACCACTCTAAAACACTACCCATGTAATTTCTATCCATCTATCCCAATCACATCCCAGTTTCTTCATGAAAGGTCCTCTATTATTCCAGCCACTTTAGTTTTTTTATTTTTGTTACTGAGGTATAGTTAATGTACAATAGTGTATGTTTCAGGTGTACAACATAGTGAATCACAATTTTTAAAGGTTATACCCCATTCACAGTTATTATAAAATATTAGCTATATTCCCTGTGTTATACAACATATTCTTGTAGCTTATTTATTTTATACTTAGTAATTTGTACCTCTTAATCCCCTACCCCTATCTTGCCCCTCCCCCCTTCCCTCTCCTTACTAGTAACCACCAGATTGTTCTCTGTACCTGTTAATTTGTTTCTTTTTTTGTTATATCCACTAGATTGTTTTATATTTTATTCCACATTAAGTAATATCATACAGGGTTTACCTTTCGCCAGGCCACTTCAGTATCTCTAAATGCAATAGCTAATATATCTCTACTACTCATTAGTAACAAGTCATGTACCTCCTTTTGATATTTGTAAATATATTTGTGTCCAACACAATGTCTATTCTCAAAGGACATGGTCCATGTTTTAGAATTCTTTATATTCCTCCATAAGCTTTAATAAACATTGAATTAAGGATTATTTATCTAATTGGAACTTACAACACAGAGAAACTAGAACATGTAGAACAAGAGTAAAAAATTAGCTAATTGCTACATTGTTCCTAGTAATAAGATCATTATCTCACTAAATCTCAAGATTTTAAATTTAATCTCATTTCTCAATTAAATTGTTATAAAAGTATACTTCTAGGCTTTTTTCCTTTTTCTTGGTGAGATAACTTAGGTGAAGAAAGAGAAGGTAGTGAATACTGAATTATGGTGATTTCCTTTTTTTCTCCTTCTGTTTGCCAAAAATGTCACTATACATCTAAATTTTAGGGCCATAAGATATGATTCACCCCTAATATATCAATACCATGTATATCTACCCAAAAAGTAAAATGACCCAAGGGATTAGAATGTTGATTTAAGTAAATAATGTAAAATGGAACTAGTAAAAGAATTTACCAAATCCAATTTCCTATGGTCCTAACTATATTAACTCTATGGGGTATTTGTGTCCTTTGGATAGCATCCTGAGAGGCTCTCTCTCTTAATCATCAATGCTTTCTTTGCTCACAAGATTTCAACAAAGTAAGGTGCAGTACGTGAAACAATATAGCTGCTTAATCCATGTTTTTTAGCTATAATTTACAATAACCACAATCTGCCTACCCTATGGATCAGATGCCTGCTTCTTTGCTAAAACAGATATATGCACAACCCCCTCCCCAAAAGTTTTTTGTTCATTAGCTGCCTGTGAGTTTAGACTGTTTAAATAATTTAAATAAATGTAATAAAACTATATGCAGATTAGCTCCTCCTTTTCTTACAAAATAATCTATATATGTTACTACAACTTTGCTGAAACTTACTATTTTGTTCCTCTTCAATTCTTTCACTGTAGTATGGGACTAGGCAGGCAGGGTAGGCTACATACAGTCAGGGAAGTTTCAGAGCCATCAGTCTTACAAGCTTTCATCTAGGGTGTCTCTGGTGCCCTCAGAAGGAATCTTCTCTAAGACCCCAAATGATGCTCTGACATTTAAGTAGATGAACTGCAATTCTCAGAATACATACATTAATAAGGCTCTTTCTAGTTCTGCCCTTTTCACTTCAACACTTTATTACAGAGACTACAATATGCATCTGCACAATGTAATATACAGTCCAGGAGGATTGGAGCCAGGAACCCCCACAGATATGAAAATCCAAGGATGCTCAATTCTCTCATATAAAATGGCATATAACCCAAGGCACATCCTCCCCTATACTTTAAATCATCTCTAGATTACCTACAATACCTAATACAATGTAAATTCTATGTAAATAGTTGTAAATACAATGGTAATGCTATAAAAATATTTGCTGGTGCACAGCAAATTCAAGTTTTGTTTTTTGGAACTTTCTGCAATTTTTCTTCCCCTGCATATTTTCGATCCACACTTGGTTCAATCTGTGGTTGTGGAACCTACAGATCCGGAGGGCTGGCTGTACTACTACAACCTCAACCGCTAACACTATCATTCCCATCACATACAGAAAAACCCACTATTTGATTAGCAAAAATTAAGACACTTCATGGTTCGTGTGTTGTGAGAACACAGAGTAACCTGAACTCAGCCACTGCTAGTGAGAACGTACACTGGTACAACCACTTCGGAAAACAATTTACTATCTCCTAAAGCTGAACACATGTGCACACACGCCTTTATTCTCTCAAGACAAGTACACCAGGAGACGCGTGCTGCATATTCACAGCAGCACTTTTCATAGCACTAAAAACTGCAAACAACCCAAAGGCTGATCGAAAGAAGACTGTGGTATATTTACACAGTAGGATTTTACACACCAGTGAAAAACTAATGAAGTATAGTTAAACATAACAGGGATAAATCTCAGAAACAATGTCGAATTTAAAAGCAAGTCATAAAGGACTGCATGCAATAAACTAGTATATTTATAAATTTCAAAAATGAGCAAAATTATACACATTACTATTTAAGGAAACACTCGTGTAATTGCTGAAAGAAAAATAAACACAAAACTCAGTAGAGTGGGGATCAGGGAGATGGACCAGTGAAGAGAGAAGGTTCAATAGGATCGATAAAGTTACACTTCTTCAACTGGGTGGTAAGCTCATTCGTTTCATTAATAAGCTTTAAAATATATACGTATGTGTGTTTTGAGTGTGTATCATCTAGAATCTCTGGAGAACTAACATTCCAGCTTCAGGACAAGTTTAGCCTACTCATAAAATGACATTCCTGATAACTGGGAATGATGCCAAGAAATAAAATCACTCTACTATTGCTATTTGGTAACTAGTAACAAAGAAATAGCAAGTGTCTCATAAAAAATTAAAGCAAGAGGATGAGCAAGGGAAGTGAGGGTGGCAATAAAAGGGCAACGTGAGGGATGCTTGTAGTGATGGAAACGTTCTGCATCTTGACTGTATCAGTGTCAATATCCTGCCTGGGGGGAGAAACTGCATAAAGGGTACATTGGCTCTCTCTGCATTATTTCTTCCAACTGCATGTGAATCTCCAATTATTTCAAAAGTGTTTTTTTTGTTTAAAGAAAATATTTTTTAAAAAGATAATTTTTGTCCAGGATTTCTCCACCTTGGTACTACTGACATCTTGGTGCACCTAATACTTCATTGTAGGGGGCTGTCCTGGGCATTGTAGGGTGTTTAACAACATCCCTGGCCTCTACCTACTAAACACCAGTAGCATGCCCCAGTTGCGACATCTCCATACACTGCCAAATGTTCCCTAGTGGGCAGACTGCACCATTTGAGAACCAATGCTGCAGTCATAAAAGTGAAGAACTGTGGAAATATTCTCAATTGAAGGAGACTAAAGAGACATGACAACTAAAGTAATAGCTCATCTTAGGCTGGATCCTGTACTAAAGAGGAAAGAATGCTATAAAAAAAAAATTATTGGGTCAATTAACAAAAGTGGACTATCAATGGTAGATTAAATAAAAGTACTGTATCAAGATTAAAAGTAAGTTGATTAATGTAGTTATGTAAAGAATATCCCTATGCTTATGAAATGAAGTACTTGGGGGTAAAGGACCATGACATATGCAATGTACCCCAAAATGATTCAGGAAAAATATATCTGTGTGTGTGTGTGTGTGTATGTATTCTGTTTACATATACATGTGAATAGCATACGTATGTATGTATACCATAGGTGAATATGATTATAAAGTATGTTCTTTGTATTATTTTTATTCTTGCAAATTTTCAGTATGTTTGAAATTATTAATAAAAAGTTGGAGTTTTTAAAAATGGAACCAAAAGTTGTGGTCCTTAAAGTCCTAATGGCAGATTTCACAGTAGTAGTTCAGCATAAGTGACAAAAATCCCGAGGGGAAAATGACTACTGACTAGATAAATTCCTAGTTCAAGCCTGAGACAAACGTTGCAAGTAACTAACTTTCGGCCTATCTCCCCCTCCCCTTTCTTTTTAGAGGTGACCTCTCGAATAATGCGGAACCAAAAATAAACCTATCCCACTTTTAAAAGACTATTTCTAGGAAGCGACTCAAACCCACATCCCTACTCGATTTCTCCACAAATCACTGTGACTTCACCTTCAGTAGTTAAGAAGCAAAAACGCGAAAAGCGCACGTGTTCTCATTCTTCCTCCGCAAACAGAGTTAGTAAGTTAAGGTGAGTAGAATAGAGAAGACAAAACATCGAATGCCTAGGATGGCTGAGGAAAGGAAGAGGTAAAAAGGGATAAGCAGGCAGTCAGTCTCAGAGAGGGAGGAAAGGGTGTATAGGCCAGAAAAAAGGACCCGAGTGGGTACGAGTGTGTCAGGGCGAGAGGGAGTAGCTCACCTGGCTGTGGTAAGCAGAGGGTGCTGAGTCCCCACCAGCTTCCGCACCTGCATAGCGATGTTGCTGAGCTCGTCGCTCAGCAGGCAGCGGAGGCTCATGAAGGACGTGGGGTAGCCCACGATCTTCTCCGCCTCTGACACCACTTGGTTCCAGTGGGCCGGGGACCTGGAGGACTGACCACGCCAGGAGACCACCGAGGAGATGGTGTCGAGGGGGCCACGTCGGGGCCCCGAGGCCCCGAGATAACAGGGCAAGCGCAAAAGCAGCTGCCGAAGGCTCATAGTTTGAGTCTGGGGGTGTCAGGGACTTGAGGGTGTCCGGAGGTGGCGCGGGAAACAAGCTAGAAGCAGATGAGGAACTTGCGGGAACTAGAAGGAAGCAGCGCTTCTTGACCCTCAGAGGAGGGTGGGTTTCTGGAGCCGTGACCAGAAACGAACTTTAACTGCAGCTTTCTGCAGCCTGGGTTAGACAGACAACAGCCCCAAGTCAGCGCTGCCCACGGCCATCTAGGGTAGCAGCCACAGCACTGCCTAAGTGGGGAACGCCATATTGTGAGCGTCAAACGCGGCTTGCCGTAAAGACGGAGGCGGGCTGTTCTGCGGCAAAGAATTTTTTCCTACTTTACGGCGCAGCCGTGAACGGCCCGGAGGGGCGGGGCTTTGGAGGTGAACCTCGGAAGGCGAGGTAGGATGAAAACATCAGCTCCTCCCACATTCTCGTCCCTGCCTTCGAGGACAGAGGGTGACAGAGACCGGGTTGTGGGCCCCGAGTGGTGCCCCAGCCCGTTGAATCTGGGACGAGTCTGAATCGTCGTAGGATTCTCACCGCGCAGCGCAGAGTGGGCACGCATAAATATGTGTCGTGAACGAGGGTCGGTGTCTACTAATGGTCTTTTCGCGGCCTCCAGCCCTCCGGAAGGAAGGGGTCAGGCGGAGGCGCCAGCTCCTCTGGGAAGCCATCGGCCGCCAACCCCCGGCAGTAGTGGTGGACTGGCGTGAGGGCCGCCTCTCGGACTGCGGGGCTTCAGGAGCTGTGGGCCACGGCTCATGTGGAGTGAGGTGGGAGGCAGAATCCGGACGTGGGGCTGAGCGCTCGTGACCTCTGCTCCCAACCTAGGAAAGGTGGCGTAGCCCCGCAGAAAGGGTGTTTTTTGTTTTTTATTTCCCCAGGGTGTGTCCTCATTCCTTGTCTCTGGCCGCCTCACTGAGCCTCAGTTCCCATGTGTACAGCTCAGGCAGAACCAGCAGTGCCCCCTGAACGGGTGCAGAGAGACACTTGTAGAAGGAAGCTCCGCTCACCGTCGAGAATCCAAAACTACTACTGACTCTAGTGCTTCCACTTACATACAGCCCATGTATTAGTTCATTTAATCCTGAAAACAACCCCGTTAAGTAGATAATATTAGTATTCTCCGTGTTTCACATGAGGAAACTGAGGCACAGCCAAGTCGTGTAAATTGCCTAAGGCCACACTAGGCAGGAAAGTAAACCCAGGTAATCTGGTTTCTGAATCCATGTTCTTAGCTACAACATTACTGTCTAAGTAACAGGTTACCAACCACTTCTCATTGTTGTCAGTGTGGTCCTGTAATGCTACCTATTCTTTATCATGTATGTCTAGCATCTTGCCCCCTTTTTCATCACCCAAAACAAGTGTTAACAAACCCTTGTTAATAATAAAGATATATTACCGAGTTTTACACCCTAAAAAAATAGCTTGTAAAACTCTCTTTAACTTTCAAAATCCTTTCAAATTCATGATTGATATTTTTAAAATTAGCATCATGCCTAATACTGGACTAGACTCGGGCTACATAAAAAAATTCAGACTTAAAAACGGGCAAATTAAGGAGTAATTATTCACTTTGCACAAAAGATGCTTTCTCTAAAAAGGTTTAGCCTCAGACTCCCTTTGAATGGCAAATTTCCCTTGTGATTTAACAATCCAATTTTATTTCCAAAAATTCAGTTTAGGCATAACTTTTCAAGGGTACATTTTAGATAAAGTGAATTACGCTCATAAGTATTAAAAACAGTCTGGCCCAATAAATAAGGCAGGCCGAAGTTCAAAAACAATTCCTGTGAAAGAGATAACACACTCCCGGCAATAAAATTCAGGTCTGTTCTAGATGAAAATAAATGTGGAGAGTGAGATACCTTACCATTCTAAAAAGTTCCAAGGCCTGAGCTTCTGGGTTATCCAAGGTGAAAGAAGTCATGAAAAAAAGGAAGGGAGATAAGGACTGAATGTGATATATTGTGCACCTGAGGCTGTTTCTTTAGCAGCATGGTACTTTAAGACTAACTTTTCATGCAATTTCCTTAATACTAATTCACAGCATGTACTTTAATTTCTCCACAGAAGCCAAGAGCATTATTCTCTGGTCATACTCTATTAACCAAGTTTTTGATTATTCATGGGACTTTTAGTCCCATTTACTTTAAATAAATAGCAGTTTCCTTTATTCTTAGAGTTAAAAGTTTGCATTATACCTAATGATAATCAGTTTTTAGAAGGTTAAAATGGTATTTATTATTTAATCTTCCAGATAAATACATAACTCCTTAGAGTCTGACTAAAGAGATATCTGAATTGCTAGTGACTTCTGGAGGTGCAGAGAGGGAGCATCTGTGACTCTGCCCTTCCTCTGTCACTGATGATAGTCATTTTGAGGATGTCTGTGAATGTGTGCATAAAGGAAGAATACAGCAGGGTTCCTTACCTTGGCACTAATGACATTTTGGAGCAAATAATCCTTTGTTATGGTAGGCAGGGGGCCAGGGGTGAAGACTGTCCTGTGCATAGTAGATGTTTTGCAGCATCCCTGGCTTCTACTCACTAGGTGCCAGTAGTACCCCTCTCCAACCAGATTTGTCTGAGGACCTGGCCAAATGTCCCCTGGGGGGCAAAATCGCCCATAAGAATACAGGGAAATGGGAGATGCTGAAAGAAAGAAATTCCCATCCATGACATTTACTCCTACAAAGCAGCAGAAGAGGTCCTGGGTGTGAGCAGCCCTGCAGATTAGAGAGAAGTCACTCTACAATCTGTGGAAACCTCCAGCCATACACAGGGACATCTCCTTGGCATTGGGATTTTTCTGGAGACAGAAAGCTGACAAAAGATGGTCACAGTTCCTCCTTCACCTTTCTAAAGACCCTGAAGCTGGTAAAGTACTAGTGGACTTCACTTGCTGTCTCTCTGCATTCTGCTGACCTTAGAAAGAAGTGAGGTCATATTTGATGTCCTTTTCTTTGGCCAGAAACTCGAACCAGCCTTTGGAAATACAAGGTCTTAACACGGATGGTGTATGCTTTGGGCTTTAGCATTTCCATGATTAGGTGAGTGGAAATAGATAGGGATACTGCAGCCACCCTCCTATCACCCTCAAAACAATCACCTATTGTTTACGCTAAGAGAGTTCTTCCAAAAGTAGATGAAAGCATGGTGTATATCTTGGGGCAGAATGATAAAAGGAGGCAATAATCTGATTAGCAAAAGTCCAAAAGTTTGACCACCTACTGGGTTGGCAGGCTAGAGAACAGGGATGGTACATATTACCAGTAAGAATGTAAAATGCTGTGTAAGCAGCACCTATGGAAGGGAATTTGATAATCCCTAGCAAAATTACATATATGTTTATATACTGTGTGTAATTACAATATACATTTGACCCAGAAATCCGAATTCCAGAAATCCTTCCCAAAATATAAAATGACTTATGCACAAGGTTTTTCACTGCACTATTATTTGTAATAGCAGAAGACTGGAAACAAACCAAATAACCATACGTAGGGGACTAGCTGAATAAACTGGGGTAGATCTATACAATGAAACACTATGCAACTCTGAAAAAGAATGAGGGCCATCTCCAGAAAATCTGTCTCGTATATCTCCAGAAAATATGTCAGCTTTAAACAACAACAAAAGCACAACCAAGGTGCAGAACAGTATAGTATGCTATTTTTTTAGATAGGTGAACTACAAATATATATTTTTATACATTTGGGAGGGGGAAAACAGGTGGAAAGGACAGGCATGCAAGCAAAGTACTCTGATGAATATACCTTGACTATATAGTTTTGACTTTAGAATCATATATATATATTTTACATATTCAAAATAATTTTAAACTCAAAAGAAAAATGTGATTCCTAAAATTTGAAAACAACTGAAGCAAATTACCTAACTGTATATTAAGTTGGTGGTATAATCACACCAAGTAATTAATTTAATGACTTCAGAAAATACTATTTTCACTGTACATTCACCGAAGAATATGCTCTCAGGATAAATAGATTTACAAAGAAGTCTTAAACTTCATTCAGTGTCTTATTGCTAGTAGAAATACAGATATTATTACTTTCAAACTATTCTTGTATATGACAGGTAAAAACCAATATTAGAGTTGTTATGAATGCTTTTCAGAGTAAGTAGAATCCATGTAAGATTAAAGGTGAATTGGAAATAGTATGAACTTATGATTTTTCCTTTTGAAAAGTGTTTCTTATAACAGAAACAGACTCACAGATATAGAGAACAGACTTGTGGTTACCAAGGGGGAGGGGGGGTGGGGAAGGGAAGGATTGGGAGTTTGGGATTAGCAGATGCAAACTATTATATATAGAATGGATAAACAACAAGGTCTTACTGTATAGCACAGGGAACTATATTCAATATCTTGTAATAAACCATAATGGAAAAGAATATGAAAAAGAATATATATATCTATATATGTATAACTGAATCACTTCGCTGTGCAGCAGAAATTAACATAGTAAATCAACTATACTTCAATAAAATAAATTTTTAAAAAATAAGTAAGTACATTTCAGGAAAAAAAAATGTTTCTTATATCCCAACAAGGAAAATTTTACATTTATTGAAGAAGGAAAAAAAATTTACTTGCTTTATCCCTTGAAAAGTCCTAGAAGTAATGATAATCGTGTACCAATGAGCACCTTTAGCGTTCATATTGTACTTTTAATACATCATTTCCAATTAAAAGGAAGGACATTCTTTGGAGGAATGACAGATATCAGGTCTGGGGCTAGAAATGTGCATGATGAGCCTGGGACACCCTGTTGTGCCAGAAGCTATTAAAGTCTAAAGTCTAATGGGACAAGTCAAAGGGAAAATGCTGTCAGCATAAAGGACCTTCTACTGGCTAAAAAAGGGACAATCTGAGCATCGGAAAAGAGTAAGACAAGTACAATTGATTGAAATTCATTGATGACATATAAATCTTTTTCATTATTAGACATAACTAATTGAGTATTTGCAATATAATGAAAGAATTGAGCATTTATCCTGCCCTTCCTGAAAGAATTACATTTAGTGGTGTCTTAGTCTGGCTTACCCCCTTGAAAGCTGAACCTGGGACAAGGGCTTACTTTTAGGTAGTATATTTTGGACAGCATTCTCAGGAAACAGCAGTGGATGGCTAGGAGAGTGAAACAGGGCAAGTCAATACAAGGGTGTTCTTGAGTTAGTCATCACAGTGGGCAATAAGGCCTTGAGCCTGCAGGGACTCCTTGAATTGCTATGTAGAATATACCTCCTAATTGTCAGCTTGATGCAAGAGAGGAGCAGTTATCAACCAGCTTCCATGACCCATTGATCCATATTTTCCCCTTGGAACCTTAGCCCCCTCACATTTCTAAGCTGTTCTGTGAGTGCTAGCAGATGTCCCACCTTCATGGAGTCAGAGGAACTTGGGGGTAGAACGTGAGATGTATGAGGAGAGATGCTGTCAGGTTACACCTGCAGGAAGCAGGTTGCTTCAGCAATGGCTGTAGTAGGAGGCAGGCTGAGAGGATGTGAAACTGGGAACAACTGCCTCTTCTAATGTGGTAACCAAATAGCTCAGGCTGGTGAAAGAAAGTTTATAACACAATTCCACCTAATAGAAGGGGAATAAAGGATAGGATTAGGAAATCACCATATTGTAATTCCTTACGAAATAATCAATTCAGGCAACAATCATCAGTAGATGAGAGGTTGGTGGGGAACTTTGCAATGGAGGCCTCAGGCTGACACCACCTGCAACCACTAACCACTGACAGCATCACTAGGAGTGGGGAGTCCACATAGTTGTGCCTCCTGGTGTGGTGCATTATGAAGTATACAAAACTACCTATGAAATATTCTTGCCCATATAGTTGAATCTAAACCTCCTCAAGCCTGTAGGTCTAACTCCCAATTTTCTAGAAACATAGGAGGGAGACGAACAAGTGAAATAGCTTCACAAGGAAGCAAACAGACCAATCCAGCATGTAAGATATTCTACAACTGACTGAATTTATTTAACAAGACAAGAGGGTAAAATGGGAATGAGTACAAGGACTCCTCTAAGTTGAAAGATTTTTAAGGGGCATACCAAACCAAATGTAACCTGTAGACTTTGTTTAAATCCTGATTCTATCAAACCAACTGTAAAAAAGTAAGTTTTGAGACATTTAAAGAAATCTGAGCCATAGTTTTGATATATTAGATATTGCAAAGGAATTATTAATTTTATGTGTTAGTCTGCAAGAAAAATATCCGTATTTTTAAGTGATACATACTAAAGTATATAGGGATAGAATAATGCAGTGTCAGGAACTTGCTTTCTGACATTTCAGGAGGGGGAAAAATAGATAAAGCAAGTATGCTAAAATCTAGAAAGTTGTTGATTTAGGATGATGAGTATATGGTATTTGTTATTCAATTTCATGTATGATTGAATATTTTCATAATTAAAAAAATTTTAAGAGGCAAGTAAATATCCTCATCCCTTTTTTATAAATGGAAGGAAGTCAAATGAATCGCCCAAAGTCATAAAGCTGGAAAGTGGTAGAGCTAGATTTAAAGCTCATCTCACTCCTTCCCCCGTATCCTGTTGTCTTCAGAACTGAATGCATTTATTTATTTATTTGTTTATTTTCCAGCTTCAGGTACACATAATTGCTTCTTAACACACTTTCATCATTGGTCCATGCATTGTTCTTTTTTATTTTATTATGGTGGTAGGCAGCCTCTAAGATGGTTCCCAGTGACCCCTGCATCCGAATAGTCGTACCTTGTGTGGTCCCCTTCCACTTTGTCTCAAGGTTGGTATGTGTGATCAATAGCATGCAGCAAAAGTGATGGTGTGTTAATTCAATATTAGTTTTATGAAAGACATTGCAGCTTCCCTCTTGGTCTCTCTCTCTCTCATATTCTCTCTGTCTCTGTCTGTCTCTTTCTCTCTCTCATTACTTGCTCTAGTGGGGGAAGCCATGTTATGAGCAGTCCTATGAAGAGGCCCATGTATTGAGGAACTGAGCCTTTTGCCAAGAGCCATGTGAATGAGCCATCTTGGAAGCAGACCCTCCAGCTCTTTTAGAGACTGCAGCCCTGACGCACAGCTTTACTGTAACCTCGTGAGAAACTCTGAGCCAAACCACCCAGCGAAGATGCACCCAGATGCCTGACCCAAGGAACTATGTGAAATAACAAATATTGTTTTAAGTTGCTAAATTATAGGATAATTTGCTTTGCTACAATTAAAAGACTATAAATCTTTTATAAATTATAATTACAAATATATAATGCATAATTTTAAATCCTTGTAAAATATATATAGTGAACCCACCACCAGCACAAGCTCTAGAATACTGACAATAGCTTACTTCTGACAGTGTGGCCTTCCTCCATCCCACTCTCCTTACTTCCTAATCCAAGGTTATCTTTATCCTTAATTTGTATTTATCATTCCCATGATTTTTAAGACACGTAGTTTAATACTATATGTATTCCTAAAAGCTATATTATTTAGTTTGTTATTTTTAGCTTAAAAAGGAGATCCAATGCTAGATGTAATTTTCTGTGACCTTTTTTATTTACTCAACATTGTTTTCCTGAGATTCACCCATATTGATGTTTATAGTGGCAGTTCATTTGTTTTGACTGCTGTTTAATATACATACCACACTTTATCCCTTCTCCTGTCAATGGACATTTGGATTGCTTCCAGATGTTTTTCTTTTTTCTGTTACAACAATGTTGCCATGAGGAGGTTTACAAATGCCTCCAGGTTCACATGTTAAAAAAGTTTACATCTAGCATTGGAATTACTGGGTTGTAGGATATGTGAATATTCAACTTTAATAGATAATGCCCAACAGCTTTCCAAAGTGGCTTTTCCAATTTACACTTCCACCAGCTATTTACGAGAGATCCTGTTGATCACTCCCTCTCAACATTTGATATTGTCAGACTTCTTAAAATTTACAACAAATGGGTATAAAATGGAATCTCATTACAGTAGGAATCTGCATTTCCCACATCACTGAATGTCCTCTCCATCTTACAGATTAACCTTCAAAGATGATGTGGGAGAGTATATATGACTATAATTCTTCATTTTAATTTTCCTTCTCAAATCCTCCCCATGTTCACATGTTCTTTCTTGACATCTAATGATCTGAGTGTTTTACCTTAGAACAACTCTAATTAGGGAGGAAATGGACCAAGACGGCTCTCCTTTTTTCCTAGTTTCTCTCCCTACAGAACAGCAATGTGGAATTGACTAGCAATGCTGCTAGTTAATGTCACACTAGGATTAGCTCAGTGGGTGGGGGAAAAACTTGGTCCTTTTCTTTTACAAAGACTCCTTCCAGGAGACTATTTTCTTTTAGGAACTTGGAGTGGAAAAAAAAAAAATCTGCTGAGACGGTTTTTGCTTGAACATAGACAGCATTAAAAACAGTTAGCAACACCATACCGAGAGCTCTGCCGCGCATGCTCCCACTGCTTTGGTTTCCATCTCTAACTTTGTTTCCTGCCCCTGGGTGCCCTCCTCACTTTCTTGGAAGCCCAGCTTAATTTTCAAAGGATGTTTGTAAAGTTTATCTGTATTTCTGGATGTCTATAGTAGAGACGTTTTCTGTTCTCTAATTTACCATAAAGGTCTGATCTGGAAGTTTCCACCCTCATTGTCCTCTCTTTCTCTTTTCCTTCACTTAAAAAATAAATTAAACTTTTTATTTTGGAATAAATTTAGATTCACAGAAAAGTTGAAAAAAAATGGCTAGCAATCTGAGTTCAACAGTTCTGAATCACTGTATGATCATAGGCTAGTCATTAACCCTTCTGAGTTTAACATTACAAATCTGTAAAACAAAAGTAAATGATCTCTGAGGTCCAGTTAAGTATCAAAACGTTTTTATTCCATGATTGAAATTAACTAGTAGACTAATCTGGTCCTTATGGTCATTTCAGTCTTTCTCTGTCTCTCTGATCCAAACAACCCAGTTGACCTTGGCATTAACATAGGTTGTAACACCAGGCCCATAAGGAAGATTTCAGAGAGGACCCTATCATTCTTCTTTAATGGTTCTGTTTGTCGTTGCATCCCCACTCTTAATACAGTGTCTGCTGAAGAATAGACACCACATAAATATTTGTTGGTCAGTTGAATGAATACTGAATGAGCTGGGCCTTTATTCTCCATTCCTTTCTTTATTCCATCATCACACTCAAGTTCAGAAGTTATTTTAGTTGTATTTTATTTATGATAAGATCAGTAAACCCAGAGCAAAGAATGTCTCCATGACTACAAATTCAGCTAGTTCTCCATTGCCACTTAAACATTTCTCATGAAGACCAAAAAGTCACCATAACTAACTGAATCAAAATCTCTGGACTTGAGGACCAGGTATCAGTATTTTTCAAATACTCCTCAGGAGATTCTAATATGCAGCCAGGGTTGAGAATAACTATTCTAGAAAAATGATAATCTAACCATTTTTACTATTATTTCTTGTTGGTTCTCTCTCTCTCTCTCTCTCATTTTCTCTCTCCCTTCCTATCTACTTTCTTTCTTTATTTTCTTTCTTTTTTAAGAAAAATAAATATATAGGTCAGACTTCATCCCCTAAGTTTCTAGAGAAATTGTGATAGAATTCTACATATAGAAGAATCCTCCTTTTGTTGCATAGAATGCATACATAGGTAACATCAGGCAGAAGGGGGTCAAGACATACTGCATTTGTTATACATAGAAAGGTTGACAACATCAAATTATAGAGTTGTCAAGGCATCTTATCAGTAACTGCTGCCCTGTAGTAATAAATATAACTCCCAAATTACCTGAAAATATTTTCTCTGTCTTAAGATGCAGCTTTCTTCTAAAATTGGAAAATGGAAAATTCAAGGATGGATGTGTCTATGGATGAACAATCAAATCAGTATGGTCAGTTAATTCTAAAAAATCACTTTTTACAAATTTACTGAAACAACTCAGTCAAGCCATTCTTTTCATAAGTCCAATGACCAAGTCAACTAAATAAGTCAATCTGAAGCCCCATGTAGACTCACACTAATTCTTATCTAGAAATAGCCATTCAAAGTCCCCCAAATTAAAGTCATCATATGCAAAGGCTATTATGGTGTGGCCCATAGATAAATATATCTTTAAAAACGATTTTTTCCCAAATAAAGATAACGTGTCTGAAATGAGAGGGAGAAAGAGAAAGAGATTCCATTATTAAACCTGGAAATACAGAAGCAGTGGTATCAACTTGCTGGGCTGAAGAAAATTTGCGAAAGACCATCTGAGATCAGATGATTAGGAAAAAATCATGTAAGGTCATTTCCCAACAGCTGACATCCACATAAAAGAGATGTCATTGTCAACTACTACGGTGTCAGAGCTCTTTCTCAAAAGTACCGTGGTTTAAATCAATCAGAAGAGCTCGCTGTGATGTTTTCTGTTCTTTGAAATCATGCCATAAGCAAACATCTGTAATAAATATGTTTGAGTATTATAGGGCTGGTATGACTACGTTGGGAGTAATAGGTTTGAAGTGCATAACAAAATAAAAGGAACATGCTGATGTCAAAGGGAGTAAGAGTTGCTTTATTTTTCTAAGAATAAAAGAGACTGGGTCCCCAAAGTCTAAACAAAGAACAACTCTACAAGACACTCTTTCCATGGAGAGTGACAGAGCTTGGTGATTAAGGGATCAAACACAAGAGCCAGATTCCCTGCATTTGAATCCCAGCCTTACTATTAACCAATAGTGCAAAACTGGGCAAATTATGTAATTTACTCTCAGTGCTGTGGTTTTCTTAGTTGTAAAATGGGAAGAACAATATTACCTATATTAATGGGTAATTTTGAATATTAGCATGAGTTCATAAACATAAAGTACCTAGATCAGTGCCTGGCAAATAGGAAACTTACATCACAAACCCCCATCGTTCTCCACTGTTCAACCATAGGTCCTCCCGACTTCAAATCAGTAAAAAATATAGATATAAAGTGCTTTTGTTTCTTATACTTCTAGGAGAATGGCTATTTTTAACTCCAGAACAAATCATACAATTTACCCACATAGCATACACATGTGCGTACAAAAGACAATTGAAATGCTGTGTTGCTTGTGAATATTATGGTGATGTGTTGTTTTAAGGATGTTGAAAGTTATAGGGCTTAGAACTTACTTTATTTCAGGTAGAAATCCATTCACTTCTGAAGCCCTCTTTTGAATTATTAGATTTCTCTTACAGAGGTCTTTTTGTGATATTTTTATATGGGTATTTTTTTTACTTTTTATTACTTTCTATTATAGTTTTCAAACTTTACACAAAAGTAGAAAAAAAAGGATAATGAGACCATATGTACTTATTATCTGGTTTTGGCAGTTATCCACATTTTTCACTCCCCTTCCCAACAGTGCTGGAGTATTTCGAAGCAACTCCCAGATATCATATTTTGCCTCTAAATATTTCAGAATTTATTTACAAGAAATGAAGACTTCCTTTTTAAAAAGTAATCACAATACAATTGCACCTAACAAAATAACCAAAATTCTTAACATTCAAATTGTCTCAAAAATGCCTTTATATGGGTGATTTGTTTAAGTTAAGATCTGAACAATGTGAAACGGGTAGTTTAAGTTGTAGCTATTCGGTTTTATATGTTGGAAGATGTTTCAGCTTCATACTTTTTCTAAAGGGAAATGAATGACCACAGCTGCAATTTGAAGTTGAAATCATGATAATAATAGAGGAGAAAAAGCTAGAGTAAGAAGTGGGAGTCTCACAGTAGGTTTGGGCTTTACTTGTAACACTGACCCAGGGGTCTATTCATGACAGTAGATTCTTTTGCTATCGTAGAAAGAAGAAAAACAATTCTTCTAAAGTACTTGTGATATAGGAAGCATATGGAGTTTAAAAAACAGCCTGTCTGTGGGCATTCCAAGACACTGAAGCTGAATGAACTGGTCAACATCTCAATCTTTGAAGTCCCCTGGGCATAGAACTCTCTCCTGTTTTTCATTTATCCCAGGCTGTAAGAGAGACAGTCTTTTCTTTAAAAATATTTCCAAAGGATTTGTTGGTGATATTTGCACCTTCATTCTCATATTTTATAATCATGTCTCAGGTTTTTTTTTTCTCTGCAGGACTGTTTGCATGCCTCTTAAGGCTCGAATCTAATGTTTTTATTGGACCTCATTGTTTTTAATATTGATTTAATACGACTGCCATTGAAGGCCCCAAGCGTTTTTACAAGGAGACACTTTATAATTCCTTTATAGGTTACTTGTAATTATCAGAATAAATGAGATATCCCTTTCAAAGGAGGTGGATAGGAAATAAGTAACAAAGGTAGTATTTATGTAGATAAAATGTTAACATATTGGTACGGTGTGGGGGGAATCCAAAAATAAATGAACCCACATCCTTCTGTGGATTGCTACAGTATAACCTCTTGCAGCTATGAAAGCTAGTGAGAAAATCATCTTTATTGATTAGGAACTCAAAATAGTCTTTCATCTTGCATACTTCTTTTCCTCGGGTCCCATTTATTATTGTAAAATTACCACTGCTTCTATATTTCTCTTTATAATGCCTTTTGGAGTATGGTTTGTTAAAGCTGTATAGAGTGATAGTTAAGATACTAGGCTCTGGAATCAGGCTAGATCTAAATCTTGGTTCTATCACTTCCTAGCTGAATGTCTTTGGGCAAGTCACTTAACCTTTCTATGCTTTGGTTCATTCATCTGTAAAATGGGTGTAAAATACCTATATACCTACCTTATTATAAAATATTTTTGATTATAGTTCAGCAAATATTCACTCCCATCTCCCTTGGGGTATGACCCCCACCCCGCCCCACTGATGTTGGTCTTGGTCATGGAATACTGGTAGAAGTGACAGTGTGCCAGTTCCACGCCTGGCAGCATGTGTTTTCACTTGCCCTCTTGTTCTCCTAACGTCACCATGAGGAGCATATACCCCAGGTAGCTGTTCTTCCCAAAATAATGAGACACTTATGGAGCAGATCTAACCTAACACGCACCCTGGAGCCAGTCTCCCCTGCCCACAGCCTGAATTAAAGCTGTGCAGCAGAGCTCAGCCTAGATCACCCAAACAGCTGGCCTGCAGAAGGATGAAAAAGAGAATAAATGCCTGTTGCTGCAAGGTACTGGATTTTGGGGTGGCTGTTACAAAGCATTATTGCAGCAGTAGCTGACTAATACATAAGACTATTGTGAGGAACAACTAAGATAGTTTAGATAAATCATTTAGCCTAGTGCTAGGCATATAGTCAGTGCCCTGCTCAATTAATGTTTACTATTATTATCATAATCATCACTTTCATTTTTTTTCTGGATAAAAATATCCAAATTATATATTGTGATTAATTTATACGTATTCAGTGTTACACCATATACAGTGAACAATGCTCCGAGTTAGGACCTACACAGCTCCTGGCATTGGCGATAAATGGTGCTTGTTCTGGCAGATGCTGACATCTCTGAAACTCTGTGGCTCATGTGGTTCCACCTCTTCCCTCCTTCAGCCTATTCAGTCTCTTATCTAGTTTGGAGAATATGAAAAACCTGTTTCACAAGCATACATTTAAATATTTCATCTTATGTTTATGCCAGTGGCTACTGAACTCCATTTTTGCTACCTTTGCTCTCTTTTGGCCTCCAAATAATAGAATACTAATATCTAGTATATGGGCTATGGAGGGGGACAGATAGAGAAGGAAGTCCTCTGGGATATAAGTCAGGAAATTATATGAGGTGTAAGGAGTGGGGACAGATGAGAAGTAATGAAAAGTCCCAGCTTGCCTTTTATTTAGTTTGAACTTTGCTTGCTATATAAATTTTAGTTTCCATTACAGTTAATACCTAAGGTTATACTGTTACATATAATGTGTTAAAAAGAAAAGGTGTGTATCAAGAACTCTCACTAAAAATATGAACTCCACATCATCCCGTACATAAAATCAAGTCAACAAATATTTATTGGGCACTTGCAATATATCTTTGCTGATATGTGATAACATATAATACATACCATATTTTATTGATCCTAAGACACACATTGGTCCACATTTTAACATCTCTGAAACCAACATGCAGCTTACAATTGATGGTATGTGGTAGGTTAATTGTCATAGCTTTTGTTGTGATTATCGATCTCTCATTGGCTTACTATGAAACCTATTTCTTATTCACATTATGTAGGGCTGTGGGTTGGCTGTGGCTCCACTGGCCTTTGCTCTGGTTGGTTTGACCGGGCTTGGCTTACCTCTGCACAGCTACATATGTCGTTCTAGAATCCAGGTGGAAGGACTAGCCACTTTCTGGGACTATTCTACCATTATCTCACGGTTGAGGGAAGGAGCAAAAGCTGAATCTAACCTCACAGGCACATTTAAAGCTGCCTGGATATGGCCTTTGTCATGTCTATTCACATTCAGTTGGTCAAAGCAAGTCACATGGTCAATCCTGACAATGGAGCAGGGGAAGTATACTCCATCCACCCTGAGGCTGGGAAGGGGCTGTGGGCACAGAGGAATAATAACGCAATGTACCACAGCAGCATTTTTTCTTTTTTCATGGTACATAAAACAATGGTGTGTCTCACAATAGCTGGCATCTTAGAGGCAATGTAATACGATAATCTATATTAGGATTTAAGAGAATCTGTTCTTTAGGCATAATATTTTTATGAGCTCGTTTTTACTTTTCTCTAGTTGGGTTTTAAAGGCTAAAGGCAGAGATTCATTTACTGTTTCTGTGTTTCTATTTCCTCATTAAATCAGAACACTTAATAATGAAGGTATAAGAGACTTATTGACATTCTTTTGTTAATCCTGAGTTAAGTCATTATTGTTACCTGTCTTACCCTAATTTCAGCAGATAAAGGAGGCTGAATTATGAAAAGTGATCCAAGGACTAGGCTCTTGACATCATTTATCATCAATTCATTTGTTAACTTATTTGCACAACAGATACTTATAGAGCATCTACTACGTGCAGGCACTTTCCTGGCACAGGAGATTCAGCGGGAAATAAGGCAGACAAGAGTCTTGATCTTATGGAGATTGTATTCTAGTGGAGAGTGACAGACAACAAACAGATAAGTGAGAAAATTTAAGGTGCTGAGAGTACCATGAAGAATAGAACTCATTCATGATTATGTAATAGAGAACAACACAGGGGTAAGTGTTTTAGATGAAACAATGAAACCTGGTAGCAGGGAGTCAGCCATGGGGGACTCCTGGCCGGGGAAAGTATTCCAAGCAGAGTGAACAGCAAGTGCAAAGACCTCAGGGTAGTAAAAGAGAAGAAAGAAGATCAATGTGGCTAGAACGTGGTAAACAAGGAGCTGAGTAAGTTAACGTATAGGTTGGGCTGTTGTAGTAAAGAGACCAAAAAATGCAATGATTTAATGCAATATATAGCCCTGTGTCTTGCTCATGTTAAAGACAAGACAGACCTGGCTTAATGGTATTGGGGACCAATGCTCTTTTTATCCTGTTGCTTTGCCATGCTTACCATGAGACTTCCATCTTGTGACTTGAGATGGCTAGTCCAGCTTCTCCTCTTTAACCATCATACTGGTATTCTAGTCATCAGAAATGAGGGGAAGGGGAACAGAAGCCACATCCCTTCTATTTAAAGGCACAACTTGGGAGTTACACACATCCCTTTGCTCACATCCTATTGGCTAGAATTTGCCATATGACCAAATCTAGTTGTGAGGGAGGCTAGGAAATATGGTCAGTAGTTTGAATTCATATACCTGGATAAACTTTGGTGACTCTATTTCTAAACAAAGTAGAGACAATTAGCTGTTAAGGGACAACTAGTAGTCTTTTCCACAAAGTGAGTGGTAGATAAAATTAGTAATATAGGCAGAATTCTAAGTATGTAGAACCTTGCCAGCCATGGCAAGGAGTTTGGATTGTATTTTAAGTATGTGTATTAGTTATCTATTGTTGCTAACAGATTTTCCCCAAAACATAATAGCTTAAAACCATTATTATCTCATAGTTTCTGTGAGTCAGGAATTTGGGAGCCAAATAACTGGGTGGTTTTGACTCAGGGCCTCTCAGATAATTGGAATCAAGATATTGACTATGGCTACAGTCATCTGAAGGCTTGACTGAGGCTGGAGGATCTGCTTCCAAGATGGAGCATTCAATTGGCTATTGGCAGAAGCCCTCAGTTCCTTGCTGACTGTTGGCAGAGGGCTTCAGTTTTTCACCATATGGACCTCTTCGTAGGGCTGCTTGAATGTGACATAGTATCTCTCTTCCCCCAAGTAAGTGATTGATTCAAGAAAAGAGAGCAAGAAGGAAACCACAATATCTTTTATGTCCTAATCTTGGACATCACACACCATCACTTTTGTCACATTCTGTTTCTTACAAGCAAGTCACTAAGAATAGCCCATAATCAAGGGGAGGGGAATCAGGCTTTATTCTTTCAAGGGAGAAGCAACAAAGAATTTATGGACATATTTTAAAACCATCACAGTGTGACAGGAAGTCACTGGAACATTTTCAGCAAGAGGGTACAAGTTCTGTTTCACATTTTTGAAGAAATGGTCTGGTTGCTTTGTGGAGAATGGACTGCACAGGGACAAGAGTGGAAGCAAGGAGCCCAGGTAGGTGGCAGTTACTTAGTTTTGGCAATAAATAAATGGGCCTAATATTAGGATGGGTGTGGAGGAATTAGAGAGGATACTGAGATTCAGGCTATGTTTCAGAAGTAGAGCAGACAGGACATCATAAGATATCGCAGAATCTAATGTTATTGGGTATCATTTGCTGTTCAGATTTTCAATTGCAGTGCTTTCTTAAATTGACTGATCATCAGAATCCTTGGAGAGCTTTTAAAATATGAATTACTGGTCTTTACTTCCAGACAACCTACTTCAGTAGGTCTGGGCTGGGGAGATGATCAATCAAAACTGGAATCCACTGCTCCACTTATTCAATGAGCCACTTAGAAGGGCAATTTTTATTGTTGTTTTTGCAAAAAGGAGTTAGTTAAAATGCAGTGGGCTCTGTTATCCAAATACTCACTTTTTTCACACAATCTCCTCTCCCCTCTGTTCAGTCAGATACCAATTCCTATGGATTCTGTCTCTAAGGCAACTCGTAGAAAGAATCCCTTCCAACTACTACTGCACTAGTCTAAGCAATAATTTATTACCTCTTGGACTTTTACAAACACCTCTTATGTAATTTCCTACTTCTGATCTCTTCTTCTGCCTTTTACCTGTTGTCAAAGTGATCTTCCTGTCCCACATTTATGATCTTATCACCTTCTAAAAAAGACTCAGTGGCTTCCTAGGACTCTCAGAAAGAAGTCCACTGTCCTTTAGGATGGTATTTGCAGCCATTGACAGTCTGGTCCTATCCTACATTTGGGGTGATCTCATAGCCCCCTTTAACATACTCATCCTAGGCCCACTGAATTATTCCCCCTTCCCTTTCCTCCATTTGCACTTTCACGTCTTGACACTTTTCTTCACACTGTTCTTCCTGCCTAGGATGTCCTCCTTCTCCCTCCCTCATCTGGCAATATCCTACTTCTCATTCCTCAAGGCCCCGCTCAGATGGTTGCCATCTCTATCCTTCACTCAGAATTAGTCAGCCCATTTTCTGAATTCCCATCTCATTTTAAAAACACCTTTATTATTTATGTTTATGTTCATAGAACCTAGTAGTATGCTTGTCCTTAGTAGGCTCCAAAAAAAAAAAAAGTTTACGTGGACAGAATTTATTTCCTCCTCTTTATCTAATTTTTATGCAATGGAGAAAACAAAAGGCAAACTCATATCAGAAGTTTGGCTAATGAAGGAATATTGGATGCCTTCATGGCTGTTACATTTTCAAGATCAAATCGTATTATATGTTTCTGCATTTGTAATTGAATATATAGCCATTTCCCCTTTATGTTAAGAGGTGATAAATCTTTTTTAAAAAATAAGAATTTTAATAAAAATTTGCAAAAGGATCATCCTAAAATGAAAAAAGAAATTTGGCTAATGAAATGTACATGGAACATATACCCCGAGATCTGAACACATTCAGCACAGTCTACACCGACTGCACTTTACAACCACATATGGTGGCATCAGTAATTCTGAGGAATTGCAAAATCCTCACAATCCAAATATTTTATTAAGAATTCCAGTGACAAGATCTGAAATATAAAGGCTTGTGGGTCTTTTTAAAGGCTTAATCACATTTAGTTAGAAATTTAAGTTAACAAGAACATTCCATTCCCTAAACATTCCAATTAATTGCTGTTTAGCATATGGGTTACCAAATTTGCCTTTTTGAAGTCTGCATTTAGAGATTGAAAATAAATCTATTAGGATGAAATTCTAGGTCAGTCAGGTTTTGATTTGCAATATTTAATGTTTGCACAATTCCACCTTTGCCTGACCTTTCAAAATTATTTTAACAGCCCTACATTTACTTTCCTAATGGAATGATTTGCTACAAAGTGGCTACAGCTGGTAGTCTGGAAGGACATTATAACATTCCTTTGGCTGTCAAAATCCATCTGTCCTTGCATTTAGGGGAATTCTTCATCGCGTGTGATCTTGGGATATAAGACCTCACTTTCCACTGTGGATGCCAAACAGTTTGAATCTCACTCTCCCCACCCCCTGGAATATGGAACAGGGGCTCCAACACCTGGCCGTGGACCTTCCCATCCAGGCCTGTGCACCCCGAGGTGAAGATGAAGGAGAAGCATCTGGGGCAGCTCATGGGGTCAGCATGATGTCCAGTTGTCATTTCTAGAAGGTGTGGTATAGCAGAAGCAGAGATGGTGGCATCTTGGATAGGGTGTTCCTGTGGCCTGGCCTCCTGAGGCCCTGGGTTCTTGCCTGTTTCCCAAGCCTGTTCTCCCAGCCTCTTGGATTCTGTGAACCCCCTTTCCTCCAACATTTTTTTTTCTTTAGACAGTTAGAGCTCGTTTTGTTACTTGTAAGCAAGACTCCTCACCAAAACCATTGGTAATACAAGGTGGCAGGGAGAATTCTAGACTCTACTCAGACTGCTGGCCCACTTACTAGGCAAATGCTGAATGTCTTAACTCTCCATTTCCTCATCTGCAAAATGGAACACAATCTGTAATTGTGTCAACTGTGTGAAGATTGAATAAAATAATCTCTGTAAAATATTAAGCATGGTCCCTGGTGCATAAAAAGCATTCAAGAAATAGTAGCTTTTGTATTACTAAATTCTATATAATTGTCCATGTGTTCAGTGACAAAACTCTACTGCTCACCACCTAAAAAGATGCCTCTGTGCATACTCTGTGTTCAATGTTGAACTTCCTTTTTTTTTTCCCCATGCTGGTGTTTTGTTTTGTTTCCCAGTTTAGGGCTTCGGCACCTTCCCATACTGTACATCCTGAGACTTCCTCAAGGAGCACAGCTTCTAGTCACTGTCCCCGGATCTTCTCTCTTCTCTTCCATCTGTCCCTGCCAGCTCTCCCTCACCTCCAGACTCAAAAGGAGATCAGCTGCACTAAAGACTGGCTGACTTCAGATGGGAAGGGCAAAACTGGCTTGAAGCAAGAGTCCTACTTCAGCATCTGGTACACAGATTTACTGACTTTAATGGAATTAAAAAACAAAACAAATGCACAGCCTATATCCCAAGACTTATTATAGCATCCTTAACTTATCTACTTAGCTTTTGATGACATTTTCTTTCTTCCACTGAAATGTATAATGTCTTCTCATAGTGAAACTGTGGAAACTTTTCCACTCAATGTCCTCCCTCTGGGATGTAATGAAGAGACAACTCAGGGCCGAACAGCACATTGGAGACAAATTTTCTGTGAAAGAAAAATGTTTTTTACAACATGTAATGTTTCTCAAAGGAGGTGGGTCAAAACATAGATATCAATCCTCTGTAACCATTTACTGAATACCATATTTGGTTTGAGAATATTAAAATGTAGTATGTTATTTTTGAAAGGTTGAGTATTTTGTTACGGATGTTTTAATTTCTATAACATCCATGTAGAAATTAGAATTATTTACAGTATTTGCATGCTCTCTTTTCCAAAAAAAAGGTGATAGAAGGGCTGAGCAGAGAAGAGCAGAACGTGGTGTAGGTCAAAGCATATCTCACCTGTCTGGGAGTCAGCTGACTGGGGACTTTTATCAGGGATCGGCCACTTCCTAGTGTGACCCTGTGCTCAGCTTCACTCTCCTAAGGTATGAAATGGGAAGAAGTATACTCTCAAGCATGGTTGTGAGAAATAAATGACATAATTTGCACAAAATACTTGGCTGTAGCAGGAATTCAAGACACGATAGTTGACGATATAACCCAACATAGGATTGTCAGAGGGCTAATTGTTTTAATGGCATTTGATTATCTAAAGGAAATGTGATATTATTGTAAGTCTACATTAGTATCTATATAAATCTAATACAGAGAAGGGTTCTGATTTCATCAATGGATGTCATCGAGGAAGGCAATGACAATTCATGATAACTCAGATACTAAGTTGAAATTTATATTTACTAGAATTTGGCCTAATTATTAAAAATGTTCTGTGTTTAAATTGGTCTTATTATGATATTAAGGCCATAACCTCAAGGAAACTCTTCTTGTTTGGGTGATACTATTTAGACAGTAAATAATTAGGCAGATAATGCCCAAAATTTACTTCAGGAGCCAGAAAACTCCATTTAAAAAAATCGTTTAAAAGCAAATTTGAGTTATAGGGTAAATATTATGTGTAAGCTATAAGTATCAATGTAAAAACTTTAGGTATTTGCTACATGTAAACTTTTTCTTTCGTTATAACTGAACCCAATCTCTGTTTCACAAGACTACTATGCTAGAAGGTAGAAATGAAACCTTCAGATAATCTCAGTTGATTTAGTCTTCTCTCGTGTCCATCCCCTGCCCTTTTCTCACTGGGCTGGCATCTACATGACAGGTGGGTGGGTGGGTGGCATTTACTCCTCAGCCACTGTCACCTCTCCAGCTGGCATCCTCTGATGTGGAAGTCCTCATGGAATCTCTGATCAAACATTTTGGGGGCAGGCCTACTTCAATTTTGTAGTCTCATGGAAGCAACATAAACGCCCACCAACAGATGAATATACAATATAAAGAAGTTGTGGTGTACATACACACACACACACACACACACACACACACACACTGGAATATTACTCAGCCATAAAAAAGAATGAAATAATGCCATTTGCAGCAACATGGATGGACCTAGAGATTATCATACTAAGTGAAGTAAGTCAGAAAGAGAAAGATAAATACCATATGATATCACTTATACGTGGAATCTAAAATATGATACAAATGAATTTATTTACAAAACACAGACTTACAGACACAGAAAACAAACTTATGGTTACCAAAGGGGAAAAGGGGAGAGAGCTAAATTAGGAGTTTGGGATTAGCAGATACAAGCTACTGTGTATAAAATAGATAAACAACAGGTCCTACTGTATAGCACAGGGAACTATATTCAATATCCTTTAATAAACCATAGTGGAAAAGAATATGAAAAAGAATACATATATATGTATAACTGAATCACTTTGCTGTACACTAGAAAGTAGCACAACATTGTAAATCAACTATACATCAATTAAAAATTAAGTATAAATTAAAAAAAATTCTGCAGTCTCTCAGAGCCACACCTGCTCCACTCTCAGCCACACATGAAACACACACTATGGTGAGTGGAGAGTATTTACGGCAACCCCAGGACCTTCTGTCCAAGCCCTCGCACACCGCTGTGCCTACCCACACTGTGCCTGGCTGCACCATGCTGGGCTGGCACTCTTCCAGGCTGCATCTCAGAAAGGAGGCACTATTCGCCTCGACTCTCTGCCCTCTGCCTTCAGATTCCCTCAAACCTAGCAAGTGTGCCAGTTGCTCCTCTGACACCCCAGGGAACTGGGACCCAGGTGGGAAGCTTCAGTGAGCCTCCATCCCTTGTATAAACTCCTTTGCTCCCTCTTCCCCGCAACCACACAGAATCGTAATCCATTTCTGGACTGGGAAATCTTCCTTTGGCTTATCATTTCTTTTTTGGAACCTATTTTTTAAGGCATAGACTTTATTTATTTATTTAGGCCGTGCCGCACAGCTTGCAGGATCTTAGTTCCCCTACCAGGGATGGAACCCTCGCCTTCTGCAGTGAAAGCACAGAGTCCTAACCACTGGACCACCAGGGAACTCCCAAGGCGTAAATTTTATAATCTAAATCCTTCAGGTCATTGGGTCTTGATACTCAAAATCTAGACTTTTGAAATTCAAAGAAGAAAGTTTCCTCTCAAACTTTTTTTTTCTGCCGTGAATTTCACAAGCCCATTTTAAATCTCAAAAGTCACAGACAACTCATAGTTTTGTGAATTTCTTTTATAACAGCCTTACCCTGAAGCAATGGATGCTAAAGTCTAGTTTAAATGAATGAGTGCATGGGGTAGGAAGGAATTAACAGGTACAAACAAAACAACACTTCTTAATACATCAAAATATTGTCTCACCACAAATGGAAGTTGCCCTATACCTGGATTTAGTTTATTCTTCATTGCCTGGCCTATATTATTTTCTAGTTAATGGCTTGAGAGATTGACTATACAGTTGGACAATGGCCAAACCATGTATGACAATAGGACTCTGACCCATTCTTTTTTATATTCTTTTCCATTATGGTTTATCCAAGGATATTGAATATAGTTCCCTGTGCTATACAGAAGGACCTTGTTGTTTATCCATTCTATATGTAATAGTTTGTATATATATAACTGAGCCACTTTGCTGTCCAGCAGAAATTAACATAACATTTTAAATCAACTAAACTTCAATTTAAAAAAATTAAAAAAAAGAAAAGCCAAAAAAAAAAAAAACAAAAACACTGACCCATAATCTCCGAAGCAACAAGTCAGAGAAGCCAAACCAATTTCTCCACAATCAGCCCAGAATGACTGGAACTTGGTAAAAGACTGCCAGCTTCCCAATTCCTTACCACCACCCGCTTCCAACTCAGGATGAATTAGAGAAAGCCAATATGCTCCCCAAACTGATTTTCCCCCAAAGTAGGATGCCCTGCGTCTAGTTAGCCCTCTCCAGCTTCTCCAAGTCAGCAACCTCCAATCAGAGCACACCTGAAGCCTTTTTTTTTCCTCCCTATAAAGTTTTTCTACTCCTATGCCTGCCTTTGAGTCTCTGCCAAATGCAAGTGATGGTGGCTGACTTCCTTGCTCTAAATAAACAGACTTTGCTTGTTCTCATTTGGATGGTCTTCATTTATTTCCACAGGTTTACTACACATAATGCTGTTATATTCAGACATACACATTGGTAGTTGAGCTTAACATTTTTTTTTTTTTTTTGAGCATAGAGATGCTTGGGGTAAATAAGCACTAGGCTTTGATCTCTGCTTCAATGGATAAAATTAAGAATTATAACTCGAGGGCTTCCCTGGTGGCGCAGTGGTTAAGAATCCGCCTGCCAATGCAGGGGGCACGGGTTCAAGCCCTGGTCTGGGATGATCCCATATGCCACGGAGCAACTAAGTCCGTGCGCCACAACTACTGAAGCCCACGTGCCTAGAGCCCATGCTCCGCAACAAGAGAAGCCACTGCAATGAGAAGCCTGCGCACCGCAACGAAGAGTACCCCCACTCTCTGCAACTAGAGAAAGCCTGAGCGCAGCAACGAAGACCCAACCCAGCAAAAAATAAATGAATAAATAAAAAAGAATTATAACTCGAATTGACCATTTCCTTGAATTTAGAGGTACTGCTATGCTTGCCTCAATGGATATGGTAGAAATATTCTTGAAAATGTATATGAAAATCTCATTTTTATACATTAAAATCATTACATTTTAGCAAATTACTATTAAAAAGGACCCTGGTGTACATTAGTTTGAAAATGAAGAACATTTTTATTATCTAGACGATTATTCCTCATGTGTCAGGTTTCCTTAAATTGGCACACATCTGTATTAGTCTGTACATATAAACCTAAGCCTATTGTAAAATAATAATGATCCTCAGAAGAGCAGATGATACACGTTTGCATACAGAAATTTGTGCAGGTTTATTTTTAGTTCACTTTAATGGACATTATATGGACATAACAACACTCCAAAATACAACTCACTATTCTCACTTCACAAATGAAGAAATGAATGTTAATGTAAAATGACTTGCTCAAGGCCTCACTAAAGTATGAAGCCCCTTATTCTCCTGCAAAGAATGTTGAGCCTGTTTGAAGCTACCAGCTGGGGAGCTTCTTATAGCCCTATATCTGACAGAAGGCCTCCATTTTTTTGAGAAGGTCATGGTCTTCACCATGACACCATGGCAAAGGGGGTGAGGATGTTCTTGGAACAGCAAGGAGGGAAGGGGATCCCCATTCAGGGAGGTGCCCAGCTGAGTTAACCTGCTGATTAATGGCAGAGCTAATCATGGCCTGATGATCCACACAGACAAATAATGGAACCAGAAAGAAATTTAGGCCTTCCCATGCAAAGGGGGTTTCTTTACACTGTGCATTTGTCTACCTTGATCTTAAAATAAAATTCTGATCTCTTATCCATCCCTTATGTGCAGGCTCCATATAATCTGGCCTCTGCATTCCTCTTTCACTACTTTTCCTACCACTCTTCACGCTCTAGATACTTTCAATTTCTCCAACGTGCTGAGTACATTCTTCAGCTCCTATAGAATTCTGACCAGAACACTTTTCTCCAGGATTACAAGACCTCTGCATAGGCAGTCCTTCTCATATTTCCTATTTCAGGTCAAATTTCTCCTCCTAAAGGTCTATCTTGACTATTTTAGCTAAAGCAGACCCCAACCTCTATAACCACCCTACTCCAGTTCCTCTCTATCACATTGTCCTTTTATGTCACCTATCTGGATCGAAAATTGCCTTCTTTTATTGTTATTATTTTTAATTTTATTTATTTATATTTTTGGCTGCGTTGGACACAGGCTTTCTCTAGTTGCGGCGAGCAGGGGCTACTCTTTATTGCGGTGCGCATGCTTCTCACTGCAGTGGCTTCTCTGTTATTGCGGAGCACAGGCTCTCGGAGCATGGGCTCTAGGTGCGTGGGCTTCAGTAGCTGTAGCACATGGGCTCAGTAGTTATGGTGCACAGGCTTAGTTGCTCCGTGGCCTGTGGGATCTTCCTGGACCAGGGCTCGAACCCGTGTCCCCTGCATTGGCAGGTGGATTCTTAACCACTGTGCCACCAGGGAAGCCCTTCTTTGATTATTTGTTTGCTTACTCATTGTCCCTTTTGTACACTATGAGCTTAGTGAGATTTTGGGAACTTGTCTGTCATCTTTGCACTGGATCCAAAGCACTCAGAACACAATTCCTGGAATATAGTGGGCTCTCAATACACATTTGTTGAATAAGGGAATGAATAAATCATGAATCCCAATTGAGAATGACAGGTATGTACCCATTCCTCAGAAAAAAATGCACTGAATATTTTGTATATCATTTCAGGAGGTTCCAAAGCCCTGGAAGCTCACCTGCAGGCTCCTGATTAAAGCCCCTGCATTATAGTTATGCTGTTTCATAATGTTCTTTTTGAAATTAATTCTGAATTTTGTTCTTTGAAGTTAAACATGAGCACGAATTTTGAATGTATGCTTAAGATGGACTATAACAAATCACAGGCCAATTGCTGCTCACTGGATTTGAATAAAATAGATCTATGATATTTACATTACCTGATCCTAATGACCATATTTCAGTGAATGAAGAAAACATTGTGGTACAAATGTTAAATGGTCATCCATATCCAGTTCTCCTGTCCTTTGGGGAACATGGTGGATTCAATTCCCAGCTTCCCTAGCAGTTGGGCAGAGCCATATGACTAATTCTACCCAATGGATTGGAGGCAGAAGTGACCTATGTCACTGCCAGGCTGGAGCATTTAATTGCTGTGTGAGATCCTCCAGGGCTCCATCTTCTCCTACTTAGTGGCTATGGAAGTACATGCTGGTACAGAGGTGCAATGCCAAGCCGTCACATGGAAGACAGTTGCTCTGGAGAGTCACACAGATCTTCAGCAGACTTTGTGTGAGCAAGGAGTATAAACCTCTTTTTTTTTTCCTTTTTGCAGTATGAGGGCCTCTCACCGCTGTGGCCTCTCCCGTGTGGAGCACAGGCTCCGGACGCACAGACCCAGCGGCCATGGCCCATGGGCCCAGCCGCTCCACGGGACCCTCCCGGACTGGGGCACAAACCCGTGTCCCCCGCATCGTCAGGCGGACTCTCAACCACTGCGCCACCAGGGAAGCCCCCTCTTTTGTTTTAAGTCTCTTAGATTTTCTAATGATTTGATATTGCAGCATAAACTACCATAACCAAATATGCCACTGATTGGAAAATACGCTATTATTTCATATACCAAGGAGGGAAAAAAAAGCTGTCACTTATAATCGAAAGAAGTCTTGTAAGACATATCACAATTTCAGAGATGTTAAAATTAGAAAAATGTGGGTCTTAGATTATATAAAATACAGACTGTTAAAAGGAATTTGTCAAAGAAGATTAGTATAGTGTCAAGAACTCAAAATCCAGAGGTGAACAGAAAGTTATGGATTCAAATCCCAACACTTACTAGCTTGTGACTTAATAACTTAGCTGTGTAAGCCTTAGTTTCTTCATCTGTGAAATGGGGATCACAGTAGATGCTGCCTCATAGGGTTTTGTGGATGTTAGATGAGACAGTTCTAATAATGTCTCCAGCATAGTAATTTTCCCACATATTTTAGTCACCACATTTGGTTAGATCACAGAGCTTGTTCAAAAGGAGCATTAATTTCAAACAATATACAAAAGTAAGTTTGTCATTATGTCATACTGCTCAATCAGCAAATATCTATTAATTCCTTACCAGGCATGAAGACTGGGCTTCCAGTTAGGTGTTCTTGGAGATAACAACGAAGCAGATCTAGGGGTTGAGGGCTGAAGGCAGATCACCCTGGGGTCTTCCTATCCACTCTCCAATGTATTTTCTGGAGGAATCAGGCTAGAACAAACATCAAGAGCAACCCTGAAGAGTAAAAGAAGTCACAAAAATATAACTGAGAAATGAATTGCATGAAAGGTTAGTCCCGTGCTTATTTTGGTGACTGGCAGGACTAGTCACCAAAGGGAAAATTGAAGACTTTTTCTATGTCCAGTGTCTGTCTTTGGTGCGTTTGTGTATGTGTGTATGTGAGAGAGAGAGAGAGAGAGAACAAGCTGATGATTGGAGAGCATAAGGCTAAGTCAAAGAAGCAAAAGAGTGGCTCTTCTGAGATAAGTATGAGATTGATTGTTCCTGTCCACATAAGGTTATACTCTTACAGCCTGTATGAAGTTATCCAGGGAATATTACTGGACTCATGGTATTCATAAAGCAGCAGCTTGTTATAATTGTCCTCATCTGTAGCACATTTGAAGAAACCCACACCTTGTCATTGCCAACGTGCAACAATCATCAGCTCTGAAGTTTATTCTAGACTAGAAGTCTCCTCACACATACTTTATGAGCTTTCATTCTGTCACTGAAGATGTGCATTGTGGGCTGTAATTCAACATTCTCACCTCGGTTTTCTGGAGGACATATGCCTTAGAAGGAACAGGTGGCTGATTAATATGACTATTTTTATTAAATGCCTGAACAATGGCAGAGCAAGTAATTTTCTTTAAAGGAAGTATAGCTGCCTTTAAATATAACTCTGGGCTACAGTTCACCTTTTCTGTTTATTCTTAACTTGTGAAACTGTATCTTAGGACTTGGGGTATATAACTTAGTATTTGATAACAGCTGAAACACAGTGAATCAATTGTAATGGTTCTGGCACCAAAGGAAACAGAGGGGACTTAAATATGTTTCCAGAAGACAAAAAGCTTCTCTTTGTGTACACTTTATAACATATGTTTCCACACTTTTAGAATATTCGAAAGTCCAAAAAAAGTTTTCTCACTATTTTTCATTAAAGACTGAGAGGACAAAACAGAGAAGACTAACTCCAACCCACATACCATTTATCAGATATTTTGGATGAAATCCAGATTGAAAAATCAAAAATATTCCCTCTTCTTCTCTCCCTTCCAGCAACGGCATTAGGATGCTTATTCCTCACTGTGAAATACACCCACTCTCACACACTCGGAAATGTGTTAACGTTCCAGGAAGGGGGAGGGGGCGGTTAGTGCAAACAGGTTTGGGCTCCTCCCCGCATCCTTGCTGCCTGGGTCGTCTTAGATCAGCTGTGGGCTACTGCGGGCTGCGTGACCTGGCCAGAGCACTTGGGCTCACAACCTGTGTATACCTGGGTACACTCCCAGAAGCTACCGGTAATATCTCGAATAGGGGACCCCTGTACAGCAGAGCACTCCCTAAAACCTCATCGACCCTTACCTCTTGACTTTTTCGCGTCCGGGATAACCGCCCCAGGATTTTTAACTTTCCTTGGGGCGTTTCGCGCGGACCCTTTGCAGGCGCTGCGGAGCCTGCTTCGGCCCCGCTCCCTCTGGCCTCTTGGCTCGCCTGGGATCCACTAGCCACGCGGAGCCGGGTGCAGCCTCCTCTCCAGACAGGGAAGAGAAGAGGCGAGAGGAGGTGCTCAGGTCTCCTGGGTACCCTCCCAAGCATCTGTAATTTGACCTTTACGAAACAAAATGATGCTAAAAGGCAAAATAGCCAACATGGAGGTACTCAGCCCTCCTGAGTACGCTCCCAAAGAGCTCTAATTTGACGTTTAAGAAACAAAACAATGCCAAAATGCAAATTAGGCAGTGCAATACCCAGGACGAGCCTCGTTTGACAGGCCAAACTGAGATTTTAATGGAAAGGTTACTCATATCCGCACACCGAATTCATTCTGTCTTTTAGTACTTAAAAAAAATGTGTAATTTTAAGTTCTACTGACTTAAAATTCCATTGACTGTCAGAATGCACACTCCACTATAACACTCAGTGGAACAATGGACACCCCCATATCGCATTGTGTCAGGTAATTACGAAGTGTCGCGGCGCCGGAAAGCGAAGCCCGGAACGTCAATGTGTCCCCCGCCGCGTGTAGGAGCGGTTTAGGGCTGCGTGTCTCACCGAAAACTCATCAAAACGTTCAGGCCAATGCCTCAACCCAGAGAGGGAGAAACGCCATCCGAGCTTGGCCCCGGGCGTGGACAGAGAGGCCCAAAGAGTAGGCGAGCGAGCACAGGGGGAGCGAGCACGTCTCGGGGAAAGCAGACGCACGCAGGGAAGTCTAGGGGAACGAGTGCACCCAGCGGGTAGGGAAGGTCCCGCCCGGGGTGGCTAGGGAGTCCCGTTCCCTGGAGAATGGAACCCACGCGGGACCCTGCGCTCCCAGCAGCACCCAATCTTTGGGGGGTTAAACTCAGGGCACCGGGACAAGAGTGCGCGCGGGGTCACAGGGTAACGCTGTTACTTTGTAGTGAGACGGTGTGTGTGTGTGTGTGTGTGAGAGAGAGAGAGAGAGAAAGAGAGAGAAAGAGAGAGATTGAGAAAGAACTGGAAGGAAAAGAAAGAAAAAAGAGCAGGGAGCTGAAGGCCGAGATGTCCTACTTCTAAGTGGTTCATTGAGAGGCAAAAGCCTTCTAGCAAGCGCAGTCGTACGTAGCCCGCGCCGCATTGGGGACCAGCCGAGCAGGGCGCGGGGGTCTCTCCAAGGGGCCTCCAGCCTCACGAGCCCGGAGGTGGCCCCCAGAAGGGGACACTGTCCTGGCAGCTGTGGGGAGGTCGGGACTGTGGTTTCCTTCTTCCGAGACCCCGGCGCTGCCATCCGGAGGGGGCGAGCTCAGTCTGCCTTCTTCGGGGGGGAGGAAAGCGGACCTCTAGCAACGCGACCTCGGGTCCCCGCGCCCTCCCACCGCCCAACCTCCTCCCCTCAACCACATTCATTTTTCCTCAGCAGCTTCTAGTTCGGGCTCAAAACCCAACTCCGAGCCCACCCGGGCCTTCATCACGGAGCTAAGGGGGACGGCCGGAGTCGGAGAGGGCCCGGGGAGGCGTCGTACCGAGGTAGCGGCCGTGAGGGGCTCCGCGTCCCGCGGGTGCCCGCCGCGGACGAGCCAGCGGCCGCGAGCAGCCCCCGGAGCCGCGCAGCATCGGCGTCTACAGTGACGGTGGAAGCCACGCCCGCTCGGGAGCTGGGGGCTGTCCTAGCCCCCCCACCCTTCCCCCGCCCGCCCCCTCCTCCAGGCGCCGGCCCCCGGCCCGCCCCCGGCTCGGCTAGCGGGAGGCGCTGGGCGCCCGGGCTGGCGCGCTCTCCTGGGCGCACACACACGCGCACACACACACACACACACACACACACACACACACACACACATCCACGCACGCACGCCCAGAGCCGCTCTCTCCGCGCCCGGCCCACGTTCCCCTCGCCCATGCAGACGGACAGAGCGACGGAAGATGGCTGACGACTCCACGGGGCACCGAGGATGCAGCCTGGCGGCGGCGGCGGCGGCGGCGGGAGCGGCAGAAGCAGCGGCGGCGGCAGGGGCAGCGGCGGCGTTGGCGGCGTTGGCGGCGGCGGCGGCGGCGGCAGCGGGAGCAGGAGCGGCGGCGGCGGCGGCATCCCCGAGACTCCTCGAGCTACCTTTCCCTCTGACAGCCACTGACGTTCTCCGCCGCTAGAAGAGACCCCGCTTCCCCGGTGCCCGCCTTCCCTCCCCCCCGCCTAGCCCCAGCCCCAGCCCCGCCAGCACCGCTACCTCCGCCAGCCTTGCCACCATCAGCACCACCTCCACCACCGCCGCCGCCGCCGCCACCACCGCCGGCGGCGGCAGCAGCCATTTCATCTCCACAGAAACCAGACACAAAAACATGGCAGAAATGGAGAAAGAAGGGAGACCTCCGGAAAATAAAAGAAGCAGGAAACCGGCTCACCCAGTGAAAAGGGAGATCAATGAGGAAATGAAGGTATTTTTGGACTTCGGGGCCAGAGAGCCTGAGCTCTTTCTTCCGCCTGCTCCCTTTGGGCCGTTGTATAGATTCGGAGGGTACAGGGGAGCGCTTGTCAGTTTCTGTAGGATGCCCAGAACGCCTCAGCTCCTCCTCCAGGTGCAAACCGAGGCCAACTCCCGGGCTGCATCCCCGAGATTTGCCTTCCTCAGATTTGATGGGGGTGGAGGGGCGGCCGGGAAACCACATACTATTTAACCTTATAAACCCCAGGTTGGTAACAGGCGCGTTTCAGAGGGAGGGGACCGGGAGCCCAAGTGGCGGGTGGGTATGGTGAAGAGGCTTTCCTAGTCGGTGGGGTAGTTTTTTCCTCTTCCTCGGGAGCCATCCCCGGGATCCCTCCAAAGTTAAGAGCAGTCGGGCCGGAGCAGCCGGGGAGCGCTGGATTCCACCCCTCTCCCCAGTTCATCTCCCCGTTCCTCGATCCCGCTTCCCGACTAGAAGCCAGCGGCGACGGTGTAAAAGGGGCTGTCAGTGCCGGGGCGAGTTGTGGCCCGAGCGGCGCGGGTCTGGGTACCGTTTTGACGGCCGGCTCGCTTCGCACGCAGCTGCTCGCTCCTCTCACTCGTCTGCCTCCGCCTCCCGCTCGTCTTTGCATGCTCCACTTCCCAGTTAAGCAGACCCGGGCAAACCCCGGTGCAAGATAGCTGTCTGAGGGGCGGCCTTCGCAGAGCGCCTGCCCATTGTTCGGAAAGGCCAGCCCGGAGTCCTGTCGGCGAGGCCGGGCTCCCCGCCAGGCCAGCGGTGCTCCAGAGGTGGCGAGCGCAGCAGCCTGGCGCTCCAGCTGTTCGCGTTGGAGTGATTGCACAAGAGCACCGCTCGGCTCCGGACCCCCCTTGTCCCCCCCCCACCACTTATTTTCCATGAAGTTGCAGCTTTTGCCCGGTGAGGGTTTTGTTTTGTGTTGATTTCACGAGTCTCTCTTGATTTTTTTAAAAAAATTGTTTTATTTGTATTTTTTGTCTTTCTGTGAGTTACAAACAAGTAGCAGATTTCAGGGGGGACTTTAGTTTTCATTCTGCAGCCGTCTTGGTGTTCCCCATCTTCTGCATAGAATCCTTAACACTGCCCACTGACTTGGTCAGGTTGGTTAAGTTGCTATTTAAAAGACAAACGATGAAGATGGCAAGCAACTAAGTAAAATTTATTGCGGTTTGACGTTGTCTTGATTAGAACAAGCATATTCTAGAGAGTGCCTTGAATGAAGCCCATGTTTAGAAAGGGGCACACGGATAATACATCCTATATCTGTACCTAGGTGCCTATGCTTAGCGTTCCTTTCTTCCAGAAAATGTCTGTAGCAATCTGCATTTTGGAATAAGGGTTTTTATTTCTGGGTGACGAATTTAGTGCCTGGAAGCATGAGGTGCAGCATCAGTCCAAGGAGAGTTAAGGAAGATTTGCCTTGGAAATCAGTGCCATTCCTTGTGATGGAAACCTCCATTGATTTCATTGATAGACAGTTTTTTAAAAAAGAGACCAGCAGGAGTTGTCTTCCCATGGGGATGGAATTCAAACAGTTTACAATAACCATCCTTCCTCACTCGCCTTTCCCTCCTGTCCTGCATTTCCAGATTACTTTTCCATTTCATTTTAAATTGGGAGTGGAGGAAGAGGAGAGAGGTAAAGCCACTAAGAAGTCACAGTGTGCACTGGCCCTTTAAAACACTGTCTAATGAGATCTATATGGATGGCAGCTTTTAAGTTTCATAGGTTCTAGAATTACAAATTAGCTAATTTTAATCAAAACATGTGAAATGTTATCCCGGCTGGATATAAAGGCTGACTGTGCTCGATGCTTGGGTCTCACGTTGTTGACTTTGGCTGTGGGAGCACTCCGTGGTTTGGGAGATAGTTGTCCTTCTACAGTATAACAGATGTTTGTCTGAACTGGTGAGGAAGAAACAAAAACAACATTGTGTGAAGGGGAAAAATTACACAATTTTTAGCCAATGCTGCAGGACTAAGTATGGAATTAACGTTCGTGCACAGAATTTCCTCTTTTTAAAATGTTATTTTTCTTCCAAGTCACCACCTACTACTTGAAGTTTTAATCCTTATCATTTCAGTACAGAGTAGCATTAAATAAGAAGTTTTACACAGCAAATAATTCAATTGCCCGAAGGATCAGTATTTTCTCCCTAGTTTGGGACAATGTGTAAGAGACACTGGGTCAGAATCTTCAGTCGTGTCAATGCACATCATGCCAGTGAGTCATGAAATCCCATTTCTAGTGGAATTGTTCGGTATGCATTCTTCTAATATAATAGAACCAAAAGTCCTCATTTTAAAAGTGATTTCTCAAAGTCAAAAGCTGGAAGGGTTATTTTGAACTCATCAAGATTTTTCTGCTTTTAATGTTAATAACCACATCAATAAAACCCCTCCCTGAACCTCATGGTATTATTACCCCTCCATCTCCCCAAACCTAAAGTGTAGAGTAACCTAACAAGTTGGTTGCCCTGCATAAAAATATGTGCAACAAAATGTCACCGAGAACACAATGTGGCCTTGTGCAGCTTCATATCGGTGCCGTTGGAGCTGCCTGGCTGTGTTTGCCTTCATCTGAACGGCTTTCATCTGGACCAGTGTAAACTAAGCCCTGGTAAGTAATCACAGCCCGGCAGAAAGAAAGGAATGTATACAGCTAGCACGGCCTAAGCTGTAAAAACGGAAACCTGAGCCCCACCGTGGATCACATATCAAGGCTTGAAGGTAGGGGAAATGAAAGGGGGAAAGAGGAGAGAGCGAATGTAAAAGTCAGCCTGGGAAGTGGAGGATCCGGAGGAGGCCCCCCCTTAGGGAGAGTTGGCTCAGGGATTAGGGAATTTTATCGTGGTGTACAGTGACCTACTCAGGTTTCAACACTGGTTGGATCAAGTTGCTTCTCTGCGAGCTGAAAGAAAAAGGACTGGTGTGTATGTGATTTTTTTTCCCCTTCGGGTAATAGAAAGGACATTGGTATAAGCATCTATTTTAAGTACAGCAAATGCAGGGAGCTGAGAATGAGCAACAAAATTGCCTCATCATAGAGACTTCCTTCAAGATTTCCTAATTGAGATAGTCACAAATTTATTTAAAAATGGACAGAGAAGACACACTGGCAGAGGTTTAGCTGACACCAGTAATGGCATTGGAGATTGTCTTCATGTGGCTGGGAGCTAATGTTGGTTGCTGTTTCACTAGATCAGATATTGAGTTACATTTTCGTTATCACTGGTTTAATGTACAAAGCAGTTGTAACAAATTTAAATTTGATACAATATAGTTTTGTGTGTGAAAAGTACATGACTTGGCATAGCTTGCCTTTAATGTCCTTTAGTGAAAATATCTTCAAGTAGAAATGTTTGTCTCATTATGACCTTTACAATGTTTCTTTATCTTTCCTTCCCTCCCCATTTCATCCTGGTTTTTCTTAATTAAAAAGACTTATTGCTTTACTGTACTTACAATCAGTCTGCCCTATTTAGTTAGTGACCAGTAGAGAGGATTTTAAAAAATCAGATGGCAATTCAATTTATATTTTGACTACTTTCGGTTTCTAAAGCGAATATTGTGATTGTATCTACTGTAATATGCCTTCAATATATTGTTAGCTCACATGTATCATAATAAATGGCTCTTAGGAGGGAATTCTGGTATATGGAAGTGTTAATTCGTTTCAGGTGTTCATCCAGAACATAACATAAAAGCTAGATGTAATATTGGATGTGCAAATGTAAATATATGAGTAAGTGTAAATATAGTTGCACTTAAGGGTATGTATTTTATGTGCATAGATCTTGGTGAACATGGTTAGGGACTACCAAACAGTACAATTCAAAAAAAAGTAGACTATGAGTAGAGATAATGAGTCAGATTTTCATCTTTTAAAACTCTTTGACAAAACCATTGTGATTAGATCAAGCACTCTGCCCTGGAAACTTTCCTAAACAAACCATAATTAATGCATTTACAATGTTTGGCTTCCTTATCAATTGCTCAACTACAGGATAATCTGTGTTAAATGTCTTAGGGTCTTTGCTGAATTTCTCTGTCTATAAATATTCTTAGCAAGTAATTTGTACCTAAAATTATGCTTCAGTCCTAATGCCTACAGTTAGAGGCAGGCACATCTGTTAGAGTTTAGTAGTAAACTCACCATAAGATTTTCTAGTTTAGTTTCTGATGGTCTCCATTTGGCATTAAAAATGACCTGTGTCAATTGCATAGACAATAAAGCAAGTTGCAGAGCTGAGCTGGTGAGTGCAGTGATTTAAATAGCTTGCCATAAAATAAAATAAAATAGAGATATCAGAGTGTGGATTGGAAAAGTCAGCATGTTTAAGGTTGAAATCAGCTCATTACTAAAACAGGTATATTTTAAGTTTTGCTCCTGAAACTCCATCCTGATGTCAGAAACAGTGAGTCTCAGGAACCTAGAAAGTGGGCTTGGGACCAGATCTCACTGTGGCATTCACAAATTATGTCAGACCTCCCTGGCTGAGCAGTGGTCTCAGGTGTGCCACGTGGCAGGGCTGGGAACTCTTGTCAGTCGGAGCATGGTGCTTGCCCCTTGGGAGCTGGTGTAGGCTATTCCCGAGCCCACCAGCCCTGTCCTCTGTGTTGCTCTCGGTTGTCCTGCTCAAGGCTCTAGTCTCAAACCATAAGAGAAGGTCCTGGGAGGGCACAGAGAGCTATGAATTCTGCTCTGTTCAAACCAGGAGTTTTCTGAAAAGAGTCTCTTTCTCCATCTGTGAGCTGGTGAGGATAGTGTGTGGTAGAGTGAGACTCTCTAAGCCTTACACAATTCACAGGTTCCAGAGAGGAGGAAATGGAAAGGAACCACTCCACTTCCTCCCGAATCTGAAATAAACATTTGAACTAGAAGAAAATGAGTCTGACAGACTCATTCCCTTCTGCGTTTCCTGCCTCTGTGCTTGCCAAGCACTGCTCTGAGAAGCCAAGCCCTACTCTCCTTGTGTGAAAGACAGACTCATAGAAACCAAGAGGTAACAGAGTTTTTAAATGAAAGTCAAAAACAGGGCCTCAAAAAAGGCAAATATCACTGAATACAAGTGACTGTCTGAAAAAGGAGAGTTCCAGGGAAATAGAGGTGTCTTGCAAGGGTGACCAGACTTCTTGCATCTTCTAAGGAAGTGTTCTTTTTATCGAGTCTTTATACTTTTTATTTTTTTGAAAAAATTATTAGAAGTAGTAGAAGGTGGATCATTTAAAAATCTCTGAAGTCTAAAACTTCCTCTTGCGGAATGGGAAGTCAGCCATACTTGTACTCAAGCTAATAAGATTATTGAATATTTTCCTAAAAGAGAAGGGATATTCCAGGGTAGAATGAAAAAAAAAAACAACTTTGTTTTTGATGGTGCCAACTGAAACATGTAAACAGACATGAAAGCCTGTGCTGGGTGAGATTTGCTGAATGTATATTTTAGAATCTGTAGACTGATGGGTGTTAATATCTCTTATATAACTAAAGGGTTGTGGAACTCTGTCCTGCTTTAAGGCCAGTGGCTTTTGGCATGGACAGGAAAACAATGTAACAAGACTTGGTGATTTTAAGGCCAGTGCTGCAGCTGTGATAGGACACAGCTGCACACAGCTGCACACCTGCCATGCCTGCTACAGTGTTGGCCCCAGGGCTGGGCTCCACAATTTCACACATTTCTTTGACCTTTTTAGGACATTTGATGTCCTGGCCACAGATTAAAACATGGGGACATAATTGTCTGTTCTGTGTCACAACAAGACAGTAAAGCAACGTAGATTTTTATATGTGGAAACACACAATCTTGGTTTCATGTGACAATAATACACCCATCTAATTCAGACTGTGTCAATAAGAGAACAAGACTTTCTCCTCAGGCCTGCTCCAGGTCGGAGCTGGATTTTAGTGTTTTGATGTGTCCTCTGCCCTTAGAACTGTGTGCTAATCATTGTGTCGTGGCTGAGAACAATGCTGCAAAATGACCCAGATGGAGCTCAGTGACCTTCTTAAAAGGATTTCAGGCCAAAAATCTGTATGCAGTTCAGATACAAACAGCAAGGCTCAATGGGTAAAGTCTGCACCAAGAGTATGAATCTGGCTGCTCTTAACATAACATGCATGTGGATGACCCTCAAATGGGATGTCTGTGGGAGAGGCTTATCCTTAGGATACCATCAGACCCAGTAGGATCATGAGCATGGAAGTACTTTGTAGTCTGTAAAGGGCTCTTCCCACAGTTCTTTTTCACTGTTTAAATGTTGCCTGCTTCTTGGTAGAACCTTAAAATAAAACCGATCCATTAGGTCTGTGTTAAGAGAGATGACTTCAAGTCAGATCAACTTGAATTCCCAGTAGTCTGAGAGTGCTCATTAACACTGGATATTATAATTCTTTTAACTTTCAGACCTGGGGATAGGTAGAGCTAGAAATTGATTTCTAATCAAGTTTAATTCCTACTTCCTACAAAAGGAACTGCTTTTCTTCTACAGCTTCATCCCCTCAGCCCTTTAAAAATCTTAATTAGTGAACCCAGTGATGCTTAATAGAAATCTACCTCAGAAGTCAGTCAGAACCCATGGAGGTGAAAAGGGAGATAAAATATTTTCCAAAAATAACCATCATTCTATTATTCATAACCTTAACTGGCAGAGATACCAGCATTTTTTTTCCCCACCTTGTAAATTGTTCAGGATTGGGGGTTTCCTTTTCCTTTGAAAGTATTTCTCATATGCTCCACTTTCTTGGATAATGTATGTAAGAATGTTTTGAAGTTAAGTAATGTAACTGGCAGATCCTTTTTACTGTTATTAGGACTGTGAATATGACTGACATGGTTGTTTGTGAGAAGACTGTGTTAATTAAAACTATTTTTTGATTTTTATAAAAATAATACATGGACATGATATAAATAGTAGAATAAGCAATATAAATAAGCAAAAAGAAAAACAAAGCCTGTAATTTTCCCACCCAGACACCATTACCGTCAACATTTTGATGTATGTCTTTTCACGTCCTTTTCTATGTATGGTGAATGTTTTTTAAGAAAACAAAAACAAAAAACTACTAACCTTCCATTTAAAACTTAACATATTGTTAATAACTTTTCATGGCAGTAAAAATTTATCCACAGCGTATATTTAGTGGCAAAATAGTATTCCATTTCAGTGATTTCATGACTAGTCTATAATTTATTTAACTGAATTCCGATTGTTTGACATATAGTTTGTTTCTAAGAAAGCAACACTGAGATAAACATTCCTGAACATTCATATTTTTGCACCTACCTATTTCCTTAGAATAGTCCCTACTATACCTAGAAATAAAATTGCTGAATCAAAGGGTATGTAAAATTTTAAGCTTTTATTGCAGAGAGTCAAGTTACCTTTTCTAAAAGTTGAATTAACTTGAATTCCCAATAGTCTGGGGGTGGGACTTCTCTGGAGGTCCAGTGGTTAAGATTTTGCCTTCCAATGCAAGGGATGCGGGTCTGATCCCTGGTCAGGGAGCTAGGATCCCATATGCCTCGAAGCCAAAAAGCCAAAACATAAAACGGAAGCAATATTGTAACAATTTCAATAGAGACTTTAAGAATGGTCCACATCAAAAAAAAAAAAAAAGTCTGAGAGTGCTCATTAACATTGGATATTATAATTTTATTTATTTATTTATTTTTGTGGTACGCGGGCCTCTCACTGTTGTGGCCTCTCTGGTTGCGGAGCACAGGCTCCGGACGCGCAGGCTCAGCGGCCATGGCTCACGGGCCTAGCCGCTCCGCGGCATGTGGGATCTTCCTGGACCGGGGCACGAACCCGTGTCCCCTGCATCGGCAGGCGGACTCTCAACCACTGCGCCACCAGGGAAGCCCTGGATATTATAATTTTTTAAGCTTTCACATATTTATTTTTAGAATCAGCTGTCCTGAATTTTGTTTGATAATTTTTCTGTATTTACATATTTAAAAAATATTTATGGATGTATCCAAATGTGTTAGCACATTTATTGATTAGATTCTAAGTGCTAGGCATTGTGCTAGATGGGACATAAAATGAAATAAAGGGTTTCTGCCCTCAAGTAACTTATAGTGTGTTTCGTTGGGATAGATGACATATTTTACTAGCACTGTGGATGGATGTAGGACTTGGAGTGGAAAAGGGAATTATGTTTGTGGGAAGAGGGAGGACGTGGCTTTCCCCTCATCTGAATGAATGATTGGGAGCTCTCTGAAAACTTTCTACTTTCTTGGGTAGGATACCAAGTTGAAAACACATCTGACATTCAGTTATGCAAGGCCTGAGATAAGAGAAATCGGTGGCACCTACCCTATATTTTAAACTTTGGTGTTTTCAGAATAAAATCATTAGTTCTTTTTGAAGACCTTGAAGTACTTGCATTTCAGAGTATTTTGAGGCTTTATAATTACTGTGATTTTCAAAATGACTTGAAGTCAAGTCATTATTATTTACCTGGTAAAATGTTCAATTAAAAACCGTTTAGAGTGAACTTTGACATGCACACAGTATTTCTAGTTGAATAAGGAGAGTGTCTAATGAATGTCCTGGGAATTAGAGTCCAATAAAAATAAACTTTGCCAAGAACTCAGAGGAGTGGGGAAATAGTTAAGTTTCCTGTCTTTCCACTATCTTTCTGTGACCTTTTTTTTTTTTAAATTCTAGGAAAAGATCATGCTTTCAGATTAAAGGTTAGGCTTTTCTTTCTTTAGGAACCCTGGAGGTGAGAGAGGGGAATTGGAAAGGGAGAGGAAGGGGTATGGAGGTATAGTATTAAAAGTGCAAAGCCATTAGAGTCAGATGTGATGTCAAAAAATTGTCAAATGAGAAGATTAAATTTTGATTATGAATTTTAAGACCCCCCTATCCCAACAATAAAGACAGTTAAGGAGAGTAGAGGTCAATGATCAAGTCGCAAAACAAGCAAAATTTTAGCATAGGTAGATATGTCCTAGTTGAAAAGCTCTTTGTATGTGACATTGACATCGGTGATATGATTTCTTTGCAATACTGTTGTTGGTCCAAGGAGGTAGCTCCTTTGGAGTTGCTGACACATTGGACTGTACGGAATTTATAATAGAAAGAGTCCTGGTATAAGGATCCGAAGATCTGTATTTTTGTTCTGACTGTACTAGGTGATCTCTCATGCCTGTCATTTACCTTCTGTATGCTCCAATTTTCTGTCGTAAAATGAGGATGTCACAGAGGTTCACCAAAAGTTTACTGTGGAAATCAAATACCTAACTCACAGGGTAATTGAAAGGAACAAGAGAGTTAAAGGATGTGGAAACACTGTAAAGTGCTATAAGAGTGTTAGACATTATCATTGTAATTATAGTGACCTATTTTCCAAACCCAAATTGGACCACATGGTATGAGGGAGGATTTTTGTGCCACTTCCAAGGGTGAGAGGCAGTCTGCAAAATGTGTTTTGGATGCCAGAATATTGAAATTCTGGCACATTTTGATGGTTTATGGGAACAATGATAAAATATTTGAGATAGTGGCTGTTCAGTAAAATTTATGCCGTGTGATCACTGTAATTATGATACTTCTTAGCAAAAGGCAATTTATTTCTTGTATAAGTAGAAATTCTTTGATTTCACAGGACCTTAGAGCTAGAAGGGCCTTTAAGAGATTCTACTTGAGTTTCCTGCCCTAAGTCTCCAGGAGAAATTCTGGGTGAAGATTTTGGGGGAAGCAAATTTTACAACTTCTCTTAGTACAGTGGTTTGTCCTATTATCAAACAGCCTTACCTCAAAAGTCTCTCTGCACTTTAACTCTTATCACCTTAATTTTCTGGTAGAAAAACTTGAAAACCCTTATGGACCATAAACATTAAATTCACTTCTCCTAGAATATATTATGTTTCTTGGATGGTAACTGCAAAAATCCATTTCATTTCCTTTGGTTTAGCACCATAGCGAGCCCATATGATGTCTAGCATCAAGTTCTAACTAGAAATTAAAAATTATTTATTCCTTGGGGTTCTTTGATTTCTTAATGCAATAGTATATAAGACAGAGGTGATACCTATTCTTGTAGTTTGGTGTTTCTTTTTCTTTGATCTTGTTCGACTTTTTATGAAAAGTTTGAGAGTTATGGCTCAAGGCTCTATAAACCTTTTGTTTTCTGCTTTTCCAGTCATATATCAAAACGTTAATATGTTTCTTTTTACTTTCAGTGATAAGAAAGGGAATGTTTTAGAGTTTATTTTCCCTGACATTTATAGTAACTCGAAAATGGAATAGATCAGTTCCATATTGATCATATTGATTGTTCCATGAAGCCTCTGAGTTTTCAGGACAAACCGTAAACTAAGTGATGCACTTAAGATGCCCAAATAATATGAATTTTGTGTTAATAATCCAGTTGAGGTTTCAGTATTTACGCGAATGTCTGACACTTCTGGATCCCATCCCTGGGATTGGTTCTGAAAGGCTGAACGGATTTGCAGCTGGACTAAAACAAACAAATCTATATCCTTGGCTGGGAGGTTGCTCCGTGAATTATGCATCTGTAGCTTTTGTGTCGCTTCAGAGGTTAGACAGAACCAGAGAAAGAGGTGCCCAAGATACAAATGGTCTAGAAAATTAGATATGGTGGCCAGGAGTTACTATGCAAGAGATTTTCTGGTTTTGGGGCACATTTCTCTTAGAGATTGAGGCAAACAGCATATCAACCAGTAGGATGGCTTGAACTTGGCTTTTAGCACTGTTGGGAATTGTTTTTTTGATGCAAGATGTAATCCTTATCCTCAGAGATTTCTGCTGCCAGACCCCTGATGGAGGACCTTGGTTTGTGTGCTTAGGGACTGTCATTCTCCAGTCCAGGCACTCAGCTCAGTGAAAGAAATTGGGTGTTAGGGGAGGGAGACTGACACCTCATTAAAGCAATCTCTTTTGATTGAGTAGTGCAGCATTTAGCAGAATCCTCCTCGGTGGTATTCCAGAAGCTGCTGAGCTTATTATACATATCGATCATATCATCTTCGTGCATTCATGAAAAGAATGTCTATTTAATGTGGACATGACCAGCCATCAGATAGAATAAATGCCTCAGTAAAGCTTGATATGGCTGGCTGTTGGCCTTGTGGATGGTAACACTGAATCAATCTGGCTAGATTTTTAAAACTTGCTTGTGCATTATACTATCACAGATTGACCCATTTGGAACTCTGAGCTCAAGTGGGTACTAAAGCAAAAAAAAAAAAAAAAAAAAAATCTAGCATCCTGTGGGTGGTTTGAAATGCCAGGTTTGTTTTTATGTAGTGTAATATCCTTACTTTTTTTTTTAATATTTCTTTTTACTTATTTATTATTTATTTAATTTATTTATTTTGGCTGCACCGAGTCTTAGTTGCGGCATGCGGGATCTTCCTTGCGGCATGTGGGATCTTTTAGTTGCGGCATGTGGACTTTTAGTTGCAGTACGCAGGCAGGATCTAGTTCCCTGGCCAGGGATCGAACCCAGGCCCCCTGCATTGGGAGCGCAGAGTCTTACCCACTGGACCACCAGGGGTTATGCAACCCCTGCTGAAATCTAAAGTGAAGTTCAAGAGAACATGGAACTTACACGTTGAGGCTGTGCACATGCTGGTTTAGCCTGGGTGCTTGTTTCAGGTATAAATTATACATCCCAGTGTAATTCAGAAATGACAACTTCTAGGGAGAATGAGAAAAGGTTCTTTGAGCCACAGAGAAGGTTAGAATGTATAGTTTTTCTAGCTCAGTCTAGGAGGCTCAGCCTGCCTTGCCTGATAAAGATGCCTTAAAAAAATTAATTCAACAAACATTTATTATCTTACTCTGTAGTATAGGATCCTTTTTATTAAAAATTTTCCAGCTTTATTGAGAAGAGATATAATTGACACAAAACACTGCAAGTTTAAGGTGTACAATGTATTGATTTGATACATTTATATATTGTAAAATGACTACTACCCGTAGCATTAGCTACCACCTCTATCCTGTCATATAGTTACCATTTCTTTTTTGCAGTGAAAAGATGTAGGATCAACTATCTCAGCAACATTCAAGTACATGATAGTGTTATTAGCTATAATCACCATACTGTACAGCATGCTATACTATACCCTTTGACCAGTCTCCTCGTTTCCGCTGCCCCCAGCCCCGGGTAACCACTTCTCTACTCTCTCTTTCTCAGATAGAGATGCTTTAAGGCACACACAAGCATTAAGATATAGCAGCTGTTAAGTTCATTAAAAATAGTCACCTGGTAGTATAAGCTTTAAATTTGTCCAACTATTATTTACCCATTATCTCCACAGCTTGATACCTATAATAACAACAATAATAATGCCTTATATTTTATAGAGTTGTCCCTCCAAATCCACAAGGGATTGGTTCCAGGACACCCACACCACAATCCCTAAATCTGCAGTGCTTAAGTCCCTTGTATAAAATGGTGTAGTATTTTCATATAACCTACACACATCCTACTGTATACTTTAAATCATCTCTAGATTACTTATAATGCTTAATATAATGTAAATGCCAGGTAAATAGTTGTAAATACAATACAAGTGCTGTGTAAATAGTTGCCTGCATGACAAAGTCAAGTTTTGCTTTTTCGAGCTTTCTGGAATTTTTTCCCAAATATTTTCCAACTGCGGTTGCTTGAATCTGCAGATGCAGAGCCTGCAGATATGGAGGGCTGATTGTATATTGATTTATAGTTCATAAAGTGTTTTCATACATTATCCAAAATCTGAGCTGGCTAGTAACCTTAAAGTTATTTGATACTTTTATGTTACTTGTCAGAAGACAATCACAGTGACCTTTGATTTCATGGGGAAAGAATCTGTCACTAGTGGAATTCGTAAAGGAAATTATGCTTCAATGTTTAAAGAATACTGTTACAAAAGGGAAACCCTTGTAGACTATTCAGCTTTCTGGATGGTAGTGGTTGACAGTTGAGAAATTATTTCTTTGCTGAGATTTTGCTTTATCTGAGATAAGAGTCATGTTAAGAAACAACACCTAAATTAGAAAGCAATTCTAGTTTAAATTAATCTGAGCCACAAAATGGTCGATTGTTTTCAGTTTCAAAATTTCTTCTTAGCTGTTTTTGTGCTTTTACCTTTCAATATTTTTGTATTAGTGAAAGATATAGACTTTGCAGAAGGATATGCCAAAATATGACTTCCTATTCTTAAGCAAAACTGACAAATACCTTTTCTCTTGTTATCTTTAAATTGCAAATGTCTGAAGGCCTGTCATAATTGGATGCGTCATCCTGAGATTTAAATGCATGACAGTTTTTGAACGTGATTTGAAAAATAAACGTGACTCTAAGGGAGGTAGGGCGGGGCTGGCAGAAAATGGGTAGTGGAAACAGAATTCGATTTATGTGTTCTTTTCAAATAGTTATTGATTATATACATAAGTAGCCTATGCTTCTCTTTCAGAACTTTGCAGAAAACACCATGAATGAACTTCTTGGCTGGTATGGCTATGATAAGGTTGAATTGAAAGATGGTGAAGATATTGAATTCAGAAACTATCCTACAGATGGAGAGAGCCGGCAGCACATTTCTGTTCTCAAAGGTAATGATATTCAATGTCCTTTCCTTCATGCAAACAAGGATTGGCTATCTCAACCTGCCAGAATTGAGTTGCTCTGGGACTCGTTTTGTTCATGATGCCAATGGTTGATTTAAATGGACATCCCCGTAAGCAGAATTCTGCAGAATGTAAGAGCACAACATAAAACAAAAATAGACACAGCTTAATCTCCATCCAGCAATGGGAGAGTTAGCTAGACAAGGGCTAGCTAAGCGCTGTGGTCCTGCCCACAAATTGATAGAAAGGGACAGTGTTTGCTAATTTCTAGTTTCCTGAACCCTTCGATATATCAATTGTTAAGGACTGGTGCTTTCTGTTAAGTGAAATGTTAGGTTTAGATTTTCAGACGGTAAGAGACAATCATGGTTAGTTTGATAATTTCTCCTCCCCTCCTTCTGGGTGGGAATTCTAAAGGAAGGCCCTATTTCTGTTTTCTGTTTGAAGTTTTCACCCTTGCCTCATCCACACAGCCTTGGATAGGTTAAGAAGAAGAGTAAGAGAGTAGTAGAAGGTTGGGTCCTATATAATTCCATAAGAATGATCATCAAAGCCCAGCCAAAGAGTAGAAATTAGAAGGTTAGTGGAGCTGAAATAACACTGAATCTGCCGGTGGGTAGCAGTGCCTGATATTTCATGAAGCCTAGAATCATTGGTGGGTGTTGATCTGCACACTGAATTTATGAACCTAAATTTGGATTGAGTGTTTGTTTGTCAAAGAAAAGGATTATGTGAAGCAGCAATCCATTTGGGGAACTTTAATAAAGTGTGACTAAAACTAATTGTGTGATATAATTGGCAATTTGATCAGTATTTTCATTACATTCAATATCTATTGGCATAAACTACCTGTTCATGCATTTTATTTCCAGTCTCTTAAGATAGTGCTTTTCCTTCTTATATGCCAAGCAATGAAATGTAAATGAGCTGTCCTGCAGGCATGTGGAATTGAATGTATGTGACAAATTTTATGTTAAGCTTGGTATGAAATTGTACACATCATGTTACAGAGATAGTATCATCAATTTCACTGTAAACGAAAAATGCAAGTCGAGTTCATATTCTGTAAACTAATAGCTCGTTTAACACTTGGTCTAGGTAATAATCTTTGCCTCTGGGGAACATGGAGAGAGTGCCAGGATATGCTATTGGAGGGAACAAGTTGTTTTCTGTGGTTGAGTGTTGTTGTTGTTGTTTTTTTTTCTTTTCTTTTTTTTTTTTTTTTTTGCGGGACGCGGGCCTCTCATTGCTGTGGCCTCTCCCATCACGGAGCACAGGCTCTGGATGCGCAGGCCCAGCCGCTCCGCGGCATGTGGAATCCTCCCGGACCCGGGCACGAACCCGCGTCCCCCGCATCGGCAGGCAGACTCCCAACCACTGCGCCACCAGGGAAGCCACTGTTGTTGTTTTTAATGATTCACATGCAAGGATAAAATTCACAAGGTTCATATCATTATAAGTTTTCTTTATGATCATTTTTGTTAATTTTTAATGGGTATTAATGGGTTAATGGGTCTACCCTGTGAAACAACAGTTTTTTCCTAATCATCAGCTTCTTTCTCATTGGTTCTTTTTTTTTCTTTTCTTTTTTTTTTTTTTACATCTTTATTGGAGTATAATTGCTTTACAATGGTGTGTTAGTTTCTGCTTTATAACAAAGTGAATCAGTTATACATATACATATGTTCCCGTATCTCTTCCCTTCATTGGTTCTTTTGATTATATTATCACTCAAGTTTACAGTACAGTGGGACCTGGTTACAGTGCTACAGGGGCACTTTTTAAGCTTCTCCCCTGGTAGACAGAGAGCGATGTCTGCTGTATATCACTTTGAACATGGAAAGGGTTAATTGCCTCTCAATTTTCTATGGGCTTTTACAGTGCTAAAATTCATCACCACAGTACAGTTGAGATGTTAGCTATCATAGTGGAGCAAATTATAAAGGAGCCCTTTGGAAATTTATGGTAACACGACTGAAAAGGTCCAGGATGGTCTGTGGAGTTCTGGTAAAGTGTTTAAAGATTTGCAAAATAAAATTTTTATTCCATAGCCATTTTACTTGAGAAAATGTGGTTGTAAGCCCTTTCGTCATATTGAATGTGATTTTCTTCTTTTACAGAAAATTCTTTGCCAAAACCAAAATTACCTGAGGACAGTGTTATTTCACCATACAATATAAGCACAGGCTATTCAGGGCTTGCCACAGGAAATGGACTCAGTGACTCACCTGCAGGGTCAAAGGATCATGGCAATGTGCCCATTATTGTACCTTTAATTCCTCCACCTTTCATAAAGCCACCGGCAGGTAAGTCAATACTGGGGTTTCCAGTGATAATGATTGATAGAAAATTGTTTTAACCGTCCTATGGTAATTATTAAATGCTTAAGTTAATTTTGGAAAAGACTGTTTTAGGGACTTTGCAGCTAAGAAATGTTAGTGCATGTATTATTTAAAGTAATATTGTTTTATTAGGCCAATCTACTATTAGTTAGGCTGTCAACTTTCAACTGACAATAAATTTTTCCTGTCCCTGGCTATAAAAAAAGTTATTTTCCTTCTCTGAAATCATCTGTTTAAAATTAAAAAAGCATGAACTAATTAAAAAAATAAGATATATACTGCCTGGTTAGCAAGAAAAAAAGGAACCATGGTTGAGCTGGGTGGTGGTGCAGTGAGGACCATGTCTCCTCTGTGGGTTTTGCGAAGGAAGGGGCAATCTGTGAAGTGTGTGTGGCAGGCTTGTTCCCCAGCGTACCTTCTTATAAATCCACTTAAGAAACAACCTAGGTTACCCATCTCATACAGAGTTCCTTTTAATTTGTGCAAAGCTCTTTGAGAGCTTAAAAAAAATGGAGATCTGAATTTCATTTGCATGAAAATGTAATCAGTTCTTTTATATTTCCAGAAAATTAGATGGCGGTGTATTAAGCTAGACGGCAATGGGCTGAGCATGATGTTATTTTATTAAGCCAGTCTTAAAATCTTATTGCAAGCTAGGTTACAGTTATGCTCCACACAGAGAAAGAAGTTCAGTAATATTGTATCTGGCTTGCTGTAAAATGTCAGAATTATGCTAGAACGCTTAATTGCTACGCTGGTTATTTTTCTGTATGTTGAATTGAACAATGATAAATACTGAGTTTTGATAGCAGTACTTATCATAACTCACTAAAGTTAATGCTTGTATTTTTTTTAAGGAAGATAGGTGTTTGCTTATGTTTCCATAAATAGTGAAGATATTTGTAGATATAAATTCCTTGGCTTATATTATAGATATGTTGGTACCATCTTCTAAGTGTTACTAACATTTTTTTCATGGTATGGGCACATTCTTTTGCTTAGCCTATGACATTTTAGCAGCAAAAGTGTCCTTTCATACTGAGGTCCTCAGATATGTCATTAAAATCCATTTACCTATCAAAATCACTTGTAATCGTGTTTGTCTACGAAATACTAACATAATTTGTGTTACATATAAAGTTTGTCTTTCTAATGCCACTGTTCTCCTTTGGTTGATTGTTTTATGGTGCAGAGGGACCCAAATTTATCGCCTAAAGGTCAAACACATATTTTGCATAGGACAACTGGAGAGAAGGGTGACTAATTTTGTTAAATGTGGGGTTCATTGTTTGAAAGTATGTCCAGGGGCTTAGGTGAGTGGTGATGATGATGAGGGTATCAATAAAACAGTGTGACTAAGTGAAAAGAACACAGGCTTCACATTCAGACAGATTGTGTTCAAATCCAGGCTTTGTCATTTACCAGCTCTGTGAGTGTAGACAAGTTATATGATTTCCACATCTGTAAAATGGGGATCACAGTTTCACCTTATGGGATAGTTGTGGCCATGAGATGAGAAAATGTAGGTAAAGCACCAGCATAGTGCTTGCCACATGAAAACCATTCAGTAAACACCATGCCTCTTGTTCTTTTTTTTTTTTCAGTCCTTATTCTGCCCCAGAGTTATCATGCACATAATTTGTGCAAAAAAAAAAGTGTGTATCCAAATGCAAATTCCCCTCTAAGATTTATTTGAGCAAAGCAAACAGCTCTAGAAATTAGCATAGCTGAGGCTAACATGAGTTTGGCATGCCAAAAAACCTGCCCTGGAGTTTCCTGCTGAGCCAGCCACGTGGAATTCAAGCACACAGCTCCTATTTAACTCTAATTCCACATCAGATCAAGAAATAAATATGCAAAGGATAGAGGCCAAAAATTGAGCCTTAGAAGTCTTAGATGTAGGAACTCTGAGGATTTAGAAGCCAGAGTAACTGAACACCAGTGGTTTTATGCTGTCTTCCATGGAACTCCAAGGCACTCATCTGTTGAAAACAGAATGTAGGGAAGGACATGTTTAATTTTCTGTATCTTCTCTAAACCTTGACTCGATCCTACTCCAGGGTTCTATATGACAAGAAAAAGATACACAAAGGTTCTTTGCTTTCAAGGAGCTTACTCTATTATTCTCTAAGCAGAAACTTACAGGAGAGATGAATTTTGATTTAGTTATGTTATCTAGTGCAGGGGTCAGTAAACTTTTTCTGTAAAGGGTCGGATAGTATTTTAGGCTTTGGAGCTCTACCGTCTCTGTCACAACTACTGAACTCTGCGGTGGTAGAAGAAAAGCAGCCATAGATAATACATAAACAAATGGGCATGGCTGTGTTCTAATAAATCTTTATTTACAAAGAAGGCAGCAGGCAGGGTTTGGCTTAGGGACAATAGCTTGCTGACCCTAGCACTAGGGTAAGATTGGCAAAAGTCTCATGATACCAGGAAGGTGGATAGAGTTTCTAAGAGTCAGGCTATGAGATTTGTCAAGGTGCTCTGTGTAGTATCGTGAGAAAGGGACAGTGACAGGGCAGGAAAATAGTGGAGTTTTCAGGGTATGTGGTGAGCTCTGGCACATAATAGGTACTCCACCAGTGTTTGTTGAATAAATGAATGAATGACTGATATTCAAATTCCTATTGCACATGCAGAAGATAGTACAGGCTACTTTGTTGTTCACTGGGAAAGTGCTAGGATCTTGTTTGGATTAGTCTCAGTCTGTCTGACCATGACCATAGCCTCTGTGACAGTGATGTGAGTACTTATCCATAGATAAGTGTAAAGTCCACAAATTATCCAAAAACTCCCATCTAGTTAATCATTTCAATTTTTCCTTTTGCTAAAACTTTGACCAGAGTTGTTATTCAAGGTAATCCAGTTGAGGGACACTCTGTCAATGGTCTAGCTGTATATAGGTTAATGGGGCATTTCTGAGGGAAACTAATAAATCATACGATGGCTAGGAACAAAAGGCCCCTTGGTAATCAACCCCTGAATAATTCAGAGTTGACTGTATCATGCAAGTGTCTACTTCTCAGGATAGGGAAGAAGAGGATTGTATGCTCTGGATTCCTGGAAAGAAAAGAACGATTAGCGTTCAAATTATTCCTGTTATACTGTAAGCCGGCTATGTGAAAATGCTAATAATACCTTATGTTTGTATTAAACCCTTTACAGTTATGAAACTCATTCAGATTTTATTATTTTATTTAATTTGATCTTTACAATAACCCTGGGAAATAGCATTTGAGATATCATTAAATAAAGAACTGAAGCTCAAATAGGTTAAATGGCTTTCTCAAGGTCAAGTGGCTTCTAAGTACTTGAGTCAAGACTAGTACTAAGGTCTTCTGACTCCTAATCCAATATTCTTTTTAATATAAAGTTGCCTTGTCAGCGTATATATACGAAACTTCCCTAGACTGTATCAGAATAAGAGTATTTATTAATCTGCTACTTCAGATTCCTTAGTGACAGGGGATACAGCTTGTTCCTGCAAAAGGTTATTTTTTTCAAGTCCACGTCTTTGGGGAGACTTGATGAGTTCTCTAACTCTTAAGCATCTGTGGTTCTGTGAACCAGGATGACCTAGCAGTGGGAACCCCCCAGCTTGGTTTTAAAGTCTTGCCATCATGAAGCAAGTTGCTCCTGCTTCGAGGTACCGGAAGGCTTCATCTGGTCAGGCACTAGTTCCAGAGAGTGTTCCCTGTGCTCAGGCAGGCTCACCACTGGATCCCATCCACATTTGGCAGCCAGTGGGCCCAGTGGAATACTTGTGATCGGGAACACGGTGATACCACACTCGCTTGGATTTCCACTCTCCTTTTGCACAGCTGCAGACAGAACTGTGGGGGTAGCTTATTTCTGGGCCTGGGGGATTGCTTTTCTGTTCCTGCACCATTTTTCTTCCGAGAAGGGGAACTTCTTGCGCCTTGGTGATTACCACAAGCATTGACCCTGCTTCTGCTGCACATGTTTGCATCCAATTTCATCCGATTTCCGAGGCTAAGCTGCCCTTCCCCGCTCAGAGACAGAATCTGGCCCTTGGTGTAGGGTTTGTGACATCACAGTCGTTACTATGGTAATATACTTGTTATAAACACAGAATAGCCCTGCTTTTACTTTTTTTCTTTTCCCTCCAAGCAAATGAAGGGAATCACCATGATCTTTAAATAAGAATCACGGACTTTTCTGCAGTGGACAGAATAAGGTTTTGCCATATAGAGTCACTATTTTTAAAAAACGATAAGAATATAATGATAAGAATAATATTAGAAAATAATAGAAAGTATCAACCAATTCTCTTTTTACACAAACATTCCTTTATGCTTTCAGTTAGAATGAATATGAAAACCTCCTTCTTTGCTAATTTAAAAAACCACAGCGTGAGCATAGTCTGAAGTGGCAGAATATATATCAGCAAGAGTTTTGAAAGATAACTCAGGTTAATTACATTGTAACCTTGCTGTAATTCTTCTCATATTAGAGATTTTAATATGGGTTCAATCCTTTGGGACTTCATTCAGAGAGGGTTGTACCAGTAAAGGACTTCCAGCATGGATTGGAAGAGCTGTACAACAGTGAATCTCCATCAGAACACTTATGCCTGCTCTGCTCTCACGCAAGTTTGACTATTGAAGCAAAGCCATTCAAAATGAATTTTAAATACATTTTTTTTTTTTTTACAAAGACCTTATATTGGTCTTTATTGCTTTACAAGTGTAGTAGCACCCAGTTCCACTGAGCAGACATCAACCCTCTGCAGTGGTTGGGCAAGCTTGGGTTGCCTACTTCTGGTTAAAGTAACCAGCTGGGACTTGAACCAGGATTTTTTATCTCCTGCTCTTAGACTTGCTCCATGAACAACATTTTGCTCTCAAGACTTTAAAAAAATCAGTAAAACAATTAGTGCAGTTTTTTTTTGTTCATAAGGTAAAGATGAAATGCAAAGACTTTGCTAGTGAAAGTTTCACTGAGCCCAGTTGCAGAAAACACTGTGTATCTAGGAAACAATATTTTAGATCTGAGTCTTTTGTCAGGTTTTTCCAGAGGCTTATAACTTGTCTATTATAAGTCCAGAATCCCTTTAAATCTCTGAATACTTTAAAATAAAATGAAATGTGAAAAAAGGAGGGAATATACTTCTCTGGATGCATTTATATGGCAATTTTGAATAAAATGTCTCTTACCTCAAATGGTAAGTGACCTTATTCTTATTCCCCAGTATGTTCCCGTGTGTGAAGTGAAAGGCAGGGTCCATCCACACAGCACACACAGGTTTATGTGGAGGGACATGAGATTAAGCTTCTAAGACCAGCTTGATTTCCTTTGTGCAGGAGCATCTTGCCTTTCTTGGAAAACAATGACCATTTCCTGTCTTCCGGGATGGTTTGCTTTCAGTGAGCTTTCCAAATTTGTGTTCAGTCATAGTCATGGAAATGTGATATATTTTTTCAGGCAAATCTTGAAATTCTTAAGGGGTTATAAGAACTGGGCTCTAAGGAACCATTAACTTAATTGAGAATATGGAAACATTCACGTGATCTGCTAAGCTCTATGTGTATAGCTGAGTAGCCCACAGTTAATAAGCATGTTACTTTTTGGCTCTTGTAATTCTTACATGGAGTTGTACTTGCAGGGAAGTGGGAATCAGAATGTGGTTTGCATTATGATCATTATTTATTTTATCTGTTATTCAATATTCTTGGGGCTTGCATATGAATGCTGTATTCCAAATAGCCATTGAGAAAACAGGATTTAATAAAAATTGCTTTGCCATTTATTTATTTGTCCAACTTTTAAAATATGATTATTAAATAAAATTACCTAGAGTTAATGGGATTTGGATGACTTACTATTTATGTAGTAGATACATTTCTCAATAAAAAGAAGAGGTTCACTGAACCCTCAGATTTGGAGATCTTTCCAAACCGCTTAGGATGAGGACAGGAGGAATTATGGTGAATGACAGGAAGAGGAGTAGTTAATAACAGTATTGATATAATCTCATCAAGCTAATATTTTTTGAGCACTTATTATGGGCCAGGCATTGTGTAATAGATTATCTCATCTAATTTTCAGAAAGACTCTGTGTGGATGCTATTATTAACCTTGTTTTACAATTGAGGAAACTGAGACCCAGAAAAGTTAAGCAACTTGCCTGAGGTCACACAGGTAATAAGTGGTCGAGCTGGTAGCTGAACTTAGGCACAATGTCTCCTTAACCCATATTCATACCACTTGATTATTCAAAACACTGTGTCAGTCTTTTAGTCAATAAGGTATTTACTGAATGTTCTTTACATTATATGAGATAATACAAATATATACAATATAAATACAAATTATATATATGTATATGATACAAATATATATATCGTCCCTGATCACCAAGAACTTACAGTGTACTTGATATATAATCAAAACATTATTCTATTTTGACTTTGGAAAGTATGAAATAATTTAACAGCATTTGGAAGGTGCATGGGGAGTAGAAGGGCAGTTAAACTGGAGTAGCAGAAAGTCTATACGCAGATACTCAGGAACTGTTATGTTTGTACAGTTGGGGAGAAATGGCATCTGAAACATAATGTAAGCTAGAGATAGTCATTTGAAATTCAAAGTGATAAAAAAGACACAAAATGAAGCCTTAAAATGTTAGCTACTATGACATGGGTCCTGTTTTATCTTTCTTTATACAATCAAGGGGTCTTGAAAAGATGTAAGTCAAATTTCAATATGTTCAGTCATTCTTAATGCCAAATGGAATGTGTAGTTTGAATGGTAGCATGATGTGGTGGAAAGACTATCAGAGTAAGAGCCAGGAGACCTGGATTGTTAATGCCAGCTCAGCCATTTATTGGCTGTCTAATCTTGGATAAGCCACTTAGCCTTTCTGAGCCTCAGTTTCCTTGTCTGAAAAATGATGTAGTTAACTAAGGTAATCTGTAATTTCCCTACATTTATAAAATCTTGTTTTTATGACTTGTATAGTGAAATGCCTAGATGATTTAATATTTGAAAGGGTCTATTTTAATATGTCATAATATGTATTTGTTAATTGATTGAATATATTTAAAGCCAATTACCTATGTGTGTAGTTACAGCAGCTGAAATTCTGATGGAAGATTTATGCTACTTAGGACAACTTTCAATGATTGTTAATTTTTACTCTGAAAGAGTCACAGATGTAGAAAACAAACTTATGGTTACCAAGGGGGAAAGAGGAGGGAGGGATAAGTTGGGAGACTGGGATTGACATATACATACTACTACATATAAAATATATGTAACTAGTAAGAACCTACTATATAGTAGAGGGAACTCTACTCAAAACTCTGTAATGACCTATATGGGAAAATAATCTAAAAAAGGGTGGATATATGTATATGTATAACTGATTCACCTTGCTGTACAGCAGAAACTAACACACATTGTCAATCAACTGTACTCCAATTAAAATTAATTAAAAAAATAAAATTTAGAGAAAGTGCTAGAAAGGTGAAATATGAGTATATAAAAAGACTGTATCACCCATATGGTATTAAACCTAATCATTTTGATGTTATACATAAGTTGTGATCACTGGAAGTAATTCCCAGAATTTCTGCAAAAGAGAAGTCACATTATGTCGAATTTAATTTACCAAAACAGGCACAAGAATAAGAAAACCTGAGTAGTCCTACATTTCCTGAGTAGTAAGGAAATTAAATAATTAAATCATTTTACAAAGAACATTCTAGATCCAGATAACTTCAGTGTTAAATTCTATCATCTAAGGAAAAAATAAAAACAAACTTAGAGAAACTCTCCTAGAGAATAGAAATCATTTTATGATCCCAGCATGACCTTGATCTCATCACATGACAAAAGCATTAGAAGTAAAAATGATAATTTAATGTAATTAGATTACATTAAAATGGAAAACTTCTGTTTAACATGAACAGTGATTCAAAAATCCTGAACAAAATCATAGAAAACCAAAGTCAGTGATATAAGCAGTAGGATAATGCATCATGTCTAACTTGGATTTTTTTTCTAGGAATGCAAGGTTGATTTAAATTTTGAAAATTAGTCAATATAATTAAGCACATTAACAGAACAAAATAAAGCTCATACAATATTCTCAAAAGATTCAGAAACACAATTTTATAAAAATTTAACACAATTAATAATAAAAACTCTTGGAAAAATAGGAATAGAATAAAACTTCCATAATGTGACAAAAAATATCCACAAAAAACCTACAGCAAACACCATACCTAATGGTGAAATATTTAAAACTTTCCTTTTGAGATCAAGAATAAGATAAAGATAACCACTATCACTACTTCTATTTAATTTTGTACTAGAACTCATAGACAATGTAATAAGGCAAGAAAAAGCAACAGAAAAAAAGATTTGAAAGGTAGAAATGCTGTTTTGTTTAGAACCTCTCTCCCCTACCAATGAACAAATAAACTATTATAATTAATGAGTGCATTTATCAGGGTCTAAACCCCCAAGTCAGTACCGCCAAATCCATTATTTCTCTATATACCAGCCACACACACACACGAAACCTTAAAAATACCATTTAAAATAGCATCAAACCATCAAATACCCAGAGGAAAAAATCTAACAAAATGTGTGCAGGATTGTTACACAGAGAAGTATAAGCATTGTTGAGAGAAATGAAAGAAAACCTAAATCAGTGAAGGGACACACCATGTTTATGGATTGGAGACTAGATATTCTAAAAAGGCAGATTCTTCCTAAATTGATCTATATATTTAATTCAATTCTGATAAAATTTCATCATAAAGTGTTGTGGAAATTAAAAAGCTGCTTCTAGGGGCTTCCCTGGTGGCACAGTGGTTGAGAGTCTGCCTGCCGATGCAGGGGACACGGGTTTGTGCCCCGGTCCGGGAAGATCCCACATGCTGCGGAGTGGCTGGGCCCGTGAGCCATGGCTGCTGAGCCTGCATGTCTGGAGCCTGTGCTCCGCAACGGGAGAGGCCACAACAGTGAGAGGCCCGCATACCACCAAAAAAAAAAAAAAAAAGCTGCTTCTAAAGTATACATGGAGATGCACAGGGGTAAGAGTAGCCAAGATTATCTTGAGGAAAAAAAGCAAAATTCGAAGACTTATACTAAGAGATCTCAACATTTATTATAAGACTAGAATAATTATTAATGAATATTATTAGTGTTAATTGTTGCTGTTGTTGTTATTCTTCTTTTGACCATATTTAAAATTATCCTTTAGGAATCTATTGATCTATATTTGAGACATAAAAGAGGAAAGAACACTTTCTGTTTCATGTCAGTTCTCTTTTGGTTTAATTTTTGTAAAGAACCTTTTCTTGCAATTATGAAATATATACATTTTGGAAAAGTGCGTAAAACATAAATGTATCCTTTTACAAATAGTGATCCTTGTCTACTCACACCTTCTTTCCTCCAAGAGGTAACCACTTTTATGGTAATCATTACCTTTCTTTCTTCTATAGTTTAAACACCTCAGTATGCCTCCCTAAAATAGTTTATTTTTGCCTAGTTTTGGACTTCAGATAATGAAATTATGGTAGCCAGCTTCTGGGATGGCCCCCAATTATCCTGGCTTCCTGGTGGTGTCTTCATACATTGAATCAGGGATGGTCTGTGTGACCAACTTCTAACGCTGTCGTAAAAGCTTATTGCAGTTTCTGCTTAATTCTCTCACATTATTCACTCTGTGGGAAGCATGAGGAAACTTAAGCAGTCCTGTGAAGAGGACCATGTAGACAGGAACTGAGTCCTCCTACCAGTAGCCAGCACTGACTTGCCAGCCCTATGGCTGAACCACCTTAGAAGTGGATCCCCCAGCCTGAAGTCAAGCCTTCAGATTACTGTAGCCCCCAGAGACCTTTGATTGTAACCTCATGAGCAGTCCTGAGCCAGAATTGCTCCAAACCACTCTCAAATATCTGATCCACAGAAACCATGAGCAGTAATAAATGATTTCTGTTGAATTAAAAAAAAGACAATGAGATAATGACATAAAGATATACATATAAATCATTTCAATAGAATCCAGAAACAAATCTAAATTGATAATTTATGACAAATGTATTAGTCAGCTTGCGTTTCCATAATAAAATACCATAGCCTGGGTTGCTTAAATAACCAAAATTTATTTTCTCACAATTCTGAAGAATGGAAGTCCAAGATCAAAGTCATCAGGGTTGGTATCTGGTAAGAACTCTCTCCGTGAGTTGCAGGTGGTTGCCTTTTCCCTGTGTTCTTACATGGCAGAAAGAGATAGCAAGCTCTCTTGTGTCTCCTCTTATAAGGGCACTAATCCCATTAGACCAGGGTTCTACTCTCACAACCTCATCTAACCCTAATTAACTCTCAAATACCCCATCTCCAAATAGTATCACATTGGGAGTTAGAGCTTCAACTTGCATTTTGGAGGGACACATACATTCAGTCCATAAGAACAAAGGTGACAGTATAGAGCAGTAAGGAAAGAATAGTCTTCTCAGTTCTTATGATAAAAAATGTATGTTGATTCTTTACACCATTCACAAAAATCAGTTCTAGATGGATTGTTGATCTAAAAGTGAGAGTTAGAACAATAGAGCTTGTAGAAGAAAGCCTCAGAGAATATATTTATGATCTTGAGCAGGCCAATACTGCTTAAATTATATACTACAAGCACTAACCATAAAGAAAAAGGTTGATTAAATAGACTCTATTAAAGTTAAGAATTTCTGTTGATTAGAAGACATCTTTCAAAAAAATGAAATGGCAAATCACTGAGTAGGAGATATGTTTATAAAACACGTTCCACAAAAGACTCACATTCACAATATATAAAGAACCCCTAGAAATAAAAAAGAAAACATCCCAATGGCAAAATGAGCAAAAAATATAAACAGGCACTTCACTAAAGAAAATATCCAAGTGGCCCATAAACATATTAAAAGTTGTTCAACCTCGTTAGTCATTAGGAAAATAAAATTTAAAATCACAGTGAGACATAGCACAGGGAGATCAGCTTGATGCTTTGTGACCACCTAGAGGAGAGGGATAGGGAGGGTGGGAGGGAGATGCAAGAGGGAGGAGATATGGGGATATATGTGTATGTACAGCTGATTCACTTTGTTATAAAGCAGAAACTAACACACCATTGTAAAATAATTACACTCCAATAAAGATGTTAAAAAAAAAAGAAACACAAAGATCCTCTAGAAGAGCCCTCCAGTCTTTGTATTCTGCTCCACTTCAGTATTTACATGTATATGTTGTGATTTGAATACAGATATAATAAAGAAAAAAAAATCGCAGTGAGATACCAGTGCACAAACATTAGAATGGCTAAAATGAAAAAGACAGTACCCAACATTGAGAAGGACACAGACCAATTGGAACTCTCATGCATTGCTGCTGAGTGTGTAAATCAGTATAACCACTCTTGAAAGCTGATTGCGAATATCTATTAATGCTGAACTAAACATATCCTATTATCCAATAATTCCATCCTAGGTATATACTCAACATAAATGTCTGTTTGTCTCTCTCTGTATGTATGTATGTACATATATATATATATATATATATATATATATATATATGCCAAAAACATTTGGAAGAACCTTTATAGGAGCATTTATTTATAATAGTTAAAAACTGGAAACAGTTTAAATTCTCGTCAACTGTAGTTAACATTGTCTCCAAGGGGTTCCTTGGATGGCCTTAGGTGGGTGAGTGTGGGCCTTGAAGTTGAATGTGAAATTGTGTGTATATTACATATGCATAATTCAGAGAAAAAAATCCTTGTCTCAAAATATATTGAGTCCTTGACTTAAAGACCTAGGTTTCAAAATTTTTTTAAAAATTTAATTCCTTCTTGTCTTGATTTCAGCAACGAAATCCTAGAATGTAATTTTAACATTTTTGTCCTATGTCTAGTCTGTTCATAGCTTTCTCACATGGAGTATTTAAAATCTCATCATTCCTTATTATTAAGGAATTATCACCTATTTACGTGAATTATATCATGGTGAAGCCTAAAAACTAAGTTATAGGCATGAGGCATAAATATCTCTCACAGTGGTCTACTTGAGAGCTGTTTTTGTTACCGTGTAAAGTGGAGAGAAATGAAGGGGCACCGGGTGAGTGACTAAAGTAGGAAATACATTACTCTACACCAGTGGTTCTTATCAGGGGGTAAATTTGCACACACCCCCCGGGGACATTGGACAATATCTGGAGATATTTTTGGTTGTCACAGCTGGGAGAGGGAGTGGTACTGGTGTGTAGTGAGCAGAGGCCAGGGATGCTGCTAAACCTCCTACAATGCACAGGACAGTCCCACACAAGGAATTATCTGGCTGAAAATGTCCATAGTGCCATGGTTGAGAAACCAGGCTCTATAGTGATGACAACTCTGAGTATGGGACGCCTCTTACGTGCCACCCCAGATCCTCTTGGCCCCATAGTGACTGCTATAGTACTTTGACAGCTTAGGCATGTGCATTCTGAAAGGATCTTGCCTCATGCTTGTGGCATATGTCCCTAGCTTCTTGCTCTGGGACTTCCCTGATACGGCAGCATGAGTTTTGTGTAAATCTTTTTGGCTGCGTGCCCACAAATGCAAACCAGAAATATAGGGGAATTAACACACTAGGTCAATGGGGCATAGATGTGATGAATAAATTCTTTCTCCTTTTTGTCCCCTGGGTAAAGAGTTATGAAATGTATGTCACATACTCCAAAGATTGTTCTTTATGATTGAATACCAGTCTTCCTTAATAGTGGCCAACTTAGTATCACATCATTACATTGGCTCTTCATCCTCCCCAGGTTCATTCCCCTTGTCCCCCACCCCCTACTTCCTGGAATCACACGCCCAGTAAACCAGCTGCATGCAAATCTTTGTCTCAGATTCTGTTTTCTGGGAAACTCAGCATAAAATACCATGTGTGTGGAGGTCCACACTGAAAGATCAGAAATTAATGGAAAATAATATAAAAAGTTAGAATTTTATAAACATTCATGTTTGTCCCTTTAAAGTGAAGCATAAATATATAATAAAGGATTAAAAAGAGGGTACCAGATTTGTGGTGGTGCAAATATTGGAGAGCTTAGAAAGGTCCACTTCTAAAATTGTCCCATCAGCCAAAGAATTTTCTAAGCCTCTTGTGGTAAGGGCAAGGGACAATAGTGGTGGCCATACAGAAGGAGAAAAAAGGAAGGAAATTAAGTGAGGGGTTCAAGAAAAAAAAGAAAGGAAAAAGATTACCCCTTGGCTGCCCTCCTTTAAATGGATCTTGTTATTTTGAGAGATTTAGAGTCCTAGATTTTTAGTTAGAAGGGACCTAGGAGATCATCTAGCTAAATCTCCTCTTTTACAGATGAGGAAAATGAGGCTGGAGAGAGTAAATGACCTTCTCAAGGTCACTGAGTTGCTTTCATGGCAGAAGTAGGGACACCATCTAAACATGGATTATAAATCACACACCTCTGTGATCCATGAGGCAGCCTAGAACTTTTCTTGGCATTCTATAAACTCTTTTTGGGGGTATGACCTAGCTAGGATTTTAGAACACCCTGCCCCAGATCACCAAAGAGCTAAGACGCTAATAGGAAATAAGAGGAAACGTCAGCTGTACTTCCCTTTGCTTGTAGAGGGTGGATGTGTTTCTGGAATTAACTTAGACTTGACTGAACTGTTTGCAATTAATTATTTGAAGGTATAAATAAGATTTGGTTAAGAGAGAGGAGTGATGGTGAAGTTGGTAACTCGTGTTATTCTAGGGACATTCCCAATGCTGACTTCTCAAAGTTCTTGTTAAATTGAGAAGACTTAGTTCATGGACTTGGCCAAGGAGAGTGGAAATAACGATTGCATTCTGTTCTGGGGCTTTTCACTGGTGTTTCCCTCTAAGGCAACTTTGTTTTGAGTGGTTAGCAAAGATGGTGCCCTTGGCTTCCTCCCCCACCCCCTGTCCCCGCCCTGGACATCCAACCACCCAAGGTACATCTAGTAAGGATTCTGCTTTTTCTTCTCCTTATGCTGAGGCCCAAAGTCAGACATTTCATTCTAGTGAATAAGACAGATATGGTCCCTGTCTTAACTAGCTCACAGTCTGGTGGAGGAGACAGACATTAAAAAGAAATCTCAATCAAGTGTGTTGATGATCAAGTCCAGGGTGCTTTGGGATCTGACCAGGTTCAGGGTCAGGAAAGGCTCCCATAGGAGGAGGTTTAAGATATGGAGGAGCAATAGGACTGAATTGGTCAAGGATTTTGAGGTTGTGGTCGAGGGAGGAAGCAGCACATGGAAAGACTCAGAGGAGAGAGCCTCAAGGAAAGCAAAAGAAGCCACGGGCCTGAGAGTAGACAAGCTGTGAGACTGGCCTCGTCCTGGGAGCCATGGAGAGGCCATGCTGAGGAGTTCCAACTTCTGGAGGGCAGTGGATGCCACTGGAGGGTTTTGGGCAGGTGAGAGCAGTGATCAGACTTGTGTTTCACAAGAATTCCTCACCTCCAGAGTGGAGGGAATGAGCTAGATGGGAGTGAAATGGGAGGCCACCTGTAGTATGGGTGAGAGGTGTTGGTGGCTTCACTGGAACCGACAGCAGTAAACTCCATGAGGACGGGTCTCGTATAGCCTAGAGTAACGCCTGGTATGCAGTTAGACTGGGTAAATAGTAATTGAATGAATGAATGCAATATTATAAAAATATTTAGGAGGACCTGGTGATTAATTAGAATGTGGGAGGTGAAAGGGGCAGGAAAGGGACCAGATTTCTGCTAGCAGGTAACTGCATGGATGCGTGGGCCAGGAACTGAGATGGGAAACACAGTGAAGGGACAGGTTAGGGGAAAGGTGTGTATGTAGCTTTGGACATGACAGGTTAAGATGCTGGGAGGCAGTTGGAGATAAACTGAGGAGTGACTGTGTTGATTTGGAAATCTTCATCATATGGATGGTAGCTGGAGTCACAGGAGTGCATAAATACTATGGCCCAAGGGGACTATGCAGAGAGAAGAGAGGACTCTGAAAGGTTTCAATGGGTGTGACCCTCCCCCTTTCCCATAGTGGCGCTGTTCTGGCACGTGATGTCCCATCACATTCCCAAGTAGGGATTGGCATGGGGCCCCTTCAGAGAGCCCCTCCATCATTCATCATTCTCATTCAAGAAATCTAAATGAATATTTTAAGATGGGAAGGTGAAGAGGGGAGTAAATTATCTTTTTGACAGTGTTCCAGTGAGTTCATCTTGGTTCTTTTAACAAATTTAGTTGAGTGAAGTTCTTCCCAATCTTCAGTCTGCTGAAGGAGACTGAAGAGGAGGGGCTGAGGAGGAGACAGTGGTGCTTGATGCGAAGGCTTTACCCTCCCCACGTGTCCCTTTGACCCCCTGGTCTCTAGCCTGTCAGTTCCCCTCCCCTAGGATGGTAGCCCCAGCAGGTATGCTGCTTAGTAGAACCGCCTGGAATGCTGAGAGGTGGGACTTGATGTGCTGGTCAGTCACAGTGGGGCTGCTTATACCTGCTTTGTGGTCACCAAGCACACCTGGCTCCTGTGACACCCCCAGTGGTGACAGAGCCCCGGGAGCAGGCCTGGTTTTCCCACGGTCCTTTTCTACTGCATGTTGGCATTTTATGCTAGGGGCAGCCATGGAAACCTCCTTGAGGATTGGGATCGTGTCTGTCTTCTTTGCCAGTGTATTTGCAGTCCCTAGTATAGTGCCTGGCACAAAGTAGAGTAAATAAATGAATCCTTTGTCTACAATTAAGGTTCCCCCTCTGGGGGGATTTGTCAACCACTGCGGGGCCCATTAAGTGTAATTAATGGGACAGCCAGATTTCAGAAGGGGAAATGAGCCCTTCAGATAAATAGTGGGTAACGGGTATACTTTTCCTGCGCTGAAGTCCTATATAAAGCAGCTTGACCCTTTAGTCCTAATATGCTGCTATTTGCGTTTCTTTGGAGATGATGCCCCTCTATGCAGGGCAGTGGCTTGGAATTGCTTTTCCAGCAGTGATGCATGTGCTCGTGCACACTTTTTGACCTTGCTCCCTTGTCCCTAATCATGTGCATTTGTTGGCTAGATGCTGGGACTCAGTGTGTGGACTTTAGCCATGTAGGAGAGAAAGGTCCGGTGGAGAGCAAACCCATCATTGTCCCAGGGCACCTGAGATTGGACAGAGGGTCAAATCCAGGACTCAGGGATGGGGGACAAGAGTTTACTCAAGCTTCTTTTCCATTGCAACCAGCCAGTGAACATGAATTATCCAGTCTATTAAGAGCAGTGTTACTCTCCCATTGCCTTATTATTGATTTCTGCCATTTTCTCTGTAGGACTTTACAGGTAAAGGGTTGCCTTCTCTGTATATGATGGCTATAGCAGACACCACAGGACTTAGTGGACCATGGGTGTCTTTGTTCAGTCTGGTGGTGTTTATTGAGGGCTGGTGGGTGTTGGTCAGCAAACCCAGCACTGGCCACACGGCTGCTGGACTTGTCCTTCTGCCCAGTGCAGACAAAACTCCTGGCAATGAAGGATCCAATTCTGGGCAACAGAGGAGAAACCTTCCTCATAATTAATGGCCCACATGGAAGTGCTCATGCTTCAGCACTAATGTAGGGTAGTAGAGCAGAACATCCCAGGGAGACATCCTTAGAAATCCAGTCTTGTGGATTCTCTCTGAAAATACCTGTCCCTGGTCAAATTTGTGAAATACAGCCATTCTTATCTCCCTCTTGAAGATTTCTAATTACACATTGGTGGAGCCCAAAAGTCTTACAGTAAAGAACTTGTTGTTCAGCCCAGTGTTTTCCATGCATATTTGACCATGGAAGTCTTTAAAAAAATAACACCCCTTTAAGTATCCCATAGTATTAGTGTTCTGTGGGGGGTGTATTTTGGGAAATGTTGCATAGAGGATTCTGGGTTTTCCTTACTCTTAAGTTCTATCCTCTTCCTTTCTTATTCCAGCTTCTTAGGGTGGGTACATAGGGAAGACAGACTCTCTATAATGAGTACTGAGACGTGGAGGTGAGACTGTCAAGGAGACTTATCAGAAGTCCCTACTCTGGCTAATCAATGAAAGTATTTAAGTTAATGTCAAGGAGCTGCAGACACATGTGCTTAGTAGCGTCTGTTAAAGAATCCAAGTTTAGTATGGTATTCAAGAGAGAATTACTATTTTGTGACATTATGGGATCTCTCCTTTTATTACCTTCTTTGTTTGAATGTTGAAAAAATAAGTGAGGAAGGGACACTGGAAGTAAAGCAAATTCACTTTGAATTTGACTACAGAGTCAATTTTCACAAAGAACTCTTTGGACTTTTCCCTGGTATGCTTTGACTAGAGACACAGGTAGAAGAATTCTCTGAATTTGGGTGAGTTACATTCTTATATTTTGGTGATTGTTTAGGTCTCACTTTTAAATCTGTCCTTTCCTTTTCATTTCTACTGTTAGAAATGTTATTCTACGGGTTCAGAACTTCATCTCCTTTCCTCTGCATCCATCCATCCATCCATCCATCCATCCTTTTATTCATTCATTCAACATAGCTTAAGCATTGCTATGTACTAGTCACTGAACACACAAAAGTGAATGAGTCATTGAGGCTGCTCTCATGTTGCTTTTTTCTAAGATGTGGAACAAGATTCCAGTCTTCTTTTTTTTTTGCGGTACGCGGGCCTCTCACTGCCGTGGCCTCTCCCGTTGCGGAGCACAGGCTCTGGACGCGCAGGCTCAGCGGCCATGGCTCACGGGCCCAGCCGCTCCGCAGCATATGGGATCTTCCCGGACCGGGGCACGAACCCGTGTCCCCTGCATTGGCAGGCGGACTCTCAACCACTGCGCCACCAGGGAAGCCCCCGGTCTTCTGAATTCTGATCCACCCTGCTGGGGTAACATTTCTCAGCCCATCTCTGCTCCTGTCATGTCCTGTGAGAAATGTTTGGGAGCTCCTCATTACCTGTGGAATGAAGAGGAACCCCTCCCACCCCAGAGCAAGATGATATTCAAGGGACTCCTCATGCAGGCCCCACAGCCCCAGTCTAATTCCTACTTTTCTCTTCATGCAGTTGTAGTGGCTGAGCTGCTGCAGGGCTCCTCCCCATCCTTGAGTGTGTCTGCCACTTCCTGGCTCCTGCTGGTCCTCTGTCCTTTCCCTCCTTCTCTTGAACTTTCTCCCGCTCCAAATCCTTCAAGACCCAACTCAGAAGCTGTGCTCTCTAGGCTCGAAGAGGCTTCTGAACTCCTCTCTTATCACATTCTCCCTGTCAAATGATGGGTCACACACTTTTCTGCCTGTTCTCTTGGGAGCAGGGCCATGTCCTAGTCAACTCATCGTTCTTGACCAGTGACATAACACAGGGACCTGCACCTGGATGTAAATGTTTAATTCATTTTGAAGTCACATCTTTTACAAATATGTGTGTGTATGTGACCTGTATATATATATGTATGTGTGTATGTATGTATGTATACACACACACACACATATATATACACACCATGTATATGTATCATATACATAAATAATTTAAAATCAGCTAGAAAACTTCCATTAGAAAATTGAAAATGAATTTTAAATTCCATCATTGTCCTGTCATTTTGTGTAATATGTGCTCATTCCTTTTACATGCTGGAACCAAATTTTAGTTTATATATAACAATTTAGATTTTATTTTGGGGTTAAGTACTACCCTATTTAGAGGGGTGTTGACTATTTAAAATCTTGAAATCACTTCAAATAATTCTATTTCCAAAAGAAAAATAGGGATAATTTTAGGTACTATAAAGAATCATAAGTGTATGGAACTGCTATCATTTAACTGCATCTCTCCTTTTAATGAGAAATAAGTGCAATAAAACTGTATTAATTCAGACTCTATTCTTTGGCAATTTTTGATAGTTCAGTTACCAAGGTGGCAGACATTTTCAGTTGTTCCTATGATATTTCTTAAAAGAGCAAACTTCTCAGGTGTGTGGAAAGATCCACCCATGTGTGGATAGTTGATGTGATAATTACAAAGAATTCCCGTCTATTAATTACAGAATATCTGGCAGTACAGTGATATATTTGGCAACACCCTGTCAACTATTAATTCAAATTAAGTAATTTTAAAAAAGAATAAATGTAAGTGAAGCTTTTATTAAATCTAATGGCTTTATTCTTCAATAAATTTAACCAATTACTGGGTTTCTCTTTGTATTCAGAGTTAGTGAGTCTGCAGATGTCATCTATTGGTGGGGGATGTGATTGAAGAGACTGGCGCCTGCTTATTGGGCCTCTCCAGATTGCAGACAGCTGACACCTACCCTTTTTTTTAACATCTTTATTGGAGTATGATTGCTTTACCATGGTGTGTTAGTTTCTGCTGTGTAACAAAGTGAATCAGCTATACATATACATATATCGCCATATCTCCTCCCTCTTGCATCTCCCTCCCACCCTCCCTATCCCACTCAGCTAGGGGGTCACAAAGCACGGAGCTGATCTCCCTGTGCCATGCGCCTGCTTCCCACTAGCTATCTATTTTACATTTGGTAGTGTATATATGTCCATGCCTCTCTCTCGCTTTGTCACAGCTTACCCTTCCCACTCCCTGTTTCCTCAAGTGCATTCTCTACATCTGTGTCTTTATTCCTGTCCTGCCCCTAGGTTCTTCAGAACCACTTTTTTTTTTTTTTAGATTCCATATATATGTGTTAGCATACGGTATTTGTTTTTCTCTTCCTCACTTACTTTACTCTGTATGACAGACTCTAGGTCCATCCATCTCACTACAAATAACTCAATTTTGTTTCTTTTTATGGCTGAGTAATATTCCATTGTATATATGTGCCACATCATCTTTATCCATTCATCTGTAGATGGACACTTAGGTTGGTTCCATGTCCTGGCTATTGTAAATAGAGCTGCAATGAACATTGTGGTACAGGACTCTATTTGAATTATGGTTTTCTCAGGGTATATGCCCGGTAGTGGGATTGTTGGGTTGTATGGCAGTCCTATTTTTAGTTTTTTAAGGAACCTCCATACTGTTCTCCACAGTGGCTGTATCAATTTACATTCCCACCAACAGTGCAAGAGGATTCCCTTTTCTCCACACCCTCTCCAGCATTTATTGTTTGTAGATTTTTTGATGATGGCCATTCTGACTGGTGTGAGGTGATACCTCATGGTAGTTTTGATTTGCATTTCTCTAATGATTAGTGATGTTGAGCATCCTTTCATGTGTTTGTTGGCAATCTGTATATCTTCTTTGGAGAAATGTCTATTTAGGTCTTCTGCCCATTTTTGGATTGGGTTGTTTGTTTTTTTGATATTGAGCTGCATGAGCTGCTTGTAAATTAATTACTTTGTCAGTTAATTAATTAATTAACTGACAAAGTAATTAATTAATTAATCCTTTGTCAGTTGCTTCATTTGCAAATATTTTCTCCCATTCTGAGGGTTGTCTTTTCGTCTTGTTTATGTTTTCCTTTGCTGTGACACCTACCCTTTTCTTATGGCTCTAATTGCCAGTAATTCTAAGGAAGGCTCATTTACATGAAGAATGTGTCTACTTTCTCTGGATTGATGCTCACCACAGCTAGAGTTACAGTGGGCATTACTATCCCTTAAGTGACTTACCCACATCACACAACTAGAAGGGGCAGTATTAATACTTTCACCCGTTTCCTCTGTCTCCATCTCTCCATACTCCATCACAATGTCTTTCAAATAATAGTGACTTAGGTTCACAAAGGAGTATATATTTGTTACCTCATTTGCTTAACAAAAAGTCACCCCCTTGAGCTGTAATAAGTGGATCTGCCTGTTGCTTTTCTTTTCTAGAGATCCCTAGCGATATGCCATTCCTCCCACCTCCTTCAACTTCCACGGTGCTTTAAATTCACATCTAAAAGTCATTCTGGAAATATCTGACATTGTGCTACAGTATGATCAGGCAGTAGTTTTTCTGTCCACTCTGCCTTTACTTGGCAGCCCTCAGCTTGCTCTACCTATATGCCCAGGGCTAGACATTAGCAAATTAGTGACCAGAGGCTTCTTTTGTCCTAGCCTCTCCCATCTCTGCCCTCCTCTTTCTCATTGGAGCCCTGTCCTTAGCCCTTCTCATCACTCTCTGTGAAAACTTGTTCTTCAGAAAGAATCACTCATTTTAAAGCATAAATCACTATAGACAAATACATATCGAGCCTTCTTGCTTTCAGGGAATTTGTGTTTTAATAGGATATAAGAAATATTTAGCCCAGGAAATTACTCTCTAATGGTAGAATTAAATTTTTGTGAGCAGTTGAGGATACTTTTTGAAGCTAGGATATTCTTATTGGCATCTTTGAAGTTACACATGTAAGTGGTTCCCCACTTCACCCACATGGAAAGTCAGTCTTATTCATGTCCTGCTGTGACTGCCCTCCCTTACAAAAGAAAAAGCTGGGAAGAGTATTGCTTGCCTGTGAGTAGAATGACTGCTTCCTGAGATCCAGGTATATTGGTTCTGTCTCAGCATTTAATGTTCAAGTGGCACTTGCTGGTGAAAGTTCAGACAGAATGTTTGCAGCAAATCCAAGTCTCATAGTCATAAAGAAGTAAAGGCTTGCACTGTGGGCCTTTAACTTGTTTTTTAAAAAATCAGTCAACAAATATCGATTAACACTTCAGGTGTCTCCTCAAAGACTTTTTGACCATTTGGTTCCATTTTCTTTGTCTATTAGTGTGTCATGGAGCAGTGTGCTGTGTAAGTAGCAGAGTCTGTGACACCTTTTAGTCCTTTTTGTGGAGGGACGTCTGTGTGGATGGTGCATAATCTCACCAATTTAGAAAGGCTGTGGTCTCTAAGGTGTAGTGGTCAAGAGCTTGGGCTCTAGAGCCAGATGCCCTGGGCTTCATCTTGGCTTTGGTTTGTACTGGCTGTGTGATTTGGAGCAAATCACTTAATCTCTAAACCTCACTTTCCCCATCTGCACAATGGGGATAATGTTAGTGCCTGCCTGCGGGGTAGTGGCTGTGATTAAGACTAACTGATGGATTTAAAGAATTTAGCACTGTGCCTGGCACCTATTAAATAGTAAATAATGGCTAACTATCATTATTTTCCTTTTGACTCAGTGGTCCAGATTTTCGCAGGGTCTCCCTTATGTTTATTTCTGGAACACAGGGAATTGTACAAAAGCTTCTATAGGACTCTTAAATTAGAGTCTCTATAATATAGAGACTTTTAAATCAGACTGCCTTAAAGTTTTTGGAATTCAATTATTACAAGAAGGGCTGCAAAGAAAGCGAACTTTAATCCTAGTTTTTTGCCTGCCTTTCAGGCCATGTCTTTATTCTGTTCTTAAATATACCTTCTTCAACAAATAGATTGATAGAGTGTTACCTGTGCTTTCATCTCATGGCGTGGAGAACACACAGGAATCACTTCAGATTGTCTTGCAGCTTGTCTCATATAATTCAAGTCTTGAAATGATTATCTGGACATGTGCATTCTAGGAACTGTTGGAAGAGAGAAATATCACCAGCAGATACTTTCAGACTTTTTTCCTCAGTCTTGGATTCCCATGAAAGTTACAGAGGGGTGGTAAATCTACAGTTTAATCACTTGGGGTTCGTTAAGGCCCACCTGACTTTATTTGGGCTCTGGTCAGGTAAGCTAGTATGCATGTTCATAGCCAATTAAAATGCCCCTAGAATGGCCATCCTTATTTTTAAGTCACCAGATAAAGCAGTCTCTCAAACAGCTTCAGCAAGGCATTCCACAAATGCTTGACTTCATACTTCTCTGCACTATGATAAATAAATACAATTTTGATTTTATCTCAGAGTAATTAATCTAAATTTCTCCTTCTGGGGTGTAAAGTAGAATAATGTTCTATAGCTCTTTGAACATTAGATTGGAAAGATAATGCCCTAAATATTTTGCTTAATTAAATCCAAAAGAGGTGGTACAAACTTTTCATGATTAACTGAAACATGCATATTTTGACTGATGCATATTTATATGATATTATCATATGAAAAATGTATTATGTTATATAAACTGTTCACTTTGGGAATGTGATATAATGCTGTAAGCATTTTGCATTTGTTGCTGCATTGTTCGTTATGAAAAATACACAGGCTAATAATGGCTGTAAGGAAAGATCTGTTACGTGAATTTTCTTTGAGGCAATCTCATCTCTAATGGCCGGGACCTTTTGCCTAAATATAAGAAATCAGGTTTTTCCCTAGTTTGAAGAAATATTTTTTAAATAAAAAAGTTTTGAAAGCAGATAAGGTTCAGAAAGCTAAAGGGCTGGGCCCTTTATTTTGCTAATATAAAGCATGCACACGATTCCTGGGTTTCAGATTAAAAAAAAAAAAAGATGCGGTTGTTGAAATGAACCTATCCCCTTGGCTTTAAGCACTTAAGAAGAGCTCACTTTTCTAGGGGTGCAGTCATATCGTTTAAGATGGGGCACCATCTCATGTCTGGTGGCAGAATTTTGAGCTAAGTTTTAGCTGACAAAATTAACTTTAATAATCACAGTTCTTTCTTAATTTCTTAAATATATTAATAAAAATGACTTTTATAAGACTAGAATATCTGAGATATCTGTAAATGTTTTCTTTTTGGAACTTTTGGAACGATCCCTTTATCAGACGCTTCTTTGGAGCATTAGCTATTGATAGCAGTTTGGTGACAGAAAAGGAGGTATCTGATGGAAGTTTTCTAAAGGGTTTGCCTTTATGAAACAGAATTTTATGAAAAAAGGATGGGGATACTGAATTATTTAACAAGGCAGATTCTAACCACCATCCTAAGAGTTTTCCAACTGCCAGATACAAAAGTACGCAATTTCTTTTGTCTCATCTTCCCGTTTTGTTACTTTGTAGTACAAATGATTTATAAAAATAACCTGCTTTAAAATTCTCCTTTTTGTTTATTTGTTATCTCTGTTGTAAGAAACTATCCTTGCCTCCCCTAAAAAAAAGACAAGTAGGTCTGTGTGGTGATGATGGAGTAAAGTGGGAGAAAGACCCGTGAGTGGCCTTTTTGCCCCAGGCATCATTCCTTCAGGCCAGGCCAGAGCTCAGGCCCGCTGCCCAGTCTTCTTATAGCTTTGCTCTCCACCCTCTGTCATTCTCAGTTTTAGTCTATGATAGTTAAAGGTCTAGGACTAAAACACTTAACATTTATTTTCCCCCAAAGCAGACTATTGAAAGGAAGAAACCGAAAGGGGAAACCTAATGCGTGTTCTAAAGTGGATCCTTGGGAAGTGGGGTCTCCTCGTTGAATTCTGTGGCCAAATAATTTCCCCCATAAAATCTTTTTTTCCTTACAGATTTCACCAGAATCAAGCTTATTGCCAACGGATCATTTGTGAGAGTTCTGCTGTATCATATTCTTTTTCAGGAATTTAAGATTTTAAAGCAGCTAATGGATTGGGAAAATAGAAACTATTAGTGCTAGTTAGTTTAGTAATGATAGATGATTATTTTCTAAATGTAGTCTTTCTAATTTAATTTTTAAAACTCCTCCATACTCTAAGGTAAATTATAGAGTCTTGTTAATTTTTCATACCATGTAAAATGTCTGTAGGTAGACAGATGCCATATTAGAAATCATACAAAATATAAATAAATCTTTTTTTGAATAGAATAAATTATTAAACACAGTCATTGTATGACATTTGAATTCATGTTATGACTCCATTTAAAGAAAGTTATTTTATCAAAAATGTTTGATTAACATCAAAGGTTGCCTTTTACACTGTCTCATTTGATAATTAACAATAAATTACAACATGTAATTTGTGAAATAAAAATGATCATTAAAATGACAACACTTATTCCATTAAGGTAAATAAAATGCTTTACATAGTTCTGAGTGATGACACTCAGGGGGAAAAAATGCCGTTATCACTGCACTACAAATTAGTTTGCTTCTAATTTTGCAGGCTGATGACCGCACTGCCTCAAACCAAATCTTTTCCCTGGAAATGGAATGATTGCATGACAGACTCTATGAACCATGAATATGTCAACAACTCACGGACCAGGCCTTGCTTAGCAATTAGTCTTTGGGGGATTTTATTCAGAAATCAGACAACAGTATACCAGAGCTTATTGGGGATTTTATGATTACCAGTCATGTCTGGAGCATGAGTCTGGGTTAGTACAAAAAAATTGATAAAGGAGGAAGAGATGCACCTAATAGTGGCAATCAGTCATACACACACACACACACACAGTCAATGGGGAAGACTGAGGAAACGTAAGATATAGTGAAAGCCCCTAGGAGGCAGCAAGAAAATATTTCTTAGACTTCTACTTGTAGTCTCTCCTACAGTCACTCCCTGTAAAGAGACCACTGTTTCCCAGACTTCAGTCATTTGAATATCACCATCACATTTTTGTTATAGCGTCTTACCACCTGCACTATGATTTCCTCAATATATTTTATTAACTGACTCACTTTAAAAGCCTTTCTTTGTTTTAAGCAGTAGTATTTGTGATATCCTGGGCTTGTTGTGCTAGTAAAATTTGTTTTCTTCTCTTACAAAGGAAAAGAAATACAGTAGTTTAAATATTGAAAATATCTGCATACCACCTAACATTATTCTGAGCATTCCCATGACATGGGTGGCAGGTGCTACAGGAGCTACAAGGACCACCAGTCTGGCTGAGAATGATCTGGGCAGATGTGTGACCTCAGGCCTCATGGCTGACACCCCCATTACCATTCCTCCATCCAGGGACCACGAACCATATCACATGGAGGGGAATTTAAATCAGGCCTGCGCCTCCCCGAGGACAGCAGTGTGGGAAGGCTGTATCACAGCAGACTGTTGTGTGAGCCAGGATGGTGCCTTTTCATCGTGAGAAGATGGCCACTCACATCTTTCCTTTCTTTGAGTAACTGTATCACTCGGGAACCATTATATTGCAGGAGTAAACAACACCCCCTTTCATGTAACAGTACTAGGGAACAGGTCAAGATTGAGCCTGGCTCCTGACTGTCCAAGTTCACATGAGGGCATCACATTTGTAGGTTAGCACTGGGCAACCCACCCAGTGTGAATCTTGTAGGCTGTCAGCAGTACCTTTGAAGAAACGGGTCTCTTTACAAGCTTCATTAGTACTGAGCCTGGTTTAACCAGGCAGAATAAGCATTTGTACCAGGATACCAAGTGCAAGGAATCCTCATGGCTCTGCAGTCATGCTCTGGTTTTTAAATAAATGATGTCTTTTGGAAACTTAGGAGACAACCAAAAAAAAAGAAAAGAAAGAAAAGAAAAAGAAAAAAGCACTGAGTCTTCCCACCAAGAGCTGGCTATCTACTAGGTCAGAAAGTGGTGAGGTACTGAAATTAAGAACAGACCTCAAGTAGCTCTGTGAGGTTCAGGATGTGTCTAAGTTTGAAGGGATGTTTGCTTCTGATATGAACATTTTTCTTATACTTTTATTATAGAAGATGATGTGTCAAATGTACAAATAATGTGTGCCTGGTGCCAGAAAGTGGGAATCAAGCGCTATTCCCTGAGTATGGGAAGTGAGGTGAAAAGCTTCTGCAGCGAGAAGTGCTTTGCGGCCTGCCGACGAGCCTACTTCAAGAGAAATAAGGTAAGAGCACCATAGAGAGAGGCGGCCCACTCAGGCCTCACCACCCTGTGCGCATGCGCCTCTTAGCTTCTAGCCGAAATCACTGCGCACCCCGTACTTTTATTCTTTCTGTTTTGTCTGTTCTCTTTCTCTGTCATGCTTAACCTTCTGGAATAAGGAACCCTCTTCTAATGTGTAACCTGCCCTTCAGTTTCTCTTGTCTTGGTGTTTGAATTCTGAGAGGGTGAATGAATCTGATGAGGACATGGTGGTCGCAGCTGGTATCCTAAGTTACAGTGTCTCTCCAGCAGTAGAGTACTAGACTAGGGTCCATGAAAGATAAGTGGTAGAGATTTCTTATCAAGGCTGAGAAACTAGCCACAGAAGCATGGCCAGAAAGCTTTAGTCCACTCAGTTTTATACTTGTTCCCATTGCGAATATTGCTCTAGCTCTTTCCAAAATCTGATCCACAAATTCTAATCAAGAAAAATGTCAAGTCTTTCTTGACACGTTACATTAAAGTTGATTGATATTGAGAAAAGATGAAATAATGAATACATGAACCAACCTTGCTCACACAGCCAAGCGTTTGTGAGAATCATGGTGGATGAACACAGGAACAGCCATAGTTATGGTTTCTTTGTTTGTTTTGTTTTATTTGTTTTAAGACATCTCAGATATAAAAATGTCCTTTTAGAATAGCATTAGCCACCATTGATGGGAAATGGAATGCATGATGTCTTTACAATCAACACACACATACACACACAGCTAATTTCTTAATCTTTTAAGAACCGCTATTGCATTTTGCCACCAATTACTGAAATAAATTGCTAGTTCTTGATTATTTTCCATTGATCTGTAAATTTTCCTTAATTCATAAAATCATCCACATTTTGCTAAGCATTTCCATTTCCATAATATAAGATCAAAATCTGTCCTTCTTTGAAGCAAACAATTGCTACTTTTTTAAAGTCTTATTTGTAATCCTGAAATGCTAATTTTGTGCTCACTGCATTGCAAGAAGCACTGTTGCAGCAAATTATCTACTGCAAATTTGGGTCACATTATTCTGCCAAAAAACATAATGCCGAAAGAATTAGGCTGCAGAATTCAGCGGGGTGGAATTTTAGGAGCAGTCTCTAAGAATTAGGCTCATAATCTTCACTGGAACAGGGAGGCAAGTAAGGAAATTGTCTGGAATTCTTTTGGGACAGTCAACAGTTCACTTTCCCTTGGGAGGGGCCGGTGAAGCTTCAGAGGAGGGTAGTTAGAGCAACGCATGGGAGACACGTTTTGTTTTAATATAGGGGGATTAAAATGATCTCTGAGACCCTGGGGCTCCCGTTTTTAATGCTGAGCACTGGGGTAACAATCACAAGAGTGGACCCAGTGCTTTCATCTTCAAAGCCTTACTTACCACAACAAAATACTTTGCATTCCATCCCAGAAGATGGCTATAGAACAGGGGTTTTTGTTTCTTTATGATTCTGAAGGGTTATGTGTCTGAATCTTGATGGACTGCCTGTAGTGAATAAAATCAAGCAAGATGAATTTGTCACAATCCCTGTGATACATGTTACACTTTGCATAGTGATCCAACTTTTTAAGCCTTTGATGAAAGGCACCTGTTTCAATTTGAAAAAGCAGTTCATAATAATATATATGTATAATATATATCATATATACAATGTGTACATGTTTGTAATTATAAAGTTTAAGGTCAAACTGAGTTTAAACTTCCACAGCATACAGTTTTGAAAAATAGATAACTGGGAGCCAAGATAGGAATTAGTATTTGGAATACTTATAGTAGGTAAAGTCAGCAAGGGGAGAAAGACCATTACTTTTCACTTCCTGCAAGGAGTTATTGGGGTAGTTCTTTGAACATCCTGCAAAACCTGGGAGTCGCAGTGGCTTGAAGTTTAGCCAGTGACTTTGAGAGCTGATCCCAGCAGCCCATTAGTGTACATACAATACCTGTCTTCTCTGCAATCTTCATGCTTATTTATGTATTCCAAAGCTCTGCCACACTAGACATTCTCGTTTTTCAGATAGAGAAATAAACTGGTCACATCGCTTGCTGGATTCTTTTTTTTTTTTTTAATTTTAAGAGTGTTATCTCTGCAACAATATCCTATTGTATTACAATAAACATGTACAGCTGCTGCATTTCTGTTAACTGATAGGATTTTGTGGTCATTTCATTTAGGGCTTGGGTTTCCTAATGGATTGTATTAGATACCAGTCTCCATCCTGCCATTTCTAAGAACTGCTGTAATAAGCCCCAGGGTGTTCCCCACTGAAGACAATAGCAAATAGCTACTTCTGTTCTTGTATCATTTGACAAAGTCTTTAGTCCTCATTATTAAAACTGTGGACTTTCTTAATCTTAGAAAGAGGGCAGAATTCTTCCCATCCCTACCTAAAAGATTTTCTGGCTAAATTCTACAATTTTAAATAATGAGAACTGGGTGGAAAACAGTGAATAATGTGTATGCAGAACAGAATTTTGCCTTAGGTATAATGTAGAATCTAAAAAAACATGTAAAATTAACTATGCTGTAAATTATGCTTTATAATGACAGCCCGCTTCTTGGTGGATAGCATGCTGGGATCTAAAAATGGTCTCTAAGTTGAACCCAAATCGCATGCATAACTTTACAAAGAAAAATCCTAGTAGAAAAGGTAGCTAATTAGGAGCAGTATTCAGCTGACCTCTGTTTTGTGTCTGAGCAACACCTGCATTTGTGAATGTAATTTGGACAGCTGTGCCTGTGCTTCCCCTGCTATCCTCGTCACAAATGCTCGGGGATAGAGGCAGGAACTGCTTTTCTGCTAAAAACAAGGACAAAAATAGCCCAGCTCTCAAAATGAAGGCCCACTGAAAACTGGCTCTTTAAATTTCATTTGCTTCTCAAACCTTTTTCCAGAGGTCTCTGTGTTTGTTTGATGGAGTAGGTTAAGAATGTCACATCCCTCTCTCCTAAACCCTGGTGCTGTGAAGTAAGGTGGGATGGACTGAAGCCAAGTTAACCTTTTATGCCATATAGGTTATATCTTTAAACCAATTTAAAATTTAATTCGAAGAGTAGTTTGGATTACTGTAAGTATGTACACTTTCTTCAGAATACTTCTGCTAGAACTGTGAGTCACAGCTGTATTCATTTAAGGAACCTAACTACTAGCGTACACAATTCAGGATGTTGGCTCTAAGAAGTGTACAGTATTAATTCATAATCATATTTCGTAGAATCCTTATCCCCATCAGGTCCAATTGCTGACTCAAAAGTGTTTGAAACAACGGGTAAGAAAAATACTTTTGTAGTCTATGGCATCAGCCGAACAATGGGATGTCAGTCTCATTACTTAATGCACTGGAGACTTTTCAGGGACCTAATAGCTCATTCTCTTCCCAGCCCCTTCTTGAGGCCACAAGTAGAGAAGAACTTGAGAACATTTCTAACCTAGTGATTTGCCTAGGAGTTGGAAAGTTGTGGACTCCTTAGTGGTTTTGCAAGAGATGCTGAAGTGTTTAGTCCAACTAATACCGGTTTTACTCTGCACAATAACAGACACAAAAATATTTTTTCCTAAGGGAGTGATGCCTTGTAACCATTATCCCACTTAAAACAAGAGTAACAAACGAGGTCACAAATAGTAGTCATTTCCAAATATCCTGTGTTTGATCTTTTTCCTTCTGCACAGGAAATATCCTGTTGTCTAAACTGATGCCCACAAATCAAGCAAGAAATCAAAATTCAAGACAGGTGTCCAACGCAGGCAATGTAAAGAATGGTTGTTTTCTTTCCTTGTTCAGATACCAAATTTATAGTGTTCTTTGTGGATTAGTGGCATCGATACTTTAATAATAGACACAAATTCCTAACAGTACCAAAGTTTGCTTCCTCGTTCTAGTTTTTCCATAACTTGAGACAAGAATAGATGGAAATACTTATTCAATATCACAGTGTTGCTGTTCCTCCACAGACTATAGGGGAAAGAAACCTATGTAGATAATAGATAAAGATGAATTAAAAATAAAAAGGTTATATAGATAGAAACAACATTTGCAGATGATATCATTAAGATCTAACAATCATGATAATAATAACAAATGTTCAACAAGGGGAATATTGTCTAATAAGCATTTCCTTTACTTTCAAACTATATCCCTGGATACACAGCATGTATCATCATATTATTTGGAGTTACATTTTATTTAGACTATTGGTCTTTTTATTAAACTTGAATATATCCTGGGGAAGATTCTCAGTTTCAAACTTCATTACAGAACCTACTAGTGCAAAAGAAATGTGTAACAATTGCCTTGTTAATCTTGTGATTAACCTGTCTACTTTTTTTCCTTTAAACACCTGCAAGATTTAATTTGCAAAATGGCTATCATTCATGAAGGTTTAGGGAAGGACATTAAATTACTTGTAATTAATGTCCCCTGACTGCCTGAAGCTCAAGCCACAGACTTGCTTTTGCCAGTTGTTTGCAAATATTCTTGATTGACAGGAATGCTTAGGGAGCACTGGATTTCTTCCTGTGGATTCACCGTGATTTTACGGGGTGCTAGTGAGCCTGTTGGGTCTGTCTACCTTCACCCTGCCCTGGGGGATGATTGCTTTGCTTCTGCAGTGTCTGTGCTGCAAGCCTGCCCACTGCCTGCACATAGCATGGCCTCTGCCTTTAATCTGCAGGCCAGTGGCTGAGTTAGTTCCCTTTTGGTTGCAGCAAACAGGGGTGTCCTCTGGAAGCTTTGGGGAAAGAACAACAAACCCACCTGTTTTCTTGTTCTCTCATATTTTGAAATATGGGATGGAATGTTGATGAGCTGCTGCAAATGAGAACCTATGAAAAAAGCACCAGCAGAGGGGAGGGACGGTGTTAGTCCTTTGAAACAAATTCAGGGTGGGGGGTAGAACAGGAGAATTCTGGCCAGAGAAATAAGATGCAGGTCAGGTTAAAGTGATGCCTGGGCTCTTGAAGAAAGGCAGAAAGTGTCCCAGGACAGAGCTTCTGCAGGCCAGGTGGGACACAATGCCCTAGGAAGCCATCGATCAGAAGCCTGGGGGAGAGGCATGTGATCTTGTGTTTACCAGAACACTTGACCACCACTTGGGAAACACTGGTCTAAGGAATTCCCAGAACACAAACAGAATGGGGCAAGCGAGTTTGTACTGAAAGAAAGGAATAGCAGCCACGTCTAGTTTTGAATGGGCTACATTTGGGGAGGTTGTGGGGGAAACAGAGAAATAAGTTTAATCTGTTACCCAGAATAGATGTCAACTTCTGAGTAACAGTAGATATTTTAGATTAAATGTGAAGAGATGATTAAAACTCCAAATAGCTTCAAGCCCCAATACTATTTCTTTCCAATGAGCAGAAGGAAGAGGGAGTACTTTTCATAGATCTGAATCTGGTCACCTGGAGAGCAATACACAGGGCTATTGACATAGATGCTTGAATGTTAATTTCGGTCAGTCTCTGGCCATCCCGGTGATAGCTCCTGCTATACACTTAAAGCAAGTTTTTCTCATCTGAACTGCCGGTAATTATCCAATCCATCTCAAAGGCACGCTCCCTTTTAACATTAAGCACAGTGTCAGATTGCATCAGCTGCATTGTGCTCTGGTGACTGGGCTGCAGAGTGATGAATGTGCTTGCTTCCAGTTCATAGTCCAGTGTCTGTCTGGGTAGTGGGCAGTTCAGGGAAACAGGTGATCAGGAAGGGATCTAGTTATCTGGGACCTGCATTCTCCTTATTGATCCAGTCATTGTCTTGCCGACTTTCTCACCTTGCTGCTAACAGTGTTCAGGTTTATCTGAAGAATGAGCTTTTAAAGAATTATCTAACGGGTCATTTTCATGTGCTTCTCCAGTCATAAGCTATGTGCAGCACAGAGTCTCTTTGTGCCTGATTTTAAAAGGAAGGTGTCATGAGACCTTACTAGTAATGACTAGAGGGGAGAGGAGTTTCTAAGAGTGCTTAGTGCACTGTCTAGATAAACCAAGAGAGATGATTGTGCATTTTCGTGGGATTGTAGTTATGCTCTGTTAATTCAAATGCTTTGTTAAAAATGTTAACTGTCTAAAAAAGTGCATGCATAAGACAGGCCAGGTGGCTTGCTATGAGATATTTTAAGATAGTAGCTTGAGTCCAGAATTTCTCTCATATACTTTTTCAATGTCTGGTCATAAAACCTAGTACACCCAAGAGGGCCATATGCAGGAGATGCAAACTATAGGCATGCTCGTGTTTATTTTTATTTCTCCCCCATCTCAGTACCTCTGGATAGCTTTTGTACACATAAGCAAAAGTGTGAACTGGGCAAGCCAAGTGCAATTCTTTGTTCCTTGGGCTCTTTGCTCTTTGTTCTTATTATCACAGATTAGGAAGGAATAAAGAAAATCTTGCTACAGAAGGCCACTTAATTTCTGCCCCAGCCGCTCAGACTGAGAATGGGAAATTCCCTAAGTTACAATCCACTCATAGGGTGGCCATGCACACAGCGGAATCTAATGTCTCCTGACAGACTGCCTTTGGAGGTTACAAAGCCAGTGTGTTGCATTCTCTGTAAACACAGGCTGTGGGCCAGAGCGGGGCACTACTACAAGCTCTAGAAGGCAGATCAATGGTTTAATGAATCCATAAAAGATGCTTGAACTCTGCAATTTACTGAGCACTCTAGTTAAATGAAACTCCTGTAGTCTTTAACAAAGATAGAGATAATCAACGGCTGGAGATAGAAGCCAGTGTCCAGTAATCACAACCTCCCAGAATTTGTGTTGTTGTCTCATTGCTAACAGAGGGTTAGTCAGGTCCAGCCTTTGGAGCGCACCACATCTCTATTGATATTTTCTGAATGTTTGAGCTGAATTTGGCCCGGAGATAACATAAGTGTAGTAGCGTTACTTCTGTGAGAACTATTTGTAAAAGCTGTGGAATATTAATTAAATTAACATTTTCTTAAGGCAGTGAGATTAAGCTTAAGAATGGTGAGCTTGACATGTGTTGTCTTTGTAAGGCATCCTGATGATGAAAAGTAAATAGGTGAAGAAAATTCTTTCTTGATTAAGTCCTTAAAATGTCAAATTGCATAGTGTTAAAAGAGCCCTGATTAATCCTTCTGTGGTACAATATTCCTCATTAGTTTGCTATGGTTAAGGGTTAACCTCTCCTATTATAAATTCAGATATTAATATATTTTCTGCTTAACTCATCTTCTAATAGAAGAAAATACAGTTAGTAGATATATATTTTTTACTTCCAAATGTGCCTTGGAAACATTACACTGATTTATGAGAGAGCTTTGGAAGCATGTAGAAAAATTCCTTCATAAATATGTTGAAATGTATTTAAAAGTATTTAACCACTTTTGACTGTGGAAAAACAACTGCCTTGACTTTGAAATTATTATTTTTTTCCACAGAGATAGTAGAATTTATGACATAAATGAAAGACTTTGCATCCAATTTTTGTCACACAAACTTAAACTGAGTGTTTCACTTTCTTAACTAGCTCATTAGTATCAAGAGAGCAGGCTTCTACCCCAATAAGTATATTTTGGGGGTTCAGTGTGGAATAGGAGTTTTGAGGTATGATGACTGCTAGTCTGCTTCACAGGCCTCTGCCAAACATTCCGTGATAAAGTGGTGATTTCTATATGGATCCAATAAATGATGTGTTATCTTGTATTCTGTTCTGATAGAATGATTTCATATTACTTAAAATATGGCGAGCAGTTCTGTGACTGCACATCCAACTCTTTATAAGAAGAACCTTTGAAGGCCCTGACCCTTTCTGTGGTCATTTGTAGGACTGTATGTGTCATAAGTTGGAGCAATTTAAGTTGTTGGTTTTAAAGGATTTAGAGATACAGAGACCCAGGAGTAGGTGAGGTAAAGCTGGGCAAGTAGCTAAAGACAAGGGGGATTTGTCCAACCAGAGATGAGTGCCTCTGTGCTGCTCTTTTGTTTGTTTTTAAGAGAGAGAGAAAAAAAAAACCTTGTTACTTATTCATCCATTCATTCTTAGAAAATAAAATGAAAAGATATATTAAGCTCTTATAATGTGCTAGGTACTGTTTTAGGTTTGGTGGACACATCCTTGAACAAGAGAAAAATCCCTGCCTTAAAGGGACTTGCATTCCATTCTCTAAGGAAGATGGATAATATACAGGTTAAAAATATGTATACATCTAACACAATTTCAGGTAGTGATAAATGCTATGAAGAAAAAGCAGGGTGAGGAAATGGCTAGTGACGAGGTGCTGTTTTGTATCTGATGGTCACAGAAGTTATCTTTGAGGAGGTGATGTGTGGGTAGGGACAGAATGAAGTGAGGGAGCTAGTCAAGTGAAGAGCTTGTAGCAGAGGGTTCCAGAGAGGAGGGGGAGCAAGTGAAAGGCAGAGGTCCTCAGGCAGGAACAGGCTGGGCATTTTTGAGCAACAGCAAGAAGGTCAGAGTGTCTGGAGTTGAATGACCAAGGTGGTTAGGGGCCAGATCATGCAGGCTGGAGAGGTAATAGTTCGGATTTCATTCTAAGTGTGACGGCAGCTATTCGGAGGTGTTGAGTAGGGTACGTGACATGACCTGATTTTTGTTGTTGATTGGATCTCTGTCATAATACGTTTAAGATCCTGGATGGAAAGGGGATTTGGAGAGTAAGAAAGGCAACAGCATTCCCATCAAAGTTGGGTGTGTCTGGCAATAGAAAACTAAAAATATCATATTCACTGAATTATTCATTGGTAGTTATGAAACATTTCCCAGTAGCAAAAGTATGTTGAACCAATTTAGGTTTCTTTTTCTTTCTTTCTTTCTTTCTTTCTTTTGGCAAACTGTGGGAAGAAATGAACGGAGGATGGACGTTGCTGGTTAAATGTTCTGACACAGCAATTTTCTTTCTGTAGGGTTGACAGGGCTTGCTTCCAACCTAGTGGGGAGGTTTAGGCCTCAGGAGGCAAACTCAAGCTCCACGGAGAAGCCAGCTCTTGCTCTGGGAGACCTATAGCATATGCTGGTCTTCTCAAGCTCTACCCCTCAAAGTAGCATGAGGCAAAGGAGATGGTAACTTTGAAGGGGCCATCTTTGGATTAAATCACTCTAAAGTTTATTTTATTCTAAGAGTAGACCTAATTTGGTGATTATGTACTTTTAGGGTGTATCAGGATTTTTAACGCAAATAACAGAAGATCCAACTCAAACTGATTTAATCAATGAAACGTATCTTTTATCTGATGAAACTGTAGAGTCCTAAGCTACAGTATGCTTCAGGGTAGGTTGGTCCTGCAGTGCAGTGATCTTATCATGGTCTTATTTCTTCCCATCTCTGTATTCTTCTGTATAGAGTGTTGGCCATATTATAATGCAAGCTCCCCAGAGGCCATGGATGGCTGCTAGCAGCAATCAGGGCTATATGCCTCCTTGTTCACATCCAATAGAAGACAGAGTGCCTGTGCCCTAGCATTCCGAGCAGGAGTCTTGAAATTCACACTCATTGTCTGTGCTTAGATCACATGCTCATGCCTGAATTTGGCATATGACCAGGGCAATGGATGTTTGAATTAGCCTGAGCCAATCAGGGCTTCCTTCTGACATTGGAGTTGGGCTCATTTTCCTCTAAAGCCCATGGGAAGCTGCATGGGGGAAGAGAAGCTACCAGAATGAAAATCTGGAAAGTGTTTAAACAAGGAAGAGGTCAGAGTGATGGCTGACGGTAGGTACCAGCAAATGCCCACTAGAGAGGAGAGGTGATCTCATGAGGTTGAATTCTTTACACAGTGAATGTGTCATGCCCATCGACTTTTGTCATGTGGAAGGACTTTGAAACCCATGTGTGGATTGAAAGTTAAAAACGTGGTTAACATTCATCATAGGGCCCTTAGATGAACTACCTCTTCTACCCAGGACCAGCTGCTTTGACAAACCCGATAATTAGAATGTTGGTTTTAGTGCCAGGACCAAAGTGCTGACTCTTTCTATTCTTTTTGGAGTCTATAGAACATGAGATTGCACAGAGCTAAGACAAAGGGATTGTAGTTAGCTGTTAGATATACTCATTTAGGAAGAGGAACAAGGGTGCAGTTAGAACAGCAGATAACCCAGCATGTAGTTTCATCAGTGTAAGTGGCTTGGGAGATGTTGGCCAAGGACCATATTGGATGTGGGGACGCAGATGCCTGGGACTAGATGGGTGATGGGATGAGGCTACTGTTCCCCATCAAGAGTTAGCCTGCTCGCCCACATTTAAGGCACTTTCTGTGTGGCTGAAAACTGTGTCTGCTAAACAGAAGGGAAAGGAGAGTGTTCAAACAAATTGTGGTTTAGTCTGAGGCTGAATACATCAAGTTCAGGTGGCCAAAGAGCAGAGACCTTGGAGGCTGCAGCTTTCACAGTAATTAATTAATTAATTCAACAAATATTTGTCAAGCAGCTACTATGTGCCAGACACTGCGCTAGTCGTTGGAACTATAGTGGCAAAAAACAACAACAAAAAAACTCCTGGTTCCTGCCCTCATGAAGCTTACACTCCAGTGGGGGACCGCTATTTATTTAAATAATAACACAGATGTGAAATTGCCACTGTGGCAATTGCTGTGATGGTGTGGGCACAGTGCTGTGAGGGCCTCTTATAGGGAGATTTGACTAATCAGGAGATCTGAAAGTTTCCCTGAGGAAGTCGTGCTTGAACTGAAATCTGAGAGATGAAGGTGTGTTAAGTAGGGGAAGAGGGGAAGGAAGAGCTTATTGGGCTGAGAACACAGCAACATGATTTCCAATCCTGGCCCTGATTTGCTCCTTCTTTGCTCATTTCAAGTTCTTTGGGAAGGGATGGAATTTTACCTGCAAACAAGAAAAGAATGGAACAAATGAACATTCCCTACAACCGTAATCTCACTTATCCAATTGCCTGTGTGTCCATTTAGTCATTCATTCATTCTTTCATTCATTCTACCGACCTTTGGAGATTCGTTGCTTGCCTGCTAGCCTCTGCCTTCCTTGACTCTTCACTCAACTTCATAATTACAGAGTTAGCACGTTAGTACTAATTCATTGCAGGGAGTAAACTGACAGCTTGTAACTCCTGGAGGTAAAAGCATTTTGTAAACAAATAATAATAATAAAAATAATGATAACAGTAAGAACCCAAGTGTTTTTAGTTATCAAATGTATCAGAAAAGCAACAGTGACCACAGAGAAAAGATTGGGTAAAAATGCCCTGATTTGAGAGAGAGAAATAGTGTCATTATCGTCTGACAGATGTTGTTAGATGGTTGAAAATAAATGGGGTAAACTACTTTAAGATGGAAAGATTTCCCCCCAAGCCCCCACGATGCTGAGTGTGGACAGAGATGTGGTTTTGTTATAGAAAGAAACTATAGAGCTATGTTAATATTAATGTGAGGGCAGACAGGAAGTTTGGGTGATGATATACTCCACCAAAGAGGAATGCTTATTGACACGCTGGTCCCCAGACCAGACAACTGTGATAAAATGGAAACAGAGCAGCACGTCTTCTGGCATGCGAACAGAGGGCGCTTCTCACGGCACACTGGTGTGGCGGGAAGGGAGGAATCTCTGCCCTTTCTTTGGATTCTTTGTTTCAGCCTGGTATTTCATTGAGTGCCTAGGATCAGAATGACAAAGTCATAGGCATGTGGTGATAAATAAAAAGGCAGGTAAGTAAATCAGATTGAATATTCCTGGGTTTTAACTGGGTGATATGGACATGGCTATTCTAAATGAAAGGGGTCTCCATCACTCTTCAGGATGCCAGATGGAGGATGACCCTTATCAAGCTTAACCATACCTGCACCTGCCTCAGATGACTGTGAATGGAAACCACAGTGCAGTTCAGCTGGAGTCAGTGCCCCCCTTTCCAGTTCCAGTAACTTCTGAAAACTACGTATAGTGACAGTCATTTCCAAAAGAGGCTGATTTTAAAACTGTGATGAAAATGGCTAACAGCAGGCTGAAGGTTAAAGTAAAAAACTTAAAAACCATAAAATCTGCCTGGAGGCTATTTAAGCAAACTGTTTTCGAGGCACAGATGGTTCATATACCTCTGAGCCAAAAACAAAAAAGTAAAAAAAGGGACAGTAAAGCTGGCGTGATTAAGCAGACAAGTATGAAAGTTTTATTAGTACTAAAAAGGCATCCTTTAGAAAAGTGAAAAATCTGTCTCCAGAAACTCAGAAGACATGTTAAAGACCAGTGGGGAATGGAGAGGGCAAAAAGATGACATTTCAAAAAGCAACCAGAGATGGTGAAAACACACAGTGTGTTTATGTACCTTGGGTATCAGAAACTGTGCTCTAAGGAGATCAGAAAGCAGTGAGAGAGAAAGACATAGTATGTGGAGAGTTGGGCTTCCCTGTCCTATATTTTTGATGCAAAACAGTTTTCATAGGGATTCGCTGCAACTGAAATGGTGAGTTGAATCTCCAAGAATCTCCAAGAAAAATCAGCTGAAGCAAATTTGAGAAGCTTAAGTGCCGTGAATCAGAAGGTCCAAAGCACATGAAGGAAATAAATTACGATGTTACTGTTATTAAAAATTGTAAGCATACCTGAGAACTGGGAAATCACTGGCTGGGAGGGACTTCAGCCTTTTTTGAGGGTACCCATGAGTGCTTAAGGATGCAATCCTCCAAGTGTATTGCTCTGCGCCTGCAGTGCAGGGGCATACATGTATACACACACAGAAAATTCCTGGATTTTAGATGGGTGAGCTTCTGTTATCATAATTTTGAGAGAAGTCGGACTCTGAAGAATCACAAAACAATACAGAGTTTGTAGGGTCACCATTTGAGAAGCCTCCTCTGAGGAAAAAGTTAGTACTTGTGTCTTGAGTTAACGTTCAATATAAACCTAACTAAAAATGGCCAAATACGGCCTTGCAAAAAGTAAGGTAGATTTGGATTTTCAAAAATCCAAGTAATTCACTTAGAGTTTGGCTGACTCCCTCTGAAGGGACCCTGGAGGAAAATAAATAACTGAAGGCAAGGAATAAAGCCTTGCCTTGGATTAAGAACCTAGGTAAGGAATGGATGCTATGCCTCAGAGTACAGTTAAATTAATAGCATACCATCCCAGGGGGTTATTATTAAGAGTAGTGTCACTTAATATACTGATTGCTTATTTGGAAGTAGATGTCGGGAAGGAGGAGAATTTTGTTATTTTCTCTAAGTTGCTTTCATTTGAAAAACCACAGAGGAATATCTCCCCACTCCCTCTGCCCCCACTACCCCCAAAACCCCCTGCTCTGCAAATATATAAATATAATGAGGTAACCTGACATCAGATGCATTTCCATTCACTGAGCTGCCAGCTAGCATAAGGAAGCAAAAAGTTTCAGTCTCCATACTCCCTGATATGGGCTGTCTCTCAGCATCTCCGGAGAGGGGAACTTGGTCCTGTGTGAAGGGGGCTCAGTTTTATTCCTTACCTAGACTTAAAAAAACAAAACCAAAAAAAAAAAACAAAAAACTTTGAAATGTTTGACTGCATTAAAGACAATTTTTTAAAGTGGACAAAAGTACATCGGGCTATATGCTGATAATCAAACTTTGTCCCATCTTCCCAGGAAATGTGAAGTTCATTCTTCTTTAACCTGATTTTTATGAAAGGTTAATGCTGAACTTTAAAAGAGTTGACATAGAGGATTAAATATATTTTCATTAGACTCCAGGCTATACAAATATGAGACACAAGAGCCTGAAAAGGTATTCTGTTGGGGACAAAAGAACCAATAATAAAACTAAGAATTAGTACCGATAAATGTGATGAAAGTGTACCCTGCCTCTTAACACTCAGAGGTAACCTTTTCAGTTGGCCACCATGGAGAGAGACTGGGTGAAACTTCGTGGCAGATGGTTTAATACATGGTGCATATATTAATCCACCGAGGCAGCCCTGGAAATGCAAGCAGGTTGTTAATGATCGTGTATAGCAGTTGTGAGCTACCTCTGCTCTTGCAGTAAGGTATTCAGATGTCATGCTTCAGGGTTCAAGTTGATGAGTTACTAGGGTGGGAAAACATCTCCCCCGTTGTATTGCACTGCACAGCTGATGAGGCGTGCTCCGGGGAAGGGGTGATTTAGACTATGTCAGGTGAATGGAAGGAAGAGAAGGTAGGCTCACATCCCAGGTCCATGATTTAGTTTGACTTCTTACTTCTGGTTAAAGTGGTACCACTGAGAGTACATAGAGTATAAGGAATGTGTGAATCAAATGTGAAGGCAGTGGACATCACTGCTGTAAATCTAGTGAAGCTTTGAACCTGATTAGCGAGTCAACACTGATTTAAAAAAAAAAGAATCCCCAGTCTTATAGCCTGTTAGCACCAGAGAGAACCCTGTACCAAAGATATAATTTTCATTTTCCTGTATCCTGAATTGTTTAATAAGTAAAAAAAGAATATTGGCTTCCCAAATTCCAGAGCATTAAAGTTGACGTAAAGAGTAAATTAAAAACAGATAAACTCCAGAGAATTAATTATGAAGAGGCATACTCCCAAGGCCAGGGGCGGAGCTCATAGAAATTATTTGTATTTATTGAAGCTTAAGTCAAGACAGCCAGAATTAAATAGAAATTTGGGAAGAGTTGGATGAAAAGTTTAGATGCCTTATCGTGTTTCATTTAGGGCATTGTTTTGTATTAAATGTGATGAGAGAAGAAAATTAAAGTGCACCAAAGTAAACAGAGGTGAGATTAACATTTCCATTCCCCACAAGCAGAAGTCCCCTCCTCGTTCAAGCCCTTTTGCTCACTTCCTTTACATTTTGAATGCAGCCATTTGTCACTTAGCAAATATCAGTGACATTTAATTCTTTATAACTATGAAATTCAACTCTGGATAAGGAGATGTTTGACACCCCAGGACCTGAATACTTGGTCAGGGGCTGATAATGGTGATGTGGACCTCAGTTTCTTTCTCCCTATGTATGTAGGGAGATAGGAAGACGTATTAAATAAAACCTATATCAAAGTGATTATTACAGTTTTCCTCCGTCGTGTGTACTCTCCAGGCATATCCGGGGCCTGGTAGCCACCATCGTGTTGCTCTACACCAGCTGTGCAGGGCATGAGAAGTGGAGAGATGAGCCGCACTCACTCCTGGTTAGCCCCGCACCCATGGGGCTCCTCCTCTCCACACCTGGAAGGCCCAGCTTCCTCCTAGTGGGGACAGGAAGAAAGTTGGTTGCTTCCATCTTGGTCGTGGGTCCTGAAATAACTCCCTCTGTCACTCAGCCCCTTCCCAGGGGCTGCTGCCAGCAAGACCAGGAACAGTGGGGCCCAGCACTCTTGGCTTGGGCCACAATACCGGCCTAGGTTGCGGAAGTAAAAGGCCGGAAAGAAGCTCAGGGATTTGGGTACAGATCGTGTCTGTGCAGCCAGTGAATGAACTAGCAGCTCAGTTAGCTTCTCTGAGGCTGGACCTGTCTCAGGGCTGGGTGCCATGGAACACAGAAATCTGAGACGTGGTTTCTGCTCAGAAGAATGTCTGCCTGAGTGTGTGCGTTTTCCTGTGCTTGCGTGGAAATTGACTTCATGCCGCACGTTTATTCCCTTACTCGTTTATGGGGTGTCCACAGCAGGCTGGGCATTGCTTCGTGGCTGGGGAGACAAAGACAAATAAGGAGAGGTCTCTGCCTCTAAGACTCTCATAGTTGAGTAGGTGAGACTGAGAAGTAAACAGATGATATGGTGTGAGGTGGGCTGGAACAGATGTGGGTAAGAAGAACGGGGGACCAGACGGTGACTTCTCCAGCCCAGGGGCCAGGCTGTGGGCACAAGTGAGCACACGTGAGGATGGAGACCAAAATGTAAATTCAGGAAATGGTATGGCTAGGAACAAAGCTAAGGATGGTGAGGCAGGAAAGAAGGATGTGAGTCAGGAATGAGTGTTCCACATGCCGCACATTAAAAAACAACTGTATAACCCTTACTGTAATTCCCACATTATGTTTTAACACTTTAAAACATTACAGACTTTATAGGAATAGTAGACATCATTTGGTCCTTGGGTTGTATTATGAAGATTCTTCTGCAGGAGATAAAGGAAGCAGCAAAGGAGACAATAGACAGACAGGGCTCATGACAGACATGTGAAGAGTTGCATGCTTATCTGCATACTTCCTGGACTGTTCAAAATGAAAGTGCTATTAGAAGGCTTCTTCAACATCCTCCTTGTACAGAGGAGAAAACTGTGGCCCTGAGTTAGTGAAGGGCAGATACCCCAGATTCTGCAACTAGGATGAGGTCTCGGATGGCAGCCACAAGAGGAGAGTTGCATTGGCAGTTGTCTGAAGAGCAATGGAAACTGCTCTTCTTTCTGATTAGAATATCAATATCAGTAAGTGCACATTATAAACTTTATGAAAGGGCTTAGTATGCTATTTTTCAAACTTTTATTTACCATGAACCTGTGGTAAGAAGTAAATTTCGCTTTGTAATTTAGTATGCCACCCCCCAATACACACACACACACAAACTCATACCGTATTCATAGTATCTAAGTCACTTTGATGCTGGCGTTTTCTTGATTTTACCAGAAAGTGTCATCAGGAGGTTTTCCCACAATTATGTCACAACGGCAACCTGGCTGACAACAATCGTTAAGATGCAGCACAATTTCAGAAGTACTAAAATGTGAAAAAAGGTTCAAGCTTTAGAATACACAAAACAGGGCATATCTATTTAAAACTGAAACAAAAGATTCATGAAACAATACTTACTTTTCTATGTGATATACTCTGATATTTTCTGTTTTGTTCTATTCTGTCTCATTAAAAAGTTGCTGGTTGGGACTCATGAATGGACTGAGAACCCAGCTTGAAAATAGATGAATAGATAGATTTGTATTAAATGTAATTATTATGGCAGGGTAGGGAGGGGACCCTTCAAGGTCTCACCATTGGGTTCTCCTTGACCTTAACTCTACAATTTTACCAGGTTAAATTGAGGTATTTCTGTCAGCTATTCTAAGCTTTCCTTGTGGACTCTCTTAACGGAGTCCTGTTTATCCCTTAAAATGACCCACGGCTGCCCCATTTATAATTTGTTTTTAAGTATGCATTTGTCCTGATGGAGAACTGGGGGTGATGGGTATACTGATCAGACAGTAAAAGGGAATGCTCACATTTAAAATGTGCTATGTTGGGCTTCCCTGGTGGCGCAGTGGTTGAGGGTCCGCCTGCCGATTCAGGGGACACGGGTTCGTGCCCCGGAACGGGAAGATCCCGCATGCCGCGGAGCGGCTGGGCCCGTGAGCCATGGACGCTGAGCCTGTGTGTCCGGAGCCTGTGCTCCGCAACAGGAGAAGCCACAACAGTGAGAGGCCCGCATACCGCAAAAAAAAAAAAAAAAAAAAAAAAAGTGCTATGTCAAGCTCCTGTATCAGGAGAAGATGAAGTAAAAGAAGGCAGAGGTGACTTTGGGGTGGACGAAAACCAGACAGGGAGGAGGGGCCAGAGAAGGGACGTGAAGGAGGAACAGCCTCCCAAGCAGCTTCCACTGTAGTTCTGAGCCTTGGGCCAAAGGTGATGAGGACTTAAATGGGGGGACAGATTGTTACCATGTTTGGCCCGGTCTTCTCATCACAATCAACGAGACAGTGGCCAGGCCTGTTCCACAGAGCTGCGCTGCGCATCACGGTGTGAGGCTCATCCTTTACAAGGTCTGGCAATGTCCGGGGAATTGTTTGGGAGGACAGCTTGGCTGCCAAGGAAAGAGAGTGGTTGAATCTATTTTATAGTAGGCTGATAAAGAAATGACAGCTGAGACTTCCCCGTTTAAATAATTTGATACCCACAGCCAGATCAGAGGTAGGGTGAGGGCGGAGTGGGGCACAAACCTGTATAGAAAACTGTCTGGGGCAGGGGTCCTTAACCTCTTGTTTGAATCATGGCCTTCTTGGATAATTCAAGAAAACATCAAAGGGGACCTTTTCTCTAAGAAATAAACACGCACACAGAATTTTACAGATAATTTCGTAGGTTCATGGACTTTCTGACATTCATCTGTGGACCTCTTGAATCCAGGTTTAGAGTCCTGACTAAGGGTTATTGGAGGTGGGGGAAGTTGGCTCCGCATCTGCTCTTCTAAAAACTAGAGTTCTTCCCTTAAACCAGAGATAGAAGACAAAAGGTTTTCTGACCTATGCAGCCTGGAACAGAGATTTGGAACAGGTGGAGGAGAGCCATATAAATCCAACAGCATTAGGGACAGTACAAGCAGGCTCGGGGTTGACTGGTACTGCTTGATGTCTCCAGGCAGATCTTTAGAATAAGCGTCCAATAATAAATAATAACTTCTGCCTTAGTGCCAGAGATGATGCTCCTTCCGTAGGCCTTGAGAATCAAATGACACAAATTTTCACCAATTTGTCCGATACTTAGAGCAGACAGATACTTCTCAAAATGGATGTCATTAAAGTCACAAAAACTGGTGATGTTACGGACGGATTCTTCCATTTGTATTGCAGAGACATAACAGATGTGGGGAAGCGCCCAGTCTTAGCAAGATGTTGGATTAAATAACGCTTGCTGCCTAGATGTCCTGTCAGTTGCATTATAATACTTAACAGAACTCCTTGTCACTTTTTAAAGGAATTTAACTGTCAGCCCATTTAATGTCCGTCCCTAATGTGAAATTTTTAGGTGAAGCCAGTTTAGCTTAATTTACCAAGACATCCCTTCATGTTTGGGGGAGGAAAAGCAGGGCTGGAGTCCATTGGAGCCGCCCCTTTGCAGAAGTCTGGAGCACACATGACACAGAATGGCTTCTGTGGGTCACTGTGGCATTTGTTAGGGAAAAGCAATGCCATCCTGCTGCTGCCTCCCACTCCCTCTCTGGAAAAAAGTATCATTCATGGCGCGTTCGTACAGACACGGGAATGATCTCAGGAAGCAAGCACTGACCATTCTCTCTTCAGGGGTGGGGGGTGGGGTGGGAGTAACTGTAGTTCTGAGAGCCTGCCTGGGACTGTAGACGGAAGGGCTTGGTCAAGTCCAGCAGCTTTGTGCTGCAGTTAGTCGTTTCACCTTTTTTTTTAACTCCCTTCTGAGGGAAATCTGTGATGACATTTTTTTTCTCTGCACAGGTGCTAGAATGCATTGCCCAAATACAAACATACCCCACTTCATGAGAGAATTTGGAAGTCATTTTCCTTCCATCTGTCTAAAGTAGACTGTGCTCTAAAACTGGCCACGCACCCACCCATTCTCCCACGCACCTTCTCGGTGACAAGGAGATGGCATTGTAAGAGCAGGAAAAAAAAGAAGAGATAAATCCCGAAAGGCATTTAAAAGGATGGCTGATTAGGGCAGCTATGAATAACACATGATCGCTCCTGGGGCTGCATATCATGCCCGGAAGAGTAGCCTTAATTTTCCTTCTCTTCTCTTTCCCGTTCCAGTGTCCCTTTATTAACAGATACCTTTCTCCATCTCATTTCCAAATCCTTGCCGAACCTGAGCATTGTTTGATCACAGGTCATTTTCCTATGTCCACAGTGAGTTCTCGCCACGTAGGTAGGTAAGCAATGCTCTTTTAGAAAAGGGAGGCAGCGCCTGGTTCCAGAGGACGCTGCAGCTGTACGCTCTCCGCAGCCAGACAATCAGAGGCCCAGCGGGGCACCTTCCGAGCGCAGCTGCACAGACAGCTCTCCTTGCAAGCTCTCCGAGGCACTGGGCCCTACATGCGGATTCCAAGCTACATTGAACACAATTGCCCATCAGCACTTAGGAAGCAGTTACCACAGAAACCCAGCAGAGACCAATTAGTCACATGATTAAATTAATTAAAATAACCCAGGGCATCTGCCATCTTGCCTCTTTCTGCTATAGATAGCGGCATGACCCAAACAGAACTGTAATTGGTTAGCAATACTGTTGTGTCTCCAAATCCTAGAATTGTCTTCTTACCATGGAAGGGGGTTCTCCTGATTTGCTTTTCTTTCCCTAAGAACTCTCTTAGGTTGCTTTGGAAGATATTCCTTCCCTATAAGCCAGGCAGTATCAGATTTACAAAACATCAGATTTAATAAACAATGGGATTTGCTATGTTGGGGATAAGAGGATTTGGAAACATTTCCAATTGCACAGTTGAAGACTTTTGGAGGTTTTTTAATGAGGGCTTTAACAATACATGCCAGAGGATGCTCTGTAATATGCAGTTACACTTGACCTGAGAATTCTGTGGCAAGTCAGGGAAACCAGACCAGGGCTCTGCTTGTTAAAATAATAGAGGTGTTATAATGGTGCACAGGTGGCCTGTGTTCTAAGAAGGTCCTAGGTCAAGGGTGGTATGCAGTGATCCCACTCAGTGGCTTGTCATTTGTAAAAGACAGAAATGCACACTCAAGCTAACACAGTAAATCAGTGCTTTGTCCTTGATATGCTGAATGGCCTAATAATGGCCTCTCCAAAATCTCCGTGTAGTCAGAGGTTTTCTATTATACCAGTGCCATACTTCTACACATGCACACACAGATCAGCTTACCTGAGATCTCACAGTGCTCACAGCAGCGTGATTTCCATCACCTCAGACACTTTTCTGGAGGCCCTTCTGATCCATCGCACCTGAGAGCGAATGACTGAACACAATTTGGAGATATCAAACAGGGGTAATGGTGTGGTTTCCCAATGCTCTTTCTTCGTGAATTGGCTTGACAGAATGGCATGGATTAATTATATAGTCCGACTGCATTAATTTGTGCCTAAAAAGCAAGTGGCACAATCTTGTCTACAAACCTTGAGTCTGAGCAGGAGAATCATGGGTATTATACATGAACAGGAGTTAGCATGTAAATAATCATCTGGGACAGATCTTTCAGCAGCTGTAGGCATTGGGCTTGTTTGAACTTACTTCTTCCTGGGTGAATCAGAGTCTAGTCAGACCTCAGAACAGATGTGTCCATCTGGCAACTCTGAAAATCAAGTGACTGATAAAAGAGAGCCACATGGTAATTCAAAAAGCTGTGGCCTAACCTATTATGTAAGGAGCCTTAAAGGAAATTAACTGATAGGATGTCACCAGTAGCAACAATAAGAATAAACATTTGTATCACATTTTGTAATTTACAAAGCATTCACATACCTCTTAATCTTTCCTCTCTGATCTTTACCAATTGTGTTATTTAATTACGTATATTTTGTGTGCACTTGGTACATTTGCTTTGTTATTGGTGCAAGGATTACTTTGTAGATGAGACAAACGTAGTATGAAGGCAAAGCAGAGCTAAAACTAAGGGATGGAAAATATATTTCACATTTTAGAGGGTTTTTTCCTTTGAAATAAACAGAAAAATGAAAACATACAAAACTTTCTTTGCATAAGTAATTAATACCTCCAGTAGAGGTGGTTTGAAAAGTAAAAAATATATTTTAAACTATTTTATTATTAAATAAAATATTAACAAATATTTATTAAATACTAATGCCTCTGTGACCCATAGGCTTACTTTTACCAGCAAAAATCTATTTCTGCTATTTCCATATAAAAATTTTCTCAGCTATTAAAAGTTATGGAAGACATATGGGACTTCCCTGGTGGCCCAGTGGGTAAGACTCCATGCTCCCAATGCAGGGGGCCCGGTTTCGATCCCTGGGCGGGGAACTAGATCCCGCATGCACGCCACAACTAAGAGTCTGTGTGCCGCAACTAAGACCCAGCGCAGACAAAAAAAAAAAATTATGGAAGATATAGCTATTTGAAAACTGTTAATGGCTACTCTTTTGAGAATGGCAAAAATGAACCACAAATCAAAGTGTATCTCAGGTCCTGTAATTGCATATCAGGTGTGGTCAAAATAAGTCAAACTTTCAGAAATTTATTCTAAAATGTTTGAACAGATAGATACCGAGTGCCAAGTAGTAGATTTCAAACAGAGATTTCACTTTATCTGCTAACATTTTCTGCAGACTACACTTGATTATCCATGAATTGAGTTTTCACAGCAATGCACTGGGTTGCCTGTCATCATCCTCATCCTAAATTCTGGCTGTCAAGAGGAGCTTTGAGGGGCCAAGGTTGGTTATGGAGGGGGATTTTAGTTGTGCATGTTCCATTGCAAGTTTTAGATTATCCTTTGTCCTGTGTGATTCAGACTTCTCCCATCCTACCAAGGAGCATCAGCAAAAGATGACTCCTCACAATTTATGAATAATTTCTTCCTTCATTCTGCCTCCACTCTCCCATGTCATGTTAACGTTCATTGTATATCTACCAGAATATGAAATTTCAACATTTTAGACTTAGGATGCTGACTACCGGATCAATCCTGATATGCTTCTGAGACTGACGCATTGTGAAAAAAAAGTCACAAAGTTAAAGTTCTACAAAAATTGGGATTATAAGAAGTGGTTGCTGACTGTATTGATTTTTAGCCCTTTCATTTGATCTTCCTGGAAAATCTTGGTTCTGAGTACTTACTGACACACTTAAATTGTCAAGGAAATCAACTTGAGATGAGAGAAAATGAAATATTTTGGAAATGAGTTTGTGTCTCTTCTGTTTTCATAAAGATCTAGTTCTTTAATAGTAAAGGGACAGGGCAATTTGTGGAACTGCACGGTAGCTCTACCATGAATCTTTTCAGGAATGAGACAGCATATGAATAAATTAATTAACAAAATTGAATTAACAAGTAAAACTGCGTAATATCAGAGCTACATGTTTGTTCCAATGTGCTAATTCATAGCATACTATGGAAGATAAGAAAAATTTTAAACTCTCCCTAGTGAGATTAAAAATTGAGCACTTGTTATTTTATTCAACAAATACCTATTTAGATCAGCAGTCCCCATCACTCTTTAACTTCGTACAACTGCTTTTCTTTTCATAACATATAATACTACTGGATATGGTATATTTTTTATAGATATTTGCCTATTGTCCGTACTTCCCATCATAACAAAACCCTATGAAGACAGCGATTTGTCTGTCTTGTTTACTGGCATATCTCCAGTGTTTGAAGCAGTGTCAGCCATATAAAAGATTCTTGATAGGACTTCCCTGGTGGCGCAGTGGTCGAGAGTCCGCCTGCCGATGCAGGGGACAGGGGTTCATGCCCCGGTCCGGGAAGATCCCACATGCCACAGAGCGGCCAGGCCCATGAGCCATGGCCGCTGAGCCTGCGCGTCCGGAGCCTGTGCTCCGCAACGGGAGAGGCCACAACAGTGAGAGGCCCGCGTACCGCAAAAATAAATAAATAAATAAATAAAAGATTCTTGATAAATATTCACTGAATGAATGAATAGACTAGGTCTGAGCTAAATGATGAACTCAATAAACTAGACCAGACTTTTTGAAATAGGGATCATTGAAAGGAATGTTAATTTGTTTATCAAATTAGATTAATTAAATGTTAAAAAGAGCTAGTTTGTAGACTAATAGATAACCTCATTTTTATCATCGTGTTGCATTTTTTTATTTTTTTAAATTAAAAAAAATTTTTTTTCAAGTGTCACATTCTTTGAACCTGGGAATCTTTACAGAGGATGCGAAGGCTGCAAGAATAAATGGTAAACTAGTTGATTGTCGTAGTTTTTTCTTCTTTCAATATGCAAATACTTTGGCACAAAGAATCTAAGTGGATTGAAGATGAAAAAATTCAGATGAAATTTATTTTAGCCAAGAAAACAATAGAAACAGCCATAAAATTAAGAAAAAGGGGAGATATTGGAAAATGACTGAGAACTACAATGTATGCATAATCCTGTCTGGGGTAAATGGATCCAGAGTCGGGGGTCCTTCATCTCCTGATCACTTATCCCACATAGCTTTGTTCCTGAATTATTGGGTTGTATAAAACCTCTGCAGATTAACTAATCTGTCTTCCCGGTTTTGTAGTAGTAGGAATAATTATCTTATTCTCAGCTATTCAGTGGTATCACCATACAAAACTTATTTTGTATTGTGTGAAAGAATATGGATTTCTCTGAAGTTTGGGTGACAAATAGATTATTTTCTCTTAATACCATCCACACGTAGTTTGTACCTTGCAGCAAACACAGACTCTTGCAATCTGAAGTAGAAATCTCAGTCATCAATCACTCACTGGTTTGCAATGTACATGTCAATTTCTTTCTCCTTTGAAAAGGCACAGTGTTCAATGCCTTGCATAGAACTGACTCATAACCCTGTGAGGAAAGAGGGCAGCAATGAGCAGGGAGGAATCTGATGCCCCAGTGTATAGCAAATGGAGCCCAGCAAAAGGTAGAAAATAACTAATTCAAAATGACCTTTTAGACAGTTGAAACAGTACTGTGTGCCATAGAAGAACCTCTCTTTTTTTTTCCCTTTTGTCTGTCTGGTGATTTCTATTTTCTTAGCAGCCTCCTGCCTTCATCTTACCCATCAGGCTTGTAAAAAAGAGGATTTCAGGAGCCTTACCTAACCTTCCCCATCCCAAGTGATGTTCAGATAAGCTTTATGCAGCTCTCTCTTGGGTCTCCTGTGTATATTCTCATGGTAAGGATAGGACTAGCTCAGGAACGATTTGAGAAGACTAGCTCAGGAATGATTTGAGAAGACTAGCTCAGGAAGGCTTTGTCCCCAGCTCAGCTCCTGGGGACCTGTTTAGGGGACAGTGCAACACCAGGATGAGAGGTCAGCCAAGTGAAGGAACCTCCAGGTGTCACCTCCGCCCACCACACGAGGGGTTCCTTCCTCTCTTGTTCCTCTCCTTCTGGGATCCTTTCCCCAAATCCTGGCCCCAAGAGCCTTCCTGACCCCCAAGGGTTATTGTGTTAGCACCCTCTCTATACAGCTGTGGATGCCTATAGTTCCTCCCGTTTTTAAAGTTTTTACTACATGAGACAACGAGCCAAGCACTTTGTGTTGTTTAATCCTCACAACAACCTGATGAAAAGGGTATTTTGTCCTCATCTTATATGGGAGGCACCTGAAACTCAGAGAAGTTAAATAGCTTCCTCAGGTCAGTCAGGCAGCCCATAAGTGACCAGGCTGGGAATGGGCCTGGGTCTCTTTTCCCACCAGACTGTACTTTTGACTATCCCTATATCAGGCTGAAGGTGGGTGCAGCAGTGCCATGCACACAGTCCCTGCTCTGTTCTGTTCCTTGTCTGCTGCTAACACAACCGAAATCCCTAGAAAAGCCCAACCACCTTTTCAGGCTTTTTTTCCTGAGAGACTCAGAAATGTGTGCTTGCAGGGAGACCACTGTCAGTGTTATACTTGCTTTCAGTTTCATAAACACTTCTGATGCCCTCTCTCTGTAAAGTTGTCTCTGGGGTGACCTGACCTATTAGGGCAAGATGCCAATTAGATCTACCTGTAATCTAAACATTTTCAAATCGGGGCTGTGCCAAGCCTAAAGACTGTGGGGTCGTCAGCACCCTCCTTGGGAGCGTCCTAGCTAGTAGATAGAAGTTTAGGTGAATGCTTCTTCCAGTCTGAAATATTGCAGGTTAATTTGACCTGAAAGATATTAGGAAAAGGAAAGCAAGGAAACTATATACTTCATATATGCTTTATTTTTTTTTAAGTTTTTTTTTTGATGTGGACCATTTTTAAAGTCTTTATTGAATTTGTTACAGTATTGCTTCTGTTTTATGTTTTGGTTTTTTTGGCCTCGAGGCATGTGGGGTCTTAGCTCCCCGACCAGGGATCAAACCCACACCCCCTGCATTGGAAGGCGAAGTCTTAACCACTGGACAGCCAGGGAAGTCCCTTCATATATATGCTTTATATTTTAAAAAAAAAATTTTTTTTTAAAAAGAAAGAAACCCAAGCTAAAATTTCATCATTGTTGGAGAGAAGTTGCACTTAGTGTTTTCAGCCAGATGTGTGGACGATTCCTCCAACTGTAGCCCTTTAATGGGAATTATGTTTTCCATAGCCTTTCATTTCCTTGAATATTCTGTGCTTGCACTGCGTGGCTCCAAAAAACCTCCGCTTTGGCTGCGGAGGCCTTCTCCATGAAGCTGAGACAAGTCACTGGGCTGGGCTGGGCTGGGCCATCCCTCTAGGACGAGGCACTTTTTCTAACCTAATCCTATGCATGTGCAGAGCTGCCTGGTGAGGAGCTCTGAATAGCAGGAAGGAGCTTGGCTGGTCAGACTCCTTGTCAGGTTAAGAAGCCCTTTGTTTCTGTTTAGTTTTCTGAACCAAGACAAATTATGATATTTTCTGTTAAGTTCTTTCCTTAATGAGTTTCATTAAAATCAAAGCTTCCGGAAGACTGAGCCTTGACAGCTGTCTAAGGGCTGTTTCATTTACTGGGGGCTGCTTAGACTGAATAATTATTACAGCTTGATAGTTTAAAAAGAAGTAAGAACGGGGCTTCCCTGGTGGCGCAGTGGTTGAGAGTCCGCCTGCCGATGCAGGGGACGCGGGTTCATGCCCCAGTCTGGGAAGATCCCACATGTTGCGGAGTGGCTGGGCCCGTGAGCCACGGCCGCTGAGCCTGTGCTCCGCAACGGGAGAGGCCACAACAGTGAGAGTCCCGCATACCGCAAAAAAAAAAAAAAAAAAAGGAAGTAAGAACAACAGAGAGAAATAGATCCCTTGAATGGTGTGTCATACGTTTCTATTTCTTTCCAGGGTCTGGGATTCTATGGTGTTCAAAAGAGATCATTAAAATCATGAAATCATGTATTCTTTGAACTAGAATATTATTAAATCATTGCACACTTGCTTCTTAATGGCTCCCTGGTTCTTAAATACTGTATTTCACTTAATGATGGTAGATTAAAAGGAAACCTTTTAGAGGTTAATAAAAGAAATTTTAAAGAAAGATTGTCTTTAGACACTGGCAGGTCACTCAGTACACGGTGCTGTGTTGTCTTGATGAGAATATGGGCAGCAGCATATTTTCTTATGGTTACTGAGTGGTATAGTTATGCACATTAACTTGTCTTCCCCAAGTACTTGTATATGCCAGTTTTGCAGACAATTTGAATATATGGCCAGCATCTCACATTTCATGATAGGGTGTTCTTACTGGTGAGGCAAACCTTGCCCCCACCCCTCTCACCTTCTCTCCAAAGTAGAGACAGTGAATGTGACATATTGAGATGATGAGATCCTCTGAAACATTCTGAGATGGTTTACCTGAAGGCCAAACCTGAAAAATCTCAAAAAAAGGAAAATAAAATAGTATCAAAATTAAGCAAAAATTGATAGAATGAAATGTACACTGCTGTGTATAAGGATGAAATGACTCGGAATTACTCTAAATAATTGTGCAAGGAGAAAATGAAAAGAAGGGATGGATGAAGTAAGTGGGGTAAAAATTTGATAATTGTTGAAGCTGAGTGATGGGAATTTGGAGATTCAGTATTCTATTATCTTTATTTTTGTGGCTATTTAAAAAATTCATAATAATTTTTTAAGTGATAAAATATTAATAGGAGCATGATATGTACAAGATAGAAAAATAAGAATCATGAATTGTAGCAATTTGGTGGTCCAACATAATTTCACAAGAAAAGCTTTACATCATTTGAAAAAAAATTTTATCATTGGTGGAGCTTCCCTGGTGGTTCAGTGGTTAAGACTCCATGCTTCCACTGCAGGGGGTGCAGGTTCAATCCCTGGATGGGGAACTAAGATCCTGCATGCCATGTGGCACGGCCAAAAAAACCCACCAAAAACAAATAAACAATATCGTTGGGAAATTTACGTCACTGAGAAAAAATTAATGAGACAAAACTCTGCAATCCTTCAGGTTCTGATTTTTTCAGCAGATAAATTATCGATTTAGGAGAAATTAAACTGGGGAAATACTCTGTATTTGAGGGAAGTATTTCTAGGAAAAGATTTGAATTTCACAAAGGAAGCACCATCATGTGGCTCATGTGGAAGAAGAGAAATTGGATATAAATCATAGGAACAAACTACAGAAAAGAATAAGCACTTTCATTGTTCTTATTTTATCCCTAGCTATTTACAAAACTTGTAATAGACAAAAAGGGATTCACCTGTATGCGCCCAGAAAAGCAGAGGATCCCCTTCTTACAATGGTATTTGGCTTATAGGGGGTGGAGTCTTACAGCAACACTCTCCATGAATGTGGAGGTTCAGGGAAGCCCCCCTACCACTTGAGATGGAGAGCCAACTAGCTTCAGCTCTCAGGAGAAATCTGTTCCTTTGGCTGTGCTACCCCTTGATAACATCCCATAGGGTTTCATAGCCTCTCTGGAACACTTCCAGGCTCCCATTTTCAGGAGTTCTACTTAGTGATGGAATTGGATGGGTAGTTGGACCAGAGAGTTTCTAAGTTTCCTTCAGAGACTGAGATTTTTATGATTATATAAGACAAAGAGAAATGAAAACATCCTCAGCGGTAACAGTTGGATGCAAGATAGGTACGCCTGAGAATGTGACTCGGCACGTTCCCTGTCAAGGGAGGATGTATCCATATTGTGAGCTGTAGGCTGGCTGCCCACCTAGTAGCAGACTGGATGTAATCTGGTCCTTCTATTCCTTAAAGCTTTTAATGCCAAGGAGCCTGGCCTCTCTCAAGAACTCCTCATTAAAGTATAAAACACTCTCCCGTAGTTTTGACGCTAGGAAGGCGCTCTCCTTCCATAAAGTCTATTGCTATCTTATGGAAATCTCTCCCCTAGGAGGTCACTGAGCCCAGAGCTGCAGCTGTGTTTTAATAAGGGCTGGATAATTTTATGACCGATAACATTTGTCGTTACACATGCTACAAGAAGGTTAATCAAATCTCAGCCTTCAAGGCATAATCTGGGTTCCCACAGGAATTTTCCTGCAGAATTCTGTGTTTGGCTAGGGAAGCTTACTTCCCTCCTCACACATTAGTTGTTGACTATGGCTCCGTGATTCTGGATTTGTGCCGCGATTGTTTCTTACTGTCACTAGAATATTTCAGTGTTGAAATTGTTTGGGGGCACCAACCCGAGTGGCATGGCTTTAGGAGGCTGGCTTTTAGAGCTTCTGTGCTTTCAGGCCAATACTTTATTTTTTCAACTTGAAACTTTAGTGAGACTGGAGTATTCAATCTATCTGTTTCATTTGCCTCAGGGAGCCAAAGTTTAAGGCAACTTTCAGACCTGAGATACCAAATATTTTTCCAGCATTTCTCTGTTGCTTAGGAAACTCATCAACTAGTTCAAACATCTCACTTGGGGAAATATTGAAGTGACATTTAACTCAGAAACAAACTGCTTTTGGTCTGCTAAAGAAAACAGCATCACTGCCTGAAAGGGCAGCAAATCAAAATGAAGAGGGCAAGAGAGAAAGAAGAGATGCCTATTGAAAGCTGAAGTTTGGATGGCAGCAACACAAAGTTTGAGATTGTCCAATGTTTTCTCTTTGGTTTGGATTATGTGACTAGATCAACTTGTGGTATTTCAAATCTTGTTATAATAAAGGAGTGGAGTCCCCTTGTCATTTGAAGGGTCGAGAGACCTCAAGAAGTCTTTTCTTCAGGACTCAGTGATATTTAACGATGCAAAGGAGGTGATATAGACAATCAGAAATAGGACCTAGCTGTCCATGTGTTCTAGAGTCTCTGTTAGGTCCCACTGAGCTTGCCTCTGTCTGATCTGTGGTAGACTGTCTGCACAAAGCTGTCCGGGCAGGTTCCGTGTGACTGAGGCCAGGTCGTTTCAGAGTCTCCACCGTGGTAGAGAGTTCTACCTCCTCACTCCTCACCTTCTCATGCTGGGTTCTCCAAATCCAGTACGAGGCAGGTGCAAAGGGTCTGATTCAGGTTGGGTGAGTACTACAAGGGGTGTGTTTGTGTGTGCATGTGTATGAGAGAGAGAGAGAGAGAGAGAGAGAGAGAGAGCAAGCGCTAAATCTGACTCAGTTTCCATATGGTCACCTGGGTAGGAGGTGACCTGAGCCTACTCTAGGTTCCCAGGGCTCCTGGGCTAAGAGTGGGACCAGGTAGGTATGGAATGGATGGGGGCGGGGGGTGAGGTGTGGAGCCCAAGGAGAGGAGGCAGAGTTCAGGGAGTAACTCTTCACTCCTTAGTACTTTCTTGGACTTTGGCTATAACTGGAGGTATCTGGAGATAAGTGGAATGAGTACATAATATTAACTTAAAAAAAAACCCAGAAAACAAAAATGAGGTTCTATTAAATGGCAGGATATACGCCTAATTTCTAGGCATTAGTGCAGAGCCAGAGACTGAAAAATCAAAGTGCACCTAATCCGAGTATTCGTATTAATTGACCAGTCTCTGCACCTTCCAAAACTGTAAGCTAGAATATGTTAAATGGAAATAAAGGGAATTGGGGAGGGAAGGCGCCCTGGGTCATCCCGCCCCTCCTGGGCAGAGAAGGCACTGGGAGCCGTGTTCTCCAGCTGCTTCGAGCGTAATCTTGTAGTCTCCCCAGTGGGCTTCAGCTCAGGTTGTGTCAGCTTATGTGTACCAACAGATTTTAAAAATTGTCCCTTGCTAAGGGAGCTGACATCTGCCACTCTCAGAAATTAGAAATGACAGATGCCCCGAAGGGTGAAAGGCTGTGGCTAATTTTCTGTAAAAAATAGAATCTACTCAGACTCCACTCTTCACCAAACAGACAGCATTGTCTAATCCATGCATTTAGTGGTGGTTTCAGGTAACGAAGGAAAACAGGCAACCTGGTTGTGCTTGTTAACACTGCTGTCTTCTCCTGCAAAACAAAACCCAAACCGTTCTCACTCCCTTTCCTAAGATTTAATGCAGTGCCCTGTGTATCGGACCCAGCAGGTAATGGAGGTTTGTGATGAGATACGTGATGGTTGCAAAATCCTCGTTGTTTGTTCACCCTTTGAGGCCCCTTCCATCTGCAGTAGCCACTTTCCCTCTCCACCGTGGGAGAGAAAGAATACAAGCATTGAGACTTTTGAAAGGGAAGAGAGTGGAGTTAAACTGAAGAGAGAAGAACTTCCTGTCTATTTTAGCCAGGCTCTTTAGGGAAGGGGAGCTGGAATTGGAACCAGAAAGCAGTGAGAACTGAGGCAGCTTTAGGGCTTGGCTTCTCTCCACCTCCTCTCTCTTGGTATCTCTGAGTTTCTCTGGCTCTCTGCTCCATGTTTTTCTCTCTATCAACCAGACTTCATTGCTTCCCCACAGTTCGTGGTCCTCATCACTTCAGTGCGCACAACTCCATCACGGCCTCTCCAGCTCCCCTTGATACTGTGATCTTTCAGTTCAGGTTCCATCCTTACCTGTTGTAGTCTCTTGCTATGTTCTAGTTCTCGTTCCTGAGAGAGGAAATCTGATGCAATCGGTCTGTCTTTTTGCAACAGGGCACATCGTGGGTTGCTGGACAGCTTATCTAATGGCCGCCCTTGGGTCATGTGCATATCCTTGCTCCAGTCAGCCAAGGCTGGGTCACATGGTACAAAACAGGGTACACAGTCCCTTGGAAAGGGATGTGATAGGTAGACACCTTGACTGATATCTCAAGTTTACTGCCCAACATTTATTGAACGTTGACTTGTGTCAAGCACTTTGCTAGGTGTCAAGGGTGATCAAAGGCTTTTCATTCATTTCCTATTTATGTAGTAAGGAGGAAAAAAAAAATGACTACATCTAGAAGTGGATAAGACATGGCAGGAAGCACATGGGGAAGATGGTAGAAGTATAGGGTTTAATCATCTAGAACCAGACTTGTGGTTCTGATCCAAAAGCACATTTCCTTCCTCTTTAGTCTTGCTCCTTGAATGTGAAATTGAAAGGTGGACAGGACCTTAAAAATGACTAAAAAACCCTATTGAAAGCCTCCCTCCAGGGCTCAGCTAAATTGCATCTCCTGCTGACCACCTTCAGCCCAAAAGGATACCTCTCTCCCATGGCCTTGGAAAGCAGGGTACATTTAAACAAGAATCTGCCAGTTTTTTCCTCTCTTTAATGTGTGTATGTCTAATCTTCTTAACCAAGCAGAAAACTCCTTGAGAGAAAGGGCCAGATCTTACATAATTCCCATAATTCCTATAGTTGATGAGATAAGGAAAATGAATTCAGAATGCTGGAAGAAGTTCATCTAAGAGGAGCCTTGGTTAAGGATTGAATATATACTGTGTGTGAAAATGCAATCCAATCTCAGAATTTGGTTAGTAAAATACGCAGGTATTTTGATGATACAAAACAAAGTAGCCGTACTTGAAATGCCCAATAATATAGGCTTTGAGGGGGTAATCTCTTGGTTGAGGAAGGATGTTGTGGCGTAGACAGTGGTTGCTCATCCAGGGGTGAGCTGTGATGCTGAAGGTGTGTCTTTGCCCTGGCAGGCCTGGCATGGAAGGGAGGTTTGAAAGGGAAAACTAGGAAAGAGACTCTGAAAGTAGCCCAGAGGCTCTCCCCTGGCTCCACCTTTTCTGGCTCTAGTGTGGGCGTGTAGGAGGAGGGGAAGTATGTAAACGCAACTGGCTGGTTCTCTTATGACCTTGTCCACTTTAAGGACCTGGGGCTTTATCCAAGTATGTAATATATTTCTTTCCCTTCGGTTTGCATATCCTTCTCAGAAATCTCCATTAAGAATTTCAAATATATCAGTAACAATCACACGCCGTTGTCAATAGGTAGAGTTAAATGGCAAGAGTTGCTTCCAATGACTGACTTTTTTCTGTATATTTCAACAAATTAAAAAAAAAAAAGGCAGCCACAAGAACAAACAAGAATAAGACAGGACAGTGCTGAACAGTGGAAAGTGCAGAGTGAAGTTGCCTGTGGAGTCCTTATAAAACACAATCTTTTAAATATGTGTTTTATTGTTTCTAGCAACTCGACAAACTAAAAACATATTGAAAATGAACAACTGACTGAAATAAGGCAAAGCATGCCTCAGGCAACTCCGAGCTTCCCACCAGTTTGGGGTTAATAACTTCCGTCACCCCTAACGTGTGAGAGGATGATTCTGAATAACATGGAATCGAAATCACGAATTCTACACACAGATTAAGTGAGGGAAGGAGCAACACACACGTAGCATTATTAAGCCTGTTGCTCCTTTACCACCCCTGATGTTGCACAGACGAAAGGTTTAGGAGGGGAGAGATATGTCCTTGAATAAGAAAGGTACCAGCAGATAGTGGGGACTATATTGGGTATTACCCTGGGTACCCTCTGCTCTTTTCCTTTTATCCCTGAACCAGTCAGTATGTTGCCATGAACCCCGTATTATAATTCTTTTGTGCCTTCAGTTGGATCACCTGGTTACATCTCAGTATCTTCATTTGTGAAACAGGGAGACATTACCACTCTCCGCAGGCCGAAAAAGAGCAATGGAAACCTTAATGCGTTGACCCGTGTAAAAATAGTCTTCATTTATTAAAGAAATCTTTACACTCTCACACCTTTTCCCTACGCATGTACAAGGCGAACAGAAAAGAAAGGAAGAGCTCTGATTTAAAGGGAGAATGGGTTTTTATATCAATCTCCTTAATTAGGGACCATTTATTTTAAAAGTTACTTCAAGAAATCATACTTTATTGGGGGGTCAGGTAAAGGAAGAGTGAGACAGAAGCAAGGCCAGAACAATCCAGCACTTTGCCCCTTTTGCATCCCCCATATACAGGGAGTTCTGAACCCTGAGCAGTATCAGATTGTGCTTTTAGAAACACTTATGGAGTGAAAAGGTTGCCATTCACTCACCAGGGGCAGTGGCATCCCATTGCAGTATGGTCCGCTAGAGGCCTCGGGATGAGACAGAGCCCAGAAATAGCCATTTCATCGCTAGCCTCTTCCAAGGTACATCTGAGAAATTTCACTGCTATTTTGTCCATATAAATTTCAAGCATTCCAAAAACGAAATCGGCAATGGATACAAGCAGAGGTTCCCCAGGGGCATCGTGTGTGTGGAAGGGAAGCCCATCCGTTGGGCCTGAAACCACAGGATGAAGGGGAATGAGATAAATGCTGGCTGTGAGTCCCTCCCTGCCTTGCAGAGCTGCCTTTGTTGCGATGAGTGTGAAGCACCCGCCTTAACTTTTTGTTACTTTGGCTTTTTTGGCTGGTGTCACATCTTATAAGTCACAGTCTAGCTTCTCCTGTCCGTGTTTTTACTGCACAGAAGGTTTCCCAATTTGCAAGCGTTTGCAGCACGGCTGGGCCCGGAGATAAAACAGAATGTGTATGTAGTACAGCATGCATTCAACTGATGCACAAGACTCTTTCCACCATATGTGCAGAGTAGTGTGCTTTTCCCCCGAGGTGCCGCTGCCAAAACTGCCAGGAGTGCCTGAGTAAGTGGAGGAGAGACACCCCGAACGCAATACGGCACCAGGCCTCGCCACCTCCTTGGAAAGAGACCCTCGCTTTCAACACCCACCTGCATTTTTTACCCCCCCTTTGTTAGCTCATCTGTCCCACTCTTTTCCACTCACCTTACACAGTGCCCCTGACCTCATCCTGCCCCCTCAGCCTTGGCCCGGGGTGCCAGGCATTGTTGAGGCCGGTGTGGAGTTCCGGTTGCCCTTCTGGTAGGAGAGGAGAGGTGTAATTAGCACTTATGCTAATGAGGATAACAAGACTGTGGTTAAAAACTCATCAGTTACAGAGGAATGACATGAGAGGAAAACCAGCTGATTTATTTTTTCTTCCCCGTAAATGTTTCTTGTCCTTCATCTCATGCAAAGCATAGCTTACCAAGCCTTTTTACAGGAAAGTAACATTGGTCTGGTCTTTATAGGTAAATCTTCTGGTGGAACTTCTTCTATGATAAGGAAAAAAAAAGATGAGAGATATAAGATAATTATACTTTTCACTCCTTGTATACTTTACCTGAAGTAAACCAATTCAGAGAGTTTTTTGGTTAATTGTATTTTACTTTCATATTTGCTGCTGAAAATTTGAATCGTCACTACCTTTGGCTTTACTGGAAACTTGTTTGTTTGAAAGCATACAGTATTTCTGATCAAAAAATGTCCGCTCAACTCAAACTCAAACTCTCTTCGTGATCTATATGTATCAGTGTAACATGGAGGTTATAGCCACTCTCTCACTAAACCGAGTGTGGGTAACGAGTACTAGCCCTGCTTCACAGATGGGAAACCAAGCCACAGGGCAGTAACTGCCTTTTACCTGTCCTTCAACTTCTTTAGCCGCCAGTCTGGGAGGTAGGGCTCCTCTACCCACAGGCCCTGCAACAGGAGGGGTTGGGTTATTATATTTGATGAAGCATAATGACAGTGCTATTATAATTGATCTGTTGTTACTAAGTCATTATCTCAACTTGCTACATTGATTTCATGTGACTTATTTGTAGACTTTCTTCCCCAGCATGTTAACAAATAACCTTTGGGCCAATCGAAAGTGTGATTTTTGTGCTTAAATTGTTTGTGAGTGCTGATGGATTTGCTACTGTTGACTGTACCACAACATAGAACGACACGTGTCTCCGTATAGGCTACCTGTGTGCTACCCCACCTTTCCCGAGCAGTAGGTCTGGGGAATTCCTTGCCTGGGAGGATAGGCTTGGAATGGCAGGGCTCTTGGGTTTTAGCATTGTCTCTTGTCACTGTGGGGTCTCAGGAAAGGTGATGTACACCATGGGGGGAAGAATAGGCTGATGGTAGATACTGCCCTGTTCATGTGGAAATCTAGGTGGGCAGGCGGTCAGGTGGGTGAGCCCCTCTGGGTACTCAATGAGAGGCGAGGGTGATGTGTTCTGCAAAGATCAAGGACAGGAAATGGTACGGATACTGAGTTGCCTGGGAGGTCCCACAGACCATCCGTGGTGGCCCTGTTGGAAGCTTCATTACTAAGGGCAGGGACCAGGGGAGAAATGTCCTGCATTTTAGCGAATTTATCGTGGAGTAGGAAAGGCTTCTTAGCCTCGGAGAGCATCCTTGGCTGGGGAGGAGCGCATCAGAGCCTCCCCTTCAAGCCGTGTTTTATTTATTTATTTTAAATTTATTTATTTATTTTTGGCTGTTTTGGGTCTTCGTTGCTGCGCGTGGGCTTTTCTCTAGTTGTAGTGAGCGGGGGCTACTCTTTGTTGCGGTGCGCGGGCTTCTCACTGCGGTGGCTTCTCTTGTTGCGGAGCATGGGCTCTAGGCGCGTGGGCTTCAGTATTTGTGGCGCTCGGGCTCAGTAGTTGTGGCACGCGGGCTCAGTAGCTGTGGCTCACCGGTTCTAGAGCGCGGGCTCAATAGTTGTGGCGCACGGGCTTAGTTGCTCCGCACCATGTGGGATCTTCCTGGACCAGGGCTCGAACCCGTGTCCCCTGCAGTGACAGGCAGATTCTTTTTTTTTTTTTTTTTGCGGTACGTGGGCCTCTCACTGTTGTGGTCTCTCCCATTGTGGAGCACAGGCTCCGGACGCGCAGGCTCAGCGGCCATGGCTCACGGGCCTAGCCGCTCCGCGGCATGTGGGATCTTCCTGGACCGGGGCACGAACCCATGTCCCCTGCATCGGCAGGCGGACTCTCAACGACTGTGCCACCAGGGAAGCCTGACAGGTGGATTCTTAACCACTGCGCCACCAGGGAAGTCCAAGCCCTGTGTTTTAGAAGCACATCATCACTTTGCAATGGTGGCGACAGTCACACTGGGACTCGACTCTTATTCATTTGGTAATTGGTTATTTTAACACAAACTGTGACTAAGGAACATGATTACACACCTGTCAGCCATATGACGGGAAAGAGAGATGTCTGTGAGCAGGAGAACCGGCTGCATTTCCACCCGGGTCTCCGTGGAGTCTTCTCCATCAGAGATGTCATTTTTCATTTTTACCTTGAAACAAGACAGACATTATAGCTACTGCCTTGTCTGTATCATTTATAGGAATTGCTGCCACAGATACTAATCTAAACCAATTCTGATTATATCTTTGTAGACATCAGATCCTAGAGCAGGAGGGCAGGATGTAATATAACGAAACAAATGAGCATAAACATTATATGGTACCCGTACAGCAGCTTCCTGCGACAGGGCAAGGGGTGGAAAGAAATGAAAGTGTTTTGTACAAGGAGGGCATTTTACTTTAAGATGAAATAGATCAATAAAATAAAAGAAAGCTGTTTCTGATTGTACAGGTGACTAAGTGGAGGAGGGGATTCTCACTTATGGTGAGGGGATTGCCAGGTGATTCAGAGTCCTGTCTAAGGGTTGGGAAGGAGGGATGATGTGTCCGAAAGATGAGGATAAACACAATAAGAAACAAACACAAAAAAACCTCAAAGGCAACAATATTGAACTGAATTTTAAAACAAATAAGAACCTAATAAGAGTTGCAACATTTAGTTTAAAAAAGCCCTAGCCTTTTGAATAAGAAAATAATATTCACTCATTTGCACATTTTCTGAAAATGGTGAACCAAATATTAGATTGTTTGGAAATTCTTCCTCGCCTCTATTTGTCTGCTCCTATCCATCTTTGGTGAGGCCATTCAGTTTGGAAAGAGTGTGTGGTCACCATGTATACATGTCCAACCTCTGCTGAGCATTGAAATCAGCAAATGATACAGGTGTCGTCTATCACTGAGTTAGAAACAAAGTTCATACAGGATGAAGTTAGTAGCTGGAAAATAGGGAATAAAGGGGGATGATGTGAATGGTAAAGAAGGGTACCAGCAATAAAACCTTGGTTGTTAATTTGGCAGAAGTGTGGTGAAGGTGGTGGAATTCAACATGTAGCAGTCTCCAGGAATCCCAGGCTGCTTATGTGGGTGGGAGCTGCCCAGTGAGGGTGGAAAGTTTCTCGATGGAGATGTTACTCATGAAACATAAGAGGAGATAAAGAGGTTAGAAAACAAAACGATGCCTTATTTGCAGAGGGCACAATGGGTAGTCAGATGGCAGAAGAGAGATAGAAGCCGTCATTAAGTACCGATGCTGTGTAGGGGGTTAGGATCCTGATAAGAGGGTGTGTTTATGCATTTCTAAAAGCCCTCAAACCTTCGCCAGTGTCTTCGCCTTTGCCTCTCGCTGCTGACCATGCCCTATAGCTGCCTGCAACTTGATTTTAATCAAGACTTTAATGATAAGAAAAGATACTGAGTCACTATGGCCTTCCTGCCAGCTGAGTTTTTCTCTCCAGAAAAGAAGTGGACTTGTGAAATTTAAATAACTGTCATCTATTGAGTTCTTACTCTGTGCCAGGCATTGTGTGGGACATGTGATGGATTTTCTCATTCAATCCTTGCAACGAATTTCTAAGCTGGATGTTACGTCCCCCGTTTTTATCGGTAGCACCGGAAATCACACTCAGCTTGTTATTGGCACCAAATGGCTCTCCTCACCCCTTTCTGTACTAACTTGTCCAACCAAATGGCACAGGGCTGCTCAACCTTTCAGAATTTTCTCTTGCTTTTTCTTGGTTTTTACTTCCTCATAATTCTTGTGCGTTTAGGAGAATATTTTCTACTCCTTACTTTTTGTGGTTTACTTTTATTTACCTTTCAAATTTATAATTATTTAAAAATCTAAATTTTAAATAGGATATAAACGTATGATATTCGACACTCCAGAAGGTGTATGGTTAGACCTTGGCTAGGGATCGTTCGTTCTATTGTTATCATTGAACTTCAAAAATTAAACTGTGTTGAGCATGTGGGCTGGATGCCATTCATTTTGGATACTTAGTTGTAGATGCTCAATGAGTGATGAATGAATGAATGAGACCTCAGGAAAAAATTATGTAAATGCTCTTGTCATTGCTGTCTGTTTTCTGTGAAGTCACAATGCCACACAAAGTGGTTTGGTGTAAATTTGGAGTAGTGCAACCTACAGTTTATGAATTTGGGCAAAACATTTTAATATAATCCAAAGGGAAAGGTCTGTCATCCCTTAAGGCAAAGAAATGAATGAAGTTTCTTTATCACACTAGGATACTTGATTGCATTCTGCTTGTTATTATTAATAAAGGAAAGCTAATACTAGTAATAGTTATATCAACTGATCATTCTTATTCCCCTTTTACTATTTTCCACATCAAACCATAACAGTTTTATGTTCTATGCTTAGGCAAGAGCCACAAGAAGAGTTTTATGAATTTAGAATCCTTTGTCCTTGAAAACATGTCTCAATCTATCTTTTCTTTTCTTTTTTTTTTTTTTTGCGGTACGTGGGCCTCTCACTGTTGTGGCCTCTCCCGTTGCGGAGCACAGGCTCCGGACACGCAGGCTCAGCGGCCATGGCTCACGGGCCCAGCCGCTCCATGGCATGTGGGATCTTCCCGGACCGGGGCACGAACCCGTGTCCCCTGCATCGGCAGGCGGACTCTCAACCACTGCGCCACCAGGGAAGCCCGTCTCAATCTATCTTGATATCCAAGAAAAGACCTGGGCTCCCACTCTCACCTTAGGATCCCATAATCTTAAATTTGTAGGATGAAACCAAAATATAAGAGAGATTTGAAAACAAGCAGGCCCCCTAATGAGAAGTCCGTCAAGTTCAAGGATGTGTCCTTCCCCATCTCCATGCAGAGTTCCTCCTGCTGCTGTGCAAGACTCCTTGGCACACTCCCATTTCGATGTCCACTCCTCACCCTTTCTCCCCTCCCATCCTTCCCCATCTCTGCCCCATACCTCAAGGGCAGAATACTTGGAGAGGCCATTGCCTTCCATCTTGGTGGGCTCAGGATTTCGGTCTGCTCAGGCTTTGGTGTCTTCTTGTTGCTTGTGTTGGCTGTGGTCTAGTAGACTGCCCCTCAGGCCCTTGTGGGGTGCCAGCTTCCGTGACCACCTCCATTTGAGCTGCGTTGGGCATCAGTGCTTCACCATGAAGAGGGGAGACCACAGGGCAAGATTCCTCTCTTTTCCACCAGGACCCACAGGGACGTTTGAGCCATCATTTCTCTGCCTTCCGAAATTGTCTGCCGTTTCTCTTGCTCATTGTCAGCCAGGCTTCCTCTGCTGGCTGTGCCGCTGTGGAAGAGCCCCTGCGGTGTGGGGACAGGAGCCGGTGCCTGCTGTCGAGACACCTGCCAAGCTTTGTCTTTATCAGCTCTTTAGCTTTGGACAAGGTACTTAACTTGGCTACACTTCAGATTCCTTGCTGGCAAAATGGAGGTGGTAATGGTAATACAGACCTCATAAGGGTTTGGGGAGCTTTAATGAGCTGAAGTCTGCAAAATTCTTAGCATGGTGTCTTGCACAGAACAGACTTGAGTCTTGTGTTACTGTCAAAGTGACTTCTATATTGAGTTTTCTTCCTTTGTGGTAAGAGCCCTGTGAAGCGGTCATTGAGTTGGAAGTTCTGGAAGTGGTAACGTTCTCTCCAGTGTGGTCCAGTCTGTGGTCTGGGAACCTCCTTCCAGTGGGGCTACCAGTTATCTCATATCTAGAATCACACTGGGCAACTGAGATACCAGGGTGCAGAGGAACTGGAATAGTTTGGGAATTTTGGTACCAGAATGGTTGGGTGAGGGAGGGATTAAAGCAAATGGGGGGGGAAGGGGGAGGGCCGCTCACTGTACAGGGAGCCTACGCATCCCCTGTTCTCAGTTATTCTAAAAAGGGAGAGGACGTGGAGACCCAGGTCATTTTTTGTCTTTTGTCACCTGGGCTTTGATTCCAGAATATACTTCCTGGAAGTATAATAATAATAAATAATAATAATGATAATAGTGGTCACAACAGAGGAACAAGTGTTAACTGAAATTGTCATCCAAAAATGGACTTTAACCTGATACTCGGCAGAAAGGCCTCAACAGGCCTTTCTGTCAACCCCAGTCAAATTCTGCGCAAATGATTATCTCCTATTTAAACATGCCACAATCCCACCTTTTATTACCTCCATTCATCATCTGCAGAATGACTGGGCTTTAAAAACTAAGACTCCAGAGAGTGTTGTTTGAGCAGAGGTTGTTATTCATGAAGCCTCTGTGCTGCCATCTTTGCCGATTGGTCCTGGGGTTAGAAGCCAGGTAATTTACACTTTGTTCCTCTAAGCCTGATGGGGCCTCTGTTAACAGGTCAAGGTTCACGTGGATCATAATTGGAGCTGTCAGGAGGACCATCCTGTTCAGAATCGCATTCTGACTTCACGATCTAAAAGACCCGGGGGCAGAGCCCATGGATCGGTCCCCCTGTCCTTCTTCTTTGCTTGCCCCCTCCACATAAATCACAGCACCGCTCCAAGTCAGTCAGAACATTTGTGTGGACAGTGCACAGTGACAGTCAGGGTTTTACACCTAGTCCTGGTCTTTCTTCTTCATGTTCAGGCCAATTTTAGATCTTTACACACATTGCATAATTCACAGTTCTGTTTCTTGCTAAAGAAATCGTATCTTTAAGACAAATCGTCCTTGGGGCACTGTTATTGGATGCTGACCGTAAAACTGTCCCAGGCCAAAGCAGTGACCAGAGTAACCCTCCTGTGGCTGTCCAGAGTGGAGGACCAGAGTGGACGGTCCAAAGCTAAGTCCACGAGGAACTGCAGGCTCCAGGCAGGCCAAGTGCACAGATGAAAGGGCCCAAGGCAGGGCCAGAGTCAAGGGTGAGAGTGGAGAGCTGGGAGTGGTATGGAAGTGGGCTCAGAGCCAGAGCTGGTAGGGAACCAGTGACAAGAGTGCAGGCTGATTGCTGAGATCAGCCTCTGGGTCTCTGCAGTCCCGTCTGCAGGTTAGTGGGCACCCAGGGGACGGGGTTGCCTGCGGCTTAGCATATGAACTGTCCAGAGAAGATGGAGGCAACCCTGTTGTATCTGGACCTTGATTATGGCATTTCTGTGGTTGCTGGTCAGAGAAAAGAAAGTCATCTGGGATTCCCTGCCTTCTGTTTCCCCTCTAGGGTCCCAGGGTAATAGATGCAAATGAATAGCGAAAAACCAAATGGTGGGCTATGGGCAGAGGTGGGAGGGGGGAAGGGGAGCAGTCAGGAGTCTGGATAATCCACTGTGGATCAAGGGTCCTGGGATGATCAGAAGCTGACTGGAATGTGATGGTGATGTCGCTTTAGCTGAGAATTGAAAAGAAGGGGCCACATGCCCCAGTTGCCGGGTCTTACATGTGGCCACTTTGAAAAAACAGTTCTTACCAAACAAAGACACTCAGGTGACCTGACAAATAGCAGTGCAAGGTGAATCCGGAAGGGTCACCTGTTCGCTAAAGAGAAAATAGATTTTAAAAAGGAAAAGCAAAAACAGGGATTTCAGAACCACTTAGCAACTGCTCTGATTATTCCAGACACAGCTGTAACGTGCTGGATTGAGGAGGATATATTTTAGTCCGTGTGGTAGCTGTATTTCAGGCTGATGTGGAATCTGTTGCCGTAACTGTCATGCAATCCATTAGGGCCCTGAGTGAGGGCAGCCATTAATCAGGCGTGAGATCAGCCCTGTAGCCTCATACACTCGCAGGTCTGAGCAGCTCTGACCTGACGTCGTTTAAGGAGATGCTCATGGAGGCCATAAACATGATTTGATTCCCATTATCTTCATGTTGCATGTTTGTTACCGTTATTCTTTGAAGACTCGAAATTGGCTATTAAAAATTTATGATACATATAAAGGTTTGTATGGAGTGAAAAAAGGGCAGCAGCAAATAGGTCCGTCTCATCCATCAGAGATGTGTGAGCTGTCAGAGGGGCCTGAAGAGGTATGGAGAGAGCCCCTCTGCTTGCCAGTTGAGGAGGATGGAGAATTAGGAGGAACTTCGCTGGGGGAAACAGCTTCTCCCTCGGCCCACATGCTAAGTGGGAATTTAAATACATTTTGTTAAAAGAGCAAAGTAAAGCAGCCCTGCTGCAGAATCCCATAGTCAGTCTTCAGTGACAAGCTAATGAAAGGGAGGGCAAAGGATCGGGATGCAAAGATTGGTAGCAACATGAATTGAGCAGATGCCTGGCTCCGCACATTGAAGTTTCTGGGTGCCTGGAGTATCTCCAGAGCAGGGAGCCTGATGCCAGGTGGGAGTCCTCGGTCTAGAAAGAAAGCTCTCTGCCCAAGCTGCATGCACACACAATCCTGTCATGACCCATCTGCCTTCTGATGTTCAGTGACTTGAATATGTACCTACATAGAAACAACCCATCTGTAGAGATAGGCAGCTCAGAGTAGAGAAAAAGGGCATTTCTGGGTCTTACCTTAAGGAAGGGCAAAGGATTAATGAATCCATTCAACGTATATTTATAGGATTGTTATACAAGGTACTCGCGGAGCATGGGGGCTTCATACATAATGCACCGTCTCTGCCCTCAGACGTTTCCATTCTGGTAGGGAAGGTGAGAGAGGAGTCCTAACTGGGGTGAGTTACACCAAGGAGTCCCAGATGGACTTGGGGCACTATGACTAGGTGAGATAAAGAAACAGGGAGCGAGGCACCAGGTTGGTTGATCTAGGAACGGAATTTGGGGGATGAGAGTTTCGTAGGCAAAGACCAGAGGTTAGACTGATCTTTGTTAGGCAAAAGTCAGTCCAGGCGGGAGGTGGAGGAGAGAAACATATGGGACAAAAGGATTATTGGCTGAAGTCCAAATTGAGTACAGGATCTTCAGGCTAAGACCCTAGTGTCTAACCAAGTGGGAGGGACACTAATCAAGTTGGGCAGAAGTTCATGGAATAGTCGGTGATGGTCCAGGTGTGAGGCAGATGACGTCAGGAAGCGCTAGCAGAGGCCTGCTGAGACTCAGTATGGAGAGTTCTCCTCGGTTCAGGGGCAGAACATTCACCTCTGGGGACTGGGGTGCAAGGCAGAATGTCCAGCTGCTAGGGTTAAAGGATAGGGGCTCATTCATTCATTCATTCTCTCACTCACTTACCGTTTATGGAGCCTTTATAATATGCCAGGCACTAGATGAGGCCCTAGCGATTTGCAGCTGAATTGACCACAGTTTCTGCACTCAAGGACCACACAGATTAGTGGGGAAGGCAAACACATAGATGGTCATAGTACAGTGCAATGGAGGGAGTGGATATAGAGAGACAGAGGGGTACAAAGCCCAGGTTAGACCAGGAGGAAGAGGTCTCAAGTGGGTTCCTAAAGGAGCTGCAGTCTGAATGAAGGCTTAAAAGATGCCTAAGAATTTTCCAGGAGAAGGGTGGGGGAGGAGAGATGGAAACTGGTTTTACCCTGAGGAAATGAGGTAAGGGACAGGAATCCAGTTGAAGGGAACAGGGCTTTCAATCATGAGGAACTGGGCCACTGAGATGAGAGTAACTTGGCGGTACCTCAAGTGGAAGCAGGAGCGACTCCGGAGGCCTCCCTGTGCTTGTCCAGCCCAGGGCCAGCACTGGCTGAACCTCACTGAGCGGCAAAGAAGCTGGGCTGTTGTTTACGTCAAGTCCACAGAGATGTTCGTGACGTGCTGAAAGGCCACATGTGGCAGTGTGTATAGACATTCGACAAAGGAAGGTCAGACCAGAAATGGTACACCAGAAAATGAAATTCCAGGGGTTTTCAGAAGTGGTTTCCCTGTGATAAATTCAATTTATCTTGAATTTTGAAAAGAAATTCTATTGCTTCTGATTCCAAAAATTAGTTATAAAATCTAAAATTTTTGCTCTAGAGCTCTGTATCTCTAAGCGTACTCCTGCAACTTTGAGATGCACTATTTTTGATGTTCCCAAGTCTAGTCACCGCAGCACATGTGTGAGCTGACACGTGCTACATCTGCTAAAGGGTTGGAAAGCAAAGTCTGGAAGCTCTACAGCGCTCCCCCGAGCTCTGATTCCAGGCAGAACCTTTTCTTGTTTTCCAAAGAAGTTCTGAAATCACAATGACAGGGAGGTGTAAAGTCCCATTCCTCACAGGGAGGTATTAACTCCCAAGCCTAGTTATCTTTCCATTTAAATGGCAACAGTGTTAACCTTTTCATTGAGTCAGAAACATTGCACTTTTCTGGGATGGGCCAGTAGAGCTGTTTTTAGAATGTTCCACATTTTCTAAAGGAATCCTCCAGAGGAGAAAAGATGCTGATCTTGCTTGGCTATGCACATGGTACCAAGGCTTTAGCCCAAAGGAATAAGTGGATTCTTTGAAAGAAGAAATAAAGTTTGCTGAATGTAAGAATCAAAATTTAAAAAGTAAATTAGTGATGATTCACAGGGAAAGAGAGGTGAAAATAAAGTTTGTTTAAGCCAGAGGTGTTTGAGGTAGAGAGAAAATTAGTCTTAGTTTCTCACATTATCTATTATTTATTCAAATGCTAGACATGGCATGAAAATAGATGCATGACTGGAAGCGAGATGGGGAAATCCCCTTGCAGTTTAACTGAAGGACTTTAAGTTTTATTTCTATTCCATGGCAAGAAGTGAAGCCTTCTTACAATAATAGATCAAAAATGCACCTTTGGTTTGACAATCACATTTGTAGTAAAATGTGAAAAAGTTTCCCATTTGCTTTTCCCCATAGTTGGCATAAATCTCTAGCATATTAGTCAGAATAAAGCTGTTGAGAATAAGACCCATGGAGAGAGTTAGTTCATCATGACGTGTTTTGACATTCCTTCTGTCAGAACTGGTCACTTTATTTATTTATTTAAATAAATTTATTTATTTGTTTGTTTTTATTTTTGGCTGCGTTGGGTCTTTGTTGCTGCGTGCGGATTTTCTCTAGTTGAAGCAAGCGGGGGCTACTCTTCGTTGCGGCGCGTGGGCTTATTGTGGTGGCTTCTCTTGTTGTGGAGCACGGGCTCTAGGCGTGCAGCCTCAGTAGTTGTGGCACGTGGGCTCAGTAGTTGTGCCTCGCAGGCTCTAGAGTGCAGGCTCGGTAGTTGTGGCGCACAGGCCCAGTTGGTCTGCAGCATGTGAGATCTTCCCGGACCAGGGCTCAAACCCATGTCCCTGGCACTGGCAGGCAGGTTCTTAACCACTGCACCACCAGGGACGCCCAAGAACTGGTCACTTTAGAACAAAGTCAGACATCAACACCGATCTCCTGGCCCCGGTGGATACCACGAACTGGTGGTGGGGTGGTCCGCCTCGACACAGGCCGTTAGAGGAGGCACAGTCCTTAGAGAATTCCAGAACAATAATGAAACCAGCCGAAAGTTGGTCTGCTTTGTGTTATTACTGTGAGCAGTGATTCCGAGCAGCTTCAGTGTTTACATACCCTCCCTGCAGGGGTCGTGGACTCCCTCTGTCTACCTGCATGGTACGCCATTGTCTGCCACCCATAATGGGGCAGATGCAGAAAAAGGCAATGGCTTCAATATACAAATGAATCTGAAGTGCTGAAATGAATCTGCGCGTGTAGGGTAAAGAAGTTCTAATGGATTTTGTCTAACGTTGCCACAAGTTGCTGTGGAATGATAATTAAACTCGTTCCTACAGAGCGCTTACTATGCTCCAGTCAGTGGCTGGGGCCGACGATCCAATGGCGAGAAGCCGGACACCATCCTGCCCTTAGAAAGCTTGCAGTCTGGTGGGGAAGACAAAAATTACAGCAGCCAGTGTAAGGGTGCACCTGTGTCAGGCCTAAGAGAGGGCAGAGTGGAGGTATTTGACTTGGTCAGTGAGGTTCAGGAAGGCCTTTTTGAAGAAGAGGTATAGTAGTTCTTCCAAGACTATTTGTCACACCAGAAACTAAAAATAAATAAAGAGAAGTTTTTGCTTTAAGCAGCTAGTCATGAAATCTCTAAATCTTTGGAGTAAACCCCACTGCTGGAGACACATCCTGTATCCTCCTAGTGTTGCATAGCTGTTCACTCCAGTGGGCCTGGGGCCTGGCTGGAGGCCATGCTGACAAGTCCGCTCAGGGCCCCCTCTCAATACCCCTCCTCCAGGCACACTCCTGACATCAGTGGTTCTCGGGCTGCCTGTGCATTACTACCACCTGAGAGCTTTAAAAAAAAAAAAAAATCCATGTTGAGGCCCCACCCTGGACCAGTTAAATCAGAATCTTGGAAACATCGTGGGGAGGGGGAGTTCAGGCATCAATATGTTAAAAAAAAACAAACACCCCAGATGATTCTCATATGCAACCAGAGCAGAGAACTACTGCCTTAGATGAATGCACTTAATTTCACTTAGTCCAGTAATAATAATTTAAAATTTTACATTAAAAAACTTGAGAATGCAAAGGGAATTACGTCAGTGAGAGGTGTGTGAGTGCTTGTGTGTGCACACACACGTGAGGGTGATGGTGCTTGGTCTTCTTGCATGTCATATGCTTTCCGTCTCTGTGGCATGTGGTGGAAACACAGCAAATGGCTGGAGGATGGAATTTCTTGGACTCAAGAATCAGGTTGATTATCAGAGGCAGACTGTTCCAAACTCCATGGAGCGTGATGCAGAGGCAAATACACGGTTTAATAAAGAAGCAAATTTCTGCCTTTCTCTCTCCACTTCTGATCACTCCAACCCTCCTCTCCTTTCTCTTCCACTGCGGTTTTATTTACTCTCATAAATTATGAGACTTTATATAAAATCCTGGAGCCCCTTTGAGGAAGCACAGTCAAACCTTAATGGGTTTTTTTGTTCTTTAAAAACATAAAAAGCATTGTGAGCACCTTACATGTAAGTGGAATGAATATATTTTTGCCACTAATGTTGAAAATATCCCCAGGCATCTGGTGTGTATGAATGTGTATACATACTACATGCATAATAAACATCTTCCACCTTATGAATATTTATACACAAGATACATATATATTGAATATAGACATACATATGTAAATAGTAGCCCTTGTAAACTATATGCCAAGTATGTTTCCAAGCATATGCATCATAGTGCATCAGGAATATAATAAACCTACCACCAAGTTTAGCATATTTTGAGGTGGTGTCTTCTACAGAGTTGTGGTAGGGTCTAGTTACTAACCAGGTATGGGTTTCTTTTCATCACTGAAATGTTTGTTAAGCACCAACTAAAAGTAAGGCGCTGGGCATAGTAGAGTAAGAAAGATGAAATAGATGCGGTCCCTGCCTTCAAGAGACCTGCACCTCACAGAGTGCCTTAAAATTCACTTAAGAATCTGACATGTTTGCTACCCATTGGCATCTTATCGCTTTTTATACAGCTGCCTTTTATGTATACACTCTGCTTTAAAATGGGCCCCATTTAAGGCTCTATTGGCTTAAACACTGATGTAGCTGCCTAGTAGACCTGATGCTGTGAGAAGAAACATCACTGGTTTCAGTGCCTTGATTGGACATGAGCATGCTTACACATTTTTTCTGTCACACATCATCCAATCCTGCATTTTTATTTTACTCTGATTTGGTAGAGGGGGGGAATAAAAGGTAAAATTAAAAGGCACCAAATCCCAGAGATGTTTGTAAATCTCAAAAATACTTTTTGTAACCCCAGTATTACTACCATGACAGTCCACTTCCAAATTCCATCAGTTCCCTCCCTGCAATAAGTGGCAGAAGCCTTTATGAAAGGCAAGCTGTACATTCTAAAATGTACGGAGTAGTGATCCCTTTCTAAAACGACAGTCCCTAGTCTAGCTGAGAGCTCTGAGTGATACTTGTCAGGGGCAGATTTCACGCCATTAAAAGAGAAACAATACATCAGCGCTGTCATCGCTATGCACAGATGTATGCTCATTGTTTTCTCCCCCTCAGTCCATACATCACAACAGGTAGTTCTCAGCTGTTCCCCTGGTGCCAGACATACATTTTATCTAAAGAGACAGCAGATAGAACTACCTGCTGCTTCCTGTGCGGCTCTCCCTGTGTTTCTCTCCCTTCTCCTACTTCACTTGGGCTTTTTAAAATCAGCTGGCAGGGAGCCAGGAGCTCATCATTTTAATGCAGTGCAAAATGGAATATGCATAATTATATGCAAGCCATATGTGAGGGAGACAGCTCAGCTGTGAATTTCAGGAGGCCAGGAAAGAGAGAGCAGTTAGGGCTGAGATAAGAGGAGTGCAGAGCAGAGTGCAAGTGTCACCCAAATGAATGGTTTAATGAGTGTGCTGCAGACACGCCTCCTTTCACCTACCTCTTTCTTCTCTCCAACTCCAAACCAGAAACCAATGGAGATTAGAAAGGGAAGACTGTATGCAAGGGGTATTGCTAATGGGTTCTGTTAATGTCTCCATTTAAACTTCAGCTTTCTTAATTAACAGTGTAGATGAAAATAACCAGTAACTTTTAATGCAGCTTCTTAATTAAATCTTTTTTTTTTTACTGCATTTGATTGAAGAATCATTGTTCTTACTAGATCATTACTCCTTTTAGATCTTTATTTAAAAATTGAGGGGAATCAGTTTATCTCTAATAATATTACAATGCAAAATATAACTATGCAAATTGCTTTTCTTATGGCCTTGCTATTAGAATTTTTTAAAAGTGCATTATCTAGAGATTGCTTAAGCATGCCAAAAAGTTTAAACACGTATGTATGTCATATAATCCTAAATGTGCAACAAAAGTCACTGGAAGTCTGAAGTGGTGGTAATTTTCAACAGAATTATTTGCTTTTGATTTGTTTTGTATCGTTTTAAATATTACACCACAATGAATTTGCATGTTCAAACTGAACTATGTAAAGAAAAATAAATCCCAAATTTTGATACCTAAAAGGCGTACTGCGTATTTAAACAAATTTCTTATTAATGTTGTGATTTCTGGATTCCCGTTTGTTTAATGATCTGAGCTGTTATGCTTTTAGCTTTTTTTCTTCCATTATTTGTAAGTCCCTAAATAGGCCATTATATTTCCCTTCAGGCTAGAGATGAAGATGGACATGCTGAAAATTTTCCCCAGCAGCACTATGCTAAGGAAACTCCAAGGCTTGCCTTCAAGAATAACTGCGAACTACTTGTAAGAATAACATACTTACAACAAGTCTAGAATGTTACTTTAGCACAGTGAAAACAGTTTTTGAAAGGGTTTGTTCATTATTACATAAGTTTTGAAGTATTATAGTTTTTCTGTATAGAGTTCTAAATGCTAATTCTGATATCACTGAATATGAATTATAAGATCTCAAATTGTTTGCAAATCTTTTGTATCTGATTATAGAGCTTGGATGGCCCTGTCTTTATTAGCTTGTTCTGTATAGTAGTTGATAAGCAGCCATTTGGAGAATGGCTAGTAAAGTTAAAAATATAGAAAAAGACAGTTGATGTATGTAGCTTGGAAAGAAAAAAAAAAAAAATCCCATCCCCATCCCTCCTCCTACTTCCTAATTGTACACTATTTTAGGAGACAACATGGTAATATTTTGTTCTGCTAGGAAAGATAGCAGAGTTGACACGCAGTACTCCCTTTAGAATTCAAGTATTCCTACACTCTCTTGCCAAACTCAATCAGGCGCTTTCTCTCTCCTATGTAGAAGTCAAAGCAGCGACAGGATGCGGGGATGTTTCCAAGTCGTGAGAGAGAGGATCTCAGCTGTGACAGGGACTCTGTTCCAATGCAGGGTTAATTTGCTGTTCATTTTAGCATTTATAGCGAGACAAGATGAAAAGCGAGCAGGAATGCCTATTATATTTCTATTAAATGAATCTGTTGGGACCTAATGTTCTTGATTAGCTTTTGAAAACAAGTGCTCTGCAATGCATTTTCTGTTTACCTAAAGTAAACAGAGAATGAATTGTCATTTATTTAGAGATTCAAACACTGCTTTTGAAAATGAAGCTTTATGAGGGATCTAGCTATGTTGTCCCTAAATGTTCTTTTCTTTTCAATTGCATTAAAGCAAAACATTTGCTCCAACTAAATGAAAACACTGAAAGAGAATGAGGATGCTCACTTGTTACATTTTGAGGTAGTCTCTTTTTCTGTTTAGTTTTTTGGCCTAACAGCACAGCCCTGCCAGGTCTCTGCGTTAGGAAATCCCACATGTAACAGTCTTTGGACTTAGCTCTGATACCAACTGTTCATTAAAAACAAAGTGTCCAAAGAGCAGGAGAAGAGAGAAAAATACAGTTCTTTCTCATTCTAGCCACAGTAGCTGGATGTTGACAGTAAGAAACTCCTTCCCACTCCACAGTTTGCGTGGTTTACAATAGCATCACTTATTCTGTGTGTCGTCCCTTGACCAACTAATCCACAGGCAAATTTGTTGCTTATAAGTGCAGTTTTTTTCCCTGAAATTTTAACTCACCTTATGTTTTATCTTAGGGCTCTTAAACCTCCAGGCTTGCTAGCATTACCTGTTTGGGGGGAACCCTTTTCTTTCATTTTCGTTTTAATGTTTTACTCCGTCACTCTGATTTTCTAGCAGAAGACTATAGGGGCCATTTATACTATGTTTTGGTATCAAAATGCTTTTGAGAGTAGCTTACTCCTTTTTAGAGATATTGTTAAAACTAATATGCCATATTTGATTTTTTTTCCTATTTATTGGAAAAATGAATGTGCTTGAGTTCTGGCTGTGGTCAGTTTATACTGGAGAAAGTAAAACATATATGTGAACATCTTTTCCAGCTATCTTTAGAGAAAATATACGTTTAGTCATTGCTGTGCTTAAACATGATATTGTGTTGGCAGTAATTTTGAGAGATTGGTACAATCTTTGTCCTTTTAGTCGCTGTTAGAAATGCTTTATTTTGGTCAGTACACTTTCTTGTGATAAAAGAAAAAAAAAAGAAATAGAAAAAACAAGTAAGCTTATTTCTCCAAGGAGAATTGTAATTTTTTTCAGTTGCAAGAGAAAGGATGGTGTTTGGCTGGTTATGAAGCCCTGAGAAGTTATGCTTCTATATGAAAATGATTTGTTCATTCATAAGAGAGAAATAGGAAGTCCTTGGAGTTTTCTTAGTGCAGCTTAGGGCAAATTTTAAAAAGACTTGGTGAGAGAAGATTGCAAGCCCCACTCCAAAGGGCTTTTCTTACCTTAAGGGTGGGTCTGCCATCTTGCATGGTTCGCTAGAACAAGGGTGGCTTTAGAAAGTGGGGGAGCTCTTTGGAAGATGGTGATGGCTCTTGGGAGAAAGCCTTGAGGGCACAGGTTACTTCCAGGCTCCCAGGTGATCAGGAACACATGGCTGGAAGGCTAACCCTCTGGGCCACAGGTGTTGACAGAAAGTACCCTGGCCAGGTAGATGGGACATGGCCTCTGACTTTATAACTGACTATTGATTGTCTCTGCTTCTTGGAAGAGGAGGAATATTAAGTAACCTAAACAAAAGCAAAGTAGAACCGATGCCTAGAATACACAAGTGTGTGTAATCAGAAGGCACTGACAAAGAAAGCATTGGCTGATAGAAAAACCTGCTATGTGACTGTCGATTTCCTGTAGGTATTGCTTTGCCCATTTAAATCTCAAACTGTGATATGTGCCTTCACACTTAATGTACAACACAGATGACTAGATATTTAGCTTGGTGGCCAAGATTCTTTGGTTGGTGACTGTGTAGCAGTTTCCTTATGCTTTTTATTAATTTTGAAAATGCAAGGCTGTCAAGATGAGTGGCATTAGATAAAACTTGAGTATTATTTGATATATCACAATTCACTGTGGCCCCATCTACCTCTTCGTAGGTAGATGTATGTACACACACACACACACACACACACACACACACACACACACACACACTCCTCAGGGTCTTTTGCTGGCTTAAGTTTATGACCAAAGCAAATAGCTTTCAGTAAAAGAAAATATGGGAAATTCACATCACTTGAACAATACAGCATCGTGGCTTATGAGAGCCCAGAAGAGGGAACACTTAGAGCCAGCCTCAATGACCAGCCCTTGTCCCAAATCCCAACTCTGTTGCCAGTCCCTTTACCATTATTGCCTCATTCTTTTGGGACTAGAAGGCCTTCTCATTTCCCCTATTAAAATGCTCATATTGATGGTGGGAATTGCATTAAGAGCCAGAGTGGAAGAAGGACCTAAATCATACCTCTCTTAAGCTAGTACTTGCTCAGTTCTTGAAAGCCACCTGGGGTAACACCTAGCAGAAGTATAGCATGAGCTGAGTCCTTGGAGGGAGAAGACTTCTAGCTAGAGAAAAAGGAACGTTGAAAGAGTTTGGGGAAGGAATTGAAGACAATTGAGCCCCAAGTGTTCTTAGGGGACAGAGAGCATCACTGTGTTCAGGAAGAAGGTTAAAATATGGTCAGAGGGCTTCCCTGGTGGCGCAGTGGTTGAGAGTCCGCCTGCCGATGCAGGGGACACGGGTTCGTGCCCCGGTCCGGGAAGATCCCACATGCCGCGGACCGGCTGGGCCCGTGAGCCATGGCCGCTGAGCCTGCGCGTCCGGAGCCTGTGCTCCACAATGGGAGAGGCCACAACAGTGAGAGGCCCGCGTACCGCAAAAAAAAAATAATAATAATAAAAAATAAAAATATGGTCAGAGATTAGCAGCAATCAGTGTGGTGTAATTTGGTTGGAAAGAACCCGGGTTTAGGAAGTCTGAAAGGGGAAATAAGAGAAAGGAAACTCAAGAGGAGAACAGCCTGTCTTCCTTAGTTCCAGATTCCCGGGTCATCACCTAGACAAAGTTTGACTCCTTTTGGCTTTTCCCTACTCTGTTGAGGGTGGGAGCTTTGCAGAGGAAAGGGGAGGGGGCCCTCAGTTGGGAAGCTAAATAAAAATAGCATCGGGGAATAATTATTTCTTCTTTCTGAAAGAAGAATTCATTCTTTACAATGCCAATGTAGGGAGAAGATGAAAACTATTTCAGTTTTGTGGCCTTGTGAATAGAGCTGGTGGAGAGGAGAGTGGCCTAGGCAGTTCTGTGGGCTGATGTGTCCATCTTATTTCCTTGTGGAGGCAGCAAGGTGGATTATAAGAGTTGTATATCGCCCTTAGGCAGAACTGCTCTGTATTAATGCAGTGTTCAATTAACAAGATATTACTGATCATCTTCTATGTACAAGGCATTTTACTAGACAGTGCTTTGGGGGTTCACAAATAGAAAAAGACACAGTCCCTTCCCTGAAGGAGCTTACAATTCAGTAGGAAGAATAGGCATATGCAGTATTGTTAACCATCAGGAATGTGGGCCCTCCGGTCTTCCTGAAAGTTAGAATTTTGTCTCAACTAGACTTTATACCATATCACTCTGGTGTGGTAGCTAAGGGTCATAGGCACAAAGGCTTAATATTTATGGTGATACATCTGGCATCATATCACATTGGACCCCCGTTTCGCCTTTTGGACCTCTTTGCATTTCAGATCTTCATCTGTAAAATGTGATAATAAAAGGGTAATAGCCTCAAAGGATATTGTAAGGATCGAAAGTGATGACATATCGAAAGTGCCTGGTACATACAACATTCAGTATATCTTCACTGCTATCATCATCATGCTTCTTTTTTTCATGATTATTATCATTACACAGTGAGCTGTGGCCCTAGAGAGCACCCACAAAGTTCTGGAGTACAAAGGAGGAAGAGATTATTTCCACATGCCATAATTAGAGACTTAACAAAGGAGGATACCTTTGATCTAGGCCTTACGTGGGTTGGATTTTCTATAGTCGGAGCTGGGGTATAAGGGAAGGGGTCATTCCAAGCAGAGGAAAATAGCATGGGCAAAGGCAAGGAAGTGGGAAAGTACAGCCCAGGTGACTCACACCTCATTTGACAACTAAGTTGGCTGGAGTATAGGGTACCTGAAGGATACAGGGTGAGCTGGTAGGCCGGCCCATTTGCAGAGGTCTAAATAACTGACACCATCCTTTCAAGTCTAGACTTCAGTAGTTCTGCTTCATGGAAATTCCTAGTACTTCTGTGGATTAAAAAAAAATTATTATGGAAAACTCCTAACACATACAAAAGTAGAGAGTCATATAATGAACCTCCATGTACTAACAGTTATCAACAATTAATCTTGCTTCACCCACCCATTTACCCATCCCACCCTTTTATTCTGCTGAAGTATTGTGAAGCCTATATGCTTTTTTGTTTGGTTGGTTTTGTTTTGTTTTTTTGTAAAGACTAGCACACCACTTCTCTGGCTATGAAGAATCCATTAAGACTGAGTAAACTGGGAATTAGAGCTTTGTGACTATGTATACATAAAACCAATGAATCTTGGTTATGCAATATGCTTTTCCCTCCCTGCTCAGCACAGCCTTGTAAGGCTTGGACGATCAGATGGAGTTTTGTTTTGTTTTTTTTTTTGCTGTACGCGGGCCTCTCACCGCTGTGGCCTCTCCCGTTGCGGAGCACAGGCTCCGGGCGCGCAGGCTCAGCGGCCATGGCTCACGGGCCCAGCCGCTCCGTGGCATGTGGGATCCTCCCGGACTGGGGCACGAACCCGTGTCCCCTGCATCGGCAGGCAGACTCTCAACCACTGCGCCACCAGGGAAGCCCTCAGATGGAGTTTTAAAAACCCTTAAGGTGAAAGACTTGCCATAATGCTAGCGATGACTTGAGTCTTCTTTGTTCTTCTATATTTTAATTTTTCTTTCTTTTTTTATTGATGTACAGTTGATTTACAATGTTCTGTTAGTTTCTGCTGTACAGCAAAGTGATTCAGTTATACATATGTGTACATTTTAAAAACATTCTTTTCCATTATGGTTTATCACAGGAGACTGAACATAGTTCCCTGTGCTATACGGTAGGACCTTGCTGTTTATGCATCCTATATAGAATAGTTTGCATAGGCCCCTAGTTTTAAATGTGTTTATTTAAAAGTAAGATCAGATCTCTTTGCAACCCAGCCCCTCTCACCAGTACATGTTGGCCTCATCGCGGCAGTGAGGGGGAATTCTGGATTGCTGTCAGATATTAGCTACTGCTAGGCCTTTCTGGCTAGATCATGGAATCTTAATGAGAACGCCCAAAAGGTGATAAAAACAGCCACATTTCACTTGAAACTCGATAGGCTTTTCAAAATAGGAATAATTGACCAAAGACCTCCCTTAACACTGCCAGTCTTGCGGAAAGCCAGATACATGACCCAGCTCAACTTGAATTGACACACGTTTCTTTGCTGTTACAACTGAGCAGCCCAGGCACTGAGAATTAAAATTCATGGTGACACACTTGGACTCCCATCACATCAAATAAAATATAGTATGATGTATGTGTATGTAGTATGCTGTGTGCCGGTTTCCTGAAATAGTAATTGTAAATGCCCCAAAGGTGTAAAATGACCCAGAAATCTCCAGGGATTGGTTGCTATCTAGAGAGAGTTGGCCTATCCAACCATTTTTTTCTACCCACCCTCCAGATCCCTTTACTCTGGAGCTACTCCTGTGTTCCCACAGTTCTCTGAACTATTTTTTTAAAGAAAAATGGACCGTTTTAGAAAGAAGAGGACCAATCTTAGACTGAACAAGGGTCAGTTCCAAAAGAGGTGGCACCATTATGCTCTCCATCTAGACCATCTGGACTTTAACACAGGCAGAGGAGTGGATTCCACCTGAGTTGTCCTATTTCACCTGCACACTCCTCTGTTTCCATCTGTGCTGTTGTTTCCCCTGGCTCTCCAGCTGGCTCTGCTGCTTCTCTCTTTCTCTTTTTAGCCCCTTGGCTCCCATTGCTGCCATGGTCTTGTGATTTAGAGCCTTTTTCTTCTCCTGTACAAAGACCCTCTCCCACAAAGACCATCTCCCCTCACCTACCACCCATTGAAACCCTCTTTTAACTGTCCCTTTTTAGTTTCTTTCTTTGGGGGAGAAGCTGTCTGCAGGAGGGCTGGAGTTCCCCTGCTTCTGCTCTGGTGTAGGTACTCTGCTTGGGATTAGATTTGACTGGAGACCCTTGGTCCCCTGCATGCTCCCTTTTCTAAGGCATGGAGATCTTCGCCTTTCCCATTTCAGGGCCACTGTGCAAAAAGGTCAGAGGCATATGGTTTGGTGTTCATGCTAGCTTACATGAGCAGTCCATCACACAGTACATCACAGTGGTTCTTGGAGCCAGAGAGAGGGATCGAGGACCATGTGTTCTCCAGGGGAGGCACCGTGGTAGGGTGGGTAAGAGTGGGTGTCCCAGTCCCAGCTCTGCAGACACGCCAGCTGTGCAAGCCGGGCAACTTTCTTACCTGCCCTGAGCCTCAGTGCCTTTATCAATACAATGAAGATAAATATAGTAGCTGCCTCGTAGGGTTGTTTCCAGGAGTAAGTGAGATCATGTATATGAAGCACTTAGTGCGCCTGACACACACTAGGAAAAAGTTCAATAAGCAGGAGTCTTATTACTAATAAAATGGATCTAGGAGGTGGCATTAGTTTAAACAAAATCTTCAGGCAAATGCTGGAAGTACCTGCCTTTATTCTCTAACGAGAGTCTCTTTCCAGTGGGGTCGGATAGAAGCCCACAGGTAATATTTTAATTTAGGACAAAACTTCAGAGAAACCCTTGAACATCCACTCACTTGCCTATTTATGCCGAGGGCACTAGAGATGCCTGTTGGCTGCGTAGCAAATGTTGCTGATTTGTGAGGTACTAAAATGTTGGAGTACTTTTTCAAAGAAGAACTTAAAACTTCCAGAAAATCGTACGATGTTGGGGTAAAGAGCTTGAGCTCTTGAACCAGACTATTTGGTTCAGATTCAGGAGGCTCCACCACTCCACGCACTGGCTGTGTGACCTTGGGCAAGTCACTGAATATCTCTGTGTCCATGTCCTTGTCTGTAAAATAAGGACAACAATCCTATGTATCCTGTAGGGTTGGTGTGAGGTCTGAACGAATGAATACCCCTATGACGCTTAGAACGGTATTCAGCAAATGGATGGCATTCAATTGAGGTTGTTGTAATTATGATTATGGTTATTTCTTTCAAGGTTGCATACTTACTAGCACATCATAGAATACCATGGACCAAATTTTCTAGCAACAGATTATCTGAAAGTCGTATTTATATTTGCATGCAAAAGCCACAATAATTCCTTGTGAACAATGAGAGGGACAAAGGTGCATTATGCAGACAATTCTTATAGCTAAGCTTTTTAAAAATATATATAACTGTCCAGGAAGATTCTACGTGATCCAAGACCCCTTCATCTTGCTCTCCCCTTTAATACTAAAATTGTTAATCTTAGAAATATACAACGAAGATAATAAATGCAAAGCAAAGGAAAAATATAATTTACACATGTAAATGTCTGCAGTAGCAAATGGACATGCCTCTGATAAGCCTGTTAAGGGAAGGAGACAAGAAACCATCCTTTGTGGGGCGCCCCCAACGTGCCGTTGTGCTTGGTCTTTACAGACCCTTTTTTAGACCCTGTACGCTCTATACCTTTGCTAGTAGATATTGTTATTATTGTTTTACAGATGGGGAAATTAAAATTCGGGGATGTTACGTTCCTTGCCCTGGGAGAGAGGAGGGGATCTAGTGAGCAGGCGCAGAGCCTAGATTTGACCCACATCTCTCTGACCTGTGCTCAGGCCAAGACACACTGCCACCTTCTCAAGGTAGGGACCAGGTCTGATACATTCTTCCATCCCAGGGCGAGAGAAGGGGTTCAATCTATGTTTGTGACATGAAGGAATTAAGCAATTAATCCAGAATCGCTCTTTGTAGTTCCTTTATGGTAACAATTCTTTGGTAGAATTCGGAAGCCAGAAAGAACATCTGTGGGAACGTTAGGAAGGGGAGTTTATTCAGAAAGGCATGTCAGTGTTTGAGAATTTCCAATGAATACTAAATTATAGGGAAAGGAACCAAAGTATATATATTTTTAAATTTGGTACTCTATAGAAAATATAATTTTCAATGTGTTATAAGCGTTTGAGTGGGTTTTTAAAAATCTGACAGCAATAGATGATATATGATAAATGTTAAATCTTCTTTTGAAGATTTTGATTCTTTTTACAATCAGTAAGGCCGTTTCAAAAAAGGCTTGGCCTCTTTTGATTTGATGGGGTTGTATTCCTCGGGGTGAACCGATCTATTGCCTTCAAGACTTCCGGCCATCAGGTAGCATACTGGAGTTAGGGGTCAGTGACATTTTCCCTCATTGTTTTAATTGCTAGAACTGAACAATTACCCAAAGTACCAAAGAGAATTCACCTTTGATGGCTTGATAGAAACTCTACATCATATATCAAGCAAAGCCAGAAAACCAGATAGGATATCAATTATCAATATAAAAGTGCCTAAGAAACCAGCCAGAACTAGTATTAATCATATTTAGTCATATGCTTGGTTTATGGCTAGAAGAACAAGCTAATGAAAGTCTCTTGGGAGAAAAAGGGAAAGGGAATAAAAAGTATTTGGACTTGAGAAGAATGACATATATGAGTAATAAAGGAGGCAAGAAATCGGAGATGGGGATGTGGGGGTGATGGGGGACCGGTGAGAGGAAATTTCAAGAGAAGAAGAAAGATAGACGGCCATGATTCAGTGGCAAATAAGCAGGTTCAGGCAAATACGGTCTTTAATGTGTTTTCTCATTGAATTTGGCTTAAGCGTCTTTTGTAATAATGTTTTTTGTACACTTCCTACTCTTCTGGTTTGAGGCATCGGACTCTCCACGAGGGCTGTCTTCCCAGCTTCTCCTCCTTGGCCACGTACAACCAGAAGTTGAGATAACCCTCTTTTAAGTCCAGATGAGGCTCCCCTAGCTGAGAGCTCTGTGAGGCAAGACCTTGGTCTTGCCTCACTGTACCCCTGAGAACCATGCTTGCCCACCCCATATTTTATGACTCCAAGCTCTCACTGCCAAGGGCCCAGGTTCAATCCCTTGTCGGGGAACTAAGATCCCGTGTGCTGTGCAGAAAGGCCAAAAAAAGAAGGGAGATTGCATGTTACAGTTGATGACTTGTCATTTTTTTCATTGGCAATGTTTTTTCCTAATGGTATAAAATAATAGCATCTTAACGATCAGTGGTGATATAGATTCAATGATCTGTGGACATAGGTGCTCAAAAATTATTGTTGGTTGAACGCATGCAATAACATATCCCCCTGGTTCTAGTTCACATAAAAACGAAATGCTTAAGGTTGGGTCTGGGTAGTGCATTGGCCACAGACAAGGTGGAGTGGAGGGTTGGTCTGTGGTTGTCTTGGCTGAGAATTTTACTGCTGTATCCTTTCCCTTCAGTGGAGCTGATAGATGGCTTTGTTCATAATTTCAAGGGAAATGTTGAACCAGTTAAGACATACTCCCGATAAGCCAGGTTTAAAATAATAAGCAGTACTTTTGCCTTAATTATCCAGAAAAGTGCTTAATGTTCTACTTTGGATTGCATATCCATCAATATTTCTCTTGAAAATCCATGAAGATACATTGGTGGAGAAGCAATGGTTTCTCTCTCTCTCTCTCTCTTTCTCAATAGAATGAGCTGTAGATTCCATTAGGATAAAGTGTGGGTTTTTAAAATAAATCAGGATAAAGTATGGGTTTTTAAAATAAATCAGGATCTTTTTACCCATCATCATCACCAACGCCATCATCTCTTAGAGAGGTTCCCAATCTACAGAAGAGACAAGTACACATAGATAAGTACATTTCCTACACTTCAAATTTGATAATCCACCTTCAGGATATCAGCTAAGTTACACCCTATATTTAACTTTGTGAAATACTCTGCTGTTTTATAGTGTTGAGATCTCAATATAGTTTGGTTTCCTTTGAATGGAAAATTTGAATCTGATTCTGATATTGCAGCAGGATCTGTTATACTCTTCTTTGTGTGAACACAGAAGGGGAAAACCACATAAACATTTTTAAATGTCAAAGCCTGAGATGGGAAGGGAGGCGATATTTAATATTGAGCATATGCTAGAATAAGGCCTTCAAATGAAAAGTATCCTGATTATTAAGATACGTGAAATACTTTGGGGTCTCCATTATATAGCCATTTCAAGCAGTGGTGTTTTTAACTTCTAAATTGTCTGATAAATGTGTTAGGACAAAAATGGTGTAAACACTAGTTTTGGCTTAGCGAAATATTTATATATTTGCCAGAGAGCTTGAATTTTGACAATTTGTGACATCATCGTGTATATAAAATACAGTGTATGAAGGCAAATTATATATCCCATGCAGAAATGTGGATACATACATAAAGGAAAATGAAAATAAACTAGAACATTACAGAAGTGCTTATGAGCCTATGGCATTTAACACATCTCAATCATTTATGCAGTATTTGATATAAACATCAAAAACATAATTTGATGTTTATATATGAACACATAAAAATAAATAACATGGAAAAATAAAGTTGTAGTGAAATTTTCATTTTCATTTTTCCTTAGCACTTTTATTTTTAAACAATGTTATGACTGTCATCAAATCAGCCAAGTTGAGAATTGCATCAGTAGAGACAGCCGGTCTTGATAATTCAAACCCAAAAGACCTTTTCTCAAGGGATATATTCTCTGGTGTGTTTGGTCTGGATAGTTTCTTACATCTCTAATTTATTCTTCTGTGTACCTTGCATGAAGACGATATCTATAATTCAATGCAATATCTGTAAAGATTTAAAACCTTTTCTAAAAACCTGAGTGTTTAGTGTCATGGAGACAACTCAGAAGGTGGAATTAATATGAGAGTAGGTGGTGATGGGGTATGTATGTGACCCAGATTTTGAAGATATTTGTCTTTCAGTCGAGGTGCATTTATCAAGTACCTACCATCTCCCCAGTGCTGTGCTTAAAAGACGTGTGTTGCAGTGCAAACACAGCATAAAATGTGGATCCTTCTCATAAGGAGCTTACATGCAAACTGTGCTGATATGAACAATGAACTTCCAGTGTATATTAAAGTGCCAGATGTGGTGGTATGCTGATTAGAGAATAGAAATATGTACTGAAGTATTATGTGTACAAAAAGGAAGTAAAGGGTCATTTAATGGGGAAGAGATGGTGGGCTGGAGTCATCAGGAATAGATCCTCAGAGGAGGTGGGGCCTGGGCTGGTCCTTGGAGGAAGGGGAATGGAAGTATGTCTCAGAGAAAGAGAAGACTATTGGTGGAATGATGGGAGGGAGGTGAGCAGGGAGCACGTGGGGGTCATCGAGACACTGCCTGGCATCATTTTGTGAGTAGTAAGAATAGAGTTACCTTGGTACGTTGTGGTCAAGTAATAAAAACAGTGAAAGCCAGACAGCTAATTTCACATTTGGTGTTTTAGGCTATGGGATCTGTATTAGGTAACTGCGCCAGGACGTGCCATTACGAAAGCAGTGCTTTCACGCCTTGCAGGACACGAGCAGCGAGACTTCTAGAAGGTGGTTAGAACAGTCCAGGCACACTGTGATGAGGACAAATGCTTCTCACAGCTGGAAAGGCAAGAAAGAGACTGCAAATGACTGTCCAAAAATATTGGCCATCAAGTTCTTATGACCATGTTAATATAAGTAACTGGCAAAGATTTCATCCCAAGCCAATTTTCTTATAAATTTAGACTTTGGATAAGAGTCGTAATCGAGTAAGTAGGTAGTTGTGAACAGTGGGAAAAACTGAGATCAAAGTAGAAGCAAGAAACTGAACTGTGATCCAGAATGATTCAGGGATCATTGTGATTTAAACACAAACTAGGGGGAAAAGGATCTTAAATTTGGATTAAAGAGGGATAGAATCTCCCTTAACAAGAATGCAATAACCCCTTTGCCCAGAGAACAGCACAGAGGCAGTGCAGCGTATGTGCCCTGGAGTCACACTAACCTGGCTGTGTGGTGACTAGCTTTGTGGCCTTGGGAAGGTCGGTTTCTGCATGTGTAAAACAGGAACGATAGCTGTAGACACCATTTAGAGTTGCCATAAAAGCTAAATGAGATAATACATATAAAGTGCTTGGTGTATAATAAGCACTCAATAAAAGTAACTAATAAAGGGAATAAACCCCCTTTTTTTGTATTCAACTTTTAAGAGAAAGAAAGAAATGCCAGTAAATAAAACTCACATGAATAATTAGATTCCTTGTTTTTTAAAAATGAAGACAAAAATCTTATAACACATAGCTTTTGATTGTGTGGATTTAGCTTACTCTTTACACCTTGCACGTGTACAGGACTCTAGAAGGAGAACTGGTATTTATCCAGTAATGACCCTAAAGATTTTCAAGATCTTCATCAAAGAAAAAACATCTTATTGAATTTACTGTCTTTACTAAGATAGAGTATTAGACTAATATAAAATGGTTTGGGGGGAAAAAAGTCTTACACAAAAAGGGTTTGCTAGTTAAACCTCCAAAGCAAATTTCTTATAATCCCACGTTCCCTGATTTTCCTAATTACCTGACTATTTAAAATTTTACTTTTCTTTTGGAAGTAAACACCATCACCTACTTCTTTGGCCATCTTCTTTGTTCATATGCTGATAAGTTTCAGGATGTATCAGTTAGGCACTTAATTATTGATTTGATAAATCAGTTTTCTTTTGGCCTGATTTCGCTAAAATGCATGTGGAACTTGTGACAGTCATAAAAATGAAAAAAAAGAAAGAAAAGAAGCAAAAATCCAAAATAATGTGAGCAGAATGTCATTAAGTGAACATGATAAAGCTGGAAAGCATCTCTCTTGGTTAGAACTCCTCTTTGAAATTGTTGGGCTGCCTCTATCCTACACAGATTATCAAGGTCATGTTGAAGATTAAAATGAGCTGTGGGACAATAAATTGCCCTTTATAGCAGAAAAACATGCAAACAGAAAATGAGACCTAATGTCTTTCCACATGCCCTGATTTTTTTTTCTTTCTGAGCCTAATACACCTATTTAGTCTAATTTAGTTTTAGCTTTAGTTATGGTTTCTAAAATTACAATGTGTGCGAGGACTGGAATTTTTTTTCTTCCAACAGCAATTAGAGTGTACGTAATATGCTTTTCTCTCCTCCTTTGGGGAATGGTAAGAATCACATATCTCCCTCCTGTCTCTGTGTCTGGTCAGCCTGCTGTGGGGACGCCTCTCACAGGGCCCAGGGTGGGAACAGTGCCTCTCCAGAACCAGCAGCCCCATAGCCTTGCATCTAGACTGGCTCTCATGTCATCGAAGTGTTAGCCCCAGCAAACAATGAAAGTACAATAATGTCTTTTTAGATTGTGAAACTAACCATACAGAGTTATTTGTAGATTTGAAAGTATGACTTAAAAAATGTAGTTGAAGCCACTGTTGTTGTTTTTTTTAAAATGACCACAATACATGGGTTTACATTTTAAGTTTTCTATCCCAAGAAAGGAATGACAGGACTGTTAAAGATGCTGATGGTTAGAGCAAGAAACCTGGGAATAGACAAAGGTTCTGCAATCAGTTCTCCTTCACTCCCAGCTGCCATCATCACCATCTCTTTGGCTCATCCTGGCCATGCCATTAACATCTCTTAACTGTTTCCATAAATTAGAGAACTTTATGCGGGTGCCACACACAATCATGCTCTCCTCAAAGCCCACGTCATCAGTTTCTTCCATCATTCAGTCAGCGAGCTTTTACTGAGTGCTTACGATGTGCAGGGCGCAAGATCATCTTGGATGAGTACGAAATGGACTCCATCTTCACAGAATTGCCCCCTGGTTTCTATAAGTTCTTTGTACATTTACTTTATATTATAGTTAGATGATCGATGATAGATAGATAGATAGATAGATAGAGACATACATAAGTATTTATAAACTCATTTTACTAAAGGCTTTGAATAAGCTCTCAAGAAATACCTACTGCATGAATGAATGAACAAACCGTACTGGTGTGGCTCCCTGTTGGCACTTTTCCACAGCCAGCTCAGACTCCACGGTCTCTCCTGCGTCTAGGGAGTTGTCAGGAATGTCTGGAATGCGGCAGCGCTGGCTGAATGGAGTTCCTCTCTGATAGATTTCTGAGTTGTCTGGTTTCTTGGGCAGAATGAATAGTGGCAGAAGGTGTAGGAGCCACTTCTGGGCTCTGAGAACTATCTGGGGTTCCCTCTCTGAACTGTGGCATACCTCATAGTCTCCCCGCCACCCCAGTCACCCAGGTTCATTTCCCACATGAGAGTGGAGCCTGGAAAGAATTTTCTCCAAATTGCATTCAATGCCGCATATCCATGTTTGTGTTTGAATTTAGCTACTAGAGGAGATATCAGATGTAGTATTCAAGGCATTAGGTTTAAAAATATGTATTTTTCATTCTTTTCGAACTATTTAGATTAAGATTTTAAATGAAAGAATTGCTTTGGAAACACGACTACATTCCTAGGTTTAAGTGAGACACTCGGGTCTATCTGGTCTAGGATGGCAAGCAAAGCTTCCGGAAATCCCCCTAACCCTCTTCCAGCTCCTTCTCTCTCTCAGGTGATTTTCATACGAAATGTCAGTGGCTCCAAGATGTAGTTTTCTCAGAGTGCTCATTCTGTTGAATTGGCCCCATAGAATGATCATACTTCTTTTTGAAATAGAACTATGCAAAGTCTTGAATTCTATTACAGAATTTAATACCAATAATTACTTAAAATTTAATGAATTTCACTACTGACTTAATTGCTTTTGAGTAGTTCCACTTAACTTATTGAAGACAAGCAAGGACATAGTCATTTAATGAGCAGCAGAAGTCTTGCCCTCACATCTGCCTACGTTCTCTTTTCAATTAATCAATTATAGTCCGATGGTATGTAATTACACATTAAGAAAGTTATTGGATATCGCAGCATGTCTGTCCCTGGGGGGCTCATGAATACAGTAATATAACACACCTGTAATGACCTGTGCTTAGATCTACAACTTACACTCATTTCTCTCCCTCTCTTCCTCTCTCTTTGCTAAATTAAGATGAGAGCAATTACCATTAACTTTTTGAGTCACATCTAGTCAATGTGATATGGAGAGAGAAAGTGAAAAAGACTGAAAGAAAAGTAAAAATGGAGGAAAAAGACTTTATCTCCAAGTATGAGTAATCTGCCTTTTGAAATTAAGCTTCCTGAGACCTGGTCCTGAGAGCCATTGCAGCTGTGGTCGGTGGTCGTCCATCAGAACTGTGTCTACTGAATCGTACCGAATTCTTGAGAAAATCAGGCCAGCATTATTTGAACTCAAATAGTGTCTTGCTTCCCAGCTTCCTTCAATCTCCTGATGAGAGAAATAGGAAAACCTTTTGAAATCACATTCAGGCAAATTTGCTTGGCTTGTTTCAAATCAAACCGAAGTCTGGAACTGATCCCCAAGCAGGAGCGCTAAGCCTCCGCATAGCAACTAAGCCGCGTTAAAAAAAATAATAATAACAAAGAAAGAAAGAAAAAAGAACCCACTAAAAATCCAGCACAAACAAAGAGCAAATTTTACTATGTTCATGGCCTAAAGGCTCTGGTTATGTGAAGGGGTCTATTCTAGTATGTCCTTCTGATTTATGCTAAATCAGTAAAACCCAACAAGAACCTCTTAATCCAAATTATATAGTCAGAGACATTCTAAATGCCTAAACCAACCAAGTGATTTTAAGCAAATGCCCTGTTAAAATAAGCTTTTGATGTCTGCACTACTCCAACTCAAGAAGCAATCTGTTGACATTTTCGGCAAATGCTATCTTCGTCTGAGACAGAGGCAGCCGTGGCTTCTTCAGAGTATTTTTCAGAGTGAAGCGATTCTTCTCTCCTTCCCTCCCTCCTCCCCAACAAAAAAACCCTGCTTCTATTATCCCCTCATTGAGGTACTGACACGGTCAAGTCTATTGTGATGAATGGCTGTCCATCAGGATAGAAAGAAGGATACGTTGGTACTCAGCTAGCAGATGCTCATGAACATGCAAATGAATGTGGTGAGCCTCCTTGGTAGGAAGGATTTGCTTTGTTGATGTTTTTAACTCTGCAACCAATTTTGGGCATTTTGTGTGCTGTTTTGCCTGCTTACAGCCACTGGCCGCACATACCCCACTGTCACTTGGGCAAAGCCTGCCTCTCCGTGTGCCTCCTGGGGATGCCCAAGACCCCACTGGCCCAGAACAGAGGATGTGTGTCAGCGGCACAGAGGCACCCCATGTACTTTCAGGGTGTGTCCTTTCCTGGCACTCCTGGCCCGTCGGGACAAATGTCTCTACCGAAGGGGCTGTCTTCCTGTGTGGGCTCCATTTGTGGCATCTCATGGGCCTCCATGGGGTTGGATTGTAAATAGTGGCCACCACATAAAACATGCCATCTGTACCCCTGTGGGTAGTAGGATGGAACACAAAAAAGATTTATTCCAGGAATATGAACTGATGTTTACAGACATGCCAGGGCTGGCTTTGAAAACACAGTGGAAAACTGTCTCAAAAGCAGTTTAAGTACCATGTAATAGGAGTCTCAAAAAAGTGCTATAGGAGCATGAAGGAAACCTCTATGCCCAGGGAGATGCACGAAGCTGGTGTGTGCGCACCAAGCTGGTGTTTCCACACCAGTCCCCTTCCCCCCGGAGATGGGAGGTCCCATGAGGGAAGGCAGGGCCAGAAGGTGGAGGGTACCTGTGGCTCTCATGCTTTGGGGGCCTGGAGTACCCCCAACCCCCAACCCCTGTAATAATTCCTTAAAAAATGGAGGGTGAGGAGATCAGTTCAGATTGAACAAATTGGATTGCTCTTGGGAAAGTTTCCTTGTTTGCTGGGCTGGGATTTCAGGGCTGTGTTGGGGGATGTCCTTTGTTGAGGGCATCATACCCACAGGCAGACACAGGCACCTTGGCTATCGGGGTGATGACTGCACATCCCGGGATTTGCACAGCCTTCCCAGTTTCACGTTTATCATCTGTTTTCACAAACCAGTGGTCCTCAGATGAGTTCAGGTGCCCAGCATCTGGAAGTAGTGTCACTCTTGGGAACACTATGAATTATTGACCTATTTAATCCCCACTGCATGAACTAGGAGGAATTTTTGCCATCTGTAATACACATATGAGATACAAAGTCATAACCAGTTCAGTAAATATATTATCAAGCTAACCAAACAGGAGTGACAGTTTCTTGTTTCCCATTCATATTCCTTTGCTGCTTGCCCATTGGTTCCGTCATCTTTGAATGCTTTGCTAGCAGATCCTGCAGCCTCCGTCTGTGAGATAAGTCCTTTGCTGCTGAATCCGGGTAATTCCTGTTTATGCATGCTGTAGTTACTGCCTTGTGATAGGAGTTTATTTCCCTGCTCAGCCTGTTCTGGAGATCTGGCCACTCCGTTTATGAAGAGACTGAAGGGAGTGGCGTCTCATATTTCTAAACTCAATCCCGCATCTCTACCCCGACCCCGGTTGCCATCTATTTCCCCTTCCCACCTTCTTCCCTTCGGAAACTAAGAAGGGTGAGGGCAGGGGATAGGCAGGCTTTCTTGGCCCTCACTACAGTGTGGATGTCGGTGAGGGCGCCCCCTAGTGATTTGTGGTATAATAACGCCCTCCAAGTTGGCCCTGAAGTTGGATCCTGTGTCTCGACCCAGGCCTGCATAATTGTGCCAGCACTTTGGGACCTGTGAGTTTGATATATTAGATTCTCTGTGCCAGACTGTGGTGTGTGTGTGTGTGTGTGTGTGTCCCTGTGGGCGTGCATGTGCATGCAGCAACTTTTTACTGAGGGCTTTTATTATCACAGGACCATGAGAAGCTCAAATATGACATTCCAGTTCATAAAAACTTTTCAGCCCCCAGGAACTTCTTCCTGGCTGCATTTCCCCACAGGTTACGGTCACCTGTCAGTCTGCTCAGAGACATCTTCCCCTCCTCCCATTTCCTTGCCTCACTTTTCCGTCTGTTCATACCCCGTGCTCACATTTCCCTCAACTTTTTATGCTGAACAGACCAGGCACTGCCCGGCAGCCTTTGTGCTTCCTGTACTCTCTGAGTGTATTTCCCTTTTGTTCTCACATATTGTATACTATAGTATCTTTTTTGAAGTCCCGCAGGGAATAAAGCAAGTCAAAGTAGGGCTGATGCTTGTGTGCACGCTTTAAAGACCAGACAGCTGCCGTTTACAGACCCATGGCGGGGGGGGCCGGCTGGGGGGCCAGCAGGGCTGATGTGGGGCAGCCCCAGAGGTGGTGAAGCTCAGGGATCTCTGCCTCTTGCTCAGTGAGCTGCCCTTCTCCTACTAGAGGTTCTCCTGCCATAGCTAAATCTTGAAGCTTTCTAGTTAAAGCTGAGGAAAATATATAGGAGAAAAACATAAATGTGCAAAATCAGTGCATTAACATTTCTCCTCAGTGGTCTGGGAGGAGACAAAGTGATTTGATTGAAGTAGCAGCTCCAGCTGGTCCAGCTTAGAGGCAAACAGTGTGTCCTTGGGCGCTGAGTTTCAGAACCACCACCCCCAGAGTCTCTGAGAATGTCCCAGGAAGTGGGAAGCTTCAGCAACCTGGTGTGGCTTCCACACTGCCTCTGGCTCCCGAAAGCAAACCCCAATCTTCCCTTAGACCATAGGCCCTGTCTTGGGGTTCAGAAGATATGGTTCCGTTGACTGTGGGCTGACCCTCCCACCCCAGGTTGTCTGTAGCCCCTCACTATCAAAATGTGGTCCACCCACGGGCAGCCTGGACTCCACCTGGGCCCCTGGCAGGATTGCAGACTCTCAGGCCCTACCCAGCCGTCCTGAATCAGAACCTGCATTTTAACAAGATCCTGGGGGAGTCACGTGTACCCTAAAGTTTGAGAAGCTCTGGGCTGGGGTATTTTTATCCTGTAAATTTGAGTCGGCTTCAGCGGGCTCCTTATCATCATAGGACACCTGCCCACAACGCATTCAAAAATTCACACCCCGTACTCCTTCCCCTGCTGGACTCTCTTTCACAGCCACTGAAAATCTTATCCCGTTCAACAGATAGAATTCGTACCCTCAGCTGAGAGAGTATCTTGCTGGGAGTCTCTAGAAGGAGCAGGTTGGGGGCTGGTAAAGGTAGATGGGATGGGGGACACAGCCTCGAGAGACCGCAGCTCCACGGGAAGGAAGTTCAGCCACTGCTTTAGCACCTCTGCATATTTGCAGTCGGAGTTTTAGGGCTCCAGTTTGGGAAGAAAAGGTGAGGCCGTTGATGGGAAACTGAATTCCAAACAGCTTCTGGTGCCTGGCATTTGGGCTTCATTGCTTAATCCCCAAAGGGAAAAGACAGGGTTCCCGCGTGGCATCTCACCCTAGGAGAGGTGGCTCAGCCTGGTGGGACGGGAGGTGGGGTCCACAGCCTGGGCAGGGTGGAGGATAGAGGGGCAAGGTCTGAACCAGGATTCATCCCCTTGTTTTCTGCCTGGAGGACCAGGAGGGGCTGGACTTGGCTGGCTTCCCTCTGCTCAGGCAGGTGAACATGTGCTGTGGGAAGGGTAGCCTGGGCAATCCCGGTCCCTGCCATGTGACTTCTAAGTAGCTGTCCACAGTGGTGCCCAATTTGGGGCTTAGCACTGCCCCCATTCCTCCCTTCCCTCCCCACCCTGTGCATTGAACAGGTGAGGGAGCTTAGCACATGACAGACTGGGAGGCCTTGGGTTTCTCATAGTCTGGGTACAGAGTCTGTTGTCCACACCAAGAAAGGGAACTGGGAAGAAGGTGTGTGTGACAAGGGATTAGGGCCAGTGAGCATTTGACCTTAAGTCCAGTCTTGGGGATGTGCTCTGGGTGATGTTATTAATATGGCTACTGTACCTTTTCCAGGGCACCTGGTTTCAAATGTTCTGCCTGTTGTCACTATAAATCAGCAAGATGACTTGGGGCTTCAGCTATACATCCCAGTCTGCCTTACACACCGTGGCAGAACAAATATAGGTCAGATCATGTGTCCTGATGTTTTTTTTCAGGCAATTGGTGACAATTTATTGCACAACAGGAAGTGGACGGTTAACTTAAAGGATCATGTCTATGGCCACCTGGAATTTCTGGGACAGGCCTGATGTAAAATATTCTGGCCTGTTATCATTAAACTCCCCAGAAACACTGGTGCACCTCCAGCTGGGCCTTCATGTTCTGCTGCTGATGTCAGATACGGGCATTGTTGCAGAAAAAATTAAGTTAATGAATATAGGGACTTCCCTGGTGGTCCAGTGGTTAGGACTCCGATCTTCCACTGTGGTGGGCGTGGGTTCAATCCCTGATCGGGGAACTAAGATCCCACGTCCCTCATGGTGCAACCAAAAAATTTTTTTAAATGAATATAATTTTTTCCATTTAAGAGTTTTTCTTCTAATTTTTCTTAAGCATTTGGTACCTGGTACCTATTATAGCAAGCATATGCTAGCACTTGACAAACTGAAGAAGCAATAGAAAAGCCTTAGTACTGAAGGACTCAGGAAGAGCTGCTCACGTGCAGTTCGGCAGCCTTTTGTGTGCGTGTGGGCAGTTTGTGGCTTAAGGTTGGGTCTTCTTGATGATGTACATGCAGTACAGTCAGTATAATCACATTTTCTGGGTATGACATTGTTTTCAGTTCAAATGATAGAATTAACTCTATCAGCATTTTATGCTGTCCTCTGACCAGATGTGAGAGACTGTGTCAGTCAGGGTCCTAACGGCTGCTGGAGCTTTGGACCTTGTTAGAGGGCCAGCTGGAGAGAGGTGGATTGGCTTGTAACCATGAAGATGCTCTGATTTGAAGGGCTACTCAAGGGGGAGGGATGGCCACCCACTCACCTGAAATTCTACCATCAGAGGTTATTTGCTTTGGGTTTTGATGCTATCTAAGGTGAAAGCCTTGGGTTTTATCTATCTGGGATCAAGGCCCTGAAAGAAGGATAGATAACCAAGGGAGAGACAGACCTATGAAGGAGAAAGTGGGATAAACATCTTACATCTCACACATCACTAGTTCTGTTCAGAACCGGGCTTGTCTCTTCCGCACTGCCCAAGGGAACAAAGTGCTGTCAGTGACTTGGTTGGCAATTGTGCTGTTGCTTTCCTCCGCCTCAGTTGTTTCTAAATGGTGATCCCTGGACTGGGGCATTTTGAATGGGAAAAATGAGGATGCTGTTTAAATACTTTATATGGAGGTGTAAGGTCCCAGTCTTTTGGGGGAAGGCTGATCTTTTCTTTCTGAGATTATGTCTTTTAGTTGTGTGGCATTGAAATGTCTTTTTTCTTTTCTTTTTTTAAAATTGAGATTGCAGTGATAATAAATAGTGGTTTTTAAAAAGTCTTAGGCAAACATGAATCAAGGGACTTACATAGGCAAACTTAAAAGCTGTTTTTGAGTTTCCACTGAGTATGGAACCCAAAGTCAGGGAATACTTAGTGCTCAGGGACCTCACGATGACATGGTCATCTCTTTTAAAATGAAAGCTTTATGTTTGCAAGGGTTCTCCATCAGACACTGTATGCAAAGCCTTCAGGAGATGAGTTAAGAAACAGACACTGCCCTCGAGAAGCTAAGAGTCTAGGACAGACATGATAAAAACTCAAGTAACATCAGAAATTACAGTGACCTGAGCTTTGAGCAAGGGGAAAAGTGCCAAAGAAGGGTCCCAAGGAGGGACGAATCACATCCGATCCACGAGAGGGAATCAGGTGAGTCTGTTAGATTTGGCGTCAGAAAGCTCCTTCGGCTGACACAGAAACAAGGGGCATCCATCACTTCTGACCTGCCCATTATCGCCCTCCCCAAAGAAGAAACTAGGGAGCATCATCCTTGCCCCCCAGCTATTCACACCCTAATCTGCCACTTTGAGTGTTTCATAAAAAGTGAGGCCAGACTGTCCCTTAGACCTGTGATCTCAGTGGGGTTTTGGTTACATGCCCCACCAGTAGAAAAACAAAAAATTAGACACCCTAATATTTTCTTCCACCACTTCAGTGGATTGTCTTGTCTTTGTACCCTCTGAGGTACCCTGCCCCACCTCAGAGATCAACACTCTAGAGAGGGGCACATAGGCTGCTGCAGGAGGCTGGGTTTTGTAGGAATAGCTCCCCTAGACAAGAAAAGCCTCAGGATGTATACCATTAGGCTACACATCCTATTCCTCGGCAAATCTCAGGAATACGTTGATGTCTATGGATGGTAGAGAGAAATTACAGAACAGCTGTGGGGCACAATGCTGAGATTCTTGGTCGTAATTCAGCTTGTAGTGCAGAGTTTGTACTTAACACATAGGTAGTTGATACCTTCCCCAGGATCTCTCTGCCGGATCCCGAGGAGCTTTCAGGCTGGGATGGTATGTGGTGTTAGCAGCCCTGCTCAGTGGGGTGATCTTACCCACTGGCTCCATTAGGGCATTAGGAATCCCAGATAAAAGTGGACAGAGATTCTGGAAGGTCTACCTGGGAAGCCCTGCACCCTATCCCTGGGGAGGACTAAACTGGGAGGGAGACAGTAAATTAGGGCTGGGCAATGGGGTCATAATCTTAAGATGCTGCCCAAGCCATCCCAGGGCTCCATCCTCTGGTGCTTTTTGACCCATTCCTGACCTAGGGATCCAGTTCTAGGAGGATCCCCCCCACCATAAACACACATCTCCAGTTTCCATAAGCCAAGTCGGGGCCCACAGAGGGATCAATTCATAGGAATTCATTTAAAGAGCCTTCTTCTTAGTCACATCTCCTCTCCCAGTTGGAGGCTCCCTGCCCCGTTTCATAGGTTGTGTGCTCTGTGGAAAACTGAGAAAACACCTAACACTTTAGCAAACCTCTGTCAGGCACCTACCAAGGGTCAGGTACTTGGGAAAAGCTGGGAGCAGAAGGGGAACGAGACGGATTCTTCCCTTCCCCTGGTGCTCATTGGGTCCAGAGCTGCCTAGGGTCCCCCAGAACAAGGCAACTGGGCCAGGACTGCAAAGCTAGCCCGTCTTCCTTTCTGGGGGAGGAGGAGCCATAACAGCTTTCTGGGCTGTCTCCTGTGAAACGTTTCACAGCCAGGATCCTTGCCACTTCCTGAAGAGGAGGGCATATCCGAGGTGAGTGGCCTGCAGAGGCGGTAGGGAGTGAGGAAGGATGGTCTGGGAAGAAGACATGGCAGGTCTCAGCAGCCAAAAGATCCAAGAGCCGACCTGTGGCCTTTGCTCAGGAGGCCGGGGCAGGTGCCACGTGGCTACCACGCAAGCCCTGAGGGGACCCCACCTGCTGCAGACCAGCTGAGTCAGAACCCTTGAGAATGGGGGCCGAGAAAATCTTTTGCAGTGATTCTAATGTGTTGTGAAGCACTTGGAGCATCTACGGGCGCTTAGGTCCTGTGCCATGCAATATCTTCTGGCTGGTTCTGAAAATACCCACGGCAACGCTTACCTACCTTCCTCCTTTCCTCCCTCCCTCCCTCCCTCCCTCCTTCCTTCCTTCCCTCCCCCTTTCCTTCCTTTCTCTCTCTCTCTCTCTCTCTCTCTCTCTCTCTCTCTCTCTCTCTCTCACACACACACACACACACACACACACACACACACACACACACACACACCCCTTGGGCAGGAAAGAAGGAGAGAGAATAATAAAGGCTGTTGAACACTTGCCTTGAGAAGAATTGAACATTTGCTCAAAATGCATCATTACCATAGTTACCATTTGCTGGGTGTGAATATAATACCTGGAAAACAAAAGTATTCCAGCATGTGAGAGAGCGCAGGCCGTCTGCTTGGCCATTGCAGGTGTGGCTGCCAAGTGGGTCCCAAACACAGGAGTCTCACCCTCTGGTTTTGCTTCCCAACCTGCCACGTCAGTCCCATCAGGCCCCATCTTTTACTGCTGAAGGTCAAATGATTCTGCCCCTGGTCGCTGCCCCCGTTCCCCCTTCCCTAAAGACTTCAGAGGCAGGACTTGTGATAAGAACTGAGAACCCACGTGAGGCCTTTGTGGGACTCTCTGAGCCTGAGGTGTTTATCATCCTTCTGAATGGCTTCTCCTGGGGAGGGGGAAGGGGAGGGGGCCCTGGCGGAGCCAAAGAACAGTCATCTTCGGAAAAGAAAGAAAAGGGCCACAACCACGGCAACAAAAACTTCCTGCAGATGTGGAATTTGAAGGAATCCAGAGAAAAGAAGCCTATTTTTAGCAGGAGTGAGAGTGCAAACTGTGATAGTCTCCACAGGCCGCTGTCACTAACATTTGTCTATAAGCAACATTTTCATATTTAAACACGACAGCTCTGCAAATGGAAAAGAACCAACACTTTATCTGCTTGCTGAGTAAAAGCTATCGTCTTCCCTCAGCCCGGTGGGAGGACCCGCTCCATCCATTGGCATCGGGCCAGGCATTGGGTTCACCTGTGTTGCCATGGATATTCGTGTGTCAGCCATTGACGGCAGGCTACTCAGCAGTGGTGACAAGGATGCCGTTCCTTCCGGGTGAGAAAGCCGTGCCGTGTTACCTCTGTAGGGAAAAACGTCCAGTGCACTTTGCTCAATTAAGCATGCATGTGTGGAAATACAGCACTCAAATGAGCAGGAATAAAAATATATTAAATTTGAAGAAGTTAAGTAATACCGTCGGGAAAACCAGTGAACTTGAGGTGAACCCAAAAATGTCAAAAAAGAGAATCTCAGAAATGTGAGCCTTTTGGCCTTTTACCAGACCCCGAATGAGACATATGCATTACGTCCTGTATGCCCCATACGAATATCTTGCCCAGATCAATATCAGGGAGCCTGGCACACAAGTTCTTTTGAAACTTTAGGCAGCAAGCGCTCTTCTAAGCCCTATTAGAAAATAATCCACTGTTCATGTGGTGAGTTTGGATTGGGGAGGGGGACAGTTCTCCGAGGATGAGACCCTGAAGATGACTTCTCCAGGCCCCCGGTGCACATTCTGACTTGTACCTGTCCCTACCCTGCTGAAGTTGGTGTTAGTTATTGGCATTCCTGCTGGTCAACGGTGGCTCAAAACTGAGTAGAAGAAGAGGGAGAAAACCACAGGGAAGCACTGAGAGCCTCAAGTCGACCTAGATGCAGCTGCTTTTATTATTCCCAGCTTGGGTTGACATTGCTATACATGCAGAGAAGTGTGAGCTTTTCTAGATGATCAGCAAAGCAAAGCAGGAGAGGTTGAAGGGTTTGCTTAGCTTCGTTGTAGGCTTGTGGCAGTAGTTTCAAAATGTGGTCCCCAGGCCAGCGGCATCGGCCTCACCTAGGAACTTGTTAGAAATGCAGATTCTTAGACCCCCATCCCAGACCAGAATCACGAACTCTGGGGGTGTTGCCCTGGAATGTGTGGGGTTAACTTTTTTTAACACTGTGCTAAAATATAATGTAACATAACATTTGCAATTTTAAGCATATAATTCAGTGGCATTCTCAATGTTGTACAACCATCACCACTATTTCCAGAACTTTTCATCACCCCACACAGAAAATCTATAACCATTAAGCAATAACTCCCCTCCCCCCTCTCCCCCCAGCCACTGAGAACCTCTAATCTACTTTCTGTCCCTATGAGTTGCCTATTCTAGAGATATTTCATGCAGGTGGAATCATGCAGTATTTGGCCTTTTGGGTCTGGCTCCTTTCACTTAGCATAATGTTTTCAAGGTTCATCCGTGGTGGTGTAGCATGTATCAGCACTTTGTTCATCTTTATGGTTGAATAATATTTCATTGTATGCGTGTGCCAAGTTTTGTTTATCCATTCAACTGTTGAGGAACACTTGGATTGTCTCCATCCTTTGGCTACTGTGAATAATGCTTCAGTGAACATTGGTCTACAAATATCTGGAATCTGTGGTTTAACAAGACCACCAGGTGATTCCGATGTGTACTTAATTAAGTTGGAGAAGGTCTGGCCCAGAGCCCCAGAGCTGTCTTTCTATAGAAACTTGGAACACTCAGTGCCGTCTGCCCTACTGCAGCTTCATCCATCCTAGCCAGGGGTCAAGGCTGTGGCCGCTTACATTTCATTTATGCTACAGAGATCGATATTTAGAGTTTCTCAAGGGTCCTTCTAAGACTAATCCCAGAAGAAAAATACCTGTTCAGATCAGGGATTCTCTTTGACTTTATTTCAAGGGTGATGCCTCAAAATACTTTAAAGGGCTGGCAGAAAAACATTTATTAAAAATACATAACCATTCAGTTGTTGATTGGAATTTCACTCACATGTTTTGTGTTACCCCATGATGACCTTGGTATTAACTATAACAATGACCCACTCTACTCCTGTCTGTAGAAAACAGCCCTTTTTTCCCCCCTGAGAATTGTAGAGGTAGTACGTGGGAAGAAAAGAAAGAGAAAAGGAAAAATGTATTTGCTATAAGTTCACAGATACTTGGGTAATGTTCAGGGACTATTGTCTTAATTTATAGGCCCCAATATGTTATTCTCAGCTAATTATTCTTCCTATTCAGAAAGGTTAAATAACTTGCTTGTGGTTGCATGGCTAGAAAATGACAAAGCCAGCAATTAGAATCCAGCTCTCAGTCCAAAGTTGCTGAATAAATCAATTTATACTGGCTGTGGGTGGTTTAAAATGTTACCCCTTTGGGGATATTTGGATTTTTAACAGAGGACTCCTGGATATGTATTATTTTAACCTAAAGAAATAAATCTTTAAAGGTAGAATGTCATACCTGAAGAAGAGGAAAGGAAGACCTTTCCAACAACCGCGGAACCACACTGCGGAGTCCCCTGCAAGCTAAGCGCTAGCGATCCCTGGAGGGCAGGCTCAGGAGACTGTTGTGTTTTACCCTGGGTGTCACGTGTTGAGAATGAAATGAAGGTGAGATGGAGGCAGCCAGAACTGTGACAGTCTGGAAGTCATGATGCCCTAAGGACAATGGAAGTGACTGAGATGAGGCCAGGGGAACACATATGACCCTGTTGCCAGGTAGATTAAGGGCAGCTCTGCGGAAGAGGACGCAGCCATGCTGAGTGGCTCTGGGGGAGAGGGCCAGGCCTATGGGTAGGGGTTGCAGGAAGGCAGATTTCTTCTCAGTATCAGAAAGAGTTTGCTCAGAAGAGTAGGATGGACACCCTTGTGGAGTAGTGAGTTCCCTGTTGGCAGAAGCATCACAGTTGAGTCTGATGACCAGCCAAGCAGATTGTGGCAGGGCTCCCTGCACTGAATGGAAGGTGAGACAAAAATGACTCCCTGGTGCCTGTTCAACTCCAAGGCATTATGACCTTGAACTTAGCTGCTGAGTTGTTATATGCTGAATGCAAAACCAGTATTGAAAGGGAATTTGATAGTGATCTGTCATTTTCACTGTTTAAATTATGTCTCTCCTTTTAAAAAAAATCACTCAGCATCACTGGTGGACATTTCTGAAATATTTAGAGTAATTATTCTTTGGGGATTTTGTCTCCTTTTTATAAGTTCAGTGGGAGCATCAATTTGAATACCCTCTGATCACTGTGTACCGCTGTGACCCATTGGCATTTCCCTTTTTAGGCTAATAATTGGAAAGCTCAAAATGGAGCTGCTCCGTGGGTAAGCATCTTGGGAGATAACAAAGCAGGGAAGACCCAGCTGGAGTCTGAGGCAAACAACAGGGACTTTCTGTGTTATCGTTCTTCCTACTGCATTCGGCTCACATTAGTGAGGTCTGAGGATTTGGGTGGTTGGCATGATCATGGTCTTCAGACATCTGAAGGATGTAAATACTGAGGAAGGAAGAAATTTGTTTAGCTCGAGACAAGGGGTATATCTAATTAGGGTAAGAGTGATGGAATGAAATTAAGCAAAGAAAGATTTAGACTGAATATTAGTGGGCTACTTCCAAGCAATAGATTGATGAAGCTTTTAGATATCTTCTAGGGAATGCTGTCCTGTGTTTTCCAAGTCACTTGAAAATCAGAGGGACAAAGGCCGAGATAATCTTGAGGAAACCACAGTCTCTGTAGATCAGGCAAACAGAGAGTGCTTAGCTTTCTGCTTTCTAGTCTGTCTCATAAACATGAAAAGCTCAGTGGGCAATCTCCTACTGAATGACTTCTGTCCGCCTATAGCAAGTGCTTGCTTTTCTTACAACCAGGACTTTTTGAAAGGTGGTTATGTTCCCAAGGGTCAAATCCAAATGTGAGAATCAGAGGAGAATTCTGGAGAGAATCTGGGGTGGAGCAGGCACCTGACTTCTCTGCCTGCTTGTTAGTGGTGCCTCTAAGGGGCAGGAAGAGGAGGCGAAAGTCAAACGTTCTGTGATCGGTGGGAAAGGATCTTGAAACTCTGGGTCAAAAGGAGACACCTGCTGCAGGGAGAATTGAAAACAACTGGTTGAGGAAGATGGCGCCCTCAGCCACTGCAAACCCTCCATAATCCTGGAGCTTTTCTTCTCTGGACCATTTCCCCTACATGCTAGGAATCTACTTGTTCCTCCCGAAGTCTAGTACAGACGACTCTTCCAGGATGGGCCCAGATTCTGGGGGCCACCAGTCACTGTCTAGGACTTGCGGCCTTCCCGGACCAGCCGTGTGGTCTGGGACCAGCTGGTCACATGCGGCCATGTGACCAGCCATTGTGGGCACATGCATAGCCTGGAGGGTGTGGGACTGGGCTTTCCTTCTGAGACTAATTAGAGACATTTGAAATGAGGTATTTTGCATAAGCCATTAAATAGTACTGACAGGTAAAACAATGGAAAGATATACTGAATTTGGTAGAGATTTTTATGTTTAACCTCTTGGGGGGGTGTCAGTACTCCCGGCTTCCTCTGTGGTCACAGAGGTGGGCAGTCCGGGTAGGGGGGCTATTTTCCTATAACAAGGGCAGCTCCCATGTAATTTTCCACTTTGAATCCTACATCTTTTTTTATTAAATAAGATGGAGTTTTACTCTTTAAAACAGACCGTCGCCGGTCTGCACGGCTAGCTTTGCTTAAAAGGGAATAAAATTCTTAAGTTGAAACCAAATCGGAGACTGTTCTGTGGCGCGCTCTGCGAGGGGCGTGCAGAGACGTGGGTCTGCTGATGACCTTAATTGCGGAGACAGCGGGGTCCATAATCTCTGGGGCAGTGGACACTCGCTGCGTGTGTTCTCCCCGTCCTTGGATTTAGACGGCCTTTGATCATCCTGCCTGGCCTAGAATCCCGAATTCCACTGATGACCAGCCTCAGGCCGTCCACTGTTGCATTCAGGCGTTCGTTCGGGAAGCCCTCTCTCTGTCTCCAGGATGTTCTGGGTTGGAGCCGGGAGAAGACGGACAGGCAGCAAAAATCAGAGTCAGAAACCCCCCAGCAGCAGAGAGAAGGGCACCGGGGAGCTGCTGACAGGGATGAAATTGGAGGCGGAAAGGCCGTGGCGGAAGCAGCAGCGTTCCCCAGGAGGACCGTGGCTGCTGCCCACCCGAGGAGACGTCCTCTCGGCATGAGGGCACTGTGTAAAGCAGGGTTAGCCCTTGATGAGGTTTTTATGTGCACTCCGGGTTTTGAATTTTCCTGCTGGCATCTCATCACAGTGTGGGGTAGTAGCCAAGGAAACCCTCAGGTGCCTTCCACGTCCATTTCCAACCCTGGTTCTGAAGAGGACAGGGTGCCCCCCGCGCCCCTGAGGTCTCAAGGGGCATTATAAAACTCTCCAAATAAGACGAATTTGGATTCTTGCTAATTTAAAAAGTCAGTGTAATAATGAGTGTGTTGGAAAATGGAAGAAACTACCTTCTAAAAGGGGGGGGTAGTCATGCTACAGGACTGGATTGAACTGAGGGTTAGTGTCGTGTTTACTGTTACTGAACATCAAAGATGTCTTAAGCTAGGAACACAGTTGTCTCTCTCAGTGTGACTCCCATTTGCTGCGTGTCAAGCTGCAGGAAGTCCAGCTGATGTAAATAGATTAATATTTAAAAAGTAATACAGAAGAGTAACGTACCGAACATGTCATGTTTAATTATTAAAAACCCATAATGGAATTCCAATCCGAGCTCACGTCTTACGTCTCACTGGCGCTAAGCAAAAAACTCAATTAGCCAGCGAGTCTGCTCACTCCACGGCTCATTTTGACTCTCCCAGGGCCAAGCCCGTGTTCTCTTAAAGTGTCTAGAAACATAGGTATGGGCAGCTTAGGTAGTACTAGGCTTTCTCATTAGACAATTGTCGCAACCCTTTTCAGTCAGATGGTTGGATAAAATGACTGTACGTTGTTAACAGGACTTAGGAAAGAATTTGAGTTACTTCCAACTGATAGGACTTGGGAGAGTAGGTGATCTGTTAGAAATCGCAGTATTAGGGCCTCCGTGCTCCTGCTGGGTTTATCAGGCTATGAAGTATGTGTTACAGGATGCAGGTGTCTGATTAGAAAAATGGACTTAGCCCAGGGATAGTTAACCACCCATTTTCCTTTTGAGACCATAGTTCTCCTGGCCCTTTAGGACACACTCTTTTTTTTCTTTTTTCTTTTTCATTTGTTAGTTCACTTTATTATTCATTCAACAAATATTTACTGAGTACTATGTGCCAAACACTCTTCCAAATGCTTGGGTTACATATTATTTACACAATGGACAAAATTAAATTTCTTCATCCACTGTGCCTAGTTGGCAGCATGCCTCAATACAGTGGGGTGAAATATTCTGCTAAGTGGTGTTCCTGCTATCAGTTTTGCACAGTGTAACCCAATGTAGGACACACTCCTGTGAGGGTGAATTTCTCCTATGGTGGAGAATAGCCAGAGGAAGAGATAACAGGACCAGTGTGGCTTGGCGTGGAATAAACCCTCATGGACCAGTCGAATCCAGTTCAGAGTCAGTGGGCCAGCAAAGCTGATTGGGGCAGTAATTCTTGATTTTATATTTTTATTTAACGGGACAGATAAGGATGTTCCTTTGTATATGAATATGAAGATACTGATAAGCCATTTGTTTTTCTTGTTGCTGTGCTCTAAGAGTTTGCCCCCTTGATCGTGGAGCCTCGGTTCCCATGAGATGCTCATGCATTCATCTATAATGCAGAAAATGCAGTGGTGTGACCTAAAATGCTCTTGGGTGGAGCTTCAGGGTTTGGAAGGTCACACAAGAGGTAACAGTATTCATGACATCCTGTGGGCTGGTGGGCTGTGTCGGGTAACTAGAACTGAGAGGACAGAAATTGAGTTTGTAGTGACTGCAGAAGCTGAAACCACAGGGTGAAATGTAATAGGGTCCAGGCCTCGATGAACACAGGAAGCTGATGAGAGGGGAGGAGGGAGCTGTAGGGCTGAGAAAAGGGCTGCAAGGGGACGAGTAACCTTGATTCCCAGCAGGGCAGAGCCTGTGAACATGTGGAAGGGCAAAGGCATGGGAATCACCTTCGCCTTCTCTTACAATTCAGAAAACAACCAACAGTTGCACGTGGGAAGCCTTACCATGTGCAGGACAGTGCTCTGGGGTGTAAAGGCCCAGGCCTGGCACCACAGAGGAAAGCTTTAAGCAAACGAAAAATGTTAAGGCCTAGGTTTCCTGGCTCTGTCTGACAGGCATCATTTTCCAAAGTGATTTTCTACAGGATCCTACTAGGAAAAAAAAAAAAGATTTCTATTTTTGGAAAGTTGAGGAAACTCTGGATTACTGAAGTTAAATGTTTCTTTTCTGCAGAACTTCTCAGTGGCTTAAATATGGCAATGTGCAATGAGAATCTTCCAGAGGAGCATAGGGTGTGCAACTTTTCCCAAACTCATTTGACCATGGAATCCTTTTTTAGGGGCAGAACATTGATGGGACTGGTGTTTCTCAGGATACCCTGTAGGCGATAGAGTTGGGATAGGAGTAGTCATTGAGAAGGGGGGCGGGGTTTGCAGTGGAATTAGGAACAGGCAAGGACCTGATGTGGCAGTCACATTTCCTTTCTGTGGTGACCCTCAGAAATAGTGCTGGTGTAAAGAGGTCTGTGTAAGAGGCATATCCTGATGTCACCTTCCTGCTTTCCTGGGCCGAGGCTGCCCTGGGCACCCCACACCTATAGCAGGGTACACGGTAGGATGATGCCACAAGGAGCTCCTTAACCACAGGAGGAAGTAGTGTGGGATCAGAAGGGACTTTGAAGTCCCTGACCCTTCCCAGATTGTCCTCATCTTTTAATATAGAGTAATACCGGAAAGGGCCGTGGTCGGGATTAAATGGGAGAAAGTTTGTAAAGCTGGGGTAGATTCTTGGTCTCCCTGAAGTTGGAGGCTCGCTATGTAGAAGCTCGAGGAAACAAGCAAGGCAGGACTAGCCATTGCTGCCCATCTTCCTGGAGCCTGGGCAATTGTTCTGGCAGCAAACGTGGCCCCACAGTGCCAAGAACTGGGCGATGCGACAGTCTTTTTGCCCCCAAGGAATAGGCACCATTGCTTCCTGCTCTAGCACACGGCCTCGGAGGACTTGCAACTCCTGCCGCGTGACTTCCAGTCCTGCCACTTCCAGCCCTCTCCTCTCCACTCAGCCTCACCACCTGTGCTGCCCCCGCGCTTCTGCTTACTGCCTGTCCTCTGTGGTCCTCTGGCTTTCTGCCCACTCTTCCCACCACTACTTAGTCTCTTGAGGTCATCTTGATTCCCAGCTCACCAGAGAAGAAAACCTGATTGGCTTGCTGAATTGCTCCGTCCCTGTTAGGCAGAGTCCCCGCCCCAGGTCTTGAGGTACCCTCGAGTCCGGTCTGCTAAGGGCAGGACAGCAGCGGACAGTGGCCATAGCAGGCACTCAGTGCCTAATGGCTTCTGTTCCGATACACAGGTAGCTCCTACACAGTTTTGTTTTTCTTCTCCTCGTTCTCCCCTTTCCTGTTCCTCCCCACTTCTATACATGCCGGTCCCTACCAAAGGCATGCCTTGATATAACACAAGATATCCAGCGCCGCCTGTTCTTTCACTCTTAGATACTAAGCCCTAGAAGAGAGGCTCAGCCTCACATATTTCGATCGTCCCCTCACATACCCTTCTTCTGTATCGTACCAGATCTGAGGTCCATTGTACAGGCTATTTGGATTAGGCAGTGCACCATACTCATTTCTCTGTTCACCTAGGAGCCAACAGTCCAGTTGTACAGTGGGTCAAATGGTAGGATCCTTTTCCGTTTCATTTCCTTTCTTCAGAGGAGACCAAAGAATGATGTAGTCAGTCATATACGGGTTATGAGATGGGGGCTTTTACCCAAATACTGATAACGGATATATAATTGTTGCTAGTCTTAATTTCCTTATCTCTAAAATAAGGTCTGTTACCTGCCTGCTGATCTCTTCACAGACTTCTGGTGAGTGGTATTGTGATAGTGTCTTTTGCACCATTTGAATTTACTGGAAGAAAGGAGTTGTAGAAATAACAGATGTGTTTATAAACATATGAATTAACATATCTTTGTCGCAAATTGTCTTGCTTCATACCATTTAGCCCTTCAGACATTCAGCCTGGATGGGGAGATTGGCTTGAGCTAACCCAGGATTTGCTTATGAGGATGGAATCGTAAGAGGGGTGCTCAGTGGAGAATCTAGCATTAGTGGAGTGTTGGCTTTCAGTTAAGTAGTTAGCTCAGCAGGGTGGCTGCATTCATGGAACAAAGATGGAAGAGAACTAGGCGAACCTAGGGTCCACAAACATCCAGGAAGTTTTTCAGAGACAAAGGAACCAACATGGGGATCTGAAGTTGGAAGCAGTCCAGCATATCCCTCACAGATACCTAAGAAACTGTCACTAAGTAGGTGCTCTCCCACTGGTTTTAATTAACTAAAAAGACAGCAGATAGCCTAAATTATTTCTTTTCCCCAAGTTCGTGAGCCCAGTACTCTGGGCCTTTTGAATTGGTAGCACTGTGCACCAGATGCCATAAATGTCACATTTGTGTGTAACTGAGCATAAGGGATTCCATTGGTGACTCTGGCCCGGGCGACTGGTGCTGGCCTGAAGCTGAGCCTAGGGCTAAAACATCCGCGAGCTTCAGACCACAACCTGGCTGGCAAGTCTCCTCATTATTGCAATTATGTTACTGTCAAACACTCTACAAGCCCTTGGAAACACAGTGGAGAGAAATATGGGGGTCAAGTGTTTTGCTGATTTGGGTTTCTGGTTTTATTTTTGTGGTGTGCTTTTGACTTTGAAGTACGCATCATAGGAAATTTCATAGTAGTGAATTTCCTCTTTGTTTTTAATAACTGAGATTTAATAAAAGAATGAGTAAATAAGAGTTTAGGTAAACCAGGTGGCTGTGTTTTAAACCTGTAAAACTGGACCCAGTGAAGGCAGCAGATATGACACGGGAGGAGATGGGATAATGAAAAAGGGGGGCCAGTCCCTTTTAAGAGTAAATAAAGTCACAAGTAGGAACAAACAATGGCTTCTGACATCTCTCTACCAATGCAAAGAGTGGGAAGGACCAAGTTACCCTGGATTGTGGACCCAAAAAGGTAAAAACGATCTTGGAGATGCCACTGAGACTTGGAGGGGGGTTAATGCCTAGATGAGAGATGACATATAGAACTAAAATGTAAAACACCACATCCCACCAACATACCTAGTAGGTGGGTAAAATTCTGGAAAATATATCCTTGTATGGCAATCCATGCACCTGAGGGGAAATGCAAGGTGGGAATTTTAAGAAAATAAAAGGAAACATCAAAAGAATTACTTGGGGGGCGGTAATTGAGTACAAAATATGAAGTAGATATTGAAAATAGATTAATTAGCAATTAAGCAAGGTATGGGGCCATTTACCTAGACATCTGCTAAGGATACCATTCTGTTAGAAACAGAGCGATTGATCCTCCTTCCCATGCCTTGTGCATAGTTCTGAGAAGGTGGAGAAGCTGTGAGAGGAATCCTACTTTGACCACCATATTGATTAATACAGGGGAGAGCAGCTTGGTGTGTGGATGGAAAGAATTGACCCAACCATCTTGGAATGTGCATGGATGTGATCAACCATGTTCCCTAGAATTGGGATAAGCAGACATTTTTAATCCAAGGAAGGTTGATTTGTTCCCCAAATCAGAGGCTCGGTGTAGTTTGTGGGGGTGGGGAGGGCAAAATGGAGGGTGGGAAATTCTGAAAATGAATATTGTGTCAGGAAGGCAAGGGTGCATGAAGGGGTAAACCCTTGGGGGAACTGCCCAAGGTAATAAAAGGAGCTATTAGGGCTATGCTCATGGAAGGAGCAAGAAGCAGAATTGGAGAGCTCAGTGTTTAGAGCAAATGGTGTAATGTTTAACAAAAGAGGGTAAGAAGACAAGGATGGGGAACTTTTATTTGTTTTTTTTTTTTCCCATTGTCTCCATAAAGAGAATGCGCTTTATACTGGAAAGGGTAACAGAAACCCTAAAGAAAACTATGAATCCCACGTTGGGGGCAAAGAGATAGGCAGAGAGCACCTGCTACACTCACCACATTTAGCTCTCCCTGCCGCTTGGAGGGAATTTGAGGATAATTTCATATTTACTTTGGGATAATCTTTATTCTATCATGATGAATGGAAGAGGTTTCAAAAAGACAGAAATGGACTAAAATTTCAAAATTGGGAAGGGTTTCTGATTTCTGAAACTCTAGACCAGTAGGCCTGATGGCTTACCCTCAAAAGGCCTTGAATATATCATTAAACAAGTGGTTGATAAGCACTTTAGAGAAAAAGGTTTTGGTTGACCAGAAACTCAGAGTGCAGCATGCAGCGTGTTAGAGTGAAAAAATGATGGGTCGGAAGTTCTGATCTGGATCCTGGCTCCATTATTTGTAGGCTGAGACCTTAGGGAAACCACATCATTTCTTTGAACATTTGTTTTCTTATCTTCAAGCAGAATGGGAAAAACAGTAGCTCCTTTACAAGTTTGTTGTCAGAATTAAAGGAGATCAGTGAAAGCTTCAGGCTTAGTACATAACTGACATTCAATAAATGTTTGTTTTGAAAAAGCAATACCTAACCGCAGGATACGACTGCTAAAAAAGCACATGTGTTCTAGGGTGGCATTAGTGGAGCGACTGTGTTCCATGTGAGGGAGGGGAGAGTTCTCTGGACTCGATGCTGGTCAGGCTGATGCGTTCTGTTCTGGACTCCACCCTCTAAGAGGGACATTACCGAGGTGAAGTATATGCCTGGGTAAAAGACACAGGAGGACAGACAGGATAGGAGGGCTCTGGGAACTTGTCCCTGAGGAATGGGTGCAGGAGCTGGGGAGGTTTAAAAATAAAAATCTGGGGAAAATATGATGGCTCTTTTTAAGTATTTGAAAGGCTGAGCTTTGGAAGAGGAGTTGACCTGTCCTGAGAGACCCTGGGGAACAGAACTACTGTCAATGGGTGGAAGTGACAGGGAACATTGAATGGTTAAACTTTCTGACACTCAAAGCTGTCCGACAACAAAGCAGGCTGCGCAGGACTCTGCACTATGTTGCAACCCTCTTTAGAGAGATCGTCTTTGTGGGATTCACTCTTTGGCTGTGTGGATGGATCAGGATGGTCTCCCTGTCGTAGGAAGATGAGGGGCACCTAGAAGACCATCTGTGTAGAAGTAAACCCACGTTTGCTGGGGGAGATAGGTTGGGCTTGACCCATGAAGTTCCTTAGAGATCTAAATGTCTGTAATTCTGAAATTTCAAAACAAAGCTATTATCAAATACAGACGTACATCGGAGATATTATGGATTTGGTTTCAAGCCACTGGAAATAAAAGCAAATATCCTAGTAAAGGGAGTCACATGAATTTTTTGGTTTCCCACTACATATAAAAGTTATGTTTAAACCATGCTGTAGTCTAAGTGTGCAGTAGCACTATGTCTAAAGTAATGTACATACCTTAATTACAAAATACTTTATTGCTGAAAAATGCTAGCTTTAATCTTTTTGCAAGAGGAACATCAAAAATCACTGATGACAGATCACCATAACAAACACAAAGTGATAAAAAAGTTAGAAATATTGTGAGAATTACCACAATGTGACACAGAGACACAAAGTGAGCAAATACCATTGCTCACTGATAGACTTGTTCAATGTAGGGTTGCCACCAACCTTCAACTTGTAAAAAACACAGTATCTGAGAAGTGCAAACAAGGGAGGTGTGCCTGTATTAGTCAGTCATCAGTAAAACTTCTGTAGTTTTAAAGGAAAATGCCAAAGTCCTTGAGATAGTGGGGCAGTCTGGGCTTTGAAGCCACACACATCTAAGTTAGAATCTGGATCTGCCATCTCTTATCTGCATAGGGAATCTTGGACAAGTTATTTAAACCCCAGTTATCTATATGGTAAGGTACTTGTGGAGATTAAAAGAGGTAATCCACGTAACATGCTTAGCATGGTTACTAGTGCTTAAATAGTGCAAGCTATTGTTAACTCGTATAATCTATTATTATTACATCAAATTGGGGCTTCCAGTAGGCACTGTAATAAAAGCCATAATTTTCAATGGAGTGTCCTGGAGAGATTTGAGGACTGGGCAGCAATGGACACCAGGGGCTGAAGTGGGGCAATCCTGGCATCCACAGGTAGGATCTGGTTCAGTCTGGAACCCAGGAGCACAGAAACGTTCAAGACTGCTAAAAGGGGATTGAATGAAGCATTGCAGGTAAAGCCCTTTGCCAGGTGTCTGGCAGATTTCAAGCAATCAGTATATAGTTGGTAAATAAATGAGACTCACTAGGAGCAGCTGCGAGCCTTTGAGAAGCAGCCAGAGAGGCAGCTGAGGAGCAGAACTGCCAGAGGAGCCGTGAATTCCGCCTAGCAGTGCCCTTGACCTGGACCACCTGCACACACACAGCCTTGGTCCTGTGGCATTTCAGTGCTGCTTCTCATCTCTGATGCCAAGACACAGCCTGGGTGGATGAGGGGGCTGGGAGGCAGATTCAAATAAAACCCCTAGAAAAAAAGAGACTGTTTCAAATATCACAGATCATAATAGCAGTCCTTCCAAAAAGTCCTATTATTGATGTGCGATTAGCTGTGTTGTGGAATTAAAGCCATGTGTTTTGAAATATCATTTTTGCCATTTTCTAAAAAGCCTGTGTGAAGGAAGAAATGAGGTGAGTGACCACAGATAAAAAGAAGCCAGATAATTAGTACACTTCACTTTTTAACACATCACTTTGGTGGCGCTCCCTTTATACACAGGTGCAACCCAAGGTCCCTCCCTACAGTTTTTTCAGACAGAGAGTGGGCTCTTATAGTCACACATAATGAAACTTCAGATATTCAAGTACGCATTTAGAAAACAGCAAGTAATGATAAAGGAGGTCAAAGACACATTTGAAAAGAGATTCAGATATCTATTTTGAAAACAGGGAGAATTATAATAACCAACGTAAATATACATGTGAAAAAAAATTCAGATATACATTTGAAAAAAGAGGAGTCACAGGGTTAGCAGAGCAAAGGGAGGTTAGATATTGAGAGAGTAAAATATTAAGACTATTTTTTAGTTAAAAACTGTTCGTTGCATTTAGAAGAAATCTGGGGAGAGGAAGTGCGTGCAGATTTCTCCCATGACTGTTAATAGACAGATTTTGAGTTTCTTGAGGGCAGGTGCTGAATCTTTCCCATTGTTTCACAGTTCAGTGCCTTCCTGAGCACAGCTCAGTACTTATTTTTTAAAAAATAAAAGCATTACAAAGAGAAGCTCAGTTTTTCTCAAGCTTCAGTTTGAAGCAAAGATGATTCAGTAAAAACAAAACCAAACCGTGCAGGCCTCCTGTTTCCTGCTGTAGATGCTAAGCTGTATGAGAGCAGGGGATGCATCTTACTTAACTCCTATCCCTGGTTCCTAGCTCAGTGCCTGACACAAGGTGGGCCCTCAATGAATGAATACATTGGATTATGTCATGGCAAAATTTTCAGGCAGGTCACAGAATACCTGGAGTTGAAAAAAAGGAGAGAAAATCGAGTCACGGGGCCTGGCAGCAGCATTTCAGTGGGGGATGGGGTAGGACATGGCTCTCTGCTTTTATGGGGCACGTTTTCCATGTCTGCAATCACTTGCTGGTTCTTTCTTCCTCACGTGTTTCCTGGGCAATGCGTCACTATGGACGATCTCAGTTTACAGCTGAGCGCCTGTGGCTCAGCGTGGTTAAGCACCTCCCCAGGAGCTGGAGGCTGGAGGAGTGGACTAGATGATCTCTGAGGTATCCTTCAGGGCTCACTTTCATTGCTCTGAGATCTCCTGGGCTACTCCTGTGGCCTTTCACGGCCACAGAACTGGAAAACAGAGAGGCAAACGTTTGGCCTCAGGTGGATCAGATTTTCCAATGTTTGAATTTTTCAGTTTCCGTCTGGGTGACCTGTGTTAAGAAGAGGTGAGCTGCATGTATCCAGGTTAAATGAAGTGGAGAGTTTTGTGATGATACTAATACACTTAGGCGACCGAATATGTCAGAACAAAGGGAAACGTCACCTTCTTCTGAATCATGTGTTTGGCTCTGAGGTTGGAGCCTCGGTCATGGAAAACAGTCCAGGACTCCATCTCTTGCTTTGGCTGTAGAAACAGAGACCTGGGTCAGTAAGGAGCCATTTGTCAACACTCATTGAAATTCTGGAAACCAAGCCCATCTCTGCTCTGCATTTCAGAGCTCATGGCACGTGTGAAAGAGAAGGATCTACCCTGGTGACCTGGCCCAAGGTTTCTGAAATCCAGCTTAACCTATAAGTAGTACTTGAGTCATGGTATAAAGTTCCTACAGGGCAGCTTTCTAATGAGATGTTCAATTCTAACAAAGATGCTCGTTAGTCTCTCCTTGAGTTCCAAATCCTATGTGAGAGGAGAGAGAGAGAGAGAGAGAGAGAGAGAGAAAGCCAAACTGCAAAACAAAACAAAAAACCAAATAAGACCCTTAAACAAAAGGAACCATGTAGCAAACATCATCACATTGGAATCTAAACCTTCAGAAAGTTTATTTTGCAAATGAACTTCTCCATGAATTGGCTCTAAAAAAAAAAAAACAGCCCTTGCTCATTCTAAATCCCACTCCTGATTTCTGTGTAGCTGTGCACGTCTAAGGCTAGATCATCTTTTTCCTTCCTTCACTGTAACCCAACTTTGCAAGGAAACTTGGAATGGTGAACTTGGTCCCCCCATCAGAGTTTGGTGCACCGCTCTGTGGGGACTCGCCCTCACACGCATTCTGCCATGCCGGGCATGGGTCAGCCTGTCTTCAAGGCATGTGATACTGTGGCTTCTGGCCCTTCCTTTGGAAGATAGTTCTGCCATGTAATGAGTCAAGCAGATCGTTCATCAGCTCTGTTTTTTAATAAAACATGAATAGTACAGTTTATGGCTTCCACTGTTCAAACAGCAGTTGAGCCTAAGAGGAATTATTCATCTTAATGGTTCTAACACTCATTTCCAAGCAGCCATGCTGCTTTATCAAGCTTTCACCTGAATTAGAGAGTGACTGGCCTTGGAAAAAGTGGGCTCCCCAGGAGCTGAAAAGAGCCTTCCCAGGATGGTGGGCAGCTGGGATGTCCATAGGCCTGTCATCCGGCTCCTTGTCACTGCAGACAGTCCCTCTGTCACCCCTGAGATGGCAGGATGCAGGATGGGGGCTGGAGTCTGTGAGGTTCAGCATGTGTTTGTCCATGTCTCAAAGACACGCAGACTCCTAGGAAAGCCTAGATAAAAACCTCCCTTTTCCTCCTCACACTGCCAGAAAAACATCCTCCTATTAAGTTAAACTGAACTTAAACCTATGGAATGTTCCTGGGAAATCAGCAACCACGAGGGAGGCAGGCTAGGAACTGAAAAAATTCTCTATGCAACAAGGTTACTGTTAGGCCCAGCACACCAGTGTTGCTTGCTACTACTATATCAGCTCCCTTTCACAGAGGAAGAAACTGAAGCTGAGATTTTCCTAAGAGAGAATGATGGAGCCCTGACTCACACCCGCATCTTCTGATTCCAAGTCAGATGTGATTTCTATAGCATCCTTTGCTGCCCAAGTGCACCGAATTAGGGCCCTGATGGAGGCAGAGTCTAAACCCAAAGGAACAGTTGATGCTGGGGCCATGGGACTGCAGGGTCGAGCTGGAAGCAAGTATTCAGGTGGCATCAGTCTGAGGCCCTCAATTCATGCTATGAGGTGACTGTCTATAGGTAAGGCAGACCCAAACCCTTCAAAACACTGATCACCCCTGTCCATGTCTCTCCAGCCTCCTTTGCTTCACTCTTAGGTGAGCTCATGATTTTTTGAGGTGACCTGGACCGCAAGATCAATGCCATATTTAACAGGCCAAGATCTAAAGAACCAGCCTCTTATGGCAAGCTCCAATTTTGGTTAAGGGGCTACAACTTCTGAGCTGTTACATGGGTGCTGTGTTCGTGAAAAGTCAGGAGCATGCGAAGATTTTGTTTTTCAGATTGTTGATGGCATTCAAGAGATTGCTAATATCTTTTTACTGTTCCATTGCTGCAAATGCCTTTGCCCAGATAAGAAAGATTTCAGCAAAAGAGTTTCTTAATGAAGTATCGCCTGATGCCAGGTTACCACTCAGAAGGCAGCGGTGGATGGGTTCCGTTGAAGGATGAAGTTCACTCCCACAGCTGACAGCTGATTAATGTGTGTTAATTAGGAACCCTGTCTCCCTCCCTGATCACCTGAATCTTCTTCTGAGCCCAGCAGAGTGTATATATCGTGCCCATGTGGGTAACCTCATGGCATACTTTGGCTTTGACTTTGGACGTTTATATAAAGGCTCAGTTGCCAACATGAATAGCTTTCTTTCTTTCCAGGGGAAATACAAGATGGAAAGAGTTATAGGAACCAGAAATCCTGCCTTTCAGTTTTCTTATATCAAGAGCAAGTGATATTTCTGCTGAGGCAGTGTCTTTTGAGCAGTTTAGCGGTGTAGGTTGCCACATTTATTTCACAGGAAAGGAGTGAATCCATCAGGCCACTGAGCTTATAAGTACTACCCTGGCAGTCAGCCACCAAAATATAAATACTCTAAATGGACTAAAGGAAATGTTCATTCTGTTGTTTAGAATTGGACACATCCCAGGAAGGTAAACTTAATCTTTTTGAGGACTGCTGTTATAGGGCTGAATGGAATACGCATTTGTTTATCTCCTTTGTGATCTTTTTGTCTTCCCGGTGATACATTATGTATTTGTGATACGAAGCATTTCAGCTGTCTCGCTCAATAGCCTCGCATTAGCTGATTGTTCGGTCCCCAGATTGCCATCGTTAAACAGCTTCAGCCTCAGCTCCGTCCAATCTGGGACCTGTTAGGGAGAGAAGTGGAACCAAAGAGGCCAGATTCCAACAGAAACAAAGCCGGGTGGAATTAGGGGGAAATCATTCCAGAGCCCAGTGAGTTGAGCTCTGCACTTCTTAGTCTTTATCTTCTAAAATATCTGAAGGAATTTTGGTACTTCTTGGCATAATGAGGGAAAAAATAATGCCTCAAAAAGTTTGAAAAAAATTAAAGCCGTCTGTGGAAAAAAGGTGGGAAGAATACCCCATAACACCACAGTTCAGAAAAACCATAGTTTATGAGACACATGCTGTGTATTTCATGGATATGCAAATGTTCTTTTATTAAAGAGAAAGATCTACAGTATATATTTTCACCTAACTACCACATCTTAAGTAATCAGCTCAGGCTCTTATGATGAAATCTTTAATTACTAGAAGTGTATTAGTTAGATGTAGAATGAATGATGTGCTGCATTTTATTGCTTCACATGATACAGCCATTTGTGCCATAAATTCATTGACCTAATCTTAGACGATGTGTCCTGTAAGACAGACATGATTCATTATTTCTTAAGTGACAGTTTTTTCCTCAAATAATTTTTTGCTTCATCAGAAAGATTGCCTTATTGTATTTTTAGACTAGTGTTCGGAATTGAAATGTAACAAGACAAGGAGACACGCACATTCACACTCCTTACCCAAAATGAGATTGTCAGAAACTGTCACACTATTACCTAAACACCGTGGGATGCTGCAGAAAATCAAGTAGGGTAACCATTAGGCTTTTGCTTTAACTGGAAAATTTGATGAAATAGAATTTGCTTCGAACTTTGATGTCTGTAATTCTTTTTATGTGAAATAGATAAAATGTGGTGGAGAATTCTCATTGGATAATTGGGATAGATCTGTGAGCATTCCTTATTCGTCAATGAATTACTGAAAGTGAAGGAAGTGAAGGGAGAACATTTAAGTTATATTTAGATTACTTTTTGTGACTCTACTTGAAAATATTTATTTAGTTTGAGGAAACAGAGGAATCCTCTGGAGGCAAATAATTCAATCTGGCAATTTGAAGACCAATTAAGGATTTCAGAAAACTCTTTCCCCTTATGGTTAAAAAATACGATCCAAAAGAAATATGCCAGAAAATTTGGTATTTTTTTAAATTAGCTTAATTCATTGATAATTTTTTTTAGTTCATAATTAAAGAGGCTATATTTGATCCTTCACTTCAAGCTTAAAAGTTTACATTTTAGGCTATCGATGCCTAACATTGAAACAGAATCAGGTGGCTTTATTTCATACTGGAATTTAAATGTCATGTCATTATACATGAACTTTTTAAAAATGATCAGGTTTTAAAAATAATAACTTACATGCATCAAGTTTTCACTACTAGTTTCTTTAACCTTTATCTAGATGAGAATTTTGAGAGTCTGATAGATTCTGTGTGTCTCTTCTCATCAGAGGCAATTCTGTGCTTATTTGTAAACTAGACATCTCAACTATGAAAAAAAAACAAACCTCTTAATTCTGGAGAAACTTGAAACACTGTAGTGAAACACAGGAGTATCTTAGCATTGATTTTATTTTTTTTGCAACAAGCATTTTGAAAGGGTATTTTCATATGAGACTAAACAAAAAGCTAATGTGTGCCAATAAGTATTTGTCATTCAATCTCACACCATCGAGTATATCACCTGCAGATATCAGTGGGGAAAAAAGTGCGAAGGGAAAGAGTGGATTTACACAAACAGACTTACATCTGCCACGAGTGTGTATACTCACAATCACATAGTAGCATGCCACCACTGTTTACAGTCTAGGAAAGCTGAGAGTTCAATGAGATGAGTAATCAAATGCCCAGCATATGTTGTTTTTGCATTGTTTATGTGACCAATCATTATTAAAATTTATCATCTTTTAATGCTATCAGTTTACCATAGTTAAAAAAGCAACATGCACCAGCAACAGAACAACAGACTCTCTCCTCAACAAAAACAGGTTCCATTTAGAGCAATATTGGAACCAGGGCTTTACTGAAGAGAGAAGCAAATTCAATGAACTCACCATCGCATTGTGTTTCAGAATTCTTCCTCTGTTGCTGTATGGCTTGAGTGCTGAGGAAATGACCAAAAAAAAAGAAAAGAAAGAAAGAAAGAAAAAGAAAAAAAGATTGTGTATGTAATGTTCAGTCAAAAAAGTAAGGCACTGAAAGAACCATTGAAAATTTTGACATCTGTTTATCTGTTTATAGCTATGGCAAGATTACTCGTATTAATTCTTGTTTAAAATGCCATATGAAGGAAAGACATTTGTGCAAACAAGAGTCGTATTTGAATTGTAGATCATGTCTTCACCATCTGTGAGAGCTGATGGTGTTACAAAATTAATGTGTTAATGAAATCACAATAATTTCTCCAAAGTAATGGGTTCTGAAGCCGAGAATGACTATTTTTTGAACTTTGATGTCTAGTGATTTCCAGTTGGGAAAAGCTCTCAGCCTTTAATTAGTTCTGCAGCCCAACTTTAAAATAAATTTGGTGATGTCTCTCTTTTGCCAGGAGTAGATTTGAAGGGGGGAAAAGCCATAAAAACTTTTGGAAAACGTTCTCTTGGTGTTTGAAAAGTTGTTAAATAAGACTGCCTGCCAAGAAATGTCACCAAAAATTCTGACTACTGAGAGAGAGTGGGCAAACAGCTCAAAAAATAATTCTAGCTTGCTGCAACATCACAGGTTGGGAATAGCTAAACCTCACACAGACTTCATGACTAATTCCAAGTTTCCCCTTGGAAGCCAGACATAATGATGTTCAGTGCTATGTGTTATTGGTTAACACAGCACACCCCTTCCAACTGCATTATCCAACAGTCAATAGTGTAAAGTGACTTTGCATGAGGAGAATTTTAAGGGTCTATATTTCAAAGTCCACTGAACTTTCTGGAGAATTCTTCTCACCAAAACTATTTAGATTTGCATGTACAATGAGGCTCTTTGACCAGTGAAACCATGTAGGCAGGTATATGTACTCTTTTTTTTGTTAGCTCTACCTTAAAGTCATGCTTAAATGGGATAACACAGTTTCTTTTTCTTTTTTTAAAATAGGAGATGGTGGTAATTGCTATTCTGAAGAGTTCATATTTATAAAGCAATTCTGGCTTCCAAAGAGAAATTGTTTTACAAACATTTAAGAATTGTACCTTTTAGAAGGAAACACTTCCGCCTGTTTGAAAAATTATGATAAAGTTTGAAAGAACCTTCATGTAAAACATGAAACGCTAGCTACCAAAGGAAATTGTTTACCTTACTTTTTTCTTCTTTATTACTGTGTTGTAGGTATGTGACTGGTGTAAGCACATAAGACACACAAAAGAATACCTGGATTTTGGGGACGGGGAAAGAAGGCTTCAGTTCTGCAGTGCAAAATGTCTCAATCAGTACAAAATGGACATTTTCTACAAAGAGACACAGGCCAATCTTCCAGCTGGGCTGTGCAGCACATTACACCCTCCCATGGAAAATAAAGCAGAAGGCACTGGGGTGCAGCTGCTCACTCCAGACTCTTGGAATATCCCTCTAACAGATGCTCGCAGGAAGGCCCCCTCCCCGGCGGCTGCAGCTGGCCAAAGCCAGGGCCCTGGCCCATCGGTGTCCACCACCGTCTCTCCATCTGACACTGCCAACTGCTCTGTTACTAAAATCCCTACGCCAGTGCCCAAGTCCATGCCCATTAGCGAGACTCCAAACATCCCTCCTGTCTCCGTCCAACCACCTGCTAGCATCGGGCCTCCCCTCGGCGTCCCGCCTCGCAGCCCTCCCATGGTGATGACCAACCGCGGCCCGGTACCGCTGCCCATCTTCATGGAACAGCAGATCATGCAGCAGATCCGCCCGCCCTTCATTCGCGGCCCGCCGCACCACGCCTCCAACCCTAACAGCCCTCTCTCCAACCCCATGCTCCCCGGCATCGGGCCCCCGCCCGGCGGCCCCAGGAACCTGGGCCCCACCTCCAGTCCCATGCACCGGCCCATGCTGTCGCCCCATATCCACCCCCCGAGCACCCCGACCATGCCCGGGAACCCTCCGGGTCTGCTACCGCCGCCACCTCCGGGCGCGCCCTTGCCGAGTCTCCCCTTCCCGCCAGTGAGCATGATGCCAAATGGCCCGATGCCCGTGCCCCAGATGATGAATTTCGGGCTGCCGTCGCTCGCCCCGCTGGTGCCGCCCCCCACCTTGCTCGTGCCATACCCCGTGATCGTGCCCCTGCCCGTGCCCATCCCCATCCCTATTCCCATCCCTCACATCAATGATTCCAAGCCCCCCAACGGATTTTCCAGCAACGGGGAGAACTTCATTCCGAGCGCCCCCGGCGACTCCTCGGCGGCAGGAGGCAAGCCTGGCGGACACTCCCTGTCCCCCCGGGACTCCAAGCAGGGCTCGTCCAAGTCCGCGGACTCACCGCCCGGCTGCTCCGGCCAGGCCCTGAGCTTGGCGCCCGCGGAGCAAGGCCGGAGCGAGGTGGTGGACCTGACGCGGCGCGCCGGCAGCCCCCCGGGCGCGGGCGGCCAGCTCGGCTTCCCCGGCGTGCTGCAGGGCCCGCAGGACGGCGTCATCGACCTGACCGTGGGCCACCGGGCCCGGCTGCACAACGTGATCCACCGCGCGCTGCACGCGCACATCAAGGCGGAGCGCGAGCCGGGCGCCGCGGAGCGCAGGACCTGCGGCGGCTGCAGGGATGGCCACTGCAGCCCGCCCGCCGCCGGCGACCCGGGCCCTGGCGCGCCCGCGGGCCCGGAGGCCGCCGCGGCCTGCAATGTCATTGTGAACGGCACGCGCGGCGGCGCCGCCGAGGGCGCCAAGGGCGCGGAGCCGCCGCCTGAGCAGCCCCAGCCGCCGCCGCCTCCCGCGCCCCCCAAGAAGCTGCTGTCGCCGGAGGAGCCCGCGGTGAGCGAGCTGGAGTCCGTCAAAGAGAACAACTGTGCTTCCAACTGCCACCTGGACGGGGAGGCGGCCAAAAAGCTGATGGGGGAGGAGGCCCTGGCGGGAGGCGACAAGTCAGACCCGAACCTTAATAACCCCGCGGACGAGGACCACGCGTATGCTCTGCGTATGCTGCCCAAGACGGGCTGCGTGATCCAGCCTGTGCCAAAACCCGCGGAGAAGACTGCCATGGCGCCGTGCATCATCTCCTCGCCCATGCTCAGCGCCGGGCCCGAGGACCTGGAGCCTCCGCTCAAAAGGAGGTGCCTCCGAATTAGAAATCAGAATAAGTAAAAGGTTTGTATGTACACTGGGGCTTTTCTCCACACGAGTCAGCGCACCCCTCCTTACTTCTTACAGGGCAGAGGCGCGCGAGAGAGTTGTATTGATAATCATGGTTTTACCTTACGTGTTTTACAGTACACCTTGTGTGGTCACACACTATCATCATCTTGATCCAACATCATTCCCATTTTACAGATGAGGAAACTGACTCACAGCATGTAAGTGCCATGCCCAGGGTCACTTACTTAAGGATAAAGCCAATTCTTGAACCTGCATTGAAACACTATCTACTAATTACGCTTTTATTATTAGGCTCATCCCTGTAAGTAGAAGAGGATGTGGGGAGGAAGGAGAGATTACTTGGGACCAGTAAATGTTCAGTCATGAGGTTACAGGACTGTGCTAAAAGGCAAGCTGAGCCACTTCTTGGAGCTGGTAGAGTCACTGGCAGAATGTCCTAATTCACCAAATGTTCTCAATAACCAGGGGATTCCATTTGCACGATGAGAATAAAATCTAACCTTCTTACATGCTATGCCAACTGAACCCAGACCACGAAGCCCCATTTGCCTGGTAGGGTGTTGGAGCAGCTCGTGTTCACGGGGTCTCTTCCTTCATTTGTCACCAACCAGCATTTCCCGGGGTGGGCCTCAAGCATCACTGACCAGCTTTGCTTTCTCCCCTTTTGGGGCCCATCAGCTCAGTGGGTGAGGTGCTCACCTCTCCAGGCAGTGGGAGGCTTTGACAGGGAAAAGGGCAACATCACCAAAGTGGGTGAGAGCGCACATCTCTGACCTCTGGCAGGGGAGGGTCCGGAATCCTGCTTAATACCAAGTGAACCATAAATAACGAGTCCAGAATTTCAGTAAGGGGGAGGGAAACTAGCCTGCGTGGCTGCCCACTGTAGCCAGATGTGGCCTCATTTGTTTGATCCTCCCAACAATCCTGGTGGAATAAGCATCGTCTGCGTCTTACCAAGGAGGAAAATAAGGCTTGGAGATGTTGCCCAAATCAGAGCTGGTAAGTGAGGGAACCACTATTCAACTCAGGCCTGCTGGATCCAGAGCCTGAGCACTCTCCTCTGTCCACAAGGACAGCAAACAGGCTAATGTTCTGCTGAAGTTTATCAACTATTTGTGGAGAGGAAAGGAAGGGAAATGAATATTTACTGAGCACATAACTTATGCACAGCTCTTTCTGGGAGTTGGGGGTTACAAAGGTGAATATGGTGCAGTGCCTGCCCTCAAGGCACTTATAGTCTGGTGGAAATGTACACCGGCGAGGAAGGAGGCCTGGGTAGGAGAAGTGGACCTTCTAGGAAGAACAGTTGCTCACGTTTGTATGTGCAGGTCCTTCTCTAAGTGGTTTTCAGTATTTATTTGGGTCAGGATCCATTTGGCAATTGTTATTGTCTTCATTTTACCGATGAGGAAACTAAGACATAGAAATTAAGTAACTTGCCCAAGATTACCAAGTTAATAAGCAGCATTGAGATTCAAATGTAGGCTGTCTGACTCCAGGGCTACATTTTCTTTGAACCACTGTAGGAGAATAGGTTAATTGGTCCCTTTATTACCCTACTTGATAAAATTCTTTTATCCACCTCAGTTGTCTTGGGGGAAAGTTCCTAGACAAAAACCAAGCCTACCTACCAACTTCTCTAAGTGTTTAGATGGTGTTTGTTTGTTTGTTTTTAGCGTGCTCAGTTTTTTTTTTCAGCAACAACAATGAAAAACCTAGAATACCAACCCATTACTCCGTGGGAGGAAATATAGATGTGGACCAGCACACTTGATGTGGTGTGTCCAAACCATTGTCTCTAAGTCAGCATATTTACATGGGCACCTACCTCACTTATAGCCAGGAGTTTGCTTGGGAAGCTCAGAGCCAGTGAAAGGGGCCTTACTGGGTGGTGTGAGAAGGGTTTCTCAGCCACCATAGTCTGAGGCTTCCTTTTCCACTGATGGCTTTGCCAGTAGGAGCAGAATACTAAAAATCAGTTCACCAATCCTTGATTTTATATCTGCAAGTTCTGCTCTCCAAAGACAGTCTCAGCCTTCTCATAGTCACCTCAATTGAAAATGCCCCTGATTTCTCTACCAGAGTCATTTAATCTGGTTGACAAAGCAGTGAGTAATGGGAAGATGTGGGACAAAAAAAAGTGATGGCCTTTAGAAAGCCAGAAAAGCATCAGGAATTGTAATTTTAAACACATTCTAGTGTCACTCATTCAAATGACATTAAAGGAAGAACGAGAGGGTGAAAGATTTTACTACCATTGCTAAAGTGAGAAGTGACCAGGTTAGGAAGAGTGTCACTAGTCCATAAGTAGTATAGGGTCAAAAGAATATAAAAGCATTAAATATATGATGGCTATTTGGATGATATATGTTTCTGAATAAAGAGTCAGGCTAGGGTCTTGTATGTGGACCAGAGTCATTACTAAAAATATTAACCTGGCTTCAGTCATTTTCGGAAGATGCAATGATGAAATTGCCCATATCCCCCTGAGATTGGAAAATTCTTTTTATGATGGGTCCCGCAAGAAATTACAGCTTTTCTCTAAAGCCAGAGACTCTCAGGCTTTGCCAGCTCCAGTGGGGTGACAAGGCGAGTGATTTAAGGTGGGGGAAGAACGCCTCTGCTCCACTAAATCGCATTGCCTCTTGCCCTCTGTAGTTCCGTGTCAGCTCACAGCACAGTCTCAACCTGCCGTAATTCACTCCCATTCTCTGACCCTTCCTGATTTTCTGTGCACACGTGGTGCTGTTTTTCTTCTATGCCTTCAGAAACCCAGCCTATGCATATGGTTACGGAACCTGGAAATGCATCTGTTCAGTAAAGAACTGCATGGCTTTTGTGCCCTGAGAGTGAACACTGTTTGGTGACAAGTTAAAGCCAAAGGGGAAAGCACTAAAAAAACAAAACCAAACCTGGGCTGAGTTGTGGTGGGTGAGGCGCAGGTGAGTGATTTCTCCTTGTGCTTGTTGGTGACTCATTGTCAGTAACTTTCGTCTGGGTTCTTCATTTTCACTATGCCCACCATTTTCATACTGTATTACTATTTTTAAAAATCATTTAAAATAGATTCAAAGCAGACTGTGTCTTGAAATCAGTAATCCAGGCAGCTACAGTTACCTTCAAAGAAGTCATCATTTTTGCTAGTTCTTGGCAAATCGCAGGGTTTTCTTTTTTCCATTTTGAAGTTATTCTGTTCCCAGTTACCTGACTTTATGCATTCTGGTTTGTTGATATGATTACAAATGATTTAAATGAGCAGATATTTTCCTAGATGCAGAACCAATTAAGTTTAGTCGACGATTTTAAAAGGTTGGAAACTTCCTTTTATCTTCAACTTTTAAGATGCTTCTGTAAGCTGAAAAAAAAAATCCCCCCAAATAATAAGGGAAACAATGTATAAACATTTCCCAAACTGTTCTCTCCACAAAGAATTCCATTTATAAATGGAATACTCCTTTCTTTGTCTTTGCCTTTGAGCTTGGGGGATAGCTGTTTGTATTTGTACATTTTCTGAATTTCTACAGTTTACACTTGTTTATGGTACATTGGGGAGTTCAGAGTAACCATTTGCAAATGTTTGAAGATATTCAAAAGAAAATATCCCCCCCTCCTTGATTTTCCAGGGAAATGACATCTTCTCTTTAAGTAAAATAATCAATGGAAAAAATGTGTACCATGAGTAACCCTTTCACCCTCACTTTTTCCATTCCCGAGGAGCAGCAAGACCAAGAACTTCCCACCTTTGTGACTCCCAAATTTCTTACATGTTTTTAAAACCAGAAAGAAAATCCAACAGTCTTGTCCCCGGCCCCCATTCCGAGATGCTCCCCTAGCCTCAACAGCAAGAGTTCCTTCCACTTTCTGTTTTCTCTGGGAGAGCTGAAGAAGGGGGGCTGTAGCTTTGACTTTTTGGAGTTTAGAGTTTAATTATTAGTCTGGCCACGGAGCCACAATCCCAAAAGGACTATTTCAAGAAGGGGGCAGGGGACTCGCCTCATTAGGAAAGCCGCAAGGGTGGAGGTGGCAGGTAACTTTTTGCCAGTTTGGTTTCTCCAGCTGAGAAGTTTGAGAGGATTGGCTGCCTGCAAAGTCAAGTCCAGGCAGTTGAAATGTGATTGTGGGTGCCGACTACGAAAGCAAGGAAAAGAGGAAAAACTGTGACTGAGAGGAGGAAATCAGTACAAGTAGGGTGTGCTCAGATCTCTGCCAGACTTGAGATTTTTAATGTTCTAATACTTGGTTATTGGAAACGTTCATTGGTGACGTAATCCCTGATGTTCAAGTTCTGCCCGTCTGTCAGGATGCAGATGGCTGCCCAGCTCTAGGTATAGGTTATTCAGAGAGCCAGCAGTGAGGAACGGCCAGGTCTGCGTCATGCGCACGTGTGAGTGGTGAGAACCTGAGAGAGTGCTTGCTGTGATCATTTGAGACTCATAGAGGAGAATTTTCTGGATGAACAGTGTCAAGGTTGGCCTTAGACACATCTCGTTCAGTGTTGCCAGGTCTCTTTTAACCTTTAGGAGAAGGGGGTTGAAGGAGGGTTTTAATGTGCAGGCACCTGGCTTTAGATATTATTTCAATCAGATTATGATGGGATAGGAAATGACATATGTGACCGGGTATTTAGTTCTTTCAGATGTAGCCATAGCCTTCCATCTTCAGCAGGGCTGGGGCTAGGGTGAGGGAAGAGAAGTGCTTAGTGCGCGAGCTTTAGCGACGATCCTCAGGGTCAGGCAGTGCAGCGCGAGTCCTGGCCCTGATCTACAGACCTCCCGATCTGTGTGTCAGCTCCCCGGAGCTGGTCTCCATAGACTTGTCCATGCATAGCCTTCAGCTATTCCCTCTGGAATTTTGTGGAAAGCTTTATGTGCTTGTGCACGGAGGTGTTTTCTTGGGAGGAGCAGTCCATAGATTTTGGCTACAGGAAAAGTATGCCTTACATCTCTGAAAGATTATTTTATATTATCACCAAGCAATACCTGAGCAGAAATTTTTCTTGATACTCTGAGGAAGCTGAATTAATTGTAAGTTTCCCTTAAAACTTGGAATTTATTTTTAACAATTTTTGCTGTGGACCCTTGCCTCAATAAGATTGCCTTAGTGACAAAATGCAAAGGGTGATAGACTTTTCTTCAAGTTACTATAACTTGTGAGTGCCTATGGGAAAGAAGAAAGGGGAAGCAAGGAAAGAAACAAACTAGACACTTCCCCAGCACTTGGACTTCCAAAGTTTGTGCTGTACAGGCAGATGCTGTCCTTCAGTGGAAAACCTTCTACCCTGCTGTTGAGGCCAAGGGAGGAGAATGGCTTGAGTCGGAGAAGTGGACAGATCAGTAAACACCAGGGCATTAGCATGGCCATGTCTTGGAGCTCTACCAAGCCCCCTAGCTCCCTAGCATGCTTCTTCACCTGGAGAGGGTGTGCTTGGAAAGGTGAAAGCATTCAACCAGCTACTAACAAGCCATTGCCTAGGAGGGCACTAGAAATAAGTTCCCTGTCTGGTTTCCAATGAATCACTCCCTTGCTGGCTCGAGCGACTTCCTGGGCATCCTGGTTCAATCATTTACACCTACCTTCATGCAGACAAGCATCACACAGGGGCAGAGGTGTTTGAGGACCAAAATCCACTGCAGCCTGGAGCACTTACCTCATGTAGTAGAACACCATCCACCACCAACACTCTGCCTTTTCCAGACTCTCTTGTTGAAGAGATTGTGTCAAAGGGACAGAGGGTGGCCATTCTGTTTTCCTTCACCCTATCCCACCCAGAATTATTTTGTGTCCTTCAGTTGCTGGTTTAAATATACATGGCTGCATGTTAAGGCAATGCATTCTGCATGTGTAAACTTTTTTTTTTTTTACAAATGCCTCAAAAACATAAAAGGAATTCATTTCAGAGAAACAAATAAATTAGTTTAAAAGATAAACAATTTAGCACTGGCATCATCTAACAGGGTCCCATTCTCACGGAAAAGGAGTAAATGCCATCTCAGATGCCAGCTTGCAATACTAACCACGGAGAGCTCTTCTCTAGATTTACGGATTTCCACAGCATTCTGCTTGAGAAAAAAGTAGGGTGGGGTCAGGGTTGAGAATGTGCAGGCATCAGCAAGGAGGGGAGATGCACACACACAAATTATTTCAAGGGGGTCATTTAAAAGATTCTAGTGAAAATGACCGGAGCAAAAGCAAAGGACAATGAGAACAAAACTTTTAAAGCATCTTTTGTGCTTTAGAAAGCTCCTGAGTGGGGCTTCCCTGGTGGCGCAGTGGTTGAGAGTCCGCCTGCCGATGCAGGGGACACGGGTTCGTGCCCCGGTCCGGGAAGAGCCCACATTGCCGCGGAGCGGCTGGGCCCGTGAGCCATGGCCGCTGAGCCTGCGCGTCCGGAGCCTGTGCTCCGCAACGGGAGAAGCCACAACAGTGAGAGGCGCGCGTACCGCAAAAAAAAAAAAAGCTCCTGAGTGTACTAAACATTCTTAAATTGACACCATTCAAGTAGCTCCTGATATCCCTTAACTCTGAGCTCCTAGGACTGAGCTGTGGCCATAAGCAACAACATGCTTGTGCAATTTTACCAAACACACAAGTCTGAATAGAGAGAAGGGAACACGAGAGCAGAACTGCCTTTCCACGTGGGCGTGGGGTCAGGACTGGGTCAATCAAAGCTGTCCGGCACTCCCCGGCCTCATTCCATCCAGACAGTTGGCTGCAACGCTGGCTGTCTCATCAGTTCCCCCTTTGAACCTCTGCTTTGTTGTCTTTCTTCGATAGCAAGCTGTGTTTTGTTTTGGGTAAAAAGGGAAGTAAGAATGCGACAGAAGAACAGAAGGGAGAAACATACATTATGGACCCGTTGGATATGAAACATTGACCTAATGTCCAAAAAATGCAATTAAAAAGCATATCTCTCCCTCATTTGCATGGCTTATTTCCCCAGACATGTTTTTGGTATTGAAAATGAATGGTATTCCCATATAACATGTGTCTCAATTTGTAATGATATCCTCCTTGCAGCTGGCTTCGTTCTCCAACTGTTTCTAAGATGTTACTGTCTTAAATTTGAGCCAACCTACAATAACAAATTATCTAGAAGCAAAGTGGCTAAGTTGCATTTGGTGAGAGAAGGGGAAACCCTATATTTCATCCTTCAACTCTTGTTTTGGAAATTCAGACCGTAGCATGATCTTTTTCTAAGGAAATCTATACACGCACACTTTAAAAATTGTGCCTATTGGGTGTTGTGAGAGCAAGAATGATCAGGTTTAAGTTTCTCTGCAAAGTTCTGCATCCCATCAACAAGCCCTTTTGATATTTTAAACCCCTATTTAGAGTAATTTCAAGATATTTGGAGCACATGTGGTTAAATGTAAAACTTTGTCATTATGATTTGTTAGATGCTTATACTTTAAATATTTATAAGCCATTTTTAAGTACTTTATCCAAAAGCTTTCTCCCACTAGAATACTGTAATTGAGTGGTATCTGAGCATCATCTGAGCGTCCAGTAGATACAGGGTGAAGTCACTGCAGCATGCATGCACGTTCTTCCTGCTTTTCTGGTTTTAATTCAAATGTCGTTTTTAGTAGATTCAGCTTATTTTTTAAATGTATAAGAAGTCATAAACAGGATTGGTTGTCTGTGATTTTTTAAAGAATTACCAAGTCCCCCAAAGGTAAAATGTTCAACTTGAATCATGTTGATTCCTACCTCTTTTTCTTATCCTAAGAGTAATTAGTAAAACTTTCCACTAGAGTGTTGGATCTGTGTCCAGAGGAACTTAAAGTGTCGTATTGTTCCTCCAAAATGTCTTAGAGGCGGTTTATTGGTGGTTAGATGGAATTCTTCACCATTCACCCTCAGCCATCTTGGAAACTGAGACACAGGATCCCATCTTTATCATAAGTAGCCTGTTTGAGCACTTAATATGAAAAAGAGGAGAGCGAAAAAAACCTTTTTCCAAGTCAGAATCCATTTAAGTTTCAGAGGTTATAAATTTCAAACTGACCACAGGCCTCTGGGGCTCACACTCTTTATGGCTGGCAAAATACAACTTTCTGGCAAGAACGAGGAAAAGAAGGCTTAAAAGGGCTCATAAACTTGCTTGGACATCTAATAGCTCTTACCAAACAGCATTTTCATGAGTTAAGTGTAAATGAGTCAGAAACATATAGATTGAATTTCTTTTAAAATACACATGGGTTTAAAAATTAAGGCCAAAGTGCTTGGCAAAATAAGTTTTGGTTTTAGCCAAACCCAAATGTTTGAAAAAAAATAGTTTTACAATTTGCCAAACCAAAAATATATCCAGGTCCCTCCATTCCTCTCATTTAATACGGTGACATCGTAAACATGGGACTGAAGGTCTATTTTCATATCCACCAAGGTCTGAGCAACTTGAATCCCAAATACTAGTTGAAAAACTATGAAAAATTTTTTGTGGAAAAACCTTATGACCTTGCAAATGAAGCTGAGTGGTCACTCGTTCAGGGTTCTGATTTTGATAGCACCTCCCACTGTCTGATCCTCCGATCAACTTGTTCTGTGTCTCAGCTCTGTGTGTGAGTGTGTGTGTGTGTGTGTGTGTGTGTGTGTGTGTGTGTGTGATGCACAGGGATAGTAACTTTTAAAAAAAAATCTTATATTTAGAATGGTTAATTTATACTTAATTAATATATTACGACCCATGAAAGTTAATAAACTTTTAATCATATCCGAACAGAGGGAGGCAGTCCCCTTTCACTTATTTATGGTTCAAAGATAGTCTTCATTTATTTCCCTAGAGGGGAAAACACATCCATTTTCAACTAACTGTATTGAATACTGACTCCATGCAGGGACACTGTTATTAAGAGACGGAAGGAAGAAAGAAAGGAAGGAAGGAAGGAGGGAGGGAGGGACGGAAAAGAAAAAAAGTGGGAGAGGCAGTGGCAGGAGTCTTATTAGACTTGTTTTGAGGAGCTAATAACCTGAGTGAGGCAAGAAGTAACCAAGGCTACTATTACAAGCATTATGCAGGACCTGCAAACAGATATGACACTGTAGACAGGGGGCTTTGGTGAGGGCTTTGGTGTGAATGGGGGCAGTTCACACATTGTTGTAACTGATTACCTAGCTTGTGGCTGGCAGGATGGGCACATGAGTATTTATTGAGTGAATGAACGAGAAGAGTGTCAGGAGAGGTCTAGTTAATGGAGTTACCAGGTTAGGGTTCCATACAGCAGGTGAGTTTGGAGTTAGGTTCTAAAACTGGGGAGGGCCTTGAACTTGCAGTCGGGAGTGGAGGAATAAAAGAGGCAGTAGGATGACAAGAGCCACAGGTGCGGAGAAGAGGAAGTCGCGTGAGGGATGACCTTGCCCTTCGCTCGGCTGGAGTGAAGGGCTTGGCTGCAGACGGAGAGGGGGTGGAGGGTGGAGGAGAGCAGGTGGGCAGTGGAGCGGGAGGTTGTAGCACTTGTACTCTGTACGTTAGGCAATGTCACCACGACCTCGAGCAGAGGAGTGACAGGAGGAAATATGTGTTTGAGGAAAATTACTTCAGCAGCTGTTTGTGCACTGAAAAGGAAGCAAGAGAAAGACTAGCATCGCTGAGCTGATCACTGAATTCTGATGACAGGCTTGTTACCAGCAGTGGATTCTAAACACTGCGGGATGTTATCGCTGCAGTGTGAGCCGCAAGAGCTGCCACATCTATGTTTTACGCGTGTAAAGCCATTGTGGCAATGCAAGGGGAGGATGAGCTCTTTTCTTTGTGCCCAGAGCAGACCTAAGAGGTTTCATAGCACACAGTGGAAGGAAACCTCACAACATTCCAAAGTTCAGTCAAGGGGGATGCTGGCCGGGCCCCAGTTTGCCGTGGAAATAGGGGCTCCACCCTTCTGACTGCCCAGCTGCTCTGAGCCTTAGGCCAGTGGGGCAGGGCGTGGTGCAGGCCGTCGGTCGCCCAATGGGTGCACAAGGCAGGCAGCGGCTCTCCTAGCAGAGGACTTCCCTGAGGATGGACGTGGAGCCTGGACGGTGGCCCTAGTGATGCCCAAAGCTCGGTCCCTGGAATGAAGAGCAGCCACAAGGCTTGCGTGGCTTTGCTCAACCTCAGACACCTTCACAGAAGCTGAATCAGATCCTCCCAGGGCTGGCAGGCACGTTTAAAGTGGTGTGGCAACTTTTGGAAATGTCCTTTCATCTTTTGTAACTTCCCAGGTCGTACATCTTCTGAAGCTTCCACATGTGGTGACAGTGGGCTCCTGGTAGTGAAGGAAGGCAGCGGTGTGGTTTAGTGGATACAGACTTCTGCTTTGGGGTTGGGCCAGCCTGGGTTCAAATCCCAGCAGAGCCAATTAGTAAGCGAAGGAGGAAGCGACTTTACCTCCCCAAGCCTCAGTCTCAAGGTCATAACACTGCTGGGAGGAGCAGATAAGAAAACATAGGTAGAGGTGCCCAGGAAATGGAGTTACTGTCCTATTAGGCTACAATGCCTGGGAGAGGAGTCCAGGGCTGGAGTGAGGTCTGCTTGGATCTGAAAACCAGCTGTGAGTTTGGACCAGTTTTATAACCTCTTTATGCCTACTTTTTCTCATTTAATAATTGTAACGGCTAATGTTTATTGAGCACTCTCTATATGTAAGCAGTGTTCCAGATGTTACATGCCCACAACAACCCTCTGGGCTACCATTATTAAACCCATTTTATAGATGAAGAAACTGAGGCAGAGAGTGGTTGCATATCCTACCCAGAGTCACTGGCCAGTAAATGGCAGTGCTGGGATCTGACTGGCAGCCTGGCTCCAGAATCTTCCTGCAAAACCACCGAGCATGTCTTACATACAAAAAAAAATGAAGATAATAACCCATACTTCATAGCGTTATCAGGCTCCAGTGTAAATAACAGAAGGAAAATGCCCACCTGGCATATATATACTAGGTGCTCATAAGAATTGTAATGGTAGCCCCTGCAACCCAGAACGTCTTCCCTCAACGTGTAATGGGAGGTAACGAAACATTTCGATGCTGTCAACCTCGGAGGTTAGGGAAATGATTCTAGAAATTCTCCTAAGATGTCTGGTTCCACTTTTATAAGTAGGGACTGGGACAAACAGAGTAAACGCTCAAGGTCACAGAGTGGCGCAGCCAGGATTAGAACCTGAGTCCTCATCTGCCTTTCCCCTCAGTGGGACACGGGATACGACCAGAGCTGCTTGAGTTACACGCCCTGTGCCAAGGACCAGAGTCATACGTTTGCTACCCACGGCATCACTGCCTCACACCGGGCAGCTGATTTCAGAGAGGAAATAGGTTGTACCTGAACATCTGGGGTGGAAGGGTGGAAGGGTTGCAGAAAAGCAATTATTAAGCACACGCTCCATCTCCTTGGCTGTTAGAGGGGGGTAGCAGGGAATCAGCATGCTTGCTCTAATTTTTTACACGAAGTTTCCGTGAAAGGAAGCCCTTCTTTCTCTCTCTCTTTCTCCCTCTCTCTTTCTGCTAAAAGGCTGGTTGTAAAGTGTCAGACCTCTTTTCCAGACCTAGCCTAAAATCTTAAAGTCTGTTGATCCATAGACAATAGCTACTTGCCATGTAAAGCTGCTCTTTTCTCTAGGTTCTTTTTTTTCTTTTCTTTTCTTTCCTTTTTTTTTTTTTTTAACTTAGACTGCCTGTGTTCAGATTATATAAATAAATAACAGACTCAATCTTAGTACAATAAACATCTACTTTTGTGTCCAAGGCAGAATTTTTGGAAGGCACAAGAACCGGCATCAGCTAGTTTGTGTATTGGATAGGACTTGAATGAAAATGCAATTATTATTTCTTAGCAAATAGTTTCTCGGAGTTTTGTCTCTAAGGCCCCTGCCAACTTTGACATTGTGACCCCTGCTTGTCAGAGTGAGGAAGGGGAGAGGTGAAACCCTAGGGGATAGCACTCCGAGGCGAGCATGGACTTTGAGGTTGTAGGAGCTGGACTTCAATCCAGCTTGGCCCCTTTCTAGCTGGTGAGCTTGAGCAAGTAAGTTTCTTAACCTTCTTGGGAAAGTTTCCTCATCTGTAAAATGGAGACAGTAATAAATACTTCGTAGCATTGTTGTGTCAATGAAATAAGTATATAAAATATATTTGTTTTTAATTGAAATAAATATATAAAAGTGCCTAGCGCAGTATTTGACATTAAGTGCTCAGTAAATGTAACTTTCTTTGAAAACACTGCAGCTTTCCCAAACCATAATAGGAAGTGCTTGGTCTTGAAATCCAGGCGGCATAGGGCTTGAGGCTCTTATTCAAAATTTCTTGTAAAACATTAGCTATATCATGTAATTCTTCATTTTATTTTTCTCTTTCACGAATGCATGCAGCCACTTGCTCCAGTGCATTTGTAAAAATGTGTGCAGTTAGTCATGAATCCCTGCCTGCTTTTAGAAAAGGACCAGAGACAGGGTAATTTGTTTAGCTTAAACTCCCAGGTTTTAAAAAAAGATTTGAGGTGGCTGAAGAGATCCGTTGTCCAGGGTGAAGATAAAGGCTTTTGCAAGTGCACAAGAGGGGGTTCTGTGGCTCAGGGTTCTTTGTCCCCCCCAAGATCTTGTAGAGGTCAGCAAGATAGCCCTGGCCACTCATATGAATAAACAGGTCTCTCTGCCCATTTAACTCTTAGAACCAGCTAAGCAAAGAAAACCGAAATTTAAATTTGTAAAACAAAAAATTAAAGATGGAGTTATCTCAGTAGGGGGTCTTGTATGGTTGGGATTTTTATTGATTAAAGAGTAAAATAAGAGATATTGCTAAAGGGGAAAATTATAAAAAAGAAAAGCAAGGCCTCATGTTTGGTTTAATTTTCTTTCTTTTAAAAAATTTGAGCCTTAGCTTATCAGAGCCAGGCCGTGGGCAGCTCAGTGGTGCTGGAGCTCACCCTTGGCCCTACTCCCCTCTCCTCACCATGGGTTATTTCCCATAGCAATCGTGCTAGAGAAGCGATGTTTTTAAATTACTTTCATCAGTTAGCAAGCTATAAGAAAAGAGATACCATCCACTTCGTAAATGAAAACGGTTTCCAACTTGGTAAAAGCCATTTCAGAACTCTTCATGAAGCGATGGTCGATGGAGGAGAGAGGGAGCCATTTTTTGGCAAAACCTCAGCAAGCCGTAGCCCTTTCCGGGATGGGCTTGGTGCAGAGACCACTGTCTGGCATCACACCCAGCCTTATCAGCTGGTGCAGGCGGCTCTGTTCATTGACCACGGGGTTCTACCCTTGTGAGCGTCCCAGAATAGCTGTGGCTACCTGAGAGCAATCCAGTCCTCAGGGACTCATTATTGTCCCAGATAAACAGCGTGGCCGAAGCCAGCACGTAATAGCTGTATTTAACCGTGATAAGTGATGGGCCGATGTGCCCGAGTGGCATCACGGGCAGGGCTGGGGTAACTGGACAAAGGCAAGCCGGCCTGGCAGCGGGCACCTCTTGTACATTATAGGGTTGATGCCACGGGATTTTGGACTCTGGGGAATAAATATGATGGACCTGGAGAGCTTGCCTTCTAGACAGGTAAGACAGGACAGACCTACTGGATTTTGATTATGCTAATGACAGGGGTATTTGAGGAAGCAAAGAAGAATAAAAGTTCAGAAAACAGATTAGATTAATGGAGGCAGGCTGCCTGGTGGAGGTGAAATCTTGTGCCATGGAGGGACTATGATGGGATGTAGAATAAGACAGTTTCTTTGGATACACATTTACTTTTGGGAGTGGTTGCCTGGAAATTTTTCCTTTTAAATGCAACCTGCATACATCTTAGGCTGTAAAGGTCAAAGAAGAAAAGGTGAGGATGATGGTATGTTGACAGTATCAACACTGAAAGAAGTTATTAGTACTCAGGCCTATTTTTGTTCTCTATGACACTCTGACAACGTTTATGTGATAAAGGAGAAGTAACTCAGTCACATTCTTAGCAATGCTTTCCTGATGGAAAGGGAAATTGCCGGTGGTCAGAGGCTTGTTCAGGGCACTTGGTGTGCAGCTGAGTCCATGAGGGAGAGACTTTATTCTTCTGGCCAGAAGGGGCAGCTGGGCCTGGAGTTCTGCAGACGCTGACCGTACATGCCTGCTGGAGACCACGCACTGTGGAGCTGGTCTTCATACACGGTGCAGCGTGGCCCACGGAATGGGATGTGTGTGTGTGTGTGTGTGTGTGTGTGTGTGTGTGTGTGTGTGTGTGATGTTCCGCATGGCAGGGCCCTGGGTTGTCCTGCCTTCAGACAAACCCCAATTCAGAGGAAAACCCGAATGTGAGGCACAGGTAGAACCACTTCCCCAGAACCCCCTGCATTAAGGAACACTCCAGAAACCTCTGCCGGAGGTGAGAGTGTGTGTATGTGATTAATAGAAAGAAGGAGACTCTTTCTGAAACTTGGGACTTCAGGATAGAGAAATGAATAGTCTTTCTTATACATGGATAACTGTGTACCACCATACCTGATGATGGCTTTGGTCCAAAGATCCTATAATCCCAGAATATGAGAGATGGAAGATGTAATAGAAAATCTCACCCATGCCTTCATTTCACAGAGGAAGAATCCAGGCTTGGAGAGGTTAAGGAATAGGTCCAAGGTCATACGGCTACATAGGGTTCATGCTGTAACCTGCGTCTCTGTCTCACATATTGTAGAAATTTCCCCTTTACTCAGATCAAGAAATTTAGACGGAGAGGACCGACTGTTCTATAAGACACCTCTGCTTAGCAGGGGCTGAGTCGGAACGGACTTGGGCTCTGGAACTTCCTGCCATGATCACTTTCTAAAACTCCAAGGTCACTTCCTCCCCACTTTTGAGTTTCACACCTTGCAAACAAATAACTGTCAGGAAAGTGATGCCCAAGCTTGGTTCTTCATTTTCATTGATTCCTGTGTCGCCAACATGGGGGCTGCCCTGAACCAGCCAGAGTCAGGAGGACAGAGGAGGGGGCCTTCAGTTTACCCCCTCCTCAAACGTTATCCGCCGAGAGGGACTTGCACTGCCACCATCTGGCCTGGGTGGGTGTCCCAGACACGGCAAGTGCGCGGTGAGAGGGAAGGAAGCAGCACAGATCCTCCCTTTGCCATTCTCTTGAAATAAGCTTGGCGTGAGGAGGCTTTCCAGGCAGCAGGAGTGGGGCTGCAAACAATAGAGTGCGGTGCAGCTGCACCCGGTAGAACTTTGGGGGAAAACACATATTATTTACCAGACAATAATAGATACCAGAGAATAATAATGATTATTAGAGTGTTTGGGATGGCAAACGCTGTAGTTAAGGTTCCAGAATGGCTCTCATTATAATCCCGTTTTCCTAGTCCCTTATGAAAGCCTTGAGATTTTCTCTAAGTAGGCTGATGCTGTCCATGTTTGGCCTTTGTCCAAAGGCGATTTCAATGTAAGGAAACTTATTTGAGAAATAGTCCTCTTTGGGGGATTCATGATTACGTTAAAGAAACAATTTACACCCTTGAAAAAGCAGTCGCAGCGTTCTTGAGTGAGTAATTCAAAATGGTGGCGTTTCTCAGTCACTGGAAGAAACCATTAAACACCGTTTCTTTTCCTTTTCCTTTTTTAAAGAAGGATTCAGAGCTCCTCTCTGACTACAAGATTTGGTCACTCTTAGTCCCAAGCCCAGAGGTAGGGATGGTTTCCCTCCCTCCAAAGCAAGTTCCAGGCTGTGCTTCCTAAACAAAAGTAAATCCCGCCCAGAAGCAGCTACAGTATGTCTCAGGATCCACTTGGGTCCGTTTCCAAGGCCTCTTCCCAATCCTTTGTGACTTCTCATTTGTTGGTGGCTCCTGGTGTTTTTGTTTCTGTACCTCTTCTCACCATTATGTCTTAGAAAGAAAGAAGGAAAGAAAGGAAGAGAGGGAGGGAGGGAGGGAGGAAGGAAGGAAGGAAGGAAAAAAGAAAGAGAGAGAAAGAGGAAGGAAGGAGAGAAAGAGAGAAAGAAAGAAGAGGAAGAAAAGAAAGAAATTAAAGTGAGCTCTTTATCCTGAGAGAAATAGCCACATTTCCAAATCTGACCATGCCAAATGAAAAGGTTTCCATGACCTTGTAATTCCACTCCCATTGCATATTTGTGGTGTTTTGCATTTTCACTTTGGTTATTTAATATACATATTAAATGCACACAGATCTGGTGATTTAATGTGATTTGGGGAACTCAGGCATTTCCTGTCATGCACATTCAGATTTTCAAACCTTGTTTTTGGCTGATCATTATTATGGTTACCATTAACACCAGTATTTGGATAGCAGGGTTCAAAGCACAAGCTTGGACCTCGTCCTCCCAATGGGCATTTTGACCTCCTCGCGCTTGTGCTAAATTCCCGCCACAGACACTCTGAACACTCCAGTGCTCTTTGTGGCCTCCGTTTCTTCGTCTATAAAATGCGGGAAACTGTGTATATTATCTCTGGGGTCCCTTCCAGTTCTACATTCTATCACCTGAAATTATTTCTTCACTGGTCTAGGAATAATCTCAACAGCTGTAAAGATGTTTACAAGTCCTCTCCCACCACCTCACGTTAGCCAAATTTTCCCATTCACATATCTGACATCCCCATTTATTGGCAGGAAAAAAAAAAGTACCGTTTTGGGACATGGGGGACAAGAGCTGTTTGATTCTCATTCATTTGACAAATGTGTGTTGAGCTGAACACATTTGTCCCCGGGTGTAGGGATTTGAGCAAAACAGACACAGCCCCAGACCTCAGGGACTTCACAGTTTAGTTGGACGCCTTCTGAATGGCTGCTTCCTGGGGGTGATGGAGGGTCCTTAGGAGGTTTCAAGCCAAGGTACTGGTAGCAAATGAAATAAGCCAGTAAGGATAAGAGAGGCAGAGCCCAACAGTCCTATTCAGACCTTCTGCCCTGGGATCCCAGTCCTATGCTTGGTCTGGATGTGAAGCGATGTGAGCGGCTCACCTTTCTCAGGCAAGACCCACAGAGAGGGGCTCTTCTTCCAGCTCAGTCGCCCCTGTAGGAAACCTCTGAAGAGTGGTCTCTGTGCCCCAGGAATTTTTCCATGCTAAAAACTCCATCTCATGGCCTTCCTCCTTTGCAGCAGACACTAGGGCTGTTACACGGGGTACAGGCTTGAGGTCTGCAACACCAGGGTCCCCCGATGACCTTGCCTGGCTTTGGGATGCCCTTGGGCAACTCCAAAGACCTCCTGCCAGTTAAGCGTGCAGTAACGTGGAGAGTGAATGTTGCTGGGTTGCAAAGGATGCTGCTGCAGTCTTTGGGTGAGGGCGTGGTGCTCCATGCTCATTATGGTCTTCCAAAAAGCGACTCGAGTTTCATTTCCTCACACAAAGCTGGCAGGGCTGATCCTGCGCAGAACCGTGAATGAAAGTTGTGTGGAAATCAGGCTGCGCCGCCCCAGTTCTGGGGCCTTGTTGTAAGTCTGACCTGACAGCTGGAGAGTGTGCTGCTCTGACTCATGCCCGGGTTCTCCCCAGCCTGGGGGGTGGGGGGTAGTTTGGTCTAGTGGATTCTAACAAACCCCTTTTCCTCTTTTTCTAGGAACGCTCACTCACAGGGTACCTTGCATGGAGAGAGGGCGCAGAGCAAACCATGTCTCGCCATCCAGTGACACCAGCTGGTCAGCTCACCACCCCCTCTGGCTAAAACTCAAGCAAATAAAGCCGCTTCCTGTCATTAAGCATCTCAGAGGAAGCAGCCCTCCCTCGGTGGCCTCTAGCCCAGAGAAGCCAGCACGTCTTGGACCCACCAAGCGGGCCCAGCCTTCCTGCTGCCACCATCTCTGCTTCTCCCCAGAGGAACTTAGGGATTTTGCCCCTGGTTTAAAAGAAGAAACAAAAACAAAAACAAAAAAAAAACGACAAAACACCAACAAGCCACAAGGACCAATGTAGGTATTCTCCCTGCCTCATCTTCAAGGCTCAGAGGGTGAGGCTGGAAGATGATACAGATTTGAAAACAAAAATCGTTTTTTAATCTTTTTAAAAACTGCTGTGGTTTTGCTGCTACACGAAGAATTGTGATTTGCATTGTACGGTTTTGGACCTATACTGTTCACGTTTTGACGGCGGAGAGGGATCATACTGGAGTCCCAATGCTTCAGATTCATCTCTGTCCTGCCTAGGATGCACTTTTAAATGAAGAGTTAAAATATTTTATTGGCTAATATACTTTTCTTGTTATTTTTACAAAGGCCACCTTTATCCTTTTTAATGCCATATTTTCAGTGTTACACTTTTATGGCTTTTAATTTTCGATCTGACAGATGTAAGAAGCAGCATGAATAGTTTATACTGTGGTTTTTCAGAGACTGAATGCCAAGAGAACTCGGTAAATGTTTATTCTTCTCAGCTTTCTCCTTAAATTCCCTTAAATAGCGCCCCATTTGGGAACAGAGCAAGAGTGTTGAACTGAAGACCAAAATGCCCTCAAGGTGTAAAATAATCCGAGGGGGAATATTTGCTGGGCGTCACGAAAGACTTGGATGAAATTTCAACCCTGATGGCTTTCGGTGATCCAGGAAGTCAGTGAAGCAATCTCTCTATACGCAGAGCCCTTTCATGATAATTAGAATGGTATGGACAAACCAATGAAAACAGGAGGGAAAGTGAGAAAGCTCGCCCATGATTCTGTTTCACTGTTTGCTTTCTCCTGTCATGGTTAAGAGAAATGTGCAATTCGATCCTCAATCAGTGGGTGGAGGATAACAGGGTAGATTTTCTTGTGTGCACTTGTACAGTTGTAGCTGCGAGTCCAGAAGTCCTCTAGAGCATGTGTACTGGCACTGAGTTGGTGAGACAGTCGTGGAGTATCCCATTCTGATGAGTACAGAAAAAAAAAAAAAAAGAAAAAAGAAGAAAAAAAAACAAAAAAAAGAAGAAAACTAAAAAAAAAAAAAAAATCAAATCACCTTGTGATTCAGTGTATCTGTTTACTAACTCCAATAAAGCAATTGTTCCCTCTGGAGGGGTCCAGGTGCCCCCGCCCACAGGCCGCTGAGCCAGCAGCAGCGGGGCGGTGGGGTGTGGTGGGCAGGCGAGGCCAAGACAGAGTCACGCTGGCCTTGAAGCACCACGGGGCCGTGGATGCGGTGTACATACTGTATTTCTATATCCTCCTTTGTACAGAGTCACTTAACAAGTCAAGCTACTGTTTTACAGGTGCTCCTTATTTATTAGAGCTGTGAGAGCTTGGGGACACACCTGGCGAGCGAGCTCGCTTTTTAAAAATGAAATTGGGGAGCAAGGGAAGGGGGCGGGAGGGAGGGGAAGCTCGCAAGTCTGGGGAGAGATTTATAAAAGTGAACAAAAGGAAAACTTCCAGCAGCCGATTAAACCAACCAACCGACCCTAACACCAAACTTGTCCACGCAGGATGCAGAAGCCCCACCTCTGGGTGCCCCTTTCCCTGCGGGGCCCCCAGCATTTTCCTCTCTCCCTGACCAGTGTCCGATTCATCAAACAAAAATAAATCTCTAAGAAAGAAAAATGCACTTACATGTGCTTATTTTGCTTTTCTCATTATTATGGCTATTGTTGTTATTTTCCTTGTTACAGAAGGTGTTCATTTCTTTCCCCCAGGGAAATTTTTTTTTAAATAAAGCTAGTAAGTTTTAAAAGATGTTGAAATATCAGGGTGATGCTGGCCCTTCCCAACCTGCATCTCTGCAAACAAGAGCCCACCTGGCCTGTTCAAGGGTCTGCTTCCCCACCGTGTCCATTGTTGACAACACACAGTGCGTGTGGAGTGGGCTTTTTGGCCTGTAGACTGGGGTGTCCCTTCCCAAGTGCTCTCCAAGTCCTGATGTTTTTCAGTTCCAAGGGTTCTGGTCGAAGGCTCAGGAAGCACCATGCAGCAGAAGCACCTCCCCAGTGGACTCTGGTCCCGTTAGTACATCATTTCACTGCAGGTCGGGAGTGCTCCTGTGAACGAGAGGGGTCGATCTGGTTTTGCTTTGGTACCTGAATTAACATCAGAAAGTTTCTAAGATGGAAAGTACATTGATACCTAGTTCTAATCAATGAAGATCTAGCCTAATCTTCTTGTTCTACATGTGAAAAAAACTGAAGCCTAGAAAGGTGAATTGACCTGTCCAGAGTCCACACTGAGTTGGTTTAGCTTGTCAGAAAACAAATGTTCATTAAAATGTTAGGCACTGGGACTTCCCTGGTGGCACAGTGGTTAAGAATCTGCCTGCCAATTTAGAGGACACAGGTTCGAGCCCCGGTCTGGGACCATCCCACATGCAGCAGAGCAACTAAGCCCGTGTGCCACAACTACTGAGCCCGCGTGCCACAACTACTGAAGCCCGCGTGCCTAGAGCCCGTGCTCTGAAACAAGAGAAGCCACCGCAACGAGAAGCCTGCGCACCGCAAGGAAGACCCAACGCAGCCAGAAGAAACCTAAATAAATATATTTATATATATTAAAAAAACTTAGGCACCATCAGCAATCTTCTCTATACAACCATTCCAGGAGTGGATTCTGGTGACCCGGTTTCTTTCTCTCGTGGAGCCTGAGTGATCTCGGAGGCTCCTGGTGTGGGGTTATGGTTATGACTCCATGGGAACTCCTCAGCCCCAGCCGAGGCCACGCGGGGGCGGGCACCCAGCTGGGGTTGTCTGGTGCAAAGTCTCTGATAGCGTTATTCAGCTGGACTTGGCCATAGACGCAATCGCCCAGGGTATTGATTTTGCTTTTGTCTGTAGTCCAAGATTGTCCGGCAAACATGTTGACCCTTCAGGAAACAAAAGGTCCCTTTGTTCCAACAAGAAAAGATTCCGTGGCATCTCATCAGACAGCACACCTTTTCCTCTTTCTCTTCCTTCTCTTAATCTCAGTGTTCCCTGAAATACAGAATCCTCTTGGGCTATCAAAACTGTACAGAGAGAAATAGAAATAATAATGTCAATAATTACGAGCACGTGCTGAGTACGTGTACATTAGCCTCACTTACTCACGGAAGGTCCTGATATTTCCCCTTTATTGCATGTGAAGAACGGAAAGCCCAGTGAGTTTAGTAATAGCCCGAGATCACGCAGCCAGTGAGTTGCAGAATAGGATTCAAACCCAGGGGGGTTGGTGCCAGAGCCCAGGCTGCACGTCCAATCTGCAGAAAAACTGTTGACATTTTCATGAATTGTCATTTTGTGGCAGTAATTCAGTTCTGTAAGTTTCTGGCAGTGATTCAGCTTTGTTCTAAAGTGGCCCTCATTTTAAACTAAGCCAGAGAGTTGAGTGTTCATGGTTACTGCCCTCCACGTCTTACTGGGTGTGTGGATGTGCTGAGGCCACTCTGCTTTCTGAGAAATTAGGCAATGAATTCCCTGTTGGTTATCAAAGCCCCACTGAACACAAGGCCCCATGTGTGATGCTGAGGGGAGACCGGAAACGAACACAGCTCACAGCCCCCGCCCCGGTGGCTTACATGTAACGGGAAGATGGGGCTGTGGAAAAGAAGGACCACTTCTTGGTCTCAGCAGGATCTCTCTGTAGGTTTCCAGAGTTTATATGAATGCACATGTGGAGCCTGGATTCACAGCTTTGCAAAGCCACCCTCTTTTTGCAGGTGTTCCCTTGACACTGGAAGGGCAACTTGAGCTGCAAGCAGGCCTCTAGGTGCCAGCTGGTTCTGCCCACAAGGCACAGCCAAATGTCAGGGCTGGGGCCCGGGGGCGAAGGCACTCGAGACTCACACCTACGCCCTCCCCTCCTTGTCTCCCACAGCTCTTGGTTAAATGGACCGAGACCACTTCTCACAGGGTCTTTCCCACATCATCCGGGCCCCTCGAAGGTGGGCACCGTGGTCTTCCTAATTTTGCATCTTTGAAGAGCTGTTCTCCACTCTTGGAACAGAAAATGCTGTCTGAGTTGAGGTACTTTTCTCCTACCAGCCTGATGGGAGAAGAGGACAGGGAACCCCAGAAGCCTGAGCTGTCGTGTGGCAGACACAGGAAGGCTGTGTTCGGAGTTTCATTTTGTTTCTGGTGCTCAAGGGAGGAGGTACCAGCAGCAGCCCCCGGTTCAGCACATCTTCAGACTGCTTTTGAAAACAAGGAGTGACACAAGGGGAGAAGACACAGCACTGCCCTGGGGCTTCTGTGCTGTGCGGTGACTCCAGGCCACAGAGGGTTACACCTTTTACCCTGAGGAGCCTTGGAGATTAGATCATTCCTTGACCCCCAGACACACATAGAGATGGAAAGTTAGTCTTCAGCACCCAGAAAGGACCTCTTATTCTATCTTCTCAACCGTGGATGGAATGAACAGTTGCCACCAGTGTATGGAGCTCTTCGCATGAGAGGAGGGGCCTCAGCGGGTTCACAATGAATTAGCTGCTTCCTCTGTGCACGGCCCCAGCTTTACACACATCTGCTTACTTAATTCTCACAGCAGCCCTGTGAGGGAGGTGCTGGTATTACCACATCCCCACTTCACGGTCAGAAAAAACTGAGGCATGACGATGAAGGGGGCTTCTGTCCACAAATAGAATCAGAACCCAGCAGTGGGCTCCAGGGGCCACCCTCCCCGTTGGTCATGCTAAGCATGACCTCACCAGGGCCCAGGACGCCTGGCGGTTCAGGGAGAGTTCGGGTCATTTACTTGGTGCCTAAACCATGAGTTGGAGACAACTTTGACCTTTATATTGTGTTTGGAGAGGAAAAAATAATCTACTTCTCTTGACGCCTGGTTTTGCACATCACCGGAAAAGGAACAGTCAATGATTCCGTAGGGAAAGTTTGAGGGAGATGGGAAGGGAGCCTGTGTCAACAGCTCAGAGGAGCGGAGAGAGAGGCAGGCTGGTCCTGTGTTAGATTCCTGGGGCAGGAAGAAAGGGGGCATGTGGGCCAGGGGCTGTTTTCCATTTCCCCTTATTCTGATTTGGGGAGCTGTAAGCTGGGCTTTCTCCTGTGGCACTTGTTTGGATGGGTGAAGGGGTGTCAAAGAAGAGCAGCAGGGGGGCTGCCAGGGCCACACAGGACTCCGTCCCTCTGCCCAGAGGGCAGGGGGCTACAGCCAAGCCTCACAGTCATTCTGGGGCTGGGCCACTGGATCCAGGGTCAACTAGCTGACTGAATGAATGGACAGAAATGCTGAAAGTCCCCACATGCCAGACACCACACCGGGCAGTCACACAGACAATCTCAGGCAATTCTTATTAAACCACATGCTATACAGGCCGTGCGATCCTCATTTCTGGATGAGGAAGGTACAGTCCGGGAAGATTGAGCTATCTGCTCAGGTCATTCAGCTAATAAGTCAGAGAGCCAAGATTTGGACCCTCAGTCCCCATATGCAATGCTCTTTGATGGTACCGCAGCAGCAGAAATACCAGTGTCAACTCAGGTCACAACTCAGTATGAATTTGAATCAGCCAATGGGACACGTGCCTGATGATGTCATTCCAGCCTGCTTCCAGATCTCTGGGAACAAATCACGTTCTCTTTCCTCACCCATTCCTCACCTGCAGGGCTGGGCCAAACCAGCAGACGTGAACCCCTCCAAGAGGGAATGCTAATCTTAACGACATTTATCCAATGCGTACTAAATGCCATTTTGGTTGCATTATTTTATTTATGCCTCACAACAACGCTGTGGGGTGATTACTATGATTATTCCCATTTTATAGATGAGGAAGCCGAGCACACAGGGGCTAAGTAAGGGCAGAGTGTGCTCCCGCATCTGGGCATTCGGATACCTAGCCCTTCCCTCACCAGCACGCTCACGTTTCCACTTCCCTCTTGCGGGTGCATGGATGCCTGAACGCATGAATGGAAGAGCGTTTGATCGAGTACCTCGAGGGACGCCAGATCTGACCCTTGCACATGTGTCATCTCATCTTCGAGTGTGACTGGAGCATGAGCCCTGGAAGTGATGTGTGGATGAGCACAGGAATGGTTCCCATCTCCTGAGTTATAGAAAAAGGCAGTTGCCCTTATCTTCCTCACCTAACCTCCCATCAATTCCTGTCCTGAATGAGAACTCTTCTTTGCAAACACTGCCGGCCTCATAACGTAACAAAGAAGAATGCTCCAGGCGATTCGCTCCAAAGCTCTTTAGGGTGCTTATTTCCACTGCCGAGCCTTCCTCTAACAGCCTGGGAGCAAGCACCAGGACTAATTCATCTTTGCATTCCCTTCGGGCACCTGGCGCGCAGTGCGCTCAGTGTCGAAGGACTGAGTTGCTAGGCAGGATCACTTGAGTCCCTCGAATCTGCTCCACACCCTCTGTGTCTTCGAACCCCCCTTCCCCATTTCCTGCTCTGGGTTCCCCTCCAGAGCCTCTGAGCAGCAGTGAGGGGCCACCACCTGCCCAGCTGTGTGGATAAGACCGGCTCGGGGAGCCTCAGCTGGTCAGGGAGAATAAGGAAAACCCCTCGTCATTTCCCCTCTCCTGCTTCTCATGCAAACACCTCACATTCCATTTAAATGCTCCATCTAAGATAATTTCTGATATTGGAAATATATATATATATATTTATTTATTTATTTTATTTATTTTTTTTTTTTGCGGTACGCGGGCCTCTCACCGCTGTGGCCTCTCCCGTTGCAGAGCACAGGCTCCGGACGCGCAGGCCCAGCGGCCATGGCTCACGGGCCCAGCCGCTCCGCGGCATGTGGGATCTTCCCAGACCGGGGCACGAACCCGCGTCCCCTGCATCGGCAGGCGGACTCTCAACCACTGCGCCAGCAGGGAAGCCCTGGTATTGGAAATATTTGAAAAAAAATGTGTTTAGGAAAGGCTGGTGGTGGAGGGAGTGAGCTCTGGAAGGCGTGCCTTCTGACCTTGATCAAGAAAGGGAAGGTCAAGGCAGAAGCATATTCAGCCACAAGGTTTAGACGATGCGGTATTCTCTTCCCCTTCTTTCTAGGTTTACTTAAACTAAAGGGAAAGATAACAACATAAAAACAATGAAAACAGTTATAGACAGAGAAAGAAGAGGTTCATAAAACAACAGCACCCAGGAGGGGCATTTTGGACTGCGTGCTCTCAGCACCCAACCCCCAGCCCACACCGAGACCTGCCTTCCGGTCTCGTCCATTTGCCTCAGGTATCCCCTTCACATGCGGTAGCTGGATTAGGGCTCAGGACCAAAGGCCAGGAATGCAATAAGATACTTTTATACATATTGATCCTTTAAAAAAGAGTTTGTTTTCATGAAACTTTAATTCACTTTTTTTTTTTTAGCTTTTTAGCCTAACTGCTACACATTTTATCCCTGTTCTTTGTGAAATGCTAATCCAGCCCGAGGTTTTCATTTTCCGGGTGTAACTTTTCAGAAATTGTATATCTGCATAGCAACCCAGCAAGAGCTGCCTATGTCACGGTATCACATGTCAGAAAGATGAAAAGGACTCCAAATCTCAGCTCTCCACAAACTTGGCCCTCCAATCCTGGGGCAGAGAGCTTCTTGGCCTTAATATAAATGGCAGGAGAGCCATTTCAGGGCCAGAGAGGTGCAAACTTTTATCTTGTTGATGACAGAAAACGACACATGACCTCAGCTCAGCTCAGTGGGGACGAGCAAACCAGAAACAAAGGCCGTATTTTTCTCTGCTCTCGTCCCTGCTGTCAGCTTCCAAGTGCAACCTGAGCCTGGATTCCGAACCCAGTGTCCAGATTAGAGATTGTTGACTCAGATTTAGTGGTGAAACGTGAGCCCGACTCTGTTGATGGCAGGCCTTGAAGGAGCAAGTTTACTGAAGCCAAGAGAGATTGTATGTCAGACGAGAGCCTGGCTTCTCTTTATCACAAACTTCCTGATCTGCCTCTGTTTTAATAGTTTCCACCAGCACCACCAAAAGAGAGACAGCAAGAGAGAGAGGGAGAGAGAGAGAGAAACAAAGATGGAGAGAGACAGAGACAGAGGGAGGGAGAGACAGAGGAAGCCTTGCCCTCAGTTCCATCTCCTCAGTGTCATAAATCAGGAAATTAACAAGTGTGTAACTGGCCTTTGCCACAGTCCAGGACAATGACCTTTTTGTGTTTCTTACCGGTGGCCAGCACTTAACATAATCAACGGAGAGCTCCACTCAGAAAGGATGTAAAGTGGGGGCCTGATCTTGCCATTTAAAGGATATTTCCCAATATGCAGGCACATGGCTTTTATGAGGCTCAAACATGGCTTAGAAACTCGCCTCTTCGGTCTGAAGGCAGGTCATTAAGAGAAATCATTACATCGCTTTCCCTGTCTCTGTCTCTCCATTTTTTACTTTGGCACCTTCCCGGCTTTTCCTTGGCTTCTGATTTCATCCCTCTTTTAGATTCTCTGTGCCGTCAGTAATTTATGTGCAAGATATTTTCCCAACCTCCAAATGTTTTTCCATTTGGCAAACCGTGTCCCGAAGCTTCCACACAATGTAACTGTAGAGTCCATTTACACTAGAAAACATAAGCTTGGTTAATGGAAAAGCCTAACAAGCCCATGTCGGTGACCCCGGGTGCAGGGCCGAGTCACAGACGATCTTCCAGGCCACCCCTAGGGACGCAGTGGGGCTGAGTGTCAAGGAGGAGTGTCTTTCCCTGGTTCCACAGATGCTTGGCTTCCACCCTTCTTGTCTCCGAAAAGGAAAGAATTCCTTCCAAGCCCCTTTCTCGTATAGTTTTTGGAAGTTTTTGGAAGCTTCAGGGCACCATATGGAGAATCATTTCATGATTCTCCTGATGGCTTTTACGTGAGCAGCTATAAATTGAACGGTTTCCTTCAGGTCTGATATCCCTATGGTACCTGCTAAGGACTGTCGGGAATGATCACTGAAGGTGTTAGTCCTGTGCTGTTCTTGATAGGAGAGAAAACTCAGGCCTCCTCCTGGCAGGGCACAAAGTTAAGGACACCCGGGAGGGGTTGGGGGGTGGGATGGGGAAGGCTGCACAAGCCTTTCCAATTGGTCACAAGGGTGCTTTGCCCCCAGTGACCTTTTCATTCCAAAGTCATGGATTTAGGACGGAGGCGGAAGCTGAGTCCCTGTCCCTGCCCCAGTGCGGGGCTCTCAATAAGCCAGGCCCAGCTAGGCCCCTCCGCGATACACGCTTGAGGCTGATGGACTGGATTTGCATCCAGTCCCTCACAGGGCACATCTAGGCAGCATTTTGGCTTCTGCAAGATGAATTTTATTCACTGAGTAACTGACACTTTTTCTTCCTAAACAGTTGCAATGATACAAACTCCCTGCACTTTACCTTTTAGAAGTGGCTCGTGACGTGCTCCCTCTCTTGACCCAATATTCTGTTGATTTAATAAACCAGTCAAAGGCAAAGAGTCATTCTAATAAGGATGAGACTGTAGGTGAGTCTTTTTAGGGTGTTTATTTTGCTTGGGTAGCATTTCCTTAACTCACTGAGTTTCTCTGGCCCTCTGAATCAGTGCCGGGGGGCAGAGGGTGGCTGATATCTTCTACGGAACCACCGATGAATGAGGCACCCAGCCCTTAAACTGTTTCCCAAGAACGTCTGTTAAAAAAAAAAAAAAAAAAGACATAAAGAACATAGTACTGAAGATTGGTTAGCTCTAGGAGCTCATTCCCTCGGATACATTTTTAGGCTTTTGTTTATCTTTCTTGATTGATAAAGTAATTATCAAAATGCGTTAGAAAATGATAGCCAACTGGTGAGAAAAGGAACAGTTGGAGGAAGCAAAGCAGTGGAGGAAAAGCAGGCACAGACTCTACCCCAGGCTTTCCAGTGAAACTCCATGAAAATTCATCTTCTCGTTTGCCTTTCCCTTCCTCCGGGGCTGATCAGGGCCCTGGCTCGATAAAGCCTCTCTCCATCTCACGGTAGCTAATGAACTCCTCTGGAAAGGCTGCTCTCATCCTCCCTCCCCGAGTCCCTTCTCCCTTCCTCACCTTTTCTCCGTCCCTCTCCACTCTGAAGTCTGCCACGGGCCAACCAGAACCCCAGCAGATGTTTGTGTTTTATGATCCAAATGGGAGCCCAAAGGAACCAACCAAATACCAGCCCCAGTGAGAGATGGAACCAGGCCATCTGACATCAGAAACACAGAACGCCCAGCTGTCCAGCTGGGCCTGGGCTTCCAGGCAGCAGAAGGAGGGCTAGATAACTAGCTGGCACAGCCGATGTGCTGGCCCATTGCTCTGCCTTCTGAAGAGCACACAGAGTCCTTCCATGGAGGCTCAGGGAGGTTGGGCAAGACCCTCCATGAGTCCCCCTCCCAGGATGGCAGTCTTGGCACACAGTGGTCTCACCTCATGCCAGGGCACCACGTGGTGCCCTGACTGTACATCCTGGCCCAGGAAAGAGCTGGAGGTGAAGGACCACTACCGTGGGTAGCTGGGAAGTGCCGTGTGGCTCAATAGGCAGCCCTAAACCCCACACCAGTGCAGGAGCAAATAAGGAGAGTGGACAGAGTGTGGGTGGACAGATGGAAGCCCTGAGCTTCTGTCTCAGCTCCACCGTCTACACTGCTGTTGGCTGTGTTGGTTTTCATTGTCTCTGAGGCTTGGTTTCTCCATCCATGATATGGAGGTTGTAATACCGACTCGTGGAGTTACTTCCAGGATGAAGTGATCCTATGTGTGCCAGCTCTGGGCCTGTCCCTTCACTGTCCCTGCTCTGCCTTGGATGGGAGGGGACCGGACCCTGGCTGAGTTCAGCCAATGGGAACATGGGGGAAGTTATTCCCTTCCCCGTCTCTCTGACTCAGGCAGCTTCTCCGGCAGCAGCTTCCTCTCTGTCAAGCCTCCAGTCCCCTCTGGAAAGTCCTTAGTGTTGCAGTTCCCGTAATGACCTCCTCCATTTGTCCCTCAGCCTCAGGGTGGCCTTGCCATCCCCTGCCCAGCTGCTCAGCTCACCATCACCGCCACCGGTGCAGCCAATCCCCTTCGTTGAATTCCCTTGCATGTGAATGCAAGTGCTGAGGTGCTTTCTGTTTTCCTGGTTGGACCTTAGGCAACAGAGCATGTGAACATGTAAACGCGCTGTACACCTGGATGGAAACAGAAGCTCTCATTGCACTAAGTGCGAGGGGAGAGAGCGGCTGACCTGGTTCTTCTCACCCGAAGCATCAGATCCCGGACTTTAACCATGAGGTCAGGATCCTCCTGGGCCAACTGTCAACCGGAAACAATTTCCAGAGGGGTTCTTCAACTGGGGATTTTATAAAGACAAAAAAATTGGATAAGACCTATATATTTTTTAAATCATACATTAGTTTAAATATATACACTATAATAAAAATATCCAGTGGACTTGTGGTCTGCCTTCCATTTACTCTCTACTCGGGAACCTATAGGCGGTGTGGTCTGGTGTGTCTAGACTCTTCTATGTTCAGCTGACCTTCTCCTGAGTCTCTTGCTATTCCTGTTTCACACCTGGGAGCATTTGCTCATTTCCCAGCCTCGTCTCCTGCTTCAGTGAGTGAGCGTTAAGGGTCATCTCATCCCTGTACTACTAAGGGGGGGTGTGTGTCCATCGACCCCCTGCTCTGTCTCTCCCGGGTTTGCTCTGCCTTCAGTGCTGTTTGTCTCCGCCTGCCCTCTGTCTTCTGGTTCTGCTGTGCCACAGGGATGCGGAAGGTTGTATTCCACCCCTTTTGGCAGGAAGAGTAACTTCCTCATTGAGGTCAGAATTGAAAATGGATTTCCCCATTGGGCAGAGAGAAGGAGGCCCGACTTCCTGTGTAGTGTTATTAATCGGTGGCCCTCCCCTGCTGGTGGCTGCCCGGCTCAGGATGGTCCCTGCTTAACCATTTCCTGCCCAGCATCGTGAAGGCTACAAAGGCACAGTAGGAGCTCTGAAGTGCTCTCTATTTGATTATTATATTTTGGGGGCCATCACCCTTTGGGTCCTGAGCTACCTGCGCTCTGGGGGGAGAGGGACAATTAGGACAGCAGTGCCTTTGCCCGAGGAGCATGTTTAATACATTTTTCTCACTCCCATCTCCTCAGGCAGATTTATGTTATTTCATCTCAAAGTGACAGGCGTAGAAAGACATTCTTTATGGGTAAGGCTTCTCTCCTCCCCTTTGGCTGGATTTCATGTCATTCCTATTGAAAGTATAGTAACCAAACAACACGAGGACATTTTAAACACACCTGTAACGTCACAGATGACATTGTACACTCGAGCGCAGAGCTGGGAATCCTTAGGTCTATACTACCAACATCTCCCGGGTTGCAGCCCTGCAATTTCAGACTCATCCCTTTCTCACACAGTCATAAATCGTAACAGTTGAGAGCTGGACTGGACTTCACCGTTCATACCATTCGATGCACCTATCTTTGCACCTGAGGGAACTGAGATGGGGACGTAGGCTGAGTGACTTGGCCCACGGCAGGTGGCTAGTGAGGGGCAGTGTCAAGGTGAGTACCTGGGCCTTCAGGGACCTCATTCGAGTGCTCTTTCTGGTGACCACCACGGCGATTAAAACCAACCAAAGCTTGTGTTGCCTTGATGCATAGGAGCTGTATTCCACAGATGTGACGCCCAGAGAAGATTAATGGTGCCCTGGTAAATGTTCAGCCGTGGACTCTATGGAAAATATAACGTGTGCATATACATACGTACACAAGTGTGTTATAAATATGGCTAACATAAAGGATGTGTAGCACACAGTTTACACATAATAATAAAATATACAATGCTCTGTTATCAATTCCCTGCAGCCAGTTGATCCTCACAGGACGTTTTTGTTGATTTTGGCTGAATTCTTGTACCTGTGCCTGGTTGCAGTTGCTGAAGGAGCATTCAGTGATATTTTCTTGTGTGTTAACAAATAAGACAAAACCAAAGCCACAAAGACAGGTTGGAACTTTGCTTGTTTATCAGTGACAGCAATGACTTTTTTCGTAAATCAGATAGTAGCCTTCAAATATGGAGAGAATATTCCCTCCAATTTTTGTGCGATTTGCAATGTAACAGCCATATATAGGACACGCTTTTGAGTTTAGTCCTCACTATTAATATTTTCCATTACCTTCTTAAGTTTAGACAATCAGCAAAACAATAAATCAAGCCCTGGTGTCTAGCATATGCTGATGTCCGTGGCATAAATATTTTCACCATGATCAGTTTCAAGCTAACAGTGTGATGTCATTGAACTCAGAGTTGGCAAGACATGTGCAGTGGTTCCTCATTTTACAGTATTTCCACTATTCAGATGCAACAGGTATAAATAACCCCAAGAGCACAGATAATAGTATAAGGTGGTAAAATAATTGGGGAGTGATAAGTTTTGAGCATCAATTACTCTTGTTTTTAACATAACTTACTTAACTGTAATGTGTATAATTTAATTTTTAATAATGTCTGTATTTAACAACTGGCTCATAAAATTCCTGAAAATTGAGAATCAGCTCTCGTGAGCCCATAGGGGCAGCCTCTAGCACAGCACTCGCAGAGCATGGATGGGAAGGTGCTTCGCTCCTCCCCAGGGTATGCCCAAGGCCACCAGGCTGGGGACACCAGGATGCTGGCCACCTGGGTACGAGGGCCTGGACAGAACCCATGCTGAGCTGCAGAGGGCAGATTTAAGAACATGGATCGGACCCCATGTAGCAGGTGAATAAAGGTGGGGTTGGGGCTTCTCTGGTGCCGCAGTGGTTGAGAGCCCGCCTGCCGAAGCAGGGGACACGGGTTTGTGCCCCGGTCCGGGAGGATCCCACATGCCGCGGAGCGGCTGGGCCCGTGAGCCATGGCTGCTGAGCCTGCGCGTCCGGAGCCTGTGCTCTGCAACGGGAGAGGCCACAGCAGTGAGAGGCCCGCGTACTGCAAAAAAAAAAAAAAAAAAAAAAGGTGGGGTTGATTTTTTTATACATCCTTCCAAAAGCTACAGAAAATAAAGTTTTAAATATTAGATAGTCAAGGAAATTGACAGGAAAAGGGGCACAGGAAAAAGAGAAACAAGGAGGAAAAGGATTATTGTTTTTAAAATATCCTTTATTAAGACAGTAATGTGCTGACACAGAGCCCTAGGCCTGCTTTTGTGGACGGTCCCACGGGCCTCCCACGTGTGTGCCGTGATGGACACGGGCATTCCCTCAGTGAGGACCTGACCTCCTACTGCTTTGGAAGGAGAGGATGAGATTACCAGAGCTTTGGATCCATTTTTGGATCAAACGAAAACATCAGGCTAATCCTTAGCATGTTCCTCTCCTCTTACAGATGCTGGCCTCACCCTAGGAGTGGGCGTCGGATCTCTAACAGTTCCCGTCCTAGGACGGGGCGGAAAGTCCCATGCTGCTGTCGAGGTTTGAGGCACCCCTCCTGACCTCTGTCAGCAGCACCCTCTCTGCACCGGTGACCCCATCTTTCCAGACAACTCCAGCGTCACCTCCCCCATGAAGCCCTCAGTGATGATGACCCAGGCAGTCACCCACTCTCCTCTTTCCTCATGGCATCTGTTGTCATTTGCTGTATCTTTTGTTCACTCATCTCTGTTCCCAACAGGACTGTGGGCTCTTTGAGGTAAAGGAACTTCTCTTGCCAGTACCTGGTGCATGTAGGTCTCAGTAAATCTTAGACCCCACGTCACCTTGTTTAGTGATTCTCAAACACTCGTGCATAAGAATTACCTGAAGAATGGATTAAAATGCAGATCCCCAGACCCCAGAGTAGTGACTGGGTCTTTAATAAAACCAAGTGATTCTCAGGCACATATGTTCACAAAGCATATTTTGAGAAATACAGTTTTATTCAATCTTTTCATTTTATTGGTGGGGAAACAGAGGGCAAGAGATCAAATGATCTGCTTCAGGACCCTCAGCTACCAAAGTGTAATGGGGCGTCACGGTGCTTTGACATAGAACTGCCTTAAATCCTTAGTAAGCAAATCACAGCCACACGGATGGTGACTGTTAGGGATATTAAACAAACAAACAAACAAAGAAACCCTTGAACTGAAATCACTGCAACCACACCTTAAAACAGCAATAGACTCCCCAGATTTAGATGCCGCCACTAGAAGGGTGTGCAAACAGCTGTCATAAGGGCACCCCTTTCCTACTGTTTATCAGTGTCTCCCGAGAATCTGAGGTGTTTTCTTGCTGACATGGGAACAAGTGCCCCGATGATTTCTGCCTCTAAACTTGCCTCAGTAGCTATCACCAGAAGCCGTCCGCCACAAGCTCTATTTCCAGCAGAGCGTCCTCTGCCCACCTTCTGATGTTCACAGTTTGCGGCAGCAGACACAGGGCCCCAAGCAGACCCGGTGTTCAGGTGTCCGGTTCAGGCCTATTTTTATAAGCAAATCCTTGTTTCATCTGTCAGTTGTTTGGCGAGTGCCACGCGTGCTGGTTACTGCCTTGGGCAGCAGGTGCCACCTAGAGGGCCCTGTGACCACCACCGTGGTTTGGCAGGAGCTGGGCAGCCCCTGGCCCGAGGAAGCCCTGCAGCTACCCACCGAGGGTTATACCAGCTCCTAAGCAGCCCTGGCACTAAGGCTTCAGAGGATGGGGGTTGCCAGGGGAGCAGGAGAAGGACAGAAGAAGGTCGGGCTGGTCCTAGCTTTCAGCTTCCTTCCTTGATGTGATTCCGAGGGGAAATGGGCGGGCGCTCTTTTTCTCGGCCACAAGGTGGCAGCAGTGGGCTGGCCAGGTGCTGGTTCTGCGCACGGCTCTAGGAGGACCGCCCAGCACGCAGAGAAGGTGTGGCTGGCTGCCCTTTAAAATTCCTTTTTTGTCTCTTTCTGACTTACTTCACTCTGTATGACAGACTCTAGGTCTATCCACCTTACTACAAATATCTCAATTTCGTTTCTTTTTATGGCTAATATTCCATTGTATATATGTGCCACATCCTCTTTATCCATTCACCCGATGATGGACACTTAGGTTGCTTCCATGTCCTGGCTATTGTAAATAGAGCTTCAATGAACATTTTGGTACATGACTCTTTTTGAATTATGGTTTTTCTCAGGGTATATGCACAGGAGTGGGATTGCTGGGTCGTATGGTAGTTCTATTTTTAGTTTTTTTATTTTTATTTTTATTTTTTTTGCGGTACGCGGGCCTCTCTCTGTTGTGGCCTCTCCCATTGCAGAGCACAGGCTCCGGACGCGCAGGCTCAGCGGCCGTGGCTCACGGGCCCAGCCGCTCCGCGGCATGTGGGATCTTCCCGGACCAGGGCACAAACCCGTGTGCCCTGCATTGGCGGGCGGACTCTCAACCACTGCGCCACCAGGGAAGCCCTCATTGTAGTTTTGATTTGCATTTCTCTAATGATTAATGATGTTGAGCATTCTCTCATGTGTTTGTTGGCAATCTGTATATCCGTATGCTAACACATATATATGGAATCTAAGAAAGAAAAAAAAATAGGTCATGAAGAACCTAGGGATAAGACGGGAATAAAGACACAGACCTACTAGAGAATGGACTTGAGGATATGGGGAGGGGGAAGGGTAAGCTGTGACAAAGTGAGAGAGTGACATGGACATATATACACTACCAAACGTAAAATAGCTAGTGGGAAGCAGCCCCATAGCACAGGGAGATCAGCTCAGTGCTTTGTGACCACCTAGAGGGGTGGGATAGGGACGGTGGGAGGGAGGGAGATGCAAGAGGGAAGAGATATGGGAAAATATGTATATGTATAACTGATTCACTTTGTTATAAACAGACCATTGTAACAGACCATTGTAAAGCAATTATACCCAATAAAGATGTTAAAAAAATAATAAAATAAAATTCCTTGTTTGTAAATAAGATCGTCTATATAGATTTTTCAGATTCCACATATATGCATTAATATACGATGTTTTTCTCTTTCTGACTTACTTCACTCTGTATGACAGTCTCTAGGTCCATCCATGTCTCTACAAATGACCCAGTTTTGTTCCTTTTTATGGCTGAGTAATATGCAGAAATAGAGATACAGACATAGAGAACACACGTATGGATACCAAGGGGGAAGGGGGGGTGGGATGAATTGGGAGATTGGGACTGACATGTGTACACTATTGATACTGTGTATAAAACAGATAACTAATGAGAACCTGCTATATAGCACAGGGAACTCAGGGCTCTGAGGTGACCTAAATGGGAAGGAAATCCAAAAAAGAGGGGATTATATGTATACGTATAGCTGATTCACTTTGCTGTACTGCAGAAACTAACACAATATTGTAAAGCAAATATACTCCAATAAAAATAAAATAAAATAAAATTCCTTGCTTGGAGAAACTGCCATTCTTATTAGTAGGGGCACGGTGATTAAGTTACCAAAGCCCCTCCCTCGGTCTTGCCTGTGGACTAACCACAGGCCTCTCTCTGCCTTCAGATGAGTAAAACGGCCACCGTGGGGCGTCTTGACCAAACCACAGCTTGAAGAGGTTGAGGCAGGTGGGGACTGTGGGGAGAAAGCCCAGAAAGCACCGATGCTCAGGGTGTGGAGACAGAGGAGTAAGGACAATTTTTAATTTATTTTTAATCTGGGCCTGAGTTCTGGCTTGTTTGCTTCCTAGCTGTGAATTTGAAGTCTGGCTTTGCTTCCCCTTCTGTGAAACGCCACATTCCTCATTTTTCAAATGGCAGTAGTCACAGGGATGTTCTGTGGATCAAAGGAGACAAAATGGTTTGCAAACTATGAGGTCCCCATGTACACAGGTGTGCAGTTGTAGGGGTTCATCTTTTGACCTGAGCCGTGTCACAGAGCTTCACAGACTGGAGGAACAGACACTGGCAGGGGAAGGGGCCAGCTCCTCTCCTAGAGGGTCACTGGAGTCTCCTGCATGAGCTGCAGGCCGTAAACTCCTGATCTGGCCTGATAGAGTCATCTTCCAACGAGAGTCTTCCTGGATGCCTTTCCATGGCATGTTTCCAAGCAGAAAGCTGGCAGTGGCTGCTCCCTCTTCCTCCACTGAGCCTGCTTTTCCATATTGGAAGAAGATGAAATGCACATTGCAGAATGTAAGTTTTTCCTGAAGGACACTATCCCCAATGGTGGAGTGATGGAGAAAAAGATGAAGTCAGGGGATAACTGAGTAACATACTGATTTATAAACTCGTGGAATGACATGAAGGCATTTTTTCCACGGGTGGGGTTATTTATTATGTCCTAGCTGGCCAGATCCAAGGGTTGAAGAGGCTTTGGTTCCTGAGCAATAGAAATAGCAGGAACCAATTTTCTCCATTGCTCCTCTTTCAAAAACGCAGAACTCGGCCGATGCTGAAATACAAGTCATAGGTTTGACTCGAGACTCCCCTGCTCATCACCTTATTGGGGTGAACGGGGACTGAGACCCAGACCCCATCACCCTGCGATGGTGGCAAAGAAGAGATTAGATTGTCGTCACGGGTCATTGCTCTGTGGAGCTTTTCCTGTGGCCCATCCCTTGGTGGAAATGAACTACTCTGGAAATATCCCATGAAAAACTCTGATGGGATTTTGATGATAATTTGACTAAGTTATACATCAATTGGTCAGGAAGTGACATCTTTATGATATAACATTTTTTCTTCCATGAACATGGTGCACCTTCCATTTATTCCATTTCTCCTTTATATCTTTCGATATAAAATTGTGTTTCTTTATAAAGGTATTGCACATTATATGTTAGATTTATTCTGAGATAAATTATAGCTTTTATTGCTATTGTAATGGTATCTTTAAGAATATCTACATTTTCTAATTATCTGTGTGTGTGTTGATAACAGCTGACTGAAGCCTTATTAGTTCTAATAGTTTGCCTGTTTTTTTGAATTTTTTGTGTAAACAATCATATCAAATAATACCAGTTTTAGTTTCTTCTTTTTGATCCTAATATGTTTTATTTCTTTTTGTTTTTTCCCAGTGCTGATTAGCATTCTGAGCTCATCCTACCACTCTTCCTGACTTGAAGGGAGATAGTTTTTCTGCATAAATGTTTTATTTCAGAACAAATTTAGATTTACAAGAAAGTGGCAAAGATAGTACACAAAGTTCTCGTATAGCCTTCACCCAGTTTCTCCCGCTGTTAACACCTCACATAACCATGGTACCCATGTCAAAACTAAGAAACCAACACTGGCACATCGATGTTAGCTAAATTCCAGACTTTATTCAGATTTCAAGAGTTCTTCAACTAGTGTCCTTTTTCTGTCCCAGAATCCGAGGCAGGACGTCATGTTGTGTTTGGTTCTTATGTCTCCCTAGTCTCCTCTGGTCTATGACAGTTTCCCACTTTTCTTTCGCTTTTATGACCTTGACAGTGTTGAGTACTGGTTAGGTGTTTTGTAGTGTGTCCCTCCATTTTTTTTTTTCTTGTGAGGCATAATATGGCTTTAAAGTTTAGTGATTTGTCTAAGGCCAAAGAACAAGTTTTTTTTTCCTTTAATGTCTTACTTTTTTCTGATAATAAAAAATATAAATAATACTTTAAAAATGCAATGAAAATTAAGGAAATAAAGGTAATCTAAAATCCCATCACCCAGAGAAAAGCACCATTTGCATTTTGGTGTGTATCTCCAGACTTAGTTCTATCAAAGGGCAAGTTTAGAACTTGAACCCAGGCCAGAATTGAGGTCTCTCGGTGTCTTTTAAGAATATTTGCTTTTATTTATTGTGATATATTTCAAATACACAATATGTATCGAAAATTGTACAAAAATCCATGAGCCCAAGGCCCACATATAACAAAAGTTCTCATTTGTATGTTTACTTCAGATGCCTTTTGTTTTAATAAACAAAATGTGGCAGTGTTTTTACATCCTCCCCACCCCCACATCCTTTTCCTCTGCCCTGTGGACAACCTGAGGTTCAGAGTATCTCTCCCATACGTGTTTTTCTATGTACATTTGCATACTTAAACAATATAAGGTATCATTTTTGTATTTTTAAAGATTTGCTCAAACTATGTAAAAACTCCTTCAACTTGGTTTGCATTCACCATTGTATTTCTGGCGTTTATTTGTGTTGACACGCCTGTATCGTTTTAGTTATTGTATAGTATCCCCCTGAATGAATAGATCAGAGTTCATTTACCCATTCCCTTGTTGATAGGTTTTTAGGTTGTTCTAATGTTTTTCTATTTTAAGCAAATGCTGCTGTAAATATATTTGGCCTCCTTGTGAACACCTGTGAGAATTTCTAGAAAGGGAATTTTGATGTTGTAGTGTAGGCAAGTCTTCAACTTTATTAGACATTGCCACAGTGCTCTCTAAGATAGAGATTCAGGTACTAGCCAAGCAGATCCACACCTTCTCCTTGGATTTGGTCTGGAGTTGGAGTGGCTCTAACTACAACTTGTGCTGCTCTGTCAGTGTGCCTCCACATTGCCCTGGACCCGGGGCCGGTGGCAGGCTTGAAGCCACCATGCTCGCGGTGCACCCTTCGTAAAGAGGGCTGCAATGATCCCTTCCACTGCCGTGCGCATGCCCATTGCTGTGTGCCTGTCCTGTCCTTCCCATCAAGAGGCCTATCTTCCCTTCCTTGAATCTGGGCTGCCCTCGCGGCTCCTTTGACTGATAGGAAGGAAGGACCTGTGTGACTTCTGAGCCTCAGCCCCAACAGACCTTGCAGCCTCTTGTCTCCCCTTCTTAGAACACAATCCTGCCACGTCGGGAAGCCCAGGCCGGCCCCCTTGAGGGTGAATGACCATGTACAGAGAGAGGCCCTGCCATCGGCAAGCAGCTGGACGTGTGAGTGTAGCCGTCTAGGACCATTCAGCCCTAGGTGAGCCCCAGGCGAGCCACCTGATGCCTGTGGTTATGGAGTAACCCCTGGCAAGACCAAGGGAAGAACCACTCCAGTGTACCCAGCCCAAGATGCTTACCTATGGTATTGTGAGCAAATGATTGTTGCTCTAAGTCATTGAGTTTTAGGGTGGTGTGTCTCACAGCAATAGTCACAGTGCCTCTCCCACACGCCATGCCGCATATCTCTTGACTCTCACCTTCTGAGATGCAGGATACCATGAGACCCACTGGTGCCCATACAGACACATCTGGAAATGGTAACTGGCACGCAAGGACCAACGGAAGATGGGAGCTGGAGGGGCAATCGTCTCCCTTCTTCCCCTGGGAGGGACTGTCTGAGGATGGGTCGTGTCATGTGGTCTCTCTGCAGGACGGAGCAATCGGTTTCTCGTGGAGCCGTGACCAGCTTGGTAACGCACCTCCTGAGGTTTGCACTCTCTCTTCCCCTGACTCTTTCTTATCTTCAGTTCTGCTTCCCTAGAATCTTGTTTCTCAATAAAGTCTTAACATATAACCTTTTGCTCAGCCTCTGTTTTCTAGAGATTCTGGGCAGAGACAGTTCCAAGTGAGGTCCTAGAGATCAGATCCTCAGAATGTGATTTGGGAGTTGAATAGCCCACTGGTCTGAAGGCACTAGACCCTGGTTCCGGTAGTGAGTGGACTGGGAACAACCCACCGTGCAGTGGTGGCACCAACGCTTTCACCTGCGCTGCAGTGGAGGTGCAAGTCAAGGGACTGGGATACGCCCGTAGTTTCCAAACTGCTGCACATTAAAATCATGTGGGGATCTTTCAAATAACCCCACGCTTGGGCCCCACCCCGTACCAATTAAATCAAACTGTCTCTAGGTGGAAGCCAGGTGTCAGCAGTTTTTAATGTTCACCAGGTGATTCTTATATGCACCAAAGTTTGGGAGCCGCTGGGATATGCATGGGCTGTGGCTCTTGACTGGTGAAATGGGGTAATTACAATGGTAAGGATTGAGGTAGGTTCTGGCTGCTTTGATGGCATTGTAATACTTGATTAAAAAAAAATGTTTGGGACAGTTTACTGCCCACTTAGAGCATGCTGGGAAAGCCAGGGGGCCTCTGTGACAGCCCTTAAGGCTCATCTCCTGCATCCACGGCACAAACTGCTGAAAATCAGCCCCGGCATCTGATAATAATAGAGGCAGAGCTGTGCAAGACACTGAATGTGCAGCCTTAGGTCTCCTGCGGCAAATTCATGGCCCTAAAAGTGACAGAGTGGGACCCTGAGACTTGGGATAGGGACACTGATTGATTGGAAGAGCCTGGGAATCCTCACCCCCAGTTCTCCTTAGCTCTCCAGGCCAGCAGAAGCAGGCCCCTCTCATTGGACAGAGGAAAACAGCTTCCCTTTGCCTGGAGACGATGTGTGAGGCCTTGAAGGCTGGTCCACGTACTCTTCGAGATCTGCCCCCTGACGTGCACCCCAAGTCCTTGCTGCCTCCAGGTTGATTGCCAGGGGCAGGTCTCAGCGGAGCTAAATGAGGACACACAGGCCCCGCTTCAGGAGGACCGTGCTCACACACCACGGCATCCGGGACCCGGCGAACGTCTGCTGGCAGGAGCAATGTGTGCACGCGTGGCTGTGACTCTGCAGAGGCTGAACGGATGAGGGCGGACTGTAGGCCGGACAAGAAGGACTCGACTGATGTGGCTCGCTCACTGGTGCCGCGGGACTCAGTGCGCTGGCTGGAATGTCAATCCTAAGAGCTTGCTTGGAAGTTACATACAACCCGGGTCTACAGTAAAGCATGGGGCACATCTGCTGCGAGTGCTGTGTGTGTGAGTGTGTGAGTGTGAAAGAGAGTTGCGAGTGTATACGAGTGTGTGAGTGTGCTTCTACTGAGAAGGGCCTTTATCCTTGGCTTCCGTCGGAGGGCCAGGTGACAAAAACCAAAATCGCCATCTATTTTTGTGCTTGGTGTCTCGGTAACTGTATTTTTTTTTTTTTTTTTGCGGTACGCGGGCCTCTCACTGTTGTGGCCTCTCCCGTTGTGGAGCACAGGCTCCGGACGTGCAGGCTCAGCGGCCATGGCTCACAGGCCCAGCCGCTCCGCGGCATGTGGGATCCTCCCAGACCGGGGCACGAACCCGTGTCCCCTGCATCAGCAGGTGGACTCTCAACCACTGCGCCACCAGGCAAGCCCCTAGGTAACTTTTGAGAGGCTTATTCACAAAGTCCCTGAAAGAAGGAAAAGGTTCCAATTAGGCTGAGGCCTGGGCCTGAGAGCTGGTCCTTGCCTGGGACAGAGGCCCTGATCACCAGACTCGATGACCCGGCCTCGGTCCTCACGGAGAACCAAAGGCCTCACGGAGGACAGGGGTCCTCCATGTGCTCACCTTGCCCTTCAGGTGCCCACGGAGCAAGGGTGGTGGAGGAATGAGCGAGATGTTTGTCGTGCGTGAAGCACCCAGGGCCGAGCCCGGCTCCTGGCGCGGAGCAGGAACCGGCTTGGTGCCGCCACCTCGCCTGCTGCAGCCGGAGCTCCACAGCCGCTCTCCCAGGCCCTGAGTTTCCTAAGGCCCAGCCCGGGAGTTTGCTGCAGGCCTGGATCGCACTCTGCTGGGCTGGGAACTGGCCTCTTAGAGGGGCCGCCGCCCAGCTGCGTAATCAAACATTAGGAGCCCAAATGAGAAATCACAGCATGGAATTACATCCAGAGGTTCGACCAGCTTCTCAAGTCATAAATCATAGTCAGTTCTCTGAGAACCACGGGTCATCGGGACCTCCAGGCATCTCACACACGAGCTGTTTCAGCAGCAGTCACAGTACGAGCAATGGGTAGGAAGCGAGGCAACAGCCCCAAACCTCAAAACCTCCCTGCCCGGGGAGTGGGAGGGAGTCTGTGTCAGAAGCGGGGGGGCGGGTAGACCCAGCGCGCTTGGTCCTGGCCTTCCCTGAAGCCCAGGCCCCCTCCCGGCCTCCGCACCAACTCCGCGCAGTTGGAGGCCCATTGGGACTCTCAGAGCTTTTACTGGATGCCTCTTTAAAGTGTCTAATTTTAATGAAGAAATCTTTCATCTGCCATCCTGTTTCCAGGCGACAAGTTTGGAAGGAATGTTCACAAGTCACTGAGGCCCTTGGAAGAGCGTTTGCGGGTGGAAAATGTAAGGCTGTGAGACGAGCCCATAGACGGTCTCACTGGGGTCGGGGTGGAGAAGGCTGAGGAGGAAATAAAACGCCAAGAAAAAAGGCTTCAAGAGCCAAGTGGAGGAAGGATGAAGAGGTGCAAGCAAAAGGGGAAAGTGTTGGACTGGAGACGTATAAAGAATAATTCAGCCAGAAAACACAAAGTCCTTCCCGGGGGAAATCTCACGCAGCTCCAAGAAATGCTAGGGACCAGAGGATGCGTGGGAAGGGGTGGGCGAGAGCAGAAAGGGTGGGAGGGAAAATGTCATCCACTACTGGAACGAGGCAGAGAGACTCCGTGCGTACACAAAACACACACCACACACACACGCACGCACACACACACACACACCACGTACCACATACCACACACCACACACCAGAAAAATTCTCAAATTCGTCCCCTCTGGAGCTTTTTGAGCCAAAAGGAAAAAACCAACCAAACAAAACAAAACAGCTGAACTGCAAAGTGGAGCAGTGTGGAGAGGGAATGGCAGGTCTGCTGGGTTACACCTGGGAGTGTCGGCGTGGTGCTCAGACACAGCCCTGCCCCTCTGGAGGTGATGCTGAAAGAAGGTCTCCACTGCCTACTCTCCTGGCTCCCAACGGTTTCGGCCCAGCACCTCCAGTCCTGTATTTTGCATGGAGGGAATGGCTGCCTTTGCCTCCATCTCTGAGGGGCTGTCATAGCACTCCCACAAGCTGCATGACACACTCACCATCACACCACCTCCCCTTCCACAGGGGACATGACGCCATCTTGGTAGGAGGTCAAAGCAGACGCCAACATGTTCAGCACCACGTGGTCCTTCTCTGAGGTTCCCAGGCCCCACGGGGAAAGGGATGGGTGAGCATGTATGAACTCATGCACAGGAAATTTGGCAGATGGGGCCATGGGATTTAAACACCGGCAAGAGTCAAGGGTAGGGTGGCGGAGCTCAGAGCTACTCTAAGTGCCCTGGACGAGAGACTTGAAGTGAGAGCTGAGGGACGTTAATGGAGGTGGTTTTGTTGAAGGAAAGTGGATCTCCTGGATCACTAAATCACTGGAAATTCTCCTCCAAGGCTGATGAGCAGACGGACCTGGAACTGGCTTTGACTTAGCGAGGCTTTTACAAGCCTGTGAATTTACTCTCGGTGGACATGAGAGTGTGTTCCTTCAGCTGATGATGAACAAAGGAGCAGCTTCCTACCTCTTCATGATTTACAGTCCACGCCAGCGTCAAACAGTGGGGGAGAAGGGAAGTGAAAGGCTAGCATGACTGTAAAATATTTGGATAAAACATCAACTTGATTTGCACACAAATGGCATTTTCAGTGGGCTTCTGTGCACCGGGTTTCCACTAACGACATACTACTTGTAGGTGCAAATTTTTAAGGGTGTTATCTTCAGCCTGGAGAGAAAGAAACTGTAATTTGCAGCCTTTGCTAAGAATGATAACCTTATTAAGTAATGGGATTCGCTGATTAACTGCTGCTAACAAAACATCATTGCCAAACCTGTTAGTCTGAAACCGGCAACAGAGCTACTGTCAGATCCACTGCTCCTTCACCTCCCAATCCCGGGGGATTTTACAGAAATATTCGCATTTAAATAGCCCTTGCCTCTCAATAGTTTTTTATTGCTTTCACTAATTGGTTAACAATAAGTTAGGAGCTACTCCTAGATGGATATTGAATCAACCTTGGTGAAGAGTTCAAGGAGAAAAGCAATTCTGCTTAAAAAATGATTTTTTTTATGAAAGGGATAATGGGAAAATGTGCAAGTTCACTGAGCACTAAAATGAATGGAAGTTCTTAGAGATCAGAAGGCAAGATGTGTCGGTGCTCAACGCGTGTGATGGTGCTTTACATTCCTACAATGGAGTAGTATCTCTTTCACTACTCCCATTTACCATTGCAACAAAAAGAACAAAATATCTAGGAATAAACCTGCCTGAGGAGGTGAAAGCCTTGTACTCAGAAAACTATAAAACACTGATGAAAGAAATCAAAGATGAAATAAACAGATGGAGAAATATACCATGTTCTTGGTTTGGAAGAATCAATATTGTGAAAATGACTATACTACCCAAAGCAATCTACAGATTTGATGCAATCCCTATCAAACTACCAATGGCATTCTTCACAGAATTAGAACAAAAAATTTTACAACTTTTATGAAAACACAAAAGACCCCGAATAGCCAAAGCAATCTTGAGAAAGAAAAATGGAGTTGGAGGAATCAGGCTTCCTGACTTCAAACAATACCACAAAGCTATAGTAATCAAGACAGTATGGTACTGGCACAAAAACAGAAATATAGATCAATGGTACAGTATAGAATGCCCAGAGATAAACCCAAACACATATGGGCACCTAATTTACAACAAAGGAGGCAAGAACATACAATGGAGAAAAGACAGTCTCTTCAATAAGTGGTGCTGGGAAAACTGGACAGCTACATGTAAAAGAATGAAATTAGAGCACTACCTAACACCATACACAAAAATAAACTCCAAATGGCTTAAAGACTTAAAGACCAGACATTATAAAAACCTCTTAGAGGAAAACATAGGAAAAACACTCTTTGCAATAAACCACAGCAAGATATTTTTTGATCCACCTTCTATAGTAACAGAAATATAAACAAATGGGACTTAATTAAAAGCTTTTGCACAGCAAAGGAAACCATAAACAAGACAAAAACACAACCCTCAGAATGGGAGAAAATATTTGCAAATGAAACAACTGACAAAGGATTAATCTCCAAAATATACAAACAGCTCATGGAGCTCAATATCAAAAAAAACCCAAACAATCCAGTTAAAAAATGGGCAGAAGACCTAAACAGACATTTCACCAAGGAAGACATACAGATGGCCAAGAGGCACATGAAAAGACGCTCAACGTCACTAATTATTAGAGACATGCAAATCAAAACTACAATGAGGTATCACCTCACGCAGGTCAGAATGACCATTATCAAAAAATCTAGAAATGGTAAATGCTGGAAAGGGTGTGGTGAAAAGGGAACACTCCTGCACTGTTGGTGGGAATGTAAATTGATACAACCACTATGGAAATCAGTATGGAGGTTCCTTAAGAAACTAAAAATAGAACTACCATATGACAGAGCAATCCCGCTACTGGGCACATACCCTGAGAAAACCATAATTCAAAAAGGGTCATGTACCACAATGTTCACTGCAGCACTATTTACAATAGCCAGGTCATGGAAGCAAACTAAGTGCCCATCGACAGATGAATGGATGAAGAAGATGTGGCGCATATATACAATGGAATATTACTCAGCCATAAAAAGAAACGAAATTGAGTTATTTGTAGTGAGGTGGATAGACCTAGAGTCTGTCATACAGAGTGAAGTAAGTCAGAAAGAGAAAAACAAATACCGTACACTAACGCATATATATGGAATCTTAAAAAAAAAAAAAGGTACTGATGAACCTAGCTGCAGGGCAGGAATAAAGAGGTAGACATAGAAAATGGACTTGATGACATGGGGTGGGATGGCGAATTTGGGGCAAAGTGAGAGTAGCATGGACATATATACACTACCGAATGTTAAATAGATAGCTAGTGGGAAGCAGCTGCATAGCACAGGGATATCAGCTCGGTGCTTTGTGATGACCTAGACGGGTGGGATAGAGAGGGTGGGAGGGAGGCTCAAGAGGGAGGGGATATGGGGACATGTGTATGCATATGGCTGATTCACTTTATTGTGCAACAGAAACTAACACAGTACTGTGAAGCGATTATACTCTAATAAAGATCTATTTAAAACTAACAAACAAACAAAACTCAGGAGCAGTCATGACCCGCAAACAGCTAGAGTTACAACCAACTGATGGGAGTAAACAGCCTGGAACAAGGATTCCAGATTCAAAGGCCACTGTTTGAGGAGATTTCCAAGCACTGCAATTTATGTTAATCCTCCTGTCACAGGAGGCAGCCCTCGTGTCCCTGATTACTGACCTGGAAGGACGTCCCAGTCCAAGATAAGCTTGGGTGGACCCTTACCTGGGGGCTCTGATCGAATCAGGTGCTCCTTCCCTGCCCCGGGGCTGCCCCTGTGTAGTCATGGGATGGAATAGGAAGGTCAAGGAGACACGAAGTGTAGTCAGTAGAGACCTCTGGGCTCCTGTAACAAGTCCCTCCTGAGCCATTGTGGGGCTGGGCTGACCACCGCAGGGGCTGGACTGCAGGCAGCCAGTGGGAGGGGCCTCCCAGGCAGCTGTGAATCAGGCCTTTGGGGTCTTGGCTGTCAAAAGACTTCATTTGAAAGATTTTTCCTTGTTATCTTCTTATAGGAATTAGTCCTAATGAAATAATAATGAACATTAAAACGTTGATCAGACAAAGTATACAGAGGCTCGTAAGTTCCATTCTTTAATAAAAATACAGAAATGCTTTTTACAGCCTGAACAGAAAACACTGCTTTGTCTTGGAATCTTAGGATTGAGAAATTTTATTGAATCAGTCCCAGGTCCATGATACACTGTACTAGAAAAAAAAAAAAGAAAACTGCATCAAAAATGGAAAAAAGCACCTGAAAATATTAAAATCATTAAGGCCAGTAGTGTTTATTTAATGAAACTGTACATATCTGACTATGTAACAGATACGTAATATGTCTGACTAAACAGTCACTGTTTAAGGGAATACATTAAAAACAGACCTCTAGGGGCTTGCCTGGTGGCGCAGTGGTTGAGTGTCCGCCTGCCGATGCAGGGGACACGGGTTCGTGTCCCGGTCTGGGAAGATCCCACATGCCGTGGAGCGGCTGGACCCATGAGCCATGGCCACTGGGCCTGCGTGTCCAGAGCCTGTGCTCCACAACGGGAGAGGCCACAGCAGTGAGAGGCCCGCGTACCGCAAAAAAAAAACAAGAAAAACCAGACCTCTAAATAATGAAAGAATTGGCACCAAGGAAAAAGTTACAGACAAAACCCAAAAGGCTTTGAAAAATTTAAAGCACACTTTGATATGGTGTCATATATAATGGTCTATTTGTTAATAGTCTGTTTGCACTGTACATCATAAAAAATGAGCACATCACCTCACTCCTGAACGTGCTTCGCTGGAGCCTGTTTATTACAAATAAGAGACAAATTATAAATATGTGCAGTAAAAAAACACACAGATGATGCATCTGTATGAATGGTATGTGATGAAATTAAAGTAGAGGATAAATAACTTTAATAAGTGCTACACTTTGAGGCACATGAGGAATGAAATTCATGTCGTTTCTAAGTTATGGACACAGCACCTGTTTTTGTACCTTAGTGTAATGCCTATTTGCATTTAACCTAGTTATCTTATGTTTGCATGCTTTGCAAACTGAATTACAGAACCAAATTGCCTGTTACAATTTCCCATTATGTGACACAATTACATAGGAACATTTTGAGGTGAGAGGATTCTCCTAACATTGGGAAACACTGATTGCATCATGCCGGCAAAGAGCAAAAATTAAGGAGCGGCCTCTCTCCCCAGGTGACAGAATTTACTGCTCTTTCTCTCCAGTGTAAATGCTGTTCCCCATACAATGAGTTCTATTCATTGATTTCTGGTCTGCAAGATTAGATCCATTAGTATTTAAAAAATAAAAAAGTCAGACCCCAAAACTACACATTTCCTAATCGAAGCTCCACATTCCTTGAGCACTTCTAAATAAAGCAGGGAGTTGAAGTAATGTTCCAGAATTACCTTCTGTCCATAAAGAGTGAAAGCACAATGGATATTCAAGTAATTACCGTATCTGCAGCACACACACCAGGCCCTTCTTGCACACATGCCTCGGCACAAGCAAATGATGCAAAAACTTTCACTGGATGACCTTTGTTTCAAATCCCCAAATCTAATCAAAAGCACACGAATGAATATGTGTGCACATGCACCCTTTCACAGTCTTTAATTAGAAGGGAGGGGAGACCATCTAGGTAGAGAAAAGGGACGTAGTCAACCCTATTTCTGTCTTACTGAGATGAGGGGATGACGTATTTGTACCTTCTTTAAAGACAGAACTTAACCAGGGAAAGCATGCAGCTGCTCGTCTCCCAGGTGGAAAGACAGCAGAGTCTCCCGCGTGGGCATACTGGGAGCAAGATGCAGAATAAAGAGGTGGAAACATGAGATTAACTAAGGCTGAGTTGAAAGAAAGAATCTGAAAATAAACCCCTCAACTTATAAAACAAAAGGCACAACATTTCAATCATCATCATTCAACCTCGAGAGCTTAGCACACATGGATTTCCACTTACTCAGAATTCCTCATTATTTAGCGAGAGCCTCGTCATAATCACAGCATCGCTAGTAAAACACAAACCTTTTGGCCTCATGACACCTCATGATGTTACAGTGGCACTTAGCAAAAAGTTTTCACTGTTAATGTGAAGAAAAAAATCTCAACAGAATACAATTATGATGACATGATTTTATTTCATCTATTTAGTTTTCGTGTGTGTATAGAATAAAAAGTAAATTTACCTACAAATGTACTTATAGTATAAAATCTTTGTATTAATAAAATTACTTCTACTTATCTACAGGAGAGAAACAGTCTAATTAATCAATAACTATAAATGAAAATATATGCTATATAAAACAACTGCTATTTCAAAATTTCTGGAGGATGAGATGAGACAAGCTCGTTCTTTTTTTTTTTTTTTTTTTTTGTGGTATGCGGGCCTCTCACTGTTGTGGCCTCTCCCATTGCGGAGCACAGGCTCCGGACGCGCAGCCTTAGCGGCCATGGCTCACGGGCCCAGCCGCTCCGCGGCATGTGGGATCTTCCTGGACCGGGGCATGAACCCGTGTCCTCTGCATCGGCAGGCGGACTCTCAACTACTGCGCCACCAGGGAAGCCCAAGCTCATTCTTTTAATCCTGATGTGATCAAGGATATAGCTGGAAGATGACAGCAAATTAAGTATTGTGGCTTAGAACACAGTGGAGAATGAAAGAAATCAAAGTTCTCCAAACTCTCTCACACTTGGGCAGAAACACTTTCAGTTCCTGTGGAGGAAACAAGTTTGACTTCTAGAAAGACCTCGAGGGGATGTGATGGTGCTGGATAAAGGCCAGGAACAGAGCATTCCCGTTCCAGAATTTTGCTGCCTTTCTCCCTCCTCCAAATCACATTTTTGTTTGGGAAATATGTCATCATCTTCCCCTACCCAGACACAAGCCACTTAACATTGCACACGTCTCAGCAGACTTATAAATGTCTAGAAACAAACCCTCACCCCAGAAGTGCTTCTCATGTAGGTCATTGTGTCTCGTCTTTGATCCCAGCTGGCCCTCCTCATTTAAACTGAGACACTGGTCTGGCTTTGGTCACTGAGAGGCACTCAGTGCTCAGCGGGTCTGGACAAAGCTACATGTTCTATAAAGAACTATGGATACACTACTACATATAAAATAGATACCTAATAAGAACCAACTGTATAACACAGGGAACTCTACTCAACACTTTGTAATGACCTATATGGGAAAAGAACCTAAAAAACAGTGGATATGTGGATATGTATAACTGACTCACTTTGCTGTATACCTGAAACTAACACAACATTGTAAATCAACTATACACCAATTTAAAAAAGAATTTAAATTAATAAAATCACTTTACAAAGAAAAAAAACAACAACTGTGCCATGATCAGAATTGCTACTGGAGGGCAGAGTGACTCCATGCAGATTGCAAGAGCCAGCATGGCTGGCAGAAACAACTCATGCTTCTGAAGAGGTATGTCACATCGGCTCCAGGTCACTGGGCCCTTGACCTTCGGGGCCGAATGAGGAGGGACACCTGGTGGGACGGGCATTGGGTCCTATGCTTGAGGAAGGCTGATGAGGCCTATGAGTGAGACATCAGGGCGAGTCGCAGAATGAAGCAATCAAAAGGGACAGGACTCTTGTTCCTGAAATCAAGGACAGGCTGAGAGGGCAGGACGTGGAGGAATGGAATGAACAAGTGGAGTTCGGGCCGGAAGCACAACAGAGCTGAGGAATGCTGTAGGCGGGTGACGATGGGACAGTGGGAGCAGGCAAGGGTCGGGACAGCCCGGCCAGGGAGGGAAGAGACTACTTGTTAATTCTTTATTTATCTCTCCACCTCCTCTCCTTCCCACAAGGCATTGGAGGTAGTGGAATGGAGAAAAACAGAAAAGAGGAGACAAAAGAAACATGGAGACAGGAAGAAAGAATTAAATGGAAAGTAAAAAATAATGAGAAAGGATAGCAAAGTGATGCTTCTGTGGCTTTGAGGAGGAGCTATGGGCCAATGAGAGAAGAGGATGAGAAAACATCTAGACGAGGCCAGACAGGAGGAGAGGCAGAAGCTGGAAATGATAAAACAGAAGGCCGAGGAGCCAACAGTCCCACCGGCCCTTGATGAAAGTAACTGAGCTGTACATGCCTCTGAAGGTCATCTGGGTGCCTCTCCTTTTCCAGATGAGGAGATGGGGGTGCGGGGGAGGCAGTAACTCGGAGAGCTTGTTTCTTTGTATTGCACCACAATCTGCTGCCCCAGTAGTGTGCAACCAGCGGGAGACGGTGTGGAGAAGACTTTACCCTGGAGGTGAGCTGTCCAGGTGTCCCCTAAGGCTTCTTCCTCCCAATTCCTCTGCTATTCTAGAGTTCTAGGTACACTCACAATATCCTCAGCTTACAATGCCTAAAGATACAGCAACGAACTGTAAGTGAGCTTTAAAATGAACACGTTGAATGTTCATCCAAGTGACGCTGCCCTTCAAATCAGTCTCTGCATTGCAGCTCCTTATACTGACACCTGCCTAATACAGTCAAGTTAACAAATGAGCTGAGGCTGTTACTGCTCAAACCATCTGTACCCAGTAAGGAAACACACAAGGAAAAGACAAACTAATGAGTATGGAGAAACACTGCTTTACATCTCAAGTGGATTACCTGTGCTGCTCACCAGACATGACCCCAGTGCCTTTGACTCCAAAAAGAAAAAAAAATCCACCCTCGAGTGACGACGATGGGTTTTCCACTTTGAAAAGAATAGGTTCTAGCATCTAACAATGACCCCAAAAGAGATGCAGTGGAAATATTCTGAGCAATGACAACATCTTTGGAACATGTGCTCAGACTTTTGAGGTGATTTCTTTGAAGGTGAAACACTCTAAGTTTTGGTGTGGTTGTGAAAAAAAAATCAGTCACAATATTCTATTCTCAATGCTCCTATGTAACCTTCTGTGGAAAAAAGAGAAGCCCCTGATCTCTCCAAATCTGCTCTCAAGGGTGGAGATGGGTAAAGAGTGAAAAGGACAGGGGAAGCTTTTCTTCTACCCACGTCTACTCCCAGGCGGGCTACCATCAGCATGACGACAGAGTGGCTTGCGGGGAAGACCCAGCTCCACTGACCTGCCCTCTCCAAGGTGAGCAAGGTACTGCGAGTGCAGGGCTCAGGGAAGGTGCTCTCTTCCTCCTGGAGGTGCTTGCTGTCCTTGAGCAGTTAACCAGCCCACGGAGACCCTACTCATGCTGAGAGGCACCCAGCCCACCGAGACCCCCCTACTCATGCTGAGAGGCACCGAGCATTGAGTAGGAAAAGGAAAAGATGTCTTAGAAGTAAAGCTGTAAGGAATCTATTGTTATTCTCTGATGCTTGCAGTAGAACACGAGAGGCTAAGACAAAAAGAGGAGTGAAATGCAAGTCAGTGACTACGGGGTTGACCTCCTTGAGCGTTTGGGGAATCAGAGGAAACGAAATGCCTTATCTCTTCTTTTGGCCTGTCCCTTCGGCACTTTCAGTAGAGATATGGGGTTCAAAAAGAAACTAGTGGCTTTTTGAATAAAATACGGAACTAGTCAAGCATTTGTTCATTCAGTGAATTAATATTCATGAGGTGCCTTTTACAATATATGGCAGGTGCTGCTGTGCAAGGTGCTAGATATAATTGTAGCTACTTATTTTCATCGAGAATCTGCTCCATAATCCAGAATTTTATCTAAGCAAACTACATAAACTACATGTTATGTGTACTTTGGGATCTGATTTCTAAATCATTGCTAGATAGCTCTTCTGAATAAGAGTGCTCTAGAAAGCAAAACTCCCTTTGTAATCCCTTCTCTAACCTTCCCCAGTTCCCACCTCTTATTGCACTAACTCACAAATACACACTCACGGGGGCGTGCACACACAAGCATGAAATCCACATGGGCTTGGTGTCATAAACTGCATACCTCTTGCATAAATTCACAACCGACCATGTTTACTTTTCTATCATCAATTATAACTTGTTTTTGTCTAAACTAAAAGCTTCAGCTTCCTTAGTTTATTATATCACCAGTGAGTACAATTAAGAGATAGGGCTTCCACGTCTCGTAGTGTCTTTTCCAGTTAATGAGGTGCATGGACTTATAGATTCATTCATGCAAACTTTTGTAACTCACATGCTTATGTGACCACAGCCAGATTTACAACTACACTAAAGATTCTCCCAGGACACCCTTTTTGTGTGTGTGAGACCACAGGAATTTCGATAGTTTTTCATGACAGGGCTGATGAATCTGATGGCTATGACCTATCTGAGTCCCACATTGATATTCAGTGTCTGCTCCTCTACGCTAATGTAGTGGAGCCGGGATCTATTCGCCAATGTCAATTTGTATTATAGGTGTGGTTACTGCATGGACAAGCTCTGTTAAAAAAGAGAAAGATTGCAAAGTTGGCTTCATCTCAAACGTCTGTGTCTGATTCACAGACATCTGTGTCTCCCTGAGAAATAACGTTTTCACAACCAGAGCTGTCCAACAGAGAAATAAGCCACTTCCTATGGGAGTCAACTCCCCCTAATGAGAAGCGGTCAGGCTGTGGGGAAGGCGTCCCAGCACTGGATGGGGAGGTGGAGGCTGCCTAAGGTTGGAGGATGCTACATTTATGATGGAGGTAGCCTTCGGTCACATATGCTTACTGTAAAATGACACCCAGTGTGGGTCTGCTGTTTCATAGTGAGCTGTTTGGAGAAGCAAGGCTTTGGTTGTGTTCCAAAGTAGGATCCAATCAATAGAAGACGTTTGTGTTGGCCCTTACAACAAGCATCTAATAGAGGGAACCAACTCGAAGGCTCAGGTCATGTGGTCGAGCTACAGAGCAGAGAATGGTGGGCTGGCAGCCCAGAGCAAGTCCGAATGGTATATTTAGACCCTTTGGACGGAAAGATGCCCACACTGTCAGCTATCATTACTTAACCAACTGCTGAGCAGCTCTTGGCCCTCGGACTCGTCTCCACCCTTCTTGTGCCCCATATCAACTATGCATACAGCACGTTGACCTGGAGGAAAGGGTCATTCTTTAGCTCTGCTTGCTGTTTTTCCTCTGGAGGAAATCAAGCTCAATGCTGAGCGTGAGGAGAACCCCAGGCTCTCTATGTAGGATTTTAAGAGCACAGGTCTGGGGCCCTGTTTAGAAAAGCAGGGAGCAAAGAAAAGCAAATCCTCCTCTAAAAATACGCTTTTGCCCAGAACTGCTTCTAAGTTAGGGGAATTTCCTGCAGCCTAGGAGAGCCAGAGTGAGCGTTCTTCTCAAGTACAGTGATTTGGTGAAGTCCATGTGTGATGATACCACTGTAACCACAGAGGAATTTACCACAGGAAGTGTCCCAGCTGTTGCTTATTAGCATTAGAACAAATTACACAAAGCAAATTGTTAGCAGACATGTTTCCATAATATTTAACTGGTGGCAATAAATAAGAACGATTCTCTTTCAAGTAAATGCTAGATTTCCAAAAATCCAGCTTCCAATTGTCCATGAAGGAATCGTCTTCGATTAGGATAATGGTTGGAGGGAAGGGCACCCTGGAAGCTGAGGCTCCCAGCCCTCTTCCCGGGGCAGCACGGCCAGGAGTCCTGTGAAAGTAGCCACTGGGGTGACATCACAAGATGGGAACAGGACTCTTTGTACCTCTAGATGGCAGACCATCTGCTGGGCTCACCGCTGGGCTTCTCAGCACGGTCATCTCATGCCATGGGGAACGTGGCACGTGGCAAGACCACAGCAGAGCTGGGCAGCTACCTAGTTCTTGGAGTGAGTTTGTAACAAAAAATAAACCAAGACCACGGACAGGTGTTCATCCCTCTCCTTAACAAAATATTGCAGCTTTGAGAAATCATCTCCTCCTTCCCAATTGCCTGTCTTGTTATCTGAGGTTTAAGGAAAAAAACGTGAGTCCCATCTCCTCCTCCTTCTCCTCTTAAGCCATTGGAGAAGAGTTGAAAAAGCACCAGATCAGAGCAAATGTCACACAGCACTCACCTCCCACTCACACGTATGGAAACCTGGCTAGTTTCTTAGAAAGCAGAGTCTCTCCATCTTTCAAGACCTTCTGACAATGACTAACTTCAAGTCCCTGGGCACTTCTGGGCACTTCCAATCATCTTCAGAGCCATGACAAGATTCTCCTAAAACAATCTCAGAAAGTAATAAAAAACATACTTTTAATTTAAATAAAATAAGAAATCTTCCATGCAGCACATAAATACAAAAATAGGTTACTGTAGCTCAGAGGGTTGGGCCTGTTAGAAGAGGTGCTCTCTTATCGTCTTCCTAGGACAGTTATTTTTATCTTCCCTTCTTTACTGTTTCCTTCTCACGCAGTATTCCTCCCCAGTGTATTTTAATGTCCTATTTGGTTTTCCTGAGGAGCTCCCCACTCCTTTCTCCTGCTGTAAAGGAAAATACGAGGCAGCCCTGCCGAAGAGAAATGATGGAAGCGCTGTATAGCTCTGGTGGGCACTAAACCAGCCCACTGGGCTCCCAGGCGAGGCCTGTCCCCTTAGTCACATGGAGTAGAGCCTGGGCTGGCTTGGTGAGTCCAGTTAGCACCTGACCTGGGCAGGCCCAGAACCCCAGCACTGTCCCCCAGCTGCCTCCAGGGCACACCCTGTTGGTGTTAGAGGGGATACTTGGCAGTAACAGCTTAGAGAGGGTTCTGCCTCAGGGCTACAAAGCTGGGAAGGCATTTGAAACCAAGCAAATGCAAAAGCTGCTACACTCCCAGCCACTTTCGAAGGCTCTTCCCACTACAGTGTCAGGAAACACACACACACACACACACACACACACACACACACACACAGAGAGAGAGAGAGAGAGAGAGAGAGAGAGAGAGAGAGACGAAATGCACTTCTTTTACCTGAAGTCTTCACAAAGGGAATAATGTGCCTCATAAAATATTTTAAATGCCTTAGGCAACAGAACTGTCTCTAGATTTTTTTTAAAACGTGTTTAACAGACAAGTGTAATTGGAAATGTTTGCAACATGAGCACACACACACTAATTTGAAATTATGCAAAACTATATCATTGTTTACCACAACCTGGAGCAAATCTACTGCCATGGAATAACAAGTAACACATCTGTACAAGTTCAAGGGCCCCCAAATAAGCTCCCATTCAGATGAGAATGACACACGTGGCATGACTCTGCCTAAGGTCCGTTTAGAGGAGATGGCCTGGTATGTTTTACATTTGCTAAGCTATTGAACTGCCTGGTTTCACAAGATTTTTGAAAGGGGTGAAAATTAATTTAATTGCAGTATTGCAACAATAATTTGGTCGGCTAACTGCATTTCAGTGCAAAAACAGGAAAGGAAGAGTTTCCTCCTTAGGTTATTCTCTGATGCGACAGCATTCATTTCAAGAGTAATGAGATTTTTAAAAAGTCAAACCTTAAATATCATGGTTTCAGCAATCTGTCCTGCTTAAAGTTTAATGCAAAATGAGATAGCATCTCTGTGAGAGCAGTTCCACATGAACGTGGACCCAGTTTTCTCCTAGACTTGAGATGGGAAAATCTCTCTCCCCTGAAAACGACTCCGAGTATCTCCTTGACATTGTTTGCAGATGATTTTGATTTGGCGGCACCAATGTTGATGTGTTTGTACCGAGGGAGGCACTACTAAGAATGGTAGAAAGTTTTGAAAATCTCTATATGAGGTATATGTTGATGCAAGAGGCACCACAAGTTTCAGAGAATTGAGCAAAAATGGTGGAGTGAGGAACATAGGCTGTCGTGGGATTTTCTGGATCTCACTGTTTTCACACTGGCCGTTCTGAATATATACACTACCCATGGTTTTTTTTTTTTTTTTTTTTTTTTTTGCGGTACGCGGGTCTCTCACTGTTGTGGCCTCTCCCGTTGTGGAGCACAGGCTCCGGACGCGCAGACTCAGCGGCCATGGCTCACGGGCCCAGCCGCTCTGCGGCATGTGGGATCCTCCCGGACCGGGGCACGAACCCGCGTCCCCTGCATCGGCAGGTGGACTCTCAACCACTGCGCCACCAGGGAAGCCCTACCCATGGTTTTTTGAGGGCAACTATCCAACTCCAGATCAGCAGTGAGCACTTCACGATTTACAAACTTTGAGGGATAGAGTCCATTTATTGTTTCAAAATCTTGAAGACGCTGTCCCAAGGCCTGATTCAGGGTAGTTCTGTCAGGTGCCGGGACCAAGACATTCAGCTCTCCCACAGCCTGATAACTCAAGCTCAGTTCCATGGGCAGTTTTAGGACACTCTGCTCTATCCCTTTTCTGTCACGCTTTAAGTCCGCCACCATTTGCGTGTCTAAAAAGGATTTTGCTCTGATGTGCTTTCTCAAATACCACTCATCAAGTGGGTCTAAGAGCATGGCTTGGAATGTTTCTTATGATCCTTGTCCAAGTTCTAACTGCTTTATAGAGGATCAATATCCAGATCTACCCAGGGCTGCCCTCAAGTTTGTACAGGTCTTGTCCTGCACAAGGTCACCTGGTGGAGGGGTGAGAAGGCTGTAATCCCACACTGCTCCACTCACGGGCCAAGACGCCCGTCCAGGCTGCATCCCGAGGATGGTGTGCCTTTTCTGATTTGCAATTGGGCCAAGGGAGGCCCTGAGTGGCCCTTGATCTTCCCCCTCCCAGAGATCACAAAGTCTAGTATTCATCTCCTCCCTTACAGCACTACAGACGTTTTTTAAGGAAGAGGACACGCCCGCGGCAAAGGCAAATTCATTTTGAAGATACGTTTCCTATTCAGTGAGAGAGGAAGGAAAACAGAGACAGGGAGAGAGAGAAAGGAAAAGGATCAAAAGAAGAATGGAGACAAGGCTGCCCTTCTGCCTAGTAAATTGTGGATTCATTGTCCGTCCCTGGACACAGCTGCAAAAGGGTAGAAATCAATTTTTTTCTATTACTCCACGGTGAGAAAGGAAAACCTATTTGTAAATTGAATTAAACCCAATAATAGCATGTCTGTGTACATGCTATTATTATTAAAATTAGCCACACATACAACTATATAATCCCACGATGTAACTAGAAATCAACACTCTCCCATTTCAAAGCTTAGTAGAGACATCTTTCTTCTTTTTTAAAGAAACACCATGGCTAAATGTCACTAAGCTCTGCGGCATGCCAATACATCGACACCTCAGTAATGACGCTGGAAGGGAAGGAACTCCAAAGCCCCATCTGGGAAGAACGTGCTTCCAAATTCTTGACTTTGCTGCTGGTGCACCTCAGTCAGTCAGTAATGATTGGATATGAACTAGAACCTTCTAGAAGACGGTTTCTTCCCAAATTGCAATCTGTGGTGCTGACTGTGGAATAAATTCCCTGTGTCTGTGTAGGCTAGGTCTTGTTCACAGAAACCCTAATCCATCCACTGGGTATTGAATATCAGGCTGCTGAAGTGAGGGTCCGGAAAATACATGAGCAGTCTGCCCTCTAGTGGGGAAACACAGTACTTCAGATAACTAGGAATAGAAAAGACTTTTTTTCCTTCTCTTTCAGAGAGTGAAAGAATTCAAGTTTTCCAGATAGTGCAAGGTGAGGCATTTATCCTCAGAAGACAGCTTCCAGAGCTGAATTAAGCAAGGCTCACAATGATAGGGTCCCCAAGTCAGAGCTAAAGACAGGTAGTGCTGCGGTGGGCGTCCCCGCAGAGCCTGCAGGGACAAAGGTTCTTCTCACATCCTTGGACGTCTCCAGTGTCCTCCTTGGGTGATAGCATTCAGTTCTCCACATTCTCATGATAAAAACAGTACCCACCCTAAGAGCAACCAACCTACCAGAAATGTTAAAAATAACAGGCTTCTTTGTAATTTTTTGGCAAATCATCAACACAGAAGAACCTTTCAAAAGGGCCATGTTGAATTTTTTAAAAGGTCATGATGCACGAGTTTTATAAAAAGACCAAGTCTTTGTGGCTGTTCTTTTTCAGGAGAGAATCTTTGGGATGGTGGCAAATGTTGTTAAGGCAGAAGAGGATCTGGAGATCTGTTGTCTGGATTTTGCTTCTGTCTTTTAAACACCTTCAGAACTTGGCTTGCTTCAGTTTATCGATATGGTAGCAGAGTTTCAGTGCAGGTCCCAGCTTTAGGCCCAAGTATTTCATGATCATGTCACTCTTCAGCAACAGGAGGGCATTGCCATCAATCTCCTGGTGGAACAGAATCAGAAAAAAAGAAAACCCAGAAAGTGGTCAAAGTAATCAGAGAGTGGCCATAGTTAGAGTATGGTCAGGGAGTAAAGTAAGGGAATATGGATTGACTTAGATGCATATTCTCTTAGTCCCAAGGCAAGACCTTAAGAAAATAAACGAAAGCCTACAAATACTATGTGCTCCTCTTCCCATAGTCTCCCTGGGGTCGTTTGACACGCTGGATCTTTTATATTCCTGCTCTCTCCTGATTGAAGGAATCTAACATAGTCCCAGCCATACTCCCAATATCCCACATACGTTTATCTCTTCATCCAATCTAGGGCTAAACAAGCAAGAAGTGTTCAATGGACTGAATGTGCCCCCCCTCCCCCCTCCCCAAATTCATATGCTGAAATCCTAACCTCCAAGTGGTGGTATTTGGAGGAGAGACTTTGGGAAGTAACTAGGTCATGAGGGTGGAGCCCTCGTGAATGGGATTATGCAATGGGAAGATGGCAGTCCGAAACCTGGAAGAAGGGTCTCACCAAAAGCAGACCTTGATGGCAACCTGATCTTGGACTGCCAGCATCCAGAACTGAGAAATAAATTGCTGTTGTTCATAAGCCAGCCAGTCCGTGGTACTTTGTTACAGCAGCCTGGACTGACTAAGGCAAAGTATCATCCCATTAGACCCTGAAACTAGTAGTTACCTTTCCATTCCAGGTGCTGGTATAAGGCCCTGACTTCCATCCATCATCCTAATCTCTGGTTTCTTTTCGTGGGACACTCACCTGCCTTTCGCTGATTACCAAATTGCTAACAACACTCTATAAGGGATTTCAGGTGTTTTTTTGGCCCTGTCAATAATACTAGGTGGCATACAACTAAATAATGCACCTGCTTCATCTGAGGGTTTAGCACAAATAATTACTAAGGGAATGCCAATCCTCTGAGGTCCCGATATTGCTCCCATTTGTCTCTGAAAATGTAACCCTCCAGACTGCATGTTGAACTGCAATGAAGACCCAGTGCAGCCAAAAAAATACATACATAAAATAAATAAGTTCAAAAATAAATAAATAAAAATGTAAAAAAATAAGAACACCTAATGCAGGTGGGAAGGTGGGAGGGACACTGTAAAGGTCATCTATGCTGCATGTACAAGAACCCCGAGAGCATACCAGTAGGTACCACATTTTTCACTGCTGTAGCCGATCATTTCCCCTGTACTACCACACTGTATCACTCCTTAGTAAGGCTGGGTTTCCTCCTTCACCTATAGTGCTATTTTCAGATTACTAGAGACCAAGGGTAGAGATTTTGGGTGCTCAGGTGGGGAGAAGAGGCACAGTACAGGACTCATAGAGCAGCCCCTCTCATTCCTCTATCCAGCCAGCCACTCAGCCAGCACTGATGAAGCACCTACCCTGCGTCACTCAGAGCTCATCTGCGGGCCCTCCACGGGGCCTCACTGCCGAATGTTCTCTCTTTCCCCCACTTCCTAGACTTCCACTGCCTCCTGTCATGCTGGAAGGAAGCCAGAGTCCTCCCACCCAGATCTGTCTAAACATAACCCTTCTGTGGTCCTTGCTACGTCCTAATCCCTGAAACCCGTGAATATGTTAGGTTACCTGGCAAAGGGGAATTAAGGCTGCAGATGGAATGAAGGCTCCTAATCAGCTGCCTTTAAAATAGGAAGCGTATCCTGGATTATTGGGGAGGGAGGAGACAGTGCAATCACAGGGCCCTTCGAAGTGGAGGAAGAAATCAGAAGAAAAAACCAAAGAGTTGGCAGCCTGGGAAGGACTCAGCTTGATGTTGTTGGCTCTGAGGATAAGGACAGCGAGGTAGGAGCCAAGAATGAGGGCGGATCTCAGTGCTGAAAAGGGAAGGAAATGAGTTCTCCCTAGAGCATCCAGAAAGAATGTCAGCCCCACCGACACCTTGGTCTTAGCCCGGTGAGACCCCTGTCAGACTCCTGACCCACTGAACTGTAAGATAATAAACTTGTGTGGTTTTAAGCTACTACGTTTGTGGTGACGGGTTATAGCAACAGTCGATAACTGACATAGGAAGCTTGGCAGGTAAAGTACCAATTCTTACCTTTTTTAAAAAAATTACCATCTTTATATATTTTAGAATCTCCTAAATAATTATGCAAATATGTAGATGGCCTGCTAATCAAAGGCCATCTACGAGCTAGGCGCTGTGCTGAACACTTTATGTGCATTTTCTCATTTAATCCTCAAAGCAGCTTAGGAATAGGCACTGTCTGTTGGCATATTGTAGGTGTGCTATAAATGTTTGTTTATGCACAGACGGATGCACAGACAGACGGATGGATGGGCAGGAAAACAGGCACTCCTGATAAAGGCCAAAGTGAGGGAACGGATGGGACAAAAAAACTAGGTGGTTGTTCCGCTCTGAGAACCCTGTGGTTCCGTCTGGCCTCCCTTGAGTGGTGCCCCCGGGCACAGTGCAGAGCCCCCCGCAGCCCCCTGACCGCCCCCAGGCCCACCACTGCGCGTACATGCTTCCGGAAGAGCTCCACGTGGGGCCCCAGAGCCTGCGGGTCTGCGTCTTTCACGAACCAGACCACATCCTCCACGGACCAGGTAGAGGGGTTCCTGCTCCTTGGCCGCCGGGTGTCCTGCCTGTCCGGAGAAGGGCTTGAGGCTGGAAGGTAGAGCACAGAGAGGGAGGCCATGAGACAGCAGGCCTCGGGCCTTGGCACCTACCTGGTGCCTCCTGTCCCCACCTGGCCCTCGAGTCCAAGGCGGCGGCCCGAGTGACCTCCTGCGACAGAGAAAGGCCAGAAGTGCCTGCTCTTGGCAGGAGCCTGGAGCACTGGAGGCCACTCCTAAGGGCCTCCCCCTCTACACAGAGGTTCTCTGCTCTCCCAGGGAATAGAGCATTGGAAAACGGATCTCCTCCAGCAGGTTGAAATGCTGACCCATGTTAGAGCTTTAAAGACCCCTCCTGATCAGTCCTGTCTCAGTGGGCCCCGGGCCTGCTGTAACCAGGTTCCATGAAGCTCCAAATAGACCTCTGTAGTGCTGTGATGCCAAAACGACTTCAGGTCCTTTCCGCCTCCACTGGTGTCACCCTGAGACAAGAAGGACGCAGCAGAATGGAGGGGCATTTTGTGCTTGTCCTGGGTCTCAGAAGCCCTGTCTGTGAGAGGTCCATGCCCTGCTCTGCGTGTGCAGAAAGAAGACTCACCGCCTACACTGAGCACCTCGCCAACCCTCAGGTCTGTCAGCGCACGCACTCCAACCTCCCACTAGATGAGGGATTCCTTGACAACAGGAGCCTAATTCTGTGCCTGGTCCACAGCTGGTCCCTGGTCAGTGATTGTGGCATGAGTTGCATTGCTGCATAAATGCTTTTCCCACATGGCAGATTAAAAGGTGCAGGACACATGAAGGAGGAGAGAGTAGTGAATCAATATTTAGGCAATACTTAGGGGGTGACTTGTTTTGTATGTCCCAAACGAATTCATCCTCTTTCCCTAGAACCAGCATCCCCTCCTACCTCTCATGTTTCTGAAACCTCAGTGATATCTCTACCTCCTGTCCCTTATTTGCTCCCCACATTTAATTATTCTGAAGCTATTAGAAGGATGCCTCTCACACTGGTCTCCTCTCTTCCATCCCTGCTGCCCCAATCCGGGAACTTCTTACCTGACCCTCTACAAAGGTTTTCTAGCAGATGTCCTCACCTCACGCTTTATTCCTTCTAGAGCAAAAACTGTCACGTCTTCACACTCTCCCTAGTGCCCCTTGTGGATGCCCCTCGCCCGTGCACCAAGTCCGTACTCTAGCACAAGATCAAGGGCTCTCTTTGGTCTCAAGAACATCGTTCCTGCCTGGATAGAGAGGAAGAGCTTTGGTGCCAGAGAAACCTAGGGACAAATCCTGGAGCTGCCCGTCGCTAGCTGTAAAATGGCAATGCTCTCCACCTGGAAGGGCAGCTGTGAGGATGCAAGTGGGATTGGGGCTGGCCTTATGGCTGACCTGCATCAGGTGGTCCACAGAGGGAAGGAGGCACCCTGCCTGCCTCTCTGCCCGCCTCCCCGCCCTTCTGCACACTCCCATCTGGGCATACTGGTTCTGACCGAAAGTTCCTCCAGCTTCCAGTCTCCACCTTAGCTAGTGCTTTTGCTTCTCTCTAGAAGGTGTTTACCTTCCCTCCTTTCCAAAGAAGCTCTACCAGCCATCAAAGCCCAGGCAGACCCCTTCACAGGCAGCATTTCCGTGTCCTGCCATCTGGATGTCATCTTCCTCTACCTTTAACTCCCAAATTTTTGTTTGTGCTTTTCTTAAAGATGCTTTCCACATCTGCCTTGTATTACCATTATGCATGTGCTTGCCTGGAACCTCCAGTTAGTTTTAATTTCTCGAGGATTATCTTCTGCATCTTCCCCCTATTCATCCACAGACATCTACTGAGTGTCTCTTGTGTACCAGGTCCTGGGCAAAGTGTTTGGTGAAAAATGGGATCCTCGCATTACAGAGTTTATAATCATTGACTCTCCACAGCTCCATGCAAATATATTTGTAATATGGGTTCAATGAATGTAAAATGAATCAATATACTTTGCAGAAACAGTATAAGTAACTTACACAAAAGCTTTGTGCGAGTAATCCTTAATCCTATTTTCAGGCTCTGAACAATGAAGCAGCTTCCCTACAGAATAAATCTAAGTTAGAAGTTGGGAAGCCTTCACTTCCATTTCCCTTCTTTAATCTCAGGGTGCAGTGGTTTTCTGCTGTCTCCTTTTTTCCTCCTCTTTTCAATGTACTTGGTAAGTGCACGGTTCTCCAGTAGTGCTGAGAAAAGTACAGCATCACATTTGAAGTCTGTCCTAAATACATAATAGTTTGGTTGAGAATTGGATTTACTTTGAGATTTTCTCTGCCTTTTCCTTGTTGGACCTGGAAGGGTCCCCTAAGGTGATTTGGCACGGGCTGGGGTGGTGCATTTTGGCGGGAAACTGTTAATACACCCTAGGGCCATCTGAATGCCGACACATGCTTATTAGAGATGATTTCACTGCATTTAAAGACATCTGCACTCAACATGGGGAAGAGGAACCACGGAAATCGCATTTGCCTTTGGAGCCTGCCCCATCGGAGCGTCGGCGATAATCAGGGTGATAATAGATGCTCTGATTACAAAGGCAGGAAGTCTTCAGTGCCAAGAATGATTTTAGAGTGATCAGAGCGGAGGTCAAATCTAATTTCCTGTGTTTGACAGGAAGGAAACCACCAGACCGACTCACAACACCATCCATGGGAGCCTAAGGTCCTTTGAGCAAAAGGCCAGGGAAATACTTTCCCCATGAGCCACAGCCATGGAGTTGAGCAAGGTGGTCTGGCTTGTCTTTATGGGGAAGCTCTCCAGGTGATGAATGTGGAGGGGAAGTGGCTCCGCTCCTGGCACCTGGTACTAGCTGTGGGCATTTTCACTTTTGCTCTCTGAGGTGCCTCACAGTCACACAAGACAGCAGCGGGAAGCTGTCACACCTCGGGACCTGCTCAGGATCCAAAGCACATGAATTAGCTCTAGGAGGAAGAGAGGGAACTTTCTAGCAGGTTGGAAGAGCCTTTGCAATGGCCTGTGCTCACACAAAGATAATAAGCACACTAGCCCCTCCAGCTGCTGCGAAGGTGTCAGGAAGACAGATGGGTCTGGCCTGACACAGCCAGGCCAGGCAGATGTGACTGGACAGCAGTCAGACATGATAGAGGTGAAAATATCTTGCTCCTAAAGGAACAGAGCACGCAAAGCGCTTGCCAACCGCCTTTATGGGAGGTGGCATTCTCCAGCGCCGAGAACTTCGTACGTGGTCGGGTCTGTTCCCTGGGCGATGCGGGAGACGTGTGTATAGTAAAACCCAGCTGTGAATGGATGTAGAATGAAGGATGGTGGTGGCTGTTTCTAACGCTGAACTCACATCCACCAGGAATAGACTGACTGTGAATCTGTCTAAAGCCACCCCGGATATCTTCACAGCCCCGGTACTCGTGCTGCTGCCTGTGAGTCGCTCTCTGTCTCACACAGACCCACAAGCACATGCATAATTTCCTTTTGTTCATTCATAATTCAGAGGAAACTTTTTAGCTAACAATAGAGTCATGTGGAAGAATGGAAGGAACAATGAGCTGGGAGTTAGACGCCCTTACCACCCACCCTCTGTGCAAGCGTCTCTGTGCTTCTTTGGTGTGAAATAAGGAGTTAGGAAGGATCTCCAAGGTCCCTTCACACCACAGGCTGTCCCGGGCAACACGAGAGAGCTCCTTTCTCACACATCTGAAGCCTCATCAGTGTGTCTGTGTGCAAAGCACAGTGAATGCAGAGCCAATGGCCAGGTTTTGAGCCCCTTCCTGGACCTGATCATTCTATTCTCTACGAGCCTCCGTTTCTTCAGCTTGTTTCTCAAAAGTATTGTAGGAGTCAAGTGACTATATGGCTTTGGGCTGGAGCCTGACAAGAAGCGTCTTGGAAGGAAGCCCATCAGTCTCCAAAAGGGGCCCCTCAGAATCATTTGTTAACATTTGTTAACGTTTGCCTCTCTGGAATTGGACGCTGTCAGCGAGCAGGGCCCACATCTGTCTTGCTCACAGCTCCATCCTTGGACCTCAGAAGAGGCCCTGGCATATTGTGCTCCATAAGTATCTTCTGGCCAGGACTGACCAACATCTCTTTGAGTCTTAGTTGCCTCACCTGTCAAACACCTACCATGTTGTGAGGATTAAATAGGATAATGTGAAGCATTAAACGGTAAGAATTAATCAAAAGATAGTTGCTATTCTTATTATTATGTATCATTCCATAATGGCCAATAGATTTGTCTTCCTAAATTCTGTGGTCATCAGCTCACTTCCCTGTTCAGCCATGTCTGGTTTCCACAGAGTAAAGAAAGCTCAGTCTGCTTGACTTGAACCCCAAATTTCCCAGCATGATTTCCCGTGGCGTCCCTGCACAAACTCTTCTCTTTCCTTGGAATGAATAAGCCGTGCCGCACCTTCACTCATTCCCCGCCCCCCACATCGAGCGCTATCCCCATTCTTCTTTCTCTTGCTGAATTGTTCTCTATCCGTCACCCAACACCATACCCTATGGAATCAAACTCCAACCCATGGAAAGCATATGAGTGGTAATAACAATGTCAGAGTCACTTCAATTCTGAAGCTTGGATATACTTGTGGTTGGGAATGCTACAGCATCTCCTGTTAATGCAAATGTCAGGAAGCTTTTGTTATCTAAAACCTCTTTTTTAAAAAAATTTTTATTTTTATTATTATTTTTTTTGCGGTACGCAGGCCTCTCACTGTTGTGGCCTCTCCCGCTGCGGAGCACAGGCTCCGGACGTGCAGGCTCAGCGGCCATGGCTCACGGGCCCAGCTGCTCTGCGGCATGTGGGATCTTCCCGGACCGGGGCACGAACCCGCGTCCCCAGCATCGGCAGGCAGACTCTCAACCACTGCGCCACCAGGGAAGCCCTAAAACCTCTTTATAGCTCTTAGTGATTATATCTTGGATGAAAGACAGAGGAGAGCTCTCAGATTTTCACCTGAGTATCAGCAAAAAAACAGGGAAACGTGTCCTTTGAATACATCCCTTCAGAGTCCACTGACAGAGGCGATGGGCATGATGTATCAAGACAGCAGGAGGAATTACAAACAGCGCTGCAAAAAATTTCCTTGCACATGTCTCTGAGGAAGTTTTTACAGGTTATGTTCCTAGAAGTATTATTGGGTCATAGGACATGAACATATTTAATGGAATATACACAGTAATTTGGGTAGCATTAGTACCATCATGATATTGGGTCAATTGATGGGTATAATTTAACTATTGATTTATTCATTTTTATGTCCTTTAATAATATTTTATAATTTTTTAAATAAAAGAGTTGCACATTAAAAAAAAAAAAAAGACAACAGGAGGCCAGGGTAGGTATTCACATGAGAGAGAGGACTGAGAAGTTTGTCACGTCATCGATACCTACTGTCCTGTGCAGCCTCATGCCACTTTCTGGCTTCTGCGGTTTTAAACCATTTTGATTAGCACCATGGGGAGGACACAAAGGACATTTCTATGTCCCTTCCAGGTTTATGACTTAGGTCAAACCCCCTTAAAGAGATATGGTTTCTTAATACCAACTGCTTTCACTTGGGATGCAATTTCAGAGCAATACTGAGCACTTCTTTGGGTGGAGGGAAAACTTAACAGCCCTCCAGAGGGCCTGCAGCTGGCACCTGGACTGGCAGCTAGGTGACAAATGGGTAAGGAGGCCAGGGGTTTTCTCTCCTACTTTAATATACTGCCACTCAATTCAGCATGGTTTATCTCCATGGTTTCCAAATGCGTTTAGCTGTGCAAACTTTGTTCAAACTACACAAATGTAGAACCCCACTCTTCTAATGTGAAGAGGCCCTGGTTAAAGAGGGCAGTGTTGGAGTACCATCTGCTCCCATCCCCTCTCTCCTATGCCCTAGAACCTCTGAGGGACCCCTTGAAGCCCATTTTGCATGGTTTGAAAATCCCTGGGATAATTTTGAAAGCCACCTTTGGAGTCAGTTGAAGTCAAATCCTGACTAAACACTTGACTGACTTGATCTTCAATTGCTGTATATGTAAACTGAATATAATAATACCTACAATAATAATATATACTTGTTATAATAATAAATTATAAGATATAACTTATAATAAGTCAGAAATATTGTGTGGAAAGTGTCTGGCCCACAGTAGGTGCTCAATAAATAGCTATTTAGGATATGCCTCAAACAGGCCCCTTTCCTGGGGCTGCAGAGGATTCAAATATGAGTGAGAGACCTCATGAAGCTGAGAGTCTGGCTCCTACTATGGGACAAGAGAGAGGAAGTACTAGAGATGAGGAGACAAAGTGCCACAGGAGGAAACAGGAGGGAAGGAACATTTCTAATCAGCAGTGACTGAAACTGCCAGTTGCTGACCCAATCTTTTTTCCACTTCTGCTTACATCTTCCTGGCCACGGTCAGTGGCTTGCTTGGAGTGGAAGGCAGCAGGCACTGGTGGGCTCCATTTCTCTGCTCTCACCCAAGATCTTGAGAGGCAGAAGTCCTGAGCTAGTGGGGCTCTCCTGGGGTGCATCTAGGGCTCTAACAGAGAGGGCTCTCTCAGAGCTTGTTCTGAGCAAGGGTCTGGGCTTCCCTTTGGCTAGATTACTCAGACAGTAGATGAGGACCTAATTCCAGGAGAACAAAGGGCTGAAGCAGAGATGAAAAGGAAGGACAGGGGGGCTGTTGGAGTTGGGATGGGAGTTCGTCCCAGGACTCTGTTGGGAGGAGGCAGAAAGAGAAAGGGGGAGGGAGCTAAATACCTGAGACCCCTTTGAAGGGTCCTGGATTCCCCTCATCTGGGCCACCAGATGGGCTGGGATGGGGCAGACAACTCTTCAGTGACAGATGGAGTGGTAGAAGTTCTCTCCATTCAAATCGTGCCTTCCGCTTACTACTTGAAATCCTACACTTAAGACATAGGGTCTAAGATTTCACCAACTTAAATAGGAGAGTAAATACCTCCTTTTTAAAGAATGGCAATACTCTTAGGTTTATGAGTCCATTCCATCAGCCTGGTGTCCTGTGATCACCACCTCATGCAGCTGGGAATTGCACTGAGGAGAAGAGGTTGAGAGAAGGAGACGTGTGACGGGCAGAGAGACCCCAGGATGAGGGTTTTGACAAGCAGGGGCAATGTGAGGGCACTGGGCTCCATGTGGGGAGTGGAATGGGGTAGAGAGAAAGAATGTTTCCTGAACGCCTACTATATGTCTGACATTACACTAACTCTGGGGATAAACCTAGGAAATAACTGCTGCCCCTCATTTGCTTTATGATGCGGGTTTGTGCGTTTACTCTATGATGCGGGTTTTGTTCCCTTCTCTTGTTCTTAGAAATCAGATGCAACAACGTCTCTCCCCTTTGGAAAATGGGCTCTGCCCACTCAAACCTGCCTGGCCGACGGCCCTGCATGACAGTGTTGGGGAGCAGGGCCATCCATGTTTGGCAAGAGCCCCAATGGCTGAGGGAACAGTGCCTTGCCCCTCAAAACTGCCTCCCTCCTCGGCCCACAGAGGCGCATCTGTGATGGTGAGGCTCTTTGAGGGGAGTGTGTGGAGGATCTGGGATCATACGTAATAGCTCACCACTGCGGCTGTCAGGGCTACCAGTGGACGAGCCAAGGCTCAGAACAGAAATGCCAGAGAAGACAGCCAGCCCGCAGGAGGCACCAGAGGGGCAAGATGAAGACTCCCTGACTCCCGGGCCTCTGGCCTCCTTTCTTTAGAGTTCTCAGGTGTAGAGTTGATGGGCTGTGATCTGTTGAGGGGTGTGTTCACGTGATCTGTCATTGCTGATGTGTATTGAGCTCTTACTAACTCTTAGGCCTTGTACTAAATACACATGAATTTATTTAATCCTCCCAACAAACCTATGAAGTAGGTGCTATTATTATTATTCCAATTTCACAGGTGAGGAAACTGAGGCACAAAGAAGTTCAGACTTGCAAAAGGTCACACAGTCAGAAAATGGCAGATCCAGCATTCCAGCCCAGGCCATTGGGCTCCACAGTCCATGTGATTATCCACTATGCTCTATTCATACTCAAATACTGAATTGAAAATGATTTTTTTTTATAACATAAATCAAAATGGACATCAACCTACCCCTAGAATGAAAGTACCTTCCTACACTGCATTCCAATAAGCTAACTTTAATGGGTGAGACAGAAGTAGCATCATAACCAGTATTGTGGGAGGCCCTTCCTAGTGGTCCAGTGGGTAAGACTCCGGGCTCCCAACACAGGGGGCCTGGGTTCGATCCCTGGTTGGGGAACTAGATCCCACATGCATGCCACAACTAAGAGTTCACATGCCACAACTAAGACCCGGTGCAGCCTAAATAAATAAATAAATGGAAAACCAAAACAAAACAAAAAAACTTACGGGACAAAATAAATAAATAAATAACCAGCATTGTGGGAATTTTACTTAACTCTGGTCTGCCCACGTGTTTGTACCCTGCAAGAGTCAACCACTGTGCAAGAGAAAAGTCTTTAGCAACTTCTGGTTCTTCTTCTTCCGGGCACAGAGCTAGTCTACACCTCTCAGATTCCCCCAGAGTTAAGTGTGGTAAAATGGCCAGCTCTTGCCAATGAAACGTGAGTAGAAGCGATGGGCATCACTTCCAGGCTCTAGGGAAACATGTTCATCTTCCTCGTTTGTTCCTTCCGTTTCTACCACTAGATGCGTGGGGCATGGGGGCCATAGGGGACAGGAAAGTCATGAAATGGACAGATCCTGGGTCCCTGAGTTGGGATACACACACCAACTAGGAACACCCACTTTGGACTCCTGGATAAAAAACTTCTATTGTATTTGAGCCACTGTACATTTTGGATTCTACTTATTCCTACAGCCTAACTTACTCTAATACACCATTTTCTTTGCTTATGGTCAAAGGTTGAAGTCAGCTGCCCTCAAGAACAACAAAAATCCATGAAGGGATTTGTGGAAACTTCTAATTTCCCAGTGTTGCTGTGTTCAGACCGCTACAGTCCCCTGGTCTCCCTACATTTGGTGGTCCCAGGGCAAGGGCAGAGGAGGTTAGGTCATGGGGAAGGCAGTGCACGCATTACATTACCACATCTGTTTCCTTCAAGAGAGGTCCCGTTTCTCTTGGGGCTGGAGCCAGGGGGCCTCAGCCCAGGTGCTGAGGGGCCTCCAGAGGACATGGGGCTGGTATGGGGACCACCGACTGTGGTGGCTGAGCCTCCCCCAAGGTGGCCGTCTCCAGAGTTCTGCCTCTTGCAGTACAACGAAGAGGAGGTGGGCAGGGAGCCCCTGTGGCTAAAGGCGGAGGAGGAGTCCACGCTGTAGCGGCTCATGCTCGAAGGGTTCACCAGGCACTCCTCAGTGGTGACTGTTTTTGCTAAGCAAGAAGGCAGAGCAGAGAAGCAGAGATCAGAGAGCAGTTCAAGAAGACACCTGGTGCTGGGTCTTGGAAAACCTTTCCCCAGCAGCACAGGTGCCGCTATCTGTGGGGATGGCAGATGAGAAGGAATGGATACCACGGCATAATCCCAAATAGTTCACCTCTCAGCAGATTGACACCTCACCAACGAAGCATATTTTAGTAGGGATTGGGACATATGACCCTCCATGTTCTGAGGAAAATGTGATTATCTTGGTTATTGATGACTTGTAAATAAAATTCAAACAAAGGTCTTTCTCCCTCCATGGCTCTGCTCCTCCAAGAGTTTCTGCCAGCTTGGCAGAATCTCCCTGCTCCGTCTTTTCTTGCCCATCACCACTGCCTCCCGCACCTGGCCCATGATTCCTAGGAGAGATCAAGCCAGAGTCACAGTGTCCCAGAGTTAGGAGTAACAACTTTGGCCTGGGTTTTTTTTTTTTTTTTTTAACATCTTTATTGGAGTATAGTTGCTTTACAATGGTGTGTTACTTTCTGCTTTATAACAAAGTGAATCAGCTATATGTATACATAATATCCCCATATCCCCTCCCTCTTGCGTCTCCCTCCCACCCTCCCTATCCCACCCCTCTAGGTGGTCACAAAGCAGTGAGTTGATGTCCCCGTGTGATGCAGCTGCTTCCCGAAGCTATCTGTTTTACATTTGGTTGTGTGTACATGTCAATGCTACTCTCTCACTTCGTCCCAGCTTACCCTTCCCCCTCCCTTTGTCCTCATGTCCATTATCTATGTCTGCATCTTTATTCCTGTCCTAACTCTAGGTTCATCAGAACCTTTTTTTTTTAGATTCCCTTTATATGTGTTAGCATCCAGTATTTGTTTTTCTCTTTCTGACTTACTTCACTCTGTATGACAGAGTCTAGGTCCATCCACCTCACTACAAATAACTCAATTTCATTTCTTTTTATGGCTGAGTAATATTCCATTGTATACATGTGCCACATCTTCTTTATCCATTCATCTGTCGATGGACACTTAGGTTGCTTCAATGTCCTGGGTATTGTAAATAGTGCTGCAATGAACATTGTGGTACATGACTCTTTTTGAATTATGGTTTTCTCAGGGGATATGCCCAGTAGTGGCATTGCTGGGTCATATGGTAGTTCTATGTTTAGTTTTTTAAGGAACCTCCATACTGTTCTCCATAGTGGCTCTATCAATTTACATTCCCACCGACAGTGCAAGAGGGTTCCCTTTTCTCCACACCCTCGCCAGCATTTATCGTTTGTAGATTTTTTGATGATTGGCCTGGGCTCTGACACAGGTGTGATGGTGCTTCCTCCCCACACTTTTAGTTCCAGTACACACAAGGGCACTAATCTTCCACCAAAGCTAACAAACTAGGGACACAAATGCTGATCTGGATGGCCCCATGGTCTTCCCCAAACCCTGCAGATGAGAGAGAAAGAACCAATCTAAAGTGCAGGGGGAGTAGAGGACCTGGAGGCTCTGCCAACCTCATCATCAGCTCCCCCACCCAAGTAGATCAGGACTTTCTACACTTTTAAAGCTCATTCTTGCAGCCTGTTGAACTCTGCGAGCTATACCTGTGGCCAAATGGTGTGGGGTGTTTTGCTTTGTTTTGTTTTGAAGAACAAAGTCCAGAGGAATTATAGGGATAGAAAGAGGAAGAAAAATATTCTAGTAATTCCTTTTCTTCAGTCCCTCCCACCCCAGACAAGACCATATCTGTCTAGCCCCATCAACAATCATCTATATACTACACATGATCAAAACAGATACAGACATTCCCCAAAGGCATTAGAATAACAAAAACCAAGGGATCCTCCAATGTTGGCAATGAGTAAACACATTTGGGCCACAAGATCCAGATGTCTTCTTCATGTATGGATTCCTCGCACAACATAGATATTGAAAGATTAAGAATAGATTTTATTAGGGGAACTAGCAGGTCTTCTCATAGATGGGGATGCATGTGGAGCTTGCCTGGAAATAAAAACCATTGCATATGGAATGCAGCTAAAGCAGTGCCTAGAGAAAATTTGTAACTGTAAATACTTATATTTAAAAAGAAGAACATTCTCAAATTAATAACCTAATCTTCCTCATTAAGATACTGGGGGGGAAAGGGCAAACTAAACTTAAAGCAAGCAGAAGGAAGAAAATAATAAAGATTAGAGTGAAAATTAATTAAAGAGAATAGAAAAATAGAGAAAAATCAAAGAAACCAAAAGCTGGCTCTTCGAAAAGATCAACAAAATTGGCAAACTTTTAGCTAGATTGGCTGAGAAAAAAAGAGAGACTCAAATTGCTAGAATCAGAAATGAAAGAGATGACATTAAAACCAATCTCACAGAAATAAAATGGATTATTAAGAAATATTACAAACAATTCTATGCCAATCAGTTAGGTAACTTAGAAGAAATGGACAAACTATCAAAACTGACAAAAAGAAATAGACAATCTGAATAGACCTGTAACAATTAAAGAGATTAAATTAGTCATCAAAAAACAAAGAAATCCCAGGCTCGGATGGCTTCATAGGTGAATTCTACCAAGTATTTAAAGAAAAATTAAAACCAATTCTTCACAAATTCTTCCAAAAAGTAAAAAAAAGAGTGCTATGGACTGAATTGTGTCCCCCTCAAATGTTCATATGTTGAAGCCCTAGCCCCCATTGCAACTATATTTGGAGAGAGGGTCCATAAGGAGGAAATAGAGGTTAAGTAAGGTCTTAAGGGTAAGACCTCAACCTGATAGGACTGGTTAAAAAGAAAGTACTGACAAGAAAAGGAAGAGACATGAGAGAGCTCTCTCCCTCTTCACACACATGTACAGAGATGAGGCAACGTGAAGACACAGAAAGTGGCTGTCCACTAGCCAGGAAGAGAAGTATCACCAGAAACTAACCCTGATGACACCTTGATCTCAGACTTTTAGCCTCTAGAATTGTGAGAAAATAAATTCTGTTGTTAAAGCTACCTAGTATGTGGTATTCTGTTATGGCAGCCAGGCAGACTAATATAAGGAGGGAATACTTCCCAACTCATTCTATGAGAACACTAATACCCTGATACCAAAACTAGACAAAGTCATCACAAGAGAACTACAGATCAATGTCTCATTAATATGGATGCAAAAATTCTCAACAATATACTAGCAAAACAAATCCTTAACATACAAAATGACTTATACATCATGATCAAGTAGGATTTGTTTCAGGAATGCAGGGTTGCTTTAACATCTGAAAATCAATTAATGTAATATGTGATATCGATACAATAAAAAACAAAGATCATGTGATTATCTCAATAGATGCAGAAAAAGCGTTTGAAAAAATCCAACATTGGTTCATGAGAAAAACACTCAACACACTAGGAATAGAAGGGAACTTCCTCAGGCTGAAAAAGGGCATCCATAAAAAAACCTACACTTAACATCGTAGTTAATGGTGAAAGACCGGATGCTTTTCTTCCTAAGATCAGGAACAACACAAAGATGTCTCTATTCTTGCTACTTCTATTCCACATTGTATTGGAGGTTCCAGCCAGGGCAAGTAGGTAAGCATCTAATTTGGGAAGGAAGAAGTAAAACTATCTCTTGTATGTAAAAAATTCTAAGGAATCCAATAACTCACTTTTATTAATTGAAATTAATAAATGAATTCAGTAAAGTTACAGGATACAAAATTAATATGCAAATATCAATTGTACTTTTATACATTTGCATTAAACAATATGAAAATGAAATTGGGGAAAGAATTCGATTTATAATAGTATTAAAAAGAATAAAATACTGAGGAATAAATTTAACAAAAGCAGTATAAAACTTATGCTCTAAAAACTATAAAACATTATTGAAAGAAATTAAAGAAGATCTAAATACTTAATTGGAAAAAATTCCATGTTTATGAATCAGAGGACTTAATATTATTAAGATTATTACCATCTTACACCCTAAATTCATCTATGGATTGAATGCAATTCTTGTCAGAATCTCAGCTGACTTCTTTGTAGAAATTGACAAGCTGATTCTAAAACTCATATGGATTTTCAAGGAACCATAAATAGCCAAAACAATCATGGAAAAAGAAGAATAAAGTAGAGTAGTCACACTTCCCAATTTCAAAATTTACTACAAAGCAATGGTAACAAAGACAGTGTGGTACTGACTTAAGGAGAGACATATAGAACAATGGAATAGAGTTGAGAGTCCAGAAATAAACCTATGTGTCATGTTCAACTGATTTTCAATGAAGGTGCCAAGATCATTCAATAGGAAAAGAATAGTCTTTTCAACAACTGATACTTGGACAACTGGATATCTGCATGCAAAACAATGAAGTTGGACCCTTACTTCATACCATACACAAAAATTAACTTGAAATGGATCAAAGACCTAAATGTAAGAGCAAAAACTTATAAAACTCTTAGAAGGAAATATAGGGGTAAATCTTTACGACCTTGGGTTTGACAAGGTATTATTAGATTTGACATCAAAGGCATGAGCAACAAAAGAAAAAATAGACATATTGAATTTATCAAAATTTAAAACTTTTGCATTTTGAAAGACACTATCAAGAAAGTGAAAAGAAAACCCACAGAATGTGAGAAATTACTTGCAAATCATACCTCTGATAAAGAATTCATATCCAGAGTATATTAAAAAAACTCTTACAACTCAACAATCAAAAGACAAATAACCCAATTTTAAAATGGGCTTGAATGGACATTTTCCCAAAGAAGATAGACAGATAGCCAATAAGCACATGAAAACTTGTTCTAAATCATTAGTCATTGGGGAATGCAAATCAAAACCACAATGAGGAACCACTTCACACTCACTAGGATGGTTATAATCAAAAAGTCAGATGATAGCAAGTGTTGGTGATACTGTAGAGAAATTGGAACCCTCACACACTGCTGGTGGGAATGTAAAATGATGCAGCCTCTTTGGAAAACAGTCTGGCTCTTCCTCAAATGGTTAAAAATAAATTCACCATACAACCCAGCAATTCTACTCCTAGGTGTGTGTGTACGTATGTGTGTGTATGGATATATATATATGTATATATATGTATGTGTATATATATATATATATATATATATATATTCCCAAGAGAAATGAAATTTCCACATAAAAATTTATATATGAATGTTTACAGAAACACTATTCATAATAGCCAAAATGTGGAAATAACTCAAAAAACTGTCAACTGATGAATATATAAACAAAACATGGCATATGCATACAATGGAATAATTTCAGGCATAAAAAGGAATGAAGTACTGATCCGTGCTACAGTGTGAATGAGCCTTGAAATGTTATGCTAAGTAAAGAAACTGAGCCACAAAAGACCACATATCAAATGATTCCATTTGTATGAAATGTCCAGGATAGGCAAATCTATAGAGATAAAAGTAAATTAGTGGTTGCTTAGGATTTGGAGGTTGGGGGAATCGGGGTTGACTGGGGTGATAGTTGCACATATATTAAAAACCATTGAATAATACACTTTAAATGGGTGAATTGTATGATGTATGAATTATATCTCCATAAAGCTGCTTTTAAAAACTCATTGTGGAGGCCCAGTGTTTGGCTGTAAACACATTTTTGAGAGTGTTGTACAGTCAAATCCAACACTGCTTTGGCCACTTGGACACAGGAAAACTGAGCAGCAAAGGGTAGGCATGCATGCTCTGTGCCTCATGCTTTGTGGCTAATGCAGTGCTGAACGATGTCTTCAGGAACCTGGAACTCTGCACCTTCCCCTAGATGGCCTCTATTGCATCTTCCCTCCTGGTCAGAAGACATCAGCAGGAAGGACCTGGCTATGGAGCTAGATACTAGGCTGCTTCTTGAATGGAGCGAGGAAGAGGAAGACTAACATTTTTTGAGCACCTACTATGGGCCAGCACATTCCAAGCAAGTGAGCAGGAAGCCTGCCATTATATTCCCTTCATTGAAAAGTTTCCATAGTCTGGGATACTAATCCTTTTTGTGTCCCCAGTGTCTGGCATGGTGCTTGGCATTCAGAAGGCTCTCAATAAATATTAAGTAGACATTTGGGCAGTGAGGCTGCTGTTACACAGAAGACGTGTTAAAATTCAGATTATAAAGAACTAAATATAAATTCTTCATGTAGATGCACGGTAAACAATGAAAAAATCTAAAACATTTATTCTGTTTATTAAATATATTAAATCTAAATTAAATATGCCTATGGAAGTCTGATAGTCTAAGGTAGGGAATGCAGATATTCACCAATCTGCACTACAGCTGGAAAATAGAGATGCAGATGGAACATTGTTCCCCTATGACAACATGTGGAAATGGGGAACAAGGGAATATGGACCTTATTGGTTTAAAAACTACAGACAACCATGGGTGAGATCAAAGGTAATAAAAGCCAGCTTCTGGGCTATGATCCAAATGAATTCATCAGAAAGTAAAACCGACTTGAGAGAGCGTCAAGCAATAGCCCTCTACCCAGCAAAGGATGTGACAGTGATTCCAAAGGCGGCCAGGTGGACAGCCATGGAAACAGATCACTAAGCCCCAGCCGCGGTCCTGCACAGCCTGTAGCTCCCAGGAAGCCTGGGAGTGATTAGCACGTTCAGGTGCACACATCAGGGTGCCATTCAGAATTGACAGATGCATCTGCTCAAACCCGATTAACGCAGCCTTTTCCTCACCTTTATAAATAGGGGTGCTGACACTTACATCATACCTGAGTGTAAAAATGGCTGATACAATGAAGGCCATCATTATTCAACCACAGGACTGAAAAGGACCTTCACAGAGCACCTGGCTCAGCATTTCCCCGAGTGTTAAAATGTGTTGCGCTGGCCCACCAGGGGATGATTCTCGGCGGTACTTAGGTGTATTAGTTTCCTAAGGCTGCAGAAATTACCACAGATTTGGTGACTTAAAACAACAGAAATATATTCTCTCCCACTTCTGGAGGCTACAAGTCTGAAATCAAGGTGTCGTCAGGGCCATGCTCTCTGCAGGCTCTAGAAGATCCTTTTTTGCCTCTACCTGCTTCTGGTGATAGTCAATGATCCGTGGTGTTCCTTGGCTGCAGTCACACCACTCCAATTTCTGCCTCTGTGGTCACATGGCGTTCTCCCTTTTTGTCTGTGTCTGGGTCCAAATTTCCCTCTTATAAGGACATCAGTCGTTGGATTAGCGCCCATAATCCAGTGTGACCTCAACTTGATTACCTCTGCATAGACCCTATTTCCAAAGAAGGTCCCTTTCACAGGTACCTGCGGTTAGGACTTGAACATGTATCTTTTTGGAGGACACAAAAACAGGTGAACGTTATTTTATTACAGTCATATATTTTAGTGCACAGCAATAAAATATAGTTAGCTCATCAAACTATGATTTCACTGATAAGGTATCACTGCTTAAGATGACTAAAGGCTACGGTTAAAAGAAATGAATCCATTTCAAGGAATATCTTGAGTAAACACTTCTATCGGTTTTAGTCAGACATAGCAAAAATTGTGAAGGTGGTAAATTAACGGTGGAATGCCTTGAGCTTGCCCCAACTTCTCTTTTCAGGCAGGGTGTTATTTGGAGCGGAAAATAAATTAAATAACTGAGCCTCTTATTTAAAAGCTTCCCCCAAAGAGATCTTACAATCTCCTCACAGTTAGGTCATTGTGCCACAAACCTCATTGCCTGAAATGTCTTCCTTACACCTAACCCCAATTCTTCTTGCTTCAGTTAAAACGATGACTGCTGGGTACCTACCCTTTATACTATTAAAACCATTAAGTCATCCAACATACAGGTAAGATGAATTTAATAAAGTGTGGCGCGTGAATTGTTTGTTACCCAAAACCACTATTTAAAGTTGGTAAAAAACAAAAACAAAAAGGACCAAATCTCCTTGGAGAGAGAACTACACTTTTCAAACAGTTTTGTGGCTGACTGGTGAGTGAACACCAGATGGGGCCAGCAGACCTGGGATCATCTGCGGAGAGTGCCCTGCGTGGATCTGATTCCCGCACACAGACTTGTGTTAAACCACAGGGCTGACAGATTAAGATGTTCCCAGTCTTTTTTCCTGGATTCTTAGAAAATCCTTTCTCATCTGAAACGAGCTACCTTGTCACCCTGGCACCTCTCATTAAACAAGAGGATCCAGCCCAGCCTCTATTTAAGGCCGTTTCATCGCTGTGCACACCAGCTCAGCAAAGCAGGGTAAACAAGAGGCATTTTATGTGCTTCTCTTCAATAACCCCCTGCCTCTATCCAAGACACTAAGGATGCCACTTATAAATCATTAAATCTTTCCTCCAGAAAAAGGATTAATCTGCTTTCATACGATCACAAGGGCATGCTTAAGTAGAAAGGCACAGGCACAAATGGCACATTCAAAGAAGGCTGCCACGTTTTCAAGGTTTGGTGTCTTAGGAACATTCAAAAGAGGCTGACGTGCCTTTTTCACCATAGCTAATCTGCTTGTGGACTATGGTTTCCCCAGCTGCTACGTATAAAGCCTGCCTATTAGGCTAAAAAATACTCTAGAAGACTTCAAACCCACTCAAGCCTCAAAGGATACCCCTTTGCTCCTGAACCTGAACCAGGTCTAAGCCTCCTTGTTTGGAGAACAAAGCTCTAGGGTCTGAGTCAGGAGTGTGTGGACTCCTCCCTCCACCCACACCCCTGCAGAGGCCTGGGGGACGCCCAGCAGAGGCCATCCTGCTGCAGTTCTGGAGGGTCAGCTGAGCACCTGGAAAGTGCAGAAACTCCAAAGAGAAGCAGGAAGAGGCAGAGGGACGGGAAGGAGAAAGCCAAGAGCCAGAGAGAGAAAGAGAAAGTCCCAAAGCAGCGACAGCGGTCCAGGGAGGAAAGAGGGGCCCACATGGATGAAACTCCAGACACTGCTGCCGGAGGTTTAGTTCAGGGGGTGTTGGCCCCTTTTCAGGTAGGACACAAGAGCCAACTGCTCACAGTTAAGTGAGCTTGGACTATTTAATTTATTTAAAGAATTTTAAATGGCACTTTACTTGGATTCTTTAACCAAATGAAGCCCTGAAAAGCGACAACACCACCACCGTCCGCAAAATTATTCTCAAGTAATCTCTCTGAGTGCAATAATAACCCTAAATCCCAGAGTCTCAGACACTGTTCTTCCCAGCACTAAACAGTTCTCTCTCTCTCTCTCATACACACACACACACACACACACACACTCTCACCCTCCACTCCCCTTTCCTCATATCAGTCACAACGTCCCAGCTGAAGGAGCAGCTGCACTGCAGAGTGAACCCTTTCTACAATCAGCTCTGCTACCTTCCCCCAGGCTGAAAGCCATTGCCTCTCTTGGGATTGATTGCCAGCGGGTCTGCCTAGCCCAGCAGGCCACGTGACCCTGCTCAGGCTGACAAGAAGGTCAGACCACTGGACCAGTGTCCAGAGGGCTCCGTGTGTGAGCGCCTTGGCTCTGCTGTTTAAAGAGATAGCGGCACCACGGATCCCTAGCCCTGAACCCCAGATGAGAAAAGGAAGTAACAGAGTCGGCCTGATAACACCGCCACGTGAATAACCGTGGAATAACTATTCCCCTCTGCTTAACCAGGTGCCACCACCTAAGGAGCACAGCCAGTGAGTTCAGGAATGCAGGGAAAGAGACCTGCAAGGAGAGAAGCAGAAAGAGGAAGGGGGGCAGGAGGGAGAAGGGCCAGGAGACACTAGCAGGTCCCAGTAGAGCTGCCCCTCCCCTGCTCAGAGCCGGACCTGGGCTTCACTTCCTACCTTGAGTGGTGGGTCTCCGCCACCAGGCAGCTGCATGCACGCTTCTCGCCAGCAGCACCGCCGCCAGCGCCCAGCGCGTGCTCAGCTGTGGGCGGCAGGGAGGCCCTCGGCGGGACTCCTCGGTGTCCGAAACAAGCAGATTTCCTCTCTGCCCTCCTGCCGCCTTTCACTGCGGTTCTTGTGGAGGTCTGCAGGTTTCTTTTACTCCGGCTCGGTCCCGCCCCTTGTTCTGGCTCAGATAAGCTCATCACGTTTTCCCTTAGGGCCCCCTGTGGCCTCTTGTCCCAGCCTTCCTGGTTCAAAGGGCACCAGGCCACACCACCTATGAGGCTTAGCCTTTCGTTCTCTTCAATTAAATTTTCCATTAACTTGGTCTCTGGCCAGTATAGATTTTCTCTTCAAGCTAGTCTCTAAGTACAGATCACTCAGCCCTCAGAATCAACCTTATAACTCCTCTTGGGTCCATTTAAGTACATTTATACTTTCCCCCTGACACCTGAACTTTTTTAATCCTTTCCAATGTTGCTGGTTTGCCTGAGACTTTGTCTTTAAGATTTCCTCTTGTGGAAATTTTGCCCAAAGGCAATTTTGCCCGGTGTCAGCCGTTTGAGAATAGTGAATGCCCTTTCAGTCTCCAGAGGAGAGCAGGTTCCCTAACCACCATCTCTGTGGTCTTTTCTTTGCAGCTTTGCCAAGCCTCTACCCCAAGGTTTAAGGGAATGAGTTCCCAGAAGGCGGGGGAGGGTGAGAGTGTGGGCCCTCCCACGGTCAAGCTCTGTTTCCTCAATAGCCCCCCCTCTTTTTGGTCTTTCATAGAACTCTGGGGAAATTTAAAGTGACCCTTAATCAGGAAAATGTTGGAGTCCCTGGAATAGAGAACACCATATAACTTTTGGTTCTAAATGGACATCCTAATTTTTAGGAAGGCTTTCCCGTATTTCTCAAGTGGGTGAAGCAGGCTGCCATGGTGTGAGAAGCTCTGTGGAGAGGCCTATATGGCAAGGAACCAATGGCTTGTGGGAAATGGAATCCTGCCAACAACCATATGAATGAGCTAGGAAGTAGATCCTGCCCTAGTTGAACTCTGGGATGCTTGCAGCCTTGTGAAAGACCCAGAGCCAGGGGACAAAGTTAAGCTGCACCTGAATTCCTGAGCCACAGAAACTGTGAGATAATAAATGTTATTTTAAGCCACTAAGTTTTGGGGCAATTTGTCACACAGCAATAGATAAATAATACAGGTGGGAAAGGGGAATTTGTTTAATTCCTCTTGACTCTGCATATCTAGGTTGGAAGTTGTAACTATTAATTCGGTAGCAGCTAGGATGTATCTGCTATAGAATATCTAATTCTCTGTCAGGAAGTTCATGGGATTTTTTTTTTCCCCAAAATCAAAGGGTTTGCTACTTATGTCTGAGACCCAGAAACTACCAACTAATAGGAGAAAGCTCATGGAGTTTATCTTAGAAGGCTACGGGTTTCCAAAGTTGCTTCAATTCCTCTTGGCATGGTTTGCCAATTTAACCCAGTTCTGATGCACGATCAGTAGACACTGGTGTGGATAACTTGCAGATATTACCTTAGGACCCACCACAGGGGCTCAGGGTATTAGTCCAGAGGAGCAACCCAAGGATAGAGTCTCCAATTACAGCTCCTCTGGGCCCTGGAGATTTTGGGATGGCCAAATCTCATATACTTGATCCTTTGTTTCCATCAGTCCTTGTGCTTTCAGTGTTCTGATGTATAAACCAGAGACCTTGGTCACCATCTCCTTGGATCTCCTTAAAGACCTTGCCCATTCCCTAACATCTACTCTTCCATCAAGGCAGAAGCCTCTTTGGACAGGCCTGCCAGAAACACAGAGGGCCTTGCGCACCTGACTCAGCTGTCCCCAGCATCGTCCCCAGTTCAAGAGTGGCTCATGGGGGATTGATGGGTAGGGATGTCACATTAAGGACAGTTTCATGGAACAAAGGGGAAGATTTCCAGTAGATTTCTTTATTTGAAGAGAGGCATGGGGGGCAGGGGTAGGGCTGTCTTTCAGAGAATTCCTGAGACCAGCCTTGTAGGAAGAAAGGGTTCATACCGCCTATTTTTTGGCAGCCTCTTTTTCTCCTCCACACTCCCTCCTAGAAGGAGCTCTCCCAAACAGTAGAAAGCCTACTGGGGATCTACCACCATCATCATTCTGTTCCTCACGTCTTTGGTGTTGGCATCTTTAATCCACAAAATGACTTTATTTGTGATCTTGGACAAGCGGAGCATTATCTTCATTTCTTTTTGTGTCATTTTAATGTATATACTTTTTATGAAAATATTACCAAATTGGTCACCATGATTCAATAGTAGCCTATTTATCCCATATTTAAAGGACCTTGGGAGGTTCCAACAACTTAATTGGAACATTCATTCATTCATTCATTTAACCAATAATTATTGAATCCTTGTGCTTCCTCAATATCTACAGGATTCAAAAGAGAACCAAATCATTACAGCACAAAGGGATCTAATAAATTACTGAGCATTGTGAAAATCTATTTCAAATTCTACAAAACCCAGTGTTTTCCTTAGAAGTTACATTTTTCCCTTTTAGCTCAACGTTTTTTGTTTTGTTTTGTTTTGTTTTTTAGCTCAATGTTTTAAAATAGGTACAGATATTATACTTTAATGAATGATATCACTAAAAATATGATAAACAGATTTTCCTAAATGAACTCATATTGGCACACAGGCAGAGCTAAGATCAGGAATTCTACACTGGCAAACACTCCCTATTCCATGCTGTAAGAGCTCTGGCTGGGCTTCTCCTGGACCTACCTGTCCGAAAATATAGGAAGGCCTTTTGTATTTGCTGCCGAACTTGCGGACGTTCTTCTTTTCATCTTTCCATCAAAACTTTCTGCAAAGATTCTTAAGAACTGAGCTTGACACTGATACTTTGTTCTCCTTCCAAATGACCCCCTTTCCAATGCATGGCTTGAGAACCAGATGGCTCATTTTGTTCACATGGCCCGTGGCTATGACAGGGTGAGCATAGCTCTGCAATATTCTAATCATTGGCCTGCACATGCCTTCCTTCATTTCTTTTTTCCCCCATCATTTCATATATTATTTAAAATACCAGGTCAAACCACACCTAGTGTCGGTGGAGTAGGCCCCTTTGTGTGGGTTTTGTAGGGATGAGAAAGTTCTCCTGGTGTCTAGGATGATAGGCTCTGCCTGTCCTGTGGATGTCGTCTAGCAATGATGCAGCTAGGGCACAAAGATAAGGATGAGACACTCCTTGGGGCCAAGATATTAACCCAGAAGGAGAAAAGATAATTGATGTCCCTGGAGTGCAGTTTCTGCCTAGATTTTGCTAAGTGGGCATTTGTGTTTGTTTTGTTCTTTTACATCTTTGCTAGAAGAAGTGACACAGGGGTACCACAAGCCACTTGTGAACATCCATTTTGTGCGGTCAGGCTTCTGAGCCAGAGAACAGGACACACACACACCCCAGCAAGTGCTGGGTAATGGGGCCCTACTGATAGGCTTGGGAGGAAAAGCAAAGGGCCAGGGAGGAGAAAACCTAGGCTCAGCTTCCACCCTGCTGCCGCCTTTCTCTGTGGCTCTGAACAAGTGGCCTCAGCTCTGCAGGTATCACACGTAGAGGGAGCTCAGAAAATGTTTGCCAACTGATCATATGGATATTCCTGTGTGATAGAACTCATGCCACTTGATAAGCTCTATTTCCTTTTAGAAATAAACAACCTTTTGGAAAGAGAGATAAGCTCTGGATAGTCATTCTTTGTAGAGCTATTACATTAGACAAATTTGTAGTTTAACAAGGAAGCAGATTTGATTTCTAGATGCTGGGTATGAAGGTTCAACCACAGCAGAACGTACCGTGTGTGTCTGTTACTCCAATAGTTTTCTGGTGCCTGGCTCCAAGACCACCAGCCAAGGAAGAAAACACCAAGTCTCAAGAACAAATGTCCTTTCTCATCTCCCACCCCCACCGTCTGTGTATCAAGAAAAGCTACTCAACAAAAAGTAAACAATTTGTTCCCATCATGTCAAACCTTCAAAAGGCAGGAAGCCAATCACTAAACTAGATCTTGCAAAAGAGTTCAGCTACCACATTTGTGGTTTCCAAAGAAGATCTCCCCAATGCTTGGTGAGCAGACAGTTTGTTCTGTTGTGTCGCATAGAATTCGAAACAGTAAATATTTACTGTGGACTTGTTACATCTCAGGCTCTGCTGGGGACTGCACGTCCCTGCCCTCAAGTCTACCTAGCAGGGAGACGAGGTCTGGACCCAGATTCTAGCAGTATAAGGCAGGGAGGGTATGTAAACAAGGGTCTGAGAGAACAGATCCCTAGGGTCTTCTAGGAATTCGGGGAAGCTTAGAGGGCAACAGAGACCCTGCTGCCGGTGGTGGTCAGGCCGCACCAGGAAATTTGCCCGTCATCATTCTTTCCTTTCTTTCACTCTCTTCCCCAGCACTGCAAACCTCCTCTTTCTCACCTGGATTTGCACATGTGCCACCGTGCCTGACTACTCTGCCCCCTCACGCCCCTCTCTTCTTCTCCAGCCCACAGACACCTCCACGGGGCACCAGGTCATCCTCAGCAGCAATGCTTTTACAGGTTTGGCACCATCCTAGCACAGAGAGACGTATTTTACTGAAAACCTGAAATAAATTTACCTCTGGGAGCAGGACTCGGTCAGCACACACTTTCTCGTTCAAAGTATGGTCCCCAACCAGCAGCAGCACGGACGTCACCTGGAAGCCTGTTAGAAACCAGACTCTCAGGCCCCACTCCAGCCCTCCTGAGCCAGAATCCACATTTCATCAAGATGCCTGGGTGGTACCAGGGCATATTAAAGTTTGAGAAGCATCTGGCTAAAGCTTACTTATAATTGAGATCTTTTTTTTTTTCCAACATTCAAAGATAAGGTAAAATTTCCCCATGATCATCTCAGGACTTCTGACAGAACCACAAATGTTATCAAATCCATGTTTTTGCTTCCATTCTCCTAAAGCATCCAGGGAACTGCTCTTCTTCTGAAAACATGAACATTTGGCTGTCAGTTAATAGATTCGGAGGAAAATGACTAAAATTCTTGGTCTCAAGCCAAGAACTCTACCTTCCAGACTGAATTCAGGCAGCTGAGTGGGTCTGAAACCTGGTTTTCCCTGAATGCAGGAGAAAGATCATTTGGTGACAGAGTTTATATTTCAAAGGTCTGAGGAAGAGATTTGGAAGAAGCCCTCTCTCTGCTCTAATGTGAGCCCTTCTGTCTCGGTATCCTCATCTTCCCCTTTGGGGGACCCCCTCCCCAGGGCTTCTAGGGCCTCTCACCTCCTGCTGTCCGCGGTCTTCCTCTGCCACCTCCAGCCGTCTCTCAGCTTGGAAGGGACCAGAGGCGACATCTTGCTCTTACTCCTCTGGGTTGCCAGAGTTCACCCTAATGGCCCTGACATGTGGACATCTGCACTTGTCACCAGTAATGAGGAGCTCTCTCCATCCAAGCAGCTCCTTCTACTTCTGAATGGCTTTGGCTTTTCAAAGTTCTTTACAATGTCAACCCCACCTGAATCCTAAGGGAGCTGTCTTCTGAGAGTTCCACCTGGTTATTCAGGTGCCAAGTCCTCTACGTGGGAGAGTATTCCTGAAACCCAGGCTTCTCCAACTTTAAGTGTCTTCAAAACACCTGGGACCTGTTGTGAAGGAGTGAGGGAGAGCCACTGAGCTTTTCCTTTCTCAGGTTACTACAGTGCTCCTGATCTGAGTTTGAGTGGCGAGACGTGAGGTTTAATTAAATCTATCTTCAGGGCCACAAAGAACAAATCCACATGACCTGCTGTCATATCCTGGAACAGAAAATTGGGTCTTCCCCAAATCATCCATTTTTTTATATAGTTCCTTATGTGTCATGGCTTTGCATTTTCTTATTGTCTGATTAACTGTCTTTTGGAAATGTCCTAATGAGTGTTGACAAACCCTCTAACTGTGTGGCACCAAACCTGGAACACTCCAGCTTTGACTGAACAACCTTGGGGCAGAGCAGGATCTGGTTCAAATGAGTTCAAGACTGTACAATCTTGTTTAGGAATGACGTGGTCCTATGGATGGATATGAAGCCTAAAATCAATGAAGACCTCCATCCCTTCGCTTATAAGTACACCTGCCTTTCTTGCCACAATCATGGGAAAGTGGGTAATAAACTAATTCCTCATCCAAGGTAATAATAACTTGATATGTTATCCTTTAAGGGAACTTTGACAAGGCAATCCTAAAGAGGCAATGTCTTAGTCTAAAGGCAAACTCTTTTTTTTTTTTTTTTTTTTTTTTTTTGCGGTACCTGGACCTCTCACTGCTGTGGCCTCTCCCGTTGCGGAGCACAGGCTCCGGACGCGCAGGTTCAGCGGCCATGGCTCACGGGCCCAGCCACTCCGCGGCATGCGGGATCCTCCCGGACCAGGGCACGAACCCGTGTCCCCTGCATCGGCAGGCGGACTCTCAACCACTGCGCCACCAGGGAAGCCCTAAAGGCAAACTCTTTAGTGGTGTCATCCTAGGCCCCATGGCAAACAGGTAGGAGAGATGTGTGCCAGGGGGCTGCTCAAAGCTTACTGTGCCGTAGCTGCTTCCTCCACCCTCCCTGGGGCCCCAGACACAAGAAACACACAGTGCTTTGTTCTGTAGCCCCCAGGGCACGGGGAACAATTTCCACAAGAACTGGAGCAATTCATTTTTTCAAAGCAGCCACAGGCTAGGGAAGGGCTCATGAAGACAACTGGAGTCATTACTCCCAAAGCCAAGCCAACTAGGAAAGAAACCAGCTTGCAGGCGGAAATACCGGCCTCAGCCCAGGGAAGAAGTGAGGCGGCTGCACTACACTTTTCCCAGGAAAAAGCCAGGAACTTCACTCAGCATGGTGAGCTTGGAAGGAGAAAGATAAGGAGGAAACCAAGGCAAAGGTTTCCTCAGTGATCACTTAAGGAAAGCTGAAGGGGGGTTCCTGGGACAGGAAGTTAAAATGAAACTATTTTAGTTTCAGTTTTGCTGAAGCTGCAAGACAATAGTCTCCCCATAGCAGAGTGAAGTGTGGAGCTCTAGCAAAAAGAGGTGGTGGGAAGCCAGTTTTACCTGTGTAGATGACCACCCACATGCAGCCTGCAAAAGAAATTGTAGAGGTTGAAAAGCAGGTTGAATAGAAGATGAACTATGGAGAGAACTGCCCCACGTGATCCAAGAGCTTCAATGTGGCCGTGTGAATAGCTTGATATCTGTCCCTGGAGCTCAAGAGACACAATGGATTACTGCTTGATTTCCATGAGAAACCAAAAAGTCTGGCTGCTGTGATGGCAGGACAAAGGAGAGGTGTCTGCTGAGATCAGCCTGCACGCCCTGAGTTTGTTTGGGCAAAGGGTGTTTCTAAGGGACCAGATGCGGGCCATCAGAAGAGAGATCTGAAGTGGGATTATCTTAGATCCTTTCCATAGGACTGTCTGGAGGCACAAGGAGGCCTCAGCAGAAAGAAGTTAGAGATGTACCCACAGATGCCTTGAGGCTGTGGGAAGAACTGTAAGTGACCAGCCAGAGAAGAGTTACCTTTGTCCATGTCAAGGAACGTGCAGATGAGAGATGGTAGGATCACCAAAGGACCCATGCAAGAGCCCACAGGCTGCAGAATCAGCTTGAAACACCTGCCAGAACCAGGGAGGCTGATGCCAGCTCACAGCGGAATTAGTCAAGTAAAAACTCTCCTACCTCTTGCGTCTTCTCCTTCCCTCACTCTGATCAGGAAGGATTGGGAATCATTATTAGCTAGATAAGGAAGGGGCAAAAACATAGGGTTGGGCAGGAGGTGGAGAGAAGCCAACCATGCCCTCCTTTACTGCTGCAGGCAACTGGTCTGAAGCAGGGCTGAGCTGGGAATGGGGAGTAGTTCCATCTTTGAGTGAAATTTAAAGTTGGATGATCACACTGACCTGGACATATTAATCATTTACTAGAGAGTGTTTTGTTATCTGAAAGGAGCCAGAAAAGTCACGAGATTTGCCCTAAATTTCATCCATGGACAGGGAAGAAGTGGTCTCACAGGAGACTTTCATTTAAAGGAGAATGGGAGACATGAATTACGTGGCTTTATGATTCTGTCCATGGGTCATTGCTTGTTCAATGTAACAGTGACTTTAGGGTGTGCGAAGTGAAATCAGATCATCATCTGCTATTTTCATTGCAAGATTCACTGGAAGATACGTGAGCTTTACAATATGTTTCTGAGTCAACTAAGGTTTACAAGAGAGGCCAGATTCTTGACTGTCAGAACCAGAACATTATACATGAGCAACTCAGCCCATCATTTCACACAGGAAACTGAGGCCCAGAGACATGAGAAGACTTTCCCAAGCTCACACATATAGAGGCATCAAGAAAAACACAGAAGTATATAGCATCTGCTCACACAAACTATATTTAATTAGGTACATTTCTTTGTAAAGGCCAGATTTCTTCCTGTTTCCCAGGTCTCTGAGAGTTTAAAGTAAAACTGTAGACAAGGCTCTTGACAGGATGTGAGAAAAATCTATGCTTAGAATCTAACTTTATCCTTCCCTGATGTCCTCCTAGGCTTAAAACACAGCCACTCCTATTATAAGTATCGTTTTGTTGAATGCTCTAAGCCTGTCTGTGAGCACATACCTGCAAATGTAAGTTTTTCATTATTCATACTGGTTACTCAATACCTCAAAAACTTTCCTAAGCTCACATACATATTTGCCTTATTCCAAGACAGGGTCTCACATGGTGCTTGGAACAGAAAAGGTTCAGCAAGTGTTTGCAGAATGACATAATGGTTAGATTCCATTTCACTGTCTATGTGTTCTTTATGTATCAACAACACTGCTTCCAGAGAAAGAAAAAAGGCAACATGCTCATCCTTGGGAACCTGGAATCTAGAACCTGGACTCATGTTCAACTCCTTGCAAATCCATAACTCAGGGCCGCTAAGTGGGTAAGGAAGGAGCAGCCCATTGGGCAGACAACAGTGTGGCAAGTTTGCCCATGTGGCCTTGCTGCACTTCCCACTGGCCACTTCCCTATGCTGAGCTATTCTGGGGCTGGTGATACAAAAGGCATTCAGCCCCTGGGTCACTTTCTATCCTGTGACGAGAGAGAAACACTCTCACTGAAGGACATATGTGATTTATGGGCAGGTCAAATTCCTGCCACAATAGACACTCTGTTACACATTTTATTGACCTGGATAGGAATCTGAGGCCCCCAGACAGGACCAATGTAATCAATTCGTTAGCTCTTGTTTCTTCAGGATTTCTTTGTTCCTAGTAGTCCTTCAATTACTCAACGATGATGAATAAATGCTCAAGAGTCTTAATTAGAAGAGAGGAAAAAAATCACTTATTGCATGTGATGCGGTCTCATTGTCTAAATTCTAATAACATAGGCCTAGAAGCTATAATGTCAGCTCTCAGTAGCTGGAGCCATCTCTTCCCACTGCAGCCTGGGCAGGGACCATCGGGGTGTCCTTGGTCCTGGTCAGCCTTGACTGTTCCCTGGGTGCCCAGAGGAGCAGCCCGTGAGCTTCCAGCAGCAGAGCTCCCAGGAGCCCCCTTAGTGGCAGCCTCACCTGCCCCGGTAGGGCGGGGACACCTGGAACCACCTGCAGGCCCAGGAAGACAGACGGGCAAACCCTACCTGACTCCATCCTGTCTTCCTGGCTCTCAGGGGCTTCCTCGGAGGCGCTGGTGGCCCTGGGGAACGGCTGGTGGCTGAAGAGGTCGTCACACAGGAGGCTTCGGCACAGCTTGGCAAGGAAGCGGAGGACGTACCCAATACTGTTCACCACGGGCAGACTCCGCAGGTGTTGCTTCCCGTCAAAGGATGCGGAGACTGGAAGAGCACAGAGACAGCGACTTAGAGCGGGGCTCTGGAGAAAGCCGTCAGCCCGTCAGCCCTGGGGAAGAGGTTTTGGTTTGTTCAGTTTTGTTTTGTTTTCAACTAAGTTGTATTGGAATTTCACCTGTTTTTACACTAATGTCCTATTTCAGTTCCAGGATCTCATTCAGGAGACCACATCGGGTGTAGCTGTTGTGTGAACTCGGTCTCCTCGGGTCTGTGACTGTTTCACAGTCTTTTCTTGTTTTTCATGATCTTGACAGTCTTGAAGAGTACTGGTCAGGTATTTTGTAAAACGTCCCGCGATCTGGTTTGTCTGATGTTTTTCTTATGATTTTACCGGGGTTATGGGGTTTTGAGGAGGAAGACCACAGAGTCAGTGGGGGGTGGTACATGATAGCCACAGTTCATCACTGGGATGTTAACCTTTATCTCCTGGCCAAGACAGTGTTTGCCACATTTCTCCACTGTATTCTTTTTTTTTTTGCAGTACGTGGGCCTCTCACTGTTGTGGCCTCTCCCGTTGCGGAGCACAGGCTCTGGACGTGCAGGCTCAGCGGCCATGGCTCACGGGATCTTCCTGGACCGGGACACGAACCCATGTCCCCTGCATTGGCAGGCGGACTCTCAACCACTGCGCCACCAGGGAAGCCCTCCACTGTATTCTTTGTATTCTGTTCCTGGGAAATAAGTCACAAGGTCCTACCCACAGTTAAGGGCAGTGGAGGGATTAAGCTCTACCTCCTGGAGAGGGAAGAGTCTCTATATCATTTGGAATTCTTCTATAAAGGAAGACTTGTCCCATTTCCTCCATTTATTTATTTGTTTATTCATCAATATCAGTGCAGACTCAGTATATTTATTCTGGGGGAATTCCCTGGCGGTCCAGTGGTTGGGACTCAGCCCTCTCACTGCCGAGGGCCTGGGTTCGGTCCCTGGTTGGGGAACTAAGATTCCACAGGCCACGTGGTGCGGCCAAAAATAAATAAATAAGAGTTTAAAATATATATATTTATTTTGTGTTGTGGGTGGTCCAATACTATATTATGTATCTTATTGCTAAACTATTCCAATTTTTGTCTTTGGGATCTTACAGACTGACTCCTGTGTCCCTATGACATACTCTCATTTATTTTAAGCAACTCTAGATAGATAGATCTAGATCAATAGGTAGGTCTAGATAGATATGCCTAGATCTAGACATATAGGTATATTCAAATAAACCTGAGTTCATACTGAGGTCTCCAGCTCTTAACGCAGCACCACAGTGTTCAGGGTTCATTCGGCCTAAAGGGGAGGAGTCTTTATAAAAGAACAATAATGTCTCCACAGTGACGCTAGATCAAACTCATTTTCTCTAGGGTGACCAGAATTTAGGAGAAACACCTGGTTCTTCCAGCCCAGAGCATGTTTCTTTGTAATCCTCCTCACAGCCCTCTGCTGCTGCATGAAGCTCGCACAGCAGCTCCAGGGTGCAGAACACAGGAGAAGATCCCCAGCAGGACATTCTGCCCCCACCTGGGCTCTGCCCTCAGCACCGGCACCTGGAAGGCAGCCTGGATTTTTATACTATATCTCTCAAAGGCTAGCACACTGTAAGGGCGGGGGCAGGGCGACCAGAGCGAAAAGACAAACAACAAAAAAACTCCACACCCATTTAAATTAGAAATCAAAACAATCTATTTCTTTTGTGTAGCTTTTTATAGTTTGACAAGAGCTTTCACACCTATCACCTCATTTAGGCGTTCTGACTGTCCTGTGAGGACAGTGGAGAAAAGGTTATGACTCCATAATATGGATGAGGAAACTGAGGAGAAGGCCTAGAGCATTTTTTTCCAGCTCATGAGGCCTATAAGTGGCACTTGCCTGTCACTTTAATACTCCAGGTGACTCAGATTAGGAGAGCCAGCAAAGAGCTGCTTAGATGCTCAGTAAGGGGGTCATCCTGGCCACTCGAACACTCTGGAAATTCCCTCTTAGGTGGGCACTGCTGCTTGCCTCCGATACCTTGAAAGAGTAGGTGTGCTGGAAACTGAACCCACAGCAGGAAGGTCTGGGTCATCAGGCCTGTGCCATAAATCAGTGTGTATACATTCCCAGAGGTGCCTGGATGGTCACATAGCAGGAAAATTCCACCTCCTGGAAGCAGACATGGAATTCGTGAGATGACGAAATCTAGCCCTCTGGGAGAGTGTAACTAAGGCAGAGCGTCCCAACAGGTGTGCTAGGAATGGGTCATGGGTACTGAGATACTACTCCCCCTCAGCCTTTGGGGTGGCCCAAGGCCCAGCCACAGCAGGTTAAATTCCCTTAGCCCATGGTACCAGCACCAGTGTTCACCATTGTCTACATGTTGTGCCATGGGGATGTTTAGAAAGCAGTGCCCTAAGGATCAGGTTCTAGGTGGAGAGTAGGAGAGTCTGACTCTTCCTCCTGAGTCCCTCCCTAAACCACCTTGGGGCTAGCACCACCTTGCTGGGCTGCCACATCACCATCAGAAACGTGGACGCCCAACTTGCCACCTCACAACCTAAGGAGGCGGCATGAGGAGGCCCCTCAGCGCTACTGCATTCTCCATGACCAAGTCCTCAGCTCCAGCCTTCCTGGGAATGCTTCAGCCAAGGGAAACTTGGCAGGGCTCTGCCCGCTCATGCATTGGTGCCAGGCACTGCAGAGCCTCCTCCCCAGCACCAAGGCCCCTGAGGCTGCAGAAAAGCTGAGCAGGAGAGCAGGGAGAACGGGGTCGGCTCTCCCAGCTTGGGGGGCAGGGGCCACAAAGAGCTCAGACGGGATTTGCTCAAGAGTGGGGACACACGGTACAGGAGGAGCTTTCTCTTAGCACTGGGTCTGCGTCTTGAGCCCTGCTGTTTAGCAAGGAAACGGACAAGGCCTTCAACCTCAGAGGGCAGTGCAGGGTCAAGAACCTGGCTCTCAGAGAGGACAGCCAAGGAGCTCTCAGAGGCCTGACAGCAGGACTCTCCTCCTGGCCTCTTTGGTGCAGTACTTCTTTGTCCTGTCTCTCCGCACATCTGCTGAAGTCTCTTAAAAGTCACCCTGGGTCAGACACATGCACCCAGACCTTGCCAAGTTCTATTTTAATCAATTACCAGCAAGTCAGACCCAGCTTCCTGCTCACAGGGAGCTCCAGAAGGAGGGCTGAATCAATCAGAGCTGGTAAAGCTGTGTTGGAAAAACCTCCCCATCTGCAAGCCCTCGGGATCAATCTGGAGTTAAATAAAACACTTATGCTTTGGTTTTCCAGGGCGTAGCCACATTAAAGGCCCCTCTCCCCGACCCTTTCTTAGTCGGCCAGCAGGGTCACCTGCACTGCCCTGTGGCTGGGGAATTGTATCCCTTTTCCCTGGTGATATGGAGGCTGTGTCTATGATGCTGGGCTAGAGAAGACACCAGGCTGTCCCCCTGGAGTCAAAGCATCTTGCAAAGGCCTGGAGCTCCAGGGCTTAAGGGCAGGTGGTAACAACCACTGTGCATGTGGAGAGCCTCGGGTAAGACAGACAGAGCCTCTGAGGGGAAATATTTGAAGGGGGCAGAGCTCCCAATTCTGCCTCAGACTTGTGGTGACAGTTTCCACTCCCTCTGGATGCTGTTGGGTTGCGGTGGAAAATGGAGGACGGTGGTGACAATGGGAGATAGGATTGACCCTGAAGGCTCTTGTTTAAAAAAAAAAAAATGTCCTGTGAGGTGGGGTTTAGACCATGAACTTTCCCCACTTCCCTGCATGGTGTTAAGTGCTATGAATAAGGAATAAAGCAGAGGAAGGGAGAATAAATAGTGACAAGGGCTGATGTGTTAGACATGTGGTCAAGGAAGGGCTTTTTGATAAGGTGGCATTTGAGTAGGAATCTGAAGGAACTCCAGGAGCCAGTCACATGGACAGTTGGGGAAAGAGCATTCCATAAAGAGAGAACAGCAGGTGCAAAGGCCCTGAGGCAGGAGGAGCATGGTTGGAGGACACAGGAATGAAGCCACTGTGGCCAGAGCAGAGTTTGGGACTCAATAGAAGTGGCCAGGAGATCAAGGAAGTTCCCAGAACCAGGTCACATAGGACTTGGAGGCCCTTGTAAGGATGTGGGCTTTTTCTCAGAGTGACATGGGAGCCATTGAGGGTTTGGAGAAAAGGAGGGGCATGATCTGACTTAGATTTTGAAAGAACCAGAATCGTGAAAGGATTCTGGAGATATTTTGAAGTTGATTCTGAAAGGATTCTGGATATATTCTGCAGTTAGGACAATAGGATTTATTGATGGGTTGGAAGTGGGAGGTGAAAGAGGCAAGTCAAGGGAGAGGATTCAGATGTCCAGTCTTCTTATCCAGATCTGGAAGTATCTTCTCCTCAAGTCCCAAGACACACCTTCGGCACACAGGCTCACTTAAGGACCCTGGAGCCCAGAAGATGGGGACAGACCCTGGCCACAGTCCCCCAAGCCTGATTACAGCTATTTTCCTCTTTGGAGACACACCCATGGCCCTCCTCATACGGCCTGCTCCAGGGCTTTACCTGACACCATCTCACCACCGTAGCCCTGCTTGACCAGGGAGAAGACCAGCTTCTGCTGGTGGGCACAGTCGATGCACGCTTGCACGGCCTGCTGCAGGACAGCCGACGGCCTCTCGGGCCCAAAGTGCTCGGGGAGCTGCTGTACCTTCCTCCTCTCCAGGTACGGCCCTGCGTTGGCTTGCTTGTTGATGTAGAGGCAGACTGTGGAAACAGACCCACAAAGCCCTCAGCATCGAAGCACATCAGGCCAGGGGCGGCTCCCTTGCACACTGGGGAGGCCTCAGCCATGTCCCCTTGGCCCTGGTCTTGGGAAAGCAAAGGCCAAAGTGGGACCAGTTCTTCCCAACTTAAGAAGTAAAAGAGGCAATAGACTCAATCACCTCCAGCTGCCAGGGCTTGCTCTCAGAAAGGCCTCCTGGTTGGGAAGAAATAGGCATGTCCTCTCTGATGTACTCAAATCTGAATTGTAGACGATTATGGACAATTGTGGACCATGTATATAAATGTATTTATGTGCTGGGAACATACACAAAATCTTCCCTTCTCCTCCCAGGAAGCTATCAAGCTATATATAATGTTTGCCATTTTTTTGGTTAACCTTCAGTAATTAAAAAAAATCAACATGTTGCTAATTACTCCAAAGACTATATATTCGATGAAATTCTAAAGAGGATTCTACTTACAATCTCAGGGTAATGAACACTCAGCAGTCCATTTAGGTGAGCCCAACCAATGGTCCCCACACTTTTAAAGTAATATACCCCATTGGTAAAAAAATTTTTACCACATGCCCTAACATGTGTTTATTTATTTATAGATTATATACATTCTCAACCGTATTAAGGTATTACATACATTTTAAAGATGTAACCAAAAAATAGAAAATTTTAAAGGATGAGATAAAAAGAAATATTAATAGTAGGTGTCATATTTTCTTCCACATGTTAATGGCTCCTCTTATGTCTCCCCCTGCCCCCAGCCCAGGTATGAGCATCTTACCCTGGGGGCCACTAGTGCAGAGAAGCGTTAAAGAGGGACTGTAAGAGGAGACCATTAGGACTTTGGAAGGATTAAACAGTAACAACAAAGTTGAAGAAAATTAGTTTTTATTGAGCACCTACTATATTCCAGGCACTGTATATCCTTTATCTTGTTTGATTCTCAAGATAAGCCTGAGAATTAAATATCATTACTTCCTCTACTAAAGAAGAAACTGAGGTTAAAAGTGGTTAGTGGCTGCTCAGAAAGTGTAATTAATGGTGCAATAGGGATTTTAACTAACATCTTTCTGATGTCATGGCCTGTGCTCTTTTCACTCTACCAGGCTTCCTTCTTCAACTAATCCCACATGATTAAGGAAAATCTAATTGCTAAGGGACCTTCATGCCAGGCAGTGTGCTAGGCCCTACAGAGAAAATCTACATAATCCCTGACTTCAGAGAACTTAGGGCCCAGAAGGGGAGACAGACCTACTCAGAGAATTACAGGAAGTGATGTGTGACCTTGGCTGCAAGAAACATTAGGGAGATGCTAGGAGAGCCCGTCCTGGGAACCTTGGCAGGAAAGTTAGTGAACACTTTCTGGAGGGAGGTACCTGAGCTGAGGTGCAAGGGAGGAATAGGTTGACCCTAGAGGAAAGATCATTCCAGAAGAAGGAAAGAGAATATGCTACGATCCTATGATGGGCCCTAAAAACTAAGAGCAGGGCCTTGTTGGCCATACTACAAAATTTGGTCTTTACCTAACAGCATTAGGGCACTGAGGGATTTAAGTGGGATGGGGCTGCGGATGGTTTGTGATGAGGGGGAACTATGGATGTGTATGTGTGTGTGTGTGTGTGTGTGTGTGTGTGTGTGTGTGTGTGTGTGTGTGTGTGTGTGTGAGAGAGAGAGAGAGAGAGAGAGAGAGAGAGACACCATCCGACTGCTGTTACTTTTAAGATGGAACTGTTGGTTGGTGGACGCCCCATGAGGGAGACTGGGCCGAGCTCCACCCTGAACTGGACTGGAAGGCACTGGGTGGGATTGAGGGGCATTGAGATCCTTAGGAGATCTGGAAGTACAAACACAGGGATAGAAACTCTTCAAGGTGAGCAGGCTCACTGTTGGTGCAAAGTAGACGCGGCTCTGAAGACAGTCTGGGCCGCCAACCACTCTTTCTAGCCTCCACCCACCCACAGCAACCAGCTGAACCCAAGATGTATTGAAAATCAATTTTAAATAATCCAAGCTGTGAGACACTGAACTCCTGTTCTCAGAGAATTTGGTCATCCTATCTACTGTCCAACTGACACACTGAATCCTTCATTTGAGCGACCTCAGTGGCAGCTCTCTAGTTCACAAAGTAACTTTAGCTGGCGGGCAGGCCATCCCAGCCTTGGAGTTCATTCGCCTCACCTACCTGTGAGAGCCTGTGGCGCTGCCAAACTGGGTATGGTGGCTGCATCCTGAGGGATGGAGCTGAGGTCGGGCTCCGGCGTGCTCCGCGGGGGCGAGAGGGCTAAAGGCGTCATGAGAACCCGAGACTTGAGCTGCAAGAGAGAACCCAGGGAGTCAATGAAAATCTGGAGATGCTCTGTGCACTTTCCCAGGATCCTTCCGGGGCTCAGTTAACCACTGCTACTCTGTCATTCTTCCACACCTTTCTATCGTGTAGCTTTGGGGGCTGAACTTCAGATTCAAGTTCATGATCAAGATTCAAGTTTGGGTCACACCTAGAGGTCAGCTCTGCACCCCGTCCTTACAGTGGAGCCACCCAGGAAATGACTGTGTCAGGCAGAGGGTGTGGGACACACAGAGGTGTGAGGAATTGCAGCCTATAAGCCTCCTGAGTGCAGGATGCAGGGTTGGGGACAGTTCCCAGCCTGAGCCCCTGTGCTCCTGAGGTTCCTGTGGACAGCTCTTTCCTGACAGCCACCCAGTGACCAATCCTGAGGCTTTGCTCACTCTGCTGAGTTTTCTGTTCACAAAGATCACTGGGTCCTGCTAGAAGAGACAGCAGGAGCCATTCTTCCAAAAGGTGACATGCTTCTCAGGGTTTATTTCCTGCAGTGGAGACCATCAAAGGCTGATGCTGCTGGTCTATGGACCACACTTTGAGTAGCAAGGGTGTACATTCTGTTGTTAATGTATATGCAATCCCCATCCATATCCTAACTGGATTCCTGGATTTTTAGGATGTAATAATAATAGTAGTCATGGAGAAATAGTATTCCTACTGCTAGTTATCCAACCATTCTACATTCATTCATTCAAGTCATACCAGTGTTTAAGGGGAAAACATTCCAGTGAATGAGAATACCAACTGCAAAGGTCCTGAGGCAGAGCATGCCTGGAGTGTTTGTGCCACATTAAGGAGGCAAGAGTGAGATTGGAGAGGTGGTAAAACCACGGGGCTCTGCAAGACACCGTAAGTTCTTTGACTTTTGCTCTGAGCTCTTCTGAGCAGAGAAACTACAGAATCTAAACTGACATTTTAAACAATCTTTCTTACTGTTGTGTTGAGAAGAGACGAAAGGAGCAAAAGTGAGAGGACCACTAATCTAGAGTAGATGAGCGAAGATGGTAGGTTGGATCAGGGTGAGAGCAGTGGAGGTGAAGAGAAGGGGACAGATTCTGGACAGATTTTGAAGGTGGAACCAGAAGGACGTTCTGACACACTGGACGTAGTGTGTGAGAGAAAAAGAAAGAAGTCAAGGATGACTCCGAGGGTTTGGGCCAGGGAGTTTGCAGGTGGGGGAAGGAGGAGGGGAGAGTGGAGACAACGAGGGAAGGTCGGGTTGATTTTGGACATGTCAGGCTTAAGATGCTTAGATCCAAGAAGAGATGGTAAGTAGGCAGGTATGTATACTGGACTACGGAGTTCTGAGGGAAAGTCTAAACGGAGAACTAATTTTGGAATCGTAAGTAGCGAGTTGATATTTAAGGCCATGATAATGAATGAGATCATCAGAGAATTGAGGGTAGGTGGAGAAGAGGAGGATCCATTCATTGAGCCCTGAAGGACTCCAACATGAAGAAGTCGGAGAGAGAGGGGTGAACAGCAAAAGAAACCAGGAACTCTATCCAGCGGAGTAGAAAGAAAAGCAGGAGAGCATGGCACTGCGGGGACAAGATGAAGAAAGTGTCTCATGGAGAAGAGAGTAACCAACCATGTCAAATGCTCGGTCAGACGTGGAGGACCAGAAGTGGCCACATAGTAACTTTTCGAAATGAGATGCTGTGGTGCAGTAGGTGAGATGAGAACCTGATTGGAATAAGCTTAAGAAATAGTGGGAAGAGAGGCACTGGATCAGGAAGTAAAGCCAACTCTTGCAAGGAGTCTTGTCTTAAAAAGGAGTGGCCAATTAGCCACAGCAGCAGGAAAAGTAGGACTGAAAGATTTTTGCCCCACAATGAGATACCACCTCACACCCATTAGGATGGCTACTATAAAAAAAATAAGATTTAAATTAAAAATAACACATGTTGATGAGGATGTGGAGAAACTGCAACCCTTGTGCACTATTGGTGGGAATGTAAAATGGTGCATTCCTCAAAAAATTAAAAATAGAATTACCCAGAAATTCCACTTCTCAAAGAATTAAAAGCAGGGTCTCCAAGAGATATTTGTACACTCATGTTCACAGCAGTATTATTCATCATAGTCATTGCAGAAGCAACAACAAACGTCCATCAGCAGATGAATGGATAAACAAAATGTGGTATATACATACAAGGAAATATTATTCAGCCTTAAAAAGGAAGAAAATTCCGACACATGCTACAACATGGATGAAACTTGAGGACATTATGCTAAGTGAAATAAGCCAGGTACAAAAAGACAACAACTGTATGATTCCACTTATATGAGGGACCTAGAGCAGTCAAATGCACTTAAACAGAAAGAAGAATGGTGGCTGCTAAGGGATGGAGGGAGGGGGAAAGGGAGAGTCGTTGTTTAATGAGTATAGAGTTTCAGTTTTGCAAGGTGAAAACGTTCTGGAAGTTGGATGCACAGCGATGTGAATATACTTAAACTACTGTACTGTACACTTAGAAATGGTTATGATGATAAATTTTATGCCATGTGGTTTTTATCACAATTACTTTTTAAAAAAAATTTATTTATTTCATTTTTATTTTTGGCTGCGTTGGGTCTTTGTTGCTGCCCGCGGGTTTCTCTAATTGCAACGAGCCGCGGGGCTACTCTTCATTGCAGTGCGCAGGCTTCTCATTGCAGTGGCTTCTCTTGTTGCGGAGCACGGGCTCTAGGCATGTGGGCTTCAGTAGTTGTGGCAGGTGGGCTCAGTAGTTGTGGCTCGCAGGCTCTAGAGTGCAGGCTCAGTCGTTGTGGTGCACAGGCTTAGTTGCTCCGCAGCATGTGGGATCTTCCTGCACCAGGGCTCAAACCCATGTCCCCTGCATTGGCAGGTGGATTCTTAACCACTGCGCCACCACAGAAGCCCTATTTTTTTTTAATTTTTAAAAGATTTTTTGTTGTTGCTTTTGAGAAGGGGGAAATATGTTCTAATGCTGGTGGAAATAGCCCAGTAGAGAGGGAAAAATTGATGATACGGGGGAGTGTGTGGAGAACTGCTGGCATTGAACAGGTGAGAGAGGATAAGATTTAATGAACTGGGCTATGGCCTTAGACAGAAACAAGGACTTTTCATCTACTGCAGTAGGAAGGAAGGAGGAATATGAGGCTCTGGATTTGGGTGGATGTGGAGGTGGGAGCTTACAGAAGGCCTTTTGCAATGGCTTCTAATTTCTCAGTGATGCTGGAAGCTGTGTGTGAGGGTGGAGGAGGGTGGGTTAATGAGCTAGGAGGGTGGAAGGCCATGGGGGGAATGGAATGTGGCTGCTGAGCAGTATTGAGGGCACAGTGGGATGTGCGGAAATGAATTTAAATTAATTGCAATGAATTTAAAAGGAGACAGGCCAAAAGTGAGCATGTTGGCTACACAAGGCTGTATGTGCGCAGAGTCTGGGGCTCTTGCTAGAGATCCTGTACTAATCAGAAGCAGCAATTAACAATAGACAGTTCACCTTAATTTGAGATAACATTTGAAAGAATTAAAAGGCTCATCATGCAGCAATACCATACTAAGTATTATAAAAATAATTTAAAAGAAACTTCAGTGGTGGGACAGAGTAGATGGGAAACTTCCTGTGACTCAGTCTCCGTGACTATGGCAGGGTTCCCTCATCTGCCAAGTGTGAGGAGGGCTGCGGCCACTCTGCCTGTTTCCCAGGTCAGGCACCAACGGTTCTCCTGGTGGTCTCTCTAGGAGTGGTATCTCTAGGAAGGTACAGCTTGTGATGGAGAGGCTGGTGGTGACAGTCTCCAAAGGCTGTCAACAGGTTCTGGAAGAACCTTGGCTAAATCCTCCTTTACAGGCTTAAAGCCCTTCAATGCCCAACATACAGATAACGATATTGGTGGAGGAAAATAAACAGGATTAGTAAGTCATTTTCCCCCCTGTGTCCTCTAAGTAAATTACACAAAGATCCGTGTGATCCATCCTGAGGAAAATGACAATGATGATGATGAGAAAGAGGATGACGGCAGCTAAGACTTAGATAGCAGACACTGTTTACTGTTCATGTAAACTTCATAATGAGCCTAACCTTAATACTTGCTCACTATTTTAATATTTATTAGAGGGGGATCTGTCCATTGAACCCACCGCCAATGAAATAATATAGTTGGCTGTTACCGCTGCCCATAATTTCTGCCCAGGTGAAGCAATTAAAGGGATTAGAATAAGTCAGCTGGTTGCAGGAAAAACCTTACATATTCATTCAACCTGTAAAACAACTTCTGGGACTTTTGAACAAAGAAGGAATCTCATGCAACTGTGGGTGGTATGTGACTTTTAAAAAATATCCTTTTGGTAAGAGGATAAATCATCAGTAGGAATATCCTTTGACTCAGCATTCTGAAATTTCTATCTCATTGCTTAATATAAAGAATGAATCAAAAGTAAGGTAACCTAGAAAAGGGAGAGGGGTAGGTCATAGGGACACGGGAGTCAACTGAAAGAGCTTTCAATGGCCAAACCTGGAGCAACACGAGCAACAGATAAAGAAGGTAGTAGTGGGTTATAATTCAAAGTATACAGTGAATATCCATGACTCCATACTCACATAAATGAGTGACTGACTAAGTAAACACATGGGGAGAATCGACAGATCTTCCATGTATAAAAATTCCAAATATTTTATCGTGGAGTATAACTCCTCCTCCTTAAGTGTGGGCCACACAAAGTGACTTCCTTCCAAAGGGGACAGCATGGGAATGGGGGGAATAGTAACTTGACAGTGGAGAAACTGGTCACACACCACCTCAGCCAGGGGATCCAGACACCACCCACAGTGATAAACCATGTCGATAGTTCGCACCCTTGACAGGCCGTCATGGGAATGGCACCTTACCTCTGAGATCTTCTTTCCAAAAATCCATAACTCCCATCTAATCATGGGATAAACTTCAAAAAACCCAAGTTGCAGAACATTTTATAGAATACTTGACCAATACTCCTCAAAACTGCCAATGTCATCAAAAACAAGAAAAGTCTAAGAAATTTTCACAGCCCAGAGGAGCCTAAGGAGACATGATGACTAAATGTGATGAGGTATCCTGGATGTATTCTGGAACAAAAATAGGGGAAAACTAATGAATTTCAATAAAATATGGACCTTATTTAACAATAATGTATTGTTATTTGTTCACTAGCTGTGACAAATGTACCATAAAAATGGAAGATGTTAGCTACAGGAGGAACTAGGTGTCGGGTATATGAGAATCCTCTGTGTATTTGCAACACTTCTCTAAACCTAAAACTGTTCTAAAATATAGTTTATTTTAAAAATATTCAAAACAGAATCTGGCAGAATAAATTGGGGAAAATAAAGAGGAAGGAGGGAGGAGAGGCCTCTTTCTTGGCTGCATAAGACTGGAAGAAGATTTGCTGCCCAGGATGCCTTGCTCTGACATGCAGGAGCTAATCCTTGGCCTTCGAAGCCAACAGCCTGTACAGATGCTGGCAAAGTTGGCACCTTTACCTGAAATTCAAAACCTCGATCAAATGGGTATGGCGACTCCTCATCCAGGGCATGGTTGCCAGTGGCTGTGCTTTGCCTTCTTAAAGCATCATGGTGGGGTGAAGCAGAGGGGTAGAGGCGGCCCCTGCCAGCTGGAGTCTCCACCAAAGGGTCTGGGGAATCTGGGATCAGCTCATCTTTCTTTTCCATCCACAGATCCAAGATATGGGCCTGGAGAGTTTCTTGCTCCCGCTGTCTTCAGGGGAAGACCTTCTCTAAGACTTGCTAGAAAATCACTGCAAAGAGTTGGGAGGGGATTTGTCTGCAAACTGAGATGTATGGCCAGGGCACACTAAAGAAGAAGGGATCAGCTGATGTAAAATTCAAGAATTTTTCCAGAAATATGCAAGTGTGGAGAAACAGAAGTACTGACTAAAGAGTATTTGTTAGATTGACAACAAGAGGTTGGTAAATGAAGGATACAGACTGTGGTCGGGGGAAGTATGAAGATGTGTAGAGCCTGCCTGCACATCAGCAGAGGATGAAGCAGCAAAGCAAAACTAAAATAAGTTCAGGATAGCAGTAGGCACATGCAATGGAGCCTCACTAACCCTGTCCTCAGTCTCGCTACTTAGCCTTTCAGAGCCTACCTTTCCTCATCTGTAAGGTAAGGATAACAGCACCTTCTCGCAAGGATGTGACAAGAATGAAGTGTAAACATTTAGCATAGGGCTAGTGCAAAGTGAGAACTCAGTAAGTATTTCTGATCATTATTGCTGCTAGTATTATAATATTATTATTAGAAATTCCAGAAATACAAATGAGTTCCAAGTTTCTTGTTCATGTAGCCATGGCAGGAAAGGGAAATTGCCTGTCTTTCTTCTAGGACCCATCTACATTTTCTACACTTACCCACTTGGGATCACATCTTCCCAAATCTTTGAAGACCCACTCTCCTACCTTACACATTGCACACGATCCCCTTTAAGAAATGTTCCCAGTACGTTAAGTACTGCTTAGGCAGAAGCTGCCCTTTCCAAGTTGTATCATTTAAGCTAAGTCTAAAAAGGGAAAAAAATTCATTCCATGAGGCAGTCATTTACTCAACAAATATTTATTGAGCACCTACTGTGTGCAGGAAACTGTTGTAGGTGCTGAGGATATATCTGTAAATGGGGGAGATAAGGTCATTGTTCTTGATGAGGTAATATCATAGTGGAGGAAACAAATAAGAAACACAACAAAAATGTCAAATTGTGATAAGTACTACTCTGAGAAGTAAAATATGGGGATGTGATAAAAAGGGACCAGGTGACTAGGGTAGGCTGATAAGGAGGTGACACCTACATCAAGATCTGAATGACAAGAGGGAGGCTGAGGGCTTCCTTGGTGGCTCAGTGGTTAAGAATCCGCCTGCCAACGCAGGGGACACGGGTTCTAGCCTTGGTGCGGGAAGATCCTACCTGCTGCGGAGCAACTAAGCCTGTGTGACACAACTACTGAGCCTGAGCTCTAGAGCTCACGAGCCACAACTACTGATCCTGCATGCCACAACTACTGAAGCCCGCACGCCTAGAGCCCATGCTCTGCAACAAGAGAAGCCACCGCAATGAGAAGCCCGCACACCGCAATGAAGAGTAGCCCCCGCTCGCCACAACTAGAGAAAGCCTACATGCAGCAACAAAGACCCAATGAGGCAAAAAATTAAATTAAAAAAATTGTTTTAAAAAAAAAGAGGGAGGCTGAGGAAAGAACTTTCGAAGGAGACAGAGTGATCAGTGTAAGCCTCCTAAAGCTTGGCTTCTTCAAAGAACCAGGAAGCCAGAGTGGCTGGAATTATGAGCAAGAGGCAGAAGGATGCAAGATGAGGTTAGCTAGGTGGTCAGGGCCCAATCATGAGGGTTTTCTAAGTCAGTGTTGTAGATTGAATCGTGTCCCTCTCAAAAAAGACTTGTTCAAGTCCTAACTCCCAGTACCTGTGAATGGGACTTGACTTGGAAATAGGGTATTTGCAGATGTAATCAAGTTAAGATGAGGCCATACTGGATTAGAGTGGGCCCTAATGCCATGACTGGTGTCCTTATAAGAAGAGGGAAATTTGGACACAGACACAGACACACAGGGAGAATCCCATGTGACAATGGAGGCCGAAATTGGAGTGATATGTCTACAACCAAGGAACACCAAGGATTGCAGGCAACCGCTAGAAGCTAGGAAGAGTCAAGGAAGGATCCTACCCTAGAACCTTCAGAGAGAGCATGGCCCTTCCAACACCTTGATTTTGGACTTCTAGCCTCCAGAACTGTTGTTTTAAGACACCCAGTTTGTGGTACTTCGTTATAGCACTCCTAGTAAATAAGTACAGTCAGATTAAAAAGTTTGGATTTTATTCTAGGAGTTATGGAAACAATTAGAGAATTTTAAGCAGAGAAAGACACAACCCAGTTTTTATTTTATAAAATTAAGTATGGCTGCTATACAGAGAATGGATGGGGAGAGGCAAAATAGAGAAAAGAATACTAGTGAGGAGGTTATCATATGGTCCAGGCAAGACGCATAGGTGGCTGAACTAGGGTGAAAGTAGTGAAAACAGAAAGAATTGGTTGGATTCAGGTGTACTTTGGAGGTGAAATTAAGGTGATTAGAGAAAGTGCAAAATCAAAGATAACTTCTAGATTTATTCACAGAAACTTTGTTTGATAGTATACTTTATTACATTAGTTTAAAACATTAGCATTTTCCTTGTTGCTTATTTAGTTAACTTTGGGGAAGCCATAACCCTGGCTTGTGTCTAAGGTTCAAAACATTCCTCCTCTAATACTCAAGCAGTAAAATTTCAGAATACGACAGGAAACATTCTATGCGGAACTTCTGGGAGAGGACGTGAAAAAGAAGTCGAGCATCCACATTTCCTCATCTGGAAAATGAACACTGAGAACTGACATGATTTCACATTGCCCAAAGAGCTGCAGGGAAGTGGTGAGAACACAGGACTCAGAGAGGGCTGGGGTTCTAATCCTGGTTCTGCCCCTGACTCACGTGGGACTCTGAGCAACCCATTCAGTGCCTCTGGGCTTCATCTTCCAAAGCCATTAATGCGGGTAGGGTTGTTGGCTTTTTTTTTTTTTTTTTTTGGCCTTGCTACTCAGCATACAGGATCTTAGTTCCCGGACCAGGGATCGAACCCGTGCCCCCTGCAGTGGAAGCATGGAGTCTTAACCACTGGACCACCTGCGAAATCCCAGCTTGTTGGTTTCTAAGTTCTATTCCAACTCGTAATGTGTGTATGTACCTTGCATTAGACTATTTCTGAAAACATTAAAGAGTTTGAGATAAAACCAGTGTCAGTGCCATATTTTGAATGTTGATTAGAAGAAATGTGGCATCCTAAATTTCTTCGGAGTTTTGTTTCTGGGAATATAGAAAACTATGTTATGTGGATCAACTGAAAACAACCACCAACAATGGATAAAATGTAAGATTAGTAAAAGTATGGAGGCGCTAACAATATATAAAGGATAATTGGGCCCAAATATAGGTGAAATCTAGGCCTTGGAATTGCCATGGATCAGAGCTCACCCAAAGGGCTACAACCTCAGGGTAAGGGTAAGCTAGCTATAAACTTGTCCTGCCCTACCCAACCCATAACTGACTCTAAGGAAAGTTGCCTTGACACTGGGGGAGGGGGTGTGCAGAATTCCTGGGAAGATATTGCCACAAGCCAGAGCTCACACAGATTCGTAGCTCAAATTCACAGAACTTGGGCAACCAGGAAAACTTCAGGCTGTGAAGTTAGTTTAAAAATTACCCAATCTGGGCTTCCCTGGTGGCGCAGTTGTTGAGAGTCCGCCTGCCGATGCAGGGGACATAGGTTCGTGCCCCGGTCCGGGAAGATCCCACATGCCGCAGAGCGGCTAGGCCCGGGAGCCATGGCCGTTGAGCCTGCGCGTCCGGAGCCTGTGCTCCGCAATGGGAGAGGCCACAACAGTGAGAGACCCACATACTGCAAAAAAAAAAAAAAAAAAAAATTACCCAATCTGGCAGTGCTCCCAGGTTACCTGGAAAAACAAACACAAATCATCTCTGGAGAAAGGTCTCAGAGAAGTCCCCAAAATAATTTTTCAAAGTCAGTGAATAACACAGCCCAAACACACAAGGAAGCAAGGAACCAAAGCAAGAATGGGCAATAAAAACACACAGCAGTAAAACCCCAGAAACTGGGCTTCTCTGGTGGCACAGTGGTTAAGAATCCACCTGCAAGTACAGGGGACACGGGTTCAAGCCCTGGTCCGGGAAGATCCTACATGCCGTGGAGCAACTAAGCCTGTGCGCTACAACTACTGAGCTCATGCGCCACAACTAATGAAGCCCGCGTGCGACTAAAGCCTGTGTTCCACAATAAGAGAAGCCACCGCTTCTTTCTTCTTATGAGAAGCCCGCGCACCACAGCGAAGAGTAGCCTCTGCTTGCCGCAACTAGAGAAAGCCTGCGCACAGCAACAAAGACCCAATGTAGCCAAAAATAAATAAATAAAATAAAATAAATAAATAAAATAAAATACTTAAGATATTTCAATTATCAGACTTAGATTCTAAAAGCAAGTGTGATACTATGTATAAAGATATAAAGAACAAGTTTGAAAATATCTCTGGAGAACAGAAAACTATAAAAAATAGCATAGCAAAATGTAAAAGAACCAAATTTAACTTCTATACAATAACTAAAATTAAAAACTAAATAAACAGATTTAACAGCATACTAAATATAGCTAAAGAAAGAATTAGTGTGCCAGAAGATATGTCAGAAGAAATTCACCAAAAAGTAGCATAGAGACAAATAGATAAAAACTATTGAGGGAAGGTTAAAAGACAATGCGAATATGAGAAGTTTTAACATTAGAGTTTCAGAAAGAATGGAACAGAGGTTATATTTAAAAAGAGAATGGCTAAGAATTTTCCAGATCTGATGAAAGTTCTAATCCACAGATTCAGGAAGCCCACCAAACTCTAAATAAGATGAATAAAAAAGAAATCCACAGGTAGACACAACAGAATGAAATTGTAGAACACTGAAGACAAAGAAAAAAATCTTAAAATTAGCTTAAAAATACAAAACCTGCCAGGGAACCCTCACATGAACCAGATGGAGAGCTGAGTTCTTTACAACAATGGGCCCCAGAAGATAAATGGAATAATACCTTCAATGTGCTGCAAGGAAAATAACAACCTAGAATTCTACACCCAGCAAAAATATTTTTTTCCAAAAGTGAAGATGAAATAAACGTACTTCCAGACAACAAAAGCTAGAGAATTCATCACTAGAGGATCTATATTAAAGGGACTTCTAAAAGATGTACTGCAGGAAATGGAAAGTGATTTCGGGTAGAATGTATGAAATGCAAAAAGAAATGAAGAATTTTTTTAAGTGGTAAATAAGCAGGTGAATCTAAATGAAAATAACTGTACAAAACAAAAATAATTGTTTTGAGGGATTAAAAAAGCAAAAAAGAATTAAGATGTGTGACGACAGTAATATTGAAGTGGGGAGATAAATGGAGTTAAAGTGTCCTAAGGTCCTTGTATGATCTAGGAAGAAGCAAAGGTAAGGTTAACTTTAGAAAACTCTAGTACGTAAGCATGCCGTAATTTCTAGAGCAATCAGTAATACAATAGAAAACATAGTGCTTAAACTTCAAGAAGTAGAAAAGAAAGAATTATATGCTTAAAAATCCAAAAGAAGGCAGGAAAGACAGGTAAAAGGAACATAGAATGAGTGAGACAAATAGAATACAGAAAATAAGACAGATTTACACCCAAAGTTATCAATAATTACTTTAAATATAAATGGACTAAATGTCTAGTTACAAGATAAAGATTATTATACTGGGTGCTATGGATTAAAATGTGTCTCCCCACCAAAAGATGTTGAAGTCCTAACCCCCAGTACCTGTGAATGTGACCTTATTGGGAAATAGGGTCTTTGCAGATGATCAAGTTAAGATAAGTTCATTAGAGTGGGCCCTGATCCAATATGACTGTGCCCTTATAGAAAGGGGAAATTTGGACACACAGACAAACATGTACAGAGGGAAGACAATGTGAAGACGCAGGGAGAATGCCATCCACAAGCCAAAGAACACCGGAGGCCCCCCAAAGCTAGGAGAGAGGCCTGCAACAACAGATCCTCCCTCCCAGCCCTCAGAAGGAACCAACCTGGCTGGTCTTGATCTCAGATGTCCACCCTGCAGAACTGTGAGACAATAAATTTCTGTGTTCCATCAACAGATGAATAGATAAAGAAGTCATGGTACATATACACAATAGAATATTACCCAGCCATAAAAAAGAATGAAATAATGCCTTTTGCAGCAACATGGATGGACCTAAAGGTTATTATACTAAGTGAAGTAAATCAGACAAAGACAAATATCATATGATATCACTTACATGTGGAATCTAAAAAATGATACAAATGAACTTATTCACAAAACAGAAATAGACTCACAGACATAGAAAATAAACTTATGGTTACCAAAGGAGAAAGGAGAGGGGGGGATAAATTAGGAGTTTGGAATTAACAGATACACACCACTATATATAAAATAGATTAACAACAAGGACCTACTATATAGTACAGGGAACTATAGTCCATATCTTATAATAACCTATAAAGGAAAAGAATCTGAAAAAGAATATACATATTCAGTAATACATATATATTAGTAATACATATATCTAACATGTATATATATGTATATTAAGTGATATATATGTATATCTAACATGAAATTAATACAACATTGTAAATCAACTATATTCCAATAAAATTTAAAAAAAATTTGCACTGTTTAAGCCACCCAGTTTGTTGTATTGTGTTACAGCAGCCCTAGGAAACTGATGTACCAGATTCTATTTTTAAAAAATCATGTTTTCTCTCCCTTCCTTCCTCTCCCACACCATTCGAGGATAGCTTTGTCCACGTCCCTGCCCATAGCTTTCCCTGGGGGCACACTGCTCCTTTAGGCTCACTCTCTTTCTTCACAGAAAACTCCCTCAGGGTTCTGCGGAGATTCAGGGAGCAGGGTTAGGGAAAATTGAATACCTCACTGTGTTTAACATTAGACTTTAGTCTAAAAAACTTGCCTGTTGGAAATGCAAATCAGCTCCAACAACAAGAAGTTTGTGGCCAATGGCCTAATTCCATTCCGAGGAGTCAGCCTGTTTCTGGGTTTACCCACAACTTTTTCTCCTTTCCCTTGGGAGAGATTAAACATGCAAGGGATGGAGGAGCCAGTATCCTTTGGCCTTGTTTACATTTCTCTTACTCCTTAGCATAAGTGAAAATACCAATTAACATTTATATCTGAGTTACACTCAGAATGCTGGTCAGATACCAGATACCACTGCCCCAGACCTACTGCTTAGCCTCACCCCTGACCATTGCTCCAGCCCTGGGGTGAGGGCAGGAGGGCGGGGATGGTCACAGAAAACCCCAGGAGAGACAGTTCCCCGCCCTAGGGTTAGTGTGCATGGAGGCAGAGGTGGTGCTACCATCCTGCCTGGGTGAGGCTGAGAAGAATGGGTTAATTTCCTCCTGACAGAGGGCGGCTGAGAGAGGAGACAGGGAAGCCGTGAAGCCCGTACTCCGTGAGTACGAGGAGACAGAAGGAAGAAAAAGGAAAACAAAAATAACCATCATTGGATAAAGTGGGATGCAGAAAAACAGATCCATCCATGTGAAGTATTTAATGAATGTCGATGCTGCCCTGTGACTCCAACAATCTTCAGTAGAGCCCACACATTTCAAGGAATGCTTGCTGTGATGGAGCTTCTTACAGAAACTGGTGAGGGAGCCAAGTTCTATGCACCAGCAGGCGTGGGGTCAGCCCTGAAGATGAGAGTGGGAATATGAAACATAGACTCACAGGCATCCTGCGCATAGCAGAGCTCAGAGCAGCGGGGAGGTGGAGCAGCTTCTACTGGTTCACAAGAGGTGATTGTTAAATTTTCAGGAATATTGCAAGTTGTTTGTTAAACACAGCAATTATTAAAAATTAAAGTGCATACACGTACAGAGTATTAATTTTTAAAATATATTAAGAACAAAGGTAATAGATACTCAAAACTCATCACTTTCTAATTATTTTACTGTTGCATCTGTGTGGAAATAGAGTACAAGAGTGATACTACAGCACATCTTTTACCAACTCCACGTTCAGGAAAGTCACATTGGTGCCTTGAAACTGGCCATGTTGGGAATATTTACACCTTGGAAATTGGCAAATGCTACAAATAGGGCTGGATTTACTGTTTTGTTGACTTATAGGTTTAAGAGAGCAATGGAGAAAATATTAAAAATGCAAATTAAACTTAAAAGTGTGTCTTGTCTGTAGCCATTACACAGCGAATAGAATGAAAAAACAAATATTTTTTGTTTTCACAAACTATTATCCAATTCAGCAAAGAAGTCAACCACATCCTTGACAAATTTGAGTGAAATTCCAACATACAACTTCACTGTTTACATTTCTCTCACTCCTTAACATAAGTGAAAATACCAACTAACATTCATGTCTGAGTTACACTCAGAATGCTGGTCAGGAAACATTCCCCAGATACACTGCTTAGCCTCACCCCTGACCATTGCTCCAGCCCTGGGCTGAGGGCAGGAGGGTCACAGAAAACCCCAGGAGACACCATCCCCTCCCTAGATGCTGCACATCGTTCAGCCCAAGGGAATGGCCCCTGCCTAGTGCCTTTGTAGTCATTTCCCTCACGGGCCACAAGTGATACTTCATATGCACCATCAGCGAGAGGGGGACCTTGAAAATAGGCACAGGAAAGGTTAGATGTCGATTCTTCCCTTCCACACTATTAGGCAGCCGTTAGTGTTCCTAACTATGACTCTTAAGGCAATACAAGATCTGGATAATCAAAGAAGCACTGAAGCCAATTCAACAGTTATAATGAAAACACACTTTAGAAAGAGGCTTTAAACAAATGTTGGAACAAACAAACAAACAAACCCTTTCTACTTAAGTTTGAACATTCTCTTAACTGAGATTTTTGTTAACTTGACATCCTTGTTACACAGTGCCAAGAACATATACTTTTTCGGGGGGGAAAAGGATGACAATAAGAAAGGAGGAACAAAACAAAATGCTGCATTTACTCTTGCTCTTTAGAAAATTACTTTCTTTATAAAGTGAATTTACCAGTTAACGGAAGACTGTCCTTTCAATAGTTAGCAGAAATTGCTGGCTCTTCCCAAATATCCATGCTCCTTTCTTCATTTATTAATGGAATCCCTGGATTTCAGCTTATCATGTGGTTGCTCAACACTACATTTTCCCACCTCCTGTGGAGCTAAGTGTGGCCAAGTGACTCACTTCCTGGCCAGTGAGTTGCAAGTGTGAGGGTGTGTACAACTCTGAAGGTTTCACCCTTAAAGGGGAACAACGTGCCCTCCACCACCTCTGTCCCCATTCTGCTGGCCAAAGTAGTGGGATGGTGGGACCTGGACGAGCCACCTTAGAGCATGCGGTAGAGACTGTGTCTTAAGATAGCAGAGCAACAATATAAAAGGAGCCTGGGTCCTCCACACGGTGGAGTCATCGAATCAGCCCCACATGGCCTTCCCAGACAGTAACATGAGAGAGAAATTGATTTCTATCTTCTTTAAGCCACTGTTCTTTGGCCTTTGTTACAGCAGCTGAATTTGTATGCTGAATGATACAATTATTAACATTTTAGAACATATAAACTATTTGTTTTTAATATTTCAGGGATGATATTCTTTCTAGAGCATGTTACACTTTTCCTAGCTAGTTAAACAGAGCAGACAGAAAGTAATCTACTCTTTTTTGAATCAGGAAACACAAATACTATTCTGAACAGTAACGCAAAGAGATTGCTGAGGTGGAGAGGGCTGCTGGCCGGACAGTATGTGGCCTCAGGCTGCGGGGCATGGTTAATTCATGCCTAATTCCTGCAATTTTTCTGACTCTTCTCACTATGAAATTATCAAGGATCTATAAGAAATATATATATATAAAGTGCTTAGGCCCAGAGACTCAAATGTAGAAGTGCTCAGTAAGTGTTAACTTATGACTATTATTGTTATTACTATTAATTATTATTATTGTGTACTGGGGACAAATGGCTATCTTAAAAAAACGGCACTTTTTTCTTCCTGCTTAAATCATAAAGACACAGAAGCTGCAAATCCCGCTATTTGGAGCCATTATAATCAGCTATGTCTACTGAATGGAAGTTAGGGTTTATCCCTGGTGCAGACCCTCTCTCTTTCTCTTTTTAAAAAGACTTCCACGGTCTCCTTCGTCATGAAATGTAAGGAAAATCCACCTGTTGACCTTGGGGAGTCTCTGAACTGAGGACCTAAATCAACAGCAGATTCTTCAAACTGAGATGTAAATGTTCTGTTTTATAATGAAGAAAGCTGTTTTCATGGCAGAGTATGGCTCTTCGGAGAAAATATGACGTTAAGAGGTTTTTCCTTCCTTTGACTGGGGTGAGAAGGGGGCAGCAAGGCCATAAAATGATACTCACAGCAGCAAGCACGCCCCAGCAAAGTGGCTGCAGGCCGGGGCCAAGTGACATGGTCAGATGGGCCCTGGGAGGAGGAATGACCCGTGAACTCTGGAGCACTCACATCTGAATGCCAGTTAAACCCTTCCTTTTCTGCCTATAATTTGCTCATGTTATTCTCGAGACTCAGAGAAGAGGTTAAATATCACAGCCTGTGTTAGCTGTGCTTGGGTCTTAAAGGGAGAGGCTTATACCCATACTTGGACCAGAGAGAGTTTCCACACGTGCAGGGACACAGAGGTGACTGACAGAGCAGCTTGGGACAGCACCAGGCAAGAAGCGACAAATGTCAACCAGCACAAACCTGTGATACAGTTGGTACAACCAGGCATCCTCAGAATCTCCTGGCTCAATACTTATCATTTCATTAAGGTAATGCTGTTAATATAAATATAATAATGTGCTGACATAAAGTTATAGTGTTATAATTTTACAACTGAAAATATTATTGTATATTTTATTGTCCTAAATTATTAACATGATATCATATAATTATACTTTCAGTATCCAGCTGTGTGTGCAATCTTCTCCCCAAAATATCTTCCCCTTCAAATCAAAGGCTATTAAACTGCAATAATCAAGCTTGTAAGAAACGCATCTACAATAAAGGTAAACGGACACTGAGGAAGGGTTTGGAAGCATTTTCTTAGTAATAAAATACAAGATCTTTAAGGGTAGACCAAGTAATATCTTATTTCACTTGCTCAGGATTTTTTGTTAACAACTCTGGCTCCCCAGCTGTGTCCCAGGTAGTTAAAATTGCCAAATGAGTGGCCATTTGGTAAATGGAATCAAACTGTACACTTTCCTTGCTGGCATCTCCACAATTAAAACCATTTCATTACTGGTAAAATGGGGCTTCGGGGTCTAAGAAATTGTCAAAATAAAACCGGAGAGACTTAATACATTGTTAACTTTACTTTGCCAAGTAAGGACATTTTTTTAAGATTACCAAACCCTCACAATATATAACACTTAATAAACTTTAACACCAAAATAGCAGGAAGCAGATATTTCAGAATAAAGGACAATCCTGGGGCTTTCCTGGTGGTGCAGTGGTTAAGAATCCGCCTTCCAATGCAGGGGACACGGGTTCGAGCCCTGGTCCGGGAAGATCCCACATGCCACGGAGCAACTAAGCCTGTGCGCCACAACTACTGAGCCTGCGCTCTAGAGCCCACGACCCACAACTACTGAGCCTGCGTGCCACAACGACTGAAGCCCGTGTGCCTAGAGCCTGTGCTCCACAACAAGAGAAGCCACCACAATGAGAAGCCCACGCACCGCAACTAAGAGTAGCCCCTGCTCGCCGCAACTAGAGAAAGCCTATGCGCAGCAACGAAGACCCAACACAGCCAAAAAATAATAATAATAATAAAGGATGATCCTTTAGGTGGAATCATTTTAGCTTTCTGAAGACTTTAGACCTTTTGCTCCTCTCACCAGGAGTGGGTCGGGACTGCATACAGACTGGCACCCGGTTTGGAGCCGTTTTTCTCGAACACGAAGCCCATGGCTTGGGGAGCTGCTGGCCTGAAATAATTCCCACAATTTCCTCAAATATATGGGAGGTGGACTGAAAGAAGATCTGTGGCCTGTTGTCCCCAGAAAAGACACCCTGTGAGGCATGGGAATAAGATCCACCTGCCATGTGCAGGGCCCGTATGTCAGCTAACCGTCTCCAAAGCTTTCTTCCTGCCTTGAGCTGTCTCTGAGTGTTAGGAGAACTGAAAACTGCCTTTTTCAGGAGACAGGAAAATTGCAAAGTTGGGTTCATTCCACAGAGTGAATTTCCATTTTTCCTGGCCCCAGAAATGCTGTGTCTGTCGGTAATTTTCTTTCTTGGGTCACAGCTCCCAGGGGAGCAGGAGAAAGGCCAAATAGGAGAGAAAATTTTTCAGTGTGTTTCTTTAGATCCTGGATTCACTCCCTGGCTCTATAAACAGAAGGGCTGCCCTGCTCCAGCCTTCCAGATGCAATTCCCAGACCCCAGCAACTGCACAGGTAGCTGAGCAGAGAGACCTGCCCTGGGCCAGAAACCGGTGTGCCCATGAGAAAAAGGAAGCTCTCTTTGTTAAAAAAATAACCAGTGACAGAAGCCTTTGCTTCAAGAGCTGGCTGAGTAAAAGCTTCTTTTACTAAAACCAGTGACCCCCAAATAACTTTAAGTCACCTTCCCCCTACCTATTGTGTCTATTTTCCAGCAGTTGGAAGAACTGTGGAGAACCAAAGGGACAGAGGCTGAATTCATTACCAATTCTTCCGGAAGCTTTGTCTTTCTGCTGACATGAAATAATTTCCATACATTTTCCTAAATATATGGGAGTTAATTGCCAATTTGCATTTTGGTTTGCGTATTCAGATCTCAAGATGGAAACATAAGCTCTTTACTTCTAGAAAAATAGACGAAGGAAAACTTCTGAAGCTCATTTTCTAATGCCCGAAAGGCTCATGGAAAACAACTCAATGATCTTTCTTCCCTAGCAGACTCTTCAAAAACATCTTAGAGGAGAAGCTCTCCCTCGGGTTTGGGTTGTTTTATGTGATTTCAGTTACATCAGAGAATTTAGTCTCCACCCCACAGCCTCGCCAAATCATTAATTCTTGAAAGAGTAACAGGATTTTCATTTTGCCTGATATGTCTCCTTGTAGCCAATCTTGATGTCAGCGCCTTTTGTAAGCAGGAAACTATGAATTAACACCCTGAATTTTCATGATGAGTCCCCTCATTGAGGCTCTATTAGGGAAAACTCTTCACGACCTTTGACACTAGCTTGCTCGCATTATTAATTTAAATGTCTCAGGGACATCATCTGCTTCTACTGAAATTAATGACAAATGAGCTCTGGAAAGTGGCTTCCAGAGCTGCCCTCATAAGAACAGTCAGGGGAAAGCTCAGAGTCTGAAATGTTCATTGAGATGCGAGGCTTAATAATGTGTGTTTAGCTATGACCCTAAAATCTGCTCGCCTTACAACTTTCCCCATCTGGTGTAATTTGCTTTCTCCACTTGTAAAAATGCACATGACAGCGACAGCATGTATTGTGTGCCATGTTGCAACAATGAAGCCTCGTCTGTCACATGCTTCATTGAGAGAAACTTATTTCTCACCCTGTCTTTACCCAGTTTCCAACCTCTCATCACATTTGGCACTGGAGTTCTGCCCAAGCGCCATGCCCCAGCCCAGTTGCACTTTGGAGAAAGGAGATGATGGAGCCATACCTTGTACCCGGGTTTCCGCCCTCTTTTCTTTGGGATCTTCACTGCTGGTAAAGAACCAGCTGAAGCAGAATAAAGGTTATGAACTGCCATCTTCATAGGTGTTGAGTGAAGTGGGGGTCGGCCTCGCTTTCTCCCCGGGATCCTCTGAGACTGCATTTCTGCTGGTGCCAGTCTTACAGAAGGAAGTGACAAATCGCTCACAGGCAGAAGAGGTGCTAAGGATTAGTCCAGACACAAAGCAAAACAAAAACAGAAGTGTTTGTTTGGTTTGCAAGGCAAACATGGATCCGGTTTGGTGATTTTGGCCATACCTACCCCTTAAGGGAGGGGAAAACCAAATATGAGAGAGCCAGGCACCAGTAGGAGCTTTTAAAGTGCTGTTGGGCTCCTGGTATAATTTCAAGGATAGTGAATTTCCACGGGACTAGTGAAGTAGGGAAGATACTGGCTAGGTGAAGAGGACAACAGCTTCCCAGCAACAAGCACAACTGATGATGTCATCAGCAAGGAGACAACTTTACCTATGTGTCTCAGTTCAACTCTGAGCTGAAATAATAACAGCATTAAATAAACACAACCATTTTCTCACATTCACTCCTACCCTTTGGTTGGGTGACAGATTGTTATGACCCTTTTTTTCCCATGAAAGAAATTTAACAGTACAAATCAATTGGATTAATGTTGATTATGTCTCCTATCAAAATGTGGACAGAGATTTGCATACAGAGATGTTCATTTTGACATGATTCAGAACTGCAAAAATAAAATGGATAGAGCCCGATAACAAGCAATAGGGGAATGGTTAATATATCTACAGAATAAAACAGTCAACTAGTTACAAGCCTTTAACGATACTCTTTTTAATAACATGAGGTTGTGTGAAAAAGCATCACACAAATTGCCCATAAAAGTTATTTCAACTCTGCAAAAATTTATGTGGTGAAAAACTAGAAGGAAACTTGCAAAAATGCTGCCAATGGCAAAGATAGTGGGACTATGGGTAATTGTTCACCACACACAAATCCTTTCCCCCTCGTACTATAATATGCTTAGCATTAAAAATATTTATAATAAGCTTCTCAAGTAAAGTTGACTAAATCTTGCAGCAAGAGGTAGTTGATCAACCTCAACCTAGAGAACGCAGCTGTATCATGAGCTCAAGGATCACATTTCCTGGAATGTTCAGGAAAGTGGCAAGTGGGACAGAACTTTAGACTTTAATTCAGGGGTGATGTTAGGCGATAAAATTCATTTCTGAGCATTAGTGATACCTAATAGTGGAAATAAGAGGCTCTTTCTCAAAAGGCTGCTGAAAGAGTTGGAAAAGACAATAGAAGCAATCCCTACACCCTGGTCTGGGCAGCACTGCAGGGACCAGATTGCTTTACTCAGGAATGAAAATATCAAATAGTGGGAATTCTTAAAAACATGACCGGGAAGAGACTCCCCTCGTGGCCCAGTGGTTAAGAATCTGCTTTCCAATGCAGGGGACGCTGGTTTGATCCCTGGTCGGGGAACTAAGGTCCCACATGCCACGGGGCAACTAAGCCCGGGCACCGCAACTACTGAGCCTGCGCGCCACAACTAGAGAGAAGTCTTCGTGAGCTGCAACGAAAGATCTGCATGCCGCAACTAAGACCCGACACAGCCAAAAATAAAAATAAATAAATAAATATTAAAAATAAAAATGAAATAAAATAAATATTAAAAAAACATGACGGGAAATCTGGGGTGTATCATCTATAGATGTAAGGTCACTTTGTTAATTCTCTGAATATTAATGGTATTCTATCAATGTCTTGATTTTTCTTAGAAATATCATACCTAGTGAATAGAATTTTAAAGCATAAATTTACCTATTGACTGTACTGTTAAATATTTCAGATAGATGGACAAGTGATTAAGGATATCAATTTTCCCTGTTTTTGTAAGTTTAAGAAAAATACTATATCTCATCAATTCTCTGATGCATATTTTTTCACATATTAACATCTTTGAAATCAGGATGCACCCTAAAGCACTGTAAGCGTGTCAGAATTCCATAGGGAGCATTTTTTCTTTCTTAGTGGTATATGAAATAATGACGTGTGATATACTTAAAGACATCTTAGAGTCAAGGAATTATGATCAATGCAGATAAACCCATATGTAGACAAATATGTAAACATTAGACTATCTCTAGACTTAGTATCTCTGCTCCACAGTGCCAACAAATACCCAAATATTCATTTTCAAAAGAGAGGCTTTTAAAAACATTGAAAAACCACAAAAAATTATTCAGTAAGATTTTTGCTATGTGAAACTTTATCTGAATCCCATTTTGAACTACCATGATCAAGTTTCTGCTTCTTCCTAATTAGTTTATCTTTACAGATTTTGGAAACAGGAATTTTCCTCGTCTAGGACAAGTTTCTCTACCTTTCTACTTTCGTCTAGTGAGGAGGTCAGCAATGTATTTAATAACATCAAGATCAAAAGTCAACACGAGAAAATTCACAATCAGAGAAGGCACTGAATTTCTTTCCTCTCATGAAAATGCGAGTCCCCTGAAAGGTTCAATTAGCAGCACTCCTTCCCTCGTGAGCTGGGATACTCTGCTAACTGAGACACTCCCTCACAAAACTCTTCTTGTTGAACAGGTTTTGAAGAGTAAAGGAAGGGTAACAAACTAATGAGCACATTATCCTAAGAATTCGTATCACTCAAAATTACACTTAAGTATCCCCAAATTTCTAATATGCCAGAAATAATTTCCTAGGAAAAACAGTCATCTTTTAAACTGGATTCTTTTGTTCTACTTCCCTCTCCCTGGTGGGAGGAAAAAACAGGACTCATGTTACTTTCCACTCCCTTCTATAGAAGTACACCATCGCAGGAGTATGAAGGACCTTTCCAGGTAACTAAATCTGATCAACGGACTTCATGCTAATGGAACAACAGTGAAGTCTTTTTAGTGGAATACTAAGTACTGGTTAGTGGTTGGGGAGATACTTGGAGATAGGGAGTCTTCCCACAGTCTCCTCAAGTCACCATACCTGAATGATTATGTATTTCATCCATCAATCAGGAAGATGCTGTTCCCCAATTCCTTTGTTAACAAATATATACCATTTTAACACAAAAATAAATCCAATTTTAAGTAATGGGACAGAGAGCTGTTAAAAACTGAATAGTCTATTTTAACCATGGGGAGTCTCAAAATGTCTTCTTGGAATAATTTTACAGAGTTGGAGGAAAGCATCTACAAAATGATTCTTTCAATAACAGATCCAACTTCCTGCGCAGAGGAATTCCTGGTGTGGTTCAACCGCTGGCAGGCAGGCTGTGCTGTAGTGGAGGGGGTCCCCCATGAGTGCGGCGCTCCGGGTGGGCTACAGCAGCAGTGGCTCCGAGGATGAAGCTGAGGCTGGGGCCCGGGGCCGGCCGGGGACTGGAGGCCGCAGTCGGGGCCAGAGCCCCCTTCCCAGCCAGAAGTTGCCAGTACCCGACAGTGTACTGGACAGGTTCCCGGGCACCGAGGAGTGGTCTGAGGATGGTAGCGCAAAACACGGGGGCCAGGTGCTCACCTTTCCCCACGAGCGGGGCAACTGGGCCGCCCACGTCTATGTACCATGTGAGTAATGCGTGAGAGGCACGTGGCTGACACTGACAGGTGCCCCTTATGGGAGGAAGCCCCAACCAGGAGGAAGAAGCCAGAAACCTTTGACATTGGTGGTGCGAAAGAGATTAACTCAACAGAGAGAGAACCAGTTTCAAGAACTAGGGGATTTTTCCGTTAACTTCGTTTCAGGTTTTCTGGTTTTTGCTTTTATATTGGGGTGTAGCTGATTAACAATGTTGTGTTAGTTTCAGGTGTACAGCAAAGTGATTCAGTTATACATATACATGTATCTATTCTTTTTCAAATTCTTTTCCCATTTAGGTTGTTATATAATATCGAGCAGAGCTCCCTGTGATAATACAGTTCAGTTTTGAATTTGTTGCCTGAAATAGTTTTTACTAATCCTGTGTATAATGTTCTCCCTGCTCATGAGGATGTGACCAAGGGAGGGTCTAGGGCAGAGTGTCAAGGCCTTCCCAGACTGCAGCTGTAGCTGGTACTTTATTTCGAAGAGGGCTGTAGGTGTGCTGGCCTCCAATCCCACCCCACCCTTGCCCTAATGAGTGAGTGGCAGGCAAAATGCCCAGGCTTCAGAGTCTGACCTCACTCCACTACCCACTACTCTGTGTGCCCTTTAGTAAGTTGCTGACTTCTCAGAGCCTCAGTTCCCTGATCTCTAAAATGGGGATAGTAGTAATACCTATCCTCTAGGACTTTTGTGAAGATTAAATCAGATAATCTATGTCAAGTTCTTAGCACGACACACAGAGAACGTAGTGGCTCTTATTATTTTGTGTTAGATCAGGTAGTCTCTTGGAACCTCCATTTCCCCATCCACAGAATGAGAAGGATTCTCTATACTGCCTACTCCATAGGGCACTTGGGCAAATCGAGTAACTTATTAGGTGTGAGCAGACTATCAACCATGCAGCTCTAGTCACATGTTTGGTTAAAAAAAATGAATAATCTGTGAACATACAGTGGTGGTCCTTGTTGTGTTCTTTGTCTTTATGAACAATTAGGAGCATTCTAAATGTCTATCAGGAGATTCTAAATGTCTAATAAGTGTCTGATTAAAGAAATAACTGTTTCTGATTATGGGTTACTGTGGAGCTGTAATCATGAGCTTGATTTATGTAATGAGAGGAAGGCTGTCCAACATGTGGTGTTATATGGAGAAAGCCAATCGAAGAACTGGTATGCCCTCATCGTTTTTAACAAATAAGATATATACGTTAGTACATGCACTGAGGAAAGGCTGGGGAAATAGACATCACATTTGACAGCCTTTATCTCTAGGGTAGTGTCTTGAAAGTGGGCTGTATGTGCCTGGGGAAGGGATCAAGATGATCCATTAGAGAGAAAAGTATTAAAATCTTTTTATGTATTTCTCTTTATCTCATCTTTTAAACTTTCTGTTGTTCCAAGCGTACATTTTATAACACATAATTTTGCAGTGTAGCACATGTTTGAAATTTATAAATAAATACACATTTATTGCGGATAAAAAAAACAAAAAAAACCCAGATCCAGACACTTTGGAAAAGATGGTGGAAAAACTGGAGGGTCCCCAAGATCTCCCTTTCCAAAACTAAGACATGAACAACAACAACAAAAAGTAAAAATAGCAAAGATCAATACTGAAAATAAAGAAAGGTCCCAATCTTGGACTGCAATGGAAACAAAACAGATGGAAATTTTTTAGGGAAAACAAAACTACGGATGATAGACAATCACAATTTATCAAATATTTAAGGAAAAGGTCAAAACTAATAGCAAAGTAAAATACTCAAAGATATATTAAGAGGCTGTCATCAAGCATAAAGAGCCTCTCTGTGTCTTAAGAAACTTCCTTTAAGAATGAACAACAACAGGGCTTCCCCGGTGGCGCAGTGGTTGAGAGTCTGCCTACCAATGCAGGGGACACGGGTTCGTGCCCCGGTCTGGGAGGATCCCACATGCCGCGGAGCGGCTGGGCCCATGAGCCATGGCCGCGGAGCCTGTGCGTCCGGGGCCTGTGCTCCGCAACGGGAGAGGTCACAGCAGTGAGAGGCCCGTGTACCGCAAAAAAAAAAAAAAAAAAAAAAAAAGAACGAACAACAACAAAAAAATCCTAAAAAAAATACACTCAACAGCAAAGGGAAAAATCTATAAGCATTTAGGCAGAACAAACAGATCATTTACAATAGGAAAAATAAACAGGCTAGCTGTCTTCAGCTCCATTAGCCAGAAGATAATGGAATCGCTATGGTGGCCATTTTTCCAGATATTTATCGTTGCCACACTTTCTCCCATCACAGGGCCTTTGCCTACAATGCTCTTTCCTCCTGCTCTGGCTTAGTCCCCTCATTCTTCATCAATTAGCTCAAGGAAACTTACCCTGAGTTCTCATTAGGGTTCCCTAAGCTTAGAATTCCTCAGCTGTGACTACTGCATGTAAAGCATCCACAATGGAACTTGGACAAGAGAAGCAGATGGGAACATGAAAATTATACCACCTGCTGTGCCTCTGATCTAGCAGTCACCTTTCTTCTGCCAGCATCCATAACACCGGGGTAGGCTAACCTGTCTGCTTGCATAGGATAAAATTTCAGACCCTTTTCTGTTCTTTATATAGACTTAATAAGAAGTGGAAGGAGTCACATGAAGAAAATAATGGTTTTTGAAATTCTACTTATGCCTTAAAAATAAGATGAATAAATTAAAAGATTAATCTATCATTGGACAGATGGATATTTTAAGAATATAATTTTTACCTAAATTATATTTACCTAAAAAATATAATTTTTACCTATTAAATTAAAAGATTAATCTATCATTGGACAGATGGATATTTTAAGAATATAATTTTTACCTAAATTATTCTATAAATTAAGTGTAATCTCATTAAAAATCCAAACTGATTTTAAGAAAAGAAAGACAAAACAAAGGCCAGCAGGACAGACTTGCCCTTCTGGTTCTTAAAATGTGTTATAAAACTATAACAATGGCAGTATTATGGTACAGAAATAAGCGATCAGATTAATGGAAAAGTTAGTCCAGAAATTAAATGTATATTAAGTTTCCATTTGTTTGAAATTTAGGATCATTTCATATCAATGCAGACAGCTCAATAAATAATCTGTGGACAACTGGCACTTAGAAATCAATAAAGTTTTAACTATACGTCAGCAAAATAAATCCTAGAGATATCTAAGACTAAAATATACAAAAATAAAAGAAACATTAAGAAGTGCTGGAGACAATATAAGTCAACATTTTTATACTCTTGGGATGGGGATGGACTTTCTAAGTATGATGGAAAACTCAGGAAGTGGACATGGAAAGACTGACGGACATGACCACAAATGCTTTCATACAGCAAAAGTACAATCATGAATAAGGTTGAAAATAAATGAAAATCTGAGGAAACTATTTGCTACATATGGAACCAACAGAAGGTTAATACAAAGAACTCCTTCAAATTATTAAAATAAAAATTAACACTCCAATAGAAAAATGGGCAAAGGACACAGACAACTCACAAAAGGCAGGGGGTGTGTTGGAGAAGGCAAGAAAAAAAAAAGAAGAAAGAAAAGGAAGGAAGGAAGGGAGGGAGGGAGGAAAGAGAGAGGAGAGAAATAAATGATCAATTATTACAAGAAAAGATTCTAAACTTCACTGGTAACCTTCCAAAAAGTAAATTGAGATATCATTTGACACTTATCAGATGGATAAATGTGAATAACCCTGATAATACTCCATGTTGGCAAGGGGGTAGAGGAAATTCCCATTTACTGTTGTAGAAGTAGAAATTGGTTAAATTTTCTGGAGGACAATTTGAAAATCACTTACAAGCTTTATACGTGCACACTTCCTAATCTAGCTGTATCACTCCTAAGGATTTATCCTAAGAAGATAATCTGGGAAGAACACAAAGATAGATGGCCAAGGATATTCTTCAAACATTGTTTATGATAGTAAAACACTGAAAGCAATCAAAATGCCCCTCTCAAAGCAGCCTTCGTTTAGTAAATTATTTCACATTCATAAAATGGAATACTCTGTAATTTGTGTGCATATACATACATACCTATATACATGCATTTATAAAGATTGCAAAATAGCATTTATAGTATGATTCTATTCATATCTCTTTTACATATACAGATAGAGATAAATCTGCATGTGTTTAGGCATAGAAAGAAGTCTGAGAAAGATAATCATCAGAAAGGCTGATGGTAGTTGCTCTGGGCAGAAAAATATGAAAAGATGATTTTCCTTTCTTCTTTGTACCATTTTGCATTATTTGAATTTTTAAACCATAGGCAGAAAAATAGTATAAAGGGAAAATAAACAATGAGTGAATAATTCTCACTCTCTGGAAGTTTCTATTGGAAATTTGTGCTTTAGATGGCCTTTCGTTTTCTTGTTTTCTAATGGTTTTGGCTCCTAAGCCACAGAACTTCACTGGCCACTGCTTTAACATCTCAAATAAATTGTAACAAAAAGGCAAAAGACTTTATAACTAATAATACAGAGAAAGTTGTTTCAGAGCTAAGAATGTCCATAAACAGATGGTGGACAGGGGTGCTTTGCTGGGCTCCTGAGAGAACCAGGTCACTGCGTTTACTGGCCTTGATACCACCTCCCTGCAGGCACTTCCACCCAGTTGGCAGCTGGGTTACTGCCCTTCCCCCAAAGATTTCCACTCATCTCCAAAGACCTTCAAAAGACCTCAAGTGCTGTCCAAGGACATCCTGGCCATGGGCACATAATTTGATACAACCAACTATATAAATCATTTGAGAACTGTCAAAATCCCGAGGTATATATGATACCTCTGAATTTCTCTGCTTTCAGTTGTGGACTTGAGTAAATACAGACTGCCTCAGTTCACTTCAGAATTGGAAGCCATCTTAGAGCAAAGAGCTTTAGTAAACATTAAAAGATTCTGTCCTTAGAACAACCTAACATTCAAGTCTCTAAATCTCCAAGTTATAACCTTTAAGTGGTTGTCAAATCCTGACAACGTATTAAATCAAGTGATTTGCTGCTGGTTTTCAAAGTCTCCCTCTTCTTATCAAAAAAAGGCTTGGCTAGAAATATTATAGCTGAAACCAAGAGAAACTAAGATCTGGTCTATGAATTTGGGGATGACAGTTTACCTGCTTGCCTTGCAGATCTAATACATATAAATCAAGATCCTGGCTAATGGTACTTCATCAAGGTAAAGAACAAGGAATTACCAAATTCAAAGCATGCACCAGTCCCATGGGGCCATTGAGTCACCTAATTCAATCCTGAGGCATGTGTTCATGTATCCATTCATTCATTCACTGTTTAATTTATTAATACATCCAAGAAATATCTGCTGAATATGAAGTGAGTGTCAAGTATTGTGCATAGGCACTTGGATTACAGACAAGAATAAATAAAGTACATCTCCCTAAGATATGCACTATGGAGAAGCAGATAAGTAAGGAGGCAATAATAATATGTGAGGTAGATGGTATAACAAAGGTTTCCTATGAAATGCTATGAGAACATCAAGGAGAAAAGAAATCATTTCTTTTAACAGGGTTGGAAAGAGTGGAGGCAGGAGAAGCACAAAAAGGTGACATCAGAGCTAGGATTTTCCAGGCAGAGCAAGCTAAACGCACAGAGCTGGCGATAGAACAGGTACGTTCAGGGATGTTTGGCGGTGCATGGAGAAGGGATGGGCCAGCCAGACTGGAAGCAGGACCAATGGCTTTCCGTTGTTTCTAAAAGCATTGAGAGAGGTAGGTACAAGGCTCTCTAGCCTCCTAATGGACTCGGGATTATTTCCTTCTATTAACTGCATGGGATGCGTTTCTGACCTTGGTGTCAGTCATGCTCTCTCTCACTGTCATTTTAAAAGTACAACCAGAAGACAACCCTCAGAATAGAAGAAAATATTTGCAAATGAAGGGATTAATCTCCAAAATATACAAACAGCTCATGCAGCTCAATATCAAAAAAAACAAACAACCCAATGAAAAAATAGGTGGAAGACCTAAATACACATTTCTCCAAAGAAGACATACAGATGACCAACAAACACATGAAAAGATGCTCAACATCACTAATTGTTAGAGAAATGCAAATCAAAACTACAACGAGGTATCACCTCACACTAGTCAGAATGGCCATCATCAAAATATCTACAAACAATAAATGTTAGAGAGGATGTGGAGAAAAGGGAACCCTCCTACACTGTTGGTGGGAATGTAAATTGGTACAACCACTATGGACAACAGTACGGAAGTTCCTCAAAAAACTAAAAATAGAATTACCATATGACCCAGCAATCCCACTACTTGGCATATATCTGGAGAAAACTATAATTCAAAAAGATACATGACCACAACATTCATTGCAGCACTATTTACAATAGCCAGGACATGGAAGCAACCTAAATGTCCCTCAACAGAGGAATGGATAAAGAAGATGTGGTACATATATAGAATAAAATATTACTCAGCCATAAAAAAGAACAAAATAGTGCCATTTGCAGAGACGTGGATAGACATAGGGACTGTCATACAGAGTGAAGTAAGTCAGAAAGAGAAAAACAAATATCGTATAATATTGCTTATATGTGGAACCTAGAAAAATGGTACAGTTAACCTATTTTCAGGGCAGGAATAGAAAGGCAGACGTAGAGGACGGACGTGTGGACACATCGGGGGAAGGGGAGGGTGGGATGAATTGGGAGATTGGAATGGACAAATATACACTACTATATATAAAATAGATAACTAATGAGAATCTATGGTACAGCACAGGGAACTCTAATCAATGCTCTTGTGGTCACCTAAATGGGAAGGAAATCTAAAAACGGGATATATGTATACATATAACTGATTCACTTTGTTGTACAGCAGAAACTGACACAACATTGTAAAGCAACTGTACTCCAATAAAAATTAATTAAAAAAAAAAAAGTACAACCGGAATCTTATTTTCTCTCGTTCTGGGGGCACCATGTTGCATTCACCATAAGCCAGAGTCTCTAGCATCATTCTTTTTTTTTTTTTCCCTTCGGTACGCGGGCCTCTCACTGCTGTGGCCTCTCCCGTTGTGGAGCACAGGCTCCGGATGCGCAGGCTCAGCGGCCATGGCTCACGGGCCCAGCTGCTCTGCGGCATGTGGGATCTTCCCGGACCGGGGCACGAACCCGTGTCCCCTGCATCGGCAGGTGGACTCTCAACCACTGCGCCACCAGGGAAGCCCTCTAGCATCATTCTTTTGCCAGCAGCCTCGTACGTACCCTAATACCCACGGCTCCCCAGGCTGCTTAGTTCTGTATGTGAGGTAGTTTCAAGCAATTAGGATGTGCCTTGGCATCTATCTAAAATTCAACCACTCTCCAAGGTGACCTAAGCCCTCCTGCTTCAGGGACCTTCCCTTCTCCACACACTGATCTCTCCCTTCTCTCAACTCCTTCACCACCTATTGCCTGTGCCACCAGTTTCAGCAGGCACTGATTAAATGATGGTTTATACAGTTTTCTCATTGCAAGCACGTAAGTGATTTTTGTCCATCCCTGGAGGCCCAGGGCCATGTTTCTTTCATTTGTCACTATGCTCTTCACAGCACCTGGTGCAATGTTGCCCCCACAGAGTGCACCTGGCACCTGTGGCAATACCATTCGCCTTGGAGTCCGCCATCTCACCGAGGCTCCCGGTCCACAGCTGGTGTCAGAGCTGTGCATTCATATGTTTTAATTTTGGCTAGAAATATATGAACATAATAGAACACTTTGCTGGTCAATGAAAGCTTCATACCATAAGAAGAGGGACAGCAATATAATCTGTTGAATGGAGAAAAAGAATTCCCTTAATATATATTTTTCCCCAATTCTGTCACAAAAATTGGGCCAACAGAAGCCAAAACCAACACTCATGTGTACTCACTCCTGGCACTCACTTTCTGCTACTATTTTCCACTGGAAATAAAAACCAAGACTCCTTAGAGGTAGCTGATTCTGTATCTTGGGGACAGAGAAAGGCCAGAATTAGCTTGGAACATCTTATTATTACCAGACAAGGATGACTCTAAGAATATCAGGGGTGGTGCTAAGAGGACAAAGAAGCAAGTTGTAACAATTTATGAATCAACCATAATAATAACAATGGTAATATAGTGAATTGAAATAATTGTTTGTGAAAGGCTATGAGCTCTTTATGATACTCAGAAGACTAAGCTAAGGTGCCCCAAACTCTTATTTGTAATTATTTTAATACAACAGAAGGGAGAATAGAATAAAATATTATTTATCCACTGATTGCCTACTGATATGCCCTTGTCTTTCCACGTCTAAATACACATGGGTGAGTACAAAGAAATTATAAATAGGCTAGCTTATTCTGGAAAAATAGCAACTGACCCAGGAACGAAAAGGACTGGTTAGTCCCAGTTGTGCCACATAATAACCAGGTAGAAAGTGGGTTCAAGAGAACGTTGAAGGCGATGACTCTGTTCAGTGTCTTTAGAGGGGTTCTAATGTGCAGACTTACCCCCTCAGTCCCCAGAGATGAAGCTTCTAGATGTGCATAGTAAGTGTGTGGAGACTTCAAGGTGCAGGTGCCTCCTTCTGCACAGAGCTCCCAGCTCTGCTGCTGGGTAGGCGCAAGGGCTTCCCGCCTCCTTGTAACTGGCCGGCGGCTGAGAGGGTAGATTCTAAAGCCTGTCACATCCATTCCACCCCTGGCTGAACTTATAAAAGCCCCTCCCTCCCTGATTCTGCAACCTTCCCTGCATCAAGTAAGGGTGCAGCAGCCAGGGTGATAGAGAGCAAAAATTCATATATTTAAGGGGAAGGAGAAAAGATGCATGAAGGAAGAGCCTCGAAGTGGGGAAAACACCCATTCCAATCTGCAGGGTTTGGAAAAACGTTAGAACATTTGAAAGCATGAGAGACAGGCACACCACAGAGGTATGAATTATTTACTGGCTGGGCAGCTGCTCGGCGGTACCCTCAACCAGCTATTTTCTGGGTCCTGCCAGTACCCTCAGCTGGCACAGGAAGAAGAGAAAGCTGCTTCTAACTCCAGCACTGCCATCTGGCCTAGAGCTGCTCCTCAGAGGGTAAACTTCAGAGGACAGACCCCAGAGGGACTGGTTGCCACCTCCTTGTTTCAAATGTTCACCCCTTTTTTAAAAATCCAGTCCCCCACACTGACAGGCCTCCCCCCCTCAGGTGATGTCCTTAGAGAAGACAGCCCTCGGGAGATTCCATGGGCCAGTCCTGGCCGGCCTCCCTCTGCTCCGCCCCTTATACTGCACAGCAGTTCTCTACACCAGGGGCCTGGTCCCCAAAGCTGTTTTCCAAGCTTGCCATGACAGCTGGCTGCTGGCTGAGTTTGCTCAATGGGAAGTGCCGGTCTGAGTTTGGAGGTGGCTGTTGGCATGGGTGAAGCCCGGGCTCTGTCACCCACTGCCTCTGCTTTGCTGGGTGTCCACCAGGAGCTGCCTCTCCTCTGAGGCTCTAGCTCCCGCTGGGCAGGCCCACGTGGTCCCACGCTCTGCTGGGTGGCCTGGCCCTGCCTCCTGCCACACCACCTCATCCCTCTGCCCCTCTAGCCTACAGTGGCTCACCTCCAGGGACCGTGGCTAATGGTCCAGCCTCCTGTGTTGGCTCTTCCATCACTGTGCCACCATTTCCCTGCATTACATGCCCAGCGCCTTAAATACTAAAGAGGTTTCCTAGTTAGACCCCGACAGACTGACATGGAAAGGCAGGTCAGTTCATGACCGGGCAGAACTTTGTAAGAAAGCCTCCTTTGGGAATTTCCCATCTTTCCTGCTACCTCCAAGAATGGAGTCTGTCTCTCTGTGGCCACACCTGGAGCTCTGCACACATGCATACCCATGGGTTGTAAGCAGGAACCTGGAGGAGGGAAGAGATAGAATGCTTCCTGCCATTGCTGTGGTCAGCAGAATCGTGGCTAAGAAAAATAAGAGCAGATGACTTTCAAGATAAATGTTTACGTTTACACAGTAGCATGGAGAGCATGCTATCATATGGTAGGTGAGGAAGATACATATACAAATATATACACTCACACATATACACACTTATATATGCATAAAATGCCTCAGGAAGGGTTTAAAAATGGTAGCATTCATCTCTTGGAGGTTGGCGGTGGGAGGATGGTGATTTTTCTCTGCATACTGTTTTCTACCTTTTGTATTTTGTGTCTATTCAAAAATAAAAATAACAAACAAATAAATGAGCTCATCCACAATCTCTTACTCCAGAGAAGAATGAATGAGTGGCTCTACCATCCGCAGCCATTGATCAGCCAGGGCCATCTGCACTAGCATGTACGGGGTAGGATGGGCCAGGTGCCCTGGACCCTGCAAGGACCACAAATCACAAGCCAATATGTGGGTGCTACGGTCATTGGGAGCCATGGTTGTGTGCATTTGTACTGACCAGGACAACTAATAACCCCAATGACCTGACTGACTGGACCAGCAATTGTTTCAACAGGCATTCATAGGCCATAAGGCATAGTGTTAGGTGCTAGTGGAAATGACCCCAGATTTAGGGCACTAGCCTCTAGTCCCGGCTCTGCTCCTAACAGGCAGAGAGATAAAGACCACTCAAACTCTCCCGGCCCCTGCCCTCTAATCTGTGCAGGTTTTGATCTCTAAACTCCCTGAAGAACAAAGCTGACAGATACCTCCAGTAGGAAGACAACAAGCCCTTGCTCAATCCAGACAGTTTCTCACTTTACATTGAAGCACCAGCGAGAAGAGCACCCACGCCCCCGTGTCCCTTGTCCCATAGGACAACACAGAAACAAAAAGGGCCAGATGACTGCACCCTGCTGCTGAGGAGCCCTCACGCTGCAGGGAGCAGTTTTAGAGGCTGCAGCTGCACCCTCAGGGAGAGCCAGGCGAAGGCCTCGCCCAGGAGGCAATGGGAGACTGTCCCATGACGGCCCCTGGGCAGAGAGGGAGGTGAGTGGCAAGCGGCCTGCTAGCAGCTCCTCACAGGCCTCCTACATGCTTATGGTCTGGGAGCATCACAGGGGCTCTGCCAAGACTCACATCAGCTTGGTTGAGCCTTGCCTGGTGGCCTACGTGGAGACGTGCCAAGTCCCCAGGGTGCCATGGCTGAGCCGGTCCCCATACTCCCCTCCAGCCTTCAAGAAGCTAAGTACCGAGGAGGGGAGAAGAGAGACTTGTACACGATATGGCAGGAGGACTGTTCTGAGGCAACTTGTACCCTTAGGATGAGGACCAAAGGGTCCAGGATGCTCAGAGAGAAGAGGTCTGTGGGGCTGAGATTCTTGGGGCCGCAGAACAACCAAGGGGAAGTCAAAGCGTGGGGCCTGCTAACCTCTCTCCACCTCACCCTCCACAGGTCCTTGCAGCCTGGCACTCCCCGAGGGGCCCAACCTCCCCTTTGCTACTGAACCGAGAGGACATCCAAACTGAAGGGGGTCCCCTGATGCAGCCCTGGAATTTTGCCCTATTACCTACTCCTAGCTCATTTCAGGCGGCTTTCATGGGCTTGAACACAGTGGTGAAACTAATCCGCTTCCAGTCTGACTGAAGGGTAGAAGGAGAACTCAAGGTGAGTTGAATCACAACAAGGCTCTTCAGAAGCCTCTAAGGTGGTGCCCTCACTCACAGTTTCCTCTAAGGTCGGAGTCCGAGAAGCGCCGTTACTTGATCTTTGCCCAGCTTTGCAAGAGAGGAATCTATCCTTTCTCCGAAAGCCATCAGCCTCTCCCTGAAATGTGAGGCCTTTCCCCTTGGCTAAAAAGGAATCACTTTCCTCAAGAAGGTGGCTTTCTAGAGACTCCTCCCGCACAGCTCTGTCTGGATAGGATGTTTCTGTTCTACGTCCCCCCAGTGTCTGTGACTGACAGTTTCTATCACAACACCACAAACATGTCATTCCATTTATTTGTATCCTTGTCTGTGTCTCCTGATATATCTGAACTCCTTGAAGGAGGCACTGTATCTTGATCAACATATCCCATCTAATTTAGCTTCTAGTACAACTTAGGGACTTAACAAATATTTACTGAATAAACGGTGAGTGAAGGATCACAACCCAGCCCCTCTTCCAGGACTCCCTCCCCTCCCCAGCGCTGAGGCAGCAGGATCCAGCCCAGGGCACTTGGCACCAGCAAGCTCAGAGCTCTACCCCACAATAGCCACTTTCCTACAACAAGGCCACCCCAGCAAGACACAGTGCCCGACATGATCCCAGGATGGGCCTTCACCTACTTCATCTCTATTCACTTTCATGATTCTCTAAGATAAGTAGTACTGTCCTTGGATTTACAGATGCAGAGCTGTGGCCCAGAGAGGTTGCATGAGATCACCCATTAGTGGGCAGATCTCAGATTCCACCCCAGGGTCCTCTGCACAAATCCCTACTGCTGCCTCCCAGGGTCAGCCCTGGGCGGCATGACAGGAGCTGGCAATGGAGCTGGTCAGGGGGACAGGAGGGAAGCCCAACCCTTCAAGACACATCTCCACATCTCTATAGGATGTAAAGAGGTGACACTGACACTAAGGGAAAGCTTAGGGGGTATCAGGTAACCCAATCAACTCACTGAGCATGTGGTGACTGGACAGATTCAGAAGCACAGTTATTTGGCCAGTGCCTGTGACATACAGACTGATCCAAAGATTTCTGAAAGACTATTAGAGAGCAGTTGCAGGCAGCAGTAAGGCAGCGTGTGCTGGAAGACACTGTCTCTGCTGGGAGGTGGAGCCAGTGACCTTCTGTCACTTGGTCTCTGAACTCAGTCCACAGTGTAGGGAAAGGCACTTTTTAGGGCAACTACAACTATTGCTTTTTTTGAAAACCACAATTTCCTGTTTTGTTCTCTATTTATACTTTACATTTAGTTTTGAGAAAGCACTGGTGGTTTGGTGTTTTGGCTGTTTCTAGTTCAGTCTTTATCAACAAAGCAAACTTTCTTTTCAAGACGATGTTTTGTCATATAACCGAACTATAGACCTAGATTCCTTTAAAATACTTTGCTAAGAAGAATTCTTAAAGCTTTAACAATAAGACAAATCACAACTCTCTAAATCAATGCCTCACGGAATGGGAATCCATTCAGCAGTCCTGGGGGTTGTGAATTCCTCAAGGATTTCACATAGGGATGTTTTAGACAGCATCCTTTTCAACACAAACATTTTCACAAAAATTTTCAGGCACAGAAATGTGAAACTATGCTATCTGCATTATGATACTCTTTGCAAAACATTGAAGTATCCAAGACACTCTGTTAGTGGTCTGCAATGAGACTTAGCAACTCAATGTTTGCCCTGGAAGAACTCACTGTCTAAGAAAGATACACACCTTGGACTGTCTAAGAAAGATATACACATTGGCTCCACATAGGCAGGATACAGCAGTCAACAGAAAACAAATATGAAAATAACCCAGGAACCAATGCCCTCACCTCTTTGCAAGTCAAGGAGAGATGTACGTTAGAGGTGAAAGGCGACAGCACGTGCATGTTTATCTTGAAACTGATTTTGGTCCTCTGTGTTTGGGGGTGGAAAGCTTTGCTTCCCCAGTATACAAGGGCCGTGTTTCTTTGATCGAGGGGCCAGTAGGAGGAGCTGGTGGTCAGGGTCCAGGGAGCAAGGATCAGGAGAGCCGTTTTTGTTTTTTGTTTTTTTTACATCTTTATTAGAGTATAATTGCTTTACAATGGTGTGTTAGTTTCTGCTTTATAACAAAGTGAATCAGTTATACATATACATATGTTCCCATATCTTTTCCCTCTTGCATGGGAAGTAACTAGAAAAGCAGTGTGACGCTTGGGCGTCAGTGTCCTGACCTGTCAAACAGAGACACCAGTACTTGCCTGGGTCACATCACCAGGCTGCCTTGAGAATCCGATAAGAAAATGACCACAAGAGCCCATCCTAAGCTTATTATTATTAAAGAAATACACCCAAATGCCTCCAGAGAATGCCAAGTTCCTCATCTCCACCTGCAGAGCATCACACTAGTCCTGTCTCCCGGCTAGATTATACCATCCTCATGGGGGTGAAGCTGCTGTGGACACCCTGCATCTGGGGGACTCAGAGCTCTCTAGAAAGCTGTGAGTCTGGAGGGGTCCTTGGTGCCTCGCACTGTCACCATCCATCATCTATCTGTACGTGCAGTCACTGCACACTGGTTCACTCTTCCCCTTATTTCACAAAGAAGAATCCCAGGGTCTTTAAATAGGAATGGAAACTATCACCAGGTCTGGGAATAGAATGGGTGAAGGGAAGGAGGGGCTGGAACAAAGAGTACTGGGAAACTTTTCCCTGTGGTATTTTTTGTTTCTTTGTTTCCGTATTTGTTTTCCTAACGTAAAAGAGGAAAACAAAGTGTAGTCCTCATTTGCTTCTGATCACCAAGGGTCACAAAGGCTTCCCAGTTGTCCTGTTAAGTGCAGTTGCAGCATCATCCCACCAGGGACACGGTGGGCTGGTCACTACTTCTTGGACCAGTGTCCCCCAGTGGCCACCCTTAAACAGCCTGGGGCCCCAGAGTTCACAGTACTACAAGACTAGCGAAAAAAAAGCAACTTCTTGGCCCTCAAAAGGGAAGCACTGGTCAGAAATGGACTCTTATCCCCTTGGTCATCTCTTCAGTGATTCAACAAATATTTTCTGGGCACAATACTGTGTACCAGGCCCTGTGCAGAGCCCACTGGGGACATGAAGATGAACCCAGAGTGATCCCTTCCCGAGAGACTCTCAGGAGGACAGAAGGAAAGCAGAGCACCTACAGGTCAGTCCCAGCCCATCCTGACCACACACACACACACACACACACACACACACACTCCTCCTTCCCGGGGGGCCCCAATGGCATGTTGTGGTGTGCAGGGCACAGCCAAATTCTCAGTCTCTGTCTCCCAGGATGGCTCTTAGCCTGGTGACACTCGCAGGTCACTCAACAAGGAAGAGCAGTCACAGCACACACTCAGTCCAGATAAGGAGGGCTGGCTGGTAACCACAAATCAAAGCCTCTGCAGACCAAGCATGCCAGCCCATGGCACAACAGCCAAGTTCATGTTCGGGTCTTCCCTGAGCAACTCCTTCTTCCCTTGGGACACCCCACCCGTGGAGCACGGGATTCCCAGTCCCTCCAGCCCTTGTCAGCGCCCCCCTCACACCTGTGCCCCTGATGCTGTAGGCGCTGTCCCTGGTAGACACGGTTACACATAGGGCCCAGCTCACAGGACCAACAAGGTAACAAACAGTGGATGAACAAGTAAGTGGACGACAGAAGCGTGTAACTGTGCGTACATTATTTTGTTAAATTCTCACTACAAGTCTTTAAAACAAGTATTATTATGTACCCCCAAGACACAGATGAAGAGTCTATCAAATCTACACAGATGATGGCTCAGAGAGGCTCTGTGCCTTGGGCCAGGCACAGCCACTCACCACCAGCACCTGGTTAACAAGATGTTAGTCACTGAGACCCAAGGGGTGTCATCTCCCAGGGCTTCTGTTTCTGGCTGGAGGTGGAGTGGGAGATGTATTTTAAAATGTCTGACCGAAAAGTCTGGAAGCCTTGCACACAACCTGAGAGAAGTCAAGGATGTTATTACTGCTGTACCTGGGCTGGGTAAACCTTATGTGACCTGCTGGGGCCCTGCATGCAGTGAATCCTCAGCAAATATGATTTGATTGACTCATAAAAAGAAAGGGAGGGAGGGGAGCATAGAACAACACAGCTGTGCACTTCTACTGCTTGGTTGTGAAAGAAAAGGTCAAAAAAGGAAAAAATAATGACTCTCTCGTCCTGGTCTCTCTCCAATGGGTTAGCAGTCAGCAAACAGGGGCTTCCTGGATAATTTTCTACATCTTCTCCCCTTCTCAGAGGTCTCCTGAGGCTATGCAACAGCAGTTAAATCAATTCTTAATTAGCTTTCAACATTTACCTTTTGAAAATCTATACCTATATGAATATTTATTGAACACTTACCACTTACTAGGTGCAAGGCACGTGTGCCAGGCCCTGGAGATACAAAGGGGCATCAGGACAAGCATGCAAGCAGAAAAGTTTCTGCAGCGGCAGGCTTGCCTGGTCTGGGACGAACCTTGCAAACTTACTGCAAGAGGCAGGCAGAAAAGTCTCAGCAGAGGTCAAAGCACAGAAGGAGCTGAGAGTGACAAAAAGCACTAAAGAATACAGGGATGTGCCATTGGGTTAGCTTTTATTTTTCAAAGCAAGAAGAACAAGGATGGAATTTGCCTACTGCTTAAAATAGACTGGAGAGTTCGCAGGTGACAGTGAGCTGCCAAAAGGCTTGGGGACTATTTGTTCCTGTTTAGTACGGGAAGGGGAAGGATCTCAAAGTGGAGGCAGCAGAACACAGGGTGAGAAAGAGGTCGGCTGCCCTGGGACGGGACAGAAAAATTGGTAACGGTTCATCACTTCACTGAGCTCAGTCTCTCCAGACTCAGACAAACCCTTCCTCCAGGGCAGCAGGAGTTTACACATAGGGTCTCAGAGCTGCTGCTGGAAATTTCTGAGAAATCATGGAAAGTGCAGAAGTACTAGAAGAGCAGAGGGGCATATTTTATCCCAATTTTCGAAACAGGTTGAATTCTGGATGTGAATAAGCCATTACAGAACTGATATTTAAACAAATTGGTAAACTCTTATAAAAGAATGTGGCCATCACTAATATTGGCACATTGGCTCACTAAGAGCAAATTCCCTTAAAGTTTAAGGGTTAACCTAACTAGATTTATTGGTGGGACGAGGGGGTGGGTGGGGAAGTAGGGATTAGGTTGGAAATCAGGAATGCTACAACCACGGGTTGTCTTGATTACCACAAAGTGTTTGGCAAAATTTCCCAAGATTATTTCATGGATCAACATAGTACATGTGAGTAGAAGGATAATACTTTTGGGTAGAATTGTAACTAATGAGACACCACCTAGGTTCTAAGTTGCATAACTAATGACAACACCGATCTGCAGGTTGTCTCTGGTGGCATGCCACAGGTCTCTAGTGTAAGTTACTATCTCCCTGATGACGTGGATGAAGATTTGGAAAGCAGGCCTATCAAATAGAAGTGGATAACACAAGTCTGGGAGGGACAGCTAATGCTACAGGTTACAGAATTAAGATTAAAAAAAATTTTAACCCAGTAAACCAAATCAATCAAATAGAAATTTTAAAAGACAAAATACTTAAAATCCTCTTTCACAGATGTATAGGAGAGACTTGAGAGGAAGGCTTCCTGTGTGAAAAAGATCTAGGAATTTTAGTTAACGACAAGTCTTTTTTAGACTATGGTGTGGGCTATTTTATTAAAAAGCTCACAAGATTATAGATTATGTATAGTGTCCAGATCAAAGGAAACAACCTCATTGTCTGCAGAACATCTAGAGTTTTACACTTGTTTCTGGGGGCAAAAAATTAAAGGAAATATTATATCCAAAAGGAGGGGAAAATGGCATATGGAAACTTTCCTCTGTGGAACAGTTGAAATAACTGAGGACCCTTAGCTTGGAGAAGACATTGATTATTCCATGTGGCACAACGAGTCAGAACCAGAATATAATAGGCAGTCTCCAAAATGGCCCCCAATGATCCCCATCTCCACTCCCACACTGTGTCAAGAATTTAAATTAAATTATTAACGGAAACATTGATTACTCAGGATTCTCATAATCTAAGACCCAGTCTAACTCAAAAGTGGGAAAGCAGTAGTTAATGTGCTTCCTTACATCAGCAGCAAGAAGAACTGAGTGAGATACTATGTATTACTGCCAGTGGGTATTTATTCTATGGGGCAGGAAGCCCCTGCATGCACGTGAAACACAGAACCAATAACTGGGAATCATACCAGACAAAAAAATACTTAACACAAGCTGAACAGGACAGGACATTGGCTTCCTCCTCACTGCTTCTGGGCGGGCATCCGTCTCACTGTGACTCAGGTGGACTCACATATTTTCTGCTTTCATCTCTTCTGTCACTTCTTTATAGGCTGAGTTGCACCTCTCTATCTGGGGCAAATCCCAAATTCTAAGAAGCCCAGTTAAGTAAGGACATTAGAGCCTATTAAAACAAGAAGGTCAGTATAGGAAAAGAAAAATATTGTACCCATTCCAAACATCAGACTCTTTTACTCTGGTCTTATTATCAGTCTCATATTATATTTCATCATAGACTTTCAAGAAGAATCTTTGTTTGCTATGAGACCTGAGGGGCAGAGGTAGTCAATTAAGATGAAACCAAAGATGTGATCACAGCAGAGTTGCTGGCACAAGGAAGGTGCTCTCCATAGATGCTTACTGAGTTGGTTTGCACTACGCTGGATTGAATTGAACAGATTTAAATAGAAGCACTCAGGATGAGGCATTTAATAAACCGTCATCTAACTGAGCTGGGCTGGCAAAATAAATCATGGGAAATCCATATCCTGGAACACGGTGCAGTCTTTAGAAAGACTAATTCCCTGGCCCCAGAACAGCCCAGAGGGGCACATTCAGGCATCTCTCTGTGTACTAACAGGGAAACGTCTCCAGGATTTACTGTTCCGTTAGAAAACAACAATAAGAAGTAGCCAAAGAGTATGTTAGCACGTACACTTATCTCATTTGTTTTATACAAGAAAAGGCGTATATACACTTTTCAGAGCACATTTTGTTTACTTTATTGATTAAAATCTACTTGAGTGTACCAAACAAATGTTCCAATACTTAAACTTTGTTCTTTGATAACCTAGTTGAGTAGTGAATTAGTTTCCTAGTGCTGTCATAATTAATTACCACAATCTTCGTGGCTTAGAACAACAGAAATTTACTCTCTCACAGTTCGGGAGGCCAGAAGTCTGAAATCAAGGTGCCAAGCATGGTTTAGTCCCTTCTTAGGGTCTTGAGGGAGAATCTGAGAGTCTGTTCCATGGCTCTCTCCCAGCTTCTGGTGGTCACCAGCAATATTTAGCATTCCTTGGCCAGCAAGTACATCACTTCAGTCTTTTTCTCCATGGTCACGTGGCCTTCATCCCTCTCTGTGTGTCTCTGTACCTCCACATGGCCTTGTTGTAATGACACTAGTCATTGGATTTACAGCCCATCCTAATCCAGTTAGACATCATCTTAACCAATTTCATCTACAAAGATCCTATTTCCAAATGATATCACATTCCAAGATTCTGGATGGATGTGAAATTTGGGGGGACACTATCCAGGCCAGTACAAGTAGTATGCATCGACCTTTCTTTTGGGGGAAATACTGTCTTTATCTTACCATCTGTGGTGGTATGTTAACTAGAATATGAATTTCTATAGAAGTCTTTTGCTATAATTTAAGGCATTTTTCTTCCTACATCCCCTAGGAAGATGAAGAAAATCTGATAGCCCTTCTTGTAATTTAACCATAATTTTCTTTACCTTCAAGCTAATTTGTGCAAGTAAAGTTTTCCACTTAAATTTACATTTTCCAGATAAAAATATTTGTTTTAGTTGATACACAATTACATACAGTGAAATGCACAGGTCTTAAAGGTACAGTTTAATGAGTTTTGACAAATGAATACACCAATGTAATTCATATCCCAGTCAAAATTTAGAGCATTTTCTTCACCTCAGAACGTTTCTTTATGTCTCTTTCCAGTCAACCTCACTCTTCCAAAGCCAACCACTATTCTGATTTCTATCACCATAGATTAGTTTTGTCTGTTCTTGAGTTTCATTTAAATGGAATTATACAGTATGTATTCTTTTGTATCTGGCTTCTTTAGTTCATAAACATATTTTGGCACATATCAATAATTCATTTCTTTTTACTGCTGAATAGTATCCTGTTATATGAATATACCACAACCTGTTAATCTATTCACCTGTTGATAGACATTTAGATTGTTTCTGTTTTCAAGGTATTTGAACAGATCTGCTGGAAACATTCATGTACAAGTCCTTTGTGGACATATGTTTTCATTTTCTAAGGTAAATACCTAGGAGTGGAATCTCTGGGTCATGGGGTAGGTTTATGTTGAACTTTACAAGGAACTGCACAACAATTTTCCAATGGTTGCACCATCTGCACTCCACCAGCAGTGTGAAAGAGCCCAGCTTATCCGTATCCTCACCAATATCAGTGCAGTCAGTCTTTCATTTTAGCCATTCTAGTGTGAGAATTTAATTTGTACTTCCTAGATGAGTAGAGACGTTGAGCACATTTTTTATGTGTGTATTGGCCATTCACGTATCCTCTATTTAATGTACCTGTTCAAGTCTCTTGCCCAAATATTTATTGGGTTGTTTGCCTTTTAAATTATTGAGCTGTAGGAGTTCTTTTTATATTTTGGATACAAGTCCTTTGTCAAATATCTGTACTACAAAACTTCTCTCCCTGTCTGCGGCTTGCCTCCCTCTGAATAGTGTCTTTTAATGAACAGAAGTTTGGGTTGGTTTTTTTTTTTCTGTGAAGTCCAGTATAGCAACATCTTATTGATTAGTGGGTTTTGTGCCCTCTCCAAGGAAAGTTTTCCCACCCCAAGATCATGAAAATATTCTCCTGTTTTCTTCTAATTTAGAAGCTTTGTGATTTTACTCATTACAGTTTAAGGTCTATGATTCATCTCAAATCAACTATTGTGTTTGGTGTGGGATAATGTTCAGGATTCATTCATTCCCACACATAGTTAGCAGGTCATCCCCAACACAATTTGTTGAAAAGGCTTTTCTCTCTCCATTGAATTGCTTTGGTGCCTTTGTCAAAAATCAATTAACCGTATGAATTTGAGTGTATTTCTTGGGCTATTTATTCTTTGTCACTGACATATCTGTCTATCCTTATGCCAATGCCAAACTCTTTTGCTTACTATAACTTTATAGTAAGTCTTAAAATCAGGTAATGTAAGTGCTCCAACTTCATTTTCCTTTTTCAAGATTATTTCATAACTTACATTTGAATTTCCACAAAAGTACAAAAAAAAAAAAACCTACTGGCATTTTGAATGGGACTGCATTGAAACTATAAATCAATTTGGGAAGAATTGAAATTTTACCAGTATGGAGTCTTACAATCCTTACACGTAGTATACCTCTCCATTTATTTATGACTTCTTTGTTTTTTCTCAGAAATGTTTTTGTAGTTTTTGGTGTAGATATCATTCACACATTTTGTTAAATTTATCATTAAGTATATTTTGGTTTTTGATGTTTCCCCACCTCCCTTCCTGGCATGGTGCACTCAAAGTCATCCTTCCAGATGGCTCAGAGGGCATCTCCTTGAGGAAACTCCCCGTTCCTACATCTACCTATACCTGCTCACTCCCTAGGTATGGAAGCTAGAGTTCTCTGCTACACCTAGGAAGGGCTCATTTCTCTCTGGAATATAGTTCATCAAGGTTTCTTTGCATCTATCATTTTTTGCTAGTCCCATTGAAAAGTATGGGTTTTATTTTTCTAAGTTTTTCTTGTTGCTTCCCATGTCCAAAAATATTTCACATTTTTTTACATCCTAACTGGAAGTAGAAGCCTCTAGGTATTCTTGCACATGCAAAGACAGTTTCCAGAAGTATATGCTATTACAAGGCTAAAGACTGAGAAGTGTGGAATGAGAGTGAGCACATAAGTGGGTAAAGAGAGACATTTTTTTTTTTTTTTTTTTTTTTTTTTAAGAATCATTTATTTTATTTTATTTTATTTTTTTTGCGGTACACGGGCCTCTCACTGTTGTGGCCTCTCCCACTGCGGACCACAGGTTCCAGATGCGCAGGCTCAGCGGCTATGGCTCATGGGCCCAGCCACTCCGCGGCATGTGGGATCTTCCCGGACCGGGGCACGAACCCGTGTCTCCTGCATTGGCAGGCGGACTCTCAACCACTGCGCCACCAGGGAAGTCCAAGAGAGACATTTTTACTTTTTACTATGATCTTTGTTAATTCATTCATTTAGTCAGCAACTGTTTATTGAGCACCTACTATATGCCAGTGTCCTGGGCACTAAGGATATAGTATGAACAACAACAAAGTCACTGCTCTCATGGAACTTATATTCTAATGGGGAGAGACAGGCAATAAACAAACAAATAAACAAATATGTTAAGCTAAGTGATGATAAATGCTATAAGAATAAATTAGGTTAAGGGGGATAAAGCCTGATGGCAATGAGGGTGCTTTTTTATATTGATGGCCTGGGAAGGCCTCTCTCATCAAGGGATACTTGAGCAGAGACCTCAGGGAACCTGGAGAATGAGCCATGGGGATATGTGAATGAAGAGGGTTCCAAGCAGAGAAAACAGCAAATTCCAAGCCCTGTGGTGGGTATGTACTTGGGTGTTCCAGGACAGTATGGAGGCCAGGATATTGGGCGTAGACTGTCTGAGGGGAGGGATGGGAGATGAGGTGAGAGAGAGAATAAGGGGCCAGAGACTGTAGTACCCCGTAGGCCACGTATGAGTGTTGGTTCTTTCTCTGAGATGCAGAACCACCAGACGTTTCCAAGCCAGAGAAATAATGTGACTCGCTCTGGCTGCTGTGGAGCGCACAGCTATGTGAATTCTGTACCAATTTACTAATTTTCATTTTAAACATGAACGTGCGTGTGTTCAACTTGTATATCTTGAAAAAATAATTTAAAATAAGTAAATAACCCTCGACAGCCTGCTACAAAGTTAAGTCCTGGCAGACTGCCCACCATTGCTTGAGGTCAGGCCCCCTGAGAAGGCAAGATGGGGTCCAGGGCTTTGCTTCTCAAGTTTCATTTCAGCCTTACAGATGCAAGGCACCCAGAGGGGAGTCCAGAGGAGACAGAGAAAATGGGGGCCAGATTCAAATTGCAGTATGTTGTTTAAGCATCCAAGTAGACCTAATATTGGAATCCAAACACAGTATTTTACACCTATGTACATGTGTGTGCACACACACAGACACATACAGCCTTTAATGTTAAGAATTGGCTAGCCCTCCAAATTTCTCCTGCTAGCAGAGGATATTATCCAGTTGTCCCAATTTTTTTGCAGCCCTTGAAAGGAAAAAGTGTGAAAAAACTGGGGTTGTCGAGGCAGCCCAGAGCCGAGCTGGATACGCGGCCCTTACCTGGGAAGAGGCCCTGCTCTCATCCCGGCCTGAGGCGTGAGACCAGCACCGGTCATCTGAGTGGGGTGGGGTTCAAGTTCATCTCTCCCCCTCATCCCATTCACGAATGCCTTCTATGTTTGCCAGACGAACCGCACGCCCGTACTTGCTGCCCTCACATGCCCTGGCTCTCGCTGGCACACAGGGGAGGCGTGCAAGCAAGCCGGATGAAGCCTGCTCCACTGCTGGACATGACTGACTGCAAATTCTTCCTAATCTTGAGCTCAACCTTGCCTCCCAGAAACTTCTCTCCCCGGCCCTAGTTCTATGTCTGGATTTACATGGGGAAGGCCACTTTCCCCTCCGTACGGAAGACTAATTCTTTATGTTTCTAGAGGATCATGGTGAGGCTCACACCTTCAGCCTGCCTTTCTCATCTTGCCTCTCTCCATTCCAGACCCAGGACAGGCTCCCCCTAATCCACAGACAGACTGTCTTGCACATACTGTTCAGCCTGCTGGAATCCCTTCCCACCTCCCTTCTCTGTCTGGCACACTCAAAGTCATCCTTCCAGATGGTTCCAAGGGCACTTTCTTGGCAAGACTCCCTACCCTGTCCAACAGTGAGGACCCATGGCGCTTTGTGGGAATTCCTCTTACAGCTGGCCTCTAAGTGCCTGGGAATAAGTGATGTAAAGTTTCCCATATGTGGTGAGCTGTTTTATAGGCCCTCAGATCTAAGAGCACATGGTAGCTATAATATTCGCAATCAGACCTGATGAGAAATCAGCCTGGTTCTGAAATATGATAGTCCTAATTATAATAAGAACAATGGCATTGAAATGGACAGACGTTATCTCCGAGGAAAACCAGGACTGGCAGGGGATCAGAGAGCATGGGATTCACGTGGAGAAGGCCACGGTTATGAGTTCTTGATCTATAGATTTCTGTCAGCCTCAGAAGAATGTCTAAGGAGACATTCCTTTTCTTTTCCTTCCTCATTGAATAAAATAAGATTTATCACGGGGCCAGGTGATACCACAGAGAGTCCTATGCCTACCACCTTCTCTACTTCTCCCGGGCAGCTTTCAGCTTAGAGGGCCCCTTGTCAACTCAGAAGGACAAACAATCAAAAAGAGATTTTGTCCTAATAGACAGTGAACAGGGGCTCAGTTGACAATCCATGTGCTAAATGACAGTATCATATCAGCTTCAATTTATTGCACACTCCCTGTGGCCAGGCAATATGCTAAGTGTTATACCCATCTTACCTCATTTGCTCCCCATAGCTACCTGTGATATAGGTGTTCATGTCTGTAGAGCGGGCCCACTAGAGGTCAATATTAAGGAGCAGACCCACCCAGCTGTGCCCTGGATGGTGGTTACTGGGTCTCACTGCTAGTGGAGAAGTAGAAACCAATTAGTGATGTTACGTTTGTTTGTAATCAGTGAACTTGTCAAATAATTATTGAGCCCCTCTGATGGGTGAGACACATGGAGTAACTTACTCTGGCCATACCGATAGACAAAGTCAGGTCCACTAGCACCAGAAGTGGGTCTCCTGCCCTTCAAGGACCACCTCCTCCAGGAAGCCTCCCTGTCTTCCTCCAGTTCTTGTTCTTTCTCTTAGAGGGCCATTCAGGTCTGCACCTCAATCCCCTGCTCCCTTAGGTCGGAGATTATCTATTCTGTGTGTGTGTGTGTGTGCACGTGTGCACACGTGCACACACGCACACACAATTATGTCTTCTCCTCGCTTAGGGCAAACTCTGAGGACAGCTGCTGCCTCGCACTCGAGGCTCTGTGATGCAGCACTGGTGTCCGAACAGCCCAGTGTTTGAATCCCAGCCCTGCCACTGCCTCTTCTCACCTCCGATTCAGTCATCTCCAAGGCCAAATCTCTGACCTGAGGGCAGTTGCCATATCTTTCTCTTGGTTCCTGGCTCTTTGCCCATGTGGTGCTGGTAGCTGGACGAAGCCTTGAGCTCCGCCCTGTAAGAATCCTCCAGCCTGTCTCATGGCAAAGAACTGGCTTCCCCTGGCTTAGGGCTCAGGTGCTCCTGTGTGATAATCGATAAATCGCTGGCAGCCAGAGAACGTACATCAGCAACAGAGGAGGGAGAGGAGGGAAATTTAAATGAGTCTTAGGGGATTGGAAAATTATTTGGTGAAATGTTCCTAAGCTTTTTCTACTTAATACCCATAAATTTCAGGGGCCATGTGCGCTAACAGCTTTTGATTTATGATGTCTGTATTCTTGCACTGTATTTATGCCAAATTATGAAAAGGTAGCAAGACTCAAAAGAACCTTTTAAAAATGCTTTGGGACCCATCATGGGGTCGAGCCGTTTATGTCAATCTTTGCCACTACTTGGTTAAAACAAAGGCTCTGGGTGCTGACAGCCGAGTAGCTAATTGGTGTTGGACCCCAGCCCACCAGGAGTCCTCCTCTTCTTAGAAACTTTTTCCTCCCTTCCTCCAGACCCGTGCTTCGGGTAAAACCTTTTAATGGCTGCTGAGGGCAAGGAGGAAAGCTCACCTTGGGTGAACTTCGTGGGGCCAGGTCTCACTCAGCTGCCACAGCACAGAAATAGTCCCAAGACCCCTAATTAAAATGCCTACAGTCAACCAATATGCTCCTGCTTCATTGCCCAGGGGTTGCAAAGCTCCCTGCTAATGCTGAACACTAACTAAACGCTGTGTCAGCCTTTCTTGTCCCATTACAATGTTATTGTCTTATTTATTAGCACAATTCCCTGTTGGACACTGGTTGGAGTATCTGAAAAGTGAGTTAAGCACTCTCCTTGGCTAGATGGGGAAAGTGCTTGGCCATGTTGGCCATTTCCCTGAACACACATCAACTTTGCAATTTGCGCTCACAGCAACTCCCTGCCAAAGACAAGCCGCCCTGCCCTGCCGGCGTTGCTGCACTGGATGGGGAAGTTCTCGCAAACTGTAATTGTCTTGCATTCACAAAACTGTAAGATGACTAGGTTGTTGCCATTGTTTTTATTTCAAAGAACAGTTCTGTTATCTGTTTACTAAAATTTAACAACCTACAGCACTTCCATGAATTAATTACAGTGTGAGGGGAAAACAAACACAAACATCACCCACCACGTTGTTCCAAATCACTCCAGCCCAATTGCTTGATATTCGGAATTCAGTTTACTTTTGCACATCTCCCTCAATTACTCCCTCCTGCTTTGTCTGTCTGGCTGCCTGCTTCCGCACTCATTTGTGGGAGACGTATTTTACCCAGAATAATAGAGAAGTTGGATGAGGAAAAAAGAAAACAAAAACAAAACCAAAAACCTCTTCGGGATGTTTGACAAGGAAGGAAAGACATGTCACTACTATAATTTTGTTCTTAGCCACAACAGGGATGTATATCCCGATACCTTCCTTCTTCCTCCTTGCCCACCAGAAAAATATTCTCAAGTCGTGCAGCAGGAGAAGGTTAAGGATCTAAATACTATATATAAAGTCTGTGTGGAGAATATGTGTGGAGAAGCAGGGTCAGGGGAGTGATATGTGAGCAATGTCTTAAAAGACACAGAATTTCATCACATGGAGAAGTGAGGGAAGACATGGGAAGAGAAAGTGAAAAAACACAGAGGCTTTGAGAATGTATGGGAAAGGGCAAAAGGCTCATATGGCCTTTTTCATTTCTATTTTTGCGTATGTTTTATAATATGTATACTGCATTAATACAAGTGTATGTATATAATCTATGACTATACGTATACTGGAAATGTGCGCTCAAGGAATTATTTGTGATGGAGAACACAGTCCAAACACTTGGCACCTATTGATGGAAGCAGTGGAGTCTATGTGAGATGTTTAAGCAGCTGAGTGACTAGAGTGGACCCATGTGTTACAAAGGTAACCTTGCTGCAATGCACGATGTGAGTGACGGGAGGAGGAACTAGGGAGGGGAAGAGGAACTAGGGAGAGGAGCAGGGCTGAAGCCCATGGTCCAGGAGAAGGGTGACAGTGAGGGCCTGAGCAAGGGCAATAGAGGGTGGAGGGAGAACCTGAAAGTGCAGGAACTCTTTTGGAAGTAGCATCAATTAGAACTTGGTTTCTAGTTGGAAGGCATGGGGTGAGGAGAGTTAGGGATTCTGAAACTGTTATCTTGGGTAGCTGAGGAAGCAGTGATCGCTTTCATGAAGTCAGAATAAAGGAGAAGGAGAGGATGTGGGGAAGGGAGCAAATAATGAGTCCAGTTTTGGAAATGTTGAGTTTAGGGTACCTGTGGAACATGTAGGTGGAGATGTCCATTAAAACAGTTGAAATTCCAACCTGGAAGTTGGGAAGCTAGCCAAGCAAGTCTTTGGGTGCATAACCCCCTCATGTAACCACCCATCCCCCTTTCTGTCCATACGTCTCCTTCGATCCCTCCGGAAAACACAGGGAGCAGCTCCACGCCAGGCCCGCTGCTCTCGTGGTCCAGGGAAGGGGCGGCTCACAGAGAGGTCATTCCTGGGCTGATAAGGCACTAGCCACTTCAAGCATGGCCTCTGTCCTGGAGGCTCACACAACAATCCTGATGCTACCACTATCAGCTGAGGAGCTCAAACACAAGGGCACTCATTCTCACTCCCCTCACTACAGCCCTCTTCACACTGCCTGCCACATCGGAGCCAAGAGTCACCGGAAATCTTCAGTCAGGGGCATCAAGTGGTATGCAGATAAATAAAGTCACCCCAAAAGCCCCCAAGTAAGGCAGCTATCCCAGCGCTTTCCCTCAATGCCTGGACACCACCGAAACCATGACAGGCCAGTCAAAGCTAATTCACACCACCAAATATGAGTGAGGAGAGTGCTTGAGTTATATGTTATAGCAATGTATTTTCAAACTTCTTCATGCACAACCATCACATATTGCCCATCCTCAAATCAGGGATTCTAGGAAAACTTTACAGGTTAACGTTGACAGTGGCTCTGGCCTGGGATTCAAGAATGCAAGCTCTCCATCCTAACCCTGCTACTGTCATAGACCCTGCAGCAAGGGCGCATCAGTCTCCTTGCAACGAAGCTTGTTAACCAGCGCACATGCATGCAAACATCAGTGTCAAAATTCAGGTCACAATAATTATTATTCATTTTCAACAGGTTAATCTCTCAAGAATAAGAGGGAACTCCCAGATTGAAGAGTTCAAGAAAATCTAGTTAAAGGGATGAAACTTAGATTAATTATTTTCACTTGAATAGAATCTGTATCCTCAAGGCTCCCCCACCCAACTGGTGCATAAAGCATCTTAGGATGTCTCCTAAGACATCCTAAGATGCCTTGTGTCCTACTGGGAGAGGTAGAATGCACAGTGGGAGCTGCATCCACAGCATAAACTCTGAGGCGTTATCAGTACAACCCTCCTTGCTGAGTTCCATCAACTTCACGAACTTAGTGAACTTGCACCGCTGGGGGAAGAGGAGAGAGGGGGAGACTCCAGTTGACATTTAAAAAGAATTTGGAGACATCAGACCACCTCCTCTGCCCTGAGGAGAGAGTTGGAACCTTTGTGAGGTAGATCCCCCGGCCATCTGGAGTGGGTTCGACAGATATGTGACTGACCTAAAATTCAAAGAAATGTAGGTGTTTGCTAAGTCATGAGAGACCATCATGAGGCACATTTAGCATTGATAGTTTCCAAGGAAATAGATGAAAACTGTCAGTTGAAATCTTAAAACTGCTGTGCACTGAACTGTACACCCCCAAAATTCATATGTTAAAGGCTTAACCCCCAATGTGATTATATTTGGAGAGGGCCTTTAAAGAGGTAATTAAGATTAAATGAGGTCATGAGTGTGGGAGCCTGATCCAATGGGACTGATGTCCTTACAAGAAGAGGGAGAGACACCAGGGGCACTCACGCACAGAGGAAAGGCTGTGTGAGGACACAGCAAAAAGGTAGCCATTTACAAGCCAAGGGAAGAGGCTTCAGGAGAAGTGAAACCACTAACACCTTGATCTTGGACTTCTAGCCTCCAGAACTGTGAGAAAATAAGTTTCTGTTGTTTAAACCCCTCAGTTTCTGGTATTTTATTATGACAGCCCAAGCAGACTAACACAGGCACTATGAATATTTTCTTCTTTAGTACCAGAAAGAGATCACTGCTGTTTTCATCCTATAGATATATAATCAAAATAAATACAACTTGTTTTTGTGAACTTCCTTGTTTTCTTTATTGTACTGTTTGCTTCTTGTTGTTCCTCATGTTACTTCTGAATCAACCTCCCCCTACTCCTTTCTCTAGTCCAACCAGAACTCATCACTTCAGGGAGTGGAAGTTCCATCCCTCTCTCAGACATAGAAGACAGGGTGAAGACAATTACAGGCTCTGCTGATTTGCAACACTTCGTGTAAATGAGGGCTGCCCAGAATGCCCCCAGTCAAAAGGCATCCTCCTGGAGAAAAAGATGTGTCTTCTGCAATCCCACTGAAGTGCCCACCACTGATTTTCTGTTCTGCTATGACACTAAGCCAAAGAGGTCAAAGAGATAAAAATGCTGCCCTAAAGACGTTCTATTCCACTTCCAAGGGCAGTTTAGACACAAATTCACGGAGAGGGGACAGTGGGTGAGTGAAATTGATGGTGCTACATGGCATCATCCAAACGAGCCCCGCCCAGAGGGGACGTGAAAATGTTCAGCTCCCTTCATGGTCATGAGACATGGACCTATCACAGCTCCTATGATGTCACATCATATACATCACGTCTGAGCTCCTTGTCACCACTGAGCCAGGCTTCATGTTACATATTGAGACAGGGTGTCCAGCAACCCTGACTTCTGGGGCAGACATTCTCTCACCAGAGGACCAAGCTTGCTGTGACATACAATCCTGCGCAGGAGCTGGCAGGGAGCCCGAACGGCAGCTGCAGAACTGTGGGCAGCCCAAGGCACCGACAGCAAACATGGCAGCCAGCTGGGAGAGGCAGGGAACGGCCACTCCCAGGAAGGCAGCCAGAAGTCTGAAGGGTGGCTCAAACCTCCCCAGAAGTAGAGTCACCAACAGGGACATTCTCTAAAAGCTGCTCTGAAGCCAAAGAATAACTCTTCCAGGAGACACTATGGGAAGGATTCAGAGGATCACAGTCTCTGTGGGTGAACTAAGCAATATCACCAAGGATTTCAGCTCCAAACCCTCAGACCAGAGACAGGGATGGCCTAGGGCACAGTGGAGCGCTTAGCAAACTTTGGATCCTTAGCTACAACCTTCGCAATATTTGTCATGTCTGAACACCTCCTATGATGGTTAATTTTAGGGGTCAACTTGACTGAACCGTGGGGTAACCAGATATTTGGTCAAACTCTATTCTAAGTGTATCTGTGAGGATGTTTTTGGATGAGATTAACATTTGACTCTGTAGACTGAGTAAAGCAGATTTGCCCTCTCTAATGTGGGTGGGGCTCATCCAATCAGGTGAAGGCCTGAATAGAACATAAAGGCTGAGTAAGAGGGAACTCCTCCTGCCTGGTGGCCTTTGAGGTGGGACATCATTTTATTCCTGCCCTCAGACTTGAACTGAAACATCAACTCTTCTTGGTTCTCAAGTCTTCCAGCTTTCAGACTGGAACTACACCATTGGCTCTCCTGGATCTCCAGATTGCTGACCACAGATTGTGGAACTTCTCAGCCTCCATAATCATGGGAGCCAATTCCGTTTTTTTTTTTTTTTTTTTTTTTGGCCACTCCACATGGCTTGCAGAATCTTAGTTCCCCAACCAGGGGTTGAACCGGGCCCTCGGCAGTGAAAGCACCAAGTCCTAACCACTGGACCACCAGGGAATTCCCTGCCGACATCTTATAATAGATCTCTATCTCTAACTGTCTGTCTATCTATCTATCTATACTATTGGTTCTGTTTCTCTGGAGAACGCTAATAATACACCTCCTGTACCATATTTACTTAATACCTACTAAATCTTTAAATAGCTTATTTAAATAAATGCATTTCAAAATGCAACTTTGTCATATTGACAAGTTTAAATCAAATATTTTTGTTAAAAATATAAATATATAATCTAACTGTAAAATTAAATACACACTTATTAAAATAATAGTTCCCCTGAAAACACACACTTCTGATGGTAACTGTATATGGCACAAAACTTCTGTCTCTCATTTCAGTCCCTAGCAAATGGAGATCAGCTATATTTTATAGTGAATTTTACCCTCCTTTCAAGTGGAAAATCCTTTCCTCTTAGGCATCAAAAGTAATACTCAATACACAATACAACAGAGAGAATGCCACTGCTGTGTGCTTCAGTTATCAGTTGCTACACTTAAAACTACTCCAAGCTTTGGCTTATTATGTAGGTCTCACCGTTTTGTGGGTCAGGAATTCAGGAAAGGCTCAACTGGGCAGTTTGTCTCTGATCCTTGTGGCATCAGCTGGGGAGGCTGAGACAGGAAGATCCACTTCCAGGATGGTATCTTCACTCACATGTCTAGCGGCTCCGTGTTTCATGCCTATTCCTCTCTCTCCTTGGTGTCTCATCCTCCAGCGCCTCTCCACAGAGCTTTGACTTCTCGTGGCCTGGTAGCCCTGGGGCAGTCACACTTCTTATGTGGCGGCTCAGTGCTCCAAGGGCGAGCATTCGGAGAATCCCAGAGGTTCCTCCTGTCTGTCCTGGAACGTGACTTCCGCCACATCCTATGAGCCAAGGAAGTCCCTTAGGACAGCCCAGAGTCAAAGAGAGGGAATTAGACTCCACAGCTCCACGGTAGGAATGTCAAAGAACCTGTGCCATCTTTATTCCTTCACCCCATTCTTATGTACTGAAGAAGGAGAAAGTCCTCAGACACGGGATTTCCACATCATGGATAAAAGCGTATCGTCTAAGAACTAAGGCAGGAGCCAGGTCACACGGGAGCAAAGGCATCAGTTTGAAGTCAGGCACACCTAGCTTTGACACCAGTTATACCACTTGCCGGGTGACCTTGAGTTTAAACTCACTGAATCTCGGGGGTGGGGGAGTGTTGTCTGTAAAGTGGAATAATGGTATGTTCCAGGGCTATCCTGTGGATACCTAGTTATAAGCCTTACTTTAGTCAGTAAGAGTTAATGCTTTTAAGCAAACCCAGAAAAAACTGATGATTTTACAAAGGTATTTTTAAAATACTGTATTTATGATAAAACCTATTCATACACTGAAGGAGAATGAGACATGATACAAAGAGCCTTCTCACTTAGCTTAAAGCTGTAGTTTTTGGAGGAAATTCGCTAGCGAGCATCTTCTCAGAATGTCAAAGTTACCCCAAAATTCCTGCCATGATATTTGAGATGGCTCTGCTTAGTAATCATGTAGGGAGCTAGCAAAATAGAACCATCTTTTTTCTAAGCCATAATTAATCAGGTGTTTGGGGAGGGAGGAGAGAGTGAAATGCATGGCAGTTGGCATGCTCTGATCCACAGGTGTGGTGATCACACCCCTGCAGAGGGGCATTTTGGAAATGCGCTGGTCCAATGCAGGGGGCAGGGTGAGCATTACTGTACTTGGAGGGCAGAGACGAGGGACGCTGGGTGCACGCAGCTGTCGCACATAATGAAGCACTTGCTCACTGTATAGTCACGTAAGTGAAGACCTCGTTTTTCTGAATCTAGAACTAACTTCGTTTTGCATATAAACATAATGTATTTCTATTCAGCTATAATATTTCCAAGAATTCAATTAGTACATAAACCAAGGAAAGACTGTCTCTATTTTGTTCAGAATTCCAAGAGTTGTTTACCATTTTGGAAAATCATGTCACCGGCAGCAGCACAAGCTTGTGCTATCCAAGTCTCTAGTATCACTCGCCTGTTTTAGCTGCACTGGAGGTAGCAAATGTCAAGCACCTGATCACGTCACTGGCATCCAGAGCCAGGCACCTGCACTGGAAGTAATTACAAATTACGCTGCCTTCGTTCCTCTTTGGATCTCAGGTATGACGTCATGCTGATTTTTCTTAAATTGTGGATGTGGGTGGGAAATTCACTTCAGGATTGTAAACGGCATTAAAAATATTTGTAATAAAAATGAGGGTTGAGTGTGACAGGCCTGAGAATCCACTGCTTTAAAAGAAGTTTGTGTGGATCAAAAATGCCTTTCCAAGTGGAAACACCAAGGAATCATTTCCTTTCTGGAACCTGCTGGACCTAGGAGCAGCCCAGCCAGGCCAAGGAGGAGTAGCTGGCGTTGAGGCATGAAAGAACTCTTTCTCTTCAGCCCTCACAGGTGAAAAGACATGGATGCTTCATCAGCTTTTCAAAACTTAAGGCAAGACTCAGCAGACTTCACATGGCCATGTGACACACGACAAGTTAAGCCTCAGTTTCCTTATCTGTGTAATGGAGATAAAAATAGCCCCTCCCATATTGACTTCCTATGTGGATTAAATCCAACAAATGAGATAAAGCATGATCAGTGCTTCCCTCAGCACCCCTGAGCATACAGTGCTCAATAAATGGAAACATGAATTTATTACTGAGATAGGCTGGGACCTGGGACCTGGAACCCTTTGCTGCAGTGCTTGCACCCGGACAAATGTCTCCTGAAGCAACAAAATACAAAGAAACTATAAGGGACTAAAAATAGCTGTGTGCATGTGCAGTTGGGGCAAATCATGGACCAAAAGACGAAAAACCCAACTGCCACTTCTGAAGAGCCAGGAGCAAAAGAAAGGTGTTGGGAACAAAAGCAGGGTACTGCGCATGCCCCCTGCACACAACACCACCAAAGGGGTGGGCAAACCACCTAAGCTACCCCTCCAGCCTGACCCCTGGACACACCCCTTACCCTCACCCCATATAAGGAACCAGCTGGCTTGCCCTCAGGAAGCGAGCAAGTGAGCAAGAGAAACTCTTACTTGTCCTCGCTCCCTCCTGCTGCACCAGGGGCTCCAATTAAAGCCTTGCCTGAATTTCTTGTCTAGCCTCTGATCAATTTCCATTGATTAAGGAGGCTAAGAACCCTCGTTGGTAACATTACTGTTCATACAGCACTTTACAGTTTATAATGCTCTTTTCTATATACTGTCTCCTTTGAACTTTATATACATTATCCCAAGTAATCTTCCCAACTTCTGAAATATTATATCCTATGATCTAGTAAAGTAGGGGTAACACCAAAGAGTGTGCATGCCCTTTCCACAACACTATGCTGCTTCCACCCATGCCGACATTATTCATTTACTCATTCATTCATTCATTCAACAAATATTTATTGAGCACTTGCCATATTCAAGGCACTGGGCCTCAGCAGTGGGGACTAACAGGAATACCATCCCTGGGAGGAGGGGACGTTCAGGGCGGCCCAGAGTTGCCACGATACTTGAACTGGGTCACACTGGTAGCCACTCAAAATCCATGCTGCTCCATTCAGATTTATTATGTGCAGCTCTGAGGACAAAAGAACACCCTCACAGGAGGAAGAATTTACTGGAGGAAGAAGCCGAGGGAACTTCTGGTGGAAAGATTCCCTTGCTAACAATTGGAGCTTCCAACAATGGAAGGGGCAGCCCCTTGAGGATGTAGGCTGCATCCTTTGCAGACACTAGGGGAGAGATTGAGGCTGCCCTGGGAGGGAGGCCTTCAAAACCCATTCAGTTAAAGAATCTGGGAATCACTTAGAGATCACTTCTCAGAGTAGAGGTTTTTACTTTTAACTCTTCCCTTCAAATGTCAGATGTTTTTCCCTTAGCCTCATTATTTAGGTTATTACTTTAACCTTCCAGCTTCCACAGAGGGGTGACCTGGCTAGAAAATGGTCTGGGACTTAAGTGGGTCCATGGTCCCAGTGTAAATTGTTCTTATCCTGTCCCAAATCCGTATTCTCAGGGATGAAAAACAAGACCCCCTGGAAACTGATAATCAGTCTACCAAGTACACAAGCAGAATACATGAAATCTCAACCAAAGGGCAGCCTGGGACTGCTTAATTTTGCCCAGGAAGCCATGTAACTGTCCACTGTTAGAAATCTACAAAGACTGCCTAAGTCTTTGGTCCCATGGAAATATTTTTTCCTCAGGCATGAAAATGCCAAATATAATCATAAAAGCAGAGGCCTAACAGAAATAGATTTTTTAAATGATTATACTTCCCATTTATTCCACCCTACTCTGGTCTCAAGCCAATGAATAAGAACTCAATTTCTGCACACTTGACCCTAGCAGATTTGGGCTGCTTCCAGGGAAACGTGTGTAAAAGACAAACATTTCTGAATGTGCTTTTTCTTTGCTCTGCTATCAGAGAACTTTTAGGTCCTTTATTCTTTACCAGGTTCATGCCAAAAGACTTCTTACTAAAAGGAGGGCAATAGAAAGAAAGGACCAGTCCATTATAGCATCGCATATCTTTGGCCTCCACACATCGTCACACACCATTGCATCCCAACTTCAGTTTCTGACTTCAGTTCCCTGGAGACAGTTTATATTCACCTGGTTTCATTAATACAATACACATTTGTACTGTGCTAAATACTTAGTATTAATTACATTACAAACACTCAATACAAGGGCTATATTTTCACACTGTAGGTGGTGATTTCAGGCGTTAGAGCCAGTTTTGTTTTTTTTTCTTCTCATTGTTTCTATGCTTAATTTGTGCACCAAAATTTAAAGCTTTCTACAGCTTTCCACTTGAAGCATCTTTGCAAATGAGGTCTTAAAGTGATATAATCAAACATGCTTGAGTATCTTTTGGCATCTGTAAGGGGGAATTCTCAGTAGAAGTGGGAATGCACTGATGGCTATTGGATTGACTCCCAAATTTCATAGCAAAGTCCCCTAGCATAGGCAACAAGGGCAACAGTATGAATCAAACCAGTGACCATAGGTTTCTCAGGACTGAAAAATGACAAAACTCTATTCCCACAGTGGAGTTCTTTCCTGATCAATAAACCCAATGCCTCACCCAATGTTTCTGAGTTATTCGCTTTAGGTAAATAGCATATCTTAAAAGCTAATTGTTTGATTAAGCCTTGGCATCATCATAATTTCCCAATAGTGAGAGCACTGAATCCTAAAGGCTGTGAAGGAAAGAGGTCAGCCTCTTTTCTGGAAGGGCACAAAGAATGAGAATGATTCCTATTGGCTTGTAATAGTTTAGAAATGGCTAGGCCCAAAGGAATGAAGTAACACAACCTCCAAATCCTGGCTCCAAAACAAAAAGTGTGAATGCCCCGAAGTTGGTTTTCACCTTGGGTTTTTCTCCTCAATTCTTCTTTTTTTCTTTTACCAAGGCCCTGTCAAAACGGGATTCAAATCCTGAGGCCAGTTCCAGGCCTGCTCAAAGACAGCATTCAAGGCAGACCCTCACACATGGCCGCTCTAAGTGTTAACATCAGTCTGGTGAGAGGGCTCAGGGCCTGCCTCCGGACACCAGAGAAAAACACACTCCTTGGCATTCCACCCTGGTTTTCTCATCAGAATGATGATGTCCCAGGATGACTTGTGGACAAATGCGAAAGGGAACATAGAAAATCTCTCCTTCCCAAAGAAAACGAACGACCCATAAAGCTCTGTGAGCTGACAGCCTTGTGCTACTGTTGGCTATTACTGAATCCTTTCTGAACTGTACCAGGGGATATAGGAGGGAGGGCGATGCCCAAGTCCTCATTGGAAGAGGGATGGAATAGGCTCTCTCCTCTGGGTTTTATCTTTGTTCAGTGCCATTTTCCCTGGGCTGGACTAGGACCTAACCAGAGTAATTCTTTGCTCTGCCCAGATCAGCATTTGCTCCCAAGTTTAGTGCCCATCTTCATGAAAGGCTGTATATTTCTTTAAAATGAATTTCAGCCATATGTGTGTGTTTTGAAAGAACTGGGGCTTTTGCTCTAGAATGGTCAGCACAGAGAGACAAAAAGGGCAAAGTCTTTTGTTACCAAATATTCAGCTCACAAAAGTTGAGTCACCATCGCAGGGCTAACCAGACAACGTCACCACCTTTCAAAGCACAGCGTTGACGCTATTTTTCCCTGGCGCATTAATTTTCTCCCAACAGCCAACTCCACTCCTCTGCTTCTGCACTGAATGCCCTCTGGAGACAGTAAGGCCACCACTCCTCAGTCCAGCCCCTTCCCCAAAGGGCTCAAAGGAGTGTGCAATCCTTCCTAAAAAGCAGCAACACTGGGACCAAGTTCCATTTATGTGATCAATAAATGAAGCTGATGAAAAAGAATGCACACCTGCCTCCCCACAAATAAAAATTTAGGGAGAACGTGTCTGAGTTTGTAGGAGAGTAAAGAGGCGTTTATACAGTTTGGTGCCACCAGATTCTCTCTAAATCACAACTGGTCAAACAGTAACAAGAGCAATCCCAGGGAAGCCCGCGATGTGGATCTCGGAATATACTCCTGTTACTCCAGGTGTCACATAGGCTCAGTGGAATGACTTTTCAGCCTAATGCAAAGTGAGGATTGCCACTGGGTAATAAACTCCTTTCTGTCCTCAAATAATCACTGCAAGAAGTAGTGATAGTTCACGAAGTAATCACTTCAAGAAGCAAGAGGTGTTTTATCTCCTCAGTGGTGGCAAAGTGCCTCTTCAGATTGAAAAATGCTGATTTATTCCAGAATGCAGAAATCCTGCTGGCTGTTCGTCTCCGTCCCCCGCCCCTGAAGGCAGCGATGTTCTTGACTGTGTCAGAACTGCCAGGTTAACCCAGCAGGAAGTTTTGTCTCCAGGTCTATTAGCTGAGAGAAGCAACAGCTCACCAACGCTAACATTTGAAGAACCCAGAGGGTGGAGAGAGAGGTCTGACTCCTGGAAGGAGTGATTTGCACACATCGCCACTTGCCTTCCAGCTGCTGTGGCCAAATAGCAGCGTCCCTCCTCAGGCTGCCCCTGAATGCCACCCACAAGTGACCAACAGCACTGGAGAGTGGGGCACGGGGGTTTTGCTGTGGAGCAGGCTGCTCTGAAGTGCCCAGAGCTCCTCTACCTCCTCAGACATTTATACACATAGGTCAGGATAACCCAAACCGCAAACAGCCCCGAGCACGTCTCAAATGGCCTGCAGCTCCTCTTCTTTGAGCCTCAGTCTGAATCTCAGCATCTGACAACCCCAGGGTGAGAGTCTGAAGACGTATTAAGGAACGAACCCTTGCCAGAACTGAAGCCTAGATGAGCGCAACAATGAAAAACACTTAGAACCCCGTGGGCTCGCAGCCAAACACTCGAACTTGGTTTGAACGTACCAACGAATGCAGAATTCGCCACAGCGATTTACAGCAGAGACTAGCGTGTGGCGCTCCTGCAAATGCAGAGGTTTTGGGGGGAAAGGTAGAAAAGGAAAATGAAGAAAGAGAAAGCGACAGATGCAAATGCAATCCAAACACTCCGAGTCACTCATTCAACCTCAGAAATTTTACAATTTGAGTGATCCTAATGGTCTTTGAAGCACATTGGAAAATGTCGCAATAGATGTTTGAATTAAAATCCAGTAGGTCTGCCAAAAGACCAATTGTTAAAAATTGGCAAGATTCCAGAGAACTTACTAGGCTGCAGACTGCCGGGGGCTGAGAGAATTGCTAATTCCAGAGAAAGTTAATTATCACCTTATTGATAAAAGGGTAATTTTTAAAGCTTATGGTGTGGCTTTTGTGACTCAATTAAAATTTAGAGTAATTTACTAGACACAGTGGTGGCTTCTGTTACATTATATAGTATAAAACCATTTGATTTTTCTCCCAGGGGCTGTTTTTTATCCCCCTCGCCTCTCCTCACCTGTCTGCATTTGAAGGCAACAAAAACATTAAAAACATGTAAATCTCAAGCTAGCCTTTTGAGACACTGCAGGATTAAGAAGTAAGATGTCCAGGAGACACTTCAACAAAGCTCTCTCCTCGAAATGTCAGATTTGTCCACCGAAATTAAGAATCACATGTGCTCACACCAAAAGGGACTGCTTTCACAAACTTCATTTCCAAACTGTGAGACCTAATTTTATGCCCTTTGTTAATTTGATGGGAAAAGAGTCTGTCCTCATCTCTTTTCCCTTCTCTCCCACACCATCTGCAGAGGCTCCGTGGAAGAAAAGCCTCACGGAAAGAAACTGGAGGTGCTTGGGCTGTCAAGCTCCCAGGCAGTGTCGCCTCCTGCTCTCTCCAGGACGTGTTGATCGGGATAAGCACACCGGGCCACCTGGCGTCAGTGTGACGCTGCGACTTCCACGGGTACAGACTCGGGAGGAACCTCGTCCCGCAGAGCCCTGCCCGGGGCCCCAGGGAGCCAGTTCCGAGCTCCACCCCACCTCTGCCTGCCAGGACCCCGTGTTCGCTCTAAAGTGTCTTCAGGAGCGAGTGAATGTGTGTGATGTGTCAGCCAGCCACGCCGAACTGCAGACCTCCAAAACACTCTAAACTATAACTTCCCACGTGTGCGTAAAGATTATTTCTCTCTGAGCATTCCTTGTTTTGATTTAAGGGCACTTCAGCAATGTTTCCTTAAACTTGTTTAAATATGTAAGATCCAAAATTTAGATTAAAAAATACATAAAAGCTGCCACAACATGAGAGGTTTCTGCTTGTGATTTTTCACATCATTTAAAGTTTAAAAATTTCTAAAAATTCTATCTTTGTACTCTGGGGCATCGCTTGAATTTTATAATAAGCAAACGTTATTTCACATTTTAAAAGTCATTATTCTTTCAAATTTTCAATATAAAAGTTTTACAGCAGAGACAGTTCCTGGGGCTGGCTTGTGTTCTAACAGCTGGTCTGCTCGTCTTACCTGCTGTTGGAGGAGCCCCTGCGACCCCAGCCCACAGAAGCCAAGAACTAGAAAGTGAAACTGCTTCTGCTGGTTTCACTTGCCTCAAAAACACACTACCAAAAGCAGATAAATGACCCAAAGCAATTTACTCTTGTATCTCTTATTGTTTTCTTTCTATTATTGTTCATTTACTTGTCAGTTTTTTTTATTCTTGCTGTTGTCATGGTTTGGGGGGGTGGGTCTTGGCAGCAAAACAGAAGTCATTTTAGTGGCATAGGGAAGAAATTTCAACACGTTAAACATAAAAGAACTGGGTGTTTGCGGAATTTTCACTTATAATTCCACAAATCAAGCAGACATAAATTATTTACCAAAATATTACACAGCCTCTCCACACACACAACGATAAAGGAAACACATTCATATTTTTTTAAATATCTGTCACAAATATGTTTGAAAGGTAGATTGTGAAGCCACCAGACAACTTCCCTAAAACTGAAGGCGCTGCATTCACATTTTATCTGAGTTTAGACGATTCACTACTGCTTTTCTAGGTAATCTTCACCGAGCGCTGTTGCTCAAATACCTGCTTCATTTTTTCGGGCTAGTTCTACCAAGCAACACACAAAAAAATGCTGCACATGAATATTGCGCCCCTAGGTAGTTTACTTTTCCACACTATAAATTCCTTCATAGTTATTTTTATGCTTTCACTCCAAATATCCTATCATATATATATGTGTATATATATATATATATATATTTTTTTTTTTTAAGTCTTGAGGAAAAAAAAGCAACTATGTTTCTCACTCTTCAAAAATGGTTCCTCTGGTTGAAAAGGAAGAAAAACACAGTATACAACAAACACCTGGATTCTGAAGTGACTGGATTACTTTCTCAAATACCATAATTTCTGAGACCAACCAAAAAGCCACTTTCTCAGGAAGCTACTGATTGTCGGACCCGCTCGAGTATCATCACAGAATCCAGCGCCTCCTCTCCTTCATTCTCCTTCACCATTACAGGTAATGGAAAGAACTTTTGAGCACCTCAACCATCAATCTAATGACTGCCTGCAGCCTGCACCTCACCCTCATCCACTGTCCTATCCTGCTCAGCAAGCAATCACGCCCCTGGATTCAAGTCACACAAAGCCCTACCTGGGAAGGAGGTGACTCTGTATTTGAACTTGGGAAAACTGCTTCTGACACTGCATAGTCACCTGGTTTTTATCCCCAAAACTAACCAATACCAGCAACTAGCAATAAATAGTATTCTCATCTATCCTGGTAAATTAGGAGAAACTAGTACAAAGACATAAAAATATTCCATCTGAGATATAAAAAACAAAATTCAATTTTAAAAACCACTCTTACATGTTCACAACATACTGATTATAAAAATTAAATTTTAGGTAAATATTTTTATCCCAAGACATACTACAATTTTTTAAATTAAAAAACAGAACAAAGCAAAGTGAAATCATCATGCCAAAAAAAAAAAAAAACTAACCAATTATTTGAGTGCACATTTGGGGAAAAAAAATAACTTTCTACATATTCAAATGCAGAGTAAAAGAGTAGTATATGTACCCCAGACTGATAAACTATATAATTCTATACTATGTCTTCCCCTCTGAGATCTGGTCAAGAAATCAAACACTGTATTTTGAGTAGGAGGAACTAAAGTTTACCTGCCTGCCTCAGCGGTTTTAGTGCAGGACACTCGTGCATTGCCGTAAATGTAGGCATGCAATCCAGAAGAACTGAAACAGGTAATCTGTTATGCTTATAGTGAAAAGAGAAGGATCCCATGTCAACGGCACACCCTCCAGTTGTGCATCTCCCTTACCTACAGCTCGTTCACCAGAGCCCTGATCAGGTTCTTTACCAGGCCGGGAACGTTGACTCAGAAGACAGATGACTTTCAGTACATGCAAACCGAGTATTGCAAAAGCTAATCTTCCACCCGTGTGTTAATAGCTCACAGTTAGTCTCCAGCAGCCCTGCTCTCCGGCTGCAAACATCTCATTAGACTAATGCATTCAGTACAGGCAGAAAACTCGATTTACCATAGCTACAGCAATGAATTTCCATTACGATGACAGCTTCAACCACATCATGTCCAGAAAACCAGCCAACCACTGGCTTTTAAAGAACACACACATTTTACATGCAGAAAACGAGGCGCGCGAGTATGTGTGTGTGTGCGTGTCTGTGTGTGTGTGTGTGTGTGTGTGTGTTTCCTTCCTCTTAGCAGCCCAACTAACAGAAATGTGCAGTGTAGCTTTTTGCTGACACGAGCTGCAAGGTAATGACACTTTTGCTTCTTTGGTAGTTACGTCCTTGTAATAACCTGAATTATGTCACAATTGTCAGAATGGGTGTTTCCAACATTTCGGTTTTCATTACCCCTCCTCTGTTGCCATAGAAACCAGACTGTAACATCATCTCTTTGTCCCAGTCCTGCAGCAGTGTGCCAGCACTGGGCTTATAAGATACTGGTGATCTGAAGGAGTGAATGCTTGACTTTGAACAAATAAAATAAAAAGAATTATTCTAATGACATCGTTGTTCAGGAGAGACCGTGTGTTTGCCAGAGGAGTGTGCCTATACAGGTGAGCATACCATGCTCATACGTACTGACTCTACAGCTGCATACAACACATATGGTTAGTTCTTTTAAACGAGGCACTGACTTGGGCTCCAGATCTGTGTGTAAGTGCAGAAGCGTAAACATTGTTTACACTCATAAACACGGTCGGGTCCTGCATGAGGCAGAATGGTCCTCACGTGGGATAAGGGCTACTATTCATCCTCCATGCCCTATTGTTTTCTCTGTGGCAAATCAATTTATAGTGGTAAAGGGACTTTTTCTTCTTTTTTTTGTAAAGTGGAGCAAGGCTCCCAATTGCCCATTTCATTCACCCCACTCTGGCATTTTATTCCCAAGTATTTCCTACAAGATGAAACATCTGTTTAATATGTGACCACCTGCAGGCTTATTCCTGGGGGTGAACAACAAGCAAATTTAGCCAGGACTAAACATCTACCAGGGATAATTAAGGTTTAGGCCACAACTTGGACAGTTACTGAGAATGAAAAAAATGAAATTACAATTTGAGGTTTTTCCAAATACATATACAGAGTCACAAAAGAAAGAAATAAGAAATCTCTCTCCTCAAATTATAAACATAGAAAAAAATTAAAATTTTTTTGAAGTCAAAGCATTGTACTTATTGAACTTAAATTCACCACTTAATCATCTAATTTTGTTGTTTTGTTTTGTGTGGGAAAAGGCAAGTTTGGTAGTTTTTCATTTTGCTCATTTAATATAAGTTCATTTCATTAAAGGAGGAGGAGGAGAGGAGGGAGGGAGAGGAAGACAAGGAGGAAAGAAAACAGGACCCAATGGATGATTTCAATTTGGCCAGCATTTCTGCTGCAGCCACAGTGGTAGTATTTATGCCCATGGCCTTGAACACAATCCTACACTACACTCAGTGAAGCACCTTGGCCTGAGATGCTAGACCAGTCTTTGCTTTAAAATATTTCTTCAGATAAATCAAATAAAAATTTCCTAGATAAGCTAGAATATTTCCCAATTTCTGTAAAAGAAGAAAAAGGCTTTTCAAGATCTGCCTGAAATAAAGGAGTTTTCAGTTTTCCTACCCAGCTCTAGAGAAGTTGTGATTCTGGTCCTTGGGGTGCACAAGACCCGTCCTTAAGTCAAGTGTGTCTGGGATGCAGGCACTGGCATCACAGGTCAATTGCACAATGAGGCTTAAAATGGAAATTAACTAAACCTGACTTGCTTTTAAAAAGTAGATAGATGCTTGATGGATAGACAGATAGATAGATGATAGATGGATAGGTAGGTAATTTTACTGGGATTTCTTTCTTTATACAACCATGACTGTGGGTCTTAAGTAATTAAGTTCATGTTTTTAAAAATCTTCAATGTTTTTACTTCCAAGAAACATTTAAGTTAAACATGTAAGAGAAAGGAAATTTGGTGGGATGGCTGCACACAAGCTAAGGGGTCTGTTGACAAGACAAGGGGCCCTTCCGAGCTAATGTATCTCCAGGTTTTATACATCCCTGGGCTAGGATCAGGATGCTTAGGCTCTGCCACGTTGTTCATTTTCTTTGATACTGTGGTTACATTTCTGTCGCAGACCACAGGCAGCACGCTCCACTCTTCCTACACAAATGCTACTGGGTTGGTGGTTGGCAAGAGGCAGCCAGAGGGAACAGGTTAATTTGGGGGCATCCCAAGTGCAAACCTACTTAGAGTAGCCTCTCTCTGAAGAGTAATCCCTATGTCAGCTGCTGGTAAAGAGTTCTGGTTCCAACACAAGAATCAGGTGGAGAGGGCTGTGTCCTGGACAAAGGAGTCAGTGCTATGGGAAAAACCACAGCACAGTGCTATGATAACCCTTGTTATCATAATAATAGCCAACATTTACCGGGGAAGTATCATGTACCAGCCCTCTTCATATGTTATCTCATTTACAACAACCCTATGAAATAAGTATTATGAGTACCATCCCCATTTTACAGAAAATGAAACTGAGACTTGAGGACTTTAAATAAGTTGCTTGGGCAACTTATTTAAATACTTATTTAAAGTACGCAGCTGAGAAGTGTTGCCTACAGGACTGACCCAGGCATTTTGTCCCCAAAGACACAGTACTTAGTCATTTGGCCACATGGCCTCCTGGCACTGCCCCTTGTTCCAGCTCTGCCATTAACCCAAAAACATTGGTCGAATGTTATTACACTCCCCTTCTATAACATGGGGATGGGAGTAGAAGACTAGGTCACCTTTGTGGTCTCTTGTGGTCCTGACATTCTACAGTCCAATGAATTGCTTTATCTGCTGGGCTGGAACAGGCAAATGCTTTGGGTTGGAGGAGAACTCACTTACGGTTGTGGCTATGGCCATGACTACTAAGGGGGAAAATAACACCCTCTCTTTCATTAGAATAAGATCTGATAAACTAGTGCTTTGGACTGTCAATTTGGGATGGAGATAGAGGGGAGAGAGCATAGAGAAGGAACAGGGAAGTTTTAATGGCCAAGATCCCATTCCTGAAGTAGCAAAAGGAGACTAGTTTCCCACAATCAAGAAGCCCCATGACACTGCTTCCACATCATTCAACACAGACTTTTCCCTGAATGTTCCTGAAAATTTGAGAAGTTTCAGGGTTATGGAAAGTATGAGGCTTATGATCCCATTTTGCCAGAGGGGAAATCAAGGTAGAAAATTGTTAACCTGATTAGTCAGACAAGAGGTAAACAATTAGTAGACCCAGATCTCCTAGTTCCTCCAAACTGCCACTTCTTCAACCCAAAGCCCTACCTTCCACAGGGCCAGATCTTTGTTTAAACTACACAAGCAGGAATCTTTCAAAATTAGAAGCAAAACTGTTCTTTGTAGTGAAGTTAAACGGGAAACAATCTCAATGTCTAATAAAAAGAGATTATTTAAGTTAATGTATCATGTGTCCATACTATAGAATATACAATGTAACCACCAAAAAGGATGTCATAGAAAGCCATGACACGAAAAAACGTTCTCAATATATAGTTGCCAAAAAATGCAGGTTACAAAAGAATATGCAGAATAGAATCTTATTTTGAAAAAATAGAAAAAGATTTGCAAAATACTGGAGCTATGGTAATAGTGATGATCCCTTGGTGATAGGATTATGAGTAATTTTTACCTTCTTAATCTCTCTTTTTTATATTTCCTATAAAGGAACACCTACTTTATGTGGTAATAAAAAGTTAATGTGAATTAATTGATTAGTGACAATTTTTCCTTATCACATCTGCAAACATATTTGCTTATAATTCTCATAAATCTTAAACCTCAAATTTCTTTTACGTCAATGAAATAAAAATAAATCCTGTGCCTGGTGGTTGTAGGCTACATTCAGCCATGGCCTTAGCCAGTGCTGCAAGCTTGAAGACTGCTCCCCAACTCTCTCAAGTTATCCTGTTGTCCTCCACTCTGGGCTTCACCATCACCTAATATCTTTGAGCCCATGCAGCGTATTCAGCGCAACTAACACAAAATCAGGGACAGACTCCCTATCCTTCTATACCCAAGGGCTCCCACGGTCTGTGGGGTCCTTTCACACCTGATGATACTCAGTCTTGTTTTAGTAAAGCCATATTCTAAAGATAAACGGGTTGGTGAGGGGAGAAGGTGATCGAATGAAGTGAAAATCACTCCCATCCAAGGAAAAAATGACTCATTAAAATTCTCTTGGGCCTAAAACTTAGTTCCTTTCAGATGGGGCCTACTGTATTTGTGGCTCTGGGCCTGTGGCCCTGGCTGATATTCAGGGATTGACTTAGTGGAAATATTTGTCTCAGGGTCTGGCAGTTTTGGTGGTAGCAAGTCCAGTGACCCTCATCCCAGGGGCAGTGTCTGGTAACAGGGTTGGTCAGTGAGGGCATGTGCTGACAGCCAGGAGAGCTGCGGCGGACAATAGCCAGGACTTTTCTTTGGTAACTAGTGTGTAGATTCCAAGCTGCCAAGGAAACAGTCTTGTTCTCCACTGAATCCCCAACATGTGTCTGGTCTGTAGTAGGAAATCAACAAATAATTATTGCTTAATGAATAAAAGAAACTAGGGGTTAAAAAGGTGACCTAATCTTAATCAATATTAGTATAGGCCTTTAGACCTGATTCCTTCTCCCTCCCAAAAAGTGACTGACTTTGGATATCTGCCATCAGAAAAAAAAAATCCTAATCTGTTAAAACTGAAAGGATGACTTCCATTTCCTATCTCCCTCTACCTTTATGCTCTAAAAATGCTGTCTCCTTGGGATCACTTCTGCTTTGAGCCATGTTTGTTTGAAACTGATGAATTTTTATTCAGCATTCATAAAGGTGATCTCCAAATACTTTTGGCTATTTGATAGGTTTCCTTTTAACTCCTAAAATATTTTCCCCAAGTTAAATATGAGCGATCAGTGTTGGAATGCTGAGAAACTCCTAGAATTAGAGAAAGTGAGCCTCAGCCATACCTGTATGTATATTCCAAAGAGACAGAAAAAGAGACTTCAAATAAAGTAAAGAGTATATGGAATTTACTCTTTTTTAACCTGAATAGCCAAAGCAATCTTGAGAAAGAAAAACGAAGCTGGAAGAAACAGGTTCCCTGACTTCAGACTATACTCAAAGCTACAGTAATCAAAGCAGTATGGTACTGGCACAAAAAAAGACACACAGATCAATGGAACAGGATAGAAAGCCCAGAAATAAATCCACACACCTATGGTCAATCAATCTACAGCAAGGGAGGCAAGACTATACAATGGAGAAAAGACAGTCTCTTCAATAAGTGGTGCTGGAAAAACTGAATAGCTACATGTGAAAGAATGAAATTAGAACATTCCCTAATACAATATACAAAAATAAACTCAAAATGGATTAAAGACCCAAAGGTAAGACTGGATACTATAAAACTCCTAGAGGAAAACATAGGCAGAACACTCTTTGACATAAATCACTGCAATATCTTTTTGGATCCATCTCCTAGAGTAACAGAGATAAAAACAAAAATAAACAAATGGGACCTAATTAAACTTAAAACCTTTTGCACAGCAAAAGAAACCATAAACAAAACAAAAAGACAACCTACAGAATGGTAGAAAATATTTGCAAAGGATGCACCTGACAAGGGATTAATTTCCAAAATATACAAGCAGCTCATACAGCTCAATATCAAAAAAAAAACAACCCAATCAAAAAATGGGCAGAAGACCTAAATAGACATTTCTCCAAAGAAGACATACAGATGGCCAATAGGCACATGAAAAAATGCTCAACATTGCTAATTATTAGAGAAATCCAAACCCAAACTACAATGAGGTATCACCTCACTCCAGTCAGAATGGCCACCATCAAAAAACTACATATAATAAATGCTGAAGAGGATATGGAGAAAAAGGAACCCTCCTACACTGTCGGTGGGAATGTAAATTGGTGCAGCCACTATGGAAAACAGTATGGAGCTTCTTTAAAAAACTAAAAATAGAGTTGCCATTTGATCCTGCAATCCTGCTCCTAGGCATATATCCGGAGAAAACTATAATTGGAAAAGACATACACACCCCAATATTCATTGCAGCACTATTTACAATAGCCAAGACGTGGAAGCAACCTAAATGTCCATTGACAGATGAATGGGTAAAGAAGATGTCATGTATACACACACACACATACACACACACACACAAAACACACAATGGAATATTACTCAGCCATAAAAAAGAATGAAATAATGCCATTTGCAGCAACATGGATAGACATAGAAATTATCATACTAAGTGAAGTAAGCCAGACAAAGGCAAATATCATATGATATGGCTTATATGTAGAATCTAAAAAAAAAAGATACAAATGAACTTATTTACAAAACAGAAACAGACCCACAGACATGGAATACAAACTTATGGTTAGCAAAGGAGAAAGGGCAGGAGGAGGGATGAATTAGGAGCTTGGGATTAACACATACACACTACTATATATAAAATAGATAAACAACAAGGACCTACTATATAGCACAGGGAACTATACTCAGTATTTTGTAATAAACTATAAGGGAAAAGAATCTGAAAAAGAATTTATATATGTATATATATATACACACACATATATATACACACACATATAACTGCATCACTGAATCACTGTGCTGTACACCTGAAACTAACACAACACTGTAAATCAACTATACTTCAATTTTTAAAAAAGGAGTATATGCGATTTAGCTGATAACAGTTACTTCTTCTGGACCCAATTTCTATAGAAAGGGGTGTGTGTGTGTGTGTGTGTGTGTGTGTGTGTGTGTGTGTGTGTGTTAAGTAGGAAGGACGTACCAGGGGGCTCAGCTAAAAGAAACTCTACATTTTAAAAATGTCATTTAGAGAATAGTCCGTTGGGGGTTGCCTGCAGTTTCAGTTTCTAGAATAAAGTCATTGATCACCTGAAGCTCCATCTCCCTTTATTTGAGGGAAGATCTCCAAGATGGGCCCTTTAGTTACCAGAAGGCAAGAACACAACCATTGTCCTTGAAACAGAACTTGAATGCAGATGATGCTGTCTGAAATTTTTCACTGTCTTTAGATTAAAAAGTAGCTGGTTGGTGAATAAAAAGCAACCGGTTGATGAATTCCCTGTAAGGATAACCAACTTTAGTATGGGCCACAATTTTAATAAGCCCACTTGGTTAGAAGCTGAACCCAGAAAACTGAGTCTGGGGCCAAGAGGAAGGAAGAGAGAAGTAAGGTTGCATTGACAGTAAAAATAACTCAGAGCATTCACTGGCAGGGAGTCCAGTGAGCTTTCAGTGAGGCTGACCCAACTAAATGATATGACAAAACACCTAGTCTGAATCATCCTATGCCTGGCTTCCCACATGGTCACAATATGGCTGCCACTTGCTTCTAGGCCACATACTTCCCCGTTCACATGCAACACAAAGGAGAGCTTCTCCAGGTACGTTCCACAGAGGAGCTAGGAAGCTTCTTTCCTAGAGCAACCTGCTAACATCTCTCTCATCTCATTGGCTGCAGTTGGGCCATGCCCCGTCCCTGAACCAATGACAGCCACTAATATATGCTGATTGGCTTAAGCCCACCTTCGGAGGGGGTGGGAGGTGGATTCTGCTTTGCCCCAGGGACAGGAGCTGCCTGGGGAGGGCTGGATACCTGAATAATTGCAGTGCTCTTGGCCAAAAGGAAAAGGAATGGGTGCTAAGGGACCATAACCAGCAAGAAGCGACTGATTAGCAGAAGGTAGGGAGCGGGAGATCTGGGAGGAGAGAAGAGCTTGGTGGGTTGGGGGACAAAGAGATGGCAGGATGCTGTGCGCTGCGCACGTGACCCTCACTCCTACAGCACTCTCAGACATGATCTTCAGGAAAGACCACAGAAATTGTGAAGTGCTTGATGTGGTTGAAGTTCTTGTAGAAATTGGTGAAGATGCTGAGTTTTGCTCTGTTTTGGTGAAGATGTTGAGCACATGAGAAGCCAGGGACAAATACCAAAGGGATTCAAAAACTGTTAAGCCTGGGGAAGTAGTTAACTGTTAAGCCATATGGGGAGAACTCTGGACTTCCCTGGGATGTGAAAATCAGGAATTTAAGGGACAGAAAGGCAGCCAGCTGACAAAGGGGCTAGAGCCATGTAAGTTGGGTGTATATTCAGCTATATTGCACTCTTAAGTAAAGGGGAGGGATCTTCTGGAGATCCTTGGCTGGAATTGGTGCTCTCCAGATGAGCTATTCAAGACTGAATGACTAACACTTTGAGAAGAGTGTTGTGAACTATTGGGATTACCTTAATCTAGCTGCACAGTTCACCCCTAAACTGCATGCGTGTGTTTTGTGAGATGAGAGATAAAAGCCAGGCCCTGACTGAAGGGAATCAATGGGAGGGTCGGTTCCATCCTCTTGAACAATGTAGGGGCTGCAGGCAAGCCTCGGGAAAATGGCCAGGTGGAAACTGAAGGAGTTCCTACAGCTTAGGGCTCAAGGGATGCTGTAGGGACTCAGAGACTACCTGTTTTTGGCAGCGACAGGACATGTGGCAGCACCATCTGGGAATGGGTCCTTTACTGACCTTCCAGTGATGGAGACCAGGAACAACCTCTGGACTAGTACAAAACCCAGAGAGTTTGGGGGACTCTCCAGTGAGGGATGCCCATCTTCTCCTGGTTTGTGGGAGTTATATTCATATGAACACTAAAGGAGATGGGAATAGCAAAAACTAAAATGAAAAGAAAATTTAACAAGAAACATACAAGTTTGATGTGAAGCTCTGTGGCTCAGAGCAAGTATTCTGGCTTGACCCCATTTGTGACCTTGGGTGAAGAAACACAACTGCTCTGTGCTTTATTTAATTTCTCTTGTCTGTAAAATGGGCATAGTACTACTGTTGTGAGGATGAAATGAGTTAGAATAGATAAAATGTCAAGCTGTTAGAATAGTGCCCGGAATGAATGAATGAATAAATACATAAATAGCTATAATAAGGAAAAGGGAATCTAAATGGCACAAACACACTTGAGAAACAGGAGAAAAGGGGGATAAAAGCACCAAAATTGTAGAAGCTGCAAAGCAAATGGGCTGATGGACGAGAGGGATCTGACCTGGTGGACCCACGATATCTGAACCTTTATTCTGAAGTGAGGGGTCCCAGGATGCACACACTTCACACCATGAAAGCCTCTGAAACTGGAGGCTTAAGGAATCTCCAAAAGTGGAAGTGAGAGGGGACTAAGAACAAGAAGACCAGACCCCCACCCCACCCCTATGCTGCTGGTGATGGCCCCTCAATCCTGACCAAACAAAGGATTACTCTATTCTTGAGGACACAGGCCCGCCTGAGGGCAGAGGTGCTGTCCCCAAAACAGGATTCAGAAAAAATTCATATCCTTAATCGTGGGACCCACAGAGCCCACCATGACTCAGCTGTCAGACTGTTTGCAGGGAGACTTAGACTCCCAGGCAGGACATCAGAGGGAGAAAAGATCTACACACACTGACAGGTGGGGTTCACGTGAATGGCCCAGCAAGATCCCCCTTCAGTGAAGCCCACCAGTGACAAGGCTACCCATACGCAGAAAGCTTCCAATCACATTTTAAGGGGCTCACTTAATTTGATTCTCTGGCCTGAAAGACAGAGACTAAAACCAACAAACAGCAAGAAAAGGAATCTGGAGAAAAAAAATTTTTTTTTAAATTATGATTAATGTCCTGGAAGACATAATACAACATATTGCATCAATAACATGAGAATGGGTTGCTATTTTTTAAAAAAGACATTAAAAGGATAAAAGAGGATCCTTGGAATTAAAAATATGAGAGTAGAAATGGGAAATGTAATAGAAAGATCAAAGGATTTTGTCAAGATAAGAGAGAAAAGCTAAAAGAAGGAATCTAGAAGAAATTAGGGGATCAGTGTAGGAGATGCATGGCAGGCTGATGCCCCCTAAGAAGTGAGATGCATGTCCCTCCTGGCTTTACCCTCCTGCAAGTTTATTTCAGCTAGTTTTTTGTTGTATTTGGATGTCTTCTTGGGAAAACAAGGGTTTTGGAGCTTCCTAGGCCATTGTGCTGACGTAAATAATCTTAAGCAAATTTTGATTGCAGCAATTTTTGTTCCTGTGCTTTAAGATGTATTTTAGAAACAGAGAATAAATTTCTTGAGGCAGATTTATACATCCTTTTAAAAAAACATGCTGCTTTGGAAAAGTATGTTAATTGGAATATTGTTGCTCTCTCATTTGAAAATACTTTAGCAGAAGTACTCTAGAGACATATAGGTGAATCTGGAGCTGGCACAGAAATGAGTCCTGCAGGTCAGAGTTATCCTGTCTCCTTATTCTCAGAGTTTTAGCCCTCACCCACTCAAAGGCCACATCATCAACATCTTAACTGATAAAACTACACTTCAGGTACCACTTTAGGTAAAGTCCGATTTCCAGATGCTAAACCTCTAACCACATCACAAGACCTAGGGACTTTCCACCCAGGGCTTACCAACAACATGGGGTGCCCTCACTGTCTCTGGACCTCCCAAGCACTGGCCACAGCATACATCATCGTCCAATTCTTTAGTCAGGGATGGGAGTAGCTCTCCCACTAATAATTTTGATTGCCCAGATAGGTGTGGTGACTCCTCAAACAGGTGATGACATCTGCTAATATTTTACTACAACCAATTTGTACAACACAAAGCACAACACACATTGTATTACATAAGCTCCCACTTTCTCAAAAAAATGATCATCAGGACCACATATCCCAGGACTCACTCAGAATCCGCCTAAATTTAGCCATTTCTTTATAGGCTTGCCTTGCTAAATCCTGTATATTTGGGAAGTTGTCTGGCATACAAATGCCACAGTCTTCCCCACAATATCACATACTCCTCCCTTTTCAGCTGGGATATGATCAGGGCCGTGAAGTTTTGGAGCACCACATTTCTCAGAGCCACCATTCTTACAGTGATATATGCCCAGTCTCTCATATGGTTTTGGTCCTTCCATACATTGGGATTTGTATATTCAAACACTGTTCTGGAGCATATCCTGGGTTCTTGATTCCTAGTCTTGATTTCCCTCCCCACCCACCATCTTCAGGGAGCCATTGAACATCCACAGATGTCTCACATGCCCAGTAGGTAGAAAAAAGGGCAGGCTGCTATTCCTTACCCATTATCAGAGCCCACTCCGTGGGATCTGCATTGAGAGGTGACAGGATGGAACCATCAGGAAGCATCACATGCTCCAGGAACTGTGCCCTTCCACTTTGCCTGGGCTTATGAAATGTGTATACCCTAAACAAGGGAATAGCCTTATCGGGTGGGTATCTTGGGGTGTCTGAGGGTTAGATTGCCAATCATGAGCTCTGGGTGACCAGTTTCTGGGAATTGTGGTCCCCAACCCTGGATGTCCAGAAATTAGTAGGCCTACTGTGCTCCCACCCACACCCCATGAGTTCAAGGTTTTGGTCCCCCATCCCATAATTATGAGTGTTTTTCCTGACATTTTCTCTTTGTTTATGATATTTATCAGGTGGACCACTGGGGACAGATCACCCAGAGCCACTGATAGCCTGTGACTCTTGTCAGGTTTAACACCAGATACTATGATAGCCCATCCTTCAGAGATTATGGAGTGAGGGGTCTTCCAAACCTGGAAGGGTATTTTTGCTAAGCATTTTCTTGATGTAGATCAACTCTCTATCAAGGCCCTGATCGTCCTATGGGTGCCATAGCCCTGCCTACTAGGGCCATGATTACATTATCTCTCAAGTCATAGCTGGCTCCCTACATTAGCACTGCACAGTGCTAAGGCGAGCTGATTGGCTTAAATCTTATTCCAGCTGGTATCATAGCCCAACATGTCCTAGATTAACCTCACCATCATTAAGAGAGAAGCAGGGACTCCTTAAGTTTCTCCCCACAAATAACAGTGAAGGGCTAGTGCTGGCTTACCACCACCTGGGCAGGGCTTGTGGCCCTCCAGAGTCCCAGAGGTGACCACTCAGCCTCCTTTATCCCCAGGCAGCAAACAGAAGCGGTGATAAATGAAATATGAGGTCAGGTCTGCCCCATCTTCAATTCTTCCCTAGTGTCCTCTAAGGCTTGGTTCAGGAGTGTCTGAAGAAGGACAGATCACCAGAGGCAGCTGGTAAGAGTGATTAATTCCAGAATAATGGTGATGGGAAATTCCAGAATGACAAATATCAACGGACCTCGTGAGCTGCCCATCCTGGAGGCATGTCACCAAAGGGGGGGGGAAAGAAACTAGGAGGTAAGGTAATGCTTAAACATAATGAAAGTGTTACAGTGCTGGCAGACAATTTGGGGATAAATTTGTGATAGGTACTTAGAAAACCAAGCAAACAAAAAATAGAGAAAAAGAGAGAATTATTAACTCAGCGAGATAAAGAGAAAGAAAAAGAAAATATAACTGTAGTTCATTATATGATTCAATTCTAAATGATATATACATTTACAAAACAATATTATCACTAAGTATTGATTTCACTAAATATTATGCCATAAATTTATTGGGAGGATGGAAGGAGAAAAAGGTGGGATGAGGTCTTCAAGCTAAACCCTCATCTTCCAAAGTAAGAGATAAACAGACTGTACCTAAAATGAAAATAATCAAAAAAGGGCATTATATGCAGATTAATTAGAAATTTAGGCAAATATCAGAAGCAACAACTAAAAACATGGTTATCATTGAAGAGTAGGGACAGGAGACAACTATTTTTGATGTAAATCTTATAGAATTATTTACCTTTTTAATCTCTTTCTCAATAGATACATATATACATATATATATAAAACTTTAATTATAAAAAGCATTAAATAAAAAATTTTAAGCATGCCCATTAAAGTAGAAAAAAAGAAAACCATTGATCTTCTACCTCTGAGAATGGAGGAGCTCACAAATACTAGGAACATGATTTTTTTCACCTAAGAAGAGTTGCCATTTAAAAAAATATGTAATAAAACTCCATCATAAAATAAAAATTAAAAACAAAAATTTTAAAGTAAATCTAATTACACTGTTTTTTCTTTACTCATAATAAAAAAATTCATATTATTACAGACTCTTTATGAGAATACCTACCATCGCTCTCTAGTCGGATATTGGAATTTTTTTTCTTGGAGAGATCCAATGACCAATGTTTTGCCTAGAACAGTGCCTGACACATAGTGGGCACTCCATAAATGTTTGTTAAATGATGAATGAATGAAATTAATTCATTAAACACTTGTGAACATCTAGTTTCCTAGATTCAGAGTTCACTGAACTCTGAATGAGAGGGAGAAAGTTCCTTGAAAGCAGAGACTGTGTTGGATCTATTTTGGGGTCCTGATCTGGGATAAATAATGTGACCCACTGTGTGTCTAGCATGACCCTATTATAGACAGGGATTTTATATTAAGTAGGCACTTTTTGAACTGTCTAGCATATCAGATGCTCACAGATTCCTAACTTCTGAATGCCTTTCCCCTAACTTATGATAAGTGAAATGACAGGGAATCTTTACTCATTCATTCATTCAACATATAGGTAATGAGTGCCTTCTGTGTTCCAGGCACTATTCTAGGCTCAGCTTAACAAACAGACCAAAATCTCTAGCCTCATGGAGCTTACTTTCTACTGCAGGGAGACAGACAATAAGCAAGATAAATAAATAAAATATGTACATGTTAATAGTGATGAATGACAAGGAGGAACATTTAAGCAGGGAAGGGGGATAAAGAGTGTCAGGGTTGCAGTAAGGAGGAAGGGAATTGTAATTAAAATCAGAGTAGCAGGGCAAGTCTCCTGGAGGTGAAGGTGTGTTAAGACCTGAAGGCAGTGAAGCGGAAGCCCTCTGAGCCTCAGCCCCTCCACTACAGTGCATGGAGGGAAGACGGTGAGCAGGGGTATCAGCCTGCTCTGTGGACCCCTCACCCACTGCATGTTGGCAGAGCAGCCTTGGGCAAGTTACCTAACCTCTGTCTGGGCCCCTCAGAGTGGGAGTGATGGCAGCTAACTCATAGAATGGGTATGAAGATTCCCGAGACTGAATTCTTTGCTCTCTTCTATGACTTTCGTGATGTTATCAGAGGAACCTCACTCTCATCTATCTGCTCAATCCCCAAACACACCATCTCCCTCCCTTTACCCATTATATCACATCAGACAATATTAAGTCTGTATTGACCAGCATCAGTAACTTATAAATAGGTTTATAAATAGTTTAAAATGTAGATTTGTAGTCATCACCTTTTTTGTGTGTAAAATATAATTGATTTAAAACATTGTGTAAGTTTAAGGTGTATAACATGTTGATTTGATACATTTATATATTGTGAAATGATTACCACTGTAGCCTTAGCTAACACCTCTATCATGTCACATAATTATTATTCATTCTGGGGGGGAGATAACATTTAAGACCTAGTCTCTTAGCAACTTTGAAGTCACCTTTCTAATAGGCCAAGATTCTTTCCATTTTTATTCTAAAATGGTCTCAAGTTGTAAATCTGCCAACTAACACTTATCCAGAGCTATCGTTTGCCAGATATTGTGCAAGGCACGGGAGAAACAAATACAGACTTTTCTATCCTGGACCCTATGGTCATGAATACCAGCAAAAACACTCCTTTACATCTGAGCTCTGAGGCCAGGCTGCCTGGATTCAAATCCTGACTCTGTCACTTATTAGGTGACTAACCTTTGGCAGATTACTTAACTTGTGCGTGCTTCAGATTCCACGTCTATAAAATGGGGGTAAAAATACGTTATTTATAAGGATTCCATGAACTAACTAATACACTTAAAGTGCTTATAACAATACCTGGCATGTTATAAGCTCTCAACAGATGTTAGCTTTTAAAATGACATAGATGACCTATAATAATTTTAAAAACATTTATGACATCTAGTTTTCACAGACGCCCTGGGTGACAGACAGCCAACACTCACAAGTCTAACTTGTATAAGTGAATGAATTCCTCTTCCTCCATACATCTGTATTTGCATCCACTGATGTACACGGGGACTTAAAGACTCTTTTGGGGGAGGGGGTAGGAAGTTTTTCCATTTTTTTCTATTTCATTGATTTAGGCTCTTTATTATTTCTTTCCTTCTGTTGCTTTGGGTTTAATTGCTCTTCTTTTTCTAGTTTCTTAGAGTAGGAGCTTAGATTTTTGATCAGAGACATTGCTTCTTTTCTAATAAAAGCTTTTTTTTTTTTTTGGCTGCGTTGGGTCCTTGTTGCTGTGCACAGTCTTTCTCTAGTTGTGGTGAGCAGGAGCCACTCTTAGTTGTGGTGCATGGGCTTCTCATTGCAGTGACTTCTCTTGTTGCAGAGCATGGGCTCTAGGCGCGCAGGCTTCAGTAGTTGTGGCATGTTGGCTCAGTAGTTATGGCTCACGGGCTCTAGAGCGCAGGCTCAGTAGTTGTGGCGCATGGGCTTAGTTGCTCCGCAGCATGTGGGATCTTCCCAGACCAGGGATTGAACCCTTGTCCCCTGCATTGGCAGGAGGATTCTTAACCACTGTGCCACCAGGGAAGTCCCTAATATAAGCATTTTAATGCATAAATTTTCCTCTAAGCACTGCTTTTGCTGCAATCCACAAATTAGATATAATGTATTTTCATTTTTATTTTGTTCAAAGGATTTTAAAATTTACCTTGAGGCTTCCTTGAGGCCCATAGGTTATATAGAAGTGTGTTAATTGCCAAATATTTGGGGATTTTCCAGACATCTTATTGTTACTGATTTCTAGTTTAATGCCATTATACTTCAAGAACATACTTTGTCAGATTTCATTTATTTTTTTAACCTGTCCACCTGCCCTCTATCCCACTGGCCCAGCGGAGGCACCCTGCACACTCTCTAGGCAGCACCACCACTCTTGCCCATAGGCCAAAGCTCCAGGAACCAAAAAGAGGTTTCCATTTTTAAAAGTGTGTTAAGGTTTTCTTTAGGAGCCAAGGTATGGTTTACGTTGGTGAATGTTTTGTGTGCAATTGAAAAGAATGTATTTTCTGATCTTGCTGAGTATTCTATCAATATAAACATCAATTAGGTCAAGTCGGTTAATGATATTCTTCAGATCTTCCTTGTCTACTGTTTTCTGTCTACTTTTTCTATCAGTCCTTGAAGTCTCCATCTATAATTATGGATTTGCCTCTTTCTCCTTTCAGTTCTAGTAGTTTTTTCTTCATGTCTTTTTAAGCACTGTTGTTAGATACGTACAAATTTAGGATTGCTATGTCTTCTTGGAGGATTGACTCCTTTATCATTATGTAACATCACTATTTATCCCTGGTAATATTCCTTATATTGAAGTGTACTCTTTCAGATATTAATATAATATAACTATTCCAGCTTTATTTAGTGTTTGCATATTTATTTTTTGTCCTTTACTCACAATATATGTATGTTTTCATATTTAAAATGAGACAATATAAAATGGTTTAATATATATGCAGTTGGAGCACCAGAAGGAGAAGAGAGAGAATGAGGCAGAAGAAATATTCAAAGAACTAATGGCTGAGAATTTTCCAAAATTCGTGACAGACATCAAACCACAAATCCAAAAGCTCAGAAACATCAAGCAGAAAACGAAAACATCACACCTAGGTATATCATTTTCAAACTGCTGAAAATAAAAGATGAAAAGGAAATGTTAAAGGCAGCCAGAGAAAAAAGGCATATGACATACCCTGGGGAGGACAGGAGACTCTCAAAGAGTAGTCAGAAACATCATTCCAGTGCCCCTTTAGAAGGCCATCAATCCAAAATTATTAAAAAGAAAAAAAAACCAGAACTGACTTCACCAAACTTAGAGCATCTGTTTTGCAGCAATCTTAAAACTTCTAGTAACATGCCTTTTGAGCACATTAGAGAAGCGCCTTATTCAAAGTAATCCAGGAAAACAAGTCCCCACACACTGTACACTTCTGTTACCAGCTTCTTCATCAACCTGCCTGCTCTGCCCGCCAACTCTGCTAGTGACTTCTGAGCTGTTCCCCCGACAGGCCCTATAGAGAGGGACTGTAGAAGAGCAGGACATCTGTAGGCACATTCAGCTTCAGGGAAGGAGACTAAACATATTGCCAGGTGGGAATGACCCACCCAAACTTCCCAAAACAGGCTGGAGGGGGCGGGAAGGGGGTTTACCACACCTACTCTCACAAGAATTAGAGAGCCCACTGGTGAAGAGACTGGAAGGTATGGCACTGGGGCTGCTGGCACCAGGGCTGCTGGTGATGTTGACCAGCTTCAGCACCTGGAGTCTGGTTTCCATACCCCTGAGAGAGAAAAACCAAAGCAACAGAAAAAAAGAGACAAAGAAAAACTATAATCATCACAAACTGAGTAGGGAAAACAATCAAGGATATGGTATCAGAATGAAATAAGTATGTGTTTGCTAAAGTTAGATGTAACATGATAGACAGGAAAATAGAAAAATAAGATGTACACCATGATACAGAACAATTAAGTGATGGGAAACAGATGTGAATGTGTGTCGGAAGGAGAAAAAGAAATGAAGAGACTGACAGGAAGAAGGCACATGTTGGCTATGGAAGGGTGAGTGGGTCTTCTGGAGCAGGGCTGACTCACAACAGCATGGGGATATGTGTTGTTGAAGGAGGCTGCCAAGGAGGGAAGGCAGGAAAAATGGTGTTGGTACCCTTGTATGCAAGTGATTGAATTAGTCTTCTACCCGCAATCTCTTTTTACCTCAAATGTATTGAGAAAAATTATTAATGTGCTCACAGTGGATCAAGAAACTGATGATTTAAATGATTACTAGGTACTAATTAGCAGCCACGAGTCTTAAAGGTGTGCAGAAGGGTGTTAAGCCCCCAACTGCTTCTGGCCTCTCAGCTGGACCCAGGCTTCCTCACTTTGCCAAATAACTTTATTTTTAAGGACAGAATCCAATTCATTTTCCAAACAACTACCTCCGGAGCCCCAAGTGGCGATGGCCATCACAGCAAGGGGACTCCCTCCCTGAGGCCAATTCTCCATCCCATTTGCTCAGATGCCAAATTTTGCATCTCCAATACATTCTATTTTAGGGAGATTAAAAATTCATATCCCCAACATAGTGAGACAAAGGATCTCATTTTGGCAAAAGGACCATTTGAAATTATGCCTGGGGGGGATGAGTTATGAAAAAATCTGTCCTAATGCAGCAGGTTGTGATGGCTCTGACTACTAAGTTAGCATTGCTGGAGCCTGGAGACTCTCCCAAGGGGACCAGTAATGATGGAAAATTGCACGTGCTATTAGCCTGTTTTCACACTGGACTTAGCAGCTACTAGAAAGGTGATGGTTCTCTGGAAATTACAGAATAGTTGACTGGATTCTTTTTGTCTCCATAAACCAGTGGAGGAAATGGGATTCTCTCCTTTGCATGATTTCCTGTTACTAATTAGAATATTAAAATCTTATGGAACAAAAGGGTGACCAAAGTCTGAGTTCGAAACTCTGCAGTGACTATATTCACTTAGAAAGAATTAGGTGGGCTTCCCTGGTGGCACAGTGGTTGAGAGTCTGCCTGCTAATGCAGGGGACACGGGTTCGGGCCCTGGTCTGGGAGGATCCCGCATGCCGTGGAGCGGCTAGGCCCGTGAGCCACAACAACTACTGAGCCTGCACATCTGGAGCCTGCGCTCCGCAATGAGAGAGGCCACGATAGTGAGAGGCCCGCGCACCACGATGAAGAGTGGCCCCCGCTTGCCACAACTAGAGAAAGCCCTCACACAGAAACGAAGACCCAATACAGCAAAAATAAAATTAATTAATTAATAAACTCCTACCCCCAACATCTTCTTAAAAAAAAAAAAGAATTAGGCAAGGCATTATTTTGAATCCTCATATTTCAATTGTGTGTGACAGAACATGGAGTTGCATTAGAGTTTTATCATCAGAGTAAGAGGATACAGTCCGGGGAGGCTAGGTTTTATGAGACCCAGATTGCTATGAACATGTACCACACATTATTAAATTTTTACCTCAAATCCTCCGAATGCTTGCCCTTGTTTTCCTTTCCTGGACCAATTCCCAGCTCCTCGGTGAACTTGGGTGCCACACGTGTTGGACAAATCCGTGGAGAATGCTCTGCTCAGGGTCCTCTTCCCACCTGCAGTGAGAGGAGACAAGTGGGCCTCTGCCCTGGGGAAGACAAGGACCGCTCCCTGAGGCAAGCATCTCTACCATGGAAAGGTTCACTGTGGAGAACAAAGCGCCTCTCCTGCCAGGAGCTCAGCTGATCTCTCAGACCAAGTTTAAGTGTCTGACAGGAACAATGTGCTCTCCCTGGAAGCCAGCACTTCCTGGGTTCTAGGAGCTTCCTGACCAAAGCTCCAGCCTGGCGGCCAACCCCCTGTCTGTCAAGGTGCTGATGGGAGCCCTCCCCCCACCAAAAGAGTCATCTCTCAGGCACCAACATATTGCACTTTCATTTATCAGGGTTTCCTTGGTGTTATGGGTTGAATTGTGTCCCTCACAAAATATGATGAAATCCTAACCCCCAGTTCCTCAGAACATGAGATAGGGTCTTTACGGAGGGGATCAGGGTAAAGTGAGGTCATTAGGGTGTGCTCTAATCCAATATGACTGGTGTCCTTATAAAAAGGAGAACTTTGGGGCTTCCCTGGTGGCGCAGTGGTTGAGAATCTGCTTGCTAATGTAGGGGACACGGGTTCGAGCCCTGGTCTGGGAGGATCCCACATGGCGCGGAGCAACTAGGCCCGTGAGCCACAACTACTGAGCCTGCGTGTCTGGAGCCTGTGCTCCGCAACAAGAGAGGCCGCAATAGTAAGAGGCCCGCGCACCGCAATGAAGAGCGGCCCCCGCTTGCCACAACTAGAGAAAGCCCTTGCACAGAAACGAAGACCCAACACAGCAAAAATAAATAACTTAATTAAAAACAAAAGTACCAATGCCACCGTGACACAGGGGAAAGATGCCATCTACAAGCCAAAGACAGATCCTGGAATGATCCTTTCCTCACAGCCCTCAGAAGGAACCAACCCAACTGACAGCTTGATTTTGAAAATCTAGCCTCCAGAACAGAGACAATACATTTCTGTTGTTTAAGCCACCCAGTTTGTGGTACTTTGTTATAGCAACCCTAGGAAACTAACACACTTGGCTTTCTCTCCTCCAAGACTAAGCAGGTCAGGAGCAAGGGGGAGCATATCTACATCTGAGTCAGTCCTATTTTGGATAGGATTCAACAGTGGAGTGAAGGAAACAAGCTCAACAAGGGCCAAGCAGTGTTATTAGGAATATTATAAGGGATCTGGTCCCTCATAGGGGATTGAGTCCTTTGACCCAAAATCTAAATGTAATGGACACATAGACTGTGTGTGTGTGTGTCCCATAGGACAGTGGATGTAAAATGGTTATCCAGAAGTGAGGTCCCCAGAAGGCTCCCACCAGGCTTTGTTCAGGGTGGTGCACAGGTGGTATCATGACTTCCATATTTCTGCCCTACCCAACAATTCCTATTCAGCATGGTCTTCAGTCAGAAAGTAAACCTCTCTAAGAATCTGCCTGCCAATGCAGGGGACACGGGTTCGAGCCCTGGTCTGGGAAGATCCCACATGCCACGGAGCAACTAAGCCTGCGAGCCACAACTACTGAAGCCTGCGTGCCACAACTACTGAAGCCTGTGCACCTAGAGCCCGTGCTCCACAACAAGAGAAGCCACCGCAATGAGAAGCCCGCACACTGCAATGAAGAGTAGCCCCCGCTCGCTGCAACTAGAGGAAGCCCATGCGCAGCAACGAAGGCCCAATGCAGCCAAAAATAAATAAATAAATTTACATATTAAAAAAAAGTAAACCTCTCTGCCAAAATAGCAAAATACAGATTTGTTTATTAAAATAAATTAATGTAAAAATATTAAGATTCTCGAAAAGAAGTTTCCATAGACATAAAGAGCAGCAGCTTTAGCTGAATTTCATGATCTAAATGACTGGTTGCTTCTTCTTAAAATCTGTTAAGAACGCTGATGGCTTGGGAAAAAAGTCACAGACAAGGTTGTACTTGAGTTTAACTGAAACAAAGCAGAGATTGGATTTTTTTAAAAAACCAGCCAGGTTTTTATAAATGGAATTTAAAATATATAGATAAGAAGACATTCAAAAGACAAAACAGAAATGAATCTCTCTCACAATGAGAGCTTCACGCATTCTTTCATTCGCCCACACCTTTCCATTCCTCCCTCCACATAAATTCATTCCTGGCTACAGTTGCCAGAAAAAATACAGGACACTCAGTCAAATTCGAATTTCAGACAAACAAGGAACACACACACATACACAAACATACATTTAGTATACCAACTGTATATACCTTACACATATATGCATATTTATTAATAAATAGATTTATATATATATTATGTAATATATATTTAGTATAAGTGTTTTCCTAACTATATAATATAAAAATATATTTAATATACATTTTAGTATAAGTATATACCAAATATTGCATGAAACACACTTAAATACTAAAAAATAATCTGTTATCTATCTGAAATTCAAATTTACCTGGGCATCCTTTGTGTGTGTGCTAAATCTGGCAACCCTGCTCCTGGCCCCAAAGCCAGGCCCCTGACAGCTCCGATGGAAGGTGTGGCGGTGAGTCCTAATGAGGATTATATTTATCCAGTGGGGTGGCTGTACTTCCTCCCTGCTCTAGCGAGAGGCCCTGAAGTTCACGGGGTTACCCCTCCGAGGCAATGACCGTGGGTAGCTGTCGGCCCCCAGGGTGGAGTTTCGGGGCTGAATCCTGAGGACAGTGGGGAAGCCTCCCGCCCCGAGGACGGGGCGCCAGGTCTATCCGCCCGAGAGACGAACAACGAAAGCGGCAGTGACTCCCTTTGGCCTCCAGGGGTCCGAGGAGAAGCAGCTCGGTCCTGGGAGTGGGCAAAGGGGACATGGTCGGGACTCCTGTCCTCCCGTAGCTCGGGCGTGGCTCCGGCCACAGGAGCTCGCGCCGCGGGCTCACAGGAAGGCGCCCCGGATGTCCCGGCTCCTGACGGCCTGCTCCCGGCCTCCTCGGCCGCCTCGCGCCCCCTGGCGGCGGCATCTGGACACGCCGCTCACTCGCTGAGCCCGTTCCCGCCTGAATCCCGACACGTGCACGGAGCACCTGCACTGGAGGTGGAGAGTCCTGGGGAAACAAGTGCTTCATGGGGCAGGGCAGAAGAAAGTGACCGTTTCCACCGAAGACACCTCTTTCAGGGTCTTCAGAGACAAGGGAAGACCTGAGCTCCTGGTAGAAAGTCTCCTAGGGACAATCACACGGCTCCTGAGAGCATCTTTGCCCTCGTCTTCCACAGGTATTAGGTAGCTTAATGCTCCGCTGGCCCCATCACTTAGACCACCTTGAGTAAGTGTGATAGGGAATCCATCTTTTTAACTACAAGACTTACCAAACTGTAAGAAAAATACAAGTAGACATCTTGCTCAGTCAAAATTAGTAGTATCTTTTGCTGCAAACGCAAAACAAAAAGATGAAGGTCTTGTGTCTTGTTTTACCTTACTCACACAATGATTCCATCCTCTCCCCTTCTCACAATGCTGTACAGACGTTCTCTAGGCAGACAGAAAAATCAAGAGACAGATGTTCCAAGTGAAAACCAAGGGCAAGACATGTCCTAACCACCAAATGACTATCTCTCAGCCTCCTTCTCCACCCAATGCAAGTTAACTGACAAACACTGTCAAGGTCTTCATGGTGGGTGGTTTTTTTATGTGTCCACTTGGCTTGGCCAAGGTACTCTGATATTTTGGTCAAACACTGGATGTTGCTGCGAAGGTATTTTTTTAAACGAGAATAACATTTCAATCAGTAGACTTGAAGTAGATTATCCTCCATAATGTGAGCAGGTCTCATCCAATCAGTTGAAGGCCTCAAAAGGAAAAAGATTCACTTCCCCCAAGGAAGGAAGGAATTCTGCCTCCGGACTGCCTTTGGACTCAAGACTGCATCAACTTTTCCCTGTCTCCCAGCCTGCCAGCAGCCCACTCTGCAGATTCTGGACCAGCCCAGCCTCTACAATCGTGTGAGCCAGTTCCTTAAAACACCTCTTTCTCTCCCTTTCTCTCTCATACATAGATATAGACATATCTATATCTGGCTGGCACCCTGCTCAGCCCAGACCCATCCCTCTCACCTACTCCAGAACTTGGCTCCAGCAATACCCCTCTCTTGCCTTATAAGTTTTTCCTCTCCAGTAGATGATTTCCTTCTGCATAAAACATACTGTTATTGCTCTCATCTTTTTAAAAAAAAATCTTGATTTTATTTCTCTTCCAGCTGCTACTCTCTTTCTTTGGTCATCTTTGTAACAACATTCCTCTAAAGAGTTGTGTGTGCTCTCTGTCTCCAATTCTCTCCTCCCATTCTCTTTGTTTGCCTTTTTTATTGTGAAATACAACACATATACCAAAAAAAGGGGGAGTGGAGGGTAAAAACAGAACCATACAGCTTAATGATTTATCCAAAACAAATACCCTTGCTACCACCATCCAGGTCAAGAAAAATAGCACATTAGCAAGAGCACAGAAGTCTTCCTAATGCTTTCTTCCACTTCCTGCCCGTCTGCCCCCAAAGGTAGCCACCATCCTAATTTTTATGATCATCACTTCCTTGATTTATTTTATTGCTTTACCTTCTAGGCATGCATCCCTCAACACTGTACTTTAGTTTTACCTGTTTCTAGAACTTTAAATAATAGGATAAAAAAAATGTCTTCTGTGGCTGGCTTCTTTCATGCAATATCATGTTGGCAAAATTCACCCATGTTGACAAATGTAACTGCATTTCATTTATTTTCATTACTTTATAGAATCCCATTGCACTAGTTATCTATTGTTGTGTAACAAATTATCCCAAGATTTAGCAGGTTAAAACTAACATTAATTATATCACCTATGTCCTGAGAGTCAGGGATCATTTGTGGCTTAGCTGGGTGTTCTGACTTTGGGTGTCTCGTGTAGTTGCAGTCAAGCTGTTGCCTAAGGCTATAATCTCTGAAGACTTAACTAGGACTGGAAGATCCACTTCCAAATTCACTCACAGGGCTGTTGACAAGACTTCGGCCTCTCCATAGGTCTGCTCACGACATAGATTCCCCAGAGCAAATAGTCCAAGAGGAAAAATGTGAGTGAAGGCGCTCCCAAGATGGAAGCTGCAATGTTTTTTATAACCTAATCTCAGAAGTGACACACTGTCAGTGCTGCTGTTTGCTATTGATCACACAGACCATCCTGGTCCAGTGTGGGAAGGGACCACCCAAGGACATGAGCACCAAGAGTTAGGGATCACTGGGGACCATCTTGGCGGCTCCCCATCACAACCTTTGTATAAACATAGAAAACTTTATCCTTTCTATAATCAATCAATATTTGGATTACTTTTATTTTGGGGCTATTATGAACATTCTTGTACATGTCTATTGGTGTACATGTGCATGCATTTCTGCTGGATAGATACCTAGAAGAGTAATTGCTAGGTCACTGCCTATGCATAAGGTCAAGTTTAGTAACTAATGGCAAACAGTTTTAGGAAGTGATCTACAAAGTTACAACCCTACCAGGAGTAGATGTGATTTCTAGTTGCTGCACGTCCTCAATACCACTTGGTATTGTCAATCTCTTCAAATTCTGCCATTCTCATGAGCATGTAGTGATATCTCATTGTGGCTTTCATTTGCATTTCCCTGATGGATAAAGAGCTTGAACAGCTTTTTTTTTTATGTGTGTGTTAGGACCTTAGGATATAGTGTTTTGTGAACTGTAGTAGATGTGGAGACATGGCACTCATCTCCTCCTTCCAGGAAGGACTTGCTGCCCAGCAGCTGAGTGGTCCCCAGACAGCCTCCAGCCAGTGGCTCCTTCAGGGTCAGCCTCGACTGTAGAGAACCACCTTGTCCAAGGTCACGCTCTCCCTGGGGAGCCCATTCTCTGACTGAGCAAGGCAGACTCTAAAGGTACAGCCGTACCAGCCTGACACGGGACACAGGACACATTAATGAGCACCCTTCACCAAGTTAGCCTGGGCTTTGCTGGGCCTACATCGAAGTTCATCTCTTTTCTCTGCCCGAACCTGCTTCCTCCCCCTTTTGTTCACAATAAGCATCTTGATTCTTAATAAACATCTTGCACCACAAACTCCTTCTCAGGGTCTGCTTCTGAAGAACCCAGTCCGTGACACAAAGTGTCTTTTTAAGCCTATTGCCCATTTTCCTGTTGAGGTGTCTGCCTTTTTTTTTTCTTACCAATTTGTTGGTGCTTTTTGTTTAGTATGGATACAACTCCTTTGTTAATTGCATGTATGGCAAATATCTTCTCCCACTCTGGGGCTTGCTTTCTTCATTTCTTTATTGTGTCTTTGGACAGAAGTCCTTCATTTGGATGTAATTCAGTTTCTCAATTTTTTTTCCTTTTTAGACATGCTCTTTGTATCCTACCCTAAGGTCATAAATATATTCTCCTATATTCCAAAAGCTTTTATTGTTTTGCCTTTCAATTTTAGACTTATATGCCACCTGAAATTAATTGTTGTATAAAGCATGAGACAGAAGCCATGTATCTTTGTTTTCTTTTTTCCCAAATGGATATCCTATTGTCCCAGCATCATATTTTGAAAATGCCTTCCTTTCCCCCACTGCTCTGCAGCACCAACTTGTCACATATATCAAGTGCGTGAGTCCATCCACACGTGGGGGGCTGTTTTTGGATTCCCATTCTGTATCGTTGGCCTCCTTGTCTGCTCTTGTCCCAATACCACACTGTTATAATTCCCCTTCTGAATTTCAAAGCTGCTTGGAGTGGGGTTTTTGTCTCCAGTTGTTCCACTGAAATGGCTCTTATGAAGATCAGCAATACTTCCTCCTGGTTAATCCAGGGGTCAATTCTCAGTTCTCCCCTTTCTTGTCTTCTCAGTGCAATTGACACCAAGGATGATACCTCCTTCTCCTTGACAGCGTCTGCCGGAACCCCACACTCTTGGTTTTCCTCCCAACACACGGTGTGCTCCTTCTCTGTCTCCTCCGCCATCTCGTCCTCACTCCAGCCTGATAGCGTTACCCCTCCTCAGGGCCCAGACATCTCTCACTTATTTCTTTGTTGATCTCATTCAGTGAGTAAGTGCCGTTTCAACCCAAATTTCTATTTTGAGGTGGGCCTTGTTCTTAAGCTCCAGACTTACACACTCAGCTGCCCACCTAACTTTTCATTTGAAGAATCTCCAACTAACATATCCAACACAGAACTTCTAACCTTTTCCCCCTAATATGTTCCACGTCTTGCCTTGATCTTGTCTGCTGACAGCAACTCCATCCTCCTAGTTGCTCAGGCGAAAACCGTAGAAGGATCTTTACTCCTCTCTTTCCCTCATAACAGCACATTCACTTCATTAGGAAATCCTGCTGGATTTACCTTCAAGATATGCACATCCCAAATCCACTGCACCCCACCTCCATGGCTGCCGCCCCATCGAAGCCTCCATGCGGACAAAGGGATAGCTATACAGGCATACCTCGTTTTATGGTGCTTCACAGATTTTTTTTTTCCCACAAATTGAAGGTTTGTGGCAACTCTGTGTCAAGAAAGTCTATCAAAGCCATTTTCCCCACAGAATTTGCTCACGTGTCTTTGTGTCACTCTTTGGCATTTCTTACAATATTTCAAACTTTTTCACTATGATATTTGTTACGGTGATCTGTGACAGTGACCTTTGATGTTACTATTGCAAAAAGATTATGACTCGCTGAAGGCTCAGATGATGATCTGCTTTTTAGCAATAAAGTATTTTAAAATTATGTATGGTTTTTTAGACATAATGCTATTGCACACTTAATAGACTACAGTATAGTGCAAGCATAACTTTTATATGCCCTGGGAAACCAAAAAAATCTTATGACTCACTTCATTGCGATATTCACTTTATTGCGCTGGTCTGGAACAGAGCCTGCAACATCTCTGAGGTACACCTGTATAGCATCCATTGCCTTATAACACATGTAAAAATTCCAGGGAGAATTCTGCAGTAACCTTCTAATTGGTCTTCCTACTTCAACCCCTCTCTCCTTAGTCTTTTTTTTTTTTTAACATAATAGCCAGAAGTATCCTTTTAAGACATAAAAGGATCAAAACCCTGTCACTCCTCTGCTCAAAACCCAGCAGTGGCTCCCCCTTCACTCAGAGTAGAAGCCGAAGTCCTTAAACAACCTGAAAGGCCCTGCCTTCTGCGACCTTGACCTTCAATATCTCTCTGAGCTCATCTCTTGCTGCTCTCCCCTCGCTCACTCTGCTCCAGCCGATCCTGCCACTTTGATGGCCTCTTTGATGTTCCCCGCACTTGCCAGCCGCTCCTGTCTTACAGCCTGTGTGTCAGCTTTGCCCTCTGTCTGGAACACTCTTTCCCCAAATATCTGCACGGCTAACTTCTTCACTCCTGCAAGCCTTGGCCCAAATGTCAGCTTGAGATGAGACCTGTCTTGACCACAAAAAGTGAAACCTGTCCTCCATCTGCCTGACTTGTTTTTCTCTACTTTCTTTTTTCCATCACTCTTATCACCTTCAATTATACTATTTAAATTACTTATCAATTATGTTTATTGTTCATTCTTTTTCTCCTCTTTTAGAATGTACAGCAGGGGTCTTTATTTGCTTTTGTTCTTTTCTGTTTTCTTTGTATCCCAAGCACAGTCTACTGTTAGCTTTGTCCTCCGCCCCTCCCCTCGGCCTCAGGTCCCTGCACCTGGAGCCCATGAGGAACCCGTCAGTGATGGTCTTCCGGGGTAGCCCTGCTGTCGGAAGCAGTGGTGCAAGTAAAGACATGTGGGTTGTACAGTGCAGCCCCTGTGGAGGAAGGTGCCTGGGTCCCAGCTCCAGCTCCGTCACCAACTGTGACAAGTCACTTCTCTTATCTGAGTCTTTGTTTCCATGTCTCTCCCTCACATCAATGCCTGGCCCTCTGTGGGCGCAGCTGGAAGTGTGATCTACTTCAAACCAGAGCTGCTGAGAAGGGGCCTCCCAGGTTCTCAGCACTTGCATACACGCTGTCATGAACTCCCCACGGTAATGCCCCTCCATGGAGGTAGCACCAAGACTAAAATCCATGGATTCTGTTCCCGTACCTACATTCTCTCTGCTTATATTAGGCTGTGGAGAGATTGGGGGACAGGCACTCGGTTCAATCAGATTATAAGTACCTAGCACTAAATGCAAAGAAAATTTTACGAATCATACAGAGGGAGATGGAGGAAGGCTTTTTTTTTAAGATTTTTTTTTCTCGCTCTAAAAATTATTCAACACACTGAAACAGTCACAATTCTACTCAAAACTCAGTTTTAGTATTAGCAAACCTAAAATCATCTAAAGCGCGCTGCCCCATTTGTGTCATTCCTGACGCTCGGAGCGATACCCTGTCATCAAGTCAGCAGACTTGAAAGATGTGGAGGTTCAGTGTATAAAGAAATAATACTGTGAGTCATAACACTAGTTTCATCTCCAATTCTCAAAAGCACTATTCGGAAAATCACAGTAATCCTCATAATTTGCATGATAATGGGCCCGGATCAGCATTTTGTGAGCGGGGTAGGGAAGCTGGAGCACAATCTCAGGACGGTGGAGAAAGAGCAACTGCAGAGTCCGAAACCAGGAGTTGGTTGTGGGGAAAACAGCAACTCCAAGACATTTGGAAGGGATGCCCTGCTTCCCTTCAACTTGGGGTACCTCTTCTGGTGCTCCCCCTTCTCTCTCTCATATATGTGTTGTCACATCAAGAAGAGGAGGCTCTGGAAAATTTTGGAAATTTGATGTACAGCACAGCCAGCAACAGGAGTCCCAGGAATGTGGCAGAGAATCAAGAAATTATAAAAAGCTGGAGAGGGCTTCCCTGGTGGCGCAGTGGTTGAGAGTCCGCCTGCTGATGCAGGGGACACGGGTTCGTGCCCCGGTCCGGGAAGATCCCACAGGCCGCGGAGCAGCTGGGCCCATGAGCCATGGCCACTAAGCCTGTGCGTCCGGAGCCTGTGCTCTGCAACGGGAGAGGCCACAGCGGTGAGAGGCCCACGTAACGCAAAAATTAATTAATTAATTAATTAAAAAATAAAATAAAAATAAAAAGCTGGAGAAACTTTCGATGTGATTATAAAGCAAGTAGACTAATTTTTACAAAGATATAGATGCAGAGTAATCCATATAAATGAGGGAGGCTAGAGTTATCCCAGTAATATTACTGAATGTCTCCTTGGGAGTCCTCAGATGCACTTTAAATAAAAATCATGATTTTTAAAAAGGCACCCATTGAATTTTAGTCACATGCTTAATTTTTCATCGAAATATCAGCAAATTTGACTACCCTCCCAATTCATCATCTCTAAATGACTTTTCACAGTAAAAAAAATAATAAATATTCTCTCAAAGGATGGTCAGATGCCAGCACAACTGTTCAGAAGAATATTTCAGCGGTTCCTCAATTATTTCAACCAAAGACACTCCAAAGACTCCCTGGACTTGGATAGCATCTTAGGAAAAAGGGCACCACTAAAGGAAGTGCAGCTGTTCTACAAGGATCCACTCACTTGGAGGCACATGTTCAGTTTGTTGGGAAGAGTGGGATTTTGGGGGCGGGGGGCAGGACACGTTTTGGGTTGAGGTTTTGGGCAAAGGTACAGAGGCAATTATCAAAATCTTTTATGGTTATAATATATAACAGCTATAGTGTTCATTTTTAGACACCCTGTTTGCACTATCACACTGCTCTGGATTCAATTTGGAAAATTCTGTATTTTTTTTAGTTGGTGCACATGTTAAGTGAACGGTCTTCAACTGTACCATAAAACTATCTTTGACAATAAAACATTTGCAAAAGGTTTAAATGCACACTATTCTCAAGGAACATGGCCTCACTGGTCCTAACGGTCACTAAATAGAACTCATTCTCTTTGAAAATAAGTACTCTATACCTCTTTGTAAATAGAAGTTACTATATATTTTGAATTCCAACTTTTGAGAGACAATTTTCTATGAATATCTCATGTTTCTGCAAACCTTGTGAGCAGAGGCACACTGCTTTTGTTCCAGACTATCTTTTTATGTGTGCATAGGAAACAGCCTCGGAAGAAAGAGTATCTCCCTCTTGGGCAGCTTTGCTTGCATACTCTTTTTTTTTTTTGCAGTACGCGGGCCTCTCACTGTTGTGGCCTCTCCCGTTGCGGAGCACAGGCTCCGGACGCGCAGGCTCAGCGGCCATGGCTCACGGGCCCAGCTGCTCCGCGGTATGTGGGATCTTCCCGGACTGGGGCACGAACCCGTGTCCCCTGCATGGGCAGGCGGACTCTCAACCACTGCGCCACCAGGGAAGCCCTGCTTGCATACTCAAAGAGTAGGTTTCAATTCCTCAGCATGTGCAGCATCCACCTGAGCTACTCCAATCAGCCCCATGGAACTTGGGAGACAGAGGAGTAGATGGGGAACAGGAAGCTCGCGCAGCCTCCAGTGCCTCTGACTTGGGAGTCTCCTGTCTTCTGCCAGCATCCATGGCACTGTGGCAGGTTACCTTGTTAGCTTGCACACACAGTAAAAATCTCAGACCCTTCAATAGTTTTTGACACCTACCATCCAAAAATTAATTTTGTAGAATAAAAGGATTTTTTTTGTCCTACCTGACTTCCCACCTCTCTCAAGCAATCTAATACATTTGTATTAACAGACGTGGATTGTCTTCGGGAGTTTGTTGCAAAGGGGCTTAATGTTTCTAGCCAGAAAACCGAGAAGTAAATTTAATATATTAAAGGACACATGTAATAAAGGCTAGGGTTAGACAGGAATACAAAACATTAAAGGGAAGGAGGTAAGCCTAGAAGGTGGCGATAGAAATAAATTACACAGTCATGTCTTTAATTTTGGTTCTTTGTGTCACAAACTAAACCATTCTTTGCTAAAGAAAATTATAGCCCTATCGCCCTCTACCGGAACCAGGCTAGAAACTACAGGGAAATAGTTTTAAAGTTCTTTATGGAATCTGCTCATAATTATCCAGATTTTAAAGTGTACACTTCAGGTTTCCAGTAACCCAGCCTGGCAGGTTAATGCTGGACCATCTAGTGCCGCAAAGAGTGGACAGTCCTTCTCATGCTCACCTGTAATTTGTAGCAGCCACTGACTGCAGGAACCACTAACAGAGCTGTAGACTTTGCTGGAAGTCCCTGGAAGCCACACCTAGCACTTCTGCCCTCACCTGTCACACTTTCTTTCCATGGACAACAGCTGCTTAGAACCCTCCCCTCATGTATTAACCCCATCACCAAACCTACTCAGTTCCACCTCAAAAAATATCACTTTGCTACACAGTGAATGCCAACCCTTCAATTCCAGCAGAGTAGCATCATTTTGTGAACTCAAATGGTGAGTGCCAAAGGTCCAAACCTTCATTTTTGCTTAAATGGCAGTATATCAACATTTCAAAGCAGCATATGCAAATATTTTGATCATGCATTGAAATCAGAAAAGAATGTATAATGCACCAATAAATGTATTATTTATTTACAAATTATAGAAGTGTACAATTGTACAATATATTATGTACATTATAAAACACACAAAAATAGAAATTTAAAAGGCTGAGATTAAATACAAACAACTGCTTTAATATTTTCCCAGTGGACTGATTACCTGCATATTCCTGGGAGGTACACGCCCCCACCTGAAGCCACAGCCCTAAAGCAGGCCAATGATTGCTAGACTTGAATTTTTAGCTCAAGTTACAGAAAAATGTACAAGATCACAGCTTTTTTTTTAGTTTTGCAAAATAGCTCTAGCATCAAGTTTAAATGTGTGAAGATGCTTGATGCTAACTTTTTAAGACATATTTGGGCTAATCACTGCACAGCTGGTAGGTAAAATGTCACATTATGGTTCACTGATAGCTGTTTCAGTTACTATAAGGCAGATTAAATAGGGGATTTCATGGAGTTGAATAAGAATATTTGGGGAGGAAAATGCTTTAAAGAAACACTTCATAATAAAGGATGAAGGTTTGCCTTTTTCTTTTTTTAAGCCAACAAGTAGCTAGCACCTTAAAAAACTCCTCTGCCTACAGTGGAAAGACAAACTAAAAAAGGCATTCCAAACAATGGTCATTAGCCAATGCAAATGGATTAAAACAGACTGCCACAAATCTGCCTGCCCTAATACCTATGAGTCATTAAGAACACAAATTCTCTGATTTTTACAGCCCCAGTGTCCAATCACAGACCCAGCCACACTGAAACTCAGTAAATATGTGATGATGAACAACCCTTCAAAAAATATGCGAAGTGCTTGCTGAATTGCATTTGAAGTAACAATTGTTGCTAAAGGCCACTCCAGTATCTCGTTTTGATTGGCTGAAGTGAATAACTGGATAAATATTATGGTCGAGAATTATATGCTCAGAGAACCTCATTACATTCCTCAACACCCTTGCTCCCTTTTTCCACATCAGTCCATTGGTGTCCACCCACTCTGTTTCCACCCAGGGCCTGAGCTTCCACCTCGCAGTGGAGCCCTGCAGCCAGACAGGCTCAGCATCCTTCTGCACCCCTCAGTGCAAGCTGGGACAAATACAGTAATGTTCTACACAGAAAACCTTATTCAATGTACTCAATTTAAAAAAAATATTCACAAACTTTTTTTTTTAATTTTAAAGGACATGAACACCTGACTTCAAGATTGAGATACACACATGGGGCCTAAATCAAGTTTCATAACACAAAAATTTACAACTGAAAGACTTTCAATTGTGGTCTCCTCTGGACAAGTACCTTTCGTTTTAATAGGTACTTTACCAATTTAAAGAGAAAAATATTATACAATTTAAGTAGCTTAATTTCATAAATAACCAGTTTCACTTTGTATATGCACACTGAATGTTTTCATCTATATATTCATCTATTCTGTTGACAAAACGTCAGTGTTTCTTGATGGGAACAAAACTGAAACTGCACTCAGTGAAAGTTTCCATTTGATTAAATGCAAACCAGGGTAAATTAGTTATTAAATCTCAATAATAGAGAAAGAAAGAAGGGATGTAGAATTCAGAGACTTGCTGGAAAGATGAGAACTATAAAATGAGGCTCAGTTCTTTCACTATTGCAATATGGAAAGAGCTCATTAGAAGAAAATGTATTATTTGGTTAGGAAGTACACATATATCACACAAATGGCAAAGGAAAACAGGCTAGTAGGGTTTCCTAATGAGGTGATGCTGTTTTTTTAAGCACTGTGGTGAGTTACTGGGTTGTAAAACCATCCTCTAGCCTTAAAATCAGAAAGAAGCCAGTTTGAATAACTTACAAAGCCTCTTTAAGACAAAATAGCCACTAGAATAGAAATACTTCTCTTGAAAAGTATCTTTCAAGAAAACCAGGAGTGCGCATACTACACATTGTTTCATTTGCTCGCTTTCCTTGCCTTTGTGCCACCTGCGTTTTCTCTAACCTCTCCTTTCACTGGATGCTACAGGCTGGCTCACTCCCCTCCACCTCACTTAGGTGGCCAGCAGCTTCCCAGCAAAACCTGACTCGAAAATTAAACCCACCCTCTACTTATAAAATGAAACAAATCCTCAGTGGCGCTTCTGCTTCCCAAGGAAGGGTCTCACTAACACCTTTAAAAGAAAAATAGGTGATGGAGGTTCCAGTGAAAAAATTGCTTTGATCGTATTATAGGAAATATTACATCCTAAATTTAGAACCCAAAAACCCCCCCATTCATGTTTTTGGTTAAGTTTCAAATTTTATTTCCAACTACTGCAGTAACAAAATACCAGTGGTAATTCTGCATGGAAAGTGACAACCTTCTAAGTAAAGAAGGTCACAAATTAGTATTCCAAGAGTACTTTGGTCTGTGGAGATTTTGATAGAGGATTATTACAATCAGTCCTATAATAGAGACATGCTTCCTCCGTATCTAGTAATACCTCAATAACTCAGCATGTACACATTTCTGCTCTTTATACGCACTCCCTTCCAGGTTGTACTGTGTGAGAGTGTGAGGGGAAAATTCTTCCCAATCATGGGTTTTTCTATAGTATACAGAAATAGCAATCACATCAGCAGTCACGTATATTATTATTAAATTTTTAGTTGAAAAATAAAAGAATGAGTTATCCTATCATATCCCTTTCTGGGAGTAAAAAGACACACCATTACAAACGTAAAATGAGTCAAACTTCTATTTTATTGACAGGAGTCCAAAATGAATACAAAAAAATGCCTCGTTTGCATGTTATATTTTTCCTTAAAAGGCTTCTGATAGAGTCAGGTAGATTAAAAGCTAAGAATGTATTTCAGCTTTTATAATGAACCTTTTAAAAAAGGTTTAATAACATAAGTCACCAATATCAGAGAACATATGGTCCCACAATCATTTTTAGATCTACAGCTTATAAAAAGAATTAGATCCTGTATTGATCTGCTAAAATAGAGGCTTAAAAATGTTTTAAGCCATTAAAAGCCATTTTTATAATCTGGTAACTCTGGGCAATTAAAAGAAGGAAAATCCCAAAATGTAGCCCTCTATATTATGTGGAATGTGACAGAATGCCAACTTACGACCAAGATAGGCAAAAATAAAATGTTTAAAGCTATGAATGGAGCTGTTATAAATACTCTTGTATCACTGCAAAATGTCAATAAGTGAATAGAGCTTACCAAGAGATTAAAACTTGAGCAGATGTTACTTAAAACATTTGTGGTGTTTACCATACTTTAACATTTGTTAAAACTAAAGCTAAACAAAGAAAAGTCGCTCATTTATAGACCGTTTTTCATGTACCTTTACTTTCACTGGGACCATAAATGATCAGATAATACATAGCCCACACTTCTGGACAGTTATAACAAAGGGTTTATTATCATTTGCAGATGAAATAAATGCACCATCCCATACTTGAAAGGCTTTCACAAGCCTTAAGCATTTTTCAGACTGTACCAAGGCACCACCACTGCCTAGATATATTATGCACCCATTTCTAGTAAAGAACTAACACCTCCTTCAACATCAGTTCTGCACTGTTTCTGGTTTATTACACACTTCCAAAACAGCAAAAATTTGCAAATATGTGCAAATACTGTGGTCCATTCATAGTACTGCTTAGTCATCATCTTCCTCCTCTTCTTCCTCTTCCTCAAAGCTATCTTCAAAGCCCTCGCTGTCCTCCTGGTCTTCATCCCCCTCTACTGCTGTATCCCACTGTGGGTGATTTTCTGGCACAGGCTTAGCCTCATGAACTTCCAACTATAAAAAAGAATTAAATGTAGACTTCAGAAACTTGGGGAGGAATAATGGGAGAAATACCTGGTAAAGAAAAGGTTTCTTTGACTGCAGCAATTATAAAGAAATAGATTTTATGCTTTTAACTCTAAATTTAACATACTTAGAACAGATATTCATCCCAGAAATAAAAAGGTGAATCTACTAACACGTAAGTATAGTTAAATTTCTAATGTAGTTTGATTTTAGGAGCTTATACTATTTATCCTGTGGCATGAAAGATGAATAATTGTGATTCTTGAGTGAGAACACTGAGTAATGTCTTAATAAGTCTTCTGCTGATGAAGAAAAACTCAAGTGTGACTTCCAAAGAGGTATTTGCAGCCTCCAGACTCATGAAGTAACATTCTACAGCCAATGGAAAGAAATACAGTATTCTCGTGGGGGAAAAAAAGGTATGTCTTTGCTGGCTCCCTTCTCTTAGGTCTCCAGTATACAGTGCAACAATATTTCTTCAGCACAATCTCTCTAACACAATAGCATGCCTCTTATAAAAAGCTCTGATGGGAGTGTGCTTCAAATGATACACAAATGTATACTCTAAAATGATCAAAAACAAATTAGTTTTGGAAATCAATAAACACTACAATGGAATCTGTGGGAAAACACATGTGCTTTTTAAAGAAAACAGAACCCATTTGGTGAGGCCCTGTAAAGTTACAGCATATTACAGCACATTAAAATGTATCACGTAAGTTATACTCAAGGTTCTAAATCATTACACTCTGTTAATACAACTTAAGTTTATTATTGAAAGAGTAGTCCATCAAGTATATTACCTAAAAGTATGAGATGACCTCTTTTTCTATTATTCTACATTTCAAAACTAGAAAACCTTCCCCAGTATATTAAGCACTTATTCAAATAGACAACCATATGCAATGCATAGTCATTATTCTTACCTTCAATGGTTTAATCTGATCCAAACCCATATAGGAGTCTGATCTTAGAAACACTGTATATTGATAATTTCCAGGCTTTCCTGGTGCAGGAAACTTCAGTTCTACCTAGAATATAAAATCAGCACTTAAAATCTATATTTTGAGGAGTGGAAGAAACAACAGCTCACTCCTAAAATATTTAGACCAGAGTATTTAATAGCTAGGGTTTACTCAGATGACACAGGAGGTCCTAATAAATGTTACAAAAGTTCTAACAACAACAAATACACACATATATGACGTTTATGTCATATATATACTATACAAAAAGAAAACAAAAAGAGGCAGAATTGATGGGGTTAATTTCTATCTCCACAATTCAAGAAAGCATATTTAAAGCAACCAAGTTCTATGTTGACCATCACATCTTGACAACTTGAAGAAATTAAGTTGGGTATAAAAGTAAAATAAATGAAATGGACTAAAATAGACTTCACCAGAGACGAAAGAGTTCTTGCCAAATTTTCTCATTTCTACGACAAATGCTGTGAGATAACAGAAAATATATACATTGGTCTCTGCCCTCAGTTCCAGGTAAAGAGCTCCTCAAACCCCTGTAATTTCCTAAGTGATAAGAGCACAAGGAGCATCTTTTGTTCTAATATTTGGTCTTTGACTCTGGTTCCTGACACTGAGCTTATAAATCCCTTGGAATTTCCTGGATAAGAATGAGTTCTCTTCTAATGAGGTGGCTCTTGGTGGGCTCCTAGATGAGGACTGGTCACCAGAAAGCCCAAACCATGATGAGAGGCTTAGAACTTTTAGTCCCACGCCCCCAGTCTCCAGAGAAGGGCTGGAAACTGAATTAATGATCAATTATGCCTTTGTGATAAAGCCTCCATAAAAATCCCCGAAGTAGGGGTTCTGGAAGCTTCCGAGTTGGTGAACATGTGCAGGTGCTGGGAGAGTGGATTGCTCAGAAAAGAGCACAGAAGCTCCATGCCCCTTCCCACATACCCTGCCCTAGGTATTTCTTCCATCTGGATATTCATCTATATCCTTTATCATATTATTTTCATAATAAACTGGTAAATATGTTTCCCTGAATTCTGTGAGCCATTCTAGCAAATTATTGAACCCAAGGAGGGGGATCATGGGAACCACGATTTACAGCCAGTTGGTCAGAAGTATAGGTAACAACCTGGCACTTGTGACTAGCATCTAAAGATGGAGAGCAGGGGAACAGCAGTCTTGTGGGACTGAACCCTTAACCTGAGGTAGATATCCAGGTAGACAGTGTCAGCACTGAGTTAAACCACAGGACACTCAGCTGGTGTCACAGCGAATTGCTTGGTGTGGGGAAAAGCCCACAAACTGGTATCAGAAGTGTTGAGAGTGTGGCAGTAGTGTTAGAGTAAAGGAGAAACACATGGGAGAAGTACGTTTTTTTCTTTACAGATGTCCAATGCCTTACAAGGTCAAAAAGATACATTATTTCCTATCATATACTAATGAACTTCAAATACAAACATTTACGAACTCTTAGAAGTTTCTACTCCACTTGGACAAAGGAAGAATACATTTTTATGATGACATTTAGATGTTCTGGTAATCTGCCTCCACTTTCCAAAATCCAGATTTTGTTGGCAAGATTATATATTAAAATTTGCCATTAAAACAAACAAGCTAGGGCTTCCTTGGTGGCGCAGTGGTTAAGAATCCGCCTGCCAATGCAGGGGACACGGGTTCAAACCCTGGTCCGGGAAGATCCTACATGCTGCGGAGCAACTAAGCCCGTGCGCCAGAACTACTGAGCCTGCGCTCTAGAGCCCGCAAGCCACAACTACTGAGCCCGCATGCCACAACTACTGAAGCCCGTGTGCCTAGAGCCCATGCTCCGCAACAAGAGAAGCCATCACAATGAGAAGCCCGTGACCACAACGGAGAGTAGCTCCCGTTCACCGCAACTAAAGAAAGCCCGCGCCCAGCAACGAAGACCCAACACAGCCAAAAATAAATAAATAAAATAAATAAATTTATAAAAAAAACAAACAAGCTAGAAAACATCATGGGAGAATTTTTTTTTTAATTAATCTCAAAGTTTGGCCCCTCTAACTGTAACATCAAACCTACAAATCATAAAAGAAAAAGACTACTAAATCATACCATCAAACACCCAAATAAACCAATGGATAAACAAATGAGTAAATATTTCTATTTTTGCTTGATAAAAACAGCCACAATAGTACAACAAACTGGGGAGAAATATCTGCAACACACATCACAAAGGGCTGATTTCATAATATTTAAACAAAAATAAAGTCCCAAAACCAATTTAAAAGACCAATATAACCCAACAAAAATGAACGACGGTCACAAACAGACACACAAAGAAATATGATTCAAACACACTGAAAGATGTACAGTTTCCCTCTTAAGAGAAATATAAAATTAAACTACACTGAATACAGCCAGCATAGTAAAAATTGATTCAGGCAAGAATCATCAACATATGCTAAAATGAGTGGGTTAAAGACTGTTGGAGAACAGGGTATTCACATAGTGTCCAAGTATCACCCCACAGATTGGAGGAAGACACACTTTTTACAACAGAGAAAAGACTTAACTAAATGATCAACCATCATATATCACCAATATCAGGCAAACTAATATAATGTGCCCCTGATGTGATGCACTAAGAAGGTTATTACATCACCTACGCAGTATTTTTGCCAAAAATATTTGAGAAGAATATAAGCGTGAGTAACCAATAAGACAAATTCAGATTAAGGGATATTCTATAAAATACCTTGCCTGGACTCTTCAAAAATATCAATGGCTGGGACTTCCCTGGTGGCGCAGTGGTTGGGAGTCTGCCCGCCAATGCAGGGGACACGGGTTCGAGCCCTGGTCCGGGAAGATCCCACATGCCGCGGAGCAGCTGGGCCTGTGAGCCATGGCCGCTGAGCCTGTGCGTCCGGAGCCTGTGCTCCGCAACGGGAGAGGCCACAACAGTGAGAGGCCCACATACCGCACACACACACAAAAAATGTTAAAATTACTCTCAAAAATACCCTTAAGTTGGTACCAACTCTAAGTGTCAAATAAACAAGAAACTACTTCATACATGTACTACTTGGTTAGAAAGGTGGGAAAAAACTTTTTGGATTAAAAATCATCATCATAGATCTTGAAATTCAAAGCCTTGCTCTTGTCCACCAAGTCTGGGTAGACAGAACTTCTTCCTAGAAAAATAACATAAAAAATCAAGAAGAAAAACAAGAAAATCCAAGGGCAAAATATGTTCATCACAAAGCTATATTACTGATGTCACTGACAGCGGACAAAGCAATGTAACAAAAAATTCCACTCTAAAAAACGAATCACCAGTTCTTATATTTGTTTTTTAAGACAAAAGGTATATATCTGAGCACTAACCCAAAGAGGATAAAAATAATAAATTTTTGTAAAACATAATTAAATTCTGGAGATAAGGTAAGGCATGTGTTCTTAGATAGTAACAGTGAAAACTCCCCAAAATAAGTTGAGAACAAGGTTTTAGAAGACTACCAAGTTGTAGTTCAGTACTTTATAAATTTCCAATGAGCTCCCTCCAAAATATGTCAGAGAATAGTTATAAAATGTGTCTTAAATAAAATGTAATAAGCCAAATATGATAAACTGATTTCTACACTGTTTTCTATATTTAAATAATGTTGTTGGATAATTACCTCTTCCATATCTTTTAGTGTGCACACATGATATGGCATAGATATTAATGTCTGTTCCTTCCTATCTGCGATATAAAGCCACCACCATTCTTGTTTTTCCTGCAAAGAAAAATAAATATAAATAACCAAAAAGAGTTAGAGAAATACAATTTTGCCTTGTCTCATTTTAGCAGTATGGTTATCCCTTGGTACCTGAGGGGGACTGGTTCCAGACACGCCCCCCCACACCCACAATGTGGACACCAAAATCCATGAATGCTCACAGCCTTTATATAAACTGGTGTCGTATTTGCATATGATTTGTTTCATCTCTAGATTACTTACAATATCTAATACAACGTAAATGCTATGCCAGTACCCAGCAAATTCAAGTTTTGCCTTTTGGAACTTTCTGGAATGTACCCCCCTAACATTTTCAATCCATAGTTGGTCAAATTCATGGATGCAAAACCCACAGATGCAGAGGGCCAACTGTATTTTCCTTGTTTTATTCGTTGCTGTATCCCCAGCACAGACTCAGTGCCTGGTACAAAATAGATGTCAATAAATATTTACTGAATGAATAAATTGTTCTTAACCATTTGTAGATCTGCTCTCCACAACACTTTTGTATGTAATTTTGGTGTTTCAAATGGCCCCTTAAACGCTATTGATGAACCTCTGTATTAAAAACCCGATTAATTGTAAATGACAAAAGATATGCTAAAAAAGAAAACAGTATGAACTATTACAATATCATTTAGCAAATAATCTTAGTAATGTTACCTAGTAATAAGCAAAAGCCAGAAAGTAGGAATGGAACGGACTTACAACAATATCAGAAATTAATATATTAAAACACATTACTCATAAGAGAGCATCTCAGATTCTAAGAGCCTGTTTATACCTTTTACTGCACATGATTTTAATAAGCTCAGCATTTTTAGTTGTACTTCACAAAAGATTAGGACCAGAAAAAGAGCTGGGTAAAAAAATTGCCACCAGAATGCACAATGGTAGCAGAGAGCACTGACAGGAGACAAAAATCTATTAAAACAAAAATTAGAAGACTAGTCTGGAAGTACAAAACTTCAGTGTGCCCAGCAACTATCACTGTATTACAGCACAGGTCAGTAACTAAACAGTCATCTTCTTCGCATCCACTGTTTAAGAACTGGATAGAGACAATATCTTTCTAAAATGGCTTTAAAAAAAAAAAAAGTTTTGTAGCTAAAAATAAACTCTAGGATATTCCAAATAATCAACCAAAAAAACAATAGACTATTCTAAAGTCTCAATTATCCAAAAGAAGGTTAAAAAAAATAACTTTTACTGAAAATAGTTTCGTAGGAAAAATGTTTGTTTCTAAGCCAAAAACACTTGCACTTTCTATTGCATTTCAATCCTAAGATATTAAAATTTGTTTTATTATCTTTCTAATAATGCTACACTAAGTTCAGCTAAAAGTTTTTGTTTAAATGCCTTAAACTACAAGGCACTGCAACATTAATAAGCAGAATAACAGATCACAAGTGCATGATTAACCCAACTTCTGCTCAACCCAAGGGTTAAGACTACCACAACAGGTATATGAGTATATATATGTTCGTCTATGAGTGTTTTGCACACACAAAATGGGTAAAACATAACAGACTCAAAATAGAGTTCAGTTGTACCTCACAGGAGATTGGTTCCAGGACCATGCCACCTCCAGGATACCAAAATTCATAGATGCTAAAGTCTCTTACATAAAGTGTCATGGTACAGTTGGCCCTCTGTATTTGCAGATGCAGAACCCACAGACACCGAGGGCCAACTGTATAAACATCTAGCCTTTGTGAGCCAAAGAGTCTCTGCTGCAACTACTCAACTCTGCCACTGTATTGCAAAAGGAATGAGTGTGACTCTGTTCCAATAAAACTTCATTTACAAAACAGGCCAGGAGGCAGATTTGTCTGTAGACAGTAGTTTGCCAATGCCTGTTTTAAAGCCATCCAGACCTGATTATTTCACTTCTCTAAACCTCACTTTTTTCTCTGTTAAGTAATGAATGCCTACCTCACACTGTGTTGTGAAGATAAACCGAGATAATACAAATAAAATATCTGTTAAACTGCCTAGGACACAGAGCACAATAAAATTACAGTTACATTTATATAGCCACTATGGAAAACAGTATGGAGGATCCTCAAAAAATTAAAAATACAACTACCATATGATTCAGCAATTTCACTTCTGGCAATTTACCCCAAGAAAACAAAGTTGCTAATTTGAAAGGGTATGTACACAGCAATTCACCTCATCATTATTTACAGTAGCCAAGATATGGTAGCAACTGAAGTATCCATTGATGGATGAATGGACAAAGAAGATGTGGTACATATATATAATGGAATATTACTTAGCCATAAAAAAAGAATCGCAATCTTGACATTTGAAACAATGTGGATGGACCTAGAGGATATCATGTTAAGTGAAGTGAGAGAAAGACAAATACCATATGATCTCACTAATTTGTAGAATCTAAAAAACAAAACAAAATGAAAACAGACTCACAGATATAGAGAACAAACCGGTAGTTGCCAGAGGGGTGGGGGTAGCGGGAGAAATAAGTGAAGGAGATTAAGAAGTACAAACCTCTAGTTATAAAATAAATAAGCCATGGGGATGTAATATACAGCATAAGGAATATGATCAATAATATTGGAATAACTCTGTATGGGAACAGATGGTTACTAGACTTATTGTGGTGACCATTTCATAATGAATGCAAATGTCAACTCACTATATGGTATACCTGAAACTAATGTGATGTTGTATTTCAACTATATATCAATAATAATTTTTAAAGTTATGATTATTAATGAAATGAGGTAAACATCTCTACTATTTAAGTGGTCTGACATTTCATTATCAGAAATATCATTACCAGAACATGTATTGATATGAGAAGCAGAGGGGTATATTCAAAGTGTGCATTTATTCTTTATCTCCACTTAGAGAATGCCTCCCACCCTCCACCCCCCACGCACGCTATTTGATTAAAATGAGATTCACTCAAGAATACTATTTATTAAGAAGCTAGTGACTATCTGGGACTTCCCTGGTGGCACAGTGGTTAAGAATCCACCTGCCAGTGCAGGGGACACAGGTTTGAGCCCTGGTCTGGGAAAATCCCACATGCGGTGGAGCAACTAAGACCATGAGCACAACTACTGAGCCTGCGCTCTAGAGCCTGCGAGCCACAACTACTGAGGCCCACGTGTCTAAAGCTCGTTCTCCGCATCAAGGGAAGTCACAGCAATGAGAAGCCCAACTCAACAGAGAGTAGTCCCTGCTCGCCGCAACTAGAGAAAGCCCGCGTACAGCAACAAAGACCCAATGCAGCCTAAATAAATAAATAAATAAAAGAAAATTAAAAAAAAAAAAAGAGCAGATTTGTTGTGTAAAAAAAACAAGAAGCTAGTGACTATCAATCTATGGCACTGCACCTACGCTCTCTTGATGCACATGGTGAAAGTGGAAAAGATGTTCTACCATGAGTTATTTGCACTGTAAACAAAACTGTTTCTGTTGTGTGAGATTCCCAACCATTCTTAACTTATTAAACATATGAGCTGCAATTAACATGTAAGTCAATTATTAACATAAAACTTTAAGTAATTTAAGTGGGTAGTATGGTGGTTAGGTAGGTACATGGGAAGGTAGACAGGTAGATGTTAGGAAAATCCTAAATAAAGTTTATCTGATAAATGACACTTTGAGATATTTACCATGTAGATGAAATTACAAGAAGGCATTTTCACTGCTAAAATGTTCTAAGGGAGTAAATGAATGCTTTGCTTATTAACTAAGCATGGTCTAAAATGAAGCTGTCTATTATAAGGGTACAAATTATGCAGCTTACAGCATCCCATGGTACCTTTTTTTTTTTGCGGTACGCGGGCCTCTCACTGTTGTGGCCTCTCCCGTTGCGGAGCACAGGCTCCAGACGCGCAGGCTCAGCGGCCATGGCTCACGGGCCCAGCTGCTCCGTGGCATGTGGGATCTTCCCAGACCGGGGCACGAACCCATGTCCCCAGCATCGGCAGGCAGACTCTCAACCACTGCGCCACCAGGGAAGCCCCCATGGTACTTTTAAAACCAATCAATGAGTGGAATTTATTCGCTTGATTTCAGGAGCTTTGGTGTTGGCAGACTACACTGCAATGGGCAAAATGCCCCTAACAGATGGGCTATAGCTCAGGACATGCCAGAAGATCAGTGCACACAGTAAGATGGAATCCTGGGCTGACTTCTCTCCAAGTCAAAACAAAAGTCTGTGCAGAGCCACTCATTTATTATTAGGAGAGCCAAATCACTTAGGAATTTGCCTTCAGCAGCCCCCAACAACTAGAGATTGATGTTCTAGAGCAGAAAGCAGATTTATACATGAAATCACCTGCCAAACATGAGTGGTAAGCACAAGGTTCTGTGGCAAAGCTGCAAGGCAGTCTACAGAACAGCTTCGCTAAACTAAGAGGCAACCAGTCCTTGATCTCTAGCCACAGACAAAATCATCCACAAATGCAATACATCAAGCAGATCCCAAATTCATCTGAAAGACAAACAACATAGCGTATCAAAGAGATCAAAAGTTGAACAGGCCACAGTCACAACATAAACAAGCACAAGGGAACAAACAGCACTGCCATGATCTGTGCTGAGCTTGGGGCTCGGCTCCTACTGAACTTAGTGGGTCCCTCAGCCATGGGCTTGCCTCTTCCCATGGACCAGGGCAATTATCGGAGCAAGTCTAGTGGCTACAGGTGGCCAGTAGAGAACCCTCAGAGAAAAACCATGGGGAAAATTTAAGAACATTTTCATCCTATTTAAAACATGACAGAATTGTGAGATTCATAACAGCCATACAGTCATAGGCAAAATATGCATTTGTCCAACTAGGACTGCCTGAACTGCTAATAAAAAATCATCATTAAGCACAACTCTCAGTAATCTGGGTGCAGAAAAGACAGAAGTACTTAAAAAGTTAACAACCCTCCTTTTAAACAACACATTCACTAAAAATGATTTACGTTGAAATATAGCCTTCAAAAATGTGGTCTATCAAGAATAGACCACATTCAGCACATTTGAGCCAATACACACCACAGAGAGATAAAAAGCAAATAAGAAATATCTGCAGAGAATAAGGAAAACACTAGGCTGTGTATAACTCACCTCAGGAAAGTAAAGACTATAAACAGGATGTGTTATCTTCGATTTGGTTTCCAGCAGAGCTCGCTCCTTTCGCTGTATACTTTGTTGTAATTCTTGCCACTCCTGTAAAGTGAAAATTAAATCTTTGAAATCAAGCATGTTTTCAATCATTTTGAGGGGTGTCCGTCTTCTTCCCGATGTTATTCCTGACAATGCTAACTACTACTGAGTTCAGACCCACAAATCTGATCATTTCCCTGCCCCAGACTTACAATGCTTCTTTTCATAAATCAACTCTAACCCGTCTAGTATGAACTACACAGCCAATCATGACCTGATCTGGACCTGTCTCTCCAGTCTCCTGTCACTGTTTTCCTCCCTGCACTTTTTCTTCTAGTCATTTCCAACCGCCTAGCCTTCTCTGACCTCACCAGCTATTTCACTCCTCCTAAACCCTGTTTAGATTTTTGTTTTCTTTTTTCTCTACCTGTTAAATTCCTACTCATTATTCTTTCAGGAGCAGCTAAAGTCTAAAGTATGAGTTCCTGAGTCCCACAGATCGTCCTCTACCCCAGAGCTGAGTTGATCACTCCTTCCTTCGTGGCATCACTGCCCCTTGCAAAACGTGCATAGTCTCTTTGGTACTATAATGCTTACTTACAAGTCTGCCTTCTCCATCAGGCTACTATCATTCAAGGGCAGAAACTATTGCACATTTGGCTTTGCATTCCTATCATCTAACACAGTGCTTGCAGTGTGACAGATAATGAGTAATTATTTGTTATTTGTATAATTATTTGTCAATTGAATGAATGTATTTTTTGGTCATCTGAAGAAACTAGTTTATCAAAACCCTACTAACCTAGTCACCTCTACTAACCCTAATACAGTCAGAAAGAAATATGTCAACTCTTTCTCAAAACAAGGGTGGGGGAATAATTTCTTTGATAGGTTTTAATTTCCTGGCAATCAACTTAATTATCAAAGTACAAAAACACTCAAGGGCCAGCAACTGCTAAAAACAGTCATCCTTATTTTTCTCCCACCATTCCCAAGGGCAAGTACATTATTTCTGTATACCTTTATCCTTTGCCCTTTTACTTTTTCCTTTTTTTGGCCTCTGCTTTTGCTTCAGAGGCTGTTCAGGGAATCTTTTAAATTCCTAAACCATAAGGGTTACTTTTGATCAATGGCCCAGTCAAGAACACCACAAACATAAAGAAAATGGCTGATCAGGTTACAGTAAATTTACAGTTAGCCTCTAAGGACCATTATTTGTCCACCAAATATTCTTTTCTACAGCTTTCTCATAAATCATGTGCAACTTAATGCCATGCCATGAGATTTTTTTCTATTCCCTTTACCCTCACAATCTTAATTCCTTAGTGACAGCCCTTTCCTTAATGTCTTATATACCTCTTGAAACGAGGTGGCATTCCGTAAATGTTAGCTTTTACCTTAACCAACTTCTTGGCGTTACAGCCCACAGTAATGTTTCTTCACCCTAAACATTTCCTGGAACTTTTGAGATCCTCTTCCAAGTAACTGCTACCTATTTCGTAATCCACCTTTCCTTACTCATATTTCCAGATAACACAGAAAATTGCCTTAAGAGAACAAACTGACTTTACCTCAGACCCAGGTCCTATCCCATCTAACAATTTAAGATTTAAGAAAATTAGGATTTCCAATCTTGTTAGAAATAATTTTTCTTTATAATTACAACTACCATCCCTCAAAAACATTCTGTAAAAGTAATATAAGATTATAAAATATACTGGTATTGCTTAAGACAAGCAAAAAAAGTAAGCAAGCAAAGGAAAAACAACAACAGAAACCAAAACTATCACCAGAGGTATAATTCCAATTATTTAAACTTATAAGTCTTACTGCTTCATCATCCTTGTTTTGTTTTTCATCTTGCTCTCTATCAGAGTCTCTGTCACTACCATCATCTTTTTCACTTTGAGAGTCTCTATTGGTTTCTTCTTCCTCAGAGTCACTGCCTTTGTCAGAAACTTCTTCTTCATCTTCCTTTACTGCAGCTTCCTAAAAGGAAAAAGCAACCACAAAAGCTCTGAATATCTCAATGAGTATACCATTCTGAGTCCCTGAAACTAATTTACTGTCATTATAATTAAACTGGCTCAAGATTACAATTTCACTATTCATGCAGAATTTTAGAGAACTATAAACATTTTTATGTATAAATATGTGGGAGTCAGACTGAAGACTTTTAACATTTGGCTTATCTGTCTTTTTGTCAGTTATTTTATTCAGTCTTCATAGTTTGTAAAACAAAAATATTTTATTTCTATTCACAAAATATACTACCACAATGGCTAAGATGGCTCATCTTTCACAAACACCAATTATACAATATATTTTATTTGAGAAGGAGAAATGAGAAGTTTATAGTACTGCTTTGGGAATTTAATACCATCTTCAATAAGGAGTATAATGCAGTAAGGAAAGTCACTGTCCCAGACAAAATCCATTTCAAGAAGCAAGAAAAAGAATAGCAAATTAAATGCAAAGAAAGTAGTAGTGAATAATACAGATCAGAAATCAATTAAAGAGAAAGCAGATATGCAAAAGGGAAACCCAAACAAAACCAAACATTGGTTCTTTAAAAAGATTAATAAAATTGATAAATTAGGCAAGACTGATCAAAGAAAAAAAGAGACAATACAGATTACCAATATTAGGAATAAAAGAGACATAACTACAGATCCAAAAGACATTAAAAATAAGGATATTATCAAATTTGTCAATAAATTTGACAACTTAGAGGAAATGGACAAAGTCCTTGAAAAAAACAATTTACTAAAACTGATATAAGAAAAGAAGTGGAATATGTTAAATAAATGGACTCTACAATTAAATCCTTTTTCAAACTCCAAGCCCATATGGCTTCTCTAGGTAATTCTTCCAAATAAGAAACAACCCAATCTTATACACCCTTCCAGGAAAAAGAAAGAGAGAATAATCCCTAACTTGTTTAATGAGGCCAGCATAAACGTGATCCAAAACCTCACAAGAATATTACAAGAAAGAAGAATGACAAACCAATATTCTCTCATAAAAACAGATGCAGGAATCCTAAACAAAATATTAATAAATCCAGATAAATATTTTAAAAATACTGTGTTATGAGCAAATGAGATTTGTTCCAGGAATACAAGGACAGTTTAAATTTTTTTAATTCATCAGTATAATTAGTCACATTAACAGAAAGGAGAAAAATCATACAATCATCTCATGATAAAAAACCAAACTGGGAATAGAGGGATCACCTCCTTAACCTGATAGAGAATATCTATAAAAACCCTATACCTAACGTCATACTTAGTGGTGAAATAATGTTTGCTTTCTCCATGAGATCAACAATAAGAAAAGGGGACTGCCATCTTCACTTCTACTTCTAATCAACATTACATTGAAAGTTCTAGCCAGTACAGTAAAGCAGAAAGGAAGAAACCACATAAAGATTAAAGTAAAGCTGTCTTTATTCCCAGATGGCATGATTGTGTATGTAGAAAATCTTTTTCTTTAAATATCTACAAATAGTTAGAATTACTGTCAATTCATCAAGAATCCTTGATATAAGGTAATATTTAGAAGGCAACTACACTTCTATACACCAGCAATAAACACTGAAGAATGAATTTTTTTTAATGTTATTTGCAATAGCACTAGAAAGGATCAAACACACAGGAGTAAATCTAATGAAAGATGTGTCATATCCTCTGCCAATGGAAATCACAAAACACCGCTGAGAAAAATTAAGGAAGATCCAGTTAATAAAGATAAAGCATAATTATGAATAAAAAGAGTCAATACTGTTAACCTGTGAATTCTTCCCATACTGAACCACAGAGTAAACACAATACCAATCTGAATTCCAGCAGCTTTTTTTGGGTGGAAATTCTCAAGCTTATTCTAAAATTTTAGCTGGAAATGCAAAGGACCTAAAATAGTCAAGACAATTTTGAAGAAGTAAAATAAGAGTTTGAGGACTTACATGACCATATTTTAAGAGTTAAAATAAAGCCACAATAATTAAGACAGTGTGGTACTGGCACAAAAAGAGACAAATAATCAGTGGAATGGACTAGAAAGTCCATAAACAGATTTGCACATATACACTTAATGGCAACTTTTTTACAACAAATCACTATTGCAATTCAGAGAGGAAAGAATGATCTTTCCAATAAATGGTGCTAAAATAGGTGGTCCATAATCCCAATCTCACACTATTCACAAAAATTTAAGATATAACACAGAGCTAAATTTAACAAGTAAAATAATAATACTCATAGAAGAAAACAAAAATATCTTCCGTTCCTTGTGTCCTTGGGATAGGCAAAGATGTCTCTAACGGGACACAAAAGCACTAACCATAAAGACTGATGAAACAGACTTTATTAAAATTAAGAACCATCAAAAGCTCCATTAAGAGAGCTAAAAGGGACTCATATCCAGGATACATAAAGGAATCCTACAAATCCATAAGAAGAAAAACAACCCCAAAATAAAAGAGGATATCCAAATGGCCAGTATGTACATGAAAAGGTGCTCAATATCATTAGTCATCAGGTAAATAAAACCACACACAGGAAACACACACACACACACACACACACACACACACACACACAGCTGCTGCTACACACTGTACAGATGAATGTCAAAGACACTATGTTGAATGAAAGCAGCCAAACAATTCCACTTACAGGAATTTTAAGAACAGGCAAAACTAATCTATGGTCCTAACAGTCAGAATAGTGGGGAAGGCCGTGGGGGTGGATGGAGGGGTCACTGACTGAGAAGGGTACAAGAGAGCCTTTTAGGGTGCTGGTAAGGTTTTATATCTTGATCTGGGTATCATGGGTACACACAATTGTAAAACTTCAGGAGCTGTACACATAAGATTTGAACATTTTAGGGGCTTCCCTGGTGGCGCAGTGGTTGAGAGTCCACCTGCCAATGCAGGGGACACGGGTTCGTGCCCCAGTCTGGGAAGATCCCACATGCCGCGGAGCAGCTGGGCCCGTGAGCCATGGCCGCTGAGCCTGCGTGTCCGGAGCCTGTGCTCCGCAACGGAAGAGGCCACAACAGTGAGAGGCCCACGTACCGCGCCAAAAAAAAAAAAAAAAAAAGATTTGAACATTTTAGTGTATGTTAGACCTCAATAAAGATGATAATAACAATAATCTTTACATAAGATAATAAACTTACACTCCCAACGACTCCATTAGCCTGCTTTTGTTTCTGTTGCTTTGGTTGTGATAAGGGCACAGGTGTAGGTTTTTTTTTTAAAGGTTTCTTTTTTTTTGATTTAGCAGTTTTCTTGGGTCCTTTACTCTTCTGTTGCCATCCTCCTTTTGTTCTGTTCTTGTTAGTATCACCCTGCTGTAAATCACAACACACATGCACACTCAGAAGTTGTAGCACTAGTTTCATTTGGAAGTCATAGTAAATTTTAGATGGAAATGACTAAACTAATAAATGTTGTAGTAAAGTGAATTACTCTCCCACAGCAATATAAATCAATCAGAGAACTAAACAAAACAGTTATTTCACCATGAAAGATAGATAGGAAAACTGAAGTTTTTACCCCATCTTCTGCTGGCTGTTCCTCTGCAGCACAGATGGACTGCTCCTTTTCAAATACTTCCTACAGGTAGCGAGAAGAAAAATATAAAGTCTGTCAACCTATATTTATCTTTCCGATAAAGCAATCTTTCAATATATGTTATCAGTAAGTTTTTTAACTGCTGACAATTGCAGGGGGTGGGGACAAAACCATGGATAGACAGGAGACTCGAAGCAATTACTAAATGATGTATGTGTGCAAATATAGCAATTACTAAATGATGCTTTAGAAGTTACCTTCTGAAATATCTCACATCTGTCTTGAATATATTTTGAGAAGTACATTCTACTTAAATTTATAAATGCAATGCCTTAAAATATGTAAACTCATAAGTCAGTCATATTTCATAATTTAAATTTTTATTTTTATTCTAATAGTAATAAGACATGACTATTTTAAAGTTATGAGAATTTGAATATATTACATTATTCTCTAACATTGAAACTTTACGAGACCAATATTAGTTTATTTATGATTTTAAGTGATATTGTTGATATAACTGATATAACTTAGATATAACTAAGAAGTGGAACACCAAATCTACATATCCTAAAGACATACCCACCCACCAAATAATCCATTTAGAATCAGTGCAGAAGCTATAAATTTAGGATTTGAAATCCAGTAAGAATTTAGCAAGAATCTATACTAGAAGATGACAAGTGATATGGGTTGTGTTTCATAAACTCCCTAGAATTATTAAAACTAACAAGTGAAAACAATAACTGTTGGGCTCAAACTGTTGGCCTAATGCATCAGTCAGCAAACTATGGCTCACTGTCTGCTTTTTAAACAAAGTTTTATTAGAACACAACTATGCGCATTTGTGAGTTCAGCAGTTGCTACAGAGACTGTATGGCCTGTAAAAACCGAACATATCAATTTTTTTAAATTAATTAATTTATTTTTGGCTGCGTTGGGTCTTCGTTGCTATGCGCAGGCTTCCTCTAGATGCGGTGGGTGGGGGCTACTCTTTGTTTTGGTGCGCGGGCTTCTCATTCCTGTGGCTTCTTTTGTTATGGACCATGGGTTCGAGGCGCGCGGGCTTCAGTAGTTGTGGCTCGCGGGCTCTAGAGTGCAGGCTCAGTAGTTGTGGCACACGGGCTTATTTGCTTCGCAGCATGTGGGATCTTCCTGGACCAGGGCTCGAACCCATTTCCCCTGCATTACCAGGTGGATTCTTAACCACTGTGCCACCAGGGAAGTCCTGAACATATTATTTAATAACTGGACCTTTATGGAAAAAGTCTGCCAGCCTCTAGCCTAATTCTATTATCTCTACTTCATTTCTTCACTTATTAGTTGGGTTCTAATGCTTAATTATGCTGAGATACAACTGATGCAAGAACTGAAAGATAAATACTTGATTCTTTCCCTTCCTCCAGGGCACTTTTGCTTTTTCTTTTACTAATTACCTGAGAAGTGTCAACAGTCCAAGGCCAATTTTGTGCTCATTTCTCAGGCTGGGAATTTCAAAGCCTGTAGGCAGTGTAAGTCTAGATTCTAAACCCAATCCTGGCCACTGGCTTAGAGCTTCCTCTTCTCCCAGGAGGCACCTCTCATCCAGAGTCCATGATACAAATGCTTCCTTACCACTTGCTACCATAAAATCAGTATCTTTGATTTGATATGTCCTACTACAAAATATGCTTTTCCTACCAGAGGTTCTAGACATGGGTTTTAAAGGTAGCATAGGTGGGCTCCCTGGTGGCACAGTGGTTGAGAGTCCGCCTGCCAATGCAGGGGACACAGGTTCGTGACCCGGTCCAGGAGGATCCCACATGCCGTGGAGCGGCTAGGCCCATGAGCCATGGCCACTGGGCCTGTGCATCCAGAGCCTGTACTCCACAGAGGGAGAAGCCACAGCAGTGAGAGGCCCGCGTACCGCAAAAAAAAACACACAAAACAAAACAAAAACAAAACAAAACAAAAAAGAAGGTAGCATAGGTTTCCTACAGATGCCAATAGATCTCAGAGTAGAATAGGCTAAAATCTACCACTGGCTGAATAAAACTGAGCTGAAATACTACAGTCTATTAAAAATGAGTTAACTACTGTAGTTGAAACTTGGGAGTTATACTTGGCTTGGGAGGTAATATAAATATGTAACAGAAACTGAGAAAAACAAGATGCAGGAAACATATACACTATGACTGGATTTAATGAAAAAGAATGAGAAAACTACCAGTATACATATACATGCATGTACATATATGCACTGAAAAGGTCCAGATAGTAAACATGAGCATGGAGAAAGATACAAAAAGATTTACACAAGACTGAATTCTGGTCATCTGGGTATGACAAGGAGGTTTCCTGAGGCAGCAGGAGTGAGATAAGGGATCCATGATAAAAATATCATTTAACTCTGTGGGTATTCATGCTTTAGGCTAGCTAAAGGTATGAGCTTCAAAACTGATGATCTCAGAGTGGTAGAATTTTAGGTGATTTTAATTTCTTCCTATACTTTTCTGCATTGCCTAAATTTTTTTCCCCACACAGCATGAATTTTTCACATAATTAGGGGGAAAAAAAGCTAATTTTACTGTACTTTTTAAAATAAAAATAAAAGGGAGTACATTCTCAAGAACTGACTAAAAAGAAGCAGGTAGAGGGCAGACAGCAGAAGCAAGAAGAACTACAATGCTGCAACCTGTGGAAGGAAAACCACATTCACAGTAAGACAGACAAAATGAAAAGGCAGAGGCCTTTGTACCACATGAAGGAAGAAGATTAAACCCCAGAAAAACAACTAAATAAAGTGGAGATAAGGCAACCTTCCAGAAAAAGAATTCAGAATAATGATAGTGAAGATGATCCAGGACCTCGGACAAAGAATGGAGGCAAAGATTGAGCAGATGCAAGAAATGTTTAACAAAGACCTAGAAGAACTAAAGAACAAACACCTAGAAGAATTAAAGAACAAACAGAGATGAACAATACAATAACTAAAATGAAGAATACACTTGAAGGAATCAATAGCAGAATAACTGAGGCAGAAGAACACATAAGTGACCTGGAAGACAGAATGGTGGAATTCACTGCAACAGAACAGAATAGAGAAAAAAGAATGAAAAGAAATGAAGACAGCCTAAGAGACCTGTGGGACAACATTAAATGGGACAACATTCGCATTACAGGGGTCCCAGAAGGAGGAGAGAGAAAGGACTCGAGAAAATATTTGAACAGATTATAGTTGAAAACTTCCCTAACGTGGGAAAGGAAATAGCCACCCAAGTCCAGGAAGTGCAGAGAGTCCCAGGCAGGATAAACCCAAGGAGAAACACGCCAAGACACAAAGTAATCAAATTGACAAAAATGAAAGACAAAGAAAAATTACTGAAAGCAACAAGGGAAAAATGACAACATACAAGGGAACTCCCATAAGGTTAACAGCTGATTTCCCAGCAGAAACTCTACAAGCCAGAAGGGAGTGCCATGATATATTTAAAGTGATAAACGGGAAGAACTTAAAACCAAGATGACTCTACCCAGCAAGGATCTCATTCAGATTCCACAGAGAAATCAAAAGCTTTACAGATAAGCAAAAGCTAAGAGAATTCAGCACCACCAAACCATCTCTACAACAAATGCTAAAGGAACTTCCCTACGTGGGAAACACAAGAGAAGAAACAAACCCAAAACATTTAAGAAAATGGTCAGAGGAACATACATATCGATAATTACCTTAAACGTGGACTAAATGCTCCAACCAAAAGACACAGGCTCGCTGAATGGATACAAAAACAGGACTCATATATGTGTGGTCTACAAGAGACCCACTTCAGACCTAGGGACGCATACAGACTGAAAGTGAGGGGATGGAAAAAGATATGCAAACAGAAATCAAAAGAAAACTGGAGGGCTTCCCTGGTGGCGCAGTGGTTGAGAGTCCGCCTGCTGATGCAGGGGATGCAGGTTCGTGCCCCGGTCCGGGAGGATCCCACATGCCGCGGAGCGGCCGGGCCCGTGAGCCATGGCCGCTGGGCCTGCGCGTCCGGAGCCTGTGCTCCGGCAGCGGGAGAGGCCACAGCAGTGAGAGGCCCGCGTACGGAAAAAAAAAAAAAGCTGGAGTAGCAATACTCATATCAGATAAAATAGACTTTAAAATAAACAATGTTACAAGAGACAAGGAAGGACACTACATAATGATCAAGGGATCAATCCAAGAAGAAGATATAACAATTATAATTATATATGCATCCAACACAGGAGCACCTCAATACATAAGGCAACTGCTAACAGCTATAAAAGAGGAAATCGACAGTAACAGTGGGGGACTTTAACACCTCACTTACACCAATGGACAGATCATCCAAACAGAAAATTAATAAGGAAACACAAGCTTTAAATGACACAATAGACCAGATAGATTTAATTGATATTTATAGGACATTCCATCCAAAAACAGCAGATTACACTTTCTTCTCAAGTGCACACGGAACATTCTCCAGGATAGATCACATCCTGGGTCATAAATCAAGCCTCAGGAAATTTAAGAAAATTGAAATCATATCAAGCATCTTTTCTGACCACAATGCTTTGAGATTAGAAATCCATAGCGGAAAAAAACGGAAAAAACACAAACACGTAGAGGTTAAACAATACATTACTAAATAACCAAGAGATCACCGAAGAAATCAAAGAGGAAATCAAAAAATACCTAGAGACAAATGAAAATGAAAACATGATGATCCAAAACCTATGGGACGCAGCAAAAGCAGTTCTAAGAGAGAAGTTTATAGCTATACAAGCCTACCTCAAGAAACAAGAAAAATCTCAAATAAACAATCTAACCTTACACCTAAAGGAACTAGAGAAAGAAGAACAAAGAAAACCCAAAGTTAGTAGAAGGAAAGAAATCATAAAGATCGGAGCAGAAATAACTGAAATAGAAACAAAGAAAACAATAGCAAAGATCAATAAAACTAAAAGCTGGTTCTTTGAGAAAGTAAACAAAATTGATAAACCATTAGCCAGACTCATCAACAAAAAGAGGGAGAGGACTCAAATCAGTAAAATTACAAATGAAAAAGGAGAAGTTACAACGGACACCGCATAAATACAAAGCATCCTAAGAAACTACTACAAGCAACTCTATGCCAATAAAATGGACAACCTGGAAGAAATCGACAAATTCTTAGAAAGGTATAACCTTGCAAGACTGAACCAGGAAGAAATAGAAAATATGAACATACCAATCATAAGTAATGAAATGGAAACTGTGATTAAAATCTTCCAACAAACAAAAGTCCAGGACCAGATGGCTTCACAGGTGAATTCTATTAAACATTTAGTTAGAGAACAGCTAAACACCCATCCTTCTCAAACTCTTCCAAAAAATTGCAGAGGAAGGAACATTCCCAAACTCATTCTATGAGGCCACCATCACCCTGATACCAAAACCAGACAAAGATACTACAAAAAAAGAAAATTACAGACCAGTGTAAGTGATGAATATAGATGTAAAAATCCTCAACAAAATACTGGCAAACAGAATCCAACAACACATTAAAAGGATCATATACCATGATCAAGCGGGATTTATCCCAGGGATGCAAGGATTCTTCAATATATGCAAATCAATCAATGTGATACATCATATTAACAAACTGAAGAATAAAAACCATATGATCATCTCAATAGATGCAGAAAAAGCTTTTGACAAAATTCAACATCCATTTATGATAAAAACTCTCCAGAAAGTGGGCATAGAGGGAACCTACCTCAACATAATAAAGGCCATATATGACAAACCCACAGCAAACATCATTCTCAATGGTGAAAAACTGAAAGCATTTCCTCTAAGATCATGAACGAGACAAGGATGTCCACTCTCACCACTATTATTCAAAATAGTTTTGGAAGTCCTAGCCACGGCAATCAGAGAAGAAAAAGGAATAAAAGGAATACAAATGGGAAAAGAAGAAGTAAAACCGTCACTATTTGCAGATGACATGATACTATACATAGAGAATCCTAAAGATGCCACCAGAAAACTGCTAGAGCTAATCAATGAATTTGGTAAAGCTGCAGGATACAAAATTAATGTACAGAAATCTCTTGCATTCCTATACACTAATAACAAAAGATCAGAAAGAGAAATTAAGGAAACAATCCCATTCACCACTGCAACAAAAAGAATAAAATACCTAGGAATAAACCTACCTAGGGAGACAAAAGACCTGTACCTGTACTCAGAAAACTATAAGACACTGATGAAAGAAATCAAAGATGACACAATCAGATGGAGAGAGATACCATGTTCTTGGATTGGAAGAATCAATATTGTGAAAATGACTATACTCCCCAAAGCAATCTACAGATTCAATGTAATCCCTATTAAATTAACAGTGACATTTTTTACAGAACTAGAACAAAAAATCTTAAAATTTGTATGGAGACACAAAAGACCCCAAATAGCCAGAGCAGTCTTGAGGGAAAAAAACGGAGCTGGAGGATTTAGACTCCCTGACTTCAGAGTGTACTACAAAGCTACAGTAATCAAGACAATATGGTACTGGCACAAAAACAGAAATATATATCAATGGAACAGGATAGAAAGCCCAGAGATAAACCCACGCACCTATAGTCAACTGATCTATGACAAACGAGGCAAGGATATACAATGGAGAAAAGACAGTCTCTTCAATAAGTGGTGCTGGGAAAACTGGACAGCTACACATAAAAGAATGAAATTAGAACACTCCCTAACACCATACACAAAAATAAACTCAAAATCGGTTCGAGACCTAAATGTAAGACCGGACACTATAAAACTCTTAGAGGAAAACATAGGAAGAACACTCTGACATAAATCACAGCAAGATCTTTTCTGATTCACCTCCTAGAGTAATGGAAATAAAAACAAAAATAAACAAATGGGACCTAATGAAACTTAGAAGCTTTTGCAAAGCAAACGACAAACAAGACAAAAAGACAACCCTCAGAATGGGAGAAAATATTTGCAAATGAATCAACGGACAAAGGATTAATCTCCAAAATATATAAACAGCTCATGCAGCTCAATATTAAAAAACAAACAACCCAATCAAAAAATGTGCAGGGGCTTCCCTGGTAGCACAGTGGTTGAGAGTCCGCCTGCTGATGCAGGGAACACGGGTTCGTGCCCCGGTCCGGGAAGATCCCACATGCCGCGGAGCGGCTAGGCCCGTGAGCCATGGTCGCTAAGCCTGCGCATCCGGAGCCTGTGCTCCGCAACAGGAGAGGCCACAACAGTGAGAGGCCCGCGTACCGCCAAAAAGAAGGGCAGAAGACCTAAACAGACATTTCTCCAAAGAAAACATACAGATGGCCAAGAAGCACATTAAAACATGCTCAACATCATTAGAGAAATGCAAATCAAAACTACAGTGAGGTATTACCTCACACCAGTAAGAATGGGCATTATCAGAAAATCTACAAACAACAAATGCTGGAGAGGGTGTTGAGAAAAGGGAACCCTCTTGTACTCTTGGTGGGAGTGTAAATTGATACAGCCACTATGGAGAACAGTATGGAGGTTCCTTAAAAAACTAAAAATAGAATCACCATATGACCCAGCAATCCCACCACTGGGCATATACCCAGAGAAAACCATAATTCAAAAAGACACATCCGGGCTTCCCTGGTGGCGCAGTGGTTGAGAGTCCGCCTGCCGATGCAGGGGACACGGGTTCGTGCCCCGGTCCGGGAGGATCCCACGTGCCGCGGAGCGGCTGGGCCCATGAGCCATGGCCGCTGAGCCTGCGCGTCCGGAGCCTGTGCTCCGCAACGGGGGAGGCCACAACAGTGAGAGGCCCGCGTACAGCAAAAAAAAAAAAAAAAAAAAAAAAAAAAAGACACATCCACCCCAATGTTCATTGCAGCACTATTTACAATAGCCACATGGAAGCAACCTAAATGCCCATCAACAGATGAATGGATAAAGAAGATGTGGTACATATATACAATGGAATATTACTCAGCCATAAAAAGGAACGAAATTGGGTCATTTTTGATACGTGGATGGATCTAGAGAGTGTCATACAGAGTGAAGTAAGTCAGAAAGAGAAAAACAAATATCGTATATTAACGCATATATGTGGAAACTAGAATAATGGTACAGATGAACTGGTTTGCAGGACAGAAATAGAGACACAGATGTAGAGAACAAACGTATGGACACCAAGTGCGGGAAAGTGGCGGAGGGGGGGTGCTGGTGGTGGTGGTGGGATGAACTGGGAGATCGGGATTCACATATATACACTAATATGTATAAAACAGATAACTAATAAGAACCTGCTGTATAAAAAAATAAAATTCAAAAAAAAGGTAATAAAATTCTCAACAACAATCAATAATTAATCTCTGTATAACACTTTACAATTTAAGAATGATACCCACACGACCTTGTAATTATAATGTTTTATAGGGAATTAACAAATCATCAGAGGAAGAATTAATGTATTTTTCAACTGTGTGTGTGTGAAAAACTAATGTGAAAACTATAAAAATTAATTTAAAATTTCAAAACAGCTAACAGAACCTGCAAAATTACATTTGCAAATCTACAACAGTTTTGACTTTGAGAATGTGTAACTTAGAGTGAGAGAATATAAAAGCCTTAACACATAACTCTTAAAGCATAAAACTACAGACTACTTACTGCCATTGTTTGCCTTGTCAATTTAACCAACACTGTAACTAAGGATCCTACTGTGATGTTGTTGCTATCTTCATCATCCAATACTATAAGATAAAAGAAAAACAAATAAATAAAAATCAAGTTCTATGTCAAGGCAAACAGCAAAACAACTTATTCAAATCAATCTGGTATTTCAGTATTTCAAACATACAGAGTTTTAAACCTACTAAATAAAAAATAATTTATTGACTATGTACTCTGTAAAAAGCTCTCTAGTAGATGCCTTCAACAATGTACCCATTTAATCCTTAAATCAGCTCTATGAAGCATTATTATTATTTCTTTAAAGAAGATACTGAGGTTCAGAAATAAAGTAAAATGCCCAAGGTCACAAAATGGCTATATCGACACTGCCAAGTTTCAAACCCAAGCCTTTTAAAACAGAGTATGTTAGGACTACAACAGCTTTCTCTCACAGTGATATAATAGGATTCTGTCACTCTATTAAATTGTGCAAACTTTATACTCACAAGATCTTACCTATATGAACAAATGCGTGCCTGTAAGAATAAAATAATTAAAACTAGTATTCTGAGCAACAGTAAAGATATTTTAAGGCAAGAACTTGAAAATATTGTTTATATTAAAAAACACTTTAAAAACATTTTTTGCAATTGTTTAATTTTTTAAAACCACATTTGCCACACACAACCCCAAAAGTCTAACAATAAAATAAACTTAACTACAAGCCCTTTAAAAACAGAAACCATTCCTAACACATCCTTGTATTCTTGGTCCCACAAGAATGTTTTCACAATGGCAACTTAGCAAATGTCAAAGCTCAGAACAATGTCACAATGAAGGAATGGAGCAGAATAATCTCTAATTCTGTCACCATACTAAGATACTATATTTGGCTCTAAAATGGGAACTCACAGGACAATTATATAGGTAGAAAAATAATCTCTATTTTTTTTCACTCCAAGCAGACAAAGACAGAAGTAAGTCAAGAAAAACACATGAAATGTGGCACAGAGCATGGTGATTCTCAAGATTTAATTAATATAAACAAATTAGGTTTTTTAAAAATTAATTTTAGGACTAAGCAGGTATCTTATACTAACAATAGATATATTTCAAATATCCTTCATTACATCTAGAAATCTCTTTCATTCTTTGAAAAGTTAAGATCTTCTTGAAAGCTGAACTACAGAACAGAAGCATCCTCAAACCTAAGCCCATTAGGAGGATAATAAAAGTAGGGTTCTCAAAACTAATAAGTATACAACATCTTCCATCACAGCAAATCTGACAGGTAAACTACAGTTCTGCAAAGTCTAATTAAAAGTTATTAAATGAAGTGTTTTGAGGGCCTTGAGCCAAATAAACAAAAGCCAATCTATCAAAAGGGAAGCAATGGGAAACCTCCCACTTACCCTGTGATTTTATGTCCATGGTCACATATGGGAAACTCCCAAGGACAGCCATAACCTCTTCATACTTTTCATCTTCAAGGAAGTGCAATAGATTGTGACGATCTGATTCTTTTAAACTCACCAAATCCTGGATAGTCTTAATTTTGTACTAAATTTAAAAAGAGAGAGAAAGAAAATAAATCCCGAAGTCATATAACTTTAAATAAAAGGAAAATTATTAGCATGTTTACCAAAACAAAATCCAAAAACTTTTAGAAAAATGTTAAGATTATATACATTTCAAAGCAGAAAATACAACTTCACTGTATTTCATGGCCTTTTTCTCCAAGGAAATTTAAGAATTTTTCTTTTTTTTTTAAGAATTCTTTTTATTACAAAGTTAATACACAGCTACTTTTTTTAATTAGAAAAAAATAAAGTTAGAGGAAAAAAATAATAACATTCATATAAACTCTTGACCCAAGCAAGAATGACTGTCATTTGATTTGTTCAGTTTGCAGACCTTTATTTTTAATTTTAATGATAAAAACCTTTAAGAGTATGAATTTATGTCCAAGTAATAGCTGCATGCACCCTTAAGTTTTACTATGCAGTACTCTCATTTTTGTTATTTTCTAAATACAGCTATCCGTTATTGCAGTAAAACCCAGCCTGGCTAAATGGATACTCAGGAGAGGGTTTTTTAATTTCTGAGTATTCGGTGCCAGTTATTAATTTTTACTTTCACCGATAGGGATTAGCTCATGAGGCATGTGAAATACCTGCTTTTGAATTCTGAAGTTTACAATTATGACTTAAAATGTGATCAAATTTATAAGAGTAACACACTTCCTCGAAAGGAGAGAACTCTGATGCAAATTTCTAATATGTATTTATTAGTTCTGCCTTAACACTATCAAATCCAATGTCTATCTTCTGCCTACTTTGTCTAATATCAATACATACAAAGTAATGTTTAAAATCTACCAAACTTACAATTTCATTCCACTTTTTCTTGTATTTCCTCAAGTTTTCATTTATATTACATTTCTGAAATATCTTAAGATTCATTATCATAATCTATATACAGATTGTATTTTCTAAATAAGAATTATCTGTATTTGATCTACTTATTTTTTGAATGCTTGATTTTTTTTGTTCAGACTCAACCAATAAACTATTGCCCAACCTTTAAGCCACAAATGAAATAAATGGAAAGTATACAGTGCATTTTTACTTAGTACGCTTATTTTTGGCAACATAAAGAAAAAAGAAAGTGTTGACGGCTAAAATGCACTGACCCCCAAAGTAAACCACTACAGTAGTAAAATATTATAAAACAGCTACCTAATCAAGAAAGTATTAACAGAATCACTTGAGGGATGTTTTAGAATGTTTAAAACATTATAAATCTAAGAAGTTCACAGTAACCATTTCTAGAAAAATTTTCATTCATGTTACCTTTAAGTGACAGGACAAACTGCTTAAAACTAATTTTAAAGTAGCAAATTACCTTTTTATGATTAGAAACCCTTCTAAGATTGTCTTCTTCAATGTGAGGGAGCTGCAGAAGGGGAGACTTAAACTGCTGAAGGCCTTGCACAGCCATCTGGGAAAGCTTCATGCAGTTTTCCAGGGATGCCAAAGTTGGAGCACGAAACTCCCTTTCTTAGAAAGAATAGAAGAAAAGCAAAAACAGGTCTGGACTTTTTATATGTTCAGGAGTACACAATTCATCACAAAAACAAATTCATGTGAACATCCTTAACACCTCAAATTTTACGATCACAGTGTTGAATTTCCTTTAAAAGTTACTGGGTAAGACACAGAAAATACACAAACTTGGTCAAATGCACATACTGATGTCATGCCAAAAACTGACATCATCCATAACAACAAAACACAACCAGTATCTCTTTTTTAAGGGTCTCTCTTTCCATTACTGACCATAAATAAACTCCCTCGTTCTTTTTTCCATTATGTAAAAAACACTACACGTCAGATGAATCATCATCACATCACTTAAAGAATTACTTCAAACTCATTGTTAACCTAATTCTAAAACTACTCAGAGGAAGGAAAAGGGTATTTTAAATCTCTGCAAACAATAAATAACAATAAAACAATGAAAAATTAAATTCAAAGAACATAAGTCACCATACTTTACATAATAAAAGATACAGGAAAGAAATAAGGAAAACCATGAACAAAACTGGGAAAACTGATTCACCTTACAGACAGAATTATACTAAGCACCCAAAAATCTTAAAACGATGAAGTGTAATCTGTATGTGCTTGCAAGAAAAAGTACAACATAATTATGCTTCCTCCTCACCTTCACGGCTCCGGGCCATTATTATTAGTTGGCAGATTACATTAACCATTTCTTGAAGTAGGGCAGGGCATTTTTTCAGCATAAATTGCTGATCTGCAAAACAATAAAACACCTGAAACAAATCATTCTTCTTTTATGATTAAAACACCTTTATCACCTGTAGTCCAAGACGAATGCTAAATTTAAGCTGTCACACACATTTTTCACATGACCTCAGAATATTACAATAGTTTCTCCTCGGCAGCACTATGTCAAAAATCAATCAGAAAACCCTACCTCAAATTAGATGTTTCAAAGGCAAACTTTTAATATTATGGTCTTGGGCTTTATAAATTACTCCCTACCTTTTTTTTTGGAAATAGCCTTAATCTTAAATTTAATCATAATCTTACTGATTTAAGAACTTCAAAATTCTTCTTCCTGTGTACCTAAATTCCTATAATTATGGATAAGTCCAAAGACTAAGACTGAGAATAAATGTCAACCAAATGGAGAGAGGAGGATAGGAGGAGGAGGAGGGAGACAGACACTTTCATTTATACTGCATATAATAGTTAACCATTAAGATCATCCATTGGGGTTGGTACTCAACCTAAAAAAAAATCTGTTCCCTGATTCTAAGATAATTGGTAAAAATGGAGATGGTTTCATATCTGTACAGAACACTAGGAACAGAATTACTAGTTAACTTGCAACTTCAATAAACAATGCCTAAATAGCGCTCCTTGATTCCATCATAAGCAGCTTATCCTATCATTAATCACTGAGCATCAACTGACCTTGTTTTCAAAGGCATTTGATTGCATTATTGGCTTAAAGTGGTGGGGGGAGGGTTGGTTCATTCAGAAAGAAAATTCCCTAAGGATAATAACTTTCTTTTAGAACTTCCAATTGAAATAATGCAAGTGAAAAGAGATGACACTCAAATTCACGACATCCCTGGAAACACCACTGTCCCAATCCACTGCTTTTCTTTTAAGTAGAATAGATGGCTTCAAGTACTTCTGAAGCTTTAAATAAAGATTAAACAGACACTTCATTGGTAACTACTGCTGGAGTATGATGGTGGTACTGGTGGCAGTGACTGAGACATCTGTTGTGAAAATCCATTTTTTCCTTGCCCCAAAAGGCTTACAAAATCCTTTTTTAAAAGCCATCAGGAATTATTGTATAATCTGCAACTGACTTAACATTTTTCATAGAGAGTATTCTCTCACCTTGAAATACAACATTTTAACATTTGCCAAAACATCTGACTTACTAATACCTTCAAAGAATTTGTGAATTATGTACATAGCATATAGATTTGTTTTTAAAAGGTCCTTGAGTAATTATCTGATTGAGCAAAAAAGAACAGTGACAAAAAAACACTGCACCACGAGGTCTAATTAAATCCACCTCTTCTGTACCACTAAAACCCTACAGATATTAGAATCACAAATACCTTCTTCAAGGGTCTCAGGAATTTTCATTCTAGCAAGATGAGACAGTAAAAGAACTCTGGCCTTCAGGCTATATGGGCAGGTAAGTGGCGGCTCATTCTTCTTTAAATTAATGCTGCCAATTTCTCTGATTAGCTAGAGTAAATAAAATAATTATTTAAAAATGTATACTTAAAAAAGCATTAACCTTATATACTTAAATGTTTATCAAGGAATTTGGGAGACAGGCCTAACCTGAGGTATTAGAATATTATCTGTTGGTCTGCTTGTGGCATCCTTGTTATACTGAGGATCAAATTCAGAGGCTCCAGCCAAGACCATGATAAGACCTAAGAAAACAAAAGAAATATGAAGAAAAATAAATTTGGTCACCCATTAATCCACCTCCCATGATACTTGATTAATCCTAGAGTGAGGCAGTTTTCCAATCACACACAATGCTAAAATCATCTGAACTCCACTATCAATAAGCATTAATCTCTCTCATAACAAAAGCAACATCTCACTTTTTAAAATGTGTGCAATATTACCTATCACAAGTAAATAGAAATACACATCAAATTAAGGGCCCAGAAGCAACTAGGTGCATTAAAATCACTACAAATAGCATCTGTTTCTAGACCTAAGCATGTGTTCCACAGAAATTTATAGTAGGAAGTATTCTATGTGATGTTACTAACTGCTTTGTAAAAAAAAAAAGGGGGGGGCGGGGACTCCATGGCTAAATAAAGCTGAGAAATAAGAGTTAAAAAGAGTTTCAGGGGCTTCCCTGGTGGCGCAGTGGTTGAGAGTCCGCCTGCTGATGCAGGGGACATGGGTTCGTGCCCCGGTCCGGGAAGATCCCACATGCCGCGGAGCGGCTGGGCCCGCAAGCCATGGCCGCTGAGCCTGCGTGTCCGGAGCCTGTGCTCCGCAACGGGAGAGGCCACAACAGTGAGAGGCCCACGTACCGCAAAAAAAAAAAAAAAAAAAAAAGAGTTTCAGGTTTCTTCACTTCATGACTCCTCAGAGCCTTGAGTAAACTACAATATATTGTAATTTGCAGAAATTTTTATTATGGAACTCTGGAGGGTTTTGTAGGAATAGTGTTCCTTGAAATACACATGATGTGAGGTCACATATATTAGCGTTACCCTCGTTGGCCTATACAAGTTCTTCAATGACTGGCACTATAGTCATCAATCTTACCTTACAGCAGAAAATACATGCAACATCCTCACAAAAAGCAGGACGGTAAAGAGGTTAAGTGCGTAGCTGAATGACCTAGAACAATATTCTTCACCTCTCTGAGGGCCTTGGTTTCTTCATATGTGCCTGACACACAGTCAGCATAGTAATGTGTGTGAGCTAGTACTATTACTACCCTCAAATGTCTGAATGAAAACAACAGCTATATAAATGGTGCCAATGCTAAAACCAAGGATATATAAGCAAACCCACCAGCTAAACAAAGCTTTATGTATGTACTGGTTTAGGGCTTGGGAACCACATTACCTGAGTTCCATCCTAGCTCTGTCACTTACTGTGTATCCTTGGGCTCAGTTTCTTCATCTATAAAATGTGCTTAAAAACAGCACTTATTTATGGGGGCATACAAAGATTAAATGAGTTAATACATGCATAGTGGCTAGCAATGCCTGGCAATGACAAATACTCAAGAAATCCTAGCTGGTATTATTACAAAATTAGCCCACAAGAAGTTTTACCATAAAATTTCTGGAGGGAAAAAAATATGTATTGATATATACATATAGCTGAGTAAAATGGGAATAACAGAACTACAGATTAAGACATATGATAAAGGGTGTTAGCATTTTCCTCCAGCTTTAGCTATAATGAACTGAATATCCCTAAAACTATTAAATGGAATTTCTCCAGTTGAATATATATCAACTCTACATAAACGACTCAGAAAATAATCTAATATCACAGTTACTTAAATTTACTTACGTTTCATATCCATATTTCGGGTTTTATAAACAAAGTATGTATAAATCTGTGTTGTGCGTATTAGAATCTGGTCTCCACTATAGCGTATTGAGCGATACCACCAAGAGCCCTAAAACACAAAATTAAACCAGAAATAAAGCATAAAAACCATGATAAATGTTAATTTTGATGCAGAATGGTCAAATTTTCTAAATGTTCATAAACCAATAAAAAGACCTGCTCTTTAGAACAAATGCCTTTGTTACATATTTCAAATGATTTATTTGGTAAATATTTATGCTGCCTGAGGCCTAAACACCAACCTACCTCATTACATATATATGATTAAAACATTTAAGTTTCAGCTAGAAATTGTTTAAAGACAAAATAGGAATGAAACAACCCACTGCTATAAGCAACAAGCTGGTTCCTCACACATAGCATGTCTTCAATAAATATTTGACAAATAAGCGAAGAGGCAATTTTATAGTTGATATACTACTTTCATTCACATTATTCCACACAAGTGGATTCTCACACAACAATCCTATGAAGAAGGCAAGACAGGTTAATTGTTAGCCTCACTATGGGACCCATAGGAACTGTAAGATCAGTAAGAATACCACCAGTCATAAGAGTAATAAACAATAAAATCATAAACTTTATGGTACCTCAATATTGAGGTACTATGCAACTGTTTTTAAAAATGAGGTCGTTCTACATGTTGTACCCCTATATGAAGCAAAAAAAGTCACAGAACAATACATATAGTAAGATCACATTTAAAAAAAAATGTGCACATGTATATATACATAATGCATAGAAAAATATCTGAAAAGGAAGCAAACTTAGCAGTGATTATCTCTGACAGAGAAATGGAGTTGGGGGAGGTGGTAACAGAAGATTTTCATTTTAAATTCTAAATACATCTGTACTATCTCATCTGTGTGTAATTTTTGCATCAGGAGGAGATTCACTTTAACATACTAAAGAGATGTCACCTTTAGAAGACCTTTAAAGTATAACTGAATATAAGATTCTTAAAATTCAAGGATTAATGGATTATATTCTAATACAAATTACAATCTTATAAGGAGACTCCAAAGCATGCACCGATTCCCTTCCCTAAAAAATGTTAATAAAAAGAGCTGGAACTTACCACAACAACTGGAAGGATAACCATGAATGCCAATCCATATACAAGTAAAACCTTGAATTGAAAAGGAAAGAAAAAGTTATGGCCTTCACCAGGTAAATGATGACAACATCCATGAACACTTATTTTGAGGCTTACATGGGGGAGGCACTATTAAAAGCACTCCTCATGCAGTACTTCATTTAATCCTTATTTTCAAACGAAGGTACCATTATTATTTTCCTTTTGCAGATAGGGAACCTTCAGCATATATAGTCATCCCTTGGTATCCATGGGGAACTGGTTTTAAGGCCCCAAGGATACCAAAATTCAGGGATGCTCAAGTCCTTTATATAAAATGGTGATAAAAGAGTAGGGCCTCTTTACCCACGCATGCAAAACATGCCGAAAGGGAGGGCCAACTTCAGCTGACCCTTGAACAATGTGGGGCTTGGCTCCCCGACCTCCTTGCAGTGGAAAATCCAACTCTAACTTCATAGTTGGCCCCCCATTACCTGTGGCTCTGCATCCGCAGATTCAACCAACCATGGATTGTGCAGTACTGTAGTCCGTATTTATCAAAAAAATCCACGTATTAAGTGGACCCACACAGTTCAAGCCCCGGTTGTCCAAGGGTCAACTGTATTATATATCCACACCTTGGCAAGTAGTTAGTGCCTTCCAAATAAATGGTAGAAGCTGGTTTCTTTGCCTAAATATCAAACAGAACACATAATGTTCTGTTTGCAAGTAATTTCTATCTATTGGTCTTAGATTTCTGTCCTACTGCTTGATCCCAAATCTGGTAGCTAACTATCTTTTCTCTTCTCTAGTATTCCCTGAATAACCCCAAGCATAATAAACATGCTTATATACAGCAACTATATACCCTGGAAAATAACATGTAAATAAACAGCCATAAAATAACACTAAATAGCCATTTTCAAAACAAAACATGGATTTTTTTATTGCTTCAAAGATAGCTCCTAGATAAGTATTTTCAAGAAAGGAGAAGTAGGGAATTCCTGAACAATAGGTTAGGATAATTCCTGATGTTTTAGGAGTTGCAGCCTCTATATTACAGACTGAAGTCTGATATCCCACTGTCTCCTGAAGTGCCACATATAATATATATCATTATGTTAGCACACATTAAAATTAATTTAGCCTGGGTAAATGTGGAATAAAAGATAACTTAAATTTTGAGCGCTACGTAAGATAAATGTAGATACCATAAAAAAACAGTGGTTCCCTAAACCAAGAGTAGGACCCAATCTGAAACCACCTCCACAAGAAATCGCCACAACTGTAAGGAATTCCTTAAACAGTGCGGGGGGGACGGACCCTATACTAGAACACACTGCCCCAAACCAACAACCTAATAATAGGAACCGATTCTTTTCTCCATTATGCAAAAACAGTTTTCACAATACACAGTTAAATTGAAAACAGCACACCAGTATTTTCTTTGTAAAGCTCTCTATATATTACCAAGATATATCGAACACATTATAGTGTCTTATTTAAATGTACTCACCAAAATTGAATTTTTCTGGTCAACTATCCAAGCTGGCAGGGCAATTCCAAAGCTTGTGGCTAAAATAGGAAGAATATTTTTGAAGAGTCTCCATTTCCAGTTTTATTTCTTTATATCCCCAAATTCTGTCTCCCCCAGCCCCTCCAAAAAAGCTTTAAGATTATCTTATTATGTGTTTCCATTACACAAAAGTTGATGGACATGGTTTATATTTGAAACTTTAAATTTTTCCAGAAGAAAAAAAAATTCTAAGTATGTGAATTCCTTCTTCCCAGAACACTTAAATTATTTTATATGTCCTGAGTTTATGTAAACACTATGAATATATGAGAAAATGTTTAGTCAGTAAAGAAAAACAGATTTTATTCATCCAATTTTTATCAACTACTAACTGGAAATGAAGAATAATGACAGTGACTACTTTCCTCATCAAATCAATCAAAGTTCTATCTTTCAAACCAATCTCTAGAAAGAAGAATAAAGTAAAAATTAAAGGGAACTCAATTTACATATTTGTTTAACTCCTTGTGGTTGTAATTTTCCTATTCACAAACTAAGAAAATCAAAACATTCTTTTCAATCTAGTTTAACATTTTTATAATATACACATATCATAACCCCAGTATTTTTTAATCATCATTTACCACACCTTGAGGCCCATCTGGATTTCCAAACTCTTCCCAATTTTTCCGGGACTCTTCATCAGTTAAACTAGCATAAAAGGAACAAAGGTGAAAAATTAGAAAGCCACATCTGAAAAATAAGTACTCATATACACAAACTCCATTAACTAACCAACTCACTTCCTAAAGATAATTTCAGAGAATCAAGAAAAGAACTCTCTGAAATCAGAAAAAAAGGGGGAGAGGAAAATAAGAAATTCAGCATTAACAGAAAATGCTAACTATTGAGCCCAGATACAAATTCCTAGTTGGCCCATGGGTTCTCAGGTTTAGCCAGTTCAAGCCAGAAGATGCAACTTTAAAGGCTACTACATTTTCTAAGGAGGCAGGGAGGATTATACGTTACTTTTAAAAATCTTATACACTCAGATATTTCCCAAAATTTCTTCAATGTTCATGTTTTTACTTTAATAATGATATATATCTATTTTTTAAATATAAACTTAATACATGATTAATAATAATCCCTCCAAAACTGGTACCACATTCTCAAAGAAAAAAATAATAACACCTATAAAATTCCACTGCTTTGGAAAAGGTCATTTGCATTGTGCTAAGATCACAATTTTCTCCTAAGCCAACTTCCAGCAAGACTAAGAAAATACCTGCTAAAGCAACAGCTTCTTAACCCAAGCAATATGAAAGTGACAGTGATTTTTTAAACACCTAACATGAATATAACCCCTGACCTGGGCAATGGCTCAAGGCACAGGGTGAGAGTAGTTTTATTCCAGGTCCCAGTATAGATGTTAAAAAAAAAAAAAACATTAAAAGAAATTTTCAATTCCTTCAAAAACTTTACAATGCTGTTAAGGAGACAAGGCAGACACATACACACAAAATGACCAATAACATAATAAGGAAGGCATTCTTGCAGACCAATTGGCAAAAGATTATGTTTATGTCCAAATCTAATTTTAGCCATATTTCTATTTCCCAGAACATATGCACTTAAGATACAATGAATTTTCTATTCAACAAAGCTCCAATTGAGAGAGCGAATGCAGAAGAATCTTCATAAAATTGCAAAATTTTTCAATGATTTGAAAATATTTTTAAACTTACCAATTTGGTCATTTATGAAAACAAGAGCCTTGATGTCTTTAGTCCTTATTCAACTATAACTCCACTTACACTGTTTGACCTAAGGCCACAGTAAAATACAGGAGCCAATGAAAGGCATTATTAGAGAGACTGCAAGTTAATAAGGAGTGGTGCTAAGATTCCTTTCTGCTAAGGGAGGGATGTTTTTCAAAAACTTTTGCCTTTGTTTCCCTGTACAATTGTCCACCCCACCCAGAGCTTTAGCTATTGTTTCTTTCAATTTTCTGTCTCCTAATCAGTGTCTTTTCCCCAAAATAATTATCTCTGTCCCCTCCTGACTTTCTAATGATGGCAGCACCATAAACTGTTCTGTTCTCTATACAATGCCCTTACGTTTTGCAAAATAAAGCACAGCTCTCATCAGAGAAGCACTTGATTTTTCAACCTGCATACACACCTGATTAAAATTCCATTAACTCATTCATTAAACCATCTGTACAACTGTTGTGTAACCATCCTGTATACTCAAAGGAATTATCCATTTTTTAAAAAGTCAGTGTAAGAAAGCAACTGATTTTGGGCTACTTATTAGTGCTTCAGGATCCATTCCTAAGACTTAAGGTACTTAAAAGCTATGTGATTTCAGTATAATTTATATATAACAAGCTTAAACAACACCAATGGTGCTAACATAATTTTTTTTAATTCAATGAGTATAAAGCTTCCTAAACATGATTATACCCCTTGACTTTGGGGGTGGGAGGTTTTATCATAGATCCTATTAGGAATCTAATGAAACCTATGCCCCTCCTGCCCTGGAAAAAAACGCACATTTACAAACACACATAAATTCTGTATACAGTTTCAGGGACCTCAGTTTATAAATCCTAACCCAGAGAATGTTTTCACTAAATTATATGCGAAGGGCCTGAGTTGGCTATGTAGAGCTAAGTTACATATTCATATGTAAGAACACATGAAAACATACTTTTTAAAAATCAAAATATCTTTAAGGATGTAAATCATGCTGCCCACTTGTTACAAAGTAGTTTAAACATAGATTTTACACCCAAAAGCAAAATCCCAACTATATCCAGAAGAATGAATCAGATATCAATAGTTGGTCTAACTCCTCAAAAATAGCCATACCTCCTTTCCTTTAAGTTACAATCTGGTCTGAAGAAATAGGAATGACCCAGCTTGTTTATTATAATGAGTGAATAAGGGAAGAGAAACCAGCCTGAATAACCAAGGCAAATTCTGAAAAACCTTGTAGATCATGCAGTTTTTTATAACTGCATTCTACACGTTGCTTGAATTACATAACTTAGGCTGGTAGAGTTATACATACATAAGATAGCAGCTTCAATCACTCAGAACCTATATTCAGTAAAATGCACCCTTTTAACCAATCTAATTATACTTGTACAAGTTACAATAACTCAAAGTTCTGGGTCCCATAATCATTTTACTTCTTCAGTTGTCTGATAGACCATCAACTATTTAAGACATTTTACATACAAAACATTCTACATCTTGAACATGTAACTGAGTTAAAACCAAAGGCCATATATTATTCTTCTGTACTTCTTAGAATAGTGACCATACATCATAGAGTCAGATTTCCAGTAACCTGAGAACAAAATCATGAACTTGAAAGTGTTACAATACCTGAAAACTCAGGGGGGAAAAAAAAATAACTGTACCAAAAGCACTAAAATTAAAACTACTAATTATTTTGGGGAAAAGAATCTGATTAGGAGACAGAAAGTTGAAAGAAACAATAGCTAAAGCTCTGGGTCGGGTGGACAATTGTACAGGGAAACCAAGGCTATCTGACTTCCTCTGGAAATCTTCAGTTCTTCTTAAATTACCTGAAGACAGCAACTATGGCACTGCAATACTTGTGCAACAAGGGTAAATGCTTAAAGGAGACACTGAAAAAAGGGGAAAAGGAGACACCAACTGAAAGACAGCAATCTGGAGGACATCTGATGCGTAGAAAAGAAAATGTAGTATACACTTCAGAAGCTCCTGAAAGTATTGCTTTATTACAGAATCATATTCACATAGATAACAAACAATCCACAAAGGGGGGGCAGGCTAGGCAGAGAGGAGACACGGTCAATATACTTTTATTACGCACAAAAATGCGTAAGATGATATTTCCCAAACTTTTGTCATTCACATTCCACTTTCACAGCCTGCTATTATATCTGCATATCCTATTATTTACTTATATTTTTTAAGTTAGCTTACAAAATTATATACACCACCGAGTCCTCAAAAAACAGATAACATCTTGTCTGTATTTTACTCTTTAATTCAACATAAGAGCTGTGTGGGATATATCTATGATTCCTGAAGAGTCCAGCTAACTTTTTAACTCTTGTAATATTAATACTCAAGGAATTACTTCAAATTTTATATACCCTATCCTGTTTCCCCAAAATTAAACTCATCTTTAGTTTATAGTTTAAATGAGACAAGCTATAAGCCAAAATAAAAGAAATAGATCTAGCCTAACAAAAAGCCTAGAAATGAAAACAAGGTGTAAGTATATCTCTTCTAATCAGGATGCTTTGAAAATAGCTCAATTAACACATCACTTATTACTTAATTTAACCAACTTACATGGCAAAAGCACTACTGTAAGTTATTTAAAATTAAGGTTTGGCTAAATTAACACTTCAGGGTTGCCAGGTAGTTCCATAAATGATAGACTCAACATATGAGGCGCTTAATAAAAGTGTATGACAACTATTTTATTACTACTTTATTCAAATAGAAAACTATCTTTACCACTCTTAAAAATGTGTAACGGGTCCTATAATACTTACGCTGCATAAGCTTTTGCTATCCTCATGAACATAACTTCATCACCTCCTTTATCTGGATGATACTTAAGTGACAGCAAACGATACTGTTTCTTAATTTCTGCTACTGTCGCCCCCTAAAAGAAAAGGCTTTGTTTTAGTAAAAATAAGCACAATGCTGTAAAAACATAATCCATCCCACTTTGAACTTAAAATATTGAACTACTCAATATTTTCAGAAACAGAAAATGAAGTTTTCATCCTATATATACCTTGTCCTATAAATTTCACCCACATATTTTTAAAATAAAAATATTCATTTTGTCCAAGATATTTTATTTTATTGAGCACCTAGTATGTGCCACGCAGTACCCTAGGCACCGACAATTTTAGACTGATACTATATAATGCCATTTAAAGAAAATAAAATGATAGTGACATTTAAATACCAAAGAATGATCACAGTAAATTAAGTCTGGCTGAAAACAAACTCAAATCAAAGGTTAACTTCCTTTCTAAGAAAAAAATCTGAAGAATTTCTGGTTTCACCTGCTTGTCAATATTTTAATGTTAAGTAAATACTTAATAAGTTTACCTTAGTTGTTTCCTAATTAGATTCAATTTCTATGAATAAATTTTTCACATTGATTTTTTATGGCATTAAATTGCCCCCAAACCTTTTAATCTTTAAAAATCCCTCTTGATAACCATGATCATCACAATAAGAAAACTCAGATGATATGCAAACTTTTCTTCTACAAAGCAGAAAACTACAAGATTAACACACTCCTTACTGTGTATCATATGAGTCTCTGGATCAAGCCATCTACTGAGGAGAGACTAGAAGTAAAAAAAAAAGTAGTATGGCAGAAAAAATGGAAAGGGCACTAGATGCACCTTTGTTACTAAGAAGTAACCCAGGACCCCAGACAAAACACAAATTTTCCAGGCCTCATTTTCTCCATGAGAAAAAAAGGGTAGATGATCGCTAGCATTCATTTCAGTTCTAACTTTCCACTGATTAACTTAAAAGACCAATTTTCTACTGCGACCCATCACTCAAGTTCAATCAAGAAAGTCAGCTAACAGGTACACTCAAGATTAACCTGAATTTCTATGACAAAGACACCAACACACTGCCTTAGTGTCAACTAACACAGGGTCCCATCCAACTAACATAAATAGACCTCCTGCTTCTAACTTTGCATTAAACCAACCTTAGAAATGTCTTTTAAAAATATACTAACTTCTCATCTCATCTTCAGATATTTTTACATTTTAGCAATTACAAACCAACTCTTAATAGGATGGCAATCAACATCTGTGCCTTAAAAAATATATGCTGGGGCTTCCCTGGTGGCGCAGTGGTTGAGAGTCTGCCTGCCGATGCAGGGGACACGGGTTCGTGCCCCGGTCCGGGAGGATCCCACATGCCGCGGAGCGGCTGGGCCCGTGAGCCACGGCCACTGAGCCTGCGCGTCCGGAGCCTGTGCTCCGCAACGGGAGAGGCCACAACAATGAGAGGCCCGCGTACCACAAAGAAAAAACAACCAAAAAAAACATATATGCATTAGAATAATAATGGATTAGGTATCTTTTTTAACTGACCAGAGTCTGATTTCTTTAGGCACAGCTCAATTTCTTTTAGGCTGCGGGCCCAGAGTATTTTCAAGGGACTATATAAAATACTACTTACGGGATCCAAATTTAATACTTCATAAGGATTGTATTCTTGATATTCTCGGTCTGTTTTGGAAACTTTGTATGTAAGGAATAATAACAATGCCCATCCTGCAAGCAGAACTATTTTCCTGTTTAGAAAAAAGATAAGTGAAGTATAAATAAATACAACTATATGGTTTTCCTTTAAGATTCTAAAGACACTATGGCAAGGCATAAAACGATCTTAAGTAGTCTCATGTCACTGTGCTATTGACTCAAATTCTATAACCACTGGATTGTAAGACACAATAAGGACTGCATCTTTTTTCACCTTTGAATTCTCTAGAACCTAGCAGTGCCTGGCATATAATATTCTCTCAGTTACTATTTGCAGAATTTTAAGTAAGAAGTTAATGTACTCATTAACTTATTGGACCCATTCCATTAGATCAAAATATATTAATACTTAGTATTCAGTTAACCATTTAATGTAAAAAAGAATTGCTCTTGACCTTGTAATTACACTTTTAGTAAGATAAACTATGAAAAATAATGGGTCAATTGTGCAAAGATGAATAAGTAGCCTTGTTTATAACAGTAAAAATTTGGAAACAACCTTAAATGTCCATTTATAAGGAACTAATTAAATAAACCATTTATAGGAGACTAATTAAATAAACCAAGATATAGCCACACAATAGAACATTTTTAGCTAACAGATATAGAAAGACGTGCATAACAGGTTAAAAAAAGATATAAAAGAACATATAGTTTAAAAAAAAACTAATTTCTTTTCTCCTCAATATGTTCTATTTAGTAAAAATATTTAAAAGATTGATATTATCAGTGTTGGAGAGGCTAAGGTAAAAAGGAACTCTCATACATTCTACACTCTAAAGGAATATCTGGCAATAAGGTTATCAAAAGCCCTAAAGAAGTATATACCTTTTTAACTATCATCTATTCCACTTCAAGAAATTTAGAAGGAAATAAACTAAAATTAAGTTTATAAAGTATAAAAGGGTGGTTACAGGTATAGTTCATAGCTGAAAACATACACACATAAATGTCCATCAATACAGTACTGAAAAGATAAATAACAGTACATCCATAGAGAGATACTATCTAGACACTAAAAATATTTGCTGTGGAAGATTATCTACCTTGTACTGTTAAATTAGAAAAACAGCTTTCAAAGCTGTATGTATAATATAATCCTATTCTTTGTAAATAAAAGTTTATTATAAGTAAAAATATAGAAGGTAAATCATCTTTTTTTTTAACATCTTTATTGGAGTATAATTGCTTTACAATGGTGTGTTAGTTTCTGCTTTATAACAAAGTGAATCAGTTATACATATACATATGTTCCCATACCTCTTCCCTCTTGCGTCTCCCTCCCTCCCACCCTCCCTATCCCACCCCTCTAGGTGGTCACAAAGCACCGAGCTGGAGCTGATCTCCCTGTGCTATGTGGCTGCTTCCCACTAGCTATCTATTTTACATTTGGTAGTGTATATATGTCCATGCCACTCTCTCGCTTTGTCACAGCTTACCCTTCCCCCTCCCCATATCCTCAAGTCCATTCTCTAGTAGGTCTGTGTCTTTATTCCTGTCTTACCCCTAGGTTCTTCGTGACTTTTTTTTTTCTTAAATTCCATATATATGTGTTAGCATACGGTATTTGTCTTTCTCTTTCTGACTTACTTCACTCTGTATGACAGATTCTAGGTCCATCCACATCCACCTCATTACAAATAACTCAATTTCGTTTCTTTTTATGGCTGAGTAATATTCCATTGTATATATGTGCCACATCTTCTTTATCCATTCATCCCATGATGGACACTTAGGTTGTTTCCATCTCCGGGCTATTGTAAATAGAGCCGCAATGAACATTTTGGTACATGACTCTTTTTGAATTATGGTTTTCTCAGGGTGTATGCCCAGTAGTGGGATTGCTGGGTCATATGGTAGTTCTATTTGTAGTTTTTTAAGGAACCTCCATACTGTTCTCCATAGTGGCTGCACCAATTCACATTGCCACCAGCAGTGCAAGAGTGTTCCCTTTTCTCCACACCCTCTCCAGCATTTGTTTCTAGATTTTTTGACGATGGCCATTCTGACTGGTGTGAGATGATATCTCGTTGTAGTTTTGATTTGCATTTCTCTAATGATTAATGATGTTGAGCATTCTTACATGTGTTTGTTGGCAGTCTGTATATCTTCTTTGGAGAAATGTCTATTTAGGTCTTCTGCCCATTTTTGGATTGGGTTGTTTTTTTGTTATTGAGCTGCATGAGCTGCTTATAAATTTTGGAGATTAATCCTTTGTCAGTTGCTTCATTTGCAAATACTTTCTCCCATTCTGAGGGTTGTCTTTTGGTCTTGTTTATGGTTTCCTTTGCTGTGCAAAAGCTTTGCAGTTTCATTAGGTCCCATTTGTTTATTTTTGTTTTTATTTCCATTTCTCTAGGAGGTGGGTCAAAAAGGATCTTGCTGTGATTTATGTCATAGAGTGTTCTGCCTATGTTTTCCTCTAACAGTTTGATAGTTTCTGGCCTTACATTTAGGTCTTTAATCCATTTTGAGCTTATTTTTGTGTATGGTGTTAGGGAGTTATCTAATAAGGTAAATCATCTTAATGGTGGTTACCTTTAATGATGAGATTGAATAATTTTTTTATACCTTTTGTATCACAATTTGTTACATTAGGTAGGAACTGTTAAACAAAGACATAAATGAATCATAGGAGACCTAATCAAACAAAACTGAAGTGACCTATTTTCAAATACAGAAAGAAAACATTCCGTGTGTTTAAGCTCTCTTGATAGGAACCTAGCTTAAATGTGTTTATTTGGAGTTTCCAGGATCCATTTCCAACCTACCTCCTTACTTTTATCACCCTAGTATTTCAAACAAAATAAATCCCCATATCCCACAGTCCCCTAAGCTTTTCCCACCATTATGCTTTTGCTCTCTTGGGTCTTTCAACCTAGAATTCCCATTCCCCATTGCTGCGTATCCAAACTATATTCATCCTTCAAGACTCAACTCAAATTATGTATCCTCCAAGAAGCAATCCTTAACCCTTGTTAAGATGATCAATGGGGAGATCATGGTAACAGTCACAAAGAAGCACAAACCATGACCTTCCTCCTCTGGCTAGTTGCAAACTCCTTGAGCACATGGACAGGATCCTATTCAGTTCTGACTAACCTCAGAGTAACAAACAGAGATGGCACTCAGATGCAAATTTCTTTCTATCTGACCAAATTAATGCTCTAAACCTTATTAAGGGCATAATACTACAAGCTGCTTTCCATACTATCTGTATGCCCAAAGACGAAGAGGGAGGCCTACCTGGAATACTCCCACTTTTACCTGGCTATCTAGGGAGAGGTAGTTAAGAACATAGGCTCTGGAGCAAAAACTACCTGAAGTCAAATCCCAACTTTACCACTTATTAACTTAGAGATCTTGGCAAGCTGCTTAGCCTTTTACAATTCAACTTCCAACTTTTAGGGTGGGTCTGAGAATTAAATAAGATTAGGTATGTAAAGCCCCTAAAAGGTGCCTCACAGATAGTAAACAACCAATTCATGGTAGCTATTTGCTGTTATTAGTAACTCTAACCCAAGTCTCAGCTTTCAACTAGGACCTCACTTACAAGGAAATCTTCTCTATCTCATGCCAGTTAAGAGCCCTCCCTCTGTTCTTTCATGGCACACCCTCCCCGCCCCTTACAACCCTTATTAAATTCTATTATCATCACTTGTTTACTTGTTAGTATTTGTTACTCAGGTATATCAGCGCCTAGTATAATACCTGACACATACATAGCACACAATAACTACTTATTTTATGAATAATGAAAATAATTTAAAACAGTAACTTTTGACTCAAACCCAAAGTTTGCTAATACCCTCAATATGCTAAAGAACACTTGAAAATATATTTTATTTCCACACAAACTTAGTAACTCCACATTTTGTTTTGTGAACTTCCCCAAAAGGCTACAAAGCTCAAAAAACAATGATGAAAGTAAAATTGAAAACCACTAAAGTAAAATTTTAAAGCAAACAAGGGTAGAAGAGAAAGGGAACAAAACACCTAGAACACACTACACCCTGTGTTAGATGCTCTTCATGTAGCATCTAGCTCTCTGAGCCAAAGAATAAAGGGAAGAGAGAAGAGGTTAATGACAGAATCCCCAGGCTGATGAAAACTACCACAACCAATAAAACCACGCTCTAATTTCCTGAGAGCCATACCAAAGGTAGAAACATAACAGATTACATCATACTGTGCCCAATTTTTTAAAAACATGTTTGGTTTCTCTTAAAAGACAAACATTTTCCCTACATACGGCTTCAGTAATTAAGTTGAGGTCTTGTGTTTTTTCTTTTAAGCAACTTCCAGAAATTAGAGTATTACACAATGACTACTTAATTTTGAAAGAATGCTTCAAGGTTAAGTAGCAAAAAGGTTTTGATGGTTCCTGACCTTATCTAAAATTTTACCAGTATTATTTAATTCTTCCTTATTTAAACATGCATTAATCTGTACTTCTATTTAAGTAAATCTCTTTACTAATTATTAAAGAGAACATCACAAAGTTGGGTTTTTTTCTTGAAAACTGAGGTTCAGATACCCACAATGTGTTGACCAAGGCCCAAAACAGAAGAGACTGGAAAGCCAAAAATATCTGCCTGCTGCCTCATAAAAGTTTAATTTAAAACGAGAAGCAAGGACTTCCCTGGTGGCGCAGTGGTTAAGAATCCACCTGCCAATGCACAGCACATGGGTTCGAGCCCTGGTCCGGGAAGATCCACATGCCACGGAGCAACTAAGCCCATGCACCACAACCACTGAGCCTGTGCTCTAGAGCCCGCGACCCACAACTACTGTGCCCACGGGCCACAACTACTAAAGCCCGCGTGCCTAGAGCCCATGCTCCGCAACAAGAGAAGCCACTGAATGAGAAGCCCACGCACCGCAACAACAAGTAGCCCACACACCACAACGACAAGTAGCCCCTGCTTGCCGCAACTAGAGAAAAGCCCGCGTGAGCAATGATGACCTAATGCAGCCAAAATAAATAAATTAAAAAAACAAAACAAAAAATGAGAATAGCAAGGAATACATAGTGAACATGAAACTACTCTTGTAAACACTAATTTTGCCTTTTAGTTTCACACCATTGAAGAACTCTTAACACCAAAGCTAAGATTTCCCTCCCTCTACAAAAGAACTAATCCAGGCACATATGTTGAAAACTATCATCATCATTTAAACCAATTTTTCTTTTTTTTTTTTTTTTTTTTGCGGTACGCGGGCCTCTCACTGTTGTGGCCTCTTCCCGTTGCGGAGCACAGGCTCCAGACGCGCAGGCTCAGCGGCCATGGCTCACGGGCCCAGCCACTCCACGGTATGTGGGATCTTCCCGGACCGGGGCACGAACCCGTGTCCCCTGCATTGGCAGGCGGACTCTCAACCACTGCGCCACCAAGGAAGCCCTAAACCAATTTTTAAAAATAACTGGATCCACTTTTACTAATATCCTCTGCTAGGTCTTGCCCTCCTATCTACTGGATAGATATATGTAGGTAATTCACAGGATATAGTCCTCCAATAATGGCAGCTCTTTCACTTCCTCTCAGTTTCATCTGTTACCTGTAAATTGATGACTTAGGGTGAAGGTCCAAAGCCCAGGCTAACCAGCATACCCGACAGCCTCAAAAAATCAAAGACACCTACTCAAACATGCTAATGGCCTGTTTAAGCAGATGGCCCTGCAAAAATAAAGGGTAACTAGGTTCCTACTCCACCACCTCTTGCTGCAGGAACTTGGTCAAGTTACCTCATCTTCTTAGTCTCAGTTTCCTCATCTGAGAAAAAGCAAAAATATCTACCTTAAAGTTAACATAAAACTAATGAGATAAAATATAAAATCCTAGCACAGCCCCTGGCACACAGTATGTGCTCAAAAACTTCAATCACCATGAAATGCAAACTTGACCCTGTCACCTCCATGCTTTCGATAACCTTTTAAAGATTCCTCCATAGTCTTTAAGACAAAATTCAAATCCTGACACAAGATATACAAGATCTTCCTTCAAGATTTGACTTCTCTTTCTCCCCTCCTCCCCCAAGTCAGAAGTACACTCTCTCTCTTTTGAACTTCTAAACCATTCTCTGTTCAGACTGTTCTCAAATTTACTAATCACATCTTACCCCTACTAAGGTTACAATTTCTTTACAAACACATGTTTTTATTCATCATTATACCCCTATTTTATATGATACCTAGCAAAGAGTAAGCACTAAGTATGTTTTTTACTGAAATCAATTACTTACTTTACTGTAGGAATAATATTTGGCTGAGGTTTTAATAACCGTAAACGATACCACATACATCTTCCATATACTTTTCTGATATTCTTTAATCGATTTTGCTCTGTCAAAAGAAAGAAAAATAAGGTGATAAGTTCAACGATTTCCACAGTGAAGGCAAAACCAGAGTTAAAACCATACTAACCTTCATTATCATGCTAATATTATATTGGAACAAAGTACTCTCTACTTAAACTTTTAAGAAAAATTCACAAGATAGGCTAAATTTTCTACCACTTAGAACAAATGATCTATCTGGAAAATTTTATTCAACTACCAGGCAATCATTTTTCATGTGAGACTTAACTTCTAACTGAAAAAATTAAAAACTGACTTGAACCCGAAATATTTAGTTATATAATCAGTAATTTCTGAGAATTTCTCTCCTCCTTTCCCTTCTGCTATAAAAGTAACAAAAAGTGCAAAATAGTTGGAACGTGCACTTTATTAAGGAAGCCAAGCAGAAATGATAGTCTTCAAATATGAAAATAATTATGTTAAATGAGAAAAGTCACCCAAACCCTTAAGAAGTTAAAATAGGTTTATATAAGAGTTATAACAAAAGGTATTATTTTAGTCCCCAGGGAAAAGTCTGCAATTCAATTAAAAAGGAATTAAACCAAAGCCAACATATCATATACTGTTTTACTAAGCTCACTACAATCACTTGGTTTGAATAACTCTCCCAAGTTAAAAAAAAAAATTAGGTAAGTTTTAAAATAAAAATCTACCTTTTCATGAAGATGGCATATAGAAAGCAAAGAAAGAAGCCCATGCCACTCCAAAGCCAAAGACAAAAACAAAAGCTTGGAAGGCCAAGAAGGCAGTGCTAAAAAGCATCCATATCCACACACACACAAAAAGAAGATTGCATGTTACCCACTTTCTGGGTGGCTCAAGACACCCCGAAGGCAGCCCGTTTATCCTTGGAAGAGCGACAAGCTTAACCACTATGTCATCATTAAGTTCCCCTTGAGCAGGGAGTTGGTCATGAAGAAGACAGAAGACAGCAATACACCTGGGTTCATTATGAATGTCAAAGCCAACAAGCACCAGATCAAACTGTCTATGAAGAAGCTCTACAACATTGACATGGCCAAGGTCAACACCCTGATCAGGGCTGATGGAGAGAAGAAGGTATGTTCGACTGGCTACTGACTATGACGCTTTGGATGTTGCCAACAAAACTGAGATCATCTCAACTGAGTCCAGCTGCTTAATACTAAATAAAAATTTTTTCACAATATTAAAAAACTACAAAACCAAAGTCCTTAAATGAGATCTCAGGTAAGTAAAAGAACTTTGCATATAATAGAATGTTCCAAAGCTGCCATATAAGAAGCCCACCAACCCTGTTATCACCATGCTTCCAGGAGAGAATCCACATGAGAGAGCTATGTGGCAGGAGGTATCAGAAACAGGTGTGGTGAAGAAGGATCCATGTAGGGGGAGGGGTGGTGGCAGAAAAGGAGACTGGTAATATGCAGGGAGAATTATCAAGTAAGTTAATATATTAAGGATAACTGCAGTCAGTTTTTCACTGTCAGAGAAGGGAGTTACATATGTGAAAAATTAGAAAACATGAAGTAACTCTGTGGTATTAGAGTGGAACTGAAGATATGAGTAAGAACTAGTTAATATCTTTTAATATAGAAATATAGATGTAGATCTATACACATACATACACATTCTCTAACTCTATTAAGTGAGCCTAGGAACAATGACATCTCAATAGCAGTGAGCACACCTAGCACTCAGATCTTGATTTCTAAATAGCATTCTCTGCTAATGGGAACCAGAGATCCAAGTATCTTCCCACAAAATATTACAAAAGGGAAAGAATGATTTTACAGTGGGGAAGTGTGATAGGCTGAATAATTGCCCCCTGTCAAGATGTCCACCACATCCTAAAACCCAGAACCAGTGAATATATTATCTTACATGGCAAAAGGGACTTCACAGATGTGACTAAATTAAAGATTTGAGATGGGAAGATTATCCTATATTATCTGGGTGATCCCAATATAATCACAGGGGTCCTTATAAGGAAGCAGGAGGGTCAAAGAGAAGATGATGTAACAATGCAAGCAGAGGTTGGAGTGATGTTCTTTGAAGATGGAAGGAGAGGTCACAAACCAAAGAATACAGGCTGTCTCCAGAAGCTGGAAAAGGCAAGGATTCTATTCTAAACCCTGCAGAAAGAACCTGCCCTGCCAACACAATCACTAGCCCAGTAAAACCACCCTTGGAAGTCTGGCCTCCAAAACTATAAATTTGTGTAATATTAAGCCACTAAGGTTGTGGTTTGTTACAGCAATGATAGGAAACTAATACAAAAAATCTGGTGGACAACATTTTCAGGTGATCGGTGAACATCACCAGCAATGAGACAAAATGCAATCATATACCATCTAACAGAATGCAATGAGAAGAACACAGAATCAGTTTTGTGAAATTCTTCTCTAAGATACATAACCTGAATCTAATAATGAGAAAATACCAGACAACCAAAATTCAGGTCCATTCTACAAAATAATTGGCCTATGATCTTTAAAGTCAAGGAAAAACTAAAGAACTGTTCCAGACTGAAGGAGACTAAAGAAACATGTCAACTAAATGTGATGATGTGTGATTCTGAAATGGATCATATGCCATAAAGGACATCATTGAGACAAGTGACAAAACTTGAATAGGTCTGAAAATGAAATGGTAGTAATGTAAATTTTCTGATTTTCACAGTTAAATTATGGACACTTTTGAAAACACCACGGGTGATTTTTTAATCTGGATTTCATTAAATTAAGTCTCCCATTTTAAGTATGAAACCAAGGAAACATGTTATAAGAACATGCTGAAGTCTCTATTAACCACATGGCTTGATCTATTCAAAGGAATAATATTCTCCCAACGTTTCTGTCCAAGAGAAAGTACACATGGTTTTCAGCCCCCAAAGTCTTGCACGACGTATACACGCACCTTGTATGCCTCACTCTTCCAATCCAAAATTTATATCTTAACCTTTTAGCAGAATAAAATATTTAAATAATCTGCTAATAATAGTAAGTACTATGGGGTATAGTTTACACAGTAACACAGTAATATCCAGCACCACTCAATATTCATAGTACACATTCCAAAATTCTATACTAATGACCTCAAGTCAAAGTAACTATCAAAAGTAAAGTCCTTTGGGCTTCCCTGGTGGCGCAGCGGTTGAGAGTCCACCTGCCGATGCGGGGGACACGAGTTCGTGCCCCAGTCCGGGAAGATCCCACATGCCGTGGAGCGGCTGGGCCCGTGAGTCATGGCCGCTGAGCCTGCACTTCTGGAGCCTGTACTCCGCAAAGGGAGAGGCCACAACAGTGAGAGGCCCGTGTACCACCAAAAAAAAAAGTAAAGTCCCTCCACAAGGAGGGATGGATTGGGACTTTGGGAACAGCAGATACAAACTATTATATATAGAATAAACAACAAGGTCCTATTGTGTAGCACAGGGCACTATATTTAATATCCTATAATAAACCATAATGGAAAAGAAAAAAAAAGTAAAGTACTTTGAGAGTTTTTTAAAGGCACTTAGAATAAAAAGAAATTCATTTATCAACTTCTAGTTTATAGAATTACTAGTTTCATGGCCAGCAAAAATTACCTAAGTAATGTCATTAACTTATAATATAGTTTTTAAAGAAATTATTCACATTTATAGAAAAGGGAAATTACAAGGTCATAAAACAATTCTGTGATTTAAAAAAAAATAACAACATATGATGATTGCTCTCAGCAATCATGAAGTTTGTATGTCCACGGGAGTAGTCCAGGCTTGGGGGCAGGTTATTATGGTTGTGCTTCACAAGCTATACAGTGCCTTTGCTAAAACAGTCATATCCACCTGTAATGCAGAATGATCTGTCAGTCTGTAATATAACTGAGTGAACCCCCCTTAGCACCATATTCCTAGAACCTAAAGAGCTGAAAGAATGTTAGCCAGATCCGGTCTTCAAACCTGTGTGCCTGCTTACTACAAAAGAATTTTTTAAAAATCATGTACCCTCGGGCTTCCCTGGTGGCACAGTGGTTGAGAGTCTGCCTGCCGATGCAGGGGACACGGGTTCGTGCCCCGGTCCAGGAAGATCCCACATGCCGCGGAGTGGCTAGGCCCATGAGCCATTGCCGCTGAGCCTGCGCCGTCCGGAGCCTGTGCTCCGCAACGGGAGAGGCCACAACAGTGAGAGGCCCGCATACCGCAAAAAAAAAAAAAAAAAAAAAAATCATCTACCCTCTTGTAGAGTTCTAATTTGACATCTAAAATTTTCATCGTAAGTTTGAAGAGTTGCAAAAGATGTTGTTTCTGACATAAGTTGATATTTTAAAATAAAATAGTTTCATTGCTTTTAAATGTACCAATGAAATCTAAAAATCATAATGGCAATTTCATATCCACCATCATCCATTTACAGAAATTTATGAACAAGCTCTTCATTCTACTTCCCCCACATAATTTTATCCTAATGTAATATATTTTTATCCTGGTAAGTCATTTCTTATAATACTGACACATACTTCTTCAAGTTAATTTGTTTTATTCCCTGTGACTATTTTTCCCAAATTTTTATATTGAAAATTTTCAAGCCTTCAGAAAAGTTGAAAGAATATTACAATGAACAATATCCTTCACCTAAACCCACCAACTATTAACATTCTGCAACTCTTGGCTTTATCTCTAGTTCCTTCTTTCCCTCCCTCTCCCCTTTTTTTAGAATAAGTTGCAGACATCAAGACACTTCACTTCCAAATGCTTTGGCACGCATGACCAAAGAACATCAGTAATTTCACCACAGTGAAGTTTAACACATCCATAAGGTTTTTTATGTGCTAAAATTTCTGCTGCTACTTTTATCCGTATGTGTGTGTGTGTTATCAAGGCAACATAAATATTACAAATTGATAAACTACTAAAATAAGAGTAAAATAGCTGTTACGCTTTCACTTATAAGCAACTTGTAAATATCCCATATGTTCAAAGAGTTGAAACTCTAAACACTGAAACTTAGTTTTAAAAATAAAAAGTACACTGTTGTCAATAATGGCACAATGTTAGGTAAAATAGCTTTATCTTTTACTTTAAGTATGTTTTTTCAAAACTTGGAAGTTGCAGATTATCTTCAGTTATTCAATTTATAGAAAAAACATGCTCCATAACCTAACTGACAAAGGCAGTCCTCACTGTTAAACCAATCAGGCAAACCAAACTTGGTCCAAAAAGTCTGACTTCATTTTTCAGTTCAAATAAATATATCAATATATTTTGAGGATTATAAAAATCACTGAGAAATAAATTTTAGAATATACCTTGCAAAATAGATTACTAAAATTAATAAAGCTAAATGATATAGAGATAACATAATTTACTTAAAAGAAAAAAATGTACCACACTTCTTTCTAAAATTCAGTGACTCCTAAAAACTATTCCTAAATCCCTTAAGGGGTCCAAGAAAATAGTACCAAGAATCAAAAGGTTATATTCAATACCCCAAAAAGTCTAGAAGACATTATATATCAGTTTTCTAGCTACCCAAAGTCTCTCTGCAGCTAGTTGAGAATATATTATTACCTCAATGTGATGACCCTGGCTCACTCGTTGTTGGGACAATTTCGTTCTTTTATTTAAAAAAACAGGAAAACACGTTCACTGTAATAGTGCAGTTTGGTTCCTAGAATACTTCAAAATAGAAAAGGCATGAAAATGATCATTTGGAAATGAAAAACTGAGAATTCAGTGCTCCAGACCTCCAAAACTATCGCTTACCTAGTCACCCTAATCTCAAAACAGACTAAGAGAAACTAAAGCTTCTGTTATGCTCTTAACCTGAATCTGAATAGTTAGCCATAGTGTGTCATTCTCAAGGCCAGGTCAGAACTGTTTGGATTTGGGATAGATAAGACATTTAACGCTACTCACCATCACTACCACCCAGTGCACACAATCACAGATTACCTAAATTGGAAGGATTTCAGAAACCTGGGTTCAGTTGCCACCTACCCCCCTATGCATACCCTGGCAACAGAGAAGGAAACCCAGAAAGCAGCTGAAAATGTTTGGATCAGAGTAGAACCACCCCACCAGAACCAAAGTTCATAATCCTCAGGAATGCCTAAGGATTATATAAGTGCAACGTAAGTGCAAACCAATACAAACCAAGTGGTTCAAATAGATTCAGCTGGTGCTTGACTGGACAGCAGCATACAACTATACCATATGCTTACCCACCTCAATTTTATTTTCCCTTTAGAGTACTGAAACGAGTACTATAGAGCAGTTTTTCAGCTCAGCACTATGGATTTTGGACTAGGTAACAGTTGTGGGGAGCTGCCCTGTGTATTAGAGTATGTTTGGCAGCATTATGGTCTCTACCCACTAGATGCCAAGAGCACCTCCCCACTGGAGACAATATTAAACACACACACACCAAAACACATGGCTATAGCGGGGTCATGGAAAGCAGCTGAATGCTATGGCCTGAAGACAAGGGACACAGGGAGAAGAAAGGAAAGGTTGGGAGAATAAACAGAGGTGATAAGGCAACAATTCTCTTTTTCCATTCCCCTACAAGTATCCTTCAGGCAAAGAGAATCACTATATATTTGAGTACTTATGAACACCTTGAGGGAGGGGGAGGTTGGGGAGCTTGATTATTTTAAAAGAAGAAAAAAGCCAGACAACAAAAAAAAGCTGGAGGAAGAAAGCCCACAACAATCTCAATTAATAGTAGTTTAGCACACTTCAGAGGTCATCTGAAGGCAAAAATATTAAGATATTCCATAATTATCCCTGGGGGTATATCTCACAATTACAAGTGTTAAGCTGTCATTGTAAGCAACCTTTGTAAAGACCACTTAAAAAATTTAGCAAGTGGCTACATTATGGAGATTAAAAATATATACTTACAGGATGATCAAACACCTAATGTTATATAATACTGCACTTGTGGCTTGGAATAAAATTTCCAGTGATGGTATCATATTCAGAGCCCAAAAGTGCTATATCACAAACGTAGATGAAACATATACATTCTGAAAAACTGTTAGATGACTCCTAAAATAGCTCTGGTGATCACAAAGACACTGAGGTTGAATACATGAGGAGTTTGAAAATAATTGTTTCCTGAAATGTAAGGGGATAAAATTGTATTTTTAAGTACTATATTTTACAGTATATGATTTTTAAATATTTTAAGTAGATACGACTTCATCCTTTAAAGGGTATATATCCATGCTGGCCAAAAAACTTTTTTCACCTCATTAAGAAATAGGAGACCTTGTCAACTTCTCTGCTTAGAAACTTTCAATAGCTTCCAACTGCACCTAAAATAAAATCTAAGCTTCGTACCAGGCTTACAGACATTATCAGCATCCCAGCTCCCTCTCTGACTTTATCCCTGATTCTTCTCCTCACCTGCCACACTCTTGCCACTTTGTTCTTCTCTGTTCCTGGAATATGTCCAACTCTTTCTTCCCTTGAAGACTTTGAACACTGTTTCCCCAGCCTGAAACAGGCTTTTCCACTCAAATCAGATCTTTGAATGGCTGGCTCCCTTTTGTCACTCAGCTTGAAGAAACTTTCTCAGGAAAATTTTCTCTGAATATTCTACTTCTCTACACAGTATTTATCACTATCTGATTTTGTTTGTTTATTTGTTTAGATGTCAATCATCTCCCCCACACTAAGATGTAAGCTTCAAGAGAGCAGGGATCCTGTCTACATTGTTCACTCCCATATTCCATTGCCTAACATAATGCCTGGCAAATAGTAGGTGCTTAACAAATATTTGTTGAATGTTTTAATTACCTCATTTAGACCTCCCAACCACCCTGGGGGTACGTATGTATGGATGGATGATTATACTTCAAAACAAAATGAAAAAACCTGAGGCTCAGTGAGGTTAAGTAACTTGCCCAAAGTTACAGACGGTACCAAAGGAATTGCAAATAACCACTAAAGAATACAGATGAGACTTGTGCCCAGGTTTAAATTCATAGGCCTGTGCACATAATCACTTTAACTGTCTTTCCTAATCAAAGAATAGTTAGATTGCCTTGACAATTCTCAAAAGCAGCTAAAATATATTATGTCCCTATTCTCATTAACTTAACCAGACCAGACTATATCTCCGAAGCAGAAAATGTAATACGAAGAAATTCAAGTCAAAATATTTAAGAACAAGGAGTAGCTAAAAACAACTGATTAGATGACACCTCTAAACTTCTGAAACAGAAGTTTACAGACCAGGGATTCCCTGGCGGTCCAGTGGTTAGGACTCGGCGCTTTCACTGCCGTGGCCCGGGTTCAATCCCTGGTGGAGGAACTAAGACCCCGCAAGCCATGCGGCGTGGCCCAAAACAAACAAACAACAACAAAAAAAAAACAATAAAAATTTATTTTAGGGCTTCCCTGGTGGCGCAGTGGTTGAGAGTCCGCCTGCTGATGCAGGGGACATGGGTTCGTGCCCCGGTCCAGGAAGATCCCACATGCCGCGTCCGTGAGCCACGGCCGCTGAGCCTGTGCGTCAGGAGCCTGTGCTCCACAACGGGAGAGGCCACAACAGTGAGAGGCCCACGTACCGCAAAAAAAAAAAAAAAAAAAAAAATTTATTTTAAAAAAAAAGTACTACAGGGCTTTCCTGGTGGCGCAGTGGTTGAGAGTCCGCCTGCTGATGCAGGGGACACGGGTTCGTGCCCCGGTCTGGGAAGATCCCACATGTCGTGGAACGGCTAGGCCCGTGAGCCATGGCCGCTGAGCCTGCGCGTCCAGAGCCTGTGCTCCGCAACGGGAGAGGCCACAACAGTGAGAGGCCCGCGTACCGCAAAAAAAAAAAAAAAAAAGTACTACAAATAAAACCGCCACAAGGACTTCAGTATTAAAGAGTGTGGGACAAGGCAATGTAGCACATAAATTTGAGGGGGAGGGGATGGTAAACCAGTTCTTTTTCGTTTGTTTTAGCTCAATTTGCTACAGAAGTGTCACGATCCAAAAGAAAAGCAAACCATCCCTCATATCTGTAGGACACAGGGGTTTTTGTGAGCCATTTGTCTCTAAGCCAGAAGATAATACTAAGGAAAGAAGGGGAGTCTCAACTGCAGGAACGATTCATTTCAAGCTACATTTCTTTTTTTTTTTAACAGATTTTATTTATTTATTTAGGCTGCATCGGGTCTTAGTTGCAGCATGCAGGATCTTTTGCTTCGGCACATGGGCTTTTCTCTAGTTGTGGCGTGCAGGTTTTCTCTTCTCTAGTTGTGGCGCGGGCTCCACAGCTCGTGGGCTATATAGTTTGTGGCACGCAGGCTCTCTAGTTGAGGTGCACGGGCTCAGTAGTTGTGGCGCGCAGGCTTAGTTGCCCCACAGCATGTGGGATCTTAGTTTCCCGACCAGGGATCTCAAACCCGCGTCCCCTGCATTGCAGGGGAGATTCTTTACCACTGGACCACCAAGGAAGTCCCTCAAATTACATTTCTTAAACTGAACTAGAGGTGCAAGATAGTGGAGAATTCTAAATGAACTATAGTGTGCTGCAAATGGGTCCCCGAGAAGGATGCTATGTCTCCTTAGCATACTCTCAAACATGACCCAAGACCCTATTAAAGGGTCCTCTCTACCCTGCCATCTCATCAGCCAACAGCACAGCTACTCTCTTAGCTACCTTACTCTTCATCCATTCCTCTACCATTACCACTCTATTTTTCTTTTCACCTTTATCTCAAGTGATAATCCATAGCCCAAGTCAAAGGTTAATTATTTCTAAGACAAAACAAGAGAAAAAGAAATAGAGAAACTCAAATACTGTTACAGTAAAGAAATACTAGCTTTAAAAAAAAAAATGGCAATTTAAAACACAAGGATGGGGTTTCCCTGGTGGGGCAGTGGTTAAGAACCCGCCTGCCAATGCAGGGGACACAGGCTTCAAGCCCTGGTCCGGGAAGATACCACGTGCCGCGGAGCAACTAAGCTCGTGCACCACAACCACTGAGCCTGCGCTCTAGAACCCACGAGCCACAACTACTGAAGCCGGTGCACCTACAGCCTGTGCTCTGCAACAAGAGAAGCCACTGCAATGAGAAGCCCGCATACTGCAACGAAGAGTGGCCCCCACTCACCGCAGCTAGAGAAAGCCCGCACGCAGCAACAAAGACGCGACACAGCCAAAAATAAAAATAAAATTAATTAATTTAAAAAAAAAACACACAAGGATATATGTCCCACTGGGACCTTAAACACTACATACCCCAAAGTAAAGACAATTCACTGAGCTGAAAGGGCCTGCAGACATAAGAGGTACAGAGAATGTCTTCCTCCTTCTATGGCTATGATTGGCTCATTCCATCATAGCCAATCTAGCCAAAGATTCTTTGAATAAGCTTTTAGACATTAATACAAATTCATACAGTAAACTGAACATATACATAAGAGCAGAAGGAAGAAAGTATTCACCATTCTGACACCCAGATAAGAATCAATAATAACATTTTAATGTGTTTCCTTTGTAGTCCTCTTTCAGAGAACATCTGGGAAGGAGGAAGGAAGAAAGGAAAGTTGGCAAGGTTGAAGTTACATACTCAGGAAAGACTTCTCTACGAACAAGATAATTCCAGCAACTAATTTCTAGGGGCAATGTGCTTCCCTCAATCAGAGGGCTGTGGGGCTGCTTCAATCAAGGCCCTCAAGAACACTTCTGCAGTAATGATGACATCTACTACTTCTCCCCAGTGCAGCAGATGCCCAAGAGATAGTTTCTCAGACAGAAGAACAAGCAGGACATACAAATGCTAATTTAAGGGCAGCACTCTATAATGTACCAGCGTACAAACTGACAGACACAAACACATAAAGCTAAAGTTTGTGTTAAAATCACATTACCTGTAATTTTTAATTTCTAAATATCTCCCATGTTTAGAAACTCAATGTAAACATCATTTAATGACTACTAATAACCAAATGAATTGACACCATAATATACCTACCATCCTATAATTAGACATACAAATTGTTTCTGATTTTTTGGTATTATGGGCATTTAAATAGGATGTTCTGAGACTCAATTTCCAACGCAGGGGTGGGGAGGGTCCCCACACCTTCGACAAGTAATTCTTGGAATACCAGCTAGGTGTCCGAAAATTCAACTCAGTTCTGACACTATCTACCCAGAGTTAGCATCAGACTCCACAGGTTGAGGGCTCAGTCCCACAAGACTGTACATCCATGCCCCCCAACTTTAGATGCCAGTCGCAAGCCCAGGTTATAGACTGGGCGGTTCCAACCACCTCCTCCTTTGGTTTGATTAATTTGCTAAAGTGGCTCACAGAACTCAGAGAAACATTTCACTTACTATATCACCGGTTTACTATAAAAGGATACAACTGAGGAAAAGCCAAATGGAACAGATGCATAGAGCAAGGTTTGGGGAAAGGGTGAGGAGCTTCCATGCCCTCTCTAGGTGCACCTCTCTCCCAAAATCTCCATGTGTGCACCAACCCAGAAGCCTCTCTGAACCCTATCCTTTTGGGGTTTTATAGAGGCTTCATATAGGCACGGTTGATTAAATCACTGGCCATTGGCATTTGAGCTCAATCCCTAGCCCCTCTACCATCCCTGGAGATCAGGGGTAGGACTGAAAGTTCCAACCCCCTAATCACATGGTTGGTTCTCCTGGTGACCAGCAGGGTCTCTTTTCAGTGCTTCCAAAAGTCACCTCATTCACATAACAAAAGATACCTGTATCACTCTTAACACTTAGGAAATTCCAAGGATTTTGCAAGTTGTGAGCAGGAACTGTGGACAAAGGCCAAATATATACAAGAACCATACATCTGGTCATTCAGATGACCAAAACATATTTTTATAAGTCACAATATCACAGTATCTTTCTTTGGTCCTATGAGTATTCAGAACTATATCCTTAGAACAGTGTCCCAGAAGTGGAATTACTAAATTTAAAATTTTTAACATTTTTATAGCTTTCTTCTAAAAAAGGAAGTAGGACTATACATTCTTTTCAGCAGTTGGCATGAATGGCACCACCATTCTTCAGCAGCCAGTATTAAATCCAATTTTTACTAATCTGTACTCAAACTCTTGAAGGCAGACATTGTTGTCATATACATAATCAGCCCTGCCCTTTCCAGTTGCCAAGAATATAGCAAGCACTACATAAATATTTGTATAGAATGTAGAGAACACCTTTATTAAATAAATATTGGTGGGTACCTACTATGTGCCTGGATGTTTCTGGACACTGATACAGCAGAAAACAAAACAAAAACCCCTGCTCTCACACACCATACTTTCTAGCAGAGGAGAAAGCAATAAACAAATTAAGTAAACTATATAGTATATTAGAAGATGATAAGTGTTATGAAGAGAAATAAAACAGAAAAAGGGAAGAGCTTCTTTGAAGGTAGAAAAAAACTTAACAATTTTAAATAAGGTGCTCAAAGAAGGCAACACTGAGAAGATGGTGTTTGAGCAAGGACATAATGGAGATGGGGGAGGTCGTAATGTGGCTACTAGAGAAAAAGCATTCCAGGCATAGGGAGCAGCAACTATAAAGGTTCAAAAGAAGTGTGCCTCATGTGCCCTAAGAACAGCAGAGCAGCTAGTATGACTGGAATGGAAGAAACAAGAGAGAAAGTATAAGAAATGAAGTCAAAAAGCTCATGAAGGACTTCACAGGCCACTCTAATGACTTTAGCTTCTACTGTGATTGAGATGGGAGAGGCTTAAATGGTTCTGAGCAGAAGAGTGACATGGGCCAGCTTCAGTTCTAAAAGGATCACTCTGCTACTATTTTGAGAAAAGACTGCAAGGAGTAAGGGTAGAAACAATGAGACTAGTTGGAAGGCTAATGATAATCCAGGCAATAAAACAGGGTGGTGGTGGTGGTGGAGCAATAAGAAATGGTCAGACTAGATATAATAATTTGAAGGTAGAGCCAACAGGACACACTAAAAGTCTGGAAGTGACATATGAGACAAAGAGATGAACCAAGAATAACTCTAAGGCTTCTTGCCAGAACAGTTGAAGAAACAGATGTGATTAACTGAGATGGAGAAGACTATAAGTCAAGAAGGTTGGGGAGAGGGGAGACAGAAATCACATCAGTATTTTGCATATTAAGATGTCTATTAGATATGCAAATGGAAATGTGGACTCGGAACTTACATATACAGAAGTCTGGAGTTCAAGGAAAGAGTTCTAGACTGGAAATATAAGTTTTTATGAGTCACACAGCTGATATTTAAAGCCATGAGACCAGATGAGATCACCATAGGAATAAGTGTGGATGGAAAAGAAGTCAAGGACTCAGCCTTGAGGTATTCTAAAATTAAGAGGTCCTCACTAGTAAACTATGCTCAATAAATTATCCCACAAAAATAGAGACTACTCACATGTCTAGAGCCAACTGATTTTTGAAAAGGCTATTGTTCATTCAATGAAAAATGAACAGTCTCTTCAACAAATACTGCTTGAAAAACTGGATTTCCACCCCTAGGAATATACCCCAAAGAACTGAAAATAAGAACTCAGACATTTGAATGCCAATGTTCACTGCAGCATTATTCACAAAAGACAAAGAACAGAAACAACCCATGTGTTCATCAACAGATGAGTGAATAAAAATGTGGTATATCTGTACAACGGAATATTATTCAGCCATAAAAAGAATGAAGTTCTGATACATGCTACAACACGGATGAATCTAGAAAACATTATGCTAAATGAAATAAGCTAAACACAAAAGGACAAATATTGTATGATTCCACTTATATGAAATATCTAGAATAGGCAAATTTACAGAGACAAAAAGTAGCTTAGAGTTTACCAGGGGCTGAAGGAAAGAGAGAATGAGAAGTTATTGCTCAACAGGTACACAGTTTTATTTGGGATGACGAAAAATTTTGGAAAGATGATGGCTGCACAACATTGTGAATGTAATTAATGCTAATGAACTGTACATTTTAAATGGTTAAAACTACAAATTTTATGTTTTATATACATACTACCACAATAAAAATTTTAAAAGGAAAGTAATATATCAAGTAATATCTCAAGTATGTCCCTTACCTTCCTATTGCTACCACCATTGTTTGGGCCCATATTATTTCTTGTCTGCTTCTCAATCTCTATACTGTCTCATCCTATGAGATGTTATTACATTAACTTGCACATAGCACAGTTGCAAAAGTGTTCTAAAATGTTCAAAATGACACACTGTCAACCAAATCACATATACACTCTTCAGCTGAACATATAAGGTTTTCTATATGACTTAATCAAGTCTTCTGGCCTTTTCTCACACTTTTTCACTCTGGGAACTCTGCTGCAACTGGTTTGATCTGTACTTTAAACATGTTTCATGCTTTCCAGGCTCTACACTTTTGCTCATGTGACTTCTTCTTTGCACCTCCTCTCTCCATTGCACCCATTAAATCCTTCTCATCCTTTAACAGTCCAGTCAAAATCAACTTACTCTGAAGAGCCTTTTCTCACCTCTAGATACCCACTACCACCCCCAACTAGATGCAAATACTTTATCCAACTAACTTCCATAGCACTTGCTTTCACTTCTCTTACACTTTCTTTGTTGTGCTTTGGATATAATAATTTGTGTATCTGTCTAATCCTAATTCTCCCACCCCATCCAGATTATAAACTCTATCAAAAGACTATATTTACACTGCATTCATCTTTGTACCATCTGCTGCTCCTAGTACAGGCAAACAGTGAATGCTCAATCAATAACTACTAGATTTAACTAAAGAGGCAAAAATCTAAAGTGAAAAACATCTGGAATCTACACAAGAAAATTCCTTCATCCATACTGACAAATATAATTCCAAAATGTAAGGAACACCTTATGTTACCAAACCCAAGTTTGGGTTTGCTCACCTGCCACAGCAAAGCCAATTTACTGACGCTGGGTTGTGGTGAAGGAGAGTACAGCATTTACTGCAGGTGCCAAGCAAGGAGTAGGGTAGTTTATGCTCAAAAGACCCAAACTCCCCAACTGTTTTCAGGCAAGGGTTTTTAAAGGCAGCATCTGGGGGTGAGGGCTGCAAGTCACCACAGGGTTGGGGGCGGGGGACAGGTCTTAGTTCCTGAAGAACAACTCCAAGAGATCCTTCAGATAGTTCTGTATATCCCTTGAGGAGGAACTAGGACTCTGTTTTATCCCTGAACTATTGTCATTACTTTTCTTGTTTAACTGCTTTTCCTTTGTTTCTGCATTCCCTCACTTCCCTACTTAGTAGCTACCTATGCCTACTCTTTGGAACTCAAGGAAGGCCTAGGAGACTAAAGTCTTTTTCTACAAACAAGAAATGGGGGACATGGAGGGGCTTTTGTACCTGGCAGGGTCCTGCTTGGTTTCAATCCCCCTTTCCTTTGATACTCCTCAATCTTGAGGGGAACAGATATGGGACAAGAAAGGGAATAATGTTTTGAATAGATAGGTTAATCATAAACTCGGCAGAGGAACTCGGGGTTTAGGGGGACTTGGTTTCGCTTATTAAGAGAATGAACAATAATGCCTTTCAACAATGTGACGGTGAGATGGTGTAACAACATTTGTCATGAACAGAGTCTGGTAATGGGACGTTTTTTTAAAAGGAAGTCTGAGTACAATATGGATATATTTGTTATGACCTGTAAAGTATAATTAAGGGAATGAACATCTGAAAATTTTATTTTATATGAAAGTAAGCCTATCTTTGTCTTTCAGGTTCTCCAAGATCAAGCAAGAATGCAAGATGGCCTTTAAAAACAATTTTATAAATGCATTTACTAATCCAATGTCTGTCACCGCATTTATAAAACCTAAATGTTGTACTATAATTCATACTGCCAAGTTTCCTCTATGACGTGGGACTTAAATGTGTATATGCTCACGTCTGATACCTTTTCTGTCCAGACAGAACCCAGAGGGAATGACTACTTTAAAATGACTCAAACTTCTCAGATCTCTAATACCCCTTCAAAATCTAAAATCTTAGGAAGACTATATGTTCTAAGTGGAATATGAACATTCATAAAATATACTCCTTTGAACACAAAACTGATAACTAGCTAGTTTTTTCTGTTAAAAAATCCACTCAACAAGAGATTGAGATAACTCTACTGTAATTAGAAATTATCTAGATAAATCAATAGATAAAGCCAACATTTCATTTTAAATAAAAATGTTCATCCCCATCCTTTTCCCTGCACTCAACCCTAAAACTGATAAAAGTTAATATGTTATTATTGGACCAATCACCAAACAGCTTTTAAGAGGAAGAGAAACAAAACAGAAATGAATGAAAAATTCAAAATCTGCACTCCAGGGCTTTCCTGGTGGCACAGTGGTAGAGAGTCCACCTGCCGATGCAGGGGACACGGGTTCGTGCCCCGGTCCGGGAAGATCCCACATGCCGCAGAGCAGCTAGGCCCGTGAGCCATGGCCACTGAGCCTGCGTGTCCGGAACCTGTGCTCCGCAACGGGAGAGGCCACACAACAGTGAGAGGCCCGTGTACCGCAAAAAAAAAACCAAAAAACAAAATCTGCACTCCACTCTCTCATTCCCTCCACGGTACTTATATTCCACAAACAGCCCATGCTATCTTAGAATTCTCGTTCTAACCTGCTCATTCCCCTATATGCTGACATCTCAAAGGACTAATAAGCCTCTGAAATGGATTCCTTCTCCATCTAGTTTTTCCCCACCCAGACACCACCACCTCCCACCAAACCATTCTCCACTCAAAGCTCCACAAAAGCAAAACTGACCATGTAAATTATCCTACTTAAAAACCTCCATTATTTACCCAATAACTTATAGGATGAAGTATAAAATGGTTGATTTGCTCCTAAGTGCCAATCACATTAAATCTTTACCACTTACTGAACATCTCCACGCTTTTGCATATGCTTTCCCCTACAACTGGAATGCACTTCTCCCATTTACCTTTTAAGACCTATCTCAAATCAACTCCTCTACATTAAACACCCAAATCCCCAAACAGAATTATTCTCTCCTTCCTCTGTGCTCCCACAGCACTTTCCACTTATCATTTTAATACTTATTATAATGTGTTATAGTAATTACAGGAGAGAGTATAAGGTAGTGGCTAACAAGAGAAGCTTTGGCATAAGATGGATTTGGGTCCAACACTCAATCTTCCACCTAGTAGCAATATAGCTTTAGACAAGCTGGTTACCTCCTCTAGGGCTCAATTTTCTCATTAATAAAATTGGGATAACACTTGAGTCTAGTTTAAAGTGCTATAGTGAGTGCATTCAGCACTACCCATCCTTGAGGCTAGTCAACATTCAATGAACAGCAGCAACGCTGAGGTGAGGATCACAATTATCTGTCTAAGACTGGAGGAGGATGTGGGGTCTCCCCCCAACAAGAAAAGGGACTATGTCTAAAGTCATCCCAAGGGGATGCACACACCAAAATGTTTAATCACTTCTGGGTGATTTGGGTGATGGAATTACAAGCAATTTTTGTTCTGTTCCTTTGATCTTTTCTGCACTGAGTATATGCAACTTACTAAGAAAAAAGCTATAAGCCCTTAAATACCTGATCCATTGGCCTTCCCTCGTGGCGCAGTGGTTGAGAATCCGCCTGCCAATGCAGGGGACACAGGTTCAATCCCTGGTCCGGGAAGATCCCACGTAGCTCTAGAGCCCGCGAGCCACAACTACTGAGCCTGCGTGCTGCAACTACTGAAGTCCATGTGCCTAGAGCCTGTGCTCCATAACAACAGAGGCCACCACAGTGAGAAGCCCACGCACCGCAACGAAGAGTAGCCCCGGCTCGCCACAACTAGAGAAAGCCCACGTGCAGCAACGAAGACCCAATGCTGCCCCAAATAAAAAAATAAATATAAAAAAAAAGCTTTAAAAAAAAAAATCTGATCCATCACCTAGAAGCAGCATCTAGCACAAAGTATTATGCTCTATAAATACTTGCAAAATGAAGAAAATTCTACAGCATATTTAGTTTTACAAGCAAGCATGTTTATATGCATTTATTTCTTTGCTTCTCATAATCACTTCTTGGGTAGGTAGGGCAGGTTATTATTATCACCCCTAGAAAATGAGGATGAGAGTTCAGAAACAACTAAACAGGGACTAGACTGGAACTTAAAACCAAAACTTCTAACTTCAAATACAGCGTTTTTTACTTTACTACGAAACACTAAAAGTGAACTCCTACTCACATTCCCAAGTCAGAGAGCTAAATCACTTGTACACTATTTGAGAGGGAGCAAGCAAAGAAGAATAAAGGAATGTAACTTTTTTTAAAAAAGTTTCATTAATCCTTTCAAACAATGGGGGAAAAAATCTGAGTACATAAGTGTACCAAATCAAACTGTTCCACAAAGTCTAAGTAACCAGCAAAAACAGCAGGAGCTAAGAGCCCCAATATGTGTCAGACACTGTTCTAAACATTTTACATATATCTATTTTATTAATTTAATTCTATAAAACAGATAACTACTGTCTCTAGTTCACAAATGAGTAAACTAAAACACAGAAATTAAATCACTTGCCTAAGATAACACAGTAATTGGCAGATCCAGGTTTCAAAACTTGGCAGTTTTGAAAAAGTAAGATCAAGGAGTCAAAAAAAAAAACCTCCAAAATCTGGGGAAAGCAGTGATATATTTTATCTCAATTCAAAGGATCTATAATCCTTAACTTATGGAAAGAATAAAAGCCCTCTCTGGATTATTTGAATTTCTAATAATTAGAAACAGTTATTTTCTCTTGTCAAATATCATTATAAACCTATTAAAGTTGCTTTAACAAAAATATTCTACTTTCAACTACAAGAATTTTACAGCCCTATTCTACAGTAAGTACTTCTTAGCTTTGTAAAATAAAAAAGCTAAGACATTAGAGGTTTTCTTGTTTTCAGGAAAGTGCACATATCAAAAGAAATACACCACCTCCCAAAATGACAACTCCAACAAAAGACCACTACCTACCTTAGCAACACTACTCAAACCTAGTTACAATTTACAATTACATACGGACTTTTAAAAAACCAATACATAGCACCCACTCCAGACCAACTAAATCACAGTATCTGGTGATGGGTCTAAGTGTTTTTAAAAGGTCCCCCAAGTGATTCTAATGAGTAGTCAGGTTTAAGAACCACTATTCTAAGGAAATCCAAACCCTCCATATTATTACTTCACACAGAGCTTTTGCCCATAAAGGTCTGAAAAAGTATTCAGTCATCTTATTCAGCCAATTTGCAAACAACCAAGAGAGTAAGATAAATAGGACCCTTCAACTACCAAAAGGGGTATTAATTATAAGCACACTTAGCCCAACGGATTAGACAAAAATCAAGGCAAAAGGATTCCAATGATAATGTTTTGGATAACAGAGTAACTTCAATTAACACGTCAAATATGCCAATGACAAAGCTATTTCTATTTGTCAAACCCTACATTTTCCAATCTGAAATGACGCCATACTTTGTGATGGACTCAAGAGCCCAACAATTCCAAAAGAGCAACATTGAAACAACTGTCACCTTGAAACTGAAAGCCCCCAAATGTGTCATCTTTTAAAAAAGCTAAACAAAGATTAAACTCAACTTTAATGTTGTACAATTGCTGGGTAAATCTTTTTATGCTTTCATATAGAAGATACCCCTGAAAAGTCAATATTGCCATAAGAACTCTGAAATTCAAAATTACACGCCTAGATGTTTGCAGGAACATAATTTGGTGACTCGGACTGATAGAAGGCTACTTATAACCTTTATTCATAGTCATATTTTGTTGTTGGGATATTAATTTGATTATTGGTGCTGTTTTAGACCCTTAAAGGCTTGTTAGGGTAGGCACTATCTTTCTAAAATTTGAAAAACTCTGTAGCATACCTGTCCTCAAGCGTTTTGAATAAAGCATGTGGATCTGTAGTAGTAATTTTGAATAACACAACAGGATATTTTAATATTTGATTTTTGAAGCTTACTTAGTTTTCCTGTGAAACTGTAAGTAGCTAAAAGCACTGAATCAGTCTTAAAGCATAACAAGTTCCGATTTGATTCCATGTTTCACTGGTAACAGTGTCCCCAAAATACAGTATACCACCTGGACAACTCAGACTCCCACCACACCCAACTTGAGAGAATCTGTTTACTCAAGTTAGCATAGCTCTTGTGAAACAGAAAGCCTTCCCTAAATGTTCTTACTCAAAAGCTACTTGTTACTGTTAACGCTACCACAAACAACCTACTAAGGCCTTGCAGTTCTATCGGTTTTAAGAATATCACCTGCCATATATCCTAGTAGAGTGCAACAAACGGAATCCAAAACCCAAACATAAAATGCCTTGCAAAGAATCTAAATAATTCTGTGTTCTAATCCGATGTTGTTTAATGTGAAAAGATTCAGAACTAAAAGCAAACGTACCAGCTACCTCACAACTGGACTACCTAGAAGACTTAATCCTTCCTTCATACTTGCACTTTTTCCGCCATAAACAGGAAACTCCAAAGAAACGGAAATAGAGAGAAAAGCCTAATTTTTCCTAAGGGGAATAACGGCATTGCTTCCAACCCCCCCCCCCCCAGTGTGAGTGAACAAATGAAAAAGCAACGGGGGAAAGGCACGGGGGGAGGGGCGGTTGGCGAGCTCAGATGGAGTCCTATACCTGCCACCCAGCTCACACGGTGCCCGAAACATCTGTAACGACCGCTGCAACAGGGAAACTGGGCTGTGGGGGTAAGAAGACCGTGGCCTGGGGGCTCAGAGTGGAGCCTGCACGCTCGGCTTCCTCCTTGGCCAACTCTTCTCTCACCTCCCAATTCCCATCCTCCCTATCCCACCCTGCTCCCTCCGTAAAGAAAAATACCCAATAAAACTGGAGGCAGAGAAGACAAAGAGGCAAAACGAGGCTGCAAGGAGCGTCCACAACAATGGGGGACAGGGTGCAAAGCGAAACTCCCGAGGAGGACAATGAAGGGGGTGGAGAGGAACCCGGAGAGGCACAGAGAGAAACACCGCCGATTTCGGGCCCCGCCAGCGGCGGACGCCTGGACTTGAGGCCCGGCCGCGCGGGCGGTATCACCCCGGGCGCGGCGGGCTGGGCCGGAGCGGATGGGAACGGCGCGGCCCGGTGGGGCCGGCGGAGCCTGCGCGTGTCCACGGGCTGCTGCCGGCAGGACTCACCGGCATTCTGATCTCGGGGCCAGAGGTAGTATGTGGCCGGGATCACGATGAGCCCCACGAAGGAGGTGAGGAAGTAGAAGAAGGTGTTCCCGCTGTCATCGTACTGGAACTGCTGCCCCGCCATGGCACCCCCTCCTCCGCCTCCCTCGTCTCACCACCGCCGCCACGACCCCGCTCTGCTTTCGAGCTCCCAGCGCCCCGGCCGCGTGTGGCGTAGCTCCTACGCCGCCGCCGCCTCTCCTCCCCGCCCCCACGCTACTCTCACGGACCCGCCGCCGCCACCGCCGCTGCGGTCCCAGCTCTCGCGAGAAGAGATAGCTCCCTCCCCGCGCGGTTTTTCCCTCCTCTGCCCCCCGCCTCTCCCCAACCAGCTCGCAGAGAGAGACGTGGCGCGCGCAGCCGAAGGATTCTGCGAGCTCCCGCCCTTAGCCCTGCCCGCTTAGCCTCAGCTCCGCCCCTCAAGCTCTGGTAGACCCTCCCTGAAGGCCCCGCCCCTACCCCTAAAGTCCCTCCCCCTCCCTCCTCAGTTTCCTTTCCCAGGGTCCAGCTCCGGGTCCTGAGGGTCGGTTTACAGGGTCCCAGCCGAGGCTTCCCGGCCGAGCAGTGGGCGCGGGCGGTTCACCTGACTGCGACCGGGTTCGCACCCATTCGAAGCAGCGGTGAGGCTTCCTTGCCTCCCCTGTCTCCCATCCCTACCCACCCTGTCCTGCACTCTCACTTTTCAATTTCCCTGGTTGATAAGAATGTTTCCTTAAATTCCGGATCCGCTCCTCCAGTTTGGAAACACTGGTCGGTCAGAATAGGGCGCGGGAGCAGGGCGGTGGGGAGGGATGGTGAGGGGTTTGGCTGTAGGGGTTTTCTGGCAAAGCAACGTTTGCTATTAAGAGACTGCAATCTACATTGCGCCCATTTTGCAGATGGAGATTCCCCAAGCCGGTAGAGATGGTCACCTACCTATCCCAGAGCTAATAATATTTATAGCATTTTCTTCGACACAGGCAGTAGGCAAAGACTTTTATTGCTTTAAATCATTCAATGGTCTGCGAACCCCTTGGAATGAATCAAAGCATGCCCGCTCTCCAGATGGGGAAATGGAGGCTCAGAGAGATTGCCTAAAGTGAAGCACAATAAAGAAACGTCTGGGGATTTAAACCCAGATCACGCTGACGCCACAAAGCCAGTGCCCTGACCACCGCCTCGTCGCCGACCTTCGCATTTCCCTGAGAGCGGCCGGCCCTCGCGTGCGGAGTGTGGGCAGGAATCCGCGCTGCGAGGAGAGACGGCTGGGGGAGCAGTCGCTCTCCGCGGCCTCTGCCCTCGCCAGCTGTGAGATCCCAGAGGCTGGTATCAGGTAAGCTGGGAGCTGAGGGGGCTGGTGCCCTGATCCGTGAATGACCCCCACGGTCCCGCGGCAGCCCTGGCTGGAGCCTATCCCAGCATCTCCACCTCCCCTCAGGGGACCAAAAGGAAAGGCCCACCCGAGTCACCTCACAGAGTCGTTGTGAAGATTAAAGGGAGTTATAGTGAAAACTGGAAAACCAATGCAATAAGCAAATATTACACTGTATTTTTAAAAACTCATTTTAAGGCTCTATAGTCTATTTACTAGGTTCCTTTCAATATGCCTTCCAGTATTGGAAGAGAAATCTGGTCACATGTCATCTTTTATTTCATGTCCTCAAAAATATTATTTATCATAATCAGTGACGACTTCCTTCATAATAGATTATATTCACATGTATTCTGTCTTCCCTCTCAAATGTCCTAACTACCCATTTTGAAAGGAAATTTCAGAAAATCATTTGCTCTGCATTCCCCTCCTCACTTTTTTCTGTGTGAAGTTTTCAAAGACTATATTAGAGGGGAAGAAATAAAACAGAGAGGTGAGGGGGAGAGGATTGGACAATGAAGTCAGCACAGCACTGTGATCACCCAAGGCTGATATGCCCAAAACAATCTGCCTTGCTTCAGAAACAAGTCTGTCATAAAATTGGCTCAACTGCAGTGCATAGGATCCTGAAGTTCCTTTTGTTTATGCTGAATTTGTTATTAAGTCTTGTTTTAATAATGCTGAACTGGTTGTTTTTTATTACCCTGATTATACATTTTACTCTGCATTTGGGTAAAGATAATACATCAGTTTTATAACCTTGTGTCAATATAAATTATTCATGATAAATATTCCCCTTCTGACTTTTTTTTCTGCAGGAGTAATCTTTTCTCTGCAGTTTGGGGTCATGCATATGAGTGGTTTGTACAGAACTGAACCATGAAACCAAATTTTGAACAAATCACATTTATTTGCTAAACTCCATACCTACATAAATATGAATTTTTAACCAAATTAAACGATTAAAGATTTGAAAATGTATAAACACAGTCTGTCTTAGAACTTAATGCTATTCATCATAGATAAACTCAGATCACCCAAATATTCCCCAAAGCAAATCTGAATCATACCTTTAATTAATCACAATTTTTTCTGACTGATTTTTTAAATTGCTTTTTAAACAGTTGTTTCTTTTAAGATATCATTTCAGTGAAATATTTAATAGTACTGAGTGAATATGGTAGAACCAGAGCTACAAACACATTTTGTTTAGTCTGATAGGACATGTTAAAAGACATTTTTGTATTTCTCTATATGTGTCTGTAAAGGATTATTTTAATCAATTTCATTTTAATTTCTCGGTAGATATTTCCTCTCAAGTGTAGAAAACCTGACTATTTTTTGGTTCCTCCTAATAATTTGCTTTTTCCTTAAAGTGAATCTTTCCTTCCTTGCAAGTCATGCTTTTAACTACTGGTGTTGACTTAACATTTATACATACCAAAATACATTTGTGTAGCTATAGTCAACATGATTTAATTTTCTGCTTATTGTAGTTAGCCTCAAAGAGACTGGAAAGAACCAAATAAATAAGTAGGTACATGCAATTATTTCCAGTCTTTTCCCCCTCTCTCTACCCTACAATAACCTTCACTGTCAAAGCCTAGCAAATCATCTTTAATGTTATGCCTCTTATTACTTTGTTTCAGTGCCAGGATTTTCTCCATTAAGAGCTAAATCTCTTCTGATACAAAATGAACAATTCTTTTTATTTGATCTTACAGAAATGAAAAGTTATGCCCATCATAATGACAACAGTAACATCAACAAAGTAACCTTTGTACAACATTTATTATTTACAAAAAACTTCCTCAGCATTATTCCAGTTGAAATGTCAAAGCATGACCCACATGTTGGAACTTTGACTAGGTAAAAGGTACTAACCGATTGCAATCCTTTCATTCCCTAGCTTCCTAAGGCCATTATGACCCAATGAAACCCCAGTCTTACACTTGGAGAGAATGTGAAGGGAGGTATGGGTTAGAAAGACATTGGAACTGGATTATGCTCCACTCTGAAAGCATGAAAACAATGTTAAAAGAGGAATTGAGGGCTGTGGTTTTCTTTAGTGTTGGGATCAGGTTTGCATTTGGGCTCCTCTCTTTTCATGAGTATGTTGGACTTGTAAATATTGTTCTTGTTCTATACCTACTTTTGTGATTACAAAGCTGAGAATTATTGTACTAAAACCAGTTGTCAACGATGTATCAACAAACTTAGGTTATTCCTTTATGAATTAATTTTATGCATTACCAACATATCTAAACTGCTTAAAGAAAAAATGATTGACATTTCACAGTGAGCCATAAAATAGCACTTAATGAAATTTTCCGCCCAGATTGAAATATAATTTGGAAGGGTGGCCATAAATAAACAGGAGAGATCACTATGGGCAATTTCAAGTTTGTATATTTGCGTAAGGAGGAAAAAAATATCTCAATAGAGATTAGAACTTAAGGGAAAACATAAATCATCTTGTTGAAAAACAAATATTTGTGGATCCTGAAGTTTATAAAATTGGGGAGCCTTAATTAATAAAAAAAATAAAATTATGATTATAAAATTAGGTACAAAAGTTCATATTCACTATGAACTCTGGTGATAATGATGTGTCAAGGTAGGTTCATCATTTGTAACAAATGTACCACTCTAGTGGGGGATGTTGAAAATGGAGGAGGCTCTGGGGCCAGGAGAGGGAGAGAGTGGGAAATATATGAGAAATCTCTGTACCTTCCACTCTGTTTTGCTGTGAACCTAAATCTGCTCTAAAGAAAGTCTACTAAAAAATAGCTAATATTGGGCTTCCCTGGTGGCACAATGGTTGAGAGTCCACCTGCCGATGCAGGGAACACAGGTTCGTGACCCGGTCTGGGAAGATCCCACATGCCGCGGAGCGACTGGGCCCGTGAGCCATGGCCGATGAGCCTGCGCCTCCGGAGCCTGTGCTCCGCAATGGAAGAGGCCACAACAGTGAGAGGCCCGCGTACTGCAAAAAAAAAAAAAGCTAATATTTATAATAATTATAATTGCTATAGGTTTGTGTTCTACAAACAAAAGAATTCTGATAAATTCTATTTTTGCATGATTTCCATCAGGATTCTTTTTAATATGGTAACATTTACAATTGTATAAACTGTATATTGAATATATTTCTACTGAGAGAGATTTTTCCTTTTTGACAAGGCTCAATGACAACCAAATTCTCTGCTTACAATTTTAACATCTCATGAGTGGAAGAATTTTCCACAGAGTAGTTTCTGACTCTGTACGTTTCAAACAATATTTCTCCTCTATTACCTACATACTTCAGGTACCAGGCCTAGTGGAATATATTCATATCATTAATCAAAATGTATCACTCTTTCATGTTGCAATGCTCAGTAAGTTTGCCCCAGGGGTAGAGGTGGAAGAAGTATTCCTGGAAGCGCTAACAACTATACACAGAAGTAACTGTGAACTACATAAAAATATCACCCTAGCTCCAAAATGAATGTACCCCTTACTTTCAAATATACAGATTATTATAAGGAAGAAAATCAGTCATCAACATTTAACATTCATTGAAATCACATATACTATTAGCGAGGGTGGGGAGCACAGGAATGTTTAAGACAGGGTCTCTGACCTCTGGAAACTTGCCTACAGTCTAATGAGAAGGGCATACTTTTTTCAATAAGTAACAAAAACCAGAGGAAGGAACTGATAAATGCTGTAAGGAATATACAAATAAAATTATTTCCAGGTTCATAGGAAAGAGTCCTTTCTCTTGGCAGAGAGAATCAGAAGGCTTCAAGGATGAGGTGGTAATTGAGCTAGGCCTCGAAACTTAAATAGAAATTAAAGGAAAAATTCCAGGTGGAATCAGCTCAGAGAACATTTGAAGAATAGCATGAAGTCCAGTCTGGTTGTAAATGGCAATCACAGAAGTGGGAAAATACTTTTTAAGTCTAGCTTCCAGGTTACAGGCAACATGTTAGCAGTATTGCCATTTAAGGAGCTTTGTTAAAGGAGTCTATAAGTGGGAGATATTGCAGTCTCCTTTAGATACCTTAAAAAAAAGAGAGAGAGAAAAAGAAATGGTTTTAACTAGCATGGTTTAAGTAAGGGCCTGCAGAAAACAAGAGGGTGAACTAGGTCATGATTTCTACTATTTTCTTCTTCCTCCTTTACCCAGCATATAGTTTCCACTCTTTGATATCAATCAAATCTGAAGATCTAATACAATAGTTATGTCCCCAAAAAGATTTCTTTGACATAACTTACCTCACTCTGCTGGCTCCTATATTTCACATCGTGTTCACTCTCTACTTCCAATCCTGCTTTCCCACCTCTCTCCTGCCTCACATCTGTTCTCTACACAGCAGCCAGGGATCCTTTTCTTCTTTTAACTTTCTATTTTGAAATAATTATAGATTCACAAGAAGCTGCAAAAACAGTAGAGACAAGACCCATTTACCCTTCACTGCTGGCCTGCACAGGGCTGAGTTGTTATGGTCACTGTGGGGTCCTCAGCTCTCATGGCTCAGTCAGATTAGCACGGACTCAGAATGCCATCCTAGAGCTGACTGATAGCCAGTGAGGAGGTGTCAGCATTAGCAAGCATTTCCAGTTCACCAAAAGTTTGGCGTGTGCCCTCCCTGCCAATGTTAAATAATCAGATCAAGGAAGGGAAACTTTGACCTACAGGCTGACTAGATTCAACCCTCATTTTAATCTCTGATTCACTGGACAGGTTGGCTAGAGACCATAAATATTAAATACATGAATAAACTTGCCTTCCAGGTTCAGTAGTTGCCTTGCTTTATGGGTAGTGACACAATGGCCAGACCAATCTGACAATAGAACTCTAACCCACAACCCTTACAGCAAGCAATCCAGGAAGCCAAAACACAACCTGTTTAGCAATTGGCCCAGAGCACCAGGACTAGCTTCCCAATTTTTTGCCCCCATTTGCTAATTAGGATCAACCAGCCAAATGTGCTGCCTTAATCAGTCATGCAGGATACCCAACTCCTAGTCAGCCTGTCTCTAGCTTCTCCATCAAAGCACACCGAAGCCTTCCCTTTTTTCACCGTAAATCTTCCCCACTCCCCTGCCTGGCTTCGAGTCTCTGCCAAACCCAAGCAATGGTGGCAGAATCTTTTGCTATAGCAAGGTCTGAATAAACAGCCTTTGTTTGTTCTCATTTGGAAGACCTTCACTTATTTCCACATTATGTAAATACTAAATGAATTGCTTTTAACAGTTGTTAGGTATACATAGTATTACACACATAGTAGTAGTCTAGCATAGACGTCTTCATGATTTGCCAAGTGCCTACCTCTACTCCCACTAAAACCTAGACACTGAGGAAAAAACAGCCAACCAACCAGCCTATGAAATCAAACTCACTGCCTGAGTCTGAGACAGGACCACAGAAATAAAAAGGCTTTTTAGAATCTAAGGAATGTTCTTCCTTAGCAGGGATTACCAATTTGATCCTTATAATTAGCCCTTCTGTATGCCTATTCACCTGTTCGTACGGATAAGAACTACCAAACTTTGTGCCATATACAGCTGTGCTTTTAAAATTGTTTTTGACCATTATTCGTAGCAAGAGATATATTTTACATTATGGCTCAGTACAAGTGTCATAAAAGAATACTTAACCCTCACCATGTGCAATGTGGTGTGATATTTTTCTATCGTACACTATACATTTATTCATATTAAATGTATATGTAATAAATTATACTTATGTGTGAAATGCTTTATTAAAGAAACACTGGGGCTTCCCTGGTGGCGCAGTGGTTAAGAGTCCTCCTGCCGATTCAGGGGACATGGGTTCGTGCCCCGGTCCGGGAAGATCCCACATGCCGCGCAGCGTCTAGGCCCGTAAGCCATGGCAGCTGAGCCTGCGCGTCCGGAGCCTGTGCTCCGCAACGGGAGAGGCCACAACAGTGAGAGGCCCGCGTACCGCCAAAAAAAAAAAAAAGAAAGAAACACTGAACTACGGTCTGGAAGATTTCTGAAGATGCATGGAAAAGCTCAATCATAGAATACAGATAAGGTCTCCTTTGACAGTAAGTATGTTCTTGAACATTCTTTTACCAGGTGGGGAGCTTCTCATTTAAAGAAATGCTCTAGCACAGTAGTTCTCAAACTTTAGTTGCAGGAGAATCAAGGCCTAGAAGGCTCATTAAAGCTCAGAATGCTGGGCCTCACCCCCAGAGTTTCTGAATCAGGCTGTGGTAAAGGGCAGCCTGAAAATTTGCATTTCTCACAAGTTCCCAGGTGATGCTGAAGCTGCTAGTCTGGAAACCACACTGTTTTAGTGAATCATTTTTATAAATCAAATCATCCTTTTGCACAATGACTAACCACTTCCCAATTTGTCTGTTTGTCATATGTTGAGTTTACTGAAGCAACATATGTTGTAGTGGTTAGATGTGTGTGACTATAATTTGTGTCTGAGCAGAAGGTCAAAAGTCAGGAATTAAGGGAGACCATCTGTTTGCTGATTCCTTCCTCCAGCCCTCTGGTGCTCCTTTCCAGAGTTATTTAACTACTCATTCATTTATTTCACAAATATTTGTGACCCTGTGCCAAGATCTGTGCTAGGCTTTAGATTACCATCCACCTGAGCATTTTATAAGAAAACAGTTCCCTTCAGAAAGCTGTAGAATGGGGACTTCCCTAGCGGCACAATGGTTAAGAATCCGCCTGCCAATGCAGGGGACACATGTTCGATCCCTGGTCCGGGAAGATCCCACATGCCACGAAGCCACTAAGCCCATGCACCACAACTACTGAGCCTGCACTCTAGAGCCCACAAGCCACAACTACTGAAGCCCACATGCCACAACTACTGAAGTCCACGTGCCTAGAGCCTGTGTTCTGCAACAAGAGAAGCCAACGCAATGAGAAGCCCACAAACCTCAACGAAGAGTAGACCCTGCTCGACCCCGCTCGCTGCAACGAGAGAAAGCCCGTGCACAGCAATGAAGACCCGACACAGCCAAAAATTTTTTTTTAATTTAAAAATAAAAGCTGTGGAATGATGCTGAGTCCCTTTTTCTGTTCTTTTATAACCATTTTGTTCCTGATGGGTGAGGATCAGGTGCCCTTCCAGAAACAGGAAGATGACAAAATCAGGCAGCTGTTGCAAGTTTTAGAGCTCCTGATTCACTGGTCTTTGAAGGCAGTGTTTTCCAAACCTCCTCTCTGAGGAGGAGCAGAGAACCCAGGTGCTAGTTAAAATTATAGCTCCCAGGCCCTTGGCGATTCTGACACAGTTAGCTGGGGAGGAAGCATGGTTGTTATATTTTTAGCAATTACTCCAGGTGAGTCCTAAAATCAAAGAAGTATGGGAAACCTCGTTTTAAAACACACTATTACATATAAAATAGATAACTAATAAGGACCTACTGTATAACACAGGGAACTCTACTCAATACTCTGTGATGACCTATATGGGAAAAGAATCTAAAAAAGAGTGGATATACGTATATGTATAACTGATTCACTTTGCTGTGTCACAGAAACTCACACAACATTGCAAATCAGCTATACTCCAATACAAATTTTAAAAAAATAAAATAAAACTATCTTTGAATACAATATAGACCCTAGAATTATATTAACTGAAAGAAGAAGGTATTCACAGTAGGTAAGTGGTCCTCAAACTTTGCTGCGTGTAAGAACCACTTGGGGAATTTCCAATGCCTAGGTCATTCCCTATATCAATTATATCAGAATTTTCCTTCCTATCTCCCTCGTGAGTCCAATTGGCAGCCAAATTTTAAAACCAGTACAATCATTTATGTAAGTTAAACCCCTCTTCATACTGAAGCACTTTTCACAGTCTCTTCCTATTGCAGTTGCTTTCCATCATCATGAAAAACTACATCCTGTTTAAATATTGGGGACTTAAGTATTGGGGCAGGTGAAGTATTATCAGGTGATCTTGAGTGCTCTTGTTCTGCTGACGCCAGCAGCCTATTAGTTTTTGAAAGCTCTGGACTAGATCAGGAACTACCCCAAAGCTTGGTGGCTTCAGGGATTCTGCTCAAAGATTTGGACTAGTGCCTCTCAGATTTCAATGCACATTTGAATCGCATGGAGAATCTTAATAAAATGAAGGTTCTAATTCAGTAAGTCCAGAGTGTGATCTTTGCGTCCACATTTCTAACAAGCTCCAGGTAATGCCTATGCTACTGGACCACAAGCTACACTTGGAGTAGCAAAGCTGTAGATCGTCCCCCAAATCTAGTGTCAATAAATAAAAGCAGGAGTATATATAGCTATGGCAAATAAACTAAGATAGAAGGGACAGTTGCCTGTGACTCTCGTGTAGGCAGGGCACAACAAAGCTTAGTGAACATTGTAAAAATGGTGTTTGAGGGGCTTCCCTGGTGGCGCAGTGGTTGAGAGTTCGCCTGCCGATGCAGGGGACACGGGTTCATGCCCCGGTCCGGGAAGATCCCACATGCCGCGGAGCGGCTGGGCCTGTGAGCCATGGCCGCTGAGCCTGCGCGTCCGGAGCCTGTGCTCCACAACCGGAGAGGCCACAGCAGTGAGAAGCCCGCGTACCGCAAAAAAATAAATAAATAAATAATGGTGTTTGAAGCAACACAGGTGGAAAGAACTGCAGACCAAATCTGATGAGACAGATTTGAGATAGTCAAAGTTCAACTAAAGAGTGTGTCCAATACTGAAAAATATGGCCAGGGTGCAGATGGAGAAAAGCAGGGTAGCATAGAAGGTAAGAGCTTGGGTTTCCAAATCAGCTTAAAATTTAAATCCTGGCTCTACCTATGTAACCTTAGGGAAATGGCTTAATTTCATCTGTGAAATAGAAAGAACTTTGTGTGTGTGTGCTTAGTAAATTACAGGTTGCCCAGCCCAGGGCCTGGCAACTGTAGGTCTTCAACAAATGATTGTTACAACTATACAACTGTAGCCCAAGTGTGCAGGGCTTCACCAGATTTGGGTTCATTCATCCAATCTTTTTTTTTTAATTTTATTGGAGTATAGTTGATTTATAATGTGTTAGTTTCAGGTGTACAGCATAGTGATTCAGTTATACATAGAATATTCATTCTTTTTCAGATTTTTTTCAGAATACTGAGTAGAGTTCCCTGTGCTATAGAGTAGGTCCTTGCTGGTTATCTATTTTATGTATAGTAGTGGGTGTATGTTAATCCCAAGTTCCTAATTTATACCTCTCCCCTGCCATGTTTCTCCTTTGATCACCATAAGTTTGTTTTCAAAATCTGTGAGTCTGTATCTGGTTTGTAAATAAGTTCATTTATATCATTCATCCAGTCTTGATGGCTCTTCGTTCCTGCTTGGCAGGCTGTAGGAAATCCAGCCTCATGCAAAAGAGGGAGCTCTCTTGTGTGACCATTTTGGACTTGCTCATTGCTCTCCGCCATGGCTAATTAGGTTACAACCCTGCAGGTTTAGACTACAAGAGAACCCAGAGAGGCCACTGCCCAGCCCTCACCACCACTGCTGTCATTGCCTAAATGCTAGATCCTTTGCATCCGATTGTTGAAATCCATGCCATTGCTTTTGCAAAAAGAATATATCCTAGTATTACTATGTTGTTTGTCCAGGATTTGGTGATGGCAGTAGAGTTCTCTGAAGTTAGAGTGGGGATAGAGGAACAAGTGGAGCGGTCCACAGGAAGGATTCTTGAGTGCCAAAGGATCACAGAACCTTGAGTCCACACACATAGGCACCTTGTCCCCAGAGCACACAAATGAAGTGGAAGTTCCAGGGTCAACCACCGCTCTATCCAAAACTGCTCACTACTGGTTCCTTAATGCTAAAGCCTTACGGCTGACAACAGGAATATTCACTAAGTGCTTTACATATTTTAGCTCATTTCATTCTCAAACAGCTCTATGAAGTAGGGACTAGAAGTGCTCCCATTTTCCACATGAGGAAAAGGGAGGCTTAAACAGATAAAGAAATATGCCCAGGGACACACAAGTGGTCAGCAGTCAGCCAAGCAGTCTGACTCCAGGACAGAGATGTTCCTCTTTGCCTCCAATCCCTATCCTGCTCCCTGCACGAGATTCCTCTTACTTACCAGTGTGCTTTCCCAGAAACCTAGCTTCTACCTGGAACCCCCAGTTAATCAGACATGTCTGTATATGTCTTAGCCCCAGTTGTGGACAGCGTTCAAGTACTTTGCCCAGAGGGCTCCCCAGTTGTGATGCATGTCAGTGAATGCAAATAGCTACAAGGTGAAGAGGGTCACCAGGCTTCCTTCTCCTAGAGTATCTGACTCTCACCTCTGGCCCAGCAAAGTCACCCAGTTATGGAATTAAGATGATAATGATGGAGCCAGTTTGTAAAGGGTTTGAAGATCAAATCAGAATAAGGAATCTGGACTTTAATCTATGGGCAAATTCTATGACTATATCACTAATAAAATGGACAGGGCGTGAGGAGGATAAAAAAGGGGAAAAGGAAGAAAAGATTTAATTTCAGGTCCGTTTGCTCAGGCTGTCAATGCTATGTGTTCCAACACCAGTGATGAGGGCAGCCCCAGGTGCTTCAGATAGAGTTCCATCTCCAATAAATGAACGTAAGAACAAGTGAAGAGTTGCTGGACGGTCGGATTAACTAATACAATGTGATAGCTGCTGTGATTCACCCCTCACTTGAAGGTGTCAGATAAAGATGTCCTAAACTGGAATCAGGCAGGGAGAGAAAACTCAGAGAAGAGAGGGGATTGTAGTACACCCCAAAATCTTTGGTCTGTGAATAAGAATGTAAATCTCTAAGATGTGGTTTCTCAAATTATTTGACCATTGCCTCCTTTTAAAAAATAGGCATGACAAGGGTCTACAGAAATGCACTTTGGGAAATGCTGGTCTAGTAGTTTTAGCAAAATGGTTGCCACCGATGGATTACTTTATCAAGAGTAGTTGCAATGGAGTAGTTGGGAGGGGAGAAGCCAGTGTGTAATGATTAGAAGGAAAAGGAAAGACAGAGACAAGCATCTGCACTGTTCTGTCAGGAGGGGAAGGAACAGGAACGAGAGCTGGAAGAAGGGGCATGGATCGGGAATGAGAGACTGAGCGAGAACCAATTGCTGAGGTTTTTTTCTTTTTAAACATGGATGACTTTGCCATGTTTATATGACATGCTCTCAGTCCCTCTGTTTTCTCTCCCTCATAAGATGTTTCTAGCTGCTCTTCTGGGTGGAACATTATATAAATCACCCCTGCTGATCTCCTCTGGGGCTGGGCCCCTCTTGGTCAGCCATGAACTTCCCATGCCTACAAGCAGGGGCCTCTCAGTTTTAGATACAGCCTTATCTCCAATCCCTACAGAAGGATTAGGCAATAGTTTACTCAAAGGTCCAGGAGAGAAGTCCAGAACCAAGCTTTACAGAGGATGGGAGTTAGGGAGGAGTGTAGTTAAGGTACCTATCCTCAGTTCCCTAACCAAACACTTTGGCCCCAGGCAGCATTCACAAACCAAATCCCCACTGCAGGGTTTTCTGAAATCTTACAGTCTCATAGCCTCTAGCTTTGGTGCTCAATGGCCAGTGAAGGGTCAAGCTCTGGTCTCATGGATGAAGGGAAGAATAAATGCTATCATTTATGTGTGTGTGTGCTTGGGGCGGGGGGCTTGGATTTTGGGGTTTTTTTTTTGTTTTTGGGGGGTGCGCCACTCACGGGATGTTAGTTCCCTGACCAGGGATTGAACCCGTGCCCTTAGCAGTGAAAGCATGGAGTCCTAACCACTGGACCACCAGGGAATTCCCTCATCTGTACTTAATGGGTCTTACATTTGGGGACATTGCTAATCCCTTCTGATCTCTAGCATCTAAAATCAAGTACATTTAATCACCTTGAAGAGTGATTTTCAAATGCTGTGTAGTCACCTTAAGACATTCATCTTTCTCCTAGTAACTGTACTCTGACTCTATCTTAAGAGCTAAGATCTGGTCTCATTCTGTTAAGTTGATGAATATCTCTTCCCTGTGTTAACTAAGAGGGATCTGAAGGCTGATGGCTCCTCCCTGATTCCTGGAGTGTGAATATGAAGGTCTATTAGTGACTGGGAGTTAGAGAATAGGGAAAGAATGGGGAGGAGAAGGAAGGTACCTCTAGAGTGAGTGGAATTGAAAATACAGAAGAAGGGATAATTTGAAGATTTATTTATGAGCACTAACCTGTTTTTAACTCTAATAATTAATCTAGTTATTAATACGCTTGGCAAGAAAAATACTTACAGAATTTATCATCCTAAAAAAAGTACAAAACTTTAAAAATGTGGGTACTAGTTCTGAATATACCATTACTAACTTTGTGACCTTGGGCAAGTCACTTTACTTTGCACTTCACAATTGCATGTGTTTGCTTTTGTCTACAGAATGTTATAATATTACACACCTTATCTCTCTCACAGCAATACCATGGAGGTCAAATCAGATTACATTAAAATAGTTATAATTACTTTCATTTGCAAAGTACTTTATAATCCACAAAGCACTTCTGCGTATATTATTCCATTTTCATGAAAGAGCTTTGAAAAGTTATAAAGTGTTATCAAAGGATAATACTTAGGTTTATATTTAAATATCAGCTCCATCTCTCTCTACTTCAATTTTCTCATCAGTAAAATGGGGATAACAGTGGTATCTACCTCGTAGGTGGTTGAGGGGATTAAAGTTATATCACCCCGAAAAGAAACCTTGTACCAATAGCAGTCATTCCTCATTCTCCCTCATCTCCCTCCAGCCCATGGCAACCACTAGTCTACTTCCTATCTGTACGAATTTGTCTTTTCTGGATATTTCATATAAATACAATCATATGCCATGTGGTCTTTTGTGACTGGCTTCTTTCAGTTTGCATAATGTTTCTAAGGTTCATCCATGCTGTAGCATATACCAGCACTTCATTCCTTTTTATGGCTGAGTAATATTCTAGTACATGGACATTCCCCATTTTGTTTATCCAATCAGTTGATGGATATTTGGGTTGTTTCTACCGTTTGGCTGAATGATACTGCTATGAGCACTCATGTATAGGTTTTTGTGTGGTTGCATGTTTTCAGTTCTCTTGGGTACATACCTAGGAGAGGAATTGTTAAGTCATATAGTAACTCTGTGTTTAACATTTTGAAGAACTGCCAAACTGTTTTCCAAAGTGTCTGAACCATTTATAATTCTGTAACAAAGAACAAACCTGACTCCACATTGGATCTAGTCCTTTAGCTCTAACCTTCTTGTTCTGTTGCCTGTGCTTAGTCATGCTGGTTCTGCAGCTTTGTAAAGGAATGCTTCCTATTATAGCCTGAAATATACATAACAGCCCATACTCAAGGCTCTTCCTCCCAGGCCTTTAAAGGTATAACACTTTTCATTCATATAGAGATAAAAAGTTGTGGAACAGAGAACATTTGTCTTGTTGGAGGTTTTCAGGAACTTTGTTAGCAGACCTACATAGATAGCTGTAAGAACAAAGGATCATCACACCCTTCCCAGGGTCTGGCCAGTGCTAAGAAGTTGGCAACAACCAGCCACAACCCCTCCCTTTTTAGTATAAAAGAAGTCTGAACTCTAACTCCAGTGAGATGGGTTTTGGGGACAGTAGTCCACGATCTTCTTGGTCTCCTGGTTTTCCAAATAAGATCACTATTCCTTGCCCCAACCCCTTGTCTCTCAATTTATTGGCCTGTTGTGTGGCAAGCACTATAAGCTTGGACTGGTAACAATCCCACAGCAATCTGTAAGGGTTACAATTTCCTCACATCTTCATGAACACTCGTTATAGTCTTTTTTTAAATTTTAGTCATCCCAGTGGGCATGAAATGATAACTAATTGCGGGTGGTTTTTTTGTTTTTGTTTTTTTTTTGCTGTGTTGGGTCTTCATTGCTGCACATGGGCTTTCTCTAGTTGTGGTGAGCAGGGGCAACTCTTCATTGTGGTGCACAGCCTTCTCACTGCAGTGGCTTCTCTTGCTGCAGAGCATGGGCTCTAGGTGTGGGCTTCAGTAGTTGCAGCACTGTGGGCTCAGTAGTCGTGGCTCATGGGCTCTAGAGCGCAGGCTCAGTAGTTGTGGCGCATGGGCTTAGTTGCTCCGCGGCATGTGGGATCTTCCCGGACCAGGGATCGAACATGTGTCCCCTGCATTGGCAGGCGGATTCTTAACCACTGCACCACCAGGGAAGCCCCCTACTAGTTGCGGTTTTGATTTGCATGTTCCCGATGACTAATGATGTCGATCATCTTGTCATATGCTTATAGGCCATATGTATGCCCTCTTTAGAGACAAGTTGATCCAGATCTTTTGCCCTTTTTAAAATGGAGTTATTTGTCTTATTATTGTTAAGTTGTAAAATGTCTTTACTCTGGTACAAGTCCCATATTAGATATAGGATTTACAAATATTTTCTCCCTTTCTGTGGGTTGTCTTTTCACTTTTTTGATGGTGTCCTTTGAAACACAAAGGTTTATAGCTTTGATGAAGTCTGGTTTATCTATTTTGAATTCACTTTTGAAATTTCTTCTCTTTAAGACCAAAGACGATTGATCTTTGTCCTATTGCCCCAAGAGCTGGCATGTCATTCTTGTCAGGAGCTGCTGTGATATAGGCAGTATGACTATATATTCAGCCTATTTCTTATGTTCTGTGCCATGACATGTGCTGCTTTCTTACTTGAAATTCCATCTCTGCCTCTATCTTCTCTGCCTAGCCAGGTCTTTATTGCCCTTGAAGACTTAGCTCAGACATTTTCTCCTCCTCTTTGGGGATCCCCGGTCCCCCCACTTCAGCAGAGGGAGCCATGTCCCATTCCTCACCGCAGATGGTGTGCAGCTCTGTCTTCCCTCATAGAAGTCATCAAAGGCAGGAATTTGGGTTTATTGTTTTTGTTATTTGGGAGTGGAGTCTAAGCGGGTCTGCATTTGAATTTCAGCCCCATAATTAGCTGTATAAATCTGGGCAATGCAATATTTCTGATCCTTGGTCATTTTTATAAAATGAAAATAATTTCTAAAATAGGATAATTGTAAGATTATAGATATAGTAATAAAGTTAAACTATTTAGTTTGCTGGATTCTTAATAAGTCCCAGCTACTGTTTTTAGCATTATTATTATTATTTCTTTTTAATGTGGGAGCTAACAGTATCAGGCACATGGTAAGTTCTCAAGAAATGTTAGTTTTCTTATTTTCTAATTCCAGCTCCAATAATGGACGTCTGGTGGCAAAGAGAACCACTATAGGCCTGTCATATCTCCTGTGTGGGCACCTCAGCTACACTCCTTTCAAAGTTTCCAGGGAGCTGTTTCCTGATGCATCTTGGAGTATGTGATGAAAACAATGAACCATACCCCCATAAAATGCACGTTACCCAATAGTTTGTGTATTATTTTGGTGGGATTTCTGAATGCCTGAAGCCCATCATGGGTCCAGGGACTAAAGGTTAAGTAGATTTTAACAGATTTTACAGCCAGTACTGCTCACTTAGTCCTCTTAAAAATGAGCAACCTTTACCATACCATCCAACAATGGCACTCCTTGGTATTTACACAAATAAGTTGAAAACTTATGTCTACACAAAAACCTGAACACGAATGTTTAGAGCAGCTTTATTCATAATTGTCAAAACTTGGAAGCAACCAAGATTTACTAGATGAATGGATAAATAAACTGTGCTACATCCGCACAATGGAATATTATCCAATGTTAAAAAGAAATGAGCTAGCAAGACATGAAAAGACAAAGAGGAAACTCAGATGCATACTACTAAGTGAAAGAAGCTAACCTGGAAAGGTTACATACTGTGTGATTCCAACTAAATGACATTCTGGAAAAGGCAAAACTATGGAGACGGTAAAACAATCAGTGGTTGCCAGGGGTTAGGGAGGGATGAACAGATGGAGCACAGGGGATTTTTAGGGCAGTGAAACTATTCTGTATGATACTACAGTGGTGGATACATGTCATTATACATTTGCCAGAATCCATAGATCTTACAACACAAAGAGTGAACCCGAATGTAAACTATTTATCTCTTTGGGTGACGAAGATGCGTCAATATAAGTTCATTGATTGTAACAATACTACTCTGGTGCCAGATGTTGGCAGCGGGGGAAGCTGTGCACGTGTGAGGGCAGGAAGCACATAGGAACTCTCTGTAAACTCCACTCGATCACTCAGTTTTGCTGTGAACCTAAAATTACTCTAAACAATAAAGTCTTTTTTGTTTTTTAAACAAGCGCCTGGCCCTGTAGAGTGATGCCCGGTAGCTGTGCAACCATCTTCCCAGGAAACAACAACACAACGTACAAATATATTTTTTTGAGAGATACATTCTCTGGAACTTTGGCATGACTCTCTGGTCTCACCGTGGGCATGAAAAATACCGTTCTCTTTGGGGTTTCGAGAACTACTTAAACCAAGCAATAACCAGATTGTTGCAATCTTCCTGGGAATTTTTATTTTCTAGTACAGAGGATTACCAGCAGATGGCAATCAAAGAATATGAAACCTGAGTTTATCCTATTCAAGATATTTGACAAGTGGTTGAAGAATGATAAGATGATAGATTGAAGGTGGGCAGACCACTGCATTCGACCGGTTTTGTTTGTTTGTTTGTTTGCGGTACGTGGGCCTCTCACTGTCGTGGCCTTTCCCGTCGCGGAGCACAGGCTCCGGACACGCAGGCTCAGCGGCCATGGCTCACGGGCCCAGCCGCTCCGCGGCATGTGGGATCTTCCCGGACCGGGGCACGAACCCGTGTCCCCTGCATCGGCAGGCAGACTCTCAACCACTGCGCCACCAGGGAAGCCCTGCATTCGACCTCTTGAATACCAGTTCTCCATAGAGCCACAGTTTCTTATGCTCCAAACAAACAAGTCTTCTTCCACCAGGAATTGAAATAATGTCTAGCCACAGAAGAGACACCAGGGACAAACTCCTAGATTTTTTTAGTTAATCAAATGGGGACTCTGTGTGAAAATGAATTAGAAGAGCTTGTTGTTTTTATTTAGACATTGCATTTCCTTTAGATTTCCTGCTTACATTGTGAGCCAGGGTAAATGTTCTTTGGTATAAAACTGAACATTTGTGTAAATGAGTTCCTAATGATAGAAAATAGACAGCTGTAGTAGAATAGAGCTGCAAAATCACCAGAGGGAAGGAATTTGCTCAAAACCGTCCGGTGTGTGTGCGTGGGAATGGGAGTGAGAAGGGTTCGTGAGGGTGTTCTTACCAAACTTAGGATTTTACAACCGATTTTACAAAAATAGGAATTTCTTCTTTCCTCCTTTTGCTTCTGGAGATGTACTAGTAAGTAGATTCTCAATTAAATCAAGCATTCTCAATAATGTGTCTATTAAGCATGGAAGACTTTGTCCCTGTTGGGTAAATTCTGGTATTTATGCTTTCCATTTGCTAAACTCACCGTGAGTCCAGAGAGAGAGCTGCAGTATAGCAGAGCCTACAGAATATGAATATTGCTAATTTGTCTATTGAGACAAAGAAAATTTTGGTTTATAGTTTACAGTTCGGGCATATTTGATGGCATAAGAGAACCCCGTTATACATGGCATGTGGATCATCGCAGAAAATGATTGATCTGTTTTGTTTTGTTTATTGACAATATCTTTATGAAAAAAGCCTCATAAAGCACTTGAAAAAAATAGACCTGGAGAGTTTGGGGAATATTCAATGTTTAAGAGAAGCAATGAACAGTAAATAATATTTTTTGGACTCCTACTATGTATTAGGCAATATTATCTCAAGACAGATAAATTATTTAGCCACATATTTACAGATTACGAAACTAAGGTTCAAAGAGATTCATAATTTGCCAAAGTTACATAGCTAGGAAGTAGCTGAGCTGGCATTTGAACCCAGGCCTGTTTAGGTAAATGTAAGTACTTCCCTACATTGTAATTTTTTATCTTATTCTGACAGGTGATGTTAAGCGTTTGAAACCTAGCTAATTCAGAAATTTAACCAAATCAGCTGGGTAACTGTGAAAGAATCAGAGTCCCAGGTCATTCCCACAGAGGTTCTAATTCAGAAGATTCAGATGGGGCCCAGGAATCTGAGTTTTTAACACGCTTCCCCTGCCCTCCCAGTGGTTCTGCAGCAGGTAATCTTCTGACCTCAAACAATTGAAGAAAACACAGGCCCGACTCAGTGGACCAACTTTTCATGATCAAAGAATCCTCTGAGGACCTGATGAAAGCCCTGAACGATTTTTTGAGAAAAATGCACATTTTACACCCAAAACTTTGCATACAACTTTAGGGAGTTCACAGATACTCTGAAGCCATGGACCCTTGGTCTCCTACATGTCCCAATTAAAAGTGGCCTAATAAGAAGCCCCTTCCATCTCCCCACCGAAAGATGTCACTCTTCAGCCTCAAACAGCCTCAAACAGCCGCCTCAAACAGCCTCAAAAAGCCACCCCAAAAGTTGCCAGTGTTTTTATTTTTTTCCTTTCTCATCAACTACAAAGGGAAGAGTTTCCCAGGAAAATGAGTTTACTGTTTGTAAAGGAGCTTCCCCTGTAAATAGAGCAGACTCTGGTTCGGTGCTTCAAAAAATTAGGTTGAAACAAATGATAATATTTTCTGCAATCACGATGAAAGCTGATCTGGAAATTAAGGTGTTGCGATTAAAACCAACAGTAGGGACCACAGATTAATATGGGCACAACCAGAATGAAGGATCATGAAGTTTACTTTCCCAAAAGCCCCTTCTCTAACTTCTTTTCAATCTCTAGGTTTTCTCTTAGGTCTCCGCCTTAAAGCTAGCTTTTGCATCATTAAGTAACTAAAGGCTTATGCAGCATATCTTTTGAAACATGTACATAAAAGACAGAGTCCTCAAAAATTTTTACCACTAATAGGTTCTGGATTCTGTAAAATAGGAAAAGCATAAGGAGAACATGTAGTTCTCTGTGTAGGACTGGCATCTTGATAAACCTATGGCTAGAAGTAAGAGGGGAAGTGTCTGCAAACACCCTGATTTGTACATAAATGTCATATGTTTACTATCTTTTCTGGGGAAAGAGTCCATGGCTCTCATCAAATTCTTAAAGGAATCTTGAACTAAAATTTAAAATGTAATCATTTGTAGGAGGAGTCTTGTCTCACAAGACCAAGACAAGCAAACAGGGTGACAGAGCCACGTGGTATGGGCTTGGTGACCATCTTCTTCAAACATAAAGCAATAGTCAACACTGTATATGAAGTATGGACACAGCATTGTCAGAGCACGTGTCCTGATTTTGGTGCCCTTCTTCACCACTCTACCGGAAGGTCCACTTTTCCAGAAACATGTTTTCCTTGGTATGAGAACAGAAGCATGTATTTTGGATCAGGAAGACTTTTATCAGTGACAACGCAGATTATACGTACCTCTCTGACACCGAATGTACTTGTAAATCAAGAATAATCATTCCTAATTCATCAGGTTACTGGGAGGCAGAAATGAAATAGCATATGTAAAGCTCCCGGCACAGTGTCTGCACAGAGGAGGCACTCAGAAATGTTTGTTTTTGTCCCTCTTGCCCACCACCACACTAAGATTTCCCCCATGACAGGAACGCTGAGCTCACACTATCTACTGCTCAGCTAGGGCTGCACCTAACGGCCTGAAGGAAATCAGGTTTCCTTAGGAATTCCCACTTTCCAGTCTCCCCTCTGTCACTATTGTAAAGGTAAGCGAGGACCTCAGGCACAGAACATGCCTGAGGCTAACAGGAAGTCACAAGGGATGAAAAGACATCATCCCTCTCCTTGGAGTTGCCAGACCCTAATAGGGCAGACAGTGCCAAAAATTAGTTAGCAGAAGCCACAGGGCATGGAATGCTAACAACACACATATAAGCACCAATATTCTACACACATGAAAACAAGTTGTCATAGAAAGGACAAAGCCATGTGGAGTTGATTTAGGAAACTGTCACAAAGAAAATAATTATTGAGCAATATTTTTTAAAGTAGGGGAAGGGATATAATTTGAGACAAAGAAAGAGGAGGGGAAAAAGCTAAGAAAGGAGGCTAGAGTGCCATAGGGGCGGGCTTAGGAAGGAGGTGGGCATGGAGCAGATTTGCGGGGCAGCAGGAGAAGCCAGACTTGAGGGCCTGTGAAAAGCTGACAGCAGTTCTGTGTGGGGGAAGGCAGGCAGCTAATTGGTAGAGACCCTTGAAACCCATGATTAGGAGTTTTAATTTAATTCAAGAGGCAATTGGAGCTATTGTAGGCTTCTAAGAAGGGGAGTGATATGATCAAAACGATGCTTGAGGACAATGGTTCTTGCCGCTGTGAGCAGGGTGGATTAGATGAAGGAGACTCTCAGGCCGGGAGGCTGATCTGAGGTTATTCCAGGAATGCAGGGTTACAGGCACATGGCCTAGAGCAGGGCTCTGGGCGTGGGATGGAAGGAGCAGAACCGAAATATATTACGGAGGGTAAACATTCATTCTTTCTTTTTAGAACCACACACTGGGTTAGGTGCTGTGATAATATGGGGAACAGGCACAGAAGCTGGGATGGGGAGAGACAATTAGGCAATTATAATATGGTGAGAAAAGTGCTGTGACCATTGAACCAGAGACATATAAGAGTGCATAGCAGGAGCAGCACTTAACAGTCACGGGGAGGGATACAGGTGGTCAGGGAAGCCTTCCCTGAGGAAGTAGAGTTTACCCTGGCAATTTAATGAAGGATCGGAAATTAACTGACTGAAAAATCACTGGGGGAAATGTTCTAGGCAGGAAGCCTCAAGATGAAAGGGTAGGAGTGGAGCCATGAAGGAAAGGAAAGAATGCTTTCTAGAAAGGCTCAAAGGAGCAAGAAGGGTGGGACCAGACCAGGAAGGGCCTTGGGTCTGCAATATGAACTGTGGACTTTGTCCTTAGGGCAGTGAAAGGCCAGGAGAGAGACATGGTTCATTTTTCATCTTAGAAAAATCTCTCCGGCAATTGTGGGAGAAAAGGATTGGTGATGATTAGGATAGGAGACTTGCATAGTCTAGGCAGAGATGATTGGGAAATAGAGACGGAGACGTAGATATTTAGGATAGAGAATTTATGGGATGAGAAAGAGATTGAGAGGAAGAGAGTATTAGCAGGATGTCATTAGCCCAGTGAGGGAAGGTCATTCACTAGGGTCATACAGCCAACCTGTGGAAGCATCAATGTTAGAATCCAAGTCTCCCATTCTTTTTGGTTTTTTGATTGTTTGTTTGTTTGTTTGTTTTTTGGCCACACCGCAAGGCTTGTGGGATCTTAGTTCCCCCACCAGGGATCAAACCCTGGGCCCCCTGCAGTGGAAGCATGGAGTCCTAACCACTGGACTGCCAGGGAATTCCCACCTGATTCTTTTTAAAATAAGTATCTTTCATACCTCTCCTCATCATGCTCATGTTTTCCTTTACATTGTCCAATACACCTGTATGATTTGTAATGGATGTTTTAAGCTCTTTGTCTGCTAATTCCATTACCTCTGTCATTTCTGGATCTGTCTCTACTGGTTGATTTTTCTCCTTGGTGTGGGTCATATTTTCCTGCTTCTTTGTATGGCTGGTAATTTTTATCAGATGCCAGACATTGTGCATTTTACATTGTTGGACACTAGATTTTGTTGTATTCTCAAGGAGTCTGGGACTTTGTTCTGACGTGCAGCTAAGTTATTTGAGTTTGATCCTGTCAATGCTTTCTTTTAAGCTTCTTTAGGGCAAATTTAGAGGAGACTTTAGGACTTCTGCTTCCAGCCATGATGGAGTAAACAGGGACTGGATCTACTCTCCCACCTGAAACAATAATAATGAACCAGATTAAATGTATGAAACATTGGTCATCAGGCAATGAAGGACAGTGATCCCTGAGAGACAGATGAGGTGAGTCCTATGACTGCCCCAGCTTTCTGCCTTGAAACGTTCCCAGGCCATAGCACAGAAAAGTCGAACTCGTGTGGATCCTGCTGGACTCGTGAATCGAGGAGATGGAGCTGAGAGTCTGGGGAGATAAAGGCAGCTAAAGTTCACAGGACAGAGTGCCAGAGAAGAGAGAGCTGAACAAAGAAAGAACTCCAGAGATTTTCAGAAAATCACCTTCAAATATTCAAGAGTATTTGTCAGCACAAGCATGTGGAAAAATGATCCAAGGCTGAAGAAAGAACGATCTAACAGGATCAGAGAGAATACTACCTGGCACTTGCTCAGGGCTAAGAATAATGTCTGTTCCCCACCAGCCAGCATAGAAAACCTCATAATTCATGGAGCATTGGTAGAGTCCTCAGAAGGTCTTGCCTCAATAATGGGGAATGATTATTAGTCCTGGACTAAACACTGCTCTAGTTTACTCTAAAATATCATAAATGCGAGGGCCCAAAAGAGCAAATGATTTCTAAGTAACTCAACTGCATTTCAGAACAATGTTGAAGAATATTTATAAAAATTCAAAAATACCCATCATCCAACAAGGTAAAATTTCTAATGCCGGTCATCCAATCAAAGATTACCAGGTATGTAAAGAAACAAGAAAATATGCTCTATTTTGACGAGAAAAAAAATCAATTAATTGAAACCAATCCAGAACTAGAGGAAATGTTAGAATTAACAGAAAATATTAAAACTGTATTTTCCGTATGTTCAAAAAGTTACATAGAGACATGGAAGGTATTTTAAAAGACCCAAATCTAGAGATTAAACCTGAGATAAATTATACACTGCATGAGATTAGTAGCAGATTAGACATCACAAATTAGTGAGATCAAAGAAAATATTCAAAATGAAATATAGAGAGAAAAAAGAAATTAAAAAAATGAACAGAGCATCAGTGATCTGTGGCACAACTTCAAGCAGACTATATGCACATAATTAAAGCCTCCAAAGAAAGGGAATGGGTACAGAAAAATATTTGGAGAAATAATTTCCAAACTTTGATGAAAACCACAAGCTCACAGATCCAAGGAGCTCTAAAAACAAAACAAAACAAAACAAAAAAACCCAAGCATGAGAAACATAAAGAAAACTACTCCAAGGCATACCATCATCAAATTGCTGAAAATCAGTGATAAAGAGAAAATCATAGAAGCAGGAGAGGAGAAAAAATATACATTATATACAAAGGAACAATTAAAATGACAGCAGATTTTTCATTGGCAGTTAAACAATGGAACAACACTTTAAAGTACCGAGAAAAAAAAAAACCCAACAAACTGTCAGCCTAGAATTCTACATGCAGCAAAAATATCTTTGAGCAAACCACAAAAAAAAATGTTTTCAGACAGACAAAAGCTGGAAAAATTCATTACCAGCAGAACTGCACTACATAGGACTCATTATTGTAGAGTTAATTTTGCCCCTCTACAAGAGCAAGCACTCTATCTAAGGTCTCTATTCTGACTGGATGAAATACAGCTACTCCTAACCCTGTGTGGGCTTTGAGCATTGATCATCCTTACCGTTTTCGCAAGGCCGTTATTCCCAGGCCTTGCGGGGTTTCCTCTTAATACATGTTCAGATCAGTACTCAGCCAAACACTCAAAGGGGGCTCCCCTGGAGCTCTCTTTTTGTTTACCTCCCTCCACTCTGGTACTGTATGCCACAAATTCCCCAGACTCTGATCTCTGTCTTTCAACTTGGCAAGACTATCAGGTTGTTTAGATTCCTTCTTCTTGCATGCAGACAATGAGCTAGAGTGCTGATAAGGCATTCCTTGTTTCGTTCCCTTTTCTCAGGGATTACAGTTCATAACCCGTTGTCCAATGTCAGGAAACTGTTTCAAATATCTTGTCTGGTTTTCCAGTTGTTTATGGTAAAAGGAAATTCCTGTAGTATTTAATCCTTCATAGACTGCAACAAAAATCTTTCAGGTTAATTTTAACTCTTTCAATTGTCACTGAGCTCACTGTCTTTGGGATTCAAACTCTGCCAAGTAAAAGGCGGCTCCAGTCCAGATTATAGGGGAAATTTGGGGTGGGTGGGGGGAATGTTTACCTGGAGGGGGACCTGAATGAATGAGGGGCAGAAAGAAAGCAGAGAAAGAAGTCAGGATGATGTCCAAGCCTCTGACTTGGGTGTTGAGGGGGTGGTGGTGCTATTAAAATAGCATGAGTAGAATCTGGGCATGTTGACATTGAAGTTTTGATAGACGATAACTGAAATCTTGGGAAAAGAGATCTGGGCTGGGCTGGAAAAACAGATTCCAGTGTTATCATTGTACAGGTGACCATTCAAGCTTGGGAATAAATGTAATTAGGAAGAGAGATATAAAGGAAAAGAAAAGTAAGTCAAGGGCAGAATCTTGAGTAATGACATTTTGGAGGATAACAGATAAAGAGAGAGGTGTACAAAAAAGAGACTGAGAAAGAGCTTTGGGAGAATTGGAAGAAAACCTGGAAGAGAAAAGGATGATCAGCTCTATGAATGAAACAAAGATAGTACTGAAAATTGACCATTTGCCTTGGCAGTTATGAGTTCAGTGGGTTCAGGGGGTTACAATCAGGTGAGTCATGGGCACAAGAGAGGTTTGGTGCAAATGCTGGGAGAGTGGAAGAGGGAAATATTTGATTTTCATGAGTGGGGGAAGTTAGAGAAGATGTTGTGCAAGAGGAAGTCTTCAAGTTGGGTCTCAAAAAATGGGTAGAATTTTGAAGGCAAAGACTGGAAAGGGCACTGAGATGATAGCTTTTCAATTTCACCATCTCTACCATCACTTACACAACTTTTGATGGAGTTGCTAATGAGTTGAGAAATAGTTCTTTCTATACCGAAAAATAAAATTTTTAAAAAGAGAGTGTGGGACACAGAAAAGCAGAAAGGAAGAGTCAGGATAATTCACTATCTGGATAATTTGGAGAACAAGTGAATCACGCCAATAAGATTTTAAGAAAACAGGGACAAATCACTTCCTTGATCAGATGTGTCACAAAGGGAACAAAAACAAAAATCATCCAAGCGAGTAACTCTGCTGACTCCTGGACTTCGACCTGGGATTTGAAGATCCTGGATAAGCAGGATTCCTACATAAAGGCTGGCAGTCATGCTGGCTTGCAGAGCTTGCCTACATTTTAAATAAAACTGTCAGATTAAGCAATGCCTGGCTGAAGTATATTATTAATACAAATTCTTAACTGTCAATTAGTTAACTCGCTAGTAAAAAGAACCTGGTTTATAAGATTGCTGCTAATGAATATAATGCTTTGTTCTCAGGCAAAACATCTGCTTTGGATATGTAATTAGAGGAAAGGCCCCCTCCCACACTCCCCATAGGGAGAACATGTGCCGCTTTATTCAAAGGAGCTTATTATACCTGTGAGGGGTCAAAGTCTGTGGATTTGTGGCTTATGGTATTATGACAGATTACAAAATCACTCCATTATGCTAGTCAATCTGTTTCCAAGCACCTAGCGGGGAGCTAGCCGGCGGCACTGGATGCTCTGAAACAAGATTCCCATTGGTTTACTTCCTAAGGTCTTATGATAGGTCAGCTGTTGTTGACATCACCCGACAGCTCACATGTCAGAGCCTTTCTGTCTGACTTCTGCCACTGTTACTGCCAAGCTCTCCTCTGAGAGCCGGCCTGTGCCTCAGGCCACAACCAGGCCCTAAGAAGAGCTTAAGTGGATTTGAAATCCACGGGTAGCCCGATCATTTGCGCTAATGACAAGGAAAAGGAAGCAGAACACTTAAACCCTATGTGTCCTTTGTTTCTGACTCTTCCTCTCTCCTACCCTTCCCCCATCCCCCCTCTTTTTATTTTCTATTATTTCCCTAGTTCCTCATCCCACTCCTCCCATAGGCATATGCCTTCTTATGAAACATATTTAGAGAGGAGAGCAGCTAGTTCCAAAAGCCTTTGTTTCGAAGTCAATTGTCACATGTACCTACAAAACCATTTCAAACTCAAGAGGTTGAAAGATATTTGATATTTGCCTGATACTCCAAAGAAGTGGTTTGAAGGAAAGTCAATGTTATTTCCTCAGCAGAGTAATAATTACTTTTAAAGGGTTTTCTCCCTCATAGTCTACTTTTCCAGCAGTGCCTTGCTATGGGCTGGATAGTGTGTGCAGGAAGGGAGGGGGTGACTGTCTTCATTCCTGCCAACTATGCCCTCCCTGTCTAATTTCTGCAATTGTCCAAAGAACCCAGAGTTTACGAAGGTGAAATTGACTGGGGCATGTGACATGCCAAATCATAATATTTATAAGACTTAATAAGCTGGAATAAAACCACAATTTTCAAGTAGTAACATCTGAAAGAAAAAAATAAAAACCATATCCACAGGGGCTAGGAGGAATGGAACTGCTTCCCTGAGATGGAGGAAGAGTTTGGCTCCAGTGGGAAACCAGCACTCACTGTTGCCAGCCGTTGGGGAAGTCACACCCCTTGGAAGACACAGCTGCTTTTCATCAATGAATACTATTTAGGTGACCATTAGGAACTGAAAATACCTATGCTAAGACAAGACATGAGAGAAACCTGAATGGACCTAGGGGATAAATGGTGTCACCCAGAAGGGCTCTGCAGTTATCAAAGTGGGAACAGAAGCTGAGCCGATTAAGGGTCTTGTATCAGTCACGTCTGTAATTAATAGTTTAGTGTTATTTTTGCCCCGTGTCTTCTACGTATCCTTAGAGCTCCTGCAGCCTTATTCAATGGTTCCATTAGTACAGTGTGCCATTGGACTGCACCCTCTTTGTAAGGAAGACTGCCTGGATCTACAGGGCTTTTACCTGGTGTGTATAAGATGTTCTCTAACACGTATAGAGAAGGGAAGTTAGGAAGAGATCCACTGTAGGTGAAAAATGGAGGAACTGGGTCCTGGAATATTTGAAACAAGAGCCTGTGGTATAGTGCAAGGAACATGGGCTCTGGCACTAGAAACACTGGGATCTGATTCATGGCTTTCACTTACTAGTTGTGTAACCTCGAACCAGCTACTGAATTTTCCTGAGTCTCGGTCTCATCATACGTAAAAATGAGTTTAATATAATTGGAACTACCTTGGGAGAAAAACAATGTAAAAAATGCCCAGGGGGGGCTTCCCTGGTGGTGCAGTGGTTGAGAGTCCGCCTGCCGATGCAGGGGACACAGGTTCGTGCCCCGGTCCGGGAAGATCCCACATGCCGCGGAGCAGCTGGTCTCGTGAGCCACGGCCGCTGAGCCTGCGCGTCCGGAGCCTGTGCTCCGCAACGGGAGAGGCCACAACAGTGAGAGGCCCGCGTACCGCAAAAAAAAAAAAAAAAAAAAGCCCAGGGTAGGGTCTAGCACATAACAGGAGCTCAGTAATGGGTAGCATTTTTTTTTCAAAAAATCATTATTTGTTTTGAAACACTGGGCACTTTTGTGGAGTCCAAAGGATCCTAGGCTTTGAAAGGTGAAGGATTCAGGAACCATTTCAAAATCTCATATTGTAGAAGAACACTCCTGAGACTGCTTCATGTACTAATGAAAATTCTGTGGTCTGGGCAATTTACAAAAGACAAAGCCCCTTATGTCTTTACTCCCTTAGAGTACAAGATCTCTCAGGAAAGGGATGGAGGCTTTCTCATCTCTGTGTCTCTAGAACCTCCCAATACTGCTTGGATATTCTCTTATTGAGGAATTCAGACTGATATGTCTTGGGAAACATTACAAGGGACTGTTAGAATGCAGCCTAGTTTTAGGAAAATTCCAATTAGAAGAAATTGCCTTGGGGGTGGGGGGCAGGATGAATTGGCAGACTGGGATTGACATAAACATACTACTATGTATAAATAGATAACTAATGAGAACCTGCTGTATAGCCCAGGGAACTCTACTCAGTGATCTGTGGTGACCTAAATGGGAAGGAAATCCAAAAAAGAGGAGATATATGTATACATATAGCTGATTCACTTTGCTGTACGGCAGAAACTAACACAACATTGTAAAGCAACTATACTCCAATAAAAATTAATAAAATAAATAAATGAAGTTGGATAGAAGAATGCCAAAAAAAAAGAAAAGAAAGAAATTGCCTTGGGCCGATGAGTCTGTGTTTTCCTGTCCACATCGATATTCTTGGAGACTTCATTCCTGGCAGGCAATTCTGGATCCAGTTGACATCATAATTGCACAGCTCATCGCTATTTGAACAATAATCTACTATCCTCCAGCTTGTTTTATTTGTTACTTCGTATATTCAACAAATACTTATCAAGCATCTACACTGTGCCAGGTAGAGATGCTGGGGCTATGTACGGTGAACAAGACAAGAAAATTCTTACAGAATTTACCTTCTGGGGAGAGAGGAGAGGGCAGACAAACAGTAAAAAATTAACTCAATTTCAGATTACGGCAGGTCTATGAAGGAAACAAATAGGATCATGGCCTGGAGACTGAGTGGATAGAGGTGGTGCCTGCTTCAGGTAAAGTGCCTCAGAAAGGCTTCCCTTGGGATGAGCAGCCAGTCCTAGGAAGGAAAAGCGTTCTAGGTCAAGGTATCAGGTGAGGACAGGGGCAGGGCCTGGAAGTGTGGAACAGCAGCTGGAATTTCAGGAACACAATAGAAAACAGCTGGGCTGGAGCATGGTGAACAAGGGGAGAGCGGTCAGCAATGAGCCTGGGCGAAGCAGGTGGGGTCAGTTCACGAGGACAATGCAGGCTAAACAAAGTGAGGGGTTTGGGTTGACTGCGTGATTCTCTCATAGACGGTTTGGAGGATGCTTTCCATTTGCGTACACTGGCTCCTCTGCAGGCTACCAAGAGGGCAGTCTGGATCTCTATAAACCCCAGTATACTATAAGCATTATTAAGTCAGTCTTTGTCTACCCCATGAGCCACAGATCCTAATGAATTGGGAGCAGCCCTCCCTAGGAATATTTTTATTAAGGATAATCTATTTGATATTTTATTTTTGTTTCAACTTTAATTTTTAATGGTGCACCTGAATAAAGAGACATTGAATAGGTACCTTTCAAACATTTGGGAAGTAGTCAACAAAATCCATGAAAAGAAAGTAAAGAAACAAGTAAGGCATGTGAGAGAGTTCTAAGCCTCTTGCATTAGTCTAGGGCTAAGCGTCCCCGTGGCTCAATAGAGTATGATTAGAAGGACATTATCAGAGTTTTGAACTTAAGAACTACTGGGCAGCTAACTAGTGAACTGGAGAAACAAATCAGAGCTCTAATGATAAACTTCTACTCAAAGTATTTTTATTTTCTCATTTAATGAGGATTTCTCTTTTGTTTTGTGACCTGAGTTTAACTCTTTAACTCAGGAAATTAATATTTTGAAAGCACAAATTCATGTTATATTATTTTTTTTCAAATAAAAGAAAAATAAACTTTTTTTTTCCTGCCAGTACTGGAGACTTCTTTCTTCTTGCTATTCTCTTAGAGAAAGAAGCAAGGCAGCAGTACATAGTGGGACAAATTAGCGGTCATCAATGAAAAACTGGTCTCCAACTTCTGTGGGCAAATCATTTCAAGTCTCTGAGCCTAGGTTTTCGCCTCAGGGGATGTTAAGCCAGATACTAGAGAGTCTATTGAGTCCCTTCCAGCTCTAAGAGCTGTGATTTTAGAAAGCAAGATGTTTCTGAGGAAGGATGAAGAAAATATAATGAAAGATGAGGGAGGCAAGAAGAGACAGAATATGAGAAAAATAAAGTGAAGGTAGCTTTCCCTCCTTACCCGACAAATTGACCCTGAAGTCCAAAAGATTAAAAGGGATCTCTACTCTGCCTGGGCTTCTCCCAACAACCTTAATTCAAAAGTATCCTGGTTGCTTAAATTATCCAGAATCGCCTCTTAAGCCCTTTGCAGTGCACTTCATCAAGGATTTCGACATGACAAAAAAGCCCTGAAGATTCTTTGATAGGTGAAGCTTAGAAAAGTTTCTTGGTTCTAAATCAAGTCTTATATTTTACTGTCTAAACTGATTAGGATTCATTCCAGGTCAAGTTGTCCTTCGAAATATATCTGTGGGTTTTTTTTCTGTTTGTTTTTAGCATCCAGAGGCCAGCCCTAGGGAAAGAATATTCTCGTTGAGTATACTAAGTAAAATTCCCAACTTCCTGTCTCCAGCAGTGACTTAGAAAATAGTGTCACTCAGATTCACTCATCTATTCGATACACCAGGCCCTGAGCTTGTGTGAGAGGAGGCAGGTGAGTAAACAGCAATTACAGCTCATGGCCAGGGGACGGTACAGGTGCTGAGGGGCTCATAGGAGGGCATTGCCAATGAGCTATGAGGGAGGCTTGCGCTAGGATGGTGCAGGCGAAAGGGAGAGAAGTAGATAGACTTGAGATACGTTGGAGGAAAAACTGACAAGAAGTGGCGATGGACTGCATGAGGAATACAGGGAAAGGGTGTGATTTTAATTTAAGCAACCGTGTGGGCATTGGTACTCGTTTACCAAGATGGGAAATCATCTCAGTTTTTGACATGTTATCTGATAAACTATAACTCCTAAATTAAGCTATAACTCCTCCAAGGAGTATACGATTTTACAAAAGAAAGCTCTCAAGAATCAAAAACGGTGGGGACTTCCCAGGTGGCACAGTGTTTAAGAATCCGCCTGCCAACGCGGGGGACATGGGTTCGACCCCTGGTCCGGGAAAATCCCACATGCCGTGGAGCAGCTAAGCCCGTTACACCACAACTACTCAGTCTGCACTCTAGAGCCAGTGGGCCACAACTACTGAAGCCTATGCACCTAGAGCCCGTGCCCCGAAACAAAGAGAAGCCATCACAATGAGAAGCCTGTGCACCGCGACGAAGAGTAGCCCCGGTTCTCTGTAACTAGAGAAAGCCCGCGTGCAGCAACAAAGACCCAATGCAGCCAAAAATAAATAAATAAATTTATAAAAAACAAACAATCAAAAAGGGTGAAGCTAGAGTGGTAGATGGGTGGGCAGTTGCATTGACTGTTGTTTGTTTTTTGTTTGGGGGATGTTTTTGTTTTTTAATTTAGATATAATTGACATATTACATTAGTTTTTTAGGTGTATGACATAATATTCCAATATTTATATATATTACAAAATGATCCCCACAATAAGTCTAGTTAACATCACCATCACCATACATAGTTAAAATTTTTTTTCTTGTGATGAGCACTTTTTTTTTTTTTCGCGGTACGTGGGCCTCTCACTGTTGTGGCCTCTCCCATTGCAGAGCACAGGCTCCGGACGTGCAGGTTCAGCGGCCATGGCTCACGGGCCTAGCCGCTCCGCGGCATGTGGGATCTTCCCAGACCGGGGCACGAACCCGTGTCCCCTGCATCGGCAGGCGGACTCTCAACCACTGCACCACCAGGGAAGCCCTGATGAGTACTTTTGAGATCTACTTTCTTAGCAAGTGTCAAATATGCAATACAGTACTATTATCTATAGTCACTGTGCTGTACATTACATCCCAGGACTTATTCATGGGCTGTCATTTTTGAATCAAGGGCCTATGGGTAAGGGTACTTGGGGCATAATGACCATATTTTATGGAGGTGAGCACTTCCTCCTCTAAGTCCTCTAGTCTAGACACACACCCTCCTTTAAAAAAAAAAAAAAAAAAAGGGCTTCCCTGGTGGCGCAGTGGTTGAGAGTCCGCCTGCTGATGCAGGGGACACGGGTTCGTGCCCTGGTCCGGGAAGATCCCACATGCCGTGGAGCGGCTGGGCCCATGAGCCATGGTCACTGAGCCTGCGCGTCCGGAGCCTGTGCTCTGCAACGGGAGAGGCCACAACGGTGAGAGGCCCGCGTACCGCAAAAAAACAAAACAAAACAAAAAGATTTTGTTCTGGTGCTAGGAACCTGAGGTTTGGTGGAGAATTTTCCCTGAGTTGCTCCTGACTATATCTTGACCTAAAAGCCTGTATAAAATCTGTCTCACACAAAATGGCTTGTGGAAATGACCACCATTCCCCCCTCAAAAGCAGCACCTCACCTCCAGCCCCTAAGCCCACCACCTTGAGGGAGGGAACAGCTGAAGCTTCCAAAAAGCTGCCAGTCCCTGTGTCTGGAAAAGGAGAAGTTGGGATAGGTAGAATTTCATATTCACAGAGAGCAAGGAAGAGAAAGAGACCATTGTCTGCCTGAAGCCAGGTTTTCTGATCCGATTCCCAGAAACCTCACTCTTCTCCAAATACCCAAGCCCAGCAGTTCCTTCCAAACCCATCCTGAGGAGCACCTTTAAAAAAATCACAATCATCAGTTCAAAAGAATTTGTACCTAAAAATGTTCTTCATAAAAAATTTTTGTCTTGGGCTTCCCTGGTGGCGCAGTGGTTAAGAATCCGCCTGCCAATGCAAGGGACACGGGTTCGAGCCCTGGTCCGGGAAGATCCCACATGCCGCGGAGCAACTAAGCCCGTGCGCCACAACTACTGAGACTGCGCTCTAGAGCCCGCAAGCCACAACTACTGAGCCCGCGTGCCACAACTACTGAAGCCCGCGCACCTAGAGCCCGTGCTCCACAACAAGAGAAGCCACCACAATGAGAAGCCCACACACCACAACGAAGAGTAGCCCCTGCTCGCCGCAACTAGAGAAAGCCTGCGTGCAGCAACGAAGACCCAAGGCAGCCAAAAATAAATACATAAATAAAAAAGAAAGATTCTTAAAAAAAAAAAAAAAATTTTGTCTCTACATATGTGAACACCTACCATTCACTTAGCACTTAAAAGTTTTGGGTTATAACACCAGTCCTGAAGAAGATTTTAACTGGTCTCTACTTATTTTACTGAAATTAGAATATGCAGCCACCAAGTAAACTTGTTTACCCTTATATTATCCATAAAATCGGTTAATCTAGAGGGAAATCATCATGCGTTTATAGCCAACTTTGCTTTTCATATAAAATTAAAACACCCAAAGAAACAAAAACCACTTTATTGAAAAGGATATACAATTTTAAATTTTAAATAAAATATAATTGCCTATTATGACTAAATTACAGTCTCCCTGCTCTTTATTAGTTAGTAATCCCTGGTTTTCTTACCTAGGACCTGCCTGGTTCCTGACATTGGCATTCTCATTAGATCAAGAACTCTGTGAGCTCAGGCTCATGTCTGTCTGGGTCACCGCAGGAGCCCCAGGGCTTGGCACACTGCCTGCCTCACCTTAGGGGGCCAGAAATATCCCTTCAAAGATTGAGTGAGTGGACACAATCTAGCACCAGGGCTTTAGAATAAGCTGAATATGGTTGGATTATTTCTGGAGTGTCTGGAAGGAGACAGATAGAATTTAAGTGATAAATGTGAATCAGAGCAGAGGAAGGGAGCTAAGACCAAAGGATTATCAAATGTGTTTTGGTTTTTGTCTCCCCAAGCCCTCCCTAGGGGATTTTTATGAGGCCAAAAATAAGAGATAAGGGGAAAGTTCAGGCAGAGGACGTCAGGAACTTCTCAGGAACTCAGGTGTGAATAGGGCAAAGAACAAAGCAAGGGTCTTGGATGTCATTCTTGCTGGTGCCTGGGGATGTGACATAAAGACCAGTTCTCCTACTTAAAGATTCGATTTGGTTCATTGAAATCAGACTCTTCCTGGGATGGCTTAAAAATTTCAAAACAATTTGACAACAAAAATCTTTACAGTGAGTTATACTGTAGTTAGGGGAACTTCAGTTCAAGGCCACATTCCCCAAAGTATATTTTTTGTTTTTTTTTTAATAATTTCAATGGGGAATTATAGGGTTTTGTGGAAGGAAAAATAATGGTAAAACAAATGTTAAGCAGATTACTTTCTTGCAGTAATTCTCAGAGCCTTTAATATGTTAATGTACATTATGAGTCAGAGAGAGAGAGAGAGAGAGAGAGAGAGAGAGAGAGGGAGAGTAGCATCTCTTTGGGGGGGAAAATATTGACTTAGTAATTCCACCTTCCTCTTAAGCACTCTTTGCTAAAAGAAATTCCCCATCTATGTCAACACTTTTCAGAGGGCTTCATTTTCTTTTTTTGTGGCATGGCAAAAGCCCAAATGAAAATGTAAAGACCAGAAGTATATATTTTTTCAGTAAGAAAGAAATATTCTTTTCTCCTAAATTTTGCCTATTGAAGCCAGAACTGGTATGATTACTTTATATAAATATAATAGCTGTTCAGTGATCATGACAAACAAAAATATGACAAAACTGCTTTGTGAAAGAACACAAAGTTAGAAAAATGATTTACCAAAATATAACTTTAAAACATACTTTAAAAATAAAACTTGGGCTTCCCTGGTGGTGCAGTGGTTGAGAGTCCGCCTTCCGAGGCAGGGGACACGGGTTCGTGCCCCGGTCTGGGAGGATCCCACATGCCGCGTGAGCCACGGCCGCTGAGCCTGCGCGTCCGGAGCCTGTGCTCCGCAACGGGAGAGGCCACAACAGTGAGAGGCCCACGTACCGGAAAAAATAAATAAATAAATCAATAAATAAAACTTAACCATAAAAACAGAGATATAATGTGGTTTTATTACCAAGTATTTGAAAAGTAGAATGACTCATTATTTCTGTAATTCCTAAGGGTACCATTTTATAATTTGCCCAAGGATTTGATTTGATATTCTAGTGGCCCCAAAGGTGGCAACATCTGCTTATAAAAGACCTGATTTGGACTGTGTGGGCTGCTGAAGTTTTTTCAGGCTTTTTCTCATTAAAACAAGATTGTACGGTAGACTGGCAGTGTCACTTTCTCACTCATGCTTCCCAGAGGCTTAAGCGGTCAGAATTTACCTTTTCCTTTCTTTGTAATACCAATTTTGTTTTGTAGTTAATGGGTGTAAAATATCCTCTGGGGAGAAGCTACAGAGTTTAGAATTTTTCCTTTTTCAGAAGGCAAAAGACAATAGATTATCAATTTATTTATCCTTCATTTCCTACAAAATATTTTCTCACAGATTCCCTGCACCGCTCTTACCTCCTTTTAACAAAAAATTCATGAATAATATGAAGTAAACACAACTGATAGTGGTACGGGCCTTGGCCCATCATTGCTTACCATTTAAGAGGTGTCTACTGCAGTTGGAAACTAATTTTTGGGTCCTGCGGATATAATATCCATGGATTTTCCAAAAATAAATGACTAGACTGGGCCCAAGTAAAAAATATGTCTTAATCATTGAAGCAGCTTTTTGTCTGACCATCATCTACTCACTTCTTTACTCTGACAGCTGCCTCTCCTCCTGTGGCATGAAAGGATACAGCACTAAAGGTGGAGACTGTCCTAAAGGATGGCTGGAGAGGCTACATGGAGGAAAAGAGAACCCTGGGATTGCAGGGCTGAACTGCCTATGCTCCCCTGAAGATTCCCTGCAGCAGGGTTATCCTTGCAAAGCAGGGTAAGAAAGGGAGTGGATCCTGAGCTCTGAGAGCTGCTCTCAGTCCTGTGGGATTTTTCCCTCAAAGAATTGCCCAAAGAGTATGTTTTCTAGAAAAGTCTGAATGATGGCTGAATTACAGAGCTCTTGTAGCTCAGAGATGGACGGTGCTGGCTGTAATTCCTCTGCTTGCCTTCCTGACCCATTCTCCATCTTTCCCAGCCCTGCTCTGTGCCCAAGGAGACTGACCCCTTCTGATGAGAGGGCAAGAGGAGAGAGGGGTCAGGCTTTATTCTTTGCCCTCCCTCCTTAGTAGCTGCATCTCTGTTGATAGCTGTGATGTTCCACACCTATGGCTCCCCTCAGGGAGCTCCAGCTCTCTCCAGGCTCCAAGACCACTTTTTCTTCTCCTTCAGCCCTAGGGGAATTAATGGCTTCCTGCTGGTGCCAGACTCTGGGTGCCTCAAAATCCTTCATTCATTTCCTTAACCCTGCCCACACCTCTGGAGGCAGTCCCTTTATTACAGTCTCCCCATTGTACTAAAAGTCTTACCTGTTGGGATAAATTCTGTTTCCTGTGGGGAACCTGGCTGTTACAACAACTGACGCTCATTTTAATATGAAATTGTTAAAAGAGATCTCGATTTTGTAGAATATATTTCTTCACAACTTCAGTCAGAGTATTGCTTAGGAGTATGGGTGTTGGGGTCATGCAGATCTGTTATTAACTGTGTGAATCTAGGTATGCTTAATCTTTCTCTCCAAGTGTCAGTTAAGTATCTCTATGTATCTCATCCAGAAAATGGAGCTAACAACAGTATTTAATTCATTTAGCACATAAATTGTTGTTAGGATTAAATGAGATAATGTTTATAAAGTACTTAGCCTAGCACAGCGCTTAAAAGACTGTCGATAAGTTGGAGTGCTTCTTTCTTATTACTATTTAAGTATATTTCAATTTTCAAACTGTTATACTGCAATTTCTCTCTATTAATTGTTCAGTGTTTCTTACTTGTGAAACTAAAAGCCAAACACATTATAAAACATTATTATTAGTTTACCAATATGGACGTTGAATGCTCAAGGGATTTGCACTGGTTTAAGATTAAGGACCAATAGCAGAGAAAGAAGGGAGTTCAAAAGCCTTGGCCTTGGTTACTTTTAGGAAGTAGCATTGTTCCTACCAACCCCCCAAAACGACTGCCCAGCTTTTCACGCTTTTCACTCCAGGCTATCACACACCCAGCCCTTCCTGGGTGATATGACACTTTCCCTTGTCCTTTAGTACAAAATAGAATTCCTCTGCTCATCTGCTCCACCTGAAATATACTAAATCAATTGGTATTGGTTTAAGTGTGAATGACCAAAATCTCAAGACAACAGTAGCTTAAGCAACATGGAAGTTTATTCCTCCTTCACATAAAATCTGAGGGGGCAGGCCTGAGTTGGTAGGGTGCTCCATGGTGTCAAGGACTCAGGCTTGTTACTCTGCTATGCATGGCCCTTGTCCTTTTCTTTCAAGATGGAGCTCCAGCCATCACAGCCACTTTCCAAGCAGCAGGATGGAGAAAGGGGAGAAAGATAAAGGGCCTTGTGAAATAATAGAAAATATATATTGGTCTCTGCCTCCCAGGTCCAGGCACAGAGATCCTAAAACCCTTGTAATTTCCTAAGTGATAAGGGCACTAGGAGCATCTTTTGTTCTAATATTTGGCCTTTGACCCCAGTTCCTGACACAGAGCTCCTAAAGCCCTTGGAATTTTGGATGATAGGAATTTTGTTATTCTAATGAGGCAACTCTTGGTGGGCTCTTGAATAGCTTCAGGATGGGGGCTGGTAACCAGAAAGACCAATCCATGATTAGAAGCTTGGAACTTCAATCCCACCCCTATCCTCTGGGAAGGTCTGGAAAGGGGCTGATGATTGAGTTAATAATTGATCACACAAAGCCTTTATAAAAATCCCCAAAGTATCAGGGGTTTGGAGAATTTCCAGGTTGGTAAACACATCCACATGTGGGGAGGGTGACAGACCCCAACTCCACAGAGACAGAAGCTCCTGCTGCAGTCAGGACCCGTCTGGACCTCTCCTCGTCATCTGGCTGTTCATCCGTATCCTCTACCACATCCTTAATTATATAATAAACTGGTAACTGTGTTTCCCTGAGTTCTTTGAGCCATTCACAAGGAGAGAGTCATGGGAACCCCAATTATAGCCAGTCAGTCAGAAGTATGGGTGAAAAGCTGAAACTTGTGATTGACATCTGAAGTGGGGGTGGGACCTGAGGCTATCTCCAGGTAGTGTCAGAGTGGAGTTAGATTGTAGGACACCCAGCCGGTGCCAGAGAGTTGCTCGATGTGTCAAACCCCACACACCTGGCAGCAGAAGTGAAGTGTAGTAGTAGTGTGAGAGGAAAGGAGGAACGTGGGAACTCACCTACACCAGTTCTCTCTTAAAACAAACGTCCTAGAAGTTGCCATTCAACACTCCTGCTGTGAGCCCGTGGGCCACTAACCTCAGTTGGATGCTGCTCCTCTCCCCCACATCAGGGAGGCTGGGAAATGTCTTTATCCTGAGAAGTCAGGCATCCAGTGCAAACTTCTATAGCTATGGAAGAAATGAAGAGCAACCACTGAGGGCAACAAGCAACCTCTGTTAAAGACGTCTTCCTCTCTACCGCTCTCCTTCCTCACCACAGTCAATAGGAAAAGAAGGCAAGGAGATTTTTTTAAAAAAACCAGTGCCATTTTGACAGTAGAAGAGGGCATTTTATAGTGGTTTTCAGCTTCTCAGAAGAGGTACGGTGTGAAACTAAAAGAAAACCAGAGGGACTTCCCCGGTGGTCCAGTGGTTAAGACTCCACGCTTCGACTGCAGGGGCCACGGGTTTGCTCCCTGGTCGAGGAACTAAGATCCTGCATGCTGCTGTGGTGAGGCCAGAAAAAACAACAAAAACGAAACAGAAAGCTGTACTGTCTCATTCTGCCCCACCTTGAACTCTGCTCAGAGCCTGGTTTCCAAACATGAGCAATCAGTAGACTTTGTCTTAGACTGTTGCCACTGCCCAAACATACCAAGCAGTCAGAACACAAATCTGGGTAAAGATAGCATTGACTGTAACTGGAATTACAGAATACATTTCATATCTGAGAGGTGGAGACAGCCTACCACACGGCATGCAGGACCTTAGCTCCCCAACCAGGGATGGCCCAGCCAATCATAGCACCTCATTCTCCTGGGCACAGTGATTGGTCCAGGGAAGGGCATGTGCCCCAGTCTGGGCCAATTAGAGCCCTCTTCTGAGACCAGTTTGGGGCTGGAGGAGAAGGGGTCTTGCTTTTTGGAAGTATGTCAGTGGGGACTGCCGGCAGCCATATTTTTTTTCACTACATGAAGAACACCTGTCTGCAGTAGGAAAGAATGAAGACAATATAGACAAATGGGTAGAGGGCACAGGTGGCAACCTCCCTGCAGTTCCTCAGTCCAGTCAAACCCGAAGCTAGATCAATTTCTGGACTTCCCAGTTAGGTAATCCAATAAATCTCCTTTAATGCTTAAGCTAGTCTGAGTTGGATTTCTGTCACTTGTACAAGTCTGAACTAAAAAAAAAAGTAAAAGAAAAGTTAAACAACATGCTCTTTCTATTAGAAATACACTTAATAAACTTCTATGAGTCCACAGTAAATTCAACGAGAGGAATGCTTAAGCAGGTTGGTATCTAAGAAATATTCGTTAGCATACTACGGACAAATCAAAGGTGTTTAGGAGAATGTTGAGGAAGTCAGTTTTGCTCATTTTTGCTGTCTTCCTTCTTACACTGGCAGTTTTTGCTTTTGAAATTGTAAGAAGAAAAACAATGAGTCAGTCAAGAGAGAAGGGATAGAGAGGTAGTAAAAGGAGGTATGGGAACAGAGTGATGGAGAAGGGAATAGTGAGAGATGGCACGGAGTATCAGAGCTCCAGCCTGGGAGTCAGGGGACCTGGGTCACAGCCCTGGCTCTGCCACTACTGCTCCATCTGCTTGGGTGAGCCACTTTGACTAGTTGTAATTTCTACACCTGAGAAATAAGGAGGCCTGGAATAGCGGTGATTAAGGTCCATCTTGGCTCTAATAGTCGATCCTTCTAGTATATCCTTATTTCTAGCAGGAAAATGAAGGACGCAAGGGAGTAGGGTGCATCACTGTTGGATTCACTGCTGTCAAGAGCATGACCTCAGGTTTCCCAAGAGGTCTAGCTCAGAAGGCAGCTGTTCCAATACCCCCAAACCAGCCTCAGATCATCCCAGGAAATTGAGGCACTGGCTTTTCCCTGGAAGGGTCAAAACTTGGTCAACAATTATTGGGCTGGGGGTAGAGGTATATCCAAGACAGAGCTCCTTGTTTATAATTCATTAAAGAATTCATCAGACGCCCTGGGCAGACAGGGCAGAACCCACCTAATTGCCTTCTTCCCTCCCCACCCTCTTCCTGCCCACTGAGGAATCCTGATCCATATTAGATCCTATCCAGAGGAGCATGCTGGAACTCATCCAACATAGCAAGTGCAGCCTGCCCAGCAGAGACCTGAGCAAACCAGTTTCACACAGGAAAATTCAATTGCCTGCTATTGTCACAGCCAGGGAGGCAGGGGAGGAGCACTCCTACCCATCACAGCAATTTTTTTTTTTTTTTTTTTTGCGGTACGCGGGCCTCTCACTGTTGTGGCCTCTCCTGCTGTGGAGCACAGGCTCCGGACGCGCAGGCTCAGCGGCCATGGCTCACGCACCCAGCTGCTCCGCGGCATGTGGGATCTTCCCGGACCGGGGCACGAACCCGTGTCCCCTGCATCGGCAGGCGGACTCTCAACCACTGCGCCACCAGGGAAGCCCCCCATCACAGCAATTTAAGTAGGAGGAGAGATGAGAATGGGAAGAAGTGATGAATAAACACGGGGAAAGAAAGCTCTACAGAAGTGTGCTCCTGCTCAAAAGTTGGGGTTGAAGGGTAGTGTCTGAGAAGAAAGGAGTTTTCGTCTAGCTCTTTTAAACCGTTTTCCCCATTTCAGCCAAAATAGCCAGCAAGAAGTTTCTCAGTTCTTACAGTGCTGACGAGTAAGACTTAGCACACGCCAGGTGCTTAATAAATCTTTATTGAATGAATAAGTAAGTGAATGGACGGAAAAATCTGTTGGTCACCATACTGACTCTCTTTGACGAACCACAAAAATGGAATATACTCCACGGAAGAGAAGGCATGACGAGGATGGGGCTCCTTGCAGGCTTAGCTGAGGCTAATGGTCCCCTCTCCAGACTATCCAGGCAGAGTCTGATGGGTCTGATGGGTCACATCACACAGAGGTTATTTCCTTCAGTCAAGGAGCAATTACTGGGCCCTTCTTTTGGGTTCAGGACCATATAGACATTAGTCCCTGACTTCTGAGACCTTGCAGTCTAACTGAAGAGATAGTCTTAGCCCATATAGAACAATGATATGAATCATATAAATCACTAAATAAGCGGTCTTAAGTAATGTAGGGAGAACTATAATTGCAATTAGAGTCCAAAGAAAAGAGAGATGAGTGGGGCTCGAACAGTCTAGAAAGATCCATTGAAGTGGGATTTGACCTTGATGCAGAGAACAGACAAATGTGCATTCACTTGGGGAAAACTTGGGTTAATTTTCTGGACTCTGATTCCACCTGAGTCACAATGCTATTTTCCAGATGCATAGTCAAGTCCCCTTCCAACTTCCCTTCCACAGTCTGCATGGCAGGAGAGGTTTTCATCACCATTAGAGCAGAGGGGGGCTTCACAAAGAGCAGTGTAATCTGAGTGCTGATGAGGCCAACAGGTTTGATTCTGAAGATTGTTATTGCTGCCAGGCTATAACCTAGACATATAAATGTACTGCTTCAAATGTTCCATCAGGAGAATCGGCTGGGGAGCACTAATCCTAAGTGAAACCATCTTGATTACAAAGGAAGGAATGACAACACCATATTGCTTAACTGCTGAACCTTACAATGAAACACAAAGTGGCATTAACGTTCTCTGCCTGTAATGCTGCAGTTTAAGCAGTTAATCTTATTTTAGCTGAATGGCATGTTCATTACAGCAAATAAGTAGGTAATGTGTGGGATTACTGAAAGGAAAGATAAATTAAACCAGTTATGGTTGTAATGTTGATTTTATTTTAACTGTCTGATTTAACTTGGTATTTTTCAAGAGTCAGATCTAATATACACTCATTTAGCAGAGATTAAGCAGATGGGACTCTTGCCCAGAAACGGTATTATATGCAACTTAAGACGCTACTTTTAAGGGCAGCAATCCAGGACACTCGATACTGGCTCTAGCCTGGAATCTTCAGTGCTTAAACTGGAGGGGTCCTGAATGGTAAGATAGCACTTCTCTCTTTCCATTAAATAGTTATGTTTTCACCATTTATGCTTTTCAAGGGCAGCTGAAGGACTTTTCTTCAAGGTCTCAAACATCCTTCTGTGTGGACCTGCTACAAAACAGTGTGTAGCTCAGGAATGTATTTTATCTTGTTTACACGTGCTTTCTTCAAACAAGTGTTACCCTGACTCCAAAAACCCTTCATCGAACTACAGGTACAAGAGGAAAAAGAGATATAGTCCCTGAACTGGAAAGGATTACAATCTAGTCAGGAGAGGAGGGATAATAATCTCAAACATAAGGAACCTAGGAGACAATGTGAGAGGGTGTCTAATCAAGTGCCGAATTGCATAGTGCAATTGAGCAGAGTATGAAGTACTAGATACTGGGCGCTGCACTGGAGGCTCTTCATATACCTAATCTCATTTAATTTGCACAATAATCTTGTGAGGCCAGTATTATTACCTCCTATTTGTCCAAGGAAGGGGAAGTAAATTGCCTGTCCAAGGAAGGGAAAAAGCAGGAGTTTAAACCCAGGTCTAATTCTAAAGGCCTCGTTTTTTCCTTTATGACAAGTTGCTTTCTTAAATATGAAGAGTCAAGAGCAGAAGAAAATCATAAAAGATGTCATGAAAGGAGTGGAATTGGATCTGAGTCAGAATACACCTTCAATCCAACTTAAAAACAAAAAAATTCTTTACCAGTACCCACTTGACAATCAATTTTACTTCCAGAAACAGCCTAAAGAAATAACCTTCTTTCCACATAACACAACGACCTTAAAACATTTTAACTCCAAGAATCCTCTTTTGATTTTTATGCCATTGTTGTGTTTTCATTATATATATGTTAATCCCACAGGGCATTATTGTTGTATAGTCAATAATTATTCAGATTTATTTATCTATTTTATCCTTCTTGTGCCTTTGGGTTTCCACCTAAGTTCATTTTATTTCTGCCTGAAGAACGATCTTTAGTATTCCCTTTAATGCAGGCCTTGCTTGTGATAATTCTCTCAGACTTTATGCCCAGATATGCCTTATTCCCCTTTCAATTTGAAGAACACATTTTTGCTGGGCATAGAATTCTAGATTGTCAGTTACTTTCTTTCAGCACTTTGAAAATACTCCGTTTACCTTCCTGCTTGCATTATTTCTCTTGAGAAACTAACAATAAGTTTAATTATTGCTCTCATGAAGGTAATGTCTTTTTTCTCTAGCTGTATGTATGTATGATTCTGTCCTTGGTTTTCATTTACTATGAATGTGACTAGGTTTTTGGGTTTGTTTTAAATCCTTTTTGGGCTTCTTAATTTGTGACAATGTTTTTCACCAGTTTGGGAATATTCTCAGCTATTATCTTTTCAAAAATTGTTTCTGTTCCATTTTTCTCTCTCCTTTGCTTCAGGGACTCTAAATACACTTATATTAAATCTTCTCACGATATCCCCTATATTTCTTACACACCCCACCCCCATTTGTATTTACAAACTTTTTTCTCTGCAGGTTTCCTTCTGGAGATATTCTTCTAATTTATTCTTAATCATCTCTTCAACCATGTCTTATTGGTTATAAAACCCTTCCACTGAGTTCATTTCAGCTACTATATTTTTTGGTTTGGTATTTAGTTCCTATTTATGTTTTCCATCATTATCAACCTTGCTTTTTTTGTTTCATCTCTTTACCCATTAAACAAATTGCACAGCAATTTGCTGTCAAGAAAAAACTTGACAACAGAGAAGCAATCAATGAGCTCCAGTCCCACTTAGGATATAGAAAAACAAGAAGTTCTGCTCCAACAAACTGTGTTTCTTTGGGCAGAGTACAGAAGGAAGAGTAGCAGCCAAAACAGTAAGAGGAAAAACCCAAAATTTTAACAAATGCTTAAAGACAAAGTATGGGCCAGTGTGACAGCTTAGAAACTCCAGGAGCCACAGATACAAGAAGAGTCTGCCCTCACTTGCCAGCTCTTTTCTCTAGACCTCCACTGGGTGTTCATAAGAAAAATGGGGGATAGATCAGGAAAACTGAAAGAGCCACCCTTTGGTGACACAGGCATGCAGATAACAACCATCTGGCGCTGGGGTAAAGGCATGAAACCCATGTTCTTTTATACAAAGAAAGAGCCATTTGCCACTAGTGGAGTGGTACAAAACCTTCCTGTTCCCTGGTTCCAGGAAAAGGCTGTGGTAGAGAAGTTGAAGGAAAAAGCATCAGATGCTAGAGGGGGGTAGGAAACCCACCTGTGACCAGGATCCTGCCCTAATGCAAAGCATTAGGTCTGCTGCCAGTGAGAGAGGGACAGGAAACTTACTCTCATTTAAGAACCGTCCCCCCCCCCCATTACAATGCAGAGTCTGACTGCCATGGGGAGAAGGAGGTGCACCTATAAAGCTCAAGAGCCCGGGGCCTGCATGAGACTGAGGCTAGCGGGGAAAACACTGCCTGCCCCAACCACAAAACTTGCTCAAAGAAACAAGCAACAGATCCCTAGAGCTAAGGGAGGGGCAGGACTTGTAGAGATTCCACTTGTAGTACAGTTGTGCAGTCTGCTGAAAGCAAGAGGGTGAAGCAGGGTCACTGAGAAAAACTCCCTGGCATTCTAGGCCACTCACTAAACACAAAGTAGCAGCAGTTCACCACTGGATGAATTTTAAAGCTGTGGTATATTGAAGGTTACAATATCAACAATAAAACCCAAGCCCAGATCAACTACTACTGAGAGTTACTTGGTACCCCCACACTAATGGCCCAAGAGAAGGAGAGGTGTGCCCAGTGTACGTATAAATACTATTTACCTCAGTTTCTACTGTTCTTTTACATGCAATGTCTGACATTCAATCAAAAATTATAAGGGCTTCCCTGGTGGCACAGTGGTTGAGAGTCCGCCTGCCGATGCAGGGGACACAGGTTCGTGCCCCAGTCCGGGAGGATCCACGTGCTGTGGAGCGGCTGGGCCCGAGAGCCATGGCCACTGAGCCTGCGCGTCCGGAGCCTGTGCTCCACAGCGGGAGAGGCCACAGCGGTGAGGGGCCCGTGTACTGCAAAAAAAAAAAAATTATAAGACATTAAAAAGCAAGAGAAAAAAATGACAATGATCCACTGTCAAGAGATAAAGTAGTTAACAGAACTAAATCCAGAGATGACCTAGATATTGACACTATCCAACAGGAATTTAAAATAACTGTGATTAAAATGCTAAGGGATCTAGTGGAATGAGTGGACAGCATACAAAAACAGAGAATTTCAGCAGAGAGATAGAAACTATAAAAAAGAGTTAAATGGAAACCCTGGGAATAAAAATACAGTATCAAGAGATGAAGAATCATTTTGACAGGCTTATTAGTAGACTGGACACAGCACAAGAAAGAATCAGTGAACCTAAAGTAGGTCAATAGAAATGATGCACATTGAAACATAAAAGTAAAAGAGAGTGAATAAAACAGAAGAGTGCATCCAACAGAGCTGTGGGACAATATCAAATGGTCTAACATAAATCTAATTGGAGTCCCAGAAGGAGAAGAGAGAGAGAGTACAGGACAGAAGAATATTTGATGGTATAATGGATGAGAATTTTCCAAAATTAATGATATACAACCAAAAAATCCAAGAGGCTCAGAGAATCCCAAGCAGAATAAATACAAAGATAAACATACCAAGACACATCATAGTAAAACTGTTGAAAATTGAAAGTTAAGAGGAAATCTTGAAGGCAGTCAGAAAATAAAAATGTTACATAGAGAAGAACAAATATAAGAATCACAGCAGACCTGCCATCAGAAAATTTGCAAGCCAGAAGGCAATAGTGATTTCTTTAAGGTACAGTTGACCCTTGAACAACATGTCTTTGAAATGTGCAGGTCTACTCATACACAGATTCTTTTTCAACATATATACAAAAATATATGTGTAGAACATCATGTGCAAGACTTGTATTGAAGTGGATAGCCTATCCCTACATAGGCACAGGGTGAGTGATATTTAACATAACGTTAATGATATTAGTTTTCTTACTGTTTTATAACTTTGCTTTCAAAGAATTACGTAACTGTACAGTATGCCTCTCTCTTTCATAATTGGAGAAACTGTGTATCAGCCTATCATCACAGGGAAGTGTTTTTTAAAAATATATAATTATGTTTCCAATACTGTATCATGAATATGACTGCAATAATGCATGCCATAAAAATTTTATGCATGCCATAAAAATTTTATAACAATTCATTCATTAGTGAGCAGGCTAGGCTACCATGAAGCAATTGTATTGATTATCCTAGGCTACCATAAAGCAATCATATAGCTGCTTCTTCATTATCAATGCATGAATTGTTATACCTGTAAATAAACTGAATTTCTTTTTCACGTTATCTCTTCATTTCTGATGTCTAGTGTTAGTAATACGTATAACATCTACAGTATTTTGCATCATATAAGACAATACTGATGAAGGTACTGACAGACAATTCATCTTGTAAACAGATGACATAAACTTATAATATCGATAAATACAGTACAGTACTGTAAACATATTTTTCTTCCTTATGATTTTCTTAATAACATTTTTTCTGTAGCTTACTTTATTGTAAGAATACAGCAATATGGACTTCCCTGGTGGCGCAGTGGTTAAGAATCCACCTGCCAATGCAGGGGACATGGGTTCGAGCCCTGGTCCAGGAAGATCCCACATGCCGCAGAGCAACTAAGCCCATGCGCCACAGCTACTGAGCCTGCACTCTAGAGCCCACGTGCCACAACTGAAGCCCACGCGCCTAGAGCCCATGCTCTGAAACAAAGAGAAGCCACCGCAATGAGAAGCCCGCGCACCTCAACGAAGAGTAGCCTCCACTCGCCACGACTAGAGAAAGCCTGCATGCAGCAACAAAGCCCCAATGCAGCCAATAAATAAATAAATAATAAAAATAAAATATAGCACTTTAATTTCCTTAAGCTACTTTGTTTATTTCAAAGTGCCAAAAAACTAAAGGTGTTCTGGTGCACACACATATGCTGTGAATCTAAGAATTCAGAACTATGCAAAGAACTTTTCAATACGACTTTACAAGTGAAATATTTACACACTTTACTGGTAGTGCTTAATGCTTATTTTTGAAATCTATTGCTGATGCTCCTCTAAAGAGCAATGACTCAACCAGAAAAATATTAAAGGCTGCCTTTTCTTTTGTAAAGTGCTTATTAGCAACCATATCCAAAAGCAATGGTTTTCAGAAATACATGATATTAAAAGGTGCTCAAAGAGTCACCTCTTACAGAATCAAATATGCCATTTTGTAACTTTGTACATGTAAACTGATTTTATCTGCATTAATGAAAGATTGCTTTCAATGGCCCTCAACCATATGCTTCAAATCAAGACAGTGCTATTAGCATCAGCAGCATGAACAGTAACAGCAGAATAAACCCCAGCACATTTTAAATGGATCACAGCAGACTAGAAAAACTGTAACAGCTTTTGGATATGTTGCATATCCAAGGATGAGGCTTCTCTTTCACTCTGCATATATGGTAAACATTTTAAAAAATAATAAAAACACTTTCTTGTCTCTCTGTAAGAGCATTTTACAGTGTATAAAAGGATTCAGATTCTTGTACCAATTAAGCAAACTGTTTTTCTATATAAAGTAGGCTTTATATTAAAGAAAGAAAGAAGGAAAGAAAGAGAAAAGAAAGCCTATTTCCACCAAGACAGCTAGAAGGAATTAACAAGTGAAACACCTAATGCTAAAAACCTGAGGGAAAAAAATGTGAACAATTCTGAAATGAAGCTTTTTTGAAAGGTTGATATAAACATTCCAAAAAGGAATTTGTTTTCGAGTGTGAAGTATCTGACTTCATTTCAATCATATATCACTTTTATCTGATTTAAATAATTTAGAAAAAAAATAAGCATCATCTTAACTGAACTACTTTCTGTATCAGATTCTCTTTCTGACTCATGCCCCCCAGTACGAACCATTCAATACTCTTATAGTGAGCATCCCTTCAGGTCCCTGTCTATTTTCTGAATCTTAAAAGCTTTTTTACTCCTCCTTTTTTTTCCCCTCCAAAACTCCCCATATATCCCAAGAGAAAATTCCTATTAAAAAATCATAATTTAAATACATTGTGACAATGTTACATTTGATTTAAAGTGGTAATAAATTATAAATTGCCAAATAATATAATTCACAATGCAAATCCCTGGTATAAAAAGAATCCATCTTGCCCTGAATATAATAAAGCAGTCCAGTGATTTCAAATTACTTATGAAATAAAGGCAAAAATAAGGTGTAAAACACTATTTATAAAAGTTAAGTAAGAAACCAGTTACCATAAATCTTTTTACAAAGATAAATGTAATGGGCCTTTCCATTTCTAAAAATTTGGGGGGAGGTTTATAACTAGTGGTTTCAAAAATGACTTTAAGGAAACCAGAGATTGAATTACATATTATTTGTAATATATGACATATTAAATATATGTGACAATAATACTGCAATGGTGAGAAACTTAAATTAATCTTTGGACTTGCTACTTTTCGGCAAGTAAATTTTTTTCAAAGTCTTTGCTATAACTGATTAATTTTTAAATGTTAGTTCTCAAAAACTTTGCTACTAGAGATACTATGTTAACTAAGGAGATACTGGAAGTCTCAAATAGTAACAATATGCCTACAAAATAAAACAAGATTGTTCTTGCATCTTTTGTTAGTATAACAAATACACTTTAAAATAGACAACATTGCTATGCCTGTAAATTAAAAATACCCAAACCTTTAAAAAGGGGGTGGAACAGGAAAGAAAAATTGAAAATTCTTATTTAAAAATAAATCTGAAGTCCTTGCATTTCTTAAGAACTTGACTTGTCAAATCACAGTTTATCTTCTTTTGGACCAAGCTGTGTCTTCCACCATTCATCCATGGGATATGATGTCAATTCTCCATTCTGTAGGTTTCAGTGTGAATTTTCTTGAATGTTTGCAAAGCTGGTACTGGACTTGAGACGTTTGGCTAAATAAATCAAAAGTATTATATTTTAACTTAAATTTAATTCTCTAAACATAATTATTCATTATTTTATGTAAACTATAGTATTCATCTATTAATTCCATGTTTGAATCTGAATAGATTCAATCTTATAAGAATTAAACCTAAATCTATTTTTTTCTACCAACCTCAAAAGATATAACTTTGCTTGAAGCTGCACATGATTTTGTTAGAAGCAGTGCCAAATAAAACAGATGTAATTTATATCATCCTGAACAATACAGTCTTAAATATGTAATAAAAATGAAAGTACTCTACTTTAAAAATGGAAGTGCTGTAAAGTATAATAATAAAATTATATATTTGAAAGTCTAATCTAGAAATCCAAATCTAAATTTCTCTTAAAAGAATTCAGTAAAAGAACTCTGTAATGTTTAAAAAAAAAAACAAACATTCAAATGGCTTACAAAGAAAAGTGAGTTGATATTACACACATGTGCACAAACATATATGGCAGCTAATAAAATATGTACAGTTTTGATCATGATGCTAAAGGGACTGAGTCATTAGAGTTAATAAAGAAAATCATGGCTATTTGGCTTGGTAATATGTTTTGTTCTTTAGTTAAACATGAATGTTTCTCATGTTCCAGAAATTAAAAACAATCATGCCATAGTGAAAGTATCTTACATTGGATAACTAGGAATCTCTCTACTTCAGAGGTTCTCAACACTAGAATAGAGGTTATGATTTAGAAGGTCTGCAATGGGATTCAGACATTTAATTTTTGTTTTTGTGTTTTGAAAGCTCTGCAGACAATTCTGATATGTGGCCAAGGATGAGAACCACTGTTCTAGTTTCTATCAGGGTCTCCCCTGACAACTGTAAGTAGAAGATGACAACATGGCTTCCTGGACCAGTGCATTGTTTCAGCCTAAACTTAAAAAGCAACTTAAACTAAAAAACAGCCTAAACTGAAAGTCTACTTCTTAAGCCTTCAGTGGATCTGGGAAGCAAACTAAATCAAAAGGGTTTTTTGTTTTAAACGGTGTTTAAAACTATTAAAAGTAATCTAGTTTCTAATTACCAAATTCATTAAACTAACCAGGTAGCGATACAACTTCCTTGCTTCCTTATTCTCTATCTGATAAATCCCTACATCCTCCAAAATTCTACTCCAGGGATCTTCTAATGGTGAATTCCAACACCCCAAATGCAGAGTTCGTCTTCTATGCCTCTGTGGTCCAACCACACTGTATGCACTTCTACTACATTTGTTGTAATGATTGGATTATGGTCGGTATGTTCTTTGAGGGCATCTATTGTGCTTTGTTCCTTTTTAAATCCCTAATTCCTACCATAGGACTTGATGAATGGTAGCATAAAGAAAATGGTAGCATAAAGAAAAGTAAATTAAAATTTCCATGAGGTATCAGCACAAGAACTATTTGCTTACACTAGCACTTCCTTAAGTTCATCATTTAATTCGTAAACAATGCTTCTATGAAACATTAATAGGTATTATGCAAAGGTCCTATTGTCAAGTTTGGGGGATGTAATCTTAGAGGCCTTAATTTATATTCAGGTACATTACGAAGCTCATGAAAAGGAATTTCACAGGACTAGTATTTTAAGGAACTCACTCTAGGAGTTGCTAACATTAAGTACAATGTTCTTTTATTCAACGAATATTTTGGAGTATCTACTATGGGCCAGGTACTTTCTAGATGCTGGTGATATAGTGGTGAGCAACATAAACAAAATCCTTTTTCTGATGGAACTTACAGTTGAGTCAGGGTAGACAAACAAATGAGGTAGAAAATAAGTGGAAAAGTTAATTGGAATAGACTAAATAGTGATTAAATGCTATTAAAGAAAGATGATACAGAAGAATTTTAAAAAGGGTGTATTCTTAGGTTGGGGGGGTCATAAAAGTTCTCTTTGTGTCAGTAACCTTTGACCTAAGACCTGGATGACAAGGAGCCAGTCAAGGAAAGCAGGGAGGGAAAAATACAAGAAAGAGGGCAGTGTGAATGAGCTTGGCGTTTGAGAGGAGCAGAAAGAAGGCCGGACTGCCTACATACAGCATCATGAGAAAGGAGAGGGGTAGACACAGGAGTTTAGGAAGGCAGATGGGGACCAGGTCACATGCAGCTTGGAGAGCAGACCTTGGAATAAGTCTGTATTTTATTCTAGGTGCGACGGGTACACGGGAAGGGTTTCAAATGGGAGAGGAGCACGTGGTAAAATTTGTGTTTAAAAATTTACTCTAGCCACTATACGGACAATGGATTGTAGTGGGTCAAGAAGTAGAAGTAGGGATACCAGTTAAGGGACCTCTGCCTTAGTGCTGGTAAGAGACGGTGATGGCCTGGGCTAAGGTATTACCAGTGGGGATAGAGAAAAGATAATTTAAGATATATTTTTGGAAATAGAGCTGGCAGTACTTGCTGATGAATTGAAAAGGGGTAGGGGAGGGAATAAGGGAATGGGGAAAGAAAAGAAAAGAAAAAGTTAAGAAATTGAAAGATATTAAAAGAAATTAAACGACAAAAGGATTTGTGGCTTATACAAGCAGATGGATGGTAATGACTTTTATTGTGAAAACAAACGAACAAAAACACTGATCAGAAGTACTATATATCTTCTGTAGAGTTAAATAGATTTGCAAAGCAAATAAGATGCTAAACTTTAAAAGTACACCAAGCCCTGAAAAATAAAGTTTCTCAACAGTGAGGTCCCTGCAATATTTTGTTATCACCCTAAAGAAGCACTTTTAGGCCCGAGTTATTACATATTTACAGAATGCTGGCAATCTTCAAAATACTTTACTAAATACACCCATGATAAAGACTCTCTCCTCTAGTAGCTAGCTTTTTGAGGTGACAAGACATTACAAATTCAATGTAAACTGATCTACAAGCAATCTGTTTTTTTTTTAAGTTAGATATATTAGACGTGAAGTTAGATAAATCATGAAAAAATGCCAGAAAGAAATTTACAAGGGAAAGAATTTTTATATCATAGGTTCCTAAACTAGGAATAATATTTAAGAGAAAAAAAGCCTGACTTTTTTTTTCTCCTGAAAACATTCTTTTTTTAAAAAACTAAAATTACTAAGGGATAAGCCCATACTTTCATTCTGATAATAAACAAGAAACCTATGAGATTTGGAGGTCACTTTTCTTTGGCTAGTTGGGACCTTCTAGTTAGTGTTTTTTTCTGCTCTGCCCTATTTGATGGGGAGAAAGGAAAGGAATGAACACATACTGAGCACATGCTATATGTCAAGTAACTTTCTTGCAACTACAATTCCAATTTGTTCATAAACAAATTGTCTGTGTGTAAGCTACAGTTTCTCCCTGCCTGCTACTTGTTTGGTGGTTCTGTCATGGGTGGTTCTGCCAATGGGCCTAAGAGTTCTCTACTATTTATCTCCCTATTATGGCCATTTCAGGTCTCCAAAGCCTTTGTTGCTATTCCTTTGTTGTTGTCAACCTTATTCCAGGGAATCTAGCTTTCTCAATTAAAGCTTCTGAAAGATACTGTATGTTAAAGTTTGATTATAAAGTCACTTAACTTACACATCTCTTCTGGTAGTGAGCACAGTTGTAAAATTTGAAGAAGAGAGCTGTTTTAGGCTAATATACTTTGAGTTCTCAGACTATATATTATTTCTAAAACAGGCTTAGATTTTTTTAAATACAGGTTTTTAATCTAAGTAAATAAACAAGCATAAAAAGAAACTTACGTAGAATGAGTTTGCGTTTCTTTTGCTCTGAGTGAAGAAAACTACTAAGGTAGAAGACAACAGGTAGAAAGAGAATGAACACAGAAACAGCAATTACAGGCACTGTGTCACTGCAAGGGACTGAACAGTTGAAAGTTCGACTCCAAAGTTTTCGAGTAATATTCATCTGAAACAATAACAAATAATGTTACTCTATTTTATATTTAATTTGTCTTCAATTTCATAAAATTATTTTGTCAGTAACAAGAACCCCAAATTTAGACTAAATACACATCCCTAAAAAATCTATTAATAGTTGAGGACAATTTCTTCTGTCAGGGAAATAAGCTGGTTCACGATTAGTCATTGTATAAATTTATATCCATACAGAAATTTCATATTGTAAATTTATAATACTGTCCAAAGAATGTCAGCTTTTCACAGACTTCAAACACAGAACTTGTATCAATAGAAATATACTGTGCTTCATTCATCAAAAAAGATTTAAAAGGGTAACTATGTGAGGTGATGAATGTCAATAATTAGACTGTGGGAATCCTTTTGCAATATGTATGTATATCAAATCATCACACTGTACACTTTAAATATATTATAATTTTATTTGTCAAGTACACCTCAATAAAACTGGGGGGGAGGGGAAGTCTCACAAAACAAACAAACAAAATATTTTCTTTCATATGTTACCTACGTAATCTCACTGAGCTTGTTGTAATATTTTTAGAATGGAGATAAAAATATCAGCTTTATAGGGCTTCCCTTCAAGAGATGATATCTATGAAATGCTTAATAGCTTATCTAAGATATTATGAAAGATTCATACAGCAAATAATTTTTTAAGTATATAATATCTAATGAGTCATGGAAACTTTATTAGACAATACTAATATCTTATTTAGCCCCTAGATACACTTAGGGGCTGCAGTACCTCACTTTCATTGAGCTCATGATTTCTGTCAAACAGGCTAAATGATGTAAGGAAACTATCAAATTTAGCTTTTAAAACTGTTCTTGCCTGGATTTTGTTTAATTGAGATATGGTTTACAAATGGTGCACTGTACGTCTGTCGTAATTTTTGCTTATTGCAAGATGGATGTTCTAAAATAGGTTGGTCATGTTGATTTCCTGTGTAATCCAACTTGTGTCATAGAACCAATATTCATTTTTCTTTATTTTAAAAAAAAGAAAGAGACTATTATTCTTTAAAAAGATGTTATTATTTATTGGGAACCTACTAGAAGCCAGGTACTACTCTAAACATTAGTAACAGAGCAGTAACAAACAAAAATCCCCATGGTGTGTCCATTTTAAGTGCTTTTTACCATTCTGAATATTACAGATCCACTATGTTCACTCTGAGCTGCTATAATTCACACTCATCATTCTCAAACATTAAGTTTACCAATTTTGACCACAAGTTCTCTGCTTTTTGACAATAAATTTTCAGTTTCCTCTAATGCCTCAATAGTCAGGCATCGTATTCCCATAAAAAGGCATGATTGCCATCTAGTGGTGCCCCATGTAAAGGCAGGCTATTCAACGGAGGAAAAAAGAGTTTTTGTTGACTATTCATTCAATCAATACATGTTACTAAGGGCCCACTATTTGCTAGGCGCTGTTCTAGATACTGAACAGTGAACAAAAAAGGACAATGATGTCCTTGTCTTCATATGGCTTATATTTTAGTAAGGGGAGAAAGACTACAAATAAGTAAACAAAACTTTTCAGATGGTAATAGATATAAAGAAATAAAGCAACAGGATAGGAAGTAACTGAGGAATGGCTTCAGAAACATATTGTAGCAAAACCTAGAGACTTCTTGAATTAGCAACAAGTGCACAAGAAACTGAAATGAAAACATTTAACAATATACCCACACCTCTGAAAATGACACACATTATCAAACTTAAAAAAACAAAATGTATAAATGGAGTATAATCTATAAAAATATTAAATCACTATGTTGTATATCTGAAACTAATATAATATTGTAAATCAACTATACTTTAATAAAAAGAAGTCAAATATACCAAATTATCAACTTACTTATGAAGTATCTGATTAATTTCCATTTTAGTTTGACACATCAGGATATTCTAAAACTTTACTACTTAGCAACTAGTTATTTCTGGTTGAAGACACCATATGCAAATTCCAATAATAATACTGAAGGCACATTCAACAACACTGCAAAACACGTGTTGTATCAGGAGCAAAGTACTTACTGCATCTTCCACATCAATGCATAAGTGCATTCCAGATTCAGCCTTATTTTCAAGTTCATTCATTTTTTGCATTTCACTGTACAGACTACTCAGAGTTTTGTATGCGTCATGACAGTTTTTGCATACTTCTGAATAATTTCTTAACTGAAGAAGACTGTGTGCGCTCCCCTAAAAGTCAAAGGCACATAAAATACACGCAATAAACATTACATTTTTTAAACTTATTTGCCCTCCTGGAGGAAATAATAGAGTATGTTAAAAGTGCTGAGCTGTGGTGTGGGGCAGGTTGCCAAACCACTCTGAGCCTCGGTTTTATCTATAAAATAGGGATACCCTTACCTGTATTACAGGTCCCAAGGAATAGAGACTGGTATGTAGCACACAGCAAAATATTTGGTACTTTCTAGTCGCCCCTAAATTTTGAAAACCACTGCACTAGCCACTGTTAACTGAGGGCAACACTAGCTCATATACCAAATTATTGATACCTAAATACCAAAAATTTACTAAGTTATCTTGTCATTTATACATCTGCCCTTATCTATCCTACACTCACCAAATAAATAAAGTATACCCTTGCCTGTGCTGACTTGAACCCTGAAGTCTGCCTTATTGAGACAGAGAAGACTTTATAATGAGTTAGGAAAAGGCACCCAAACTACATCCCTCCCCCAGCCCTCTTACCCCAATGCTTTTAATCCAGGCCTTTCAAGTCAACAAAAAGGGACTAATACCAATGAATTGTATAACCTAAAATATAACCTCAGGTACTGGATATAAGACATTATGTTAGTGAATCTCAATCTTTTCCACTTCTGGGACTGACGTTTGTATTTCAAGAACAAGTTTGCTAAACATTCAATTCAGACTTTTGTTTTCTATTCCCTTTATTCTTTACCTTATAGCCTGGAGAAATAATATTAACTGACTATCAGAATGAAAGAGAAAAGGAAAAATTAAAGGAATTAAGCTGATGTAGCCCCTACAACATTACCCTTACTATCTACTTGACAGAGAAACTCAAGACTCTCTTTAGTTCTGCCACAAGAAATAGCCCATTGCCTGTTTTTCACAGAACAATTGTACGTTCAGCTAAATGTGTTCGATCAAAAATGGAGAACAGTACCTTGATGGGGGAGTATAATTTAGTCATTTATATTAAAACTTAAAATGTACATATCATTTGACATTGCAATTTCACTTCTAGGAATCTACCAGACAGATAAAGATACAAATACCTGCAAAAGACTGTCCATATTTGTGATAGTAAAATACTGAACCAAACAAAATTCTCCATTGATACAGGGACTGACTGACTAAATGGTGGCATAGTCAAACAACAAAAAGCCCTGCAATGTTTAAAGCAAATGAGAAAGTAGGATTCTGGGAAAATGATGACATCAGCACGTGCCATTCCTGATTTCTTTCCTGAAGAGACTCAAGAACAGAAGAGTAAACCCAGGCCCTTGATAGCACTGTTAATTATAGAGGCATGACACGCACATTTCATCACAGGAAGGTTGTATGACAGCTGTCATACCACTCCCAGAGAAACTAGCCGGAACCACAGTCTCTTGTGACCCTCTATCCCCTGCAACCACCTACTGTCCTCTGGAGATGCGAGGGGCTGGAATAATAGCCCCACCCTACCTGCGGGACCACCCACAAAAAGCAGTCTCCACAGTCACCCAGACAGTCCAGGTTCCCAGAGAAGCCACCTGCAAACACATACTACATAAGGTGGAGCTGGTCTGGAACCTAAACCCACATCTCTGCCTCATCACTGAGGCAGAAGGCACTGCCACAGCCAATACCATTAATTTCACTGCTACCACCTATCTCTTTAGCTGGTTCTCCTCCGTTTTCAAACACACACACACACACACACACACACACACACACACACAACCTATAAAACGTTGGCATTGCCCAGAACTCAGTCCTTGGGGCCTCTTCATCATCTCTATCTCCACTCACTCACATCCAAGTCTCCAGGCTTGATACCATCTGTACCTGATGACTCTCAAATCTACAGCTCCAGCTCATACCTCTCCCCTGATAATAAACAAACTAACTAATTAGCTAATTAATTTTTAAAAACCATTCAATTTAAGGAAATAGAAAAATGACAAAACCAAAAGAATATAGGAGGAATTAATAAATGCAAAAGCATAACTTAACACATTAAGAAAAATAAAACAGAAACTGATAAATAAAGCCAAAGGTGGGTTTTCAAAAAGGTCAATAAATATAAATGTATCTTCAACAAGCCTAAAGAAAATTCAAGGGAAAAAAGGACTCACAAGTATAGCATTTGGAAATAGAAAGGAAATGTAGCTATATATATGATAGAAATTTTAAGGAGTAACCAATTACTAAATGCAATGCATTATCCTGGAATGAATCCTGAAACAGAAAAGGACATTAGTAGAAAAACTGGTGAAATCAGAATGAAGTCTGGCATTTAGTTAATGGTTATATACCAATGTTCATTTCTTATTTTTGACTAATGTACCTTGGTAACATAAGGTGAACATTAGGGGAAACTAGGTCAGGGATATACAGGAATTCTCTATATTAGCTTTGCAACTTTTCTGTAAGTCTAAAATTATTCCAAAAAAAAAAAAAAACCATTTAAAAATAGGCAGTTAAAATCTGTAGTGGGGCCTTTTTGTCCGACATCTTAGGGAGGTGAGGTGATAGCAGTTGCTCTCCCGGCTTCGCTATGCCGCCCAAGGATGACAAGAAGAAGAAAGATGCCGGAAAGTCGGCCAAGAAAGACAAAGACCCAGTGAACAAATCTGGGGGCAAGGCCAAAAAGAAGAAGTGGTCCAAAGGCAAAGTTCGGGACAAGCTCAATAACCTAGTCTTGTTTGACAAAGCAACGTATGACAAACTCTGTAAAGAAGTTCCCAACTATAAGCTTATAACTCCAGCTGTCGTCTCTGAGAGACTGTCGTGGCTCCCTGGCCAGGGCAGCCCTGCAGGAGCTGCTTAGTAAACTGGTTTCAAAGCACAGAGCTCAAGTAATTTACACCAGAAATACCAAGGGTGGAGATGCTCCAGCTGCTGGTGAAGATGCATTAACAGGTCCCACCAGCTGTATATTTTGAAAAATAAAGCTTTATTAAATCAAAAAATAAAAAATCTGTAGTGGGGGAAGAAAAGATATCGTTCATAAGGGCACCAAACACTATGTAGTACCTTGAAATAGACTTAAGAAATGTATAAACCTATAGGAAATTTAAATAAATAAGTAAAACTGTGCTAGAGAACATTAAAAAATAAAGAATAATGGTGGTTACCAGGGGCTAGAGAAAGAGGAAATGGGGAGTTATTACTTAATGTGTACAGAGTTTCAGTTTGGGAAGATGAAACATTCTGGAGATGGATGGTGGTAGAGTTGTACAACAATGTGAGTGTACTTAATGCCACTGAACTGTACACTTAAAAGTTGTAATGTGGTAAATTTTATATTCTATTTTACTGAAATAAAAAATAGTGAATATATACTGTACTCCTAGATAGGAAAGCTTAATATCATAACAGGTCAATTTTTCCCAAATGATGACTCTAAAATGTACTGCAATTCTAATAAAATATCAAAATGATTGATTATTTTGAACTTGGTTCTAAAATTCATTTCATGGATTTATTTAGTAAATCATGTTTTGAAAGTCAAGAAGCCAACAGGAAAAAAAGGTTGGCGCTAAACCTTACGTCTTACACCAAAATAAATTTCAAACAGATAAAATGATGCTTAAATGTACAAAACAAAACCATGAGTCCTAAAACAATCACAGGAGAAATTTTTTAAATAATCTCAAAGTGGGAAAAGGCCTTCTAGTGTGACACAAAATCCACAAGCCATTAAATTAATTTTGGTAAATCTAACAACATAAAAATTAAAATTTTCTTCATATCAAAAAGAGAAGCACGATAAAGAGACAAACAACAAATGAGGAAAAAATATTTGCAACTAACATCCCAGGAAAAATGCTAATTTCCCTAAAGTACATTCATCAGAACTAGTGTCTTTGGTCTCTAAAACCAGAGTTCCTAGTCAAATAGTCTTGGTAAATGCTGTATACAAAGTTACCATTTGAAGTTCTATATAATGTACATTAGTCCACTAAAGTTCTGCAGTCCTGTATTAAAGCATTTCTTACCCTTATTAAGAACATTACACCTTTTTTATGGGCTATCTATTAAAATCTTGCAGAACATATTTTGGGAAATGTTCATCTAATAGTTTTTATTATACTCAGGGAAATTCATATACTATGTTATCACATTTATTAAAGAGAAAGTTATACATACCTATATCCTAAATATATTTCTATCTATTTGTGGGGATTACCTACTTGTTAAAAAGCAAGTTTCAAAACTAGGATTTTACCAGAATTCCAATTTCACCCCTCACCACTACCAGGAACATTCCAATACTAACATTCAAGGGTCAGAGGTGGAGAAAACAAAACCCAATAAAGTAGGTTTCTTAAAGGCTACCTTTTATATTATAATTCAAAAATTTTATATTATAAATTCAAAATTTATAGACAGAATCATACTGAATTGCAAAATACATTATTGCATAAAGTCAAGAAAAATTATTGTCTGATAGAACAACACTGTGTTTTAATTAAACAATCACATGCCTCAGTTAATATGTTCACACTCATTAACTCATTGGATCCTGACTACAAAATACTGGAAGGTAGGCACGTTAGATCTTACTATTCCCAACCTACAAATTAAAAAACTGAAGTTTTGATGATTTGCCTAAGGGCTAGTAATAGAAGAATTTAGCAGAAATCCAGGTCTACCTCTACACTGTGTATGTAGATAAATATCAACAATTAATGCTATAAAAATTGGAATTATTTATTATTCACTTGGACAAGACAGCATTTTAATTTCAAGTGTCATATATAAAATACCTGAAGGTTATTCTCAAAGCAGGTCAAGGTGTGATTAAACAGATTCAGGAAGTATACTGTGCTATTTGATAATTCTTCACTTTTGTTCGTTAAACAATCTGTCAAGAAACCAAAAAGCAGATTAATATATCTCAAGCAACAATTATATATAGTCATTTATCTCTCAAGCTGTTATCTTCTGTTTCACACTATCGTAATCCTTTATTCAGACAAGCATGAAGTGTTCCACATTAAGAGAATTTTCCAAATACATGAAGCTTACCCCTTTTAGTTTCCAAAAGGTTTTTTTTACATCATAACCATTTAAATGAAAATATTAAAATAGTCACATATTTTTCTCTCTTTGTAAAAACCATATACCAAGTAAAATTGAAATTGATTTTTGATGGTACAAAGTCTTAATCATGAATATCAGTTATCAAATGCCGCCTTAATAGGAGTACTCTTAGTGCTGTTTAGGCATAAGACTATTTATCCTGCATTAATTTTAGCTAAATTCATATGCTGTTTGATTGTTTTCTGTGTTACATTTAGTAGTTCTGGGTCTCTTCCATCTTCACTAGTGGGTCAGTTATTGCATCTAAGAGGTTAATCTTTTAAAATCTGCTCTTTCTAATCTATTGTGAGTTGGGAGACCAGAGAAACAAGCTGGTGAGAATCTTGCATAAAATACTGATAAAGGGACTTCAAGTAAAATCTGGAAATAAATACACTTGTTTTATGTTTTTCTAAAAATCTTACATAAATGATATTCCTCTGCAACTTGCTACTCTCACTTAGCAAGTTCATTCCTTTGAATTGTTTTCTATTTCTATGTATGAACATAGCACAATTTTTAAATCTATTCTCCCTTCTTGGATGAACTTATTCTTTAACCTCAGTTTGCTTTTACCTCTCCCTGTGCTCTCAGCTTACCCTCTGGGATCTAGGTTCAAGTGCCTGGCACCATATCCTGGAACTCAGAGTCAACCATTTCAACCTCACTTTCCTAGAATCCTTGCCCTTTTTACATTCCACATACTCACAAATATTTAAAACCTTCATTAACTTTCTCTACTCCCAATTGTGGTTGTAGAACACTATTATAGAAAATTCTAAAGTTATAATGAGGGGACTCAATTCAAACTAGTTTCAGGGCCACAAAACAATCCTTGTAGATGCCCTACCAATTACTCCACAAGGGATGTTCAAATACTTTCTATTCTCTAGTACTCAACCATACTCTTGTTCTTCTTAAATTTAACTGAGAGCTGTATATTATACACACTCAGGGCCATCTATTATGATCTTTCAACTGGGAGGGGAGAGACAGAATAGAAGGCTGTTGCAGTTATCCAGGAGAAAGGTGGCAATGCAAACAGAAAGAAATCAATGGATAAGAGATACACAGACTAGGTAGTGAAGAGTACCAGAATATGCCAACTCAAAATATGCCTCTTTGGCATATGGATTATTCTGAGCTAAAGGCCTTTAAGGACTTCCCTGGTGGCGCAGTGGTTAAGAATCTGCGTGCCAATGCAGGGGACGTGGGTTCGAGCCCTGGTTGGGAAAGATCCCACATGCTGCACGGCAACTAAGCCCGTGTGCCACAGCTACTGAGTCTGCGCTCTAGAGCCCATTAGCCACAACTACTGAGCCCGCGTGCCACAACTACTGAAGCCTGCGCGCCTAGAGCCCATTCTCCACTACAAGAGGAGCCACTGCAGGGAGAAGCCCGCGCACCGCAAAGAAGAGTAGCCCCCGCGCGCCGCAACTAGAGAAAGCCTGCGCACAGCAACGAAGACCCAACGCAGCCAAAAATAAATAAATTTTAAAACAGTAAAGGCCTTTAAGAACCAACAGATTCAGGAAAAACTCTAAAAACAGGGCACAAGTTTTTATTTTGTAGATAAAATTTACACTTGTAAAGGAAATTTCCATTTGTAAAGATGTCTCTCTCTCTCAAGAAAAAGAAAAGGGAGGACTCTTAACAACTAACTCTTACCAATGGAGATGGTTCTAACTTAAATCTATGTAACAAACCTTACTAAAAATCCCGTTTACCATACTTTTCCTGGTCACTTTCCCATAACTTGCCTCCTTCATCCAGAAGACCAAAACCCTTTCTCCTCTGATTATCCTAAGATGGTATATAAACCCAAATTCTAACCATCCATTTGGGTTACTCATCACTGGGTGCTCCCGTGTGTACACGTGCAATGCACTTGTTAATAAACTTCTGTTTGTTTTCTCTTGTTACTCCGTCTTTGGCCAGTCTAATTAGAGAGTTCCAGCCAGAGAACCTAAAATGGATAGAGGAAAAAGATTTTTTCCCTCCCTTAGAGTAGACATTAGGATATGACACACTATATGATGCATGCACTATTATAAACAACAATCACTACAATGAAAGCTAATGTTAACTGAGTAGTTGCCATGTTCCAAGTGCCATGCTTGTACTTTAAACACATTTATTCAATTCTTACAACAATCCTATGAGGCAAGAACTATCATCTCCATTTTCTAAATAAGGAACAAAGGCAGAGAGGAATTAAGAAGTTACCCAAGGTCATAAAACTGGAAGTAAAAACCTGGAATTTCTACTCAGTCTGATTCCTGAGCCTGCACTTGCAAACACTACAAATATAAAATATCTACACTCTAGACAATTAAAGTTCAATACTGGGAATCAATAAATACATGCCACTGCTCCTCCCTCCACCACCCATAGATTTCTTACACCATGCAGGGATTCAGGCAGTCGCTACCAACTGATCAGTGCTGGCAACTGAGATGAAGCCTAAAACTGGTAAACAGGGCAGCAACTAGCACATAAAGACTCCTTTGTGCAAACTGGAAAAAGACATTCCGTCCAGGTAGATTATTTACAAAAAAGTGCTCCTACCTCCAGAAGCTGAGCTGGAATCCAGCCCCACTCACCCCCTTACATGGCCCCTAGTGTAGGACTTGGCCTGCACCTGGCATACCTGGGGCTCTGCTGATGAACCTATTCCAAGAGTCTTTCCCTCTCTGAACTCACACACTCTACATTCTCTGCAGCTTTATCTTCTCCAGCATGTAAGTCCTGTTCTGACTGTTCACCTTATCATTTAAAAATCTGAGGGATCACTTCACAAATTAGGAAACAGCTAGAGAAATAAAGTGATATACTGAGGATCATACATCAAGTTAGTAAGGCATTGAAATACAAAATATACTTTCCAGGCTCTTGATTAAGTATTATCCTAATTATACCATTTTTCCTTTACTATTTAAAAATGTTACTCTCTCTGTTGGCTTTCAAAAAGTTCACACACTAAATTCTTAAAAAAAAAAAATAACATAAGTCTCTCTTAATCCTGGTTTAACATCATCACAAAGTAGCCTTGAATCTTTTTACACGAGGTAGAGTATATATAAATAAAAACAAAGTTACAAATATGCATAATATTATTATATTGTGCTAACGAGATTGAAGAAGTTTTCAGTTTTTGTAGTTGACATTTTGGAGGGAAGTACAGGGAATACAATTTCATCCACAACAACTGTACATCTGTGTACAATGAGCCGCATCATGGCAAATGACATGCACAATATGGGGGTGTGTGTGTCCCTGGATTGTCTTACAAAAGCAGTATAAAGCATCAATGTGAGTGATTCATACTTTATAATTTCTTTATAAAAAAGTAATTTAGAAAGAAAAAGACAAATACTGTATGCTAACACATATATATGGAATTTAAGAAAAAAAAAATGTCATGAAGAACCTAGGGGTAAGGCAGGAATAAAGACGCAGACCTCCTAGAGAACAGACTTGAGGCTATGGGGAGGGGGAAGGGTGAGCTGTGACAGGGCAAGAGAGAGTCATGGACATATACACACTAACAAACGTAGTAAGGTAGATAGCTAGTTGGAAGCAGCCGCATGGCACAGGGAGATTGGCTTGGTGCTTTGTGACAGCCTGGAGGGGTGGGATAGGGAGGGTGGGAGGGAGGGAGACGCAAGAGGGAAGAGATATGGGAACATATGTATATGTATAACTGATTCACTTTGTTATAAAGCAGAAACTAACACACCACTGTAAAGCAATTATACCCCAATAAAGATGTTAAAAAAAAAAAAAAAAAGTAATTTATATGGGGCTTCCCTGGTGGCGCAGTGGTTGAGAGTCCGCCTGCCGATGCAGGGAACACGGGTTCGTGCCCCGGTCCGGGAAGATCCCACATGCCGTGGAGCAGCTGGGCCCGTGACCCATGGCCGCTGAGCCTGCGCGTCCGGAGCCTGTGCTCCGCAACGGGAGAGGCCACAGCAGTGAGAGGCCCGCGTACCGCAAAAAAAAAAAGAAACATTAGTAGTAATAAAGCTTCCTATAAGCACTAAGTGAAGTGGTCATTATGAATTTTCCTCATCTCAGATAATCAATGCAGCCTCATCAAGGACAGATTAGCATAGCTTCTTTCTCAGTGAGGGCTCAAGCATCAGCTCAAGAGGCATTCTTAAAGGTGTTAAGGATTCAAGTTAAGACCTTACATAGAAACCCACTAAATATCATAACAGGAATTATGTATGCATCTTCAGATAAAGTATTTGGCATCTATTAGGAGCTTGTATAAGGATCTCTGCTGTTTTTCAAAACTAATTCTATAGAGAACAACAGAGACAATTATCAATTTCTGAAAAGCAGGGCAAGCTTCAGAAAACATAGTATTAAACTATGGGAACTTTGTACTTAAACAACATAATTAAGTTTAATAAGTATGAAAACTAGGACATTTTAAGTTATAAGATATAAATGAGTCCAATGCTTAGTATGTTACCATTTAGATAAAATATGGGAAAGATGGGTTCTGATTAATTGATCTTCTGGTTAACTATCAAGTTTTATTATTGATTTTCAAAGAATCAAGACATGAAAAGTGAAGAGTGGCAGAATATTTGCCATATGGATTATTCTGAGCTGACGGCACTTGGAAAATAGCCAAGGCAGAGAGAAGCTTTCTGTGAATTCCCCTTATCTGCTTGAAGACAGAGCTTCCAAAAGAAAATCAGTTGTCATAAATCCCTTCTCCAGGAGTTTCATCAACTAGGGAATATTTTCTCCTATCAGAGGAAAGTAGACCAATTAAACAGAATGGAGAGTCCAGAAATAAATTCCTGCATATACAGTCAACTATGAGCTGAACTCCTAGAAACAGAGAGCAGAATGGTGATTGCCAAAGGCTGGGGGGTGGGAGAAATGGGGAGATACTTGTCAAAGGGCACAAACCTCCAGCTGTAAGATAAGTTCTGGGGATCAAATGTACAGTATAGTGATTTTAGTTAGCAATACTGTATTCTATACTTGAAAGTTGCTAAGAGAATAAATCTTAAATGATCTCACCACACACACACACACATACAAAAAGGTAATTATGTGACATGACGGAGGTGTTACCTAACACTATGGTGGTAATCATTCTGCAATATTAAGTGTATCAAATCAACACACTGTACACCTTAAACAATGTTATATGTCAATTATATATCAATAAAGTTGAAAAAAGAACAAAAACAAAGTACCAAAACACTTTACCATAAAGCAATTCATAGTCTCATCAAATCTGGTCACTCTACTAATTATTCACCTGTCATATGCATAAGATAACCAAGAAGCATCTCAATAACCAGGCTATCCCTATGTCAACAATACACTTCTTTTTTAAAAAAAAAACTTTTTTTTTTCAAACACATAGACATTTTTTAATTTTTTTTTTACACAGCAGGTCCTTATTAGTTATCCATTTTATACATATTAGTGTATATATGTCAATCCCAATCTCCCAATTCATCACACCACCACCCCCCGCCCCGCCACTTTACCCCCCGTGGTGTCCATACATTTGTTCTCTGCATCTGTGTCTCTATTTCTGCCCTGCAAACCCGTTCATCTGTACCATTTTTCTAGGTTCCACATATATGCGTTAACAATACACTTCTGATAACAGCTTTAAAATTGTGAAGAGGAGAAATCCTTGATATATTTTCTTTACTTCTTAACAGTCACTCTCCACAAGAATTAATTTCCATGTTATTTGTAATATGAATTGGAAGAGTTGTGTACACTCCTTTTGAGTTTCAATCAGTTTCCAAAAACTCATTTCTGATGAAGACTAATATCATTCAAAGACACAGAAATTCTAAAGATAAAATAGATGGTAGTGGTAACGGATGGCACTCTTTTTTTTATATATTGGAGTATACTTGATTAACAATGTTGTATCAGGATGGCACTCTCTTTCATTGAGTGTCTAGCCTTCCTTTCATCAAGTAATAATGGCAAAGACTACGTGCCAACCCACAGCTAGATCAAGTAGAAAGGTGATTTTTTTTGGCAATGTATTACTTTTAAAAGTATTCTTTTAAACAATATTTTAGCTTTTATAGCTTTACATGTTTATATTTTTAATAATATTATTTTTAAAAATTTTAATAGCCCCTTAAATTAACTTTAAAAGATATCTATAGAGTTTCCCTGGTGGCGCAGTGGTTGACAGTCCGCCTACCGATGCAGGGGACACGGGTTCGTGCCCCAGTCCAGGAAGATCCCACATGCCGCAGAGCGGCTGGGCCCGTGAGCCACGGCCACTGAGCCTGCGCGTCTGGAGCCTGTGCTCCACAACGGGAGAGGCCACAAGAGTGAGAGGACCACGTACCGCAAAAAAAAAAAAGATATTTATATAATTATAGTTTTGCATTTTCTAGCACAGAGGATGAAAAAGGAATAGTCATTTTATATCAAAATATATATTCTTACAAAATGGATCACATATTGGTTTAAGTCTCAATTAAAAACAAATTTTAAAAACACCTCAGTAGTTTTTGTTCTTCCTTCGTAATTTTTTTCCTTCCCATTTTATCTTTTAGGTGTCAGACTGAATAGACTCCAGATTATTTACCATTAAAGAGTTCTATTGCTGGCATCACTTATCAGCTCTGTATTTGCAAATTTAATAACTAGATCACCACAAAAAGTTAACTGAGACAAAAGGGTTCATAGCTTGTATTTAACAGTTTTACATAAGTTCTGAGAAAACTGACCAGTCTTTTTTTTATGTCTATTTTTTTTATTTTTTATTTTTTTAACATCTTTCTTGGAGTATAATTGCTAAAAATATGGAACACTTCACGAATTTGCGTGTCATCCTTGCGCGGGGGCCGTGCTAATCTTCTCTGTATCGTTCCAATTTTAGTATATGTGCTGCCGAAGCAAGCACGACCAGTCTTTCTATGTTTAAATAAAAAAGCAAATAATCTAGATTTTGGGGGGAATATTTATACTGTGTTTTCATGTATATACGGTAGGGGAGGAAACATAATTTTCCCTCTACCTTGTAAGTTCTCAGTTGGGTCCCCTGTAACAAAAGACAGATCAATAGGAGAAAAACAAACAGAAGTTTGTTAACTTGTATATCTTCCGCATATACACAGAAGATACAAAGGGAAATTGAGTAACTCAAAGGGGTGGCTTAGAAGTCAGACTTGAATATCATCTTCAGGTAAAAGCAAAGATGGGTGTGGGGGAGGTCAGTTATGGGGAAATGACCAGGAAAAGTGAGGTAAACAAGCATAAGGTTATGCAGATTATGTCCCTGCCTTCTCCATTCACAAGATTCTCTAGTGATTTAAAGTCATCCTTTTCTTCCTGGTACAGAGAGGGAGACACCCTTACCAGTGGAGATTTCCTTAATAAATATAAATTTCTCATATAAAATGGTTATTTCTACTCTGTTTTCAGAGCTTCTCCTGTGTCTGCGGTTTCTCAAAATAATCAGCTCAAAATAATCCTTATGCCAAAGAGGCATATTTTGGGATGGCACATTTTGGTCTCCTACAATACAAAATGACAACATCCTAGGCAAACTTATCAGGCACAAATTCATTTAAAATTATAGTGTGATATGATTGCTTTCTTCCATTTTATTAAAAGAGTAAATATCCTTTGTATTCATTCTTTTACCTATTTCTAAAGGCCAAAGATTTTTAAAAAACAATGACTGGATAGGTAACAAATGGATTATCCTTTAAGTAAAAGGAAAAGAGAAGCCTTTAGCATTATTTATTAAGAAAATAAAAGAGTGAGGATTCCATGAAATCAGTGGTTTAATAGATCTGGTTGCTAGAGATGCGATTGTCTCAGAACCTGATGCCTGATTCCTGATCATTGCTGACCATTAACATTAGAAAATGTGCAACCCTATTAAAAACTTTTTTTTCACATTATCTAGTTTTAATTTTATGTAGTACTGATACGTCTTTAGAAAAAAAAGAGTATTTTACATTTATATCTTTAGTAAAAGACTAGGTTTTCCATGATATCAAACATGTATATAGCATAGATATTAAACTTTGTAGGGCTAAAGTGCAGGGCTAATATTTCTTAAAATGGAGACTGTGCAATGAATTTGTCAAATAGCACTTTAAAAACAAAATTAAGCCTTAACTCATGAACACTGTCTATTCAGATGAACAATCTTAAAGCCCTCCGATTTTAGTTCTAGGCTCTTGATCTGCAGTTCATTTACACTTTCTGAGCCCCCATTCTACCTCACAGGGCTTGGCTTGTTGTGAAGTTCAAATGAACCAAGGGCCATGACATTGAGAAATATTATTTAATTTAATTGCTGACTTGCTATTCACCTTGTTTAGCTCATTTTCTCCTTCCTTCAAATTTCTTTTCTCACTGCTTTGTAACAGAAGACTATGTTGCTCAAGTAAGAATGCTTTATTAAATTTTGGTAAAAATTGCAAAGTTTTTTGAACAATTCTTTAAATTTTTCAGAAAATGTTCATGTTATCTTTATTACAGAGATTTGTAGAAAACATAATTAGAAGTGTTTCCAGGTAATTTGGTAAAGATTATTCATTTCTAGGTAAGGTGATTATTTTATTTTATTTTATTATTTTATTTAAAGATGTTTTTTGATGTGGACCATTTTTTTTAAAGTCTTTATTGAATTTGTTACAATATTGTTTCTGTTTTATGTTTTAGTTTTTTGGTTTCGAGGCATGTGGAATCTTACCTCCCCAACCAGGGATCGAATCCACATCCCCTGCATTGGAAGGCAAAGTCTTAACCACTGTACCACCAGGGAAGTCCTAGATGATTACTTTAGAATGAATACCCAAGGGAAAACATCTGAGGAGCACAAATTTATAAAACTATTTTATTTCCATATAAAATACAGAATATAAATTATGATAAATTTTAAAATGTGAATGAAACAATGAATGGAAGATAACTTTTTTAAAATGCATAATCTGGAAAAAGAAAATAGCCAATCTCTCTGATTACATCTAACATATGAATAATCATGGCAGATTTGGACAGTCCATCAAGTTTTAAAAATCTTTATGTATTTTTGAATAGGTATTAAATGCTATGGTATACAATCCAAAGGGTACAAATGTAAGCAGAATGAAAACTAAGTCTTCCTGTCTTTCCTGCCCACTCAGCTATCTAATTCTCCAAAAGATGTCATATTTCTCTGCACCTTGCTTGGTCATATATTTTGGCCAAATTAATTTTAATTAGGAAGTAAACATTTCATTTTTTCTTCAGAAGAAGTTCAATCAAGGAATATTTTCAAGATAGGATGCCTCACTGAAAAACAAAAGTACCCTAAGAATTTATTCTAAAGAGTTTTAAATCTACCATACTGAGTAAATATGCAGCAAAATGTTTTCTTTCCTTTTTATTTTTTTTTTAAATAGCCAGAGAAGAAAGCTATTTTAAATTAGTAAATTCATTACAAAATACCTTTTAAAGAAAAGATGCTTTACCTCTCAAGTATGTAAATTAAGTAACATCAGTCGAAAGAAGTGAATCCCAACACATACCCCACTTATTCTAATTAACTGATTTTAAATTATTTGCAATTAACATATTTTTTCCTATATCAATGGATTTTTCGGAAGGGCTTAAGAATAATTAAAAACTTCCGTATAAGTTAAGCAAACTCTGTTCAATCATATTTACACTAAAAAGTTTTACTCCAAAAAAGTAAAGATTTGCTTTAAAAAAAAGTTAGCTGTCAGTCAAGCCTCTGTTCAAATTACCAGAAATTTTGAATTAATAGAGACAAAATTAAAAGAGTTAATATTCAATATCCATGGTATACTACAAAGGAAAAGAAACTTAGCAGGGAGTCTTTTTCCCATTTACAGTTTTTCTTCATATGAACTAAACAAAAAGACAAAGTCCTTAAAAAGTTAAGCTCCTTAATGACTTACAGATACACAGATTTTTAATTCACTCTATCCTTTCTATTTCCACAGCCCATGCCCTACTTAATGTTTTCTTTGCTTCTTGCCTAAACCATTGTAAGAATTTCCTCACTGGTCTCTCTCTTCCAATGGGGTTCCACAAAAAAAAAAGAAAAAGAAAGGGTCTTTGTAGTTTAAAAAAAAAAAAAAGCTCAGAAAGTGCTAGGTTAAATGATGTTTAAAAGTTTTTTTTAACCTATAGTCCTTCTCACTGCTTTTAATATTCTATGTGTATTGTAAATTCCCAAGATACTATAGTATATAACCATTTCTTAATACTATGCTGGTGTTCTAGGCAGTATGAAAAATGTTGGCATAAGGGATAAACTACTATATAGGTCAAGGTCTTACCTTCCCTTTCCAAGTTTACCTCCCATTGTGCTTCCAGCATCCTGTAACGTCTACTACTCTTTTATACCTCTGTGCCTCTGTTCACGATGCCTCCCTATCTGCAATGTCCTTCCTCTCATCTCTACTTATTGAAATCATGTCCAGTCACAAAAGTGTAGGATCAAAAGGTACCTCCTCCAGGAAGTATTTCAAATTCTCTCCAATCTGATTTATTTTCAGCTTCCCCAAGACTCTATAACTTTATTATAGCAGTTATTTGTCTGCTTTAGGTTATATTGTAACTATAACTTCCTTCCTCAAACATTATAAGGAATAGAAAATAAGAATTTCCTAGTACATAGTTGGTATTCAAAACACTTATGAATTGAAATAGTGATTTTAATTTTCCTAAAGAATGCTTGAAAATAGATCTCATTTCATTATACAAATACATACAAGCCTGCAAAACTGGTAGAACAGACGTTATCACCTCCCCCATCACAGATTATTATAAACATCATAATTACTATTATATTAAGCAGCTAACATTCCTTGAACATTAACTATATGCCAGATACTAAGCTAAGTGCTTTACACAGTTTATTTCATTTACTCCTCAAAACAATCATATAAAGTAGGTTCCATTATTACCACCAATTTACGGATGAGGAAACTGAAGCTCCAAGAGGTAAAAATCACATGCCCAAGGTCTCACAGTAGTAGGTTAGGGCTAATAAATGGCAGAGCTTAGAATAAATTCCAGATCTGTCTGACTGCAAAGCTCACTGTTAACTGCTACACTTTTCTGCCTTTCAGTATTTGCCCAAGCATTTCTCACTAATAAACCGTGATGCTAATCACAGTTCATTTAAACTTAGTAACAAAAAATATTCAAAATTTTCAGATTCAAATAAAATGACATCTATACTGTTGAACCATGACAGCAACATGAAAATGAAAGAATTACTTACTTGCACAATTTGCCTTCTGCCATGTGGAATTGAAAAACTCAGACAGAATCACAACTATTTGCATTCTATCTGCCATTAAGAGACTTCTGGCACAACTATGACTCTCTGAGGAATTCTATAACGACAAAAGAAAAAGAAAGAAAAATACACTCTGAATATTTTTAGACTTCCCAAACAACTACTTGAGGCAAAAAACCTTATAAAAATAATTCAAATATTTATTATAAGCATTTAATTTTTTTGCTATAATCAAATAATGATGTCATTAATAATAACAACTGTAATAAAACAATAGCAGCTAACATTTATTGGTACCAGGTTCACTTGCAAGGGAAGAAAATCTTTGCTTCTTAAATAAATAAGTACTTGCTTCTATGGTACAATCTCAACTGCTTAGGCCCACATGTAATATTTCTTACTCCTTACGCACAGGAAAAGATTCTGGAAAGCTATTCACCAAAATGTAGCAGTAGTTATCTCTGAATAATGGAAATAGAGCAATTTTCAATTTCTTTTTTGCCTCTTTTACACTAAATTTTTCTACAATGAACATATATTATTTACACATTTTTAAAAACCTGGTGGATAAATGATCACAAAACATTGTTTCAGGGCTTCCCTGGTGGCGCAGTGGTTGAGAGTCCGCCTGCTGATGCAGGGGACACAGGTTCGTGCCCCGGTCCGGGAAGATCCCACATGCCGCAGAGCGGCTAGGCCCGTGAGCCATGGCCGCTGAGCCTGCATGTCCGGAACCTGCGTGTCCGGAGCCTGTGCTCCGCAACGGGAGAGGCCACAACAGTGAGAAGCCCGCATACCACAAAAAACAAAAAACAAAAAACAAACAAAAAAAATTGTTTCATCTTCTGGACATTTTTTGGCTCAAAATCTTAAAACCCACAAGAAAATGTGATACATCTAGTTTGTACCGAAATAGTTTGTACCCAGATAGAAGAACATGCTTTCCACAGATCGTTTTAATAATGAAACTCACACTATGCAAATAATAAATTCAAGTTCCTAAATTATTGGATCCTTATCTATTTCCTTTCCTTTTTGCCCCAAGCAAAGAACTAAGTCCTGCTGACTCTTCATTCTTTCAAAGTTATTTAACTCCTACTATTTACCCGGCACTATAAGAATCTTGGAGTTCTGAGTATACAAAGAGTATAAAGGAATGCCATCAACACTGGGTCTTCAAAACCTCCCCAGAGACATACAGATAAGGAATTAAATAGTGTCATTAGTAATAAAAGAGAGAATATGTTAACTCTAGAAAAGAACTGATCAGCCATGTGGGATAAGAAAAGAGGGAAGGAGGGCTTAACAGCAGAATTCTTGTTTTAAAATATTTCTGAAGATCATTTTGGGATGATTACCCTTTCTGTGGCTTAGTTTTGTTTTCTCATTAAAACATGCAGCCAAATGAATGCTTGCCTTTAAAATAGTAAATTGAATAAAACATTTTACTTTTTTTTTTTTTTCTGTAGTACGCGGGCCCCTCACTGTTGTGGCCTCTCCCGTTCGGAGCACAGGCTCCGGACGCGCAGGCTCAGCGGCCATGGCTCCTGGGCCTAGCCGCTCCGTGGCATGTGGGATCTTCCCGGACCGGGGCACGAACCTGTGTCCCCCACATCGGCAGGTGGACTCTCAACCACTGCACCACCAGGGAAGCCCTGAATAAAACATTTTAAAAAGCCCTTTTCTTGGAATTGCTTTCAGAGCAATATCAGCTATAGAAGAAGATTTCATAAAAGATCAAACAATGGTTTGTGATAATTTACCCACCAGATTAAAGTAGAGCATGGCCTAAAGAGTCAGACAAACCTGGATTACTAGCTGGTAATCTTGGACAGCTGAGGTAAACTCTCTGAGGCTCAGTTTCATGATCATGAGTCCTACAGGTACAGCATTAAATGAAATACCATATGTTAATCACTTAGCACAATGTCTGGCACCTAGTAAGTAACTGATATATGCTATTTCACCTAGCTACCTGTTGCCAACAAGAAGTGCTCTAAGTGGGTGTAGCTGGCTAAGTATAACCAGTTACTTAAGTAGAGTCTTATAAGTAGATGATTGGATATTTTAAAAATCAATACAGATAGAAACTAGGGGCCTGAACCAAGATGGTGGAGTAGAAGGATGTGCTCTCGCTCCCTCTTGTGAGAACACCAGAATCACAACTAGCTGCTGGACAATCATCGACAGGAAGGCACTGGAACTCACCAAAAAAAGACACCCCACATCCAAAGACAAAGGAGAAGCCACAATGAGACGGTAGGGGCACAATCACAGCAAAATCAAATCCCATAACTGCTGGGTGGGTGATTCACAGACTGGAGAACAATTATACCACAGAAGTCCACCCACTGGAGTGAAGGTTCTGAGCCCCACATCAGGCTTCCCAACCTGGGGGTCCGGCAACGGGAGGAGGAATTCCTAGAGAATCAGACTTTGAAGACTAGTGGGATCTGATTGCAGGACTTCGACAGGACTGGGGGAAACAGAGACTCCACTCTTGGAGGGTACACACAAAGTAGTATGTGCGTCGGGACCCAGGGGAAGGAGCAGTGAACCCAGGGGAGACTGAACCAGACCTACCTGCTAGTAGTTGGAGGGTCTCCTGCAGAGGCGGGGGGTGGCTGTGGCTCACCATGGGGACAAGGACACTGGCAGCAGAAGTTCTGGGAAGTACTCCTTGGCGTGAGCCCTCCCAGAGTCGGCCATTAGCCCCACCAAAGAGCCCAGGTAGGCTCCAGTGTTGGGTTGCCTCAGGTCAAACAACCAAAAGGGAGGGAACCCAGCCCCACCCATCAGCAGTCAAGTGGATTAAAGTTTTACTGAGCTCTGCCCACCAGAGCAACACCCAGCTCTACCCACCACCAGTCCCTCCCATCAGGAAACCTGCACAAGCCTCTTAGATAGCCTCACCCACCAGAGGGCACACAGCAAGAGCAAGAAGAACTACAATACTGTGGGAAAAAACCCACAGCCTGTGGAACAAAAACCACATTCACAGAAAGACAGACAAGATGAAAAGGAAGAGGGCTATGTACCAGATGAAGGAACAAGATAAAACCCCGGAAAAACAACTAAATGAAGTGGAGATAGACAACCTTCCAGAAAAAGAATTCAGAATAATAATATGAAGATGATCCAGGACCTCGGAAAAACAACAGAGGAAAAGATCGAGAAGATGCAAGAAATGTTTAACAAAGACCTAGAAGAATTAAAGAACAAACAAACAGAGATGAACAATACAATAACTGAAATGAAAACTACACTAGAAGGAATCAATAGCAGAATAACTGAGGCAGAAGAACGGATAAGTGACCTGGAAGACAGAATGGTGGAATTCACTGCTGTGGAACAGAATAAAGAAAAAAGAATGAAAAGAAATGAAGACAGCCTAAGAGACCTCTGGGACAACATTAAATGCAACAACATTCGCATTATAGGGGTCCCAGAAGGAGAAGAGAGAGAGAAAGGACCTGAGAAGATATTTGAAGAGATTATAGTCGAAAACTTCCCTAATATGGGAAATGAAATAGCCATCCAAGTCCAGGAAGTGCAGCGAGTTCCATACAGGATAAACCCAAGGAGAAAAACGCCAAGACACATACTAATCAAATTGGCAAAAATTAAAGACAAAGAAAAATTATTGAAAGCAGCAAGGGAAAAATGACAAATAACATACAAGGGAACTCCCATAAGTTTAACAGCTGATTTCTCAGCAGACACTCTATAAGCCAGAAGGGAGTGGCATGATATACTTAAAGTAATGAAAGGGAAGAACCTACAGCCAAGATTATTCTACCTGGCAAGGATCTCATTCAGATTCGATGGAGAAATCAAAAGCTTTACAGACAAGCAAAAGCTAAGAGAATTCAGCACCACCAAACCAGCTCTACAACAAATGCTAAAGGAACATCTCTAAGTGGGAAACACAAGAGAAGAAAAGGACCTACAAAAACAAACCCAAAACAATTAAGAAAATGGTCAGAGGAACATACATATCGATAATTACCTCAAACGTGAATGGATTAAATGCTCCAAGCAAAAGACACAGGCTTGCTGAATGGATAGAAAAACAAGACCCATATATATGCTGTCTACAAGAGACCCACTTCAGACCTAGGGAAACATAGATACTAAAAGTGATGGGATGGAAAAAGATATTCCATGCAAATGGAAATCAAAAGAAATCTGGAGTAGCAATACTCATATCAGATAAAATAGACTTTAAAATAAACAATGTTACAAGAGACAAGGAAGGACACTACATAATGATCAAGGGATCAATCCAAGAAGATATAACAATTATAAATATATATGCACCCAACATAGAAGCACCTCAATACATAAGGCAACTGCTAACAGATGTAAAAGAGGAAATCGACAGTAACACAAAATAGTTGGGGACTTTAACACCTCACTTACACCAATGGACAGATCATCCAAAATGAAAATAAATAAGGAAACAGAAGCTTTAAATGACACAAATAGACCAGATAGATTTAATTGATATTTATAGGACATTCCATCCAAAAACGGCAGATTACACTGTCTTCTCAAGTGTGCACAGAACATTCTCCAGGACAGATCACATCTTGGGTCACAAATTAAGCCTCAGTAAATTTAAGAAAACTGAAATCATATCAAGCATCTTTTTAGACCACAACGCTATGAGATTAGAAATGAATTACAGGGGAAAAACGTAAAAAACACAAACACATGGAGGCTAAACACTACGTTACTAAAACCAAGAGATCACTGAAGAAATCAAAGAGGAAATCAAAAATACCTAGAGACAAATGACAATAAAAACACGACAATCCAAAACCTACGGGATGCAGCAAAAGCAGTTCTAAGAGGGAAGTTTATAGCTATACAAGCCTACCTCAAGAAACAAGAAAAATCTCAAATAAATAATCTAACCTTACACCTAAAGGAACTAGAGAAAGAACAAACAAAACCCAGTTAGCAGAAGGAAAGAAATCATAAAGATCAGAGCAGAAATAAATGAAATAGAAACAAAGAAAACAATAGCAAAGATCAATAAAACTAAAAGCTGGTTCTTTGAGAAGATAAACAAAATTGATAAACCATTAGCCAGACTCATTAACAAAAAGGGAGAGGACTCAAATCAATAAAAATAGAAATGAAAAGGGAGAAGTTACAACAGACACCACAGAAATACAAAGCATCCTAAGAGACTACTACAAGCAACTCTATGCCAATAAAATGGACAACCTGGAAGAAATGGACAAATTCTTAGAAAGGTATAACCTTCCAAGACTGAACCAGAAAGAAATAGAAAATATGAACAGACCAATCACAAGTAATGAAATTGAAACTGTGATTAAAAATCTTCCAACAAACAAAAGTCCAGGACCAGATGGCTTCACAGGTGAATTCTATCAAACACTTAGAGAAGAGCTAACATCCATCCTTCTCAAACTCTTCCAAAAAAATTGCAGAGGAAGGAACACTTCCAAACTCATTCTATGAGGCCACCATCACCCTGATACCAAAACCAGACAAAGATACTACAAAAATAGAAAATTACAGACCAATAGCACTGATAAATATAGATGCAAAATTCCTCAACAAAATACTAGCAAACAGAATCCAACAACACATTAAAAGGATCATACACCATGATCAAGTGGGATTTATCCCAGGGATGCAAGGATTCTTCAATATACACAAATCAATCAATGTGATACACCATATTAACAAATTGAAGAATAAAAACCATATGATCATCTCAATAGATGCAGAAAAAGCTTTTGACAATATTAAACACCCATTTATGATGAAAACTCTCCAGAAAGTGGGCATAGAGGGAACCTACCTCAACATAATAAAGGCCATATACGACAAACCCACAGTAAACATCATTCTCAATGGTGAAAAACTGAAAGCATTTCCTCTAAGATCAGGAAAAAGACAAGGATGTCCACAATCACCGCTATTATTCAACATAGTTTTGGAAGTCCTAGCCTCAGCAATCAGAGAAGAAAAACAAATAAAAGGAATACAAATTGGAAAAGAAGAAGTAAGGCTGTCACTGTTTGCAGATGACATGATACTATACATAGAGAATCCTAAAGATGCCACCAGAAAACTACTAGAGCTGATCAATGAATTTGGTAAAGTTGCAGGATATAAAATTAATGCACAGAAATCTCTTGCATTCCTATACACTAAGGATGAAAAATCAGAAAGAGAAATTAAGGAAACATTCCCATTTACCACTGCAATAAAAAGAATAAAATACCTAGGAATAAACCTACCTAGGGAGACAAAATACCTGAATGCAGAAAACTATAAGGCACTGATGAAAGAAATTAAGGATGATACCAACAGATGGAGAGATATTACATGTTCTTGGATTGGAAGAATCAATATTGTGAAAATGACTATACTACCCAAAGCAATCTACACATTCAATGCAATCTGTATCATGTTACCAATGCCATTTTTTATAGAACTAGGACAAAAAATCTTCAAATTTGTATGGAGACACAAAAGACCCCGAATAGGGCTTCCCTGGTGGTGCAGTGGTTGAGAGTCCGCCTGCCCATGCAGGGGACACGGGTTCATGCCCCAGTCTGGGAGGATCCTACATGCCGTGGAGCGGCTGGGCCCGTGAGCCATGGCCACTGAGCCTGCGCATCCGGAGCCTGTGCTCCGCGGCAGGAGAGGCCACAACAGTGAGAGGCCCGCGTACCGCAAAAAAAAAAAAAAAAAAGACCCCGAATAGCCAAAGCAGTCTTGAGGGAAAAAAACGGAGCTGGAGGAATCAGACTCTCTGAATTCAGACTATACTACAAACCTACAGTAATCAAGACAATATGGTACTGGCACAAAAACAGAAACATAGATCAATGGAACAAGATAGAAAGCCCAGAGGTAAACCCACACACCTATGGTCAACTAATCTATGACAAAGGAGGCAAGGATATACAATGGAAATAATTGTATTTTCAATAAGTGGTGCTGGGAAAACTGGACAGCTACATGTAAAAGAATGAAATTAGAACACTCCCGAACACCATACACAAAAATAAACTCAAAATGGATTTGAGACCTAAATGTAAGACTGGACACTATAAAACTCTTAGAGGAAAACATAGGAAGAACACTCTTTGACATAAATCACAGCAAAATCTTTTTTGATCCACCTCCTAGAGTAATGGAAATAAAACGAAAAATAAACAAATGGGACCTAATGAAACTTAAAAGCTTTTGCAAAGCAAAGGAAACCATAAACAAGACGAAAAGACAACTCTCAGAATGGGAGAAAATATTTGCAAATGAATCAACGGACAAAGGATTAATCTGCAAAATATATAAACAGCTCATGCAGCTCAATATTAAAAAACAAACAACCCAATCCAAAAATGGGCAGAAGACCTAAATAGACATTTCTCCAAAGAAGACATACAGATGGCCAAGAAGCACATGAAAAGCTGCTCAACATCACTAATTATTAGAGAAATGCAAATCAAAACTACAATGAGGTATCACCTCACACCAGTTAGAATGGGCATCATCAGAAAATCTACAAACAACAAATGCTGGAGAGGGTGTGGAGAAAAGGGAACCCTCTTGCACTGTTGATGGGAATGTAAACTGATACAGCCACTATGGAGAACAGTAGGGAGGTTCCTTAAAAAACTAAGAATAGAATTACCATATGATCCAGCAATCCCACTACTGGGCATATACCCAGAGAAAACCACAATTCAAAAAGACACATGCACCCCAATGTTCACTGCAGCACTATTTACAATAGCCAGGTCATGGAAGCAACCTAACTGCCCATCAACAGAAGAATGGATAAAGAAGATGTGGCACATAGATACAATGGAATATTACTCAGCCATAAAAAGGAATGAAACTGGGTCATTTGTTGAGACGTGGATGGATCTAGAGAGTGTCATACAGAGTGAAGTAAGTCAGAAAGAGAAAAACAAATATCGTATGTTAACGCATATATGTGGAACCTAGAAAAATGGTATAGATGAACAGGTTTGCAGGGCAGAAATTGAGACACAGATATAGAGAACAAACGTATGGACACCAAGGGGGGAAAGCTGCGGGGGGGTGGGTGTGGTGGGATGAACTGGGTGATTGGGATTGACATGTATACACTGATGTGTATAAAATTGATGACTAATAAGAACCTGCTGTACAAAGAAAAAATTAAAAATAAAAATAAATAAGTCAAAATCAAAATCAATACAGAATAACCTGTATGAGTGGTCAACGTGCGGAACAGTTCAGTTGAGGAAGACATCAGAGTAGTTGGGAGAAATAAGGAGAGTTCATGGAGGAAGCAGGATTTGAACTAAGCCCTATACTAAGAAAGGGAAGAAGGTTTTAAAATGGGGTAAATAAAATGATCAAGGGGTGAAAGTAGGAATGGTTATGCAGTATTCAGGGAGTATTCAGGAGACCAGTGGAAGGTACCTCTATGAAAGTAGAGGCAGTAGAGGGAGAAGTCAGGGCAAGGTAATGAAACGTCTTGAGGGTTATGAGAGTCACACAGTGGGAAACTTTTTAAGATTTTTGAGGAAGATGGCATGAAAAGCAGAGTTTGGAGAGCATAGATCTATGTCACAATATGTAGGGTGAAGCAGGAGACTAAATAGACTATTTCCATAGTTCATGTATAATGAGAAGATAGTAGCAACAGTGAGAATGGAAGGTTAGTGATGAATAATCCCAACAACGATGATGTACTTTTCAATACCTAATGGTTCTAAAAGCTCTAAATGTATAACTCACTTAATCCTTGTAACAACTCTATGAAATAGGCAGTAGTATCCTTTTGGATTCAAACCCAGCCTCTTTCACTGCATGGTCTTGGGTAAGTTACTTAATCACTCCGAGGCTCAGTTTCTTAAAGCATGATATCCACCTATATATGTCTAGGTTCCTTATTTGGACGAAAGTTCCTTTAGGATGGAAACTTTGTCTTATATCTTTGTATTCCCAACACCTAGCATATGACAAAAAACATTGGCCTTTGGTTTATATTTAGAACTTTTAGAACTCAAATCTGTCACAACCACTTAGCAGAAACCTAACCACAATGAATCCAACAATACACTTTCATCATGCCTATTTGGCTAAATGCAAACAACCAGACAGATTATTTCCACAATAAATCCATAATCCCAAACTGTACTCCTCACTTGCCTGTCTGCTCATTCTCCCCTGATTAACACCACTATTGCAATCTTCTCCACTCTCCCTTGAAACTCTGATATCCCTCTCACCCTTTACTCTCAAGTGAAGATCTAGCCTCCTGGTTGACAGTGAAAACAGAGACCATCAAGCTGAAACTCTGATCTGCCTACCCCTCTACACCCAACCTCTCCTTCTACCCTCCTGTTAAGAGTGCAGAACGTGCCTGCCCCTGTCAAAGGCTCATCTCTCTCTCTCTCTGTGGATGCCTTAGATCTCAACTACTCTGCCTTCTCAGGAAAACTGACCTTGTTTACTTTCCCACTGTTTCCTATATCTTCCCTCTCTCTATAGGATTCTTCCTATCAGCATTTGAACATGTTCAGGTCTCTCCCATCTTAAGAAAGGAAGAAGGGAAGTAGAGACAGAGGGATGGAGGGACAAAGGAACCGAAAGAAATTAAAAGAAAATCCCTGAGTCTCAATTCCTCTTTAGTGACCTTTCTTATCTCTTCCTTATGGCCAAACTTTTAGTTGTGTAACATCACTATTCCCACTTCCTCATCTTCCATTCATTATTTAATCTACTTTAATCTTACTCCCACCCCCAAGTGCTCCCTCAAAATGGCTCTTATGGCACCAAGAATGCCAATGTTGATAGATTCACTTCTGGTCCTCTCAGCTGGATTTGACACAAATAACCACCCCTTCCCTTTTCCCTGATTTATAGGACAGCACATTCTCCTGATTTTTCTTAATCTCTCCGACTCTTCTTTCTTGGTCTCTTTCAATATTTTATCTTCTAACCAAATCTTCAACCCAGCAGTTCTTATGTATTCTCACTTCTTACTCAAACTCATCATGCCATGGTTTCAAACACTACTTTTAAGCTGACTACTCCCAAACCTATTATCCCCAATCCACATCTCTAGACACACACATCCAACCACATATGCAATATCTCCACCTAGATGTCTCATAAACACCTCAGAATCAACAAGTTCAATATCAAGTTCATGATCTTCCCCCACCAAACAGGTTCCTCCCTCCATCTTAGTAAATAGCAACCCTATTCACTAAGCTGCTCTTATTAAAACCCTGGAAATCATCGTTCCTTTCCTTCATATTCCATATTCAATTAACTACCAAGTTTTGTCAGTTCTACCTCCTAAATATCTCTGAAATCTATCCATTTCTCCCCGTCACAATGGCCCCCATGTGGCCTAGCCACCACCATTTCTCACATCACTGTAAGAGTCTCTTAATTCATTTCCCCACACATACTATTCCCCTACCCTCCCCAGTCCCTGTCCCCTCCATTTTCTCTCATGTAGCCATAATGACCTTTTAAAGTACAAATCGGATCATATCATTCACAGAATTAAACCCTTCAGTAATATCACACTGCTTTAAAATCAAAGACTAAAACCCTTAGTAATACCCTACAGTTAATATGACCTGGCACCTGCCCACTTCCTCAGGCTCAGATCACTAGTCTCCTCCTGGCTCACGGTGCTTTGAGTTCTTTCTAGTCCTTAAACATACCAGACTCCCATTCAGAGTCTTCACACCTGCTACTTCGTAACATGTATACATTCTCTCTCCTCCCCAACCTTCTCAAATTTTAGGTGTCAGCTTTAATCACTGACCACTTCTATCTACTCTCAGCTGATCTTGAATGCTCAAGATCTGCATTCTTGTTATATGCTTTGGCAGCATCTGGGATTTTTTTCTCTGCAACACTTATCACACCTGAATTAAATAATTACTTTTATAACAATATGTTTAATGTCTGTTTCCCCTACCAGACTACAAGCTCTGCTCATTCACAGCTATATGCCTAGTTACTACCACTACCCTGCACATAACAGGTACTCAATAATTTTTTTTTTTAGTGAAAAAGAAGCACTACATTTTCTGATCTCCAATGAAAGAGACTAAAACTACACTAAAACTATGTTGAACACTTCCAGATACATACCTCCAATCATAGGTAATATATATATACATATCTATATGTCTATCTGCTTATATAAATTTTAAACAAACCAAGTATAATAAGATGAAGATTAGCAATTCAGAATTTGGGGGGCCAAAGCAACCTGGCAACCACTCTAGTGATGCTGAACAGCTCAATGAAACTACATCTCTTTTCAGTTTAAATTAAAGAAGAAACTATGACTCTAAGTAAGAGGGAATCCGTCAATTCTACTATTCAGGTTTCACAAATCACTGTATTCTTTACCTTGAGATAATAAAATGATATTATTTGTTTTATATTAGTTTTATATTATTAGTCCTTGACCCAGTAATTCCAAGAGGAAGTGACTAGAAAATAGAATTCTCATCAGATAACTCTATTACAGTTAAATGAATCAGCTTGCTGTACCACAGAAATAGCTTACTAATTTCTACCTTTGATTCTTTTTCTCCTTGTTATACTCCCCTCCTCTCTCAATCAATCCATGGACATTGATTCACCCTAAAGAGGTGAGAAAGAATGTCTTGTTCATAATTCCACTTGTAGGTATTCTCTGATTAACCCCACCTTGCTCTGTTCCCTCCTTTAATTCAGCATCTCCTTCACTCTTTTGTTCTAAAATCCTATTGTACAATTTATAACACTCACATTGATGATTTTTTCCCTTTTTCTTTTTCTCAGTATAGATTTATTTTTATTTCCCCAACTACACTGACAGTTTAAGGCCTGGACTTTACCCTCCTTTTCCTTCAAATACCCTTTAACCAGCCCAATATTTAAGAATAGCATGTGCTTGCTAATTAAGCTTATTTAAATGAAAGACTGAGTCTATGTGAGTCAAAGAAAATACATTACTCTCCAGAAACAATTCCCTGCCACACACACACAAAGGACAACTGATTCCTTTAAGTTCACTCCTAAGAAACTCAGACATAATTTTCCATAGGTTCATCATTACACATAATGGTTCAATTCCCAGACCAATCTGAAAAGGCCTATAAAATCCACGAAGTACCTCACAACTGCAGAAATCATGCTTTTGAGCTACCACATCCAGCTCTACTGAGGAAAGGGGATGGGGGGTAGGCAAGATCTAGGATGAGTTGGAGAGGAAATACGGATTGGGGAAAGGGGTTTCTGCCTCTTTTTATCTCTTTACCCCGTTCCTTCACACAACAGTGAGGCGAGCTGGGTGTGCAGGTCACTGGTAGAATCAGACACAAAGCAGAGGAAGCAAGTTTCTGCCGTCTCCACACTGGGAAGCCTCCTGTAGGCAGTAGGGAATTCATGTGGAAATTCATATACAAATATGCCCATAATTGGCCCACAGATGCCCATCACTGTGCCACCAGAGTTTGGGGTAATTTTTTAACCTCTTCTTAATTCCACAGAAACTACACAAATGAGGAATGTGTTTGCTGCCTCAAAAGATCCAAGCTTTGCTTCAGGACTCACGGTCATTCTGGCCACAGAACAATGCACCTAACTGCTTAAAACAGAATATGATGCCATATCATATCCTGCTGTAGTTGACAGGGACAAGTCTTTGGTGTTTTACTTTAAAATCATGGTGAGATATACTATATATATATATATATATATATGTATATATATACATACACACACACACATACACACACACACACATATATCCCTTGCTATACCCAGGAGAAGTATGCCTGAAAAATACTACATGTAGGTCTACATTTACTTAAAGTACCTTGAAAAGTAGCTCTTTACAGAGACTGGCCACAGAATTTATTTAATGCAAATAAATTCCCTATTTTTGTAAAAAATACATATTTATGTCAAGTAATATCAAGCTGACAAAGTAGGATGCAACTATATATGTTTATATTTTGTCAAATCAACTATGATTTATGAAATAATTCCAACCACATTTTCATGAGACTTTTTCTCCCAGTACAAGAGGAACTTTCCACTCCATAATCGCAAAGTCATTTCTCCTGTTTTTCCTTTACAAGGAATATCCAGCCCATACCTCATGACTCCCACCAGCCCTGACACTAATCCTTTCCTACTCTAGCCCCTTTAAGGTACTTAGGAACAAGGACATGTCTGTGCCTGCCTGTCTTCCTTCCTCCCTCCCTGCCTTCCTTTCTTTCTCTTTCTTTCTTTTAATTAAGACCCTCACAGCACCAACCACATGACCAGAGAGCTCGAAGAGTACCAAGAGTGGAAGGCAGATTTACCCTTTTGTAAAATTTTAGTTCCCATTTACTGAGAACTGTTACTATGTGTAGTAATAGTTTTCTAAGAGTTCCTCTCATCCCCATCTTACAGATGAGACAACAGTTACAGAGAATATAACTTGCCCAGAGTACACCTCTAATAAGCAGAGAACTGGTCTCCTGGCAGAATGGCTCCAGACTGTATTAATGACTAAAATGAACTCTCATGCATTATCTCTTTTTATTTTTTTAACAGTCACATCTGGCAGCAGTTTTTCTCCATTCTACAGAGGAGGAAACTCCAAGATAGACTCCAAGATAATTAATCCAAGGTCCAACTGCTAGAAAGTGGTGGATCTGAAAATGCCTGGCTACAGAGCTCAAGCTCCTTACCACCAGCACACTATAGTTTCCCCACTCCACCTGGGGTTTCAGTAAAGAGTCCTTCCTGGGAACTCCAGGTGGAGATGGGAAGAAGCTGTGGCAGACTGGGGGGAAAGAGGTGACGAAAGGTAGAGTTGGGGTGCAGAAGCCCCAAGAAAACTAGTCATACCTATCTGCAAATATGTACCCAAAGATGCCCAACAGCAGCCATGGAAGCAAAAATCCAAACCCCACGCCCCATAATGCCACCCACTTTTCTGATGCCCCTAACTCCACAGTCCCAATCCAACCTCTTTTTCTCACAAAAGGGGAAACTGAACACCCCCCCCCACCCCGAGTTAACCATCATTCCATCCTCCTCCCTTGCCAACAATCCACGCCAGAGGTCCCGGGTGTGCCTTCTACCCACCCCCACGGCTCGGCTGATGTTGTCCATCTTGCTGGCGACCTGTTGGAAGAGAGGATAGCAGGTCTGACAGAGGCGCACCGGCCGGGCGCCGCGCACTAGACACCCGGTCAGCTCTGCGCTGCTGTTGGCGAAGTCCAGCAGCAGCTCCCGGCACTCGGGATCCAGATCCGGCAAGTCTGGGGGTAGTGACAGTGGCCCCATGCTTCCGCCCTGCAGTAGAGCCAGGGACAAGTCCTCCACCTTCAGCAACTGCTCCTCCGACAAGAGGTCGTGGAGGACCCGGTGGGGACTGCTGCCCAAGGAGAAGGTGCCCAGAGCCTGCCCCGACCACAGCAGCGCCACCAGCAGCAGCCGCAGCAGCAGCAACGATGACCTCCGCCGCGCGACTGTCCGGTCCGGGTCCATCGCGGGGTTCACGAACCCCAAGGTACAGACCTCCACCTCTCCGCCCCAATCGGTGCTGCGGACAGCTGCCGCTTCCGGTTTCCTTGGGCGCAGGCCGCGAGCAGGGTCACGAGGCGCGCGCGTCACGGCCCCGCCTCCGGCGCGCGGCGCCCCGCCCCATTGGCTGCAGAGAGCCTCTCGCGCCGCAGGCCGGCGCGCGTGCGGGAGCGCGCACACAGCGGCGCTTTCGCGCTCCCAGCCTGTGGCAAGCGCCTGACCGAGGGGCGCGCGAGACCCGGTTGGCGTCAGCTGTGGAGGCCGGAGCTGAGGCTCGCCTGCCCTATGAATACAGGCGTCGGCCGCTTTGAGCAGTTAAATCTCGGGGGTCTTGCCCTCGGTTGCCCACCTCTTTAGGAGTTCGTTGAGTTCTAGAAGTCTGAGGAGTTATGTGCCACAGAAAGACGGACGGCCTCCGCCGTGGGAATTACGAGTGAGTTCTCTGAGAAAGCCTGCTGGCACGTGCCTTGCAGGTTTTTTTACTTGGTATTTCTTAGCATAATTTTCCCCCTCAAAATATTTGGAAAGAGTAATGACGTGTGTTGATTATTTTTGATAGTGGAACCTAGCGGCTTAAAGCTTTTTTTAAAAAAAAAAAAACTCATCTGTGTCAGCGCTGTCCGATAGACTTCCTGAGGTGATGGAAAGATTCTGTATCTGCGCTCATACAGTAGCCACTAGCCACTTGCGGCTGTGGAACACTCGTAATGTGGCTACTGCCACCGGGGAACTGAATTTTTAACTGTATTTAATGTGAATGTAAATAGCCCTATCTGGCGAGCGGTGCTGTGTCGGACAGCGCAGGTCTAAGTTCTCTCACTGTGTAGCCTGGTCCTTGGGTGGCTAATGTCCAGGTTTCCTTGCGACTGAAGGGGTTCCTGGGGTGCAGCCCAAGCCTGTATCCCAGTGCAAAAACCTGGAAAATCCTTGCCAAACCGCTCAATTTCAAACTCCTATCCAGTTTCTGACAAGCCCAGGGCAATCTTTGGGGACACTCGGAAAAGCTTCCTGATACCACTACTGGGCTGTAAAAAGAATTTAGCTAATGACCTGGAAAACGGTTTTCTGACAAGCATATGCTAACAAATTTGGTAGAAAAATTATTTCCTGGCTGTTTTGTGTCATCCTGCTTTCGTTTTTGCCTTGTAAATTGCAGAGTGGCTGTACTAATTCCTATTCATCTTATGGTGCTAATTTATGTTTCTGAGAGTTGATAGAGTTACCTTTTTAAGTCTGTTTGATTATTGTTTTGTGTTCCTAATGGGAAGGGAGAAAAGGCCCATAATTTCTTTAACATGCCTCTTTATTCTTTTACTATTACAAACAATATTGCAGGTAATAATCATATCTATACAAGGTTGGTATATGTTTAAGATAAATTCCTAGCAGTAGACTTGCTGGGTCAGAGAGTATGTGTATTTGTGATGTTGTTGATTGTGCTATATTACTTTCCACGGAGGTTTAATAATTTACTCATAATGGTTCCTAAAGAACTCTTAAAGAATGGTAATTCTAACATGTAGAAAGACCTAAAAGTTATAGGATGACATTTGAGAAAATTAAGACAACTTATTTTACTGGGGTGGCTAATGTCCAGGTTTCCTTAGGACTGAAGGAGTTCCTAGAGTGCATGCAGCACAAACCTGCATCCAATGCAAAAACCTGGAAAATCCTGGACAAACCGCTCAATTTCAAACTTCCCTTCCTGGAGCAATTCCATCCTAAAGCCGTTAGATCAAGTAGCGTAAGGTTGGCATCCATGCTTGGTGGGGTGGGGGTGTCAGAGGCCCAGAGAGGGGTGTCAGAGCACAGGGAAGACGAGGAAGACATGACCAGGGTGGGGGTGGGGGTATCCTGATGCAGGGTATTGGATCCTGAGTTGGGTAAGAAGGGTTTCCCTGTAAGGGAGGGTACAGCAGTGACTGGGAGTTTGCTTACCTTCAGAAGGATTGATCAAATAGGTAAATATATTAAGGATAATGGGAGTCTGGTTTCTCATTGTCCAAGAAGGGAGTTACAAATATGAAAAGGGAGAAAAGTAGAATGAACTCTGTAGTGTTGGATTAGAATTAGCAATGTATGTATTATTAGTGGCTGCAAATACATACAGAAATAGATTGTGGCTTCTAAATGTCATTCCCCACTAAAAGGAATCAAGAATCCTTGGAGGAATAGCCAATTCTACCACTGGGGTAGGAAAAGCAGAAGTTTAGCCTGGATCATCATTTTGTACCAGAAAGTAAGGAAGTGCTGAGAGAATGATGGGGATGTGTCAAGAACACACAGAAGCCAGCTTAACTAGGCTCCCACTGGCCAAATCTGGAACAATATGAGCATCAAAATGAATAATGATGGTTAATGGGTCGTAAACCATTGAATAAAACAGGAAACCATGAACCTATAGTGATATATTTAAATAAATGAATAAGCTGAATGTTTCATGGGGATTAAAATATTTACATCTATTCAAAGTCATCTGCTAAAAAATGTATTAATTATAAATGGAAAAAATGAGTAAATTTACAGTGGAGAAGTCTGTCAGATCCCACATTAATCAAATGATCAACATGAACGTCATCATAATGGGACAAATAGAAATTGTATGCCACCTGATAGAATGCATTTAGAAGAACATAGCACCAATTCTATTATATTCCTACCAAAGATGCATAACCTGATTCTAATCATGAGAAAACATCAGATAAATCAAGTTGTTTCATTCTGCAAAATATCTAGCCTATAATCTATAGTGTTATGTCTACAAGAGTCAAGAAAAGATTGAGGAATTGCACCTGACATAAAGGACATTATTCAGACAACTAGCGAAATTTGAATGGGATCTGAGAATTAGAAGGTAGTAATGTATAATGTTAATTTCCTGATTTTTATAATTGTATTGTGGTTATGCAAGAGAATGTTTTTTTTTTTTTTTGCGATACGCGGGCCTCTCACTGCTGTGGCCTCTCCCGCTGCGGAGCACAGGCTCCGGACGCGCAGGCCCAGCACCCATGGCTCACGGGCCCAGCTGCTCCGCGGCACGCGGGATCCTCCCAGACCAGGCACGAACCCGTGTCCCCTGCATCGGCAGGCGGACTCCCAACCACTGCGCCACCAGGGAAGCCCTGGAGAATGTTTTTATTTGTAAATATAAAATACACAGGAAAGCATTCAGGGGTGATAGGACATCAGGTCAGCAACTTACTTTTTTTTTGAGGTATAATTGATTTACAATATTGTGTCAGTTTCAGGTGTACAGCAAAGTGATTCAGTCATATTTTTTTTTCAGATTATTTTCCATTATAGGTTATTACAAGATATTGAATATTTTTCCCTATTATACAGTAAATCCTTGTTGCTTATCTATTTTACATACAGTAGTGTGTATCTATTAATCCCATACTCCTAATTTATCCCTCTTCCCCTCCCTTTCCCCTTTGGTAACCGTAAGTTTGTTTTCTGTCTGTGAGTCTGTTTATGCTTTGTATATACATTCATTTGTATTATTTTTTAGATTCCACATATAAGTGATATCATATTTGTCTTTGTCTGACTTACTTCACTTAGTATGATGTTCTCTAGGTACATCCATGTTGCTGCAAATGGCAATATTTCATTCTTTTTATGGCTGAGTAGTATTCCATTGTATATATGTACCACATCTTCTTTAGCCATTCATCTGTCAGTGGACGCTTAGGTTGCTTCCATGTCTTGGCTATTGTAAATAGTGCTGCTGTGAACATTGGGGTGCATGTACCTTTTCAAATTAGAGTTTTTCATCTTTTCTGGATATATGCCCAGGAGTGGGATGGCTGGATCATATGGTAGCTCTATTTTTCATTTTTTAAGGAACCTCCATACTTTTTTCCATAGTGGCTGCACCAATTTACATTCCCACCAACAGTGTAAGAGGGTTCTCTTTTCTCCACACCCTCTCCAGCATTTATCATTTTTAGATTTTTTAATGGTAGCCATTCTGACCAGTGTGAGGTGATATCTCATTGTCGTTTTGATTCAGCAACTTACTTTCAGTTGGTTCTGGAAAGAAATGATTTGTACTGTGCTTCCAACTTTTTTGTAAGCTTGAAATTGTTTCAAAATTTAAAATACATTGTAAAAAAATTAGGGTACAGCAATGCAATAGAATTCTGTGCATTTGACGTCTTATGTACCCAATGTGGAACAATTGCCAACATAAATTAAATAGAAAAAAAGAAAGTGTCAAGAAAAAGAATTTTTAATCCTCATGCATACATATGCATAGACTGTCTCCAGAAGGATACACTAAGTGTGGTCACTTTGATAGAAGAGGAATTGAATTGAGTAGTATGGGAACAGGGCTAGAAGAGAGACTGTTCATTGTAAACTTTATTTTAAATTTTTGTTCCATGTGAATATTATTCTTACTCAAAAAATTAATAAAAATGAAAAGATAGTTTCTTCACTTGTCAGCTATCAGTGAGTTCAGGGCATTTGTGAATCCTACGAAACTTTTTCATGGAATTTTGTATGTATGTATATCTTTCTGAGAAGAATGACATAACTTTCATCATAGTTTTTTGTTTTTGTTTTTGTTTGCGGTACACGGGCCTCTCACTGTTGTGGCCTCTCCCGTTGTGGAGCACAGGCTCCGGACGCGCAGGCTTAGCGGCCATGGCTCACAGGTCCAGCCGCTCCGCGGCATGTGGGATCTTCCTGGACTGGGGCACGAACCCACGTCCCCTGCATCGGCAGGCAGACTCTCGACCACTGCGCCACCAGGGAAGCCCAAAAGTCTAGACTTTGAGCTTTATACAATGACAACATGGGACTTTGGAGCTGTTTCCCATGGAGGGGGAATGAGTGTATATTGCCTGCAAGGAGGAAAGTGAACCAGTTATTTAGGTGAGCTGTGGTAGTCATTAATATTTTTCACTAAATATTTCCAGTGTTTCTCCTGTGCACGTAATAGGATTGCATTTTGCTGTGCCCTTGAAGTTTGTCCTGACTTGAAGTTAGGTTAGCCATTTGACTTAATTTGGCCAGTAAAATGTGAGCAAGAATGACAGGTGGAAGCTTTAGAGATGAGTGTATGATTCACCAGGGGTCCCACCCACCTGCCATCACAATGACTAACACTTTTCTAAATGATGGAAATTCTGTTGGCCTAAGTGAGAAAGCATGGAACAGAACTCCCAGCTGACTGACTTGTGATGGACGTGCAACTTGAATGAGAAATAAACCTTTGTTTTTATAAGCTACTAAGATTTAGGGATTGCTTTTTACCCCAGGAAAACCTAATCATCTTAATATATATTTATTTGCTGATTTTCTCCCCACTATTTTCTCTGGTTCTCTCTCTTTGGATCTCTTTTTATTTGGATGTTAGACTTTATTGAGGAAATTGCTCAACTTCCTTCAATATCCATCCTCTTCTTCCTTTTAATAACTCTCTCCTGAGTTTTGACGGCATAGGCAGGACTACATCCCCCAGCCTCCCTTGCAGCTAGATGTGAACAGAAGTGATACATGTACCTTATGAGTCATATCTTTAAGTTTTGACTTTTATTGACCTCCTTCCTGCTAGTTAGGGAATGTTAACAACTGAAACAGCAGCCCTGGCTACAGGGATGGATATGGATGTAACATGTTTGGCATGACAGAGCCAGCTGGTCATAAAGCAGAGCCATTTACCTACCCTAGGCTACAGAGAAATAAACTTCTTTGCTATTTAAGCCACTATATATTGGAGTCTCCTTGTTATAACAACTTAAGCTGCTTCCTAATATAGTCCCCCTAGGCTGTTACTTTAATTTTCTCATCTTCTATGTCCTCTCCTATTTTTCCATTTCTGTGTCTTTTAACCCTACTTTCTGGAGATTTCATTACCTTTGTTTTCCAGTGCTTCTTCTAAGTTTTCATTTCTGCTGCTACATTTTTAATTTCCAGTAGTTCTTTTTTGTAGATGCTATATGCTCTCTTTAAAGTTTTCTTCTTCCTCATAGCCTGGTTCCTCCAAGCTGCTTTTTTCTTCATTTTTCCTTGGATTTCTGGTGAACTTTGGCTCTTTCTGCTTATATTTAAGAGAGAGGCACTACAAAGCTGAATGGAAGTTCATGGAAAGGGCTTTTTGACTGTAGGGATCACTATAGGCCAGTAGTTATCAACTGGGGACAATTTATCCTCCTCCACTGCGGACATTGGCAGTGTTTAGAGACATTTTTGGTTGTTACAACAGGGGGAGGAGTGTTGCTGGTATCTAGTGTGTAGAGACCAGGACTACTAAACATCTTACAATGCACAGAATGGTCACCCAAAACAAAGAACTGAAAACATAAATATTTTAGATCTTTTCTCTTGTGCAGATCACGCTCTTCAGAGAAGACTTGCCAATATGCTATCTGGCTGCCAGCATTCTGAGATCCTAGCAATGGAAAAAGACTCAGTCTTTGCACTCTGTTAGTAAACCTTTATTTAATTACCCTATTTTTAGTAAAACACTCCTGCCCTCAAATATGCTTGTGCCTCTTGGTCCAGACTCCCTCTGTTTCACTTTCTCCAGAGATCAGAACTTCAGGGGTATTCTGATGGAATCAGAGTGAGACAGAGTTGCAGGGAGGGTATTGTAAACAAACTTTCAAACATCATCTTCTTTTTAGCTCCTCCACCTACATTTTCAGAGATACCTGAGGTCCCCCACTTCCTGGGTTATTTGAGAGTTCTATAATGTAATTCACTTGCTTTTTTTTTCCCTCCCACTGCAGGCTTAGGATTTAATTTTCCTGGTTCTGCTAAGTCAGTTATCATTAGTCCATCTGCTTTCCAGCTTCCAATATTCTTATTTTGTTTTCTTCCCTCCTGTTGTCTACGTCCTTGTGTGTCTTTTAAAAAAAATTCTTTTACTGTCATTTTGGTGAGATTTCAGGAAGAAGCAGATCTAATCATGCATTCAACTTGCTATCTTAAATGGCAGTTTCCCCTGTTTTACCTCACTCTTCCTTAAAGTAATTAGAATGTGTCTCTTATTCACCACCCCCCACTCCCATGAGATGATAACCTCATGGAGAATGTGAACTGTGTCCTATTTATATTTGTATACTCAGAAGTACCTGGCCTTAATAGGTACTCAGTACATTTGCTACACTGAACTTATGTAATGCAAATTCACATCTGCTTTAAATGCTTTTTCCATTAATATATCAGTGGAAACTTATACTTCTATTTTCCTAATTCTTTAATATGCAAAAATGCAATAAGTTAACTCCTAATGTCCGTAAACTTTGCATGCATGACTAAAATGACCTGAACACGTGGAACACATAAATCATGTTGTTCATTCATGACACTTCGCAGAGAGTCTCATGTACTCACTCTGGTGGCCAATCTCATTTCCAAATCTCCTACTCCTAAATAGAGTATTTTATAGCCTCTGCGTTAGAAGATATTTTTAAAACAGTGAAGTTTAATTACATTTACCTGACAGACTATCTGATTGTAAATGTATATTTCTAACAGATGAATCTTATTAGGACTTCATGTTTGTATCAATATATTTTAAATAAATATCTGCTCAATAAAGAAATGAATAGAGATACACATTAATATGTGTGTTCAGTATTTGTACATTATCAGTGACCAAATTCTGATCGCCGAATCCATGTCCTAATATAACAGGAAAATCTGGTTGTTAATTAGATACCTAATACATGATGCTGTTTCTCCCATTGCTAGGATTCACAGGTCCAGGACTCAAGGGGTAGAAATGGGAGTGTCACCACTAACTATCACCCCTAGTGACTTAGCAGCAAAATTTTTGCTTCCTGTCTATGTGGCCTTATGTTTTGCTAGCTTAGAGGTCTTAGTTCCAAAAGGTGGAATGCTTCCACCAGGAGACATAATGATTCCATTGAACTGGAAGTTAAAACTGCTGCCTGACCACACTGGGCTCCTCATGCATTTTAATCAGTAAGCAAAGAAGGAAATTTCTGTGTTGGCTGGGGTGACTGATCCTGACTACCAAGGGGGACTTGGACTACTGCTTCACGATGGAGGTAAGGAAGAGTATGTCTGGAATATAGGAGATCCCTTAGTATCACCATGCCCTGTGATTAAGGCCAATGGAAAAATACAACAGCCCAATCCAGGCAGGACTACTGATGTCCCAGACCCTTCAGGAATGAAGATTTGGGTCACTCCACCAGGTAAAGAACCATGATCAGCTGAAGTGCTGAAGACAAAAGGAATACAAAATTGGTAGTGGAAGAAGGTAGTTATAAATACCAGCTGTGACCACATAACTAGTTATAGAAATGAGGACGTAATTGTCATGAGTACTCTTGCTTATTTTGTTATGAGTATGTGTGTGTGTATCTCAAATATCTTTGTTTTCTTCCCTCTCTTATTCCTTTATCATATAAAATAAGATATATTGGCTTTATGTCATAGTATTTAAGTATCGTTAATTTTACATCGTAGATTTTAAGTTATGGGATATCAAGGAAAAGAGTAAACACCATTCCAGGACATTACCTCCTCTTCTGTGGAAGTGGTTAGTGTGTTTCTGGCCATATGCCAGAATAGTATATGCCAGTATAGTTGTATCACGGTGGGTAGAATTATGACCTTGTTATTGTCTTTATTTAGAGATTAAGCTTGTTTTAAGGAGATGCACATGGGTGCCAAGTTTACAAGGGGTGGATTTGTGATGGTTAATTTTATGTGTCAACTTGACTGGGCCATGGGGTGTCCAGCATTTAGTCAAACATTATTCAGGTTGTGTCTGTGATGGTGTTTTTGGGTAAGCCAACATTTGAATGAGCACAGTGAGTAAAGCAGATTGCTCTCCCTAATGTGGGTAGCCTTATCCAATCAAGCAGAGACCTAAAGAGAACAAAAGGGTTGAGTATGAGGAAACTCCTCCTGCCTCACTGCTTTGAGCTAGGACATTGACTTTTTTCCCTGCCTTTGGACTTTAACTGCAACATTAGCTCTTCTTGGGTCTTGAGCCTGCCAGCTTTCAGATTGGAAGTTACACCATCGGCTCTCCTGGTTCTTAGGCCTTCAGACACAGACTGTAACTATACATCAGTAACTATACCCACTACAGATCTTAGGACTTCTCAGCCTCCATAACCATGTGAGGCAATTTCTCATAATAAATATCCCTCCCTCCTCCCCATGTATATCTATATATCTATATCTATATTATATCTCCTGTTGGTTCCACTTCTCTGGAGAACCCTGACTAATACAGATACCTAATTATAAATAGAAAGGTGATTGCACTATTTTAAAAATCTTGTTAATTATTCAATTCTTATTAATAACCATATACTATAGATTTTATGTATCTCTTGGCAGTTTCAAAGTATGTTTTATTATTTATTGTTTGTTATCCATTATTAGATTTCCTGGGGTACATAGATAGCTAGAGAAATAAATAAGGTGCTATTTCTATACAGTATGCCTTTTTAAATATCATAATTTAAGTATTCTTTGAAAGTTAAGTCATACTCACTGTGTACATGGCAACAGAAGCAGGAGGAAGCAAATGTTACAAACAAGGTAAAATGTATGAATGTCCATGTCTCAGAGAAATGGATGTTCTTCAGTTTACCTATGACAACATTTGGAGCAAGTACCACTTGTTGTCATCCGTTACTTGAAGATCCAGCCAATGTTAAATTGTTTGCTTTCCCTCTTTTGTAAACTATTTTATTTTCCTTCCAATTCTAATTCTGCCCAATTGCTCTATTCAAGTAAAGTCACTTAATCTCCCCTGTTCTGATTGATATTTTAATTATTCAGTTATTTCCAGCTGCGTCCACCTCAGCTTTGTATGAAGAATGGAAAACTATGCTTTCTGTATTTGAATAATAAAACTATGGACTGGGTCATTTTTTTTTCTCTCCAAAATTAGAGAAATAAATTACCCACACAAAAACAACTGTTCTGCTTTTCTGAGTACCATGGAGGAGATAGTTGCCTATCTGTGTTCCCTTTGTTAGTCTGCTAACATTTCAAAGGGTATGGCAACTATTTAAAATAATTACTTGGTTTTACAGCAAATCAATCAGTCAATCTTGGACTTGTCAGATGTGAACTAAGATATCATTTTGACTCTCCTGGGTACCTGGCTTGTATTCCTAGATCTTCAGAGACAGAGATTCTCTGTGCATTTGAGAATAACTACTGGCTGATCTGATAGAGGCAATAATGTGACTGTGGGACTTGACAATAGGCTTCCATCAAGACAGCTTGTCTGTTGGGTCTCTTTTGATTTCAAGAAACAAAACCCAACTCAAGTTAACTTAAGCAAAAAGTGGAAAATATATAAGGATCAAACCAAGGCCATGTCTCAGGATGGGACTGAAACTATGCACCAGACACTCTCTCTGTCTTTGCCCACTTTATGTATCTCTTTACCCAGTCTTCATGGTAGAAAATATGGCTGAACAAACTCCAGTTTTTATATCTCATGCATTAAAGATTTAAACCTAGGCAAAGACCAGATCTTTTACTCCCAATTTGAAGTTTTCCAAGGATGAATCTCTGTTCAGCCCAAACTGTAGCCAGGACAAAAATTAGGGTTCATAATTTATACCCATGGCTGCTTGGAGGCTATCCTGTGACCATGAAGATGAAAGGGAAAGGGAGAAGTTTGCAGAGAAGGGAGGCTGGATGGCACACTTAATACGTATCTACTGTAAGGCCCTCCTCATGGAAAATTGATCTTAAACAGTAGCCTACTGGAGTCCATGCTGTGGAAAAGGAAGTGGATGGTATTAAGGTATGTTGGGTAAAAGGAGGAATTTTGAGGCAATTGGGCTTTTGGGGGTCACTTCAATATATACCATAAGTATGTTTTTTAAAAATATAGCTCATTATTTGAACGATTCTTACACAAAGAGATTTAATTGACTGTAGCAAATTTATTCCTGGATTTTGAGCCATCTTCAAATTCAATTGTATGTTAATTATCCAGGTCAGCTTTGCAGAGATTCAACTCAGTTATCATAGTCCCTGAAATGACCATAATGGACAAGCAGTGACTCATTTGTTTTTGTCCTGTAAACCAGTGGGTTCCAGCCTGAGATCCCTAGACATCTAGGAGTCTGTAAGGGAAGAATTGAAGATCCATAAGCTATTTGCACTATTTCATAAAGTCGAAAGGAAATCATATACTTACCTGACACAAAGCTACCTAAAACATCAAGTTTCTCTTTTTTAGAATGGAATTATATCAAGTCAGGGCAGCAAGTCTGTTTTTCCATGCTGATCTTAAGCTCTGGTTTAATACATAGATACAGATATCAATATTGATATATACATATACAGTGATTGGTTAAATAAATTCTGGGTAAATGAATTCCATCCTGGGAGAAATGTGATTTTAATAAATGTATATATGGCTGCTATTATTCTGTTTATAATATAAAGACTGTAGAAAGAGAAATTTAAAGCTCAAGATTACTAAAGTCATCTTTCCTGGAGATCTATAAACATGAGATAATTAGCCAGCTCTCTAAAATAATGATCTCTGGAAAATCCTTCTACTTTCCTCTTAAAAGATATTAAAATATCATCTACCCCATTATTAGAAGGTATATTGATTAGGATACTACCATGCCTTAATGACAGAGACCTGTGGGTAATAAGTTGTTTTCAGAAATGCTCTCCCTTTAGAACATGAATTCTAGATCATCCTGTGAATATCAAGACCTTGGATGTTTAGGATTTCCTGCAAGTCCTCATCTCCATAATGATCATAAGCACTTGGTTATTTCTCTGCTTCATCCCGTGATTAGGTCCTCTGGACCCAGATGTAACAATAAAACGGATAGGAAAAATTTCTAAGACACTAATTCTCTACTTGTAGCCCTTTAAGCCCTAGGCAGTTATACATATAGTTGCCTGAAATCCACTTTGGAACAAAGCCATTCCTCTTCCTATAGCCAAAACATATCAGTAGGGTATTTTCAGCAGCCTTGAACTCATCTCTCTCACCTCACCAAGACTCAAACCTCTACACTAAGTGGCTATTCCATTCTACCTTTCAGAAAATTAATTAATCCCAATTAAAATGAGAAAACCCATAATTGCAACATCATCTTTAAATGTACCCTCTACTTCAGTCTTAGAAATGATACATCTAAGTTTGAAAAGAAGTTAATGGGATTTAAAGCAGTATTGAAGACACAAATTCTAACAGGAAATATTAGTTTTCTAAAGCATTGTTTTAAATATAAAGCTACAAAAAATAAATAAATATAAAGCTACATATTTATTCAAAATTGATTCATATATGATGGACAAATCACTTCCCAAATGTGCTTCTTTGTAAAGCTATGAAAAGCAGGGAGGAGAAGTAGGTAGGACATGCATTAATGAGTATAAGGTCTTCTCCTCACCCTTAAATACTTGTACAGGATGTTCTTTTTAAAACAAATGTAGTGAAAATTCCCCTTTTCTTCCTTGAAGCATCTGTGAGTCTTTCTTTAGATAAAATGAGCTTTTTTGGTGAGCACATGACAAGAAAGAGGTTCAGTGTAACAAGCAATCATGTTATTTTAAAAAGCTCCATCTCAAATTAAGTTTACATATGGCAGCTTTTTAGAGAGGCTGGGTTGCAACATGTGAAAAATTTTAAAGTGTGACGTTTCATTTACAGGTTCAGAGTAGCTTTCAATTCCTGTACTAGTGTGCTTCTAATTAAATCTTAATTGTACCATTCATTATGAATTGAAAGAAACACTGATACACTGGATTTTCTACAAGAGGAACACAAGATGGCCCTCATAAAATGGCTGGCTAATCCAAAGAAAAGAAATAAAACGTGGAAATGATCCTTAAAAGTAAAGCCTAACATTTGAAGTTGCATGATTATTAAATTATCACAAATAATATCTTTTTTATAGGCCCATATGATTTAAATATATATAATTAGTTATAGAAAATCACCAGAATGCATGAGGAGCAGTGAGTAGGTAGCAAATGTAATGAAAATGACACATCCATTAATATAGTTGCTACTTTATCATATACCAATTTAATATATCCTTGTGAAATAAACATTTTTAAAGTTGGTTTATCTTATGGTCAGAAGAAGAAAGGACCAAAAGTGTAAGTAGCCCAATGCTGCTTTCTCACAGAACAGGAGTTTTGTCTGAATTGTAGGATAATTACATTTGTCTCATTACACCTCTTTGGCATGTGCTTGGGTAATTTGAATTTTCAATGTAGCATGAAATAATTTTCAAAAATAAATCAATGCCCCTTCCATTTTTAATTCCTCCTGTCTATAGAGTCATCATTCCTGAAATCTGGTGATTTCGAATTTAGAATTTAAATGAGCTCACTCTCTTTTCCATTATCTCCTACAAACAGGGCTATAGAGAATAAATGAAGCAATAACTTAAAAAATACACCAAGAAAGGCTCCAACAACTTTGTGGAGCTGAAGTTGAAAACAAAAGGTGTATTTCTGATATCCAGAGAGCTGGAAGATAGCATCTCAGCCCTAGGTTTTTTGATAGTCTGGGATTGGCCATTTATTCTTCTTTGAGATATAAAGAAAATACAGAAAAACACAATGATGTACCAAACACCCATGTATCTGCTACCCAGATTTTAACAAATAACATTTTGTAGTGTTTGTTTAAAGTCATTTTTATAAAAGTAATTTTTAAAATTCTCCTTTGTTTTTCCTCTAATCCCATTCCCTCCTACTCCTTCCTCCCCCGTCCAGGCTGTAACCCTCATAATTTGGTGTGAGTATTAGTATCTATTACTGCATAACAAATTACCCCAAAAGTTGGTGACTTAAAACAACACCATTTATTATCTCACAGTTTCTGTGTGTCATGAATCCGTGCGGTTTAGCTGGATCCTCAGGCTCAGGATCTTTCACAAGGCCTCAGTCAAAGTGTCACCTGGAGCTGCAGTCATCTCCAGGTTCAACTGGGGCAGAATCCACTTCCAAGTTCACTCAGTGGTTGTTGGCAGGATTCAGTTCCTTGAGGACTGTTGTACTGAGGGCTTCAGTTCCTTCCTGCCTCTTGGCTAGTGGCTGTCCTCAGTTCTTTGCTACAAGAGCAGCTCACAATATGAAACTTGCTTCATCAAAGCTAGAAGAACCAGAGCCAACAAAGGAGAAGTCACAGTTTTTTATACCTCATCTTGGAAGTGACCTTCTATCACTCTTTTCATTACAAGCAAGTCACTAAGCCCAGGCCAAACTCAAGGGGAGGAAATTATAACAGAGCATGAAGTCTAGGAGGCAGGATTCATTGGGGGCCACCTTAGGGGCTAGCTAGTGTGTATCTTTCCATCTAATTTTTATATATTTTTGTATAAATATCTATCAATGAATATTTTATATATATAAATATGTACAATGTTACATGTTTTCAATTTACAAAAATGGTTTCATAATGTGTGAATTATTATGCATCTTGCTTTTTTCATCTCAATATTATTATTTTTTTATTTTTATTTTTTTTGCGGTATGCGGGCCTCTCACTGTTGTGGCCTCTCCCGTTGCGGAGCACAGGCTCCAGACGCGCAGGCTCAGCGGCCATGGCTCACGGGCCTAGCCGCTCCGCAGCATGTGGGATCTTCCCAGACCGGGGCACGAACCCATGTCCCCTGCACCAGCAGGCGGACTCTCAACCACTGCGCCACCAGGGAAGCCCCATCAATATTGTATTTTTGACAGCTATTCATATTGATCTATTTAGTTCCTTTTAACCACTATTCAATATTCAATCTATGGATTACCACATTTTACTGAAAATTCTACTCATTCATTTTCCTATTAATGGACATTTGTTTCCTTTTTTTTTTTTTTTTTTGGTGTTACTAATGAAGTGACAATGAGTCACAAGGTAATGAGTATCTTTGCATGTGTCTCTTTGAGTACATAAGCAAGAGTTTCTAAAAACCTAGAAGTTATTTAAATATTATTGCCTACTTCCAAATTGTTCTCCTAAAGTGATTATACTTGTTTATACTTATGCTAGTAGTTTAAGAGATTTACCTTTACTCAACTTGCATGCCAATCCTTAGTTGGTAATGATACATGAAATTTCATTGTTATTTTACTTGTTTTTTCCTAATAACCGATAAGGTTGAGCATCTTTTCACATGTTGATAAACCATTTGGATTGCCTAGTCTCTTCATTCTCTGTTCATACACTATGGCCATCTTCCTATTGAGTTACTTGTGCTTTTTATTACACTTTGATTATATGTCTTCTGTCATACAAAAAAAAATGTTAATGAAGCCAAATTTTAGTTCCTTGCCTTTATGATTTATTGTTTTTTTTCTAGTTTAAGACACCTTCTGTGACCCAAAATTCTAAAGATATTGCCTATATTTTCTTCAAGCAGTTTAAAAGTTTTGGTTTTTTACACTTGGAGCTTTCTTTAATCTATTTGAAATTTGCTTTTGTGTTTTGTGTGAAGTAGGGATCTTAATTTTCTGTATGGAAAGTGAGTTGTTCCAATCTTATTTATTAACTCATCCATCCTTTCACCCCTGATTTAAATATCACTTCTGTTATAGATAAATATCTTTTAAAGGCACAAGTCTATTTCTGGAGTTTCTGTTTCACTCAGCTGATCTCTTTGAACACTCTTGAACCAGTACCAAACTATTTTAATTGCTAAAACTTTATAATTACTAAGTATTTTAAAGAGTAAGTCCCAGGCTTCCCTGGTGACACAGTGGTTAAGAATCCACCTGCCCGTGCAGGGGACAAGTGCTGATCTGGGAAGATCCCACATGCTGCAGAGCAGCTAAGCCCGTGCGCCACAGCTGCTGAGCCTGCGCTCTAGAGCCCGTGAGCCAGAACTACTGAGCCCGCGCGCCTAGAGCCCATGATCCAAAACAAGGAGAAGCCACTACAATGAGACACCCACACACTGCAACAAAGAGTAGCCCCCGCTCGCCGCAACTAGAGAAAGCCCGCGTGCAGCAACGAAGACCCAACGCAGCCAAAAAATAAATGAATTAAAAAAAAAAAATAAGGCCCACCTCCTTGTTCGTTTTTTTCAGAGTTTTGGGGGATATTTTTAGATATTTACTCTTCCGTTTGCATTTTAATCAATTTCTCAAGTTGCGTAAAAATCCAGGTGGGATTTTTATTGGAATTATGTTAAATTTAGACATCACATTTTTGGAAATCAACATATCCTGAAATTGAGTCTTCCCAAACAAGAACATAGTATGTGTCTCCATTTTTAACAAGCTTTCCTTATATCCTTCATAATATGCTATAGTTTTCTTCTTAAAACATGTATACATCTTTTGTTAGATTTAGACCCAGGTACCTTATAGTATGTTTACTATAGTGAATAGTATCCGTTTTTCCTATTAGGTTTTTAATTTTTTATTGCTGATTTATAGCAATGCCATTGATTTTTATGTTATAAACTTCGTGAATTTTACAAGATTGCCTATAAAATACCTTAGATTTTCCATGTAGATTATTGTAGCATCTTCAAATAACAGCAGTTTTTACTTTTTCTTTCTGGGTGGACATTTGTCATTTGTTTTAGCCATCCAGCATCTGAACTCCTTTCTATGTTTAAGGAAATTTCCTGCTTTATGAGTCTGGTTGTAAGACAAAGACTTCTTCCTCTGTAGGAGCTTAAAATATTCCAAACTTCCCTCCCAGCCTTCCTTGCAGCTGAGGAGCAGGCATTTAATGATACTGTAGTGGTGACAGCAGTGAAGTAACAGTAGTGATAGAGCAGAGCTGGCATCAGTGTTAGCAGGGGTAGCAGTTGCAGTCAAGTTGCAGGAGCAGAAGTGACAGTGATCTAACAGTAACAGGGCTCAATGGTGGCAGCAAAGGATTCCTTGTCAGACTATTTCTTCAGCGTGTTATGGGTACTTCTGGAAATTCAGCCTTAAGTCTGGTTTTTCAACTCTCCCAATGATTCTGTGAGCTGCCAAATATTCTTGTAACAAACTCTTTCTGCTTAATCAGCCAGAGTCAGCAGCATCTATTGCTCGTAACTAAGAACAGTAAAGTATATATTTTTGGATCTTAAAGCTCTTATTCTTTTTTTAAAAAATCTCAGTGGATTTGCAAGGATCTCCAGTACAATGTTGAATAATAGGAGTGATAGTATTGAGTATTATCATGTTCCTAACTTTTTTTTTCAAATATTTATTTATTTATTTATTTGGTTATGTGGGGTCTTAGTTGTGGCAGTCCAGTGCCTTAGTTGTGGCTCATGGGCTCCTTAGTTGCAGCAGGCAGGCTCCTTAGTTGTGGCTCCAGGGCTCCTTCGTTGTGGTTTGCCAGCTCCTTAGTTGCAGCACATGGGCTTCTTAGTTGTGGTATGCGAACTCTTAGTTGCGGCATACATGTGGGATCTAGTTCCCCGACCAGGGATCGAACCCGGGCCCCCTGCATTAGGAGCACGGAGTCCTATCCACTGCACCACCAGGGAAGTCCCTCATGTTCCTAACTTTAAAAGGCAATGTTTCTGAAGTTTAACCACTCAGCATACTGTTTGTGTATGTTTTTAGTAGATACCAAATAATCAGGTTAGGGAAATCCTCTTCTATTAATATTTTACTGAGAAGTTTTTTTTTTGTTTTTGGGGGGTTTTTTTTGCGGTACGCGGGCCTCTCACTGTTGTGGCCTCTCCCGTTGCAGAGCACAGGCTCTGGACGCGCAGGCTCAGTGGCCATGGCTCACGGGCCCAGCCGCTCCGTGGCATGTGGGATCTTCCCAGACCGGGGCACGAACACGTGTCCCCTGCATCGGCAGGCGGACTGTCAACCACTGCGCCACCAGGGAAGCCCTACTGAGAAGTTTTTTAAAATCATGAATGGGGACTGCATTTTATCAAATGCTTTTAAATGTATCTTTTGAGATAATCATACAATATTCTTAATATGTGAATTAAATTAATAGTTTCCTAAAGTTATCATTTTTGCATTCTTATAAATCTTATCTGATCTTTTTAATACAATGCTATATTCAATTTTCTAATGATTTATTTAATATTTTGCATTTGTGTTCGTGAGATTAAAGTTTTATTTTCTTCTACTCCGCTTTGTGTGTCAAGATTATTCCAGCTTCATAAAGTGAGTTTGGTAGCTTTCCCTCTTTCCTATTCTCTAGGACAGTTTGCAAAGATAGAATTTTTCTTTCTTCAAGAATTGGTAAAACTCACCTATGCCTGTATATTAATCATGTTTTTTATTTTTGGTATTCTATGATGCCTTGACATCTTGGGGCCTTATGTACTTGAGGAGAGACTGCTCCTTCCTGGACTAGCTATTTCTAGAGATAACATAATTTGCCTTTGAACATATCTTTGTTGTGCAAACCAACCAATCCTGAGTCTATAACTTCCTCCTTTTATCAGAGTGCTGCAGTCTGGGACTTTTATCCCCCTGTGGTAAATCACCCTAGGGCCAGGTGCTAGACAACTAGGGACTACCCCTTTATAGCACAGAGCCTGCCAAAATTATTCAAACTATCCAATTCTAAATGTGCTCAGTTTGCCTGCCATGCCTCACCCATTGCTTCCCACCAAAAGCCACAATAAAGGATCTGGGCATGCTTTCCCCCTTGCTTCTTCTGCCTCTTGATCATCCCTGGTGCTTTCCTGTGTGGCCTCCCTGCTTGGTGTGCTGTGCCTTCTATTTTTAGGGATCTGAAAGTATAAAAACTTCTTCTTTCATGACAGTAATTTTTGTGTCTTAATGTCTTACTACCTGATTAAGACAAATCCTGGGTACATTTTAAAACAGCCTTGTACCTTTTAGAGGAGTAAGAGTTTTTTTATGCCAGTAAAATTTTCTTAACAGTTATTGCTCTATTAAGTTTTTCTGTTTCTTCTTCAGTGAGTGTTGGTGATTTTTATTTTTCTAGAAAATTGACTATTATATATGTTTTCAGACATACTGGCAAAATTAATAAAATGTTCCTGATTTTTAAAATATTTACAACTTCCATAGTTATGTTGCCTTTTAAAATTTCTAATATTGTTCACTTAATGCCATTCTCTTGTTTTCTTGATTACTTGATAAAAGGTATGCCTATTTTATTGGTCTTTTCAAACAAACTGCTTTTGGTTTTATTAATCTCTTATTTTTCTGTTTTCATTTTAATTTCTGATTTTATCTTTTCTTTTATTCTACTTTCTATGGATTTTTTTGTAGCTTCTGGAGTTGAATGCTTTACTCCATTTAATTTTACTTTTTCTTATTTTCAAATATGTTCTCCACTCCCCAAATTTTTTCCATGTTAAAAGAGCCCAATTAGTGTAATACTCCTGGCCTCTCTCCATCCCTTTACTTACTTCACTGCAGAGCAAGTAAAGAGACTTATTTGATTGGTAAATTTTAGAAGAATTCTAAATTCTTCTAAGAACTAAGGACATTTGACCTAACTCTTCTTCCCTTCTTCTTGAAAGTTAATGATGAGGAAAGAGCTTGAGTTCTCCTCTGCTATTCCATGATGTAAGTCTCACCTAGGCAGGATCCAGTGTAGGCAAACCCGCCCATATCCAGTGTTCTTGTATATAAACTCTCAGTTCTGGACCTATGTTCCCATCTTCCTGAGTCCTGGTTTGTTACTGTTTCTCCATGAAAGCTACCTATGCCCTTAAGATTACTGTCTTCCTTACTTTCCTGTGTGTCTTACTGAATGAAAGCATACTCCTTAGAGTTAGTAAATTGTAGAGGCCATGTCAATGAAGTATATTTAATATTGTTTCAAGTTATAATTACTGTGAAATCATATAAAGGTATTAAATGAATATTGGAAAGGGGGAAAAAGTGGCTAGTAATTATTCAACATCATAGAGCAGCCATTCTCACTGTTCTTTGTATATTCTTTTGTCATGATATATATACATTTTTCATGCTTGTAATCATGCAACATATCTAGCATATATATTTCTTCATGTGTCTAGATTGTCTTCATACTTATAATTTTCAATGACAGCATATTTCATTGAGTAGACATTTCATAACATAACCACACCATATTACTTTCAATTTTTATTTGTGAAATTAATAACTGTAATAAACATTTTTACATATTTAATATTTTCCTATTTTTTAATTTTTCCTTGGGATTAATATTCATAATTGTTGAGTCAAAGAAAGTGATCATTTTTATGAATCTTAATGTGGGTTCCAGTTATATCCCAAATAACTGTTAATTTATACTGCTTCCTATAATGCATGAGTAGCCCAGTTACACCAAAACCTTGCCAAAATTGAATAATTAAAAAAAATTTTAATATGTTTTTTTTGTTATTTTTTGTTATTAACTACTACATTTGAACATGTTTTGCTTTCTATAAAACCAGATTTCCTTCTCTTTTTTTTTTCAGGAATATCTGTTCATAATTTTTCCCAATTATTTTTTGAAGTTTTAATGTTTCCTTTCCAATATGTATGAGTTATTTATATGAAATATTAGTACTTTGGGGACTTCCCTGGTGGTCCAATGGTAGAGAATCCATCTTCCAATGCGGGGGACACAGGTTCCATCCCTGGTTGGGAGACTAAGATCCCATATGCCACGGGGCAACTAAGCCCACACGCCACAACTGCTGAGCCCATGCACCTCAACGAGAGAGCCCACGTGCTCTGGAGCCCACACGCCACAACTAGAGAGAGGAAACCCGCACACCACAACTAGAGAGAAGCCCGAGCACCACAACTAGAGAAAAGCCTGTGTGCCACGAGTAGAGAGAAGCCTGAGTGCCACAATGAAGAGACTATGCGCTGCAATGAAAGACACCACATGCCTCAACGACCTGACACAGCCAAAAAATAATATATATATACATATATTGATACTTTTGTAACAATTGTTATAAATAATTTTCCCTGGTACTTAAGAATATTTGGGATAACACAAAAATACATATACACAAGCCTAAGATTAATACAAGAGTTTTTTAAAAGCTGGAAAAGAAAAAAAGAAAGAAGCAAGTATGCTAATCATAGGAGCTAGCAAATGACCTATTGTGAAATTTGGCCCAAAACATAGTCTATCAACCTCAGTCTATCAACCTGAGGTTACCTATTTAACCTCATGAAGCCACAGTCTTCCCATCTGGTAGAAACCGTACAGTTATCATAAGGAGTAAAAAATATATATGTAGAATTCCTGGCACCTAAGTAGCTTTATTATTGGTAGTTATAAAATTCTCATTATCAGAAAAGGAAAAACATAATTATCCTTTATAGAAGACGAAGCTTTCCTGGTACTAAATTCTTAAAACTACCACCCACCACAAATATAGTTCCCCTCCTTTCTTCTCAAGGCATGGGTGGGCTTAGTAAACGTGTGGTTGGATAGAGCCATGTGACTAGTTCTGGCTAATGAATTTTGAGCAGATCTCTTCTGGGCTAGAGCATTTGATTGTTAATACAAGACCTTTCAAAGCCCTCTTTCTATTGGCTGTGGCAACTGGCAGTATTGGAGAAGAAAGCATTAGCCTGAGTCCCAGAGTGGGAAAGCAAGGAGCAGAAGCCTCCAGCCTCACTGCAATGGGCAATAAATAAACCTTCCCTTAGTGTTCTTATAAGCCGCTAAGATTTGAGGTTGTTACTAAAACATAGCTTAAACTCTCCTAACTGAAACAAGAAAATAACAGTTTCTTTGGTCCTACATGTTACTACTGTAGGGACTGCTATAGATGCATCAGGAAGTTACAGAATTGACTTGTGCTGCACCCCTACTTATTGATGGACCTACGTAGTCTACAGTAGCAACATACTGGTCAGGTCCTGTCTACTTGAGTACCACACTGTCCACAAAACAGCAGCTCCTTCTGGGAAAGGGATCAATACTACTACTCACTACCCTCCATTTACCTTTTATTTTGGTGAATGAAGGAATCCTTTTATGAAACAGCTTACGGACAGTGAGAGAACTGTTAAGTAGGCCAAGTATATAAAAGGAAATCCTAAACAGTTTGCTGTTTTCAAATTGTCAACTAGTTATCTGTATAACATTTATTGAGTAAACCTTCCCTCTTAATTTTTTGGTGATACCTCCTCATTCTACATTATTTTATATAATTATCTTTATCCAACCTATTCCAAATTTGTATAGGTTTTTATACCACTATATCAGTGTTTCAACCAATGTTATTAGTATTATTCATAATTGCCAAAATATTTGAAGCAACCAAAAGTGAATGGATAAACAAATTGTGGTATATCTATAAGGTGGCATAGTATTCAGGGATTTTTTTAAAAGATGAAGAGAAGATGGCAGAGTAGAAAGACCCTGAGCTCACCTCCTCTCACAGGCACACCAAAAATCACAACTACCCACAGAACAACCATGAGTGAAAACCACTGAAACCTACCAAAAAAGATCTTCTACAACTAAAGACGTAAAGAAGGAACCACAACAAGATAGGTAGGAGGGCCAGACTCACAGTATAGTCAAGTCCAATACTCCTGGGTGGGTGACCGACAAACTGAAGAATAATTACATTGCAAATTCTCCCAAAGGAGTGAGAGGTCTGAGCCCCACATTGGGCTCCCAAGCCTGGGGGTCTTGCACCAGGAAGACAAGCCCCTAGAGCCTTTGGCTTTGAAGGCCAGTGGGGCTTACTTTCGGGAGTCCCAGAGGGCTGAGGGAAATAGAGACTTCACTCTTAAAGGGCAAGCACAAAATCTCACACACTCTGCAACCCAGAGCAGAAACAATAATTTGAGAAGAGCCTGGGTCAGACCCACCTGCTGATCTTGGAGAGTCTTCTGGAGAGTCAGGAAGCAACTGCAGCTCACCCTGGGAATGTAGACACTGGCAGCAGACATTTTGGGGCGCTCCATCTACCATGTGGACACTGATGCTGGCCAGTGCCATTGTGGAATCCTCCTTCTAGTTCATTAGAGCCAAGACCTGGCCCCACCCAATAGCCTATAGGCACTAGTGCTGGGACACCTCAAGCCAATCAACTAACTGGGTGGGGACACAGCTCCACTGATCAGCAGACAGGCTAGCTTAGTTGCCTCCTGAGTCCTCAACTACTTTTGGTCACCGCCCTGCCCACCAGAGGGCCCAGGACACAGGTCCACCCAACAGTCCCAGAATCTCTTGGGCCCTGGCTCTCCCCTCCAGGGAGCCTGCTCTAGACTTTAGACCAGCCTCATCCACCAGGGGGCAGACACCAGTCTCAAGAAAACCACAATCCCACAGCCTGCCCATCAGCAGGCCACACCTTGCCCTGGGACCAGCTGGTCCCTGGCCCTGCCCACTAACAGGCCAACACAAGCTTTGGGTCACCCCAGACCCTGTACTGAGCCGTGTCAGGGGCCACACACCCCTCCCCCCCACCCCTCCAATCAGCAATCTGATGCCAGCTCTGGGACTTCTGGGTCCTGCAGCCAGACTCCAGGACCCAGCTCTGCCTGCCAATAGGCCAGCACTAACCCCAGGACCTGGCTTCACCCACCAAGGGTGGGTGGTCCAGAGTTTTCTGGACCCTGACTCTGCCCACCATTGAGCCAGCATAAGCCCTGGAGCCCCTGGGGTTCAGCAGTCAGCTGCTTTGTGACCCAGCCCCACCTACCAATGCCTGGAAGCCTCTGTAAAAAGACAGGGTCTGGCAACAACCAGACCAGGGGCCAACCAAGCCTACCAGATGACCAACATAGTCAGCCTGCTACAACAGAAGGCCCATGCAGCCCTCATAGGGTGAACTTAGAGTATATAGCTTGGGTGATGAGAGGGGAGTGTGCTGCTGGAACACATAGGATGCCTCCTTCAAAAGGCACTTCTCCAAGATCAGGAAACATAACTAACTAGATACATAAAAATAAAAACAGCATCCTAGGCAAAATGAGGTGACAGAGGAATGTGTTCCAGACAAAGGAACAAGATAAAACCCCAGAAGAAGAACTAAGTGAGTAGAGATGGGCAGTCTACCTGAGAAGGAGTTCACGGTAGTGATCGTAAAGATGACCAAAGAACTCGGGAGAAGAATGGATACACAGAGCCAGAAGTTAGATGTTTTAAACAAAGAGTTAGAACATATAAAGAAAAACCAAACAGAAGAAGAATACAATAACTGAATGAAAAATGCACTAGAAGGAATCAACAGTTTACTAAATGATAGGAATGGATCAGCAAGCTGGAAGACAGACTAGTGAAAATCACTGATCCTGAACAGAAAAAAAAAAAAAAAGAATGAAAAGAAATGACGGTTTAAGAGACCTCTGTGACAACATCAAGCACACTAATATTCACATTACAGGAGTCCCAGAAGGAGAAGAGAGAAATGGGCTGAGTACATACTCAAAGACATAATAACTGAAAACTTCCCTAACATGGGAAAGAAAACAGACATCCAAGTCCAGGAGGCACAGAGAGTCCCATACAGGATTAACCCGAAGAGGAACACACCAAGACACATTGTAGTTAAAATGACAAAAATTAAAGAGAGAATATTAAAAGCAGCAAGGGAAAAGCAACAAATAATGTACAAGGGAACTCCCATAATGCTGTCAGCTGAGTTTTCAGCAGAAATTCTACAAGCCAGAAAGGAGTGGCACAATATATTTAAAGTGATGAAAGGGAAAACCTACAACCAAGAATACTCTACCCAGCAAGGCTCTTGTTCAGACTTGATGGAGAGATCAAAAGTTTTACAGACAGGCAAAAGCTAAGAGTTCAGGAACACCAAAGCAGCTTTACAAGAAATGTTGAAGGAAGTTCTCTAAGTGAAAAAGAAAAGGCCACAACTAGCAACATGAAAATTACAAAGTGAAAAAGTTCATTGGTAAAGGCAAACGTATAGTAAAGGTCAGAATTCATCCACACGCAAAGCTAGTACGAAGGTTAAAAGACAAAGGTAGTGGGCTTCATTGGTGGTGCAGTGGTTAAGAATCCGCCTGCCAGTGCAGGGGACACGGGTTCGAGCCCTGGTCTGGGAAGGTCCCACATGCTGCGGAGCAACAACGCCCGTGTGCCACAACTAGTGAGCCTGCACTCTAGAGCCCGCGAGCCACAACTACTGAAGCCCGCGCGCCTAGAGCCTGTGCTCTGCAGCAAGAGAAGCCACCGCAATGAGAAGCCTGTGCACCGCAACAAAGAGTAGCCCCCGCTCGCTGCAACTAGAGAAAGCCCGTGTGCAGCAACAAAGACCCAATGCAGCCAAAAATAAATTTAAAAATAAATAAATATATATATATTAAAATAAAAAGACAAAGGTAGTAAAGTCATCTATATCCACAATAAGCAGTAAGGGATACACAAAACAATTAGATGTAAAATATAATATCAAAGACATTAATCATGAGGGGAGGAGAGCACAAATGAAGGGCTGCTAAAATGCATTTGAAAGTAAGAGATCAGCAACTTAAAACAATCATATATATATAAACTTCATGGTCACCACAAACCACAAACCAAATAATAGATACACACACGAAAAAGGTATCTGAACATAGCACTAAAGACAGTCATCAAATCACAAAAGAGAACAAAAGAAGAAGAAAGGAACAAAAAATACCTACAAAACAACCCCAAAACAATTAACAAAATGGCAATTAGAGCATACATATCAATAATTACTGTAAATGTAAACTGACTAAATGCTCCAATCAAAAGGCTGAATGGATACAAAAACAAGGCCCATATATACGCTGTTTACAAGAGACTCACTTTAGATCTAAAGACACACAGACTGAAAGTGAGGAGATGGAAAGAGGTATTCCGTGCAAATGGAAATCAAAGGAAAATTGGGGTAGCAATACTTATATCAGACAAAATAGACTTTAAAGACTGTTACAAGACAAAGGAGAACATTATATAATGATCAAGGGATGATCAATCCAAGAAGATAAACAATTGTAAATATACATGCACCCAACATAGGAGCACCTAATACATAAAGCACATATTAACAGACATAAAGAGAGAAACTGACAGTAACACAATAATAGTGGGGGACTTTAACACCCCGTTTATATCAATGGACAGATCATTCAGACAGAAAAATCAGTAAGGAAACAGTGGCCTTAAATGACACACAAGACCAGATGCACTTAATAGATATATGCAGAACATTCCATCTGAAAGTAACAGAATACACATTCTTTTCAAGTGCACGTAGAACATTTTCCAGGATAGATCACACACCGGGTCACAAAACAAGCCTTGGTAAATTTAAGAAAAATTGAAATCATATCAAGCATCTTTTGCGACCACAACGCTGTGAGACTAGAAATCAACTACAAAAAATAAATAAATAAATAAACCTGCGAAAGGCACAAACATGTAGAGGCTAAACAATATGCTACTAAACAATCAATGGATCACTGAATCCAGTTTAATTTGGAACATGTACCATATATAATGTTCAAAATTATTCTGATCTGTAAAGCAAGTTGTATCAGTCAGGGTTCTCTAGAGAAACAGAACCAGTAAGATACATATTGTAAATATGAAGTGATTCATTTATGGAATAAATAAAGGAACTGGCTCAAGCAGTTGTGGGGGCTGAGGAGTCTGAAATCTGTAGGTCAGGTAGGCAGGCTGGAAACTCAGGCAGCAGTTTGAGGCAGAATTCCTTGACTAAAAATCTGTTTTTGCTCATAAGGCCTTCATTGACTGGATAAGGCCCACCTACATTATTGAGGGTAATCTCCTTTACTTAAAGTCAATATAGTATACTATAAAGTCAAAGCAATTTCAAAATATAATGTTCTGTTGGTTCTATAATTTTTAAATGCAGTGATATTTTTTAAATAAATCACTGCTGTTACACACAGCTTTTTCTTTGGGGGGGGGAATTGTTTTTTGTTGCTGTTTCCACTCTGCTCAAGAATTCAACTTCCATGGAGAGATCATCAAATCGTGAAAATTTGGTCTCATCCCTGACCTGGGTCTGGGGGAGAGCAAGATCCTTGAGTTATAGTTCACTGGATTGCATCCCACGGAAAAGAAACAATCCCTCCAAGACAAAAGTGGTGGTCTTTTTTTTTTTTTAATTCAAGTATAGTTGATTTACAATATTGAGTTAGTTTCAGGTGTACAGCAAAGTGATTCAGTTATACATATATATGTATGTATCTGTATTCTATTTTTTCCATTATAGGTTATTATAAGGTATTGAATATAGTTTCCTGTGCTGTACAGTAAGTCCTTGTTTTTGCCTATTTTGTATATGGTAGTATGCATCTGTTAATCCCATACTCCCAATTTATCCCTTCCCCCTACTTACACACAGTGTTGATGATTATTTTCATACTATTTCACCTTTTCTTTTTTCTTTTCTTATTTTTATATGTATTTTTACTTGTATGGCACTACATTTTTCATGCTTTGTTTTAACTTTGTCTAGAGACCTACCTGGTAGCAGAAAAATAGAAAAGTAGTAAGGCAGACAAAACATATATAACAGAGGTCCCAACATAAGCCTAACAGAGATGGGCTCTGGGATTCACACATCTGAGCATGTTGGAGGTGGAGGAGGGGAGGCAGCCTGCCAAAGTCTGGATCTTGAGAAACCCAAGGGCTTGCTGAGAAATAATGGATTCCCAGGGTCAGGGACTTGACATTTGGTTCAAGGATAAAGGGAGGGGTAGAGGAGAGAAGTGATTTTGAACATAGTAAGAAGTCTGGCATGGACTCGCTTCCCAAGTCCAGCCCCTTAGAATCCTCTTCTGAGCAAAGGGGCTGAAAGAACTAAACCAACAAAAACTAAAAGGTGTAGTTTTGTTTTTAAAATTATGCTGTCTGTGAAAAGTTGAGATCATGAGTCTCCAGAGACATCAATATTAGTGACTCCCCAGAAGGGACCTGGGACTTCTCTGTGGCAGGAGAAGAGCCAGGAGTGTGCCCTAATGGTGGCATCCGGGGACTTGCACAGCCAGGCTGGTGCAGTGGTGAGTGGTGCCCTGTATTGGGACTTTGGCGGGATGCAATAGGACACATTGCCAGAGTGCATCAGAGGAAAAGGGGCAGTGTCCCAGGATGGCCACAGAACTAGTTCTAGGGACAACATGTGAGACTCCCAGGGGGTCTCAGAAGCAAAGGGCCTGGAGTTCCCACAAAGAAATACTGATGCACTTCTTACTACCTGTTTGGAAAACATGAGTTATATTTTTTGACCCTATAGTTACCCTTCTGCTCATTTCCACGTTTTGTAGTTTCCCCTCACTTCTCCTTCAGGTAGTCCTTCTCCAGTCAGAGGAGCTAATATTGGCCCTTGTATGGACAGTACCTTTCCACTGAGCCCCCCCACCCCCACCAGCCATGATTCTCTGTTCCTCAGTTGTGTATAATTGTTGGAGCTGTGGGGCTGATGTCTTCTATTCTGATGTGAAGGATATTCTGCTGGGGCTTGCAAGGGTCAGGGTCAGATCTCAATCTTATGAATACACCTCTCACCTGAAGAGGGAGGTCATTTTGGAGGGTCAGTCATGTGAGTGAGTTTGGAAAGTTCAGACAGGAAACTAGAAGTCTGGTCAGAATACAGGGAGGGAGACAGCCTCTCTCAATTTAGATTCCTAAACTAAGTGCATGCTTGGCTGATGGAGGTCAAAATGCCATCTACCAGGTGGAGGGAGGATAACCAAAGGATTTTTTTCCCTGGGTTTTCTGATTAATGGTATGAAACCTTAATCATGGATGCAATCTGTGTCTCAAAAACTGTGTTCATTTCCCTTTTATCAGCCCTTTTGCTGTTTAGCCTTGAGTAAAATCTTTGTTTAATGTTCTAACCAGATCTCTGCTGTGCTACTGGGAAACAAAAGGACCGATTGCCCACTTTTTGTCCCTAGGGTGAAGAATCTGAACTTTATTTAAATTAAATAAGAATGACATTATTTTACTTGAGGCTCTTTATATTTTTTAAAAATGTAAGTTAATGTTACTTTTCCAGAACTTTTTGAATTTTAACATTATTATAGATTTTTCCCACTGTTAAAGGAATTTTCAAGCATTCAGAAATCATATGCAGCAGACATTTTTGGACAGAGGTAACTAGAAATCCTTCTACAGTGGAAACCTCCTGGTGTCAAGACTGCTTTCTGACTCATGGTACCTTGGCTTATTTTTTTTAATTGAAGTATAGTTGATTTACAATATTATGTTAGTTTCAGGTGTACAGCATAGTGATTCAGTATTTTTGCAGGTTATACTCCATTATAGGGTATTACCTGGTAATGGATATAATTCCTTATGCTATACCCATAGTATATGGGTATATCCTTGTTCCTTATCTATTTTATATATAGTACTTTGTATCTGTTAATCCCATACCCCTAATTTGTCCCTCCTCTCATCCCTCTCCCCTTTGGTAACTACAAGTTTGTTTTCCATATCCGTGAGTCTGATTCTGTTTCGCATATACATTCATTTTTATTATTTTTTTTTGATTCCACATGTAAAGTGATATCATACAGTATTTGTCTTTATTTGTCTGACTTATTCTACTAAGCATAATATCCTCTAGGTCCATCCACATTGCTGCAAATGGCAGTATTTCTTTTTTGTTTGTTTGTTTCTCAAGGGGAATTTTATTTTAATATGCTAAGGATTAGTTAAAACAGGCAAAAATTCTATCCTAAAGTAGACATTTCCAACACAATTCAGGATATGCTTGTTTCTGTCCAATAGATAATATGGCTTATTATTATCAGTTATGCCCTTCGTGGCCAATGGGTTTAGATTAAAATTGTTTCAAATTTAAGAGCAAAAAACAATTTCCATTTCCTTTAGAAAAGTATCTGAACCAGAACTCCTCATCTTTCTTTTTTTTTTTAGCCTTTATATTTTTTTAAATTTTTAAATTTAATTTTATTTATTTTTTTATACAGCAGGTTCTTATTAGTCATCAGTTTTATACACATCAGTGTATACATGTCAATCCCAATCGCCCAATTCATCACCCCCCACCCCCACCCCCCCATGGCTTTCTCCCCTTGGTGTCCTTATGTTTGTTCTCTACATATGTGTCTCAATTTCTGCCCTGAAAACCGGTTCATCTGTACCATTTTTCTAGGTTCCACATATATGCGTTAATATACGATATTTGTTTTACTCTTTCTGCCTTACTTCACTCTGTATGACACTCTCTAGATCCATCCATGTCTCAACAAATGACCCAATTTCATTCCTTTTTATGGCTGAGTAATATTCCATTGTATATATGTACCACATCTTCTTTATCCATTCATCTGTCGATGGGCATTTAGATTGCTTCCATGACCTGGCTATTGTAAATAGTGCTTCAGTGAACATTGGGGTGCATGTGTCTTTTTTTTTCTTTCTGGCAGCGTCAGGTCTTCAGTGCTGTGCATGGGCTTTCTCTAGCTGTGGCAAGCGGGGGCTACTCTTCGTTGCAGTGCGTGGGCTTCTCACTGCAGTGGCCTCTCTTGTTGCAGAGCACGGGCTCTAGGCATGCAGGCTTCAGTAGTTGTGGCATGCAGGCTCAGTAGTTATGGCTCGCGGGCTCTAGAGCTCAGACTCAGCAGTTGTGGCGCATGGGCTTAGTTGCTCTGTGGCGTGTGGGATTTTCCCAGACCAGGGCTCAAACCCGTGTCCCCTGCCTTGGCAGGTGCATTCGTAACCACTGCGCCACCAGAGAAGCCCACATATGTCTTTTCGAATTATGTTTTTCTCTGGGTATATGCCCAGTAGTCAGATTGTGGGATCATATGGTAATTCTATTTTTAGTTTTTTAAGTCACCTCCATACTGTTCTACATAGTGGCTGTGTCAATTTACATTCCCACCAACAGTGCAAGAGGGTTCCCTTTTCTCCACACCCTCTCCAGCATTTGTTGTTTGTAGATTTTCTGATGATGCCCATTCTAACTGGTGTGAGGTGACACCTCATTGTAGTTTTGATTTGCATTTCTCTAATAATTAGTGATGTTAAGCAGCTTGACATGTGCTTCTTGGCCATCTGTATGTCTTCTTTGGAGACATGTCTATTTAGGTCTTCTGCCCATTTCTGGATTGGGTTGTTTGTTTTTTTAATATTGAGCTGCATGAGCTGTTTATATATTTTGAAGATTAATCCTTTGTCCGTTGTTTCGTTTGCAAATATTTTCTCCCATTCTGAGGGTTGTCTTTTCGTCTTGTTTATGGTTTCCTTTGCTGTACAAAAGTTTTTAAGTTTCATTAGGTCCCATTTTTTAATTTTTATTTATTTATTTATTTTGCACTACGTGGGCCCCTTACCACTGCAGCCTCATCTGTTGCGGAGCACAGGCTCCAGATGCACAGGCTCAGCGGCCATGACTCACGGACCTAGCCGCTCTGTGGCATGTGGGATCTTCCCTGACCGGGGCACGAACCCATGTCCCCTGCACCGGCAGGCGGACTCTCAACCACTGCGCCACCAGGGAAGTCCCCATTTGTTTATTTTTGTTTTTATTTCCATTACTCTAGGAGGTGGATCAAAAAAGATCTTGCTGTGATTTATGTCAGAAAGTGTTCTTCCTATGTTTTCCTCTAAGTTTTATAGTGTCCGGTCTTACATTTAGGTCTCTAATCCATTTTGAGCTTTTTTTGGTGTATGGTGTTAGGTAGTGTTCTAATTTCGTTCTTTTACATGTAGCTGTCCAGTTTTCCCAGCACCACTTATTGAAGATACAATTATCTCCATTGTATATCCTTGCCTCCTTTGTCATAGATTAGTTGACTATAGGTGCGTGGGTTTATCTCTGGGCTTTCTATCTTGTTCCATTGATCTGTGTTTCTGTTTTTGTGCCAGTACCATATTGTCTTGATTACTGTAGCTTTGTAGTATAGTCTGAAGTCAGGGAGTCTGATTCCTCCAGCTCCGTTTTTTTCCCTCAAGACTGCTTCGGCTATTTGGGGCCTTTTGTGTATCCATACAAATTTTAAGATTTTTTGTTCTAGTTCTGTAAAAAATGCCATTGGTAATTTGATAGGGATTATATTGAATCTGTAGATTGCGTTGGGTGGTATAGTCATTTTCACAATATTGATTCTTCCAATCCAAGAACATGTTGCAATGGTAAATAGGAGTGTTTCCTTAATTTCTCTTTAAGATTTTTCATCATTACTGTATAGGAATGCAAGAGATTTCTGTGCATTAATTTTATATCCTGCAACTTTACCAAATTCATTGATTAGCTCTAGTAGTTTTTCTGGTGGCATCTTTAGGATTCTCTATGTATAATATCATGTCATCTGCAAACAGTGACAGCCTTACTTCTTCTTTTCCCTTTTGTATTCCTTTTATTTCTTTTTCTTCTCTGATTGCCGTGGCTAGGACTTCCAAAACTATGTTGAATAACAGTGGTGAGAGTGGACATCCTTGTCTTGTTCCTGATCTTAGAGGAAATGCTTTCAGTTTTTCACCATTGAGAATGATGTTTACTGTGGGTTTGTCGTATATGGCCTTTATTATGTTGAGGTAGGTTCCCTCTATGCCCACTTTCTGGAGAGTTTTCATCATAAATCGGTGTTGAATTTTGTCAAAAGTTTTTGCTGCATCTGTTGAGATGACCATATGCTTTTTATTCTTCAATTTGTTAATATGGTGTATCACATTGATTGATTTGTGTATATTGAAGAATCCTTGCATCCCTGGGATAAATCCCACTTGATCATGGTGTATGATCCTTTTAATGTGTTGTTGGATTCTGTTTGCTAGTATTTTGTTGAGGATTTTTGCATCTATATTCATCAGTGATATTTGTCTATAATTTTCTATTTTTGTAGTATCTTTGTCTGGTTTTGGTATCAGGGTGATGGTGGCCTCATAGAATGAGTTTGGAAGTGTTCCTTCCTCTGCAATTTTTTGGAAGAGTTTGAGAAGGATGTGTGTTAGCTCTTCCCTAATATTTGATAGAATTCACCTGAGAAGCCATCTGGTCCTGGACTTTTGTTTGTTGGAAGATTTTTAATCACAGTTTCAATTTCATTACTTGTGATTGGTCTGTTCATATTTTCTATTTCTTCCTGGTTCAGTCTTGCAAGGTTATACCTTTCTAAGAATTTGTCCATTTCTTCCAGGTTGTCCATTTTATTGGCATAGAGTGCTTGTAGTAGTCTCTTAGGATGCTTTGTATTTCTGTGGTGTCTGTTGTAACTTCTCCTTTTTCACTTCTAATTTTATTGATTTGAGTCCTCTCCCTCTTTTTGTTGATGAGTCTGGCTAATGGTTTATCAATTTTGTTTATCTTCTCAAAGAACCAGCTTTTAGTTTTATTGATCTTTGCTATTGTTTTCTTTGTTTCTATTTCATTTACTTCTGCTCTGATCTTTATGATTTCTTTCCTTCTGCTAACTTTGGGTTTTGTTTGTTCTTCTTTCTCAGGTTCCTTTAGGTGTAAGGTTAGATTGTTTATTTGAGATTTTTCTTGTTTCTTGAGGTAGGCTTGTATAGCTATAAACTTCCCTCTTAGAACTGCTTTTGCTGCATCCCATAGGTTTTGGATCGTTGTGTTTTCATTTTCATTTGTCTCTAGGTATATTTTGATTTCCTCTTTGATTTCTTCAGTGATCTCTTGGTTATTTAGTAATGTATTTTTTATCCTCCATGTGTTTGTGTTTTTTACGTTTTTTTTCCTGTAAATGATTTCTAATCTCATAGCATTGTGGTCTGAAAAGATGCTTGATATGATTTCAGTTTTCTTAAATTTCCTGAGGCTTGATTTGTGACCCAAGATGTGATCTGTCCTGGAAAATGTTCCATGTGCACTTGAGAAGAAAGTGTAGTCTGCTGTTTTTGGATGGAATGTCCTATAAATATCAATTAAATCTATCTGGTCTATTGTGTCATTTAAAGCTTCTGTTTCCTTATTTATTTTCATTTTGGATGATCTGTCCATTGGTGTAAGTGAGGTGTTAAAGTCCCCCACTATTATTGTGTTACTGTCGATTTCCTCTTTTACAGCTGTTAGCAGTTACCTTATGTATTGAGGTGCTTCTATGTTGGGTGCATATATATTTATAATTGTTATATCTTCTTGGATTGATCCCTTGATCATTATGTAGTGTCCTTCCTTGTCTCTTGTAACATTGTTTATTTTAAAGTCTATTTTATCTGATATGAGTATTGCTACTCCAGTTTTCTTTTGATTTCCATTTGCATGGAATATCTTTTTCCATCCCATCACTTTTAGTATCTATGTTTCCCTAGGTCTGAAGTGGGTCTCTTGTAGACAGCATATATATGGGTCTTGTTTTTCTATCCATTCAGCAAGCCTGTGTCTTTTGCTTGGAGCATTTAATCCATTCACGTTTGAGGTAATTATCGATATGTATGTTCCTCTGACCATTTTCTTAATTGTTTTAGGTCTGTTTCTGTAAGTCCTTTTCTTCTCTTGTGTTTCCCACTTAGAGATGTTCCTTTAGCATTTGTTGTAGAGCTGGTTTGGTGGTGCTGAATTCTCTTAGCTTTTGCTTGTCTGTAAAGCTTTTGATTTCTCCATCGAATCTGAATGAGATCCTTGATGGGTAGAGTAATCTTGGTTGTAGGTTCTTCCCTTTCATTACTTTAAGTATATCATGCCACTCCCTTTTGGCTTGTAGAGTTTCTGCTGAGAAATCAGCTGTTACCTTTATGGGAGTTCCCTTGTATGTTATTTGTTGTTTTTCCCCTGCTGCTTTCAATAATTTTTCTTTGTCTTTAATTTTTGCCAATTTGATTAGTATATGTCTCGGCGTGTTTCTCCTTGGTTTTATCCTGTATGGGACTCACTGTGCTTCCTGGACTTGGATGGCTATTTCATTTCCCATATTAGGGAAGTTTTCGACTATAATCTCTTCAAATATCTTCTCAGGTCCTTTCCCTCTCTCTTCTCCTTCTGGGACCCCTATAATGTGAATGTTGTTGCGTTTAATGTTGTCCCAGAGGTCTCTTAGGCTGTCTTCATTTCTTTTCATTCTTTTTTCTTTATTCTGTTCCACAGCAGTGAATTCCACCATTCTGTCTTCCAGGTCACTTATCCGTTCTTCTGCCTCAGTTATTCTGCTATTGATTCCTTCAAGTGTAGTTTTCATTTCAGTTATTGTATTGTTCATCTCTGTTTGTTCTTTAATTCTTCTAGGTCTTTGTTAAACATTTCTTGCATCTTCTCGATCTTTGCCTCCATTGTTTTTCCATGGTCCTGGATCATCTTCACTATCATTATTCTGAATTCTTTTTCTGGAAGGTTGCCTATCTCCACGTCATTTAGTTGTTTTTCTGGGTTTTTATCTTGTTCCTTCATCTGATACATAGCCCTCTGCCTTTTCATCTTGTCTGTTTTTCTGTGAATGTGGTTTTTGTTCCACAGGCTGCAGGATTGTAGTTCTTTTTGCTTCTGCTGTCTTCCCTCTCAGTATTTCATTTTTTATGGCTGAGTAATATTCCATCTTCTTAATTCAGTCATCTATGTTTTAATTTTTTTATTATTTTTTGGCTGCACCACCCAGCACATGGGATCTTAGTTCCCCAACCAGAGATCGAACCTGCATCCCCTGCATTGGAAGCATGGAGTCTTAAGCCCTGGACTGCCAGGGAATTTTCTCGGTTGTCTGTTGATGGGCACTTGGCTTGCTTCATGCTTTGACTATTATAAATAGTTCTGCTGTGAACACTGGGGTGCGTGTATCCTTTCAAATTTGTGTTTTCATTTTTTACAAATATATACCCAGGAGTGGAATTGCTGGATCATATGGTAGTTCCATTTTTAGTTTTTTGAGGAAGCGCCATACTGTTTTCCATAGTGGCTGCACCAATTTACATTCCTACCAACAGTGTACAAGGATTCCCTTTTCTACACATCCTTGCCAACATTTGTTGTTTGTAGCCTTTTTGATGATACCCTGTCTTACATTTTGTGTTCTGCAGATCTTTCACTGTTTCTCACTCTCACTCCAACCCAGTCCAATAGCTTTAAACAAACCATGGACTCCAAAGACTAGTAAAATTCAACTTCATCTACCTTAGCACCCAAGGTATGCATTCCCTCCTGGAGGTTGGAGCCAATCTTTGTCTGATTACCATCCCTAAGGTCAAAGAAGTCAGGAATAAGGATATTCTTATTCCTTAGCATTTATTCTGCAGAATGAATGGCTGAGAAACTTGGTTTCATGAAAATGTAGGAGATCGTGTGCGTCAAAGAACAGAGAGGGGTGGGCTTGGTGTAGATGGATCAGCATTTCATTTATGCCCAACCCCCATCTCTCTTGCTACCTCTACTAGAGAGCATTGAAGCCAAATACTGCTTTCCCAGCTCTCTAGCAGTTCAGGATGCCATATGACCCAGTTCTGACCCAAAAGAAAACTGTTAGGAGGTTTCTGATAAAGCATGTTTTCCCAGTTGACAGGAATAGATGTGGCTGTCATAGCCTTTTCTTGAGCCCCCTTCTTCTGTCTTGAATGTAGACATAATGGTTGGACATGCAGCAGCCATCTTGAGACCACACGGAAGAGACTGAGAGCTAACATCTGCTCTGTCATCATCAAGCCACTAAAGCAGCTGCTAACTTCTGGCCTTCTTGTTGTGTGAGAAAAATAAAATCTTATTTGTTTAAGGCCCTGGAATTGGCATTTCTGATACTTTTAGCTGAACACAAACAACCCTTATTGTAAACAGCCCAGTGCTGGGGACCAGAATATTTCTGATGAGTAAGAGGAGTGTCCTCTTTGGTTTATCTGTCCAAAACTATGCAAACAAAAATTTGACTCAAACAATGAAGATGGGGTGTGGCTTTTTAGATGTTAATAAGCAAGCAAATCAAGTTTCTTGTATCTGGTAATCCAGACCAGAGTGATCCAAACTGATTAATTCTCAGTTAAGATTTTTAAGTCAAAACACTGAATCTGAGTCCAGTTTTTAAATACTCCTTTGATTCCAAATGGCAGGACACCAGGAAGCATTATTGTCTGTCATGTTTCTTGCCATACAAAAGGATTTGGAGTCAGGAATCAGAAGATTTGAATTTTGGTTATGTGTGTGCCCCAAAGTCACTGTGTGGCCCCCAAAGTGACTTCTCTGTCACTCCTCTATACAATAAGGAAAATGATATGTATCACTGGTAAAAAGAAATAATTTACTTGAAAATATGCTTTGAAAAGGATGATGTACTTCCGCTAATGAAGTGCCTGATTCAAAGTCAGAGGGTGATGGGAACTTTATAATGAGGGAGTGACATCACCTGAACCCATTGATCAACCTGAGCTTCACTCAAACCAAAACAAGACATTGTGGGCCTCCTGATTCTGTGCAATATGAAATTCACCTCTAGTGTATTCTTGCTCCGAAAATGGAAGAGAAGAAAGAACCTGAATTTATTCAAATTTTTAGATCTTATTTCTAGTTTTCAGGAAATGCAGAAGATAGAAAATCAAGTTAAACCTCTGCTTCATCGACACATGAAATTTCTGCTAAATGATGCCATGAGGAAGCAAGCAGGCAAATTCCGAATGTGGGACGTTCCTCAGGACAACTGACCTGGTTTCTTAAAAAAAAAAAGTCAATGTCATGTGAAAAGAAAGCACAGGAGAAAGGAGTGACTATAGTAAAAGATTTGAAAAGACTCAAAAGCCATAACACAAACAAACCAAAAAACATTTTTAAAAGATTTAAGAGCTGTACAGTCAAAGACAAGTGTACCTTCTTTGGATCCTGATTCAAATAAACTGACTATAAAAAAATTTCTTTTAGATGATTAGAGAAATTTTAATATGGACTGGATATTATATGATACTAGAGAATTATTATTTTTCATTAGGTGTGATATAGCCATTGTGACATGTCATTTTTTAAGTTATATAATGAAATATTTAAGGGTAGAATGACATTTAATATCTGGCATTCACTTCAAACTACCCTAGCCAAACCAAGAGGGAGACAGAAAACAAGAAGGCAAGTGTGATGCTTATTGGAGTTGGGTGATGGATTCATGGGGAATTACTGTACTTTTATGTATAGTGGAAAATTTTCACAATAAAAGCTATGAAAAAAAGTGTGACATGCTATATAATGTGACATTTTATTCAAGTTTGCTATTTTCCACTGAATATTAATTTGTGGGTTTTTTAAATATAGACATAGTATAAGTAGATTTTCAGTTTTCACCAAAGGGATGATGGCATTCCAACAAACCATTCAAGGTACTAAGTTCTTCTCACATAGCCTGAGAATGCCCAAGAAGCTTCTTCTAAAAAGCAAGCTTGTATCTACAGAGAGCAAAGTAAAGCAAAATCATATGATCATCTGGTGACAGAGAGTGGACTACACAATTCAAATAATTCAGTCTTTATAAGTGTATATTCTGACCTGAATTGTGCAGTTTGGCTGTCTCAAAACTTAAAGTGCTTTAGTTTAATTGTACATTCTTCTCTTTGCTTCATACTGTTTAGACTCAGTCCAAGTAGGAAAAAAAAATAAATCATCTTTGAAGTTAGCCAGAGCAGCCATGAGACATTCTGGCTGTTTTCAGAACGGTGGCTCCAATACTAGGATGTGCTGAGTGTGTCATAGGCTCTGATGAACAGGATGCATCTGACAAGAATTCATGAAAGCTTTAACGAAGAGATGGGGTGGTCTGAGGAGGGTGCCCTGTTCCAAAGTGGGGTCACCACGACTCTACCTCTTGCTCCAAGGTGGCCACAGGAATTATGATTCATTTGTCAGGGCTCTCTTTGTTGACTTGGCATCCCTTATCTCAAGCCTGAGTCATCGTTCGGGTCAGATTTGGGTCAAGGCTCAAGGCAATGATGGCTCTACCAGGGAGGCAAAGTGGAGAAACTGCAAAAGAAGCATATGCTGTCACTGACAAAACTTTGTGGGACACAGTGCTGTCTGTTCTCATGAGAACATGTACTCACCTCTTATTAATATTTCCCTGTTTCTTTGGCAGCCTGTTTCTTTGGCAAATATGTGCTACAACTATTTCATTAATTTTTGTCAAGAGAGGCAATTGCCCTGTGTCCAGGGTGCCAAACTGATCCTCCTGACCTGCTTTTCTCAAAGCAGATTTCAGGACAACTGTGCTCTCTGTGTGTCTGCCTGCCCCCATCTCCCTCTCCCCCATGTTTAGCACTTGCATTGGAGAGTCATAGGCATACCATGTAGGTTTTTCTTCCTATTATACACTCAAAACAGCCTTTGACAGCATCTTCATCACACCCCTCAGCAGGGGTTGTTCTCAGTTGCCAAAGAGTGGTTGTGGTTCACACCAGATTCCAGAAAGGCCAGCCCAGGGGCTTCCCTGGTGGCGCAGTGGTTAAGAATCCGCCTGCCAATGCAGGGTACACGGGTTCGAGCCCTGGTCTGCGAAGATCCCACCTGCCACGGAGCAACTAAGCCCATGAACCACAACTACTGAGCCTGCACTCTAGAGCCTGCGAGCCACAACTGCTGAAGCCCGCATGCCACAACTACTGAAGCCCACGCGCCTAGAGCCCATGCTCCGCAACAAGAGAAACCACCGCAATGAGAAGCCCATGCACCACAATGAAGAGTGACCCTGCTCGCTGCAACTAGAGAAAGCCCACAGTCAGCAACGAAGACCCAATGCAGCCAAAAGTAAATAAATAAATAAATAAATAAATAAATTTAAAAAAGAAAAAGAAAGGCCAGTCCAGAACCACCCTGCTCCTAGGCCTGGTTTATAAGCCCAAACTCTGAATCTCAGAAGATAGTTAAAAATTCAACAAATATTTCCTGGGAATTCACCCAAGGCAAAGTTCCGGGTAAATGGATGATGGGGAGGCAGGATGGACTTTCGAGAGGAAAATGATTCTGAGATGTCATAGATGCAGGAGTGATAGGGTGTATGAAAGAAATCCCTTATAATATCAGGACACATAGAAGAGCATGGAAGATGAAGTAGAAAGATGAGGAGGAAGCGACACAGAGGCACATCTTGATGGCAGAATCCAGAAAGGCTTTATTTTAAAAGAACTCGAGAACACAGATGCAACCCTTTGCACTTCCTTAATTAACCTGAAGTGTTCACTCCAAGTAAACAATGACTTGCTCCTCAGTGGGATCTTTATCTTTTTTTTTTTTTTCCTTTTTTGTGGTATGCGGACCTCTCACTGCTGTGACCTCCCCCGTTGTGGAGCACAGGCTCCGGACGCGCAGGGTCAGCGGCCATGGCTCACGGGCCCAGCCGCTCCGCGGCATGTGAGATCTTCCCGGACCAGGGCACGAACCGTGTCCCCTGCATCGACAGGCAGACTCTGAACCACTGCGCCACCAGGGAAGCCCGGGACCTTTATCTTTGATGTCACCTATTCTTTCTTCTAACTGGCCCTGGACATTGCAGAGGCTTTGGTACAGTGATTCTCCCTTCACTGGTTTGCTCTAGTGCCTGAAATACCACCATCCCTTGGGCACAAATCTTGTGCCCTAGATGTTCCTCATTAAAATTCAGCAATAAAGACATACCAGAGAGGAATGGGGCTTGCATTCTAAGCTATTTATCCCCCTTGGATAGGTTGGATTTTTGCCTTAGTTACTATCACGTAGCTAAGACTGAGAGGTTAGGATAGTGGGAGGCAGAACTTTGTTTAGAGTAAAGAGAAGGAAGATTCTGGGACCTGAATACTCTCTGAGACAGGCAGGCAGTGGCTGCCAGTGTCCAACAGAGACCTCCATCTGTCCTCTGTAACCATAGAACTTCCAGACCTCCACTGGTGAGAGAGAAGAAAACAGAGGTCCTTGCCTGATGGGTGAGACTAGTCAGGCCACAAGCATTGAGGATGCATACTTGACCCAAGGGCCCAAAAGGATTTGCTCTCTGTCTCATTCTTCCCAGTTCTCTCCACCTGAATTCCACCTGCTGCCATGTGATCTCTCCTGTTTTCTGCCTCTTCCAATTTTCTTTTTCCTTATTTATCCTTTCCCACTCTCTCTTCCTTCCTTTCCTCCCTCCCTCTCCCATGTACAGATGTTTGGGCAAGAGGCTCTCCCAAGCCTTCCTTATATTCTTAACTTTTATTTTCTTCCACCAGGGGTCGGCTTTGTTTCTTTTTTCTGAGGCTGACGCAGCTCCCACAGGGCAGGAGATATTAGTCCAGAAACAGCCCTTTTTTTGGAGATGTTGGAGACTTGGTGGTCAGGCCACAGGCAAGGTGTTCCCCTGTGCTGGAGTTATCCGAATAAGGAGGGAGCCTGCCAAGGGGGGAGGCGCCCTCCAATCTGCCACCAAAATGCCGGTTCTCTGCCTCCTTTGAGGCATTTGAGTTAGATAAAGTCTTCTGGGTTGGGATTACCAGGAAGCGTTGGGGACCAGTGGCGTTAAGACACCAAGACTGCAATGCAGATACCTGGGCGGTCCCATATCCTAACCGAAAAGGCCCGCAGGTTCTGCCCACTTTCCTTTTGGCCTGAGGAGCAGAGGGATTTAACCCCATGGGTCTGAGCCCAGGAGGTGGAGTAGGGTAGGGGAGCCGAGGCTGAACACCTCAGCCCTGACAGCCAGGGCCAGGGCCAGGCAGCCGGCGGAAACTAGGCGAGGCCAAAGGCAGGCGCGCTGCTTCCAAGCTCTGTGCCTTCAAAGCTTCCCTCAGCTGGCCTGGGTAGCAAGCATGAGCGGCCAAAGCCCATTTCTCTTCGAACCCGCTATGGGACGTTCATCTCCAAAAGCGCTTCTTGTTCTTCCTCCTGTTTCTTCCTTCTCGTTTGTATCCCTCTGGCTGCAAACCAAGAGCAGCGCCCAAATGTACAAGTCAAATCGAATTTTGAAAGCGTATGGCTTGTGCGCTCCAAGTCCCCCTCCCCCTCTTTAAATTGTGTTTCAAAACAACATGGTGACTTTTGGACAAGATTTTTCTGTTTCACGAATACCACAATAGAGATACAATGAGTGCGGCTGGTGAAATGTTTGGTTGTGTCAAATTCAGTCCCGCAGGCTGGCTTGGGCCAGCATTGGGGCTCCGCTTTGTGTTATGTTCACGGAGAAGATATTAATTAAAAGAAATACATGATTAAAAAGTAATGAGTTGAATAAAAATTATCTCAGCTCATTTTCTGATTATGTTAATTGTTAAAAACCCTTCAATCACGCCGTTGCAGTCAATGGGCTTTAATGTGAAATTAGTGGGCTCTTGATAACTTACAGTCCAGAATAATCCTGGCGGTTTAGTCATCATCCCTAATAACAAGGATGTTGCTAAGAACAGAAATTTTACATGATTTTGATACATTCAGCCCTTCCCTCCCCCACGTGTCATTAAAAGAAAAAAAAAAAAAAAGGCTTAGCCTGCCGGCGGATTTCCAGCTTCTTGCACAGATCGACCGTGGCCTTGGAGGACCTGAGTTTGTGTTCCAGCCCCTTTCGCTTCCCGCGCGCCGCCCCTCGCGGGAGCGTCCGCCGTTGCCGGTTGCTGGTTACCAGCTCAATGGCCGGATGCGCCTTTGCGAGACTGAGCGCGCAGTTTCCCCTGCTGGCCGGGCCAGGGCGCGGTGCAGCGCAGCGCCTGGGGCTGTGCGGAGAATGGGGGTAGGGGGAGAGGACAGAATTCGCAGCTACGGGGGCTGGAGGGGCCGCGCAGCTACTTGGGGACCGGTCTCCCTGCGGCGGGCGAGTAGGGCTGTGCGTAAACGCGTCGGGACAGCGGTGCTGCGCCCTGCGGGGTTGCTGGGCAGGGGCAGGCCGAGTTTGTGGCGCGTGTGTGTTAGTGTGTGTGCCTACTGCTCGAGCGTTTTCGGAGCTTTGGATGACACCGATCTTGAGAACCCAACCAAAGCACGGAGGGGGAGGAGGGTCACGAGAGCTAGGCGAAGGTTCCCTGTGCCTCAGAACCTGAATCCCACTCCTGACAAAGTAACTGGTGCAGAATAGGCTCTTCTTGGGTTTGGGGGGATGTAAAGGAAAGCTAGTAAATTTGTACATGATCTAATGAGTGATGATGGCTGGTGTTCTTAGCAGCCCCTTGTCCTCCTAGGACATCCCACCCAGGACCAAACTTAGAGCGGAGGTTTGGGAGTGAGGGGGTTAATACGCGGGTCGAGGGTGAAGAGGGATGTTTCTTACATATAAACATTTTTTTTCACTCTCCATGAGTAGAAGAGTGCTGCGCAAATTGGGCCTGTGACGGAGGTGCAACCGGGAGAGTCGTGGGGTCCTGGACCTTAGAGGGGTGTGGGCGATGGGCTGCTTGAGGCGGGAGAGATGTTTCAGCCCACCTGATGCTGGACATCTAGGAACCCAAAAACTTCCTATTCAAGGTGCTTTTGACACCTTGGCCAACCACCACCCGCCATCTAGCTGGAGTTAAAGGTTTCGTCTGCAGACAGGAAGAGATGCAAGCCCCATTTTTCTCCCAAGAGAACTAAGTGGGGGAAATTGCATTTCCTGAGTTCTGTCTGAAGTCATACATACTTACATATACAAAAGTTTATAGATATTGCTATGCAAAAGTATGTGGGCGGGGTCAGTAGGTAGGGAGTGGGGGGAGGGAGAGAGAAAGATAACAGATTTGATTCATTCCCAGGGCGTGAGGCTCTGTGTCTCAAAGTACCTTTTTCAAAGCTTCTAATTTAAAACTATCTGGATGAAGTGGCAAATCTGGTATTTCTTAATTTGTTTTTTGTTTGTTTGTTTCTTTTGTGCCTCCAAAAGAGCAATTTTCTTTTAGAGTTTTTTTTTTTTTTAATATGTTTCCATTTTCTCAAGCCCAAACAGAGATGACTCTTCCCTGGGAAGTGGGGGGGTGAAGGTGTCAGAAACGACTGGGACTCCTCCCAAGGCTAATTCTTGTTCGCCTCTCTATTTGCATCCACTGTTAGGCTGAGGATCATTTTAATAAATAACAATGAACGGGAATGGCATCTAGAGGGCTTGTCGGCAACATTTAAAAGCCAATAGAGTTTATAATTCTACTCTATCATTTCTTATTGATTAGAGTAATCAAGATAAAAAGCTAGCCGGCTCGGAGAACTTCAGCGGCATATCATTAAAGATAAGAGTCAGTTAATTCTGGAGCTGGGGTAATGTGGCTGGAATGAAGAGTTCATTTGCATGAGATGCTGAGCCCAGTAACAAGGGGACAAAAATCACTAATTAGGATTGTAGAATGTCGCCCTCTCTGCAAGCACCCTTTCCAGATCTCCACCGAAGCAGGGATCCACGTTTATGTAAATCTGGGGCTGGGCAGAAGGCTCTCTCGCTCTCGCTGGCCTTACAGATGGAGATTATCACTACCTGCCCCCACCTCCTATGCCATCCTCCCCGGGGGGCGCGGGGATGCCTGACCTGGGTGGGTGCGGGTCAGTCATGTCTGATCCCCTCCTTCCCTGTCCATCCCACTACCCAGCCCCATAGCGGGCCAGGCCACCGGAGGCCAGCTCGGCCACTCCCTTAAGGAGGTTCATGAGCGTATGTCTGGTGCTGGGGTGAGTCCCGCTGTCCAGTGTTCGCCGCGGGCTCTGGCCTGATCGGTGTGGCTGCCTGGAGAGGCCCCAGCTCCGGTGCAGTGCCTGTGAGGTGAAGGGTGTGAGCGCCTCACAGGCCCCGCGAGAAGCTGGGGGCACCTGCCCGGGTGAGGATCCCCAAAGGAGGTCCGGGTCTCAGGGCCAAAGTCCATGACTCCTCCCCGGATTGTTCCCTCTAGTCCCCGCTGTCTGATCTGGCATTTCTGAAGGAGCCAGTACGTGGGTGCCCAAGGGCACGTGCTTTTGCACTTCAAGAGTGGTGCACGTTTGATGTGTGCCTGGGTATGCAGGAATGTGTGCATGTCTGTGTGATTATGTGTATGCGGGTAAGTCCAGGTCTTGTGTAAATGTGATTATGTTTCGTAAGCTTTTTGCTGCCTGAACGGTTTTTTTCCTGCATTTGTGTACATATGTGATAACATAGGCGTAAACGGTATGCAGTGTGTCATGTGTACACATGTAGTGTGTGATGTGTATGTGGTGCGGAGCAGTGAGTGACAGCCTGGAGAAGTTCCCCAGAGGCATAAGCGCAACAGGCTTCACAGGTTGGGAGCCCAGGCGCGGGGTGCGGGTGGGGGGGTTGCCAGGAACAGGAGCCGCGCGCGGGCCGTGCCTCTAAGGCCTGAGGGAGAAGGTGGCGAGAAAACACCTACATCCCACACTTGGTCCTTCCTCACTGTCCGCGAGCAACCAGGAGAAGCAGCTTAACCTCTCGGTCACGGGAGGTCCCCTCGACCCACCCGGGGAAAATGAAAGTAGCCAAAAGGCACCTTAGACCGGCTTTGTAACATAAGTGGACGCGGAAAGGCCACTGGACTGTGCGTTCACACCCCGGCCCGGCTCTCTCTCTGCCCGAGGTATTTGGGATTCAGGTCCTCCAAACCCGGAGCTGGCCGTTGACCCCCGCGTCCGTGAGCAAGGGAGCAGTCCCAGCCCTGGAAGTTCCTTCCCGAAAGGAACAGAGAAAGAGGCGCGCAGCTGCTGGGCTACCCCTCTCGGAGACGCCGCAGCAGCGCCAGGAATCCCACCCCGCGTCCCGCTTTTCTTTGGCCTCTTTAGAACTAACTTTGCCCCTCACTTGGCTGCGGCATAAAGGAATCAAGGCCTATGTCAGATAATTGTAGGTGTCAGCGTGGAAAGTGGCTGTGTTTGCACACTCTCACAGGTCTCTCTGTGTCTGCTCCCGCGGCTCCCGAGCCTCTCACACCCCACCCCCAGCCCACAGCGCTATGGGCCACAGCTTCCCCTCGGGAGACTGGAGGCTGCTGGAGCCGGTGGCCCACGGACCCCGTGCACGCACGCATCTGCTCTAGGATCCAGCCTCCGAGGCTGCGCGCCCGCGGGGCTTCAGGGACCGTGGTCAGAGGGTTGAGGGGGCGCCCCAGGAGGCGGCTGGACCCGGGCAGGAGAGGCCCAGCGGCCCGAACAGGAGGTACCCGACAGGGCGCGTTTCTTTAGCATTGACCCTCTGCACCCCCATCCCTCTCTCCAGCGACCTTTTTGTATCCATGCACAGCTGGGGGCTCCCTCGCCACCCAACCCTGGGCCTCCCCATACAGAATAAAGTCAGTCTGTATTTAATGGTTATGGCGGATATGAGAGGGATTTGGCAGAGGCAGAAGAGAGGCCTTTCGCTCTCAAATATCGCTCCTTACGTCGTGTGAGTCTTCCAACCCACCACGACCCCATATTCTTGTGTGGGTGTCTGACTCGAATGACAAGCGAGCTGATTTTTTCAGTACATAGCTGGGAAATGTAGTGAGTGATAATAGAGATTTCTCTTTCATTTTTTACGCTTGACTTGGTTATTGTTGCTTTTCTTTTCCCGTGATTCCTTCTGAGGATTAGCTCTGACTTCCCCACTATTGGCGGTCAAAGTGGCCCCGACTCGGGATGACAATTGACGGGGATCAAGGGATTGCCCATTCTGTGCCTGTAAGAACGGATTCGTGCCAGAGAAACTCATCAAGTGGAGGCGGAGAATAAAGACCGTTCGGGGGTAAATGTATTCATTGAGAAGGGTTCTCCCAAATTGCTTCTAAGTTTTTTTAATGAAAAGTAACGATTGCAGCAATCAGCGGCTTTTTGGCGGATTACAAATCTGGAGGGAGCTGTGGCGCTGCAGTGAAAAGCACCCCCGCCTTCGCATGGGGCAGTCGGTTCACAGGAGCAGTGCGAGGGGCCGGGGTCCAGTCACCAGACAAAGGCGGGAAGAGGCGAGCGGAGGAGGGTGCCTCTGCGCACCCAGGAACTGGATGAAGCGTCGTCCACTCCAGCACTTGTGCGGCGGGGAGCTCCCGAGGAAAGCGAGGGGTAGGGTGCAGGGGAGGGTGCCGAGAGAGATCCACCCCACCACCGCCACCGGGTAAATTCCGGGCATCTGGAACGAGGAAGGTGTGCTAGAGGGACGGAGCAGGTGACCGTGGAGGGCAGAGGAGCAGAAGGTGCGACTTCGTCCCCCACCTCCACCCTGGACCCGTGCACGCTAGTTCTTCTTTTAGGGACGTATCATTTTGCAAACTGGATCCTAAGCGTGGAAACCCGCTCGGCCTGGGTAGGATCTTACCCAGATGTTACAGGCAGGAGGAGGGAAAGATGGGTCCCCTCCCTACCCTGGGGGAGGGCAGGACGCCCGACATCTGTACCCGGCTGAGCTGGACTCGCACCAGTGCGGATCTCTGCTCCCCTTTACATTGATATGGCTCACACCAGTCCCTTCTGCCACCGAGGAACCCGAATGCATGCCGTCACCCTCACAGAATCCTGGTGCGCAGTCTCCAGGCCTGCACGCACCCAGGTCCAGGCCGCAGCATTCCCTGCCCCAGGATGCAGAGAGTGGCCTTAGAAAATCGGGGGAGGGGGAAACAAGAGGGCAGAGACAAAACACTATTCCCACAGAGGTTGAGATCAGCTGCAGCAGCCTAAAGCTGCTGCATTCATCCTGACTTTTTATACATTTATTTTTTTAATAGCATACCTTAGCAGGGGGGTAGGAGGTATGTTTTTTCACACCGACTTCTTTAGGGTTCTCTTAAGTAAATAAGGGGAGCAGAGAGACAAGTGTAGGGAAGAGAAGGAAAAGAAAGACTCACCCCTCTCCTGATCCACCCCCCCACCTTCTCAAGTTTAAAAAGAATAAATCCAGCAGGCAAGTCCATAGCCCTGAAGGTTTAACTTTTTTTCTTTGCAGCTTGTCAATGCGACCATTGCTTTGATGGGAGGCTCCTCAAGGTGACACATTTCTGAACTTCACCCCCTTTTCAAACTAACTCCCTACCTCCTTGTTAGTGGCCAGCTCTGAACTTCTGCAGAGTGTTTTTGTGTGAGTCAAGGCTCATTCACGGGCGCTTTTGTGGGCCTCTCCTCCTTTCAGGCCTCAGCGTGTTACACCAATTAAAGGGCGACGTGCTGTAAATGTAATGGGCCGCGCAGCGATTGTTTCTGACAAGCAACAAAACACATAGATCCACCCCTTAGATTAGGCCGTTGAAGGGGAGGGTGAGGCCGGTCAGTTTACTGAATAGTTTGTGAACTGTAATTCTGAGGACTCCTGTGAAAAAAAGTCTCTTCCCACCTCCCTGGCCTTGCTCCCCCTCTGCAAAAGTACCAAAAAAGAAAAGAGAGAGAGAGAAACAAGTGACATCTATGGCATAGAATGGGGGTCACTAGAGAAAAAAACCTGGGTGGGGAGCTTGTCCTTTCATTTGGACTGTCTGAAAAACCCCTTTAGTTCTTTCCCCTCCTTCCTACTCTTTGAACCTGAACCTGGCCCTCAGTTTTACTGGCCACAGCAGCCTTCTCCCCTGATGGCGAGCTTGGTCCCCCCCCCACCACTGGACATCAGATCAGGGTAAGAGTAAGGAACAGTCAGGTTGCCTTAGAAAATTCCATTGATTTCATTGATCTGGTTCTCTTGGGACATCAATGAGTCACAGACTGCAGCTTCCCCTAGCAGGTCACTCAGCCCTGGCTTCTGCTCCAGCCTCTAGTCCTTCTCCACAGCCCTGCATGCTGTAAAGGTCTCTGATGCCAGCACTCTGCCTGAGCTTTCTCTATCCTTCTGAGATTTCCTTTGATTTTCCAGTGTCTTGGATCTTTCCTGGCTTCTGCAACTCTCTGTCACCACCCTAACGTTAAAGAGCACATTTCACCTGGAAAGAAGATGTTTAGAGATTACCTACTCACTCCATCTTCCTCACAAGTTCTGTGGCCAAGAAAAGAGAAGTGACTTGTCCAAGCTCACAGAGCAAGTAGCTGAGCTGTGACTGGAGTTCAGATCTCCCATCGCATCCCACCAAGCACCTACACTCCCACACCTCACCGCCCCACCTCCCCAACCTGCCTCTTAGATGGTTCCTCTGCCCCACATCGTGCTCAGGTAATCCCAGCTCTAAGGCTTTGCTTATTTGGTCCTGCTCTCACTCTCCTACTCTCCCATCCTGCCACACTCTGCCCATCCCTAGCCTTCTCAACCCAACTCTGTTCAACAGTTATTGAATATCAGTTACATACAAAGAACATTTGCCTTTTCTGTGAAACTTTACCCAGCTACTCTTATTCACTAAGTCCCCTCCCCACTCAAATTCCTCTAACTGGAATCCCCCCCCCGCCCCCATCACTTTCTGCCTGGAAATCTCCTATCTATTCTTCAGAACCCTGCTCAAAACATACTTCTGGGAAGCCATCCCAGGGTGCAAAGACTCCCAAGGGAAGGAGGGAGGTTTAGCCTGACTGAGGAACTTGATGAAGCCCAGTGTAGCTGGAGCAGAGTGAGGCTGGAGAGAGGAGCAAAGGTCAGATCTCCTAACAGCCTTGTGGGCCACGTCAAGGATTGGGATTTTACCCTGGAAGCAATGGGAAGCCATTGAACAGCTCTGAGCAGTGAAAGTCCCTTGCCTAGACTGAACTTCTTGAGAATAGAGACTGGGTCCTTTTCATCTTTGTGTCCCTCTACTACTGTCCCAGTGTCTGGTACATAATGCTCAAAAACCATTTGGTTAGTGCATAAATGAACCAGTAACTCATTAAATGCATACCATCCAGACCTTCCTTATCTCTTAATTCTGGCTAACCAGGTTGTAAGTGCCAGGATGGCAGGAACCAAGTCACGATGTCTTTGAATTCTTAACCTAATTGACACTAGTTCCGTGCTAGGGATACAGTACACACTTGTCTATTGACTAAAGGTGTGTAAGGGAAAGAACTTAGAATCAGGACAAAGATGGAGACTTCTTGTCTTTGCCAGTACTAACAGCCTTACCTTGGGGAACACATGACTTAAACCGCTCTGAAGCCTTGGTTACTTCATTAATAAGATGGGGCCAGTGCCACTTAATTCATGGATTATGAGGACTAAGCACCATTTGTATGAGAATGACTTGATTGCAAAGTAATATGTTAATGAATGAAAATTAGCACACTTCCCCGGGGCCAAGGTAAGACCAGTGGTGAACGCACCCCTTTAAAATGACAAAAGATGGTCCAGGAGCAATCAGGATCCTGGAAGAACTCTGATTCACAGCAGCCTTCCCTTCTCTTGCTGTTGGCTCAGAGCCCAGTTGGTCCCACATCTTCCCCCAGGGCGTGTCACCGCTGCTGACACCCTTCACACTTGGCTCCCTCTGCTCTTGCTCTAAGAAGCCTGTTTCAAAGAAGCCCACATTCCCTTGTTGCACGTAGAAGGCTGCACTTGGAGACAGGACAACTAGATGCTGGGACATCATGCAGAAATCACACAGACTCTGATTCCTGCTAAACCAGGCTAAAGAACCACTCATGGCAGGAACAGACGGGGCCCACCAGCCCCCTGGCTGCTCACCAAACTCTACTGCCCAGTGACTGTGGTTCTTTTCCTGGAGGCCTGCACGTCCTTGGGGATGAAATGTGAGTAAGAGAGCAGAGACTGCGGTGGCTGGAATGAGCATGCTTGCGTGTGTGTGTGTGTGTGTGTGTGTGTGTGTGTGTGTGCGCGCGCGCGCGTGTATTCATGTTCCAAAAGCACCTTAGCCTCTGACAGACATGGAAAAGAATCCTCAAAGAGGAAAGGGAGATTTTTGTTTAAGTTTCTATATCCAAATCAAATTTCTTTTTAAAAACTACTTCTTAACTTCCTTTCAAGAGCAGAGAGGAGAGAGACATGGGCTTCTTACCTTTCCCTGTTGTGCCTTCATTTGAACATTTTTTTAATCTCAAGAAGCAGGAGTAGAAGCTAATATTTGTAAAACTCTGAAGCAAAGTCAGCCAGCCAACCTGCCAGGGAGAACTCCAAGAGCATGAGGGGGCATCTAGGCGGGTGATGGGAATCGTTTGACTAGTCACGTCCTCCCCCTCCCCGTGGAGATGGCTTTCGAGTCTGGGGGCTAAGTAGATGCCAAACCAGAGGCCTGCTGTGGGAACGAGTATGTCTTTAGAGACTTTTCACTCCAACCTGATGTGTGTGCTGCTAAATCCTCTCCCATGGGCCCCAAACAACAACAAAAGCTATCTTTCCTCCTTCTACTGATGCATGCATCCCTCAGGCACAAGGAATGCATGTTGCTTCAGCTTAGAGTCGGCTCTCGCAACCGTAAGTGATTTCAGTCAAAGATTCTAGACCTTTATTTGTATTTTCCTGCACCAGATTCCTCTCAGAGGATATTTTTCAGATGATCTTCTCCCCAGCTGATGGAGTTGTTCATTTTCATAGGATAACTTTTGGGGCTGGGGAGTGCAAGGCAGTGGAGGGGGCAGGTTACTGAGCATCACCGGGGAGGGGAGTGTATAGAGGAATTTCCCTGGGGTAGGAGAAGATAGGAGCTGTGGGAGAAAGGACTAAGAGCCTCCGATACCTGGAGAAGAGACGTCCAAACGTGGTTTATGACTGCGCCTGTGCCGCATGAGAGCAGAGTAGCGCTGCCCTTACCCCTGGATAGTAGGTGGGGAGGCAGAAACCGAAACAAGTGAATTCAATTATATCTGAAAAAAGAATAGGCTAAATGAGGATTCAATCCTTGGGCCTGTTCCAGGAAATATTTGTGAGAAGTTGGTTGAAAGAATACCACTATCCAAATCCTAATTTCTCTATTATATAAAAGCCCCAATTTCTTTGCAGTTTCTGATTAGAAAATGTTTCCCTGGTTTTGTCTTTGCTACTGGTATGTGACCTCTTAATTTAATTTTGGTCTTTGCTTATACAAACCAATTGCCGTGGAAACTTTTTCCTGTGGTGCAGCAAAGACAGGGGGAAAGTAGAACATTAGTAATTATATATTGTGCTCCTAATTCATTTAATTAGTAGTTATCAAGCATCCTTAATGGTTCATAGCCACAAACTAGGTTTATGTCTGAGGGCATCAGCCTGCTTCAGAAATCTCTCATGTGTGTTTCTGTGATACAGAAAGAGGGAGAGTGTTTTTAGTGGACTGAAGTTAGAATCCAGCAGCCCCATGCCCCATCGCTTTTCTGCTGCCTTCTGGCTCTGCATTGCCCCTAGCTGGGCCACTGAGGTTGCTGCCCAATCAGTGATGCCACTGCCCAATTTACCCAAATAGCCAGTCAGTGAGAATGAAGATCCAAAACCTGATATCTTAAAAAATTAATTTTTGACTTTTTAGTCACTTGCCTGAGCTACTAAAGAAAATGCTCTGGGTTTCTCCAATTCCTCCTCTCAAGGAGTGCTGTTAACTCTTTGAGAGAACTCTCATGTCTATGGGAAATGTTATGCATTGGGGGAAAAAGACTAAATTAGTAAGTACAGATTTAGAATACGTGGTACATTTTTTTTGTCATGTGCCATTCCATCGTGGATGGAATTCAGAGATGTTGCATTTGATTGTATAGGTTGCACACTGCAGAATGATAGAGGGAAATGTTCCATCAAACTATGAATGGAATTGGGTCTTCTGCTTATGGGGGTGGGGGGTGAGAACAGAAGGGTCCCTCCTGTGCTAGTGATCTTTATTTCAGCAACTAAGAAAACTGTGACAGGCACTGAAAATAATGCATTTCTTTTGGATGAAATGACAAATTTTAAGCTCTGGACCGAGGCAACTTGGGTCTAAACTCTGCTTGTGCCATATACCAGCTGAGTCACCTTGGACAAATTGCTTAATCTCTCTGTGTCTCAATTCCTCATCTATAAAATAATAGATAAATAATGTTAAATAAAAAGAGTAACCGCTTCATAGGTTTATGAGAATTAAATGAATTCATACATATAACTAGATTAAAATAGTATCTGGCACATAGTAATTGTTCAATTAATATTAGCTGTTGTTATCACTATCATTTATTATATTGAAAGACGTGTATTTTCCCCCCATTGTGGCAAGGGACAGAAACGCAGGGTTCCCACTGTTCTGTTTAGAAAATAGTGAAGACCCTGCATGGTTTGGCAGGAAGAGGGTATGTACTCAAGTAGGATAGAACAGGTTTAATTCTGTTGTAACCATCTATTGTGACCTTGGCTGTGTCCTCTGCAGCTGCAGTCTCCTCATAAGCAAACTGAGGATGAGGAAAGTATCTATCTTGCAAGGTTGGTGTGAAGATTAAAGACAAAACATGGAAAGTGTCCAGCACAGTGCCTGACCCTGGATAGACTCTCAAAAAGTGTTAGCTATTGTCAGACTGGAATAAAGCCAAGACATGGCATTTGGGTACTGTTACATATACAGTCATTGAGCGTGTTCCAGCCTTGGTGAAAAAAAAACTTCTCCCCCACCTCAGCCAAGGACAGTGATCTAAAAACTGTTATGTGGGATTTATGTTCAGACCCCAGCTCTCTTCTGAACTGCTGGACCTTGGTGTTTGTTCTGCTTCCCTCAACTCATTCTAGGCCCTGGTCAAAAGGGACTTTTGCAGGAACTGAGAAAACAGGTCAGGGGAGGTGGAGTATATCGTTAGTGCCTTTTTGATGGGTGAGGGTGTTTCAAGTACCAGACTGTCAGCTCCATGAGGACAAGGATCATGTCTGTTTCTGTTCAACAGCATGTCCCGGTGTCCTTGGTAAGTATTTGTTGAATAAGCTAAAAAAAAATGAATACACTATTAATGACTTTCTTGTACAGTAGCAACTCAGTTAAACCTGTATTCAATGAATGGACCCTCAATTTACATGTTTGTTTTCCTTCATCTCACTTTGTAAAAAAAGAAGCTAACATAACTAGCTCCTATGAGGAATTTGGTATCCAAAAAAAACCACTAACCTCAATTTTTCAGAATATGATCTGGAATTTGCCCAGATTCAGCCCAATTTCCTATCCTTGTATATGGAGACCTTTTGTACCATAGAAGTCATTCAACAAACATTTATAGAGCAAGTCCTATATACCAGAGAGTGAGCTAATAACTTAAGCTTTCAATTTTTAAATTAATTTCACATATAAATTTAAAGTGATTACCACCAAGATAAAAAGAAAAAACAGGTCTTACACCTTCATTTCCTCTTTCTCATATGAGGAAAGCAGGGCTTAGAGAGGCTTAGTGACATGCTTGAGGTTCCTCTTATCATACAGCTGAGATAAAGGAGGTGTTCCAACTCCCTGAACCCAGTACTGTTTCCACTTCTCCCTGGGATCTCTTCCATGGGAAATGCTATTAAAACTTATGATTCACATGTCACCAAGAGAGAGCAATACTGTCACTGTCTTAAAAAGGGAGTAAAGTAAACATTTTAGAAACACTTAACAGTGGAGTTGTTTTTAATAAAAGCATTTTGGGATTAACACAAAGGTTTTATCAGAAAATGAGTCAGAATACTTCACTCCTCAGTATGCCCATTAGTCCAAATTTAAATCTAATTATTTAGGATTTAAAATAGAAAAAATAAGGTATTTTTGGACATTTCTAACAATCTGAACAGAAATTTTCAGCATGAATTTCCTCAATAGATGCTTGATGACTTACAACCCCTGCCAGGCCCATCCCACCTTGAGGTGGCTGAGAGAGCTATTGTACAGAGAGGTTGGGTAGACCTGCCCAAGTGAACTAACAAAAGAAGCCACAGGGCCTGGTGGGAGGGAGCGGGGGTGGGGGAGGGAGGAGGAAATAGCTGTAGTTTCCCAAGCAGTCCAGCTATACTCCCCACTGTATCCATCCACCCTCCCCTAATACATAAGTAAGTTTGAATGGGTCTTTAATCCTTACAATTAAATTTGCTTTGATTAGGACAATTATGACAAAGGCCACCTTCAAGATTAATTGGAGGGGAAGGGTGAAGAATCTGTATGATCAGAAGTCCCAGGGAAAACTGCAGTGCAAAGCACGTTTCTCTTGTGTCCTTCAATCTCCCCACCCTCACCTACTTCTTAGCCACTTCCCCCATAGGTGTCCCACACTCCCATTCTGACCTTTGCTTCTGAAAGATCCTAACTGCTACCCTTTTAAGTCTGTCCTTTTTGGAAAGTGCCTCAAGTTTCAAAATTACTGTTACAACAAGCTTTTCAGGCAGGTATTAAGGTATTAAGTTAACTCACCCTAACATGTTATCCCTAGAGAAATAACAATTCAAAAGAAGATCTTATGAACTTAAATGAAACTCTAATCTGTGGGGTTTATGCCTGAAATGTTTCAGGGGCCCATCTCCTGGGTCAGGTGCTCACCCTGGCCAATAAGCTGAGGACACAGGAGCATGTACCCCAGGGGCCAGGTCAGGGTAGATTATTTTAGAAAGGGATATGGGTGGGGTCAGTGATTGGTATCTCCTTTATATGGTTCTTATATTAGTCTACTCAGGCTGCCATAACAAAATACTATAGATTGTGTAGCTTGAACAACAGAAATTTATTTTCTCATAGTTCTGGAAGCTGGGAAGCCCAAGATCAAGGTGCTGGTCAATCTGGTTTCTGGTGACAACTCTCTTCCTAGCTTACAGATGGCTACCTTCTCTCTGTGTCCTCACATGAGGAAGAGAGGGCTCCGGTGTCTCTTCCTCTTCTTATAAGGGTGCCAGCCCTATTGATTAGGGCCCCACCCTTATGGCCTCATTAAACCCTTATCACCCCCCAATAAGCCCTATCTCCAAATATAGTCACAGTGGGGGGTTAGGACTTCAACATATAAATTGGAGGGCACATTCAGTCCATAACATTCCACCCCGGGTGCCCCAAAATTCATGTCCTTTTCACATGCAAATACATGTACTCCATCCCAACAACCCCCAAAGTTTTAACTTATTCCAGCATCAACTCTAAAGTATAAAGTCCAGAGTCTCATCTAAATAGCATCTAAATCAGATATGGGTGAAATGCATCCTAAGGCAAAATTCCTCTACAGATGTAAACGTGTGAAACCAGACAAGTTATATGATTTCAAAGTGAGGCAGGCATAGAACAGACATTCTTGTTCCAAAAGGAAGAGACAGGAAAGAAGGAAAGTATGACGGGTCCCAAGCAAGTCTAAAACCTAGCAAGGCAAATTCCATTAGATCTTAAAGGCTTGGGAATAATCCTCTTTGGTTTGATGCACTGCCCTCCAGAGCCACTGCTAAGGGCCCCCACCATGGCTTTCTTCAAGAGCCCCACCCTCTGAAACCAGGGAGGAAACAGCCTTGCCCCCTGAGCCTGTGTTAGGCAGCCCTCTGAATCACCTTCAGGTCATTCTCTTTCCTGGAAGGATAACCCATGTTAGCATCCTTCCTTCATTCCGTCCCATTTTCTCGAAGCTGGCAGTGTTTCTGGTGGTATAATCTCTATTTCTGGCTTCTGTTGAGATGGCTGATTAGATCCATGGTTCACACTTAATCTCCTTATTAAAGGGTTGTTCAGCCACCCACACCCTTAGTGTTCTCCTCAGAACATCCTCCTCAGTTTTTGCAGTATGGATAGCTGAGAATTTTCCAGTCTTTAAGTTCCAGTTCCTTTTTGTTTCCTTCTTCAACTCATCTCTCTCCTCTTGTATTTTATTAAAAGCAGTAAGGAAGACTAAAGCCACACCTTCAGTACTTTGCTTAGAAGTCTCCTTTGCTAAATACCCAATTTCATTGCTGGCAAGTTTGTTCTATCACAAAACACAGTTCAGCCAAGTTCTTAGCCACTATATAATAAAGATCACCTTTCTTCCAGTTTCCAATAACCTATTCCTCATTTTTACTTGAGATCTCACCAGAATAGTCTTTAACATTCACAGTTCTACAAACATTCTGCTAGTGATCATTTAAGTGTTCTCTAAGAAGATGGAGGCTTTCTCTCCAGCTCTCCTTTTTTCTTTCTGAGGTCTCACCAGAATCCATATTTAACATCCATATTCCTACCACCAGTCCCTTAATGGCAATACAGACTTCTTCTAGCATGCACCTCAAAATTCCTCCAGCCTCCACCTATTTTCCAGTTCCAAAGCTGCTTCCACATTTTTAGGTATTCGTTACAGCAGCACCCCACTTCATGGTACCAAAATCTGTATTTGTCAGGGTTCTCTGGAGAATCAGAACCAATAGGATGTATATCTATATAGAAATAGATTTGTTATAAGGAATTGGCTCACTCAATTATGGAGGTTGACAAGTCCCAAGATCTGCAGTCAGCAAGCTAGACCCAGGAGAGTTAATGGTGTAGTGGCCTGAGAACTAGGAGAGCCAGTGATGTACAGTTGACCCTTGAACAACATCAGTTTGAACTTTACAGGTCCACTTATATGCAGATTTTTTTCACTAAATACTACAGTACTACACATCTGAGTTTGGTTGAATCTGCAGATGCAGAACTGCAGATAGAGGGCTGACTGTAAAGTTATGCTTGGGTTTTTTACTGCATTGAGGGTCAACTGTAGTTCTAGTCCAAAGACTGGTGGGCTCAAGATCCAAGGAGAGGGCTTCCCTGGTGGCGCAGTAGTTAAGAATCCACCTGCCAATGCAGGGGACATGAGTTTCAGCCCTGGTCCGGGAAGATCCCACATGCTGCAGAGCAACTAAGCCTGTGAGCCACAACTACTGAGCTTGCACTCAAGAGCCCCTGAGCCACAACTACTGAGCCTGCGAGCCACAACTACTGAAGCCCGTGCGCCTAGAGCCCGTGCTCTGCAACAAGAGAAGCCACCGCAATAAGAAGCCTACGCACTGCAAGAAGAGAAGCCACCGCAATAAGAAGCCTACGCACTGCAAGAAGAGCAGCCCCCGCTCGCTGCAACTAGAGAAAGCCCGCGGGCAGCAACAAGACCCAACGCAGCCAAAAGAAAATAAATAAATAAGTAAATAAATAAATCTATTTTTTTTAAAAAGAAAGATCCAAGGAGAACCAGTGTTTGATTTCAAGTGCAAAGGCAGGAAAAAAAAAAGGCAGGAAAAAACTGATATCCCGGCTCAAAGGCAGTCAAGCAGGAGGAGTTCCCTCTTACTCAGCCTTTTTGTTCTATTCAGGTCTTCAACTGATGGATGAGCCCCACCCACATTAGGGAGGCCAACCTGCTTTACTCAGTCTACTGATTCAAATGTTCACTTCATTCCAAAACACCCTCGCAGACACATCCAGAATAATGTTTGACAAAATATCTGGGCATCCCTTGGCCCATTCAAATTGATACATAAAATTAACCATCACAGTTCTCAACCCCATAAATCACCTTAGGTATATAAGTACACATTGGAATCCCCTGGGGAGCTTTAAAAACATACCATTCTGTAGTCCCACCCTCAGAAATCCTTAAGTAATTGGTCTGAGGTGCATCTTAGAAATTTTCAAAACTCCTCTGGTGACTCTAATATGCAGTCAAGCTGGCCAGATGAAGTACCTCGGCAAGGAAACTTGGTGGAGCAGAGAAGCCACATGGGAGCACTTTATGTGTGTGGCTCAGTGCAGAGCCACCACCAACTAATCACTAAGAGTCTCTTAATTCAATTAGTTGAGGGTCCTTTATACACTGCTAGCTATAACAGCAAAGAAATATGAAGCAATAACAACATAGATGCTAAGTACACGTAACAATAAAACTGAAATCAAAGGTACAAAGCTTTGCGGGGAGATAGGGATCCTTTGGATGGGAATGGTGGGGTCTTATTTTAAACTTTTGTGTTGGTGACATATAGAGCTATGGCTTGTGTCTCATAATTTATGTATTTTTTTTTAACATCTTTATTGGAGTATAATTGCTTTACAATGGTATGTTAGTTTCAGCTTCACAACAAAATGAATCAGTTATATATATACATATATTCCCATATCTCTTCCCGATTGCGTCTCCTTCCCTCCCACCCTCCCTATCCCACCCCTCCAGGCGGTCACAAAGCCCCGAGCTGATCTCCCTGTGCTATGCGGCTGCTTCCCACTAGCTATCTACCTTACGTTTGGTAGTGTATATATGTCCATGCCTCTTTATCGCTTTGTCACCGTTTACCCTTCCCCCTCCCCATAGCCTCAATTTATGTATTTTTGATTCCATGCATTTTTAATCATTTAGCTGATTTTTTGATAGTTACTACTTTTTCTTCTGGAAAGCTGGGGGCACTCACCCTCCCTCTTTTTCCCCAAGGCTGTGCCCTCAGCCAGGAAAGGAAGGATGACTAAAGGGGCTGCTGGCAGGGCCTGGTTCGAAGCTGGGGTTCTAGGCCCTGGTCTGAGCCATGGAATTTGGCCTCCTGTGGGGTGGGGAGGAGGGAGGAGCTAGGAGGATGACAGAAGAAAGGAACTCCTCTCCACCTTGCTGAGGAAGAGACAAGGGCCTGGGTAACTTTGTATGTATAGAATAGTAGTTCTGGTTCTTTCCACGGTGATGCTAAGAACTGAGAGTGACACTTCCCTCTTCTCTGAGCAACTCTTACCCGCTCTGCCATGGGGTAATAAGGCAAACCAAAATGGCAGTGTACTTTCTGGGTAAGGTTTAGCACAGTATTTGCTCAATGTCAATCCAGCGAGAGGCAAAGGTACATAGAAATTTTTTGCATGGTGAACAAGGGCCACATTGTATTGTTCCTGCTTTTGCCATTGAAGGAGAACTATGCAAAAATTACTAACACCTTAAAAGATACTAATTCCTTAAGAGTTTACTGATAGCTTGGAAAACCATGGGACCAACCCTGCAATGTAGTTTCAAAAATAAGTCTCACAGTGTAGACAGTTTCGGTTTGGGAAGATGGATAGTGGTGATAGTTGCACAACAATGTGAATGTACTTAATGCCACTGAACTGTACACTTAAAAATGGTTTAAGTGGTGTAAAAAAAAATTTCCACATTAAAAAATAAAGGCATTTCTTATTCAGAATTAACACCATTTTAAATACATAATACCAGAACGGAAACCCTGAAGGCTCTACTATCTAAGTTACAAATTCTAGGTTCAAATAAGTATGAGAGGAGACAAGAAACGGGATGGCAGAGAGGTCGCAACTATGCAACCACCAGGCTTTCTATTCCCTTTGTGGTTCTCAAGATGGCAAAGATCTACTCAGACAAGTTTTTCTTTAGTTGAGCTGGTATTTTGGTTGCAGAGAACAGGAGGGGAGAGAGACAGGGAGAAATCTTCCTCCTCAACCAAAAAAGGGCGGGCACCCACCAGGACCGAACAGCCGCGACCAGCCCGAGCTGCCCTCGTCCTCTAGGCGGCTGGAGCCGCAGTGCCGAAGCAGAGCCGGCGCTGCGGGCAGAGCGTCTGGCTGCGCGGCCCACCGCGGTGGAGAGCTCCTAACTCCCAGAGCCTCCTGTGGCTGCAAGGCGGGAGCAGCGGCTTCTCCCGCCTCCCTCGCGCTCCCTCGGCTTCCAGGTTCAATAAGGATTACATCATGGAGCAAGTATGCGGGGCAGCCTGAGAATCAAAGCCGTCACAATCAGCGGCTGGTTAACTGTACTGTTGCTGAAACACATCCTTCCCACCCCCTCCTCTCCCCTCTCCCACCCCAACCCTCTGCTTTTCGTACTATTAAGGATAGCATTATTGGGGAGAGGAAAATCTGATCAAAACTGTCGACCGCCAACAGCAGATTTTCTATGGATTCTATAAAGGCCACCTTAACGATTTCCCTAATTAATGGATGACATCTTTGGCTGAAGGAGAGGCGATGGATTCGACTCTGTCTTCGCCTTTGTTAACCTTCTAATTAACTTTCGTAGGTCACCCAGGTCTCCCAAACCTAAAAAGTGAAGAGGCCCATTGTGCGAGGAGCAGTAAACTTACTTTTTCTGCTGGGATACTTAAAAGGGAGAACAATTATAGGCTGAGAAAAATAACTCCATTTAAAAGCTTTGTGGCTGCAGAGAATGCATAGGTCCCTCCCTTAGAAAATAATTGAAACACCTTTTATACCAATATTTCTATGCATAATAAAAACAAATTAGCAAAATGCATCTAAATTCAGCAGCACTTTCAAATTACCTTTTTTTGGAATGTAAGCCTCTACAAGTCAACAAAAGGAGCGGGAGTTTAGAGAGAACATTGCAACTGCAACAGCTATCAGCCTTTAGGCAGAGTGAGTGCAGCACTGGGCCGAGCTCAGATATCTGAGTCAGCTCCTGGAGGAAATGCTTCGAATTTAGTGCCCTTGCCCATGTTGGGTATGAGATGCCAAGGGAACCCAAAGACTATTAGCAAGTGAGCAGGTCTTTGTCTGGATGGAGTGGCCTTTGGGGGTTCAGAAATATTTTAATGGTCTTAGTGAAAAACAGAAACCACCATGGTGGAAAAGCCAGAAAGTTAGTGAAACCCCACTGCGATCAGTGAAATTGATAAGACAGAACAATTTTTTAAAATGTAAGACATATTCCTGTTGGAATTTTCATTTTGGTAGATTTGACAGACTATGCAGATGTGTTATAGTTTCTGCCCTAGCTCCTTGGCATCTGTGGCTAAACAGAGGAGACACTGAGGGAAGAGTAGATGCTCAGCCTAAAATGGAACTGAGATGAAGCCTCCTTTAAAGGAGGGCTTTGCTAAAAGGGAATGAGATTCCTAACCCAAGGACAACAGTACTGTGACTTTAGTGTTGTTTTCTGATTACAAACAGACCCAGAGCTAATTGTAGAAAAGTATAAAGACTTTAAATACTGTCAATATTTTAATCATGTCTTTCCATTCTTTCTCCTATATATCCCCAAATTTTTATACCGTTCATATTTGTATTCTTCGCTTTGTTCCTTTAACAAAAGAACATTTGGCATTATTTATAAAAATTACAAAAACATAAACATTCTTTGATGCAGCAATTCCTCTTTAGGAAGTTTCCCTAGAGGTATACTTGCACAAAATGACATATGTATAAAGTTATTCTTTGCAGCACTGTTCATAATAGATTGAAAGCTATCTAAATGTCCATTAATAGGGGACTGGTTAAAGAAACACAGTACATCCATTGAGTGGAATATTACACAGCCATAAAAAATAGATGAGGATGCTCATTATATGCCATTTTGGAATGGTCTTCAAAATAGCCCGTTAGATAAAAAACAAACAGCAACAACAAAATGGAGCAGAACAGTGGTGTAAAGTATGCTACCATTTGTAGAGAAAGACATGGTTTGAATATTCATAAACATTTTCTTCTGGTGGCAGTTATCTTGGGAGAAGAGACCTGAGTGGCTGAGGAACAGCTGTGGGAGGGAGACGTCTCTATAACTTTTATATCTTTTGAATTTGTACTGTGTGAATATATTATCTATTCAAAAAATAAATACATAATTTAAAAATTTTAAAAAGAGAAGGGTTGCTATTTTCCAGTCTGCTCTGTGCATAGCTCTGCACAATTCAAGGGTAGCCTAGTCATAAAAGTGTCCTATTCATTTCCATATACTAAATAGCTTATTTTAGACTTCTCAAAGTCTGCCTAGATTAAAAGAACCCTAAAATGGAAGGTACACAGTCACTTTCTCTATGAAATATTTAAATGTTTCTTAATGAAAACAGAATAATGGGAACTTCCCTGGTGGCGCAGTGGTTAAGAATCTTCCTGCCAATGCAGGGGACATGAGTTCGAGCCCTGGTCCGGGAAGATCCCACATGCCACAGAGCAGTTAAGCCGTGTGCCACAACTACTGAGCCTGCACTCTAGAACCCATGCTCGGCAACAAGAGAAGCCACTGCAATGAGAAGCTCGAGCACCGCAATGAAGAGTAGCCCCAACTTGCTGCAAGTAGAGAAAGCCTGCACAGCAGTGAAGACCCAACACAGCCAAAAATAAATTAATTAACTAACTTAAAAAAAACAGAATAATGCATTCTGTGATTTAATTGTTTAAAATTAAATTTCAACAAACTGTTACGTCTGTGTAAATAAAACATTCACAGGCTTCATCAGCACATGCATTGGGACATATGCTTTGGGCCTCAGAATTGTAGAAATATTTCCTAACATTTGAGATGTGCCAAGAAACAGATAAAGAAGTCAAATAAAATCTTTTTTTGTTGGCTTTTTCTGTTTGTTTTGGCCGTGCGGTGCCACTTGTGGGATCTTAGTTCCCCGACCAGGGATTGAACCTGGGCCCACAGCACTGAAAGTGCTGAATCCTAACCACTGGACCGCCAGGGAATTCCCAAATAAAATATTGTATTACACAAATTCTTCTTGCTCACAAGAGTCTGATTTACTTGTATCAATCAATTTAAGTGATTCATAGTTTATGAGCTACAATTTTAAGTGACTGGACTAAAACCTGGAGCCAGTATTATTCTCTCCTCAGTCCTCAACCCAATCTGTCAAAATGGCATTGGAAATTATTAGGCTGAAACATATGCAATTAGTGTGTGTCAAGTACAATAGCAGCAATTTCAAGATTCAGCCTAATATTTTTCATCATCATAATGTAGCCTGTAGCTACATAACAGAGACATTGTTATTGTTGCCAGTCCACCATCCATTTCTCCCTTCTTCCCTGTTAGCAGAACTCCCATTTAATTCCCATTTAGGAAGGTAGTAAATCTCAATTCAACTAAACTGTATACATGGAATTCCCATTTCTTTTGTCTGTGATTGGTTTAGATTTGGGCATATGATACAGTTCTAGGCCAATGAGATATAAGAAAAGACAGCTAAAGGTTTCTGAGAAAGATTTCTCTTCCACTGGACATTTTCAGGTTCAGATGGATTGCCCAGAATTCTGGCAGTCATCTTGCTACTACAAAGAGTGCAGACATAATGGGCATCCTAGGGTGACACAATAGGAAATAGGAAGGAAGTTGGATCTCCATGATAGTATTGAGTGGTTGTATTAAACAACTCTGTAATTCTCTGACCTTATACTTCTTGTTATACGAAATGATAACTTTCCACATAGTTTAAGCCATTTTGAATTGGTTTTCTATTATATTCCAAATATTAATAGACCATCCTGGTAAATATTTTCACCACTTTAAGTGGCAGGAAGGCCAGGTAGTATCCTGTAAAACTCCTCAAGTAGTTCTGTTGTACTCTTCTAGTCAAAATTGTTTTAAATCATAAAAATAAATGCCTCCTTGGGCTTCCCTGGTGGCACAGTGGTTAAGAATCTGCCTGCCAATGCAGGGGACATGGGTTCGATCCCTGGTCTGGGAAGACCCCACATACTGTGGAGCAACTAAGCCCATGAGCCACAACTACTGAGCCTGCGCTCTAGAGCCCACGAGCCACAACTCTGAGCCCACGTGCTCTAGGGCCTGAGTGCCACAACTACTGAGCCTGTGTGCTGCAACTGCTGAACCCTGATGCCCTAGAGCCAGTGCTCTGCAACAAGAGAAGCCACTGCAATAAGAAGCCTGCGCACCGCAACAAAGAGTAGCCCCCACTCACCACAACTAGAGAAAGCCTGCACGCAGCAACGAAGACCCAACACAGCCAAAAATAAATAAAATTTTAAAAATAAAAGAAAAAAAATAAAAGAAATGCCTCCTCAACATCTTTCGTCATAAGGGAAATGCAAATTAACACCACAATGAGATACCGCTTCACACCCACTAGAATGGCTATAATCAAAAAGATGGGCAATAACAAGTGTTAGTGATGATGTGCATTGCTGATGAAAATATAAAATAATGCAGCCACTTTGGAAGACAGTTTGTCAGTTTCCCCCAAAAGTTAAACATAGAGTTACCATATAACCCAGCAATTCTACTCCTAGATATATGTTCAAGAGAACTGAAAACATAACATCCTCACAAAAAGTATACAGGAATGTTCATAGCAGCATTATTCATAATAGCCAAACGGGAGAAACTATACAAATGTCTATCAACTAATGAATGGTTAATAAAATGTGGCATGTTCATACATAGAATATTATTTGGTAATAAAAAGAAATAAAGTACTGATGCATGCTACAACAAGATGAATCTTGAAAACATTACGCTAAGTGAAAGAAGCTAGACACAAAAGGCCACGTAGTGTATGATTGCACTTATATGACATGTCCAGAATTGGCAAATCCATAGAAACAGAAAGTTTCAAAAATACGTGTGACCAATTTGTTAAAAAGAAAGACTATTTTTTATCTAATTAGAGCTTCATTTTTGTGGTCATTTAAGCAAAAATGAGTGAAGATTCTATCCCCCAGAAGACTGTAAACTTCATGAAAGCAGTGTCCCTGCCTGTGTCTTGGTGCCAGCACATCCAGCTGGACTACACACATTACAGACTATGTGAGTGAATGGATCTTGGTACATTTTCTTATGAACAATTCTCGGCTTAGTTCCTAAAATAGGCCTCTGTTTACTCATCTGCAAAATGGGGCTAGAGCAGTAACAACCTTCTAGGATGAATGTGAGGATTAAATGAGTTAAGGGAGCTCATTTAAACTTTGCAAAGTTCCTGGGACGTAATAAGAGTCAACAAGAGGTAGTCATTGCTGTGTTGTTTTAAGTATTATTACTATTATTGTATTTGGGGACCTTATGCCCACTCATCACAAGGCGTAGAAATTTCTTACCACCTGGCATGAGCAATTCTTGAGTGAATATTTTTTGAGTGATTATTGTTTAAATATATATTTGCTCTTATAAAATTGAAGACGGGATTAGCAATTTTCAGATTCTGAAACAAAAATAATTGGAAATTCAGATTCAGCAATCATAGGATTTTATAACAGTCTACAAGTACATGAAAAAAATCTACAAAAATATAATAGATTTGAATTTCTATAAATGATCTAGTCTGAAACATTTTTCTAAACTTCTACTATTTTTTGTTTGTTTGTTTGTTTGTTTTGTTGGGTTTTTTTTTTTTGCGGTATGCGGGCCTCTCACTGTTGTGGCCTCTTCCGTTGCGGAGCACAGGCTCCAGACGTGCAGGCTCAGTGGCCATGGCTCGTGGGCCCAGCCACTCCGCGGCATGTGGGATCTTCCCGGACCGGGGCACGAACCTGTGTCCCCTGACTTGGCAGGCGGACTCTCAACCACTGCGCCACCAGGGAAGCCCTCTACTATTTTTTCATATACTCCATTAAGCTTAAAATACCAAACTCCTTAAGTTAACTTTAGGTCAGCTTTCAGCCTCTAAGTTTTTAAATTGTCTCCCTCATCCCCCACCCTCCCCACTAATCAACTTATAACATGCACCTTATTTGAGTGAAATATTTTTCACTTTACTTGAAGTTTAACATATACTCATAGGATACAGATTGAGTCAACCATTGTTTTAGGGTAGGTAGGGGTGTGCTGGAGGCGAAACTTTGGTCCTCCCATCTCACACAGGGAAAAGCTTAGGTAAGTGATTTATCTTGCATCACATAACTTGTTAATGGGATTTTGAAAGGAAAGTCCAGCTCTTTTTCCTGCTGCTACAACACGCCAGCCCCCTCCATCATACAACACATGGACAAACAATGGACAAGCAGCAAAACATTTCCCTAGCTGGGACATCAAATATTATGAGAAAGGACAAGCATAGGGAAAATGGAAAGTGCATGATTTTTAAGTGCATTCTTCCAGGTTTCAATCCAGATTTTGATCATTTATATGTTCACAAGTTTCCATTAGATCAATATACTTCATTAATCTTGTTTGCTCTTGTGAGAAAAATACAATGGCCAGGGAAAAGTGGGGAAGAGATGAACAAGTAAGTGATTTGCTGGAGAGATTAGAAAATCTCTGTCAGAATTCTGTGTGTTCACACCAACCCTTAACTACCCCTCACCTTACCCCACAAAAAAAGAGAGAGAACAGATAGTAGCAAAGAATAAGAAAGTCTTCTGATGCCAGGCAGTAACAGAGTTAGCTGTCACCAAACTGGGCCAGAAATAATGGATGACAACCTCACCCTTGCACACCATTCCTAGTATCAGTTCCTTTTCCTTTATTCTCATTACCAGCAAGACCCACCCACAAGGGGGAAGATTTCCTCCCAGTGTGAAGAAACTTCCTATCAAGTAAGTTGGATGTTTTCTCTGCTGAAAGGTTACATCTTGTTTATGGACGGGGTTCTCTGTTTTAAAAGTCCATGGGCAGAGGGGCCCTGTGGAGATGGATTATTCCTCATTCCCCCCAATTTAATCCCCTCATTCAATTCACCCTTTCTGACTCCTCTCTTCCTTTCTCTTCTCTCTTCCTATTTTGTGCCTTCATTTTATTTCTCTCCACTCTCCTTCCCTTCTCTTTGATCACATCAATCTTTAGTAGTATATTAATGTTACTCACCAAAGTAACAAAGCCTTGATTCTGAAATTCTAAAGTCTTGATTCTGAATTTGCTTCTCTAAACAAAAGATAGGTTTAACATTAAGAACTACAGGTGGTCCAGCATCACTTTTTATATCCATCCCCAAACAAGGAGGCCATATATTTATCTAGAGATATTTTGTATAACTTAATTCAGTATACATGCAATCTATGTATACATATACATTAAAGAATCTTTTGGATCTGTGTAAGGGCCTTTGAAGTCTCTTCTGCATGTTAATTTCTCTCCTAATCCAGATGCCACTGCTCTTTGTGACATTTCAGAGAGGTCACTGAGCACCATCCTTATAACCCTCCAGAGAAGAACAATGGAATGCAGAACTTTTTTTTATTACCTAACCTTTTAATATTCTTTTTTCCTTTTCAAGAAAATCCAGTTAAGTACTAGGAGGTCTTACCACTAATAGTAATTTCTCTCTAGCTCAGTCAGTACTTACCCTCTGCAGAGAAAATTATGAATGTATCTGTGTTCACAGATTTACACATTTCCTGTTTTATATGATTACTCCCCAGAAGGAACTACCTTGAGCCTCTGCCTAACGGATCTTTCTGGCCTCCCCATGATTATGCAGTTCAAAGAATCACAGCTTTTACAAATGAACTTCCCTTCTGATTTGGAATTCTAAGAGCTCTAACTATTACTAAACTGTATATAAACTATAGGGATTTGAAAGGTAACAAATGTTAGAGACTGTAGCTTTTCAAGCTGTATATTTCACAAAATGCCAGCTTAAATTAGAAGCTGGAAAAATATTTTAGTTTTAGCAAAGCAGATTTTTTAAATCTGCTAATAAAAAATTCATAAATTCTGGAAGAATTAATCTAAAATATTGATACTTACCACACAAATGTATCAAATGATCTTAATGTGTTACCATTTGGGGAGTTTTAATTCTGCTAGCATGAAAACAAATTTTTTGACACTGTAATATCTTATTTGAATACAGTTTTATACAGTGGAAAAGCTTAGTCTTATATACTGTGTATAAGGAAAACCCATTTGTGTTTAAAATAAAAATTCCTCAAGATATTTTAGGTTCTTGCTCTGTACAATGAATTTAAAGATAAATTATGTTCTGAGTAAAACGTTGTTTGTGTTTACGCAGAATATAAAGAAGAAAATAATCGATAATTCCACCATCCAGACAACAACTATTTATATTTTCTTCCAGTCTTTTGACTAGGCATATGTTTTGAAATTCCTTGTTTAGACTTTCACTGTTCTGTTTTAAGCAGTAATACTTCATGCTGAGGCATGGCTTGATTTTTAGTCACAGGGAGAAAGAAAAAAGAGAGAAAGATCAAGAAAGAGGAACATGGAGGGCACAGGATTCTCTTGCCTCCTTTCCTACTGACTGCTGACACTAGTCCCCCATACCTACTGCTAGAGGCATTCCCCAAAATCCTCAAATAGAACAACAACAATTGTTAATAAAAAAAAAACTTTTCCAAACCTGAAAAGCATTGTAAGTGAGCCTACTGATATTCACTGTGAAGAAAATGTCAACATTCTCTTTGTGGATAGCTAGGTAATTTGTGGATTTTTGCATTTCTATGGTCATCTCTTTCTAGGCTTCTAAGAAATCATGAATAAAAAAGAAAAAGTAGGGCTTCCCTGGTGGCGCAGTGGTTGAGAGTCCGCCTGCCAAGTCAGGGGACACAGGTTTGTGCCCCGGTCCGGGAAGATCCCACATGCCGCGGAGCGGCTGGGCCCGTGAGCCATGGCCGCTGAGCCTGCACGTCCGGGAGAGGCCACAAAAGTGAGAGGCCCACATACTGCCAAAAAAAAAAAATTATATATATATATATATATATATATATATATATATATATATATATATGTTTTTAATCACCTGAAAACACCCTTTAGAGTCTAAAATGGGTATGACCATTATTCTGATCCCCCTGCAATGTAACAGTTACTCTCCTCAGTCTAGCTTGCTTTATATTTTTAGTATAAAATACATATTGAATTTTGGCAAGTTTGAGTAAATATCAATAATATAGCTTTCCAGGATAGCTTGCATCATTATGGCCTAGAACTTAAGGCAATTAAGTGTGTCTTCCTTTTCCTGTAATTTTATATGAAGAACACATTTCCCACAACATACAGTTCTTATAGTAAGCACTATAGGCCTGTAGTAAGCACTAGACTGTGAAAACAGAATAGTCCATCAGCCTCCTAAGAGGATGCTCAGTGTCTCCTTAGACCTATTTTCATTGAAGCCTCCAAGAATGACATTACTGTATTGTGCTCCATGATTGTGGCTATCATTTCATCACCAGAAATTATAGCACTGGCTTCTGTTTCCAGCACTTTGGTGGGTTAGATGCTGCAAAGGTTAGTTTTACGTGTCAACTTGGCTAGGCTATGGTGCCCAGTGTTTGGTCAAACACTAGTCTAGGTATTGCTATGAAAGTATTTCATAGCAGTGTGGTTAAAGTAGATTTTTAAGTAAAGCAGTTTACTCTCCGTGATGTAGGTGAGCCTCATCCACTCAGTTGAAGGCCTTAAGAGAAAAGACAGGTGCCCTGAAGATGAAGGAATTCTGCATCCAAACCTGCCTTTGGACTCAAAACTGTAACATCAACTCTTGCTGGAAAATCCAACCTATCAGTCAGCCCTGTGGATTTTGGATTTGCCAGCCCCCACAATCTCATGGGCCAATACTTAGAGTCTGTCTATAGATAAAGACACATAATTTATATTGTAATATAATATAATCTCTTTCTTTGGAGCACCCTGATACAGATACCCTGAATGACAATCTCAGCTAAGATAGCTAAAACTCTTGATAAAATATTTTTTAAATGTCTTTTAAAATATATCACTGAGCTTGCACAAAAGGGAGGGATTTTTCAGATCCCCAAAAGTAAGTGAAAGCAGAAACCCTGGTAATTAAGCAAGTTCCAAAGCCAGCTTTCACCCTGAAAGTTTCTGTCAGACTCTGGAGACCCTGAATCTCAACTCTGAGATGAAGCTCAGGGATTGCCCAAGGTGGGGAACCTGCTAGGAGAATCCTTACATAAAGCTGAAAACACAAAGGGCTACATCCTCAGTGTAAAGACAAATTAAAAAAAATAAACCCTGTCCCAAAGAGGGGTGTTATTTCAAGGACATTTGCCTATCTTAATGTTGATGCTGGGAGGACAGAAAGAAAGAAAAAAACTTCCCTAAGAATTTGGAAGCACAACTAGGTCCATCACAGGAGAGCTTTCTACCTGAATTCATACCACATATGTGGCTCCCCCAAATTTTAAACCATAAAATAGAGTATTTCAATATAAAAGGATCCCAGGTTGGTAGTACAACCAAGTAACTCAACCAGAAAGAGCAAGTGCAGATCTTCCCTGCACAAATTCACTTCCAACTTTGGCCTTAAAGAATCCCCAGAGATAAAGTGCCAAGACAAATGAGAAGATCACAGAAGAAAAATGTCATAAAACCTAGGAAGAAACATGGTACCATGAAGTGAAGACCAGAAGAAGCAAGCAGCAGACATCAAAAGTGGTCTTGCAAAGACATCAAATATTGACATTAGTGACCAAATACCAATTTTATATGATTAATAAAATAAAAGGGGAGCTTGAAAATATTAGCAAGGAACAGGAGACTGTAAGGGATATCCAAGCAGATCTGATAGGGAACCAAACAGTACTTCAGGAAATGAAACAAAATTTTTTAAATGGAGGAGAGGGGCTTAAACAGCTGTTTAGACCCAATGAAAAAGAGAATCAGTGAACTAGGAAATATATTTAAACATTTTCCAAAATACAATCCAGAAGACAAAGAGACAAAAAACATAAAAGAGATGTTAAGAGTTTTATAACGCCTAATCAGAGTTCATAAAGGAACTAATAGAGGAGGGCGAAAGCGCTTTCCAAAGAGATAAAGTGATAATAATAGAGGAGGATTTTCCAGTATTGTTAAAGACCACAGTGCTCAGATTCAGGAAGCCAAGTGAATCCCAAGCATGATAAATAAAAGAAATCTACATATAGAACTATGATTGTAAAAATGTAGAACTCCAAAAGGGAGGGAAAACTTTAAAGGTAGACAGGAAAGAGAGAGCATCTGTAAATGTGCAGCCTTAGACCTAATACTGACTTTTCAACAAAAAACAACAGGAGCTGGGACTTCCCTGGTGGTCCAGTGGTAAAGAATCCGCCTTCCAATGCAGGGGACATGGGTTCGATTGCTGGTCAGGGAACTGAGATACCACATGCCGTGGGGCAACTAACACCGTGTGCCACAACTACTGAGCTTGCGCGCCTCCACTAGACAGCCTGAATGCCACAAACTACAGAGCCACACGCTCTGGAACCCGCGTGCCACAACTACAGAGCCCACATGCCCTGGAGCCTGCATGCCACAACTAGAGAAGAGAAAAACCTGCAGGCCATAATTAGAGAGAAGCCTGTGCGCCGCAACAAAATATCCTGCATGCCTCAACGAAGGTCTCATGTGCCGCAACAAGACCCGATGCAGCCAAAAATAAATAAATCTTTTTTTTAAAAAAAGCAACAACAGGGCTTTCCTGGTGGCGCAGTGGTTGAGAGTCCACCTGCTGATGCAGGGGACACGGGTTTGTGCCCCGGTCCGGGAAGATCCCACATGCCGCGGAGCCTGAGCGTAGGGAGCTGGGCCCGTGAGCCATGGCCGCTGAGCCTGAGCGTAGGGAGCCTGTGCTCTGCAGCAGGAGAGGCCACAACAGTGAGAGGCCCGCGTACTGCAAAAAAAAAAAAAAAAAAAAAAAAAGCAACAACAGGAGTGCGCACACACACACACAAAGACAGTAGAATCATATCATCAATGTGCTGAGAGAAAATAACTATGAATCAAGCATTATATCCCCATGAAATATCTTCCGAGGATGAGTGTAAAATATACTTTCAGTCAACCAAAAGTTGAGAGACTTTAATACTTGGGAGACCCTCACCAAAGAAAAGTACAAAGGATGTACTTTAGAAAGAAGGAAATAATCAGAAAAGATATAGGTAAATATGTGGATAGATCTAAATAAATTTGATTGTATTAACAATAATATCTAATCTGTGTGTGGGGGGGGAAGGATTAAGCTAGAACTGGATTCCAGAACTAGAAAAGGATATGTTGAAAAAATTTCTAAGGTCCTCATATCGTTTCGGAGGAGGAAAGATGTTGATTAACCTTTTTAAGTGAAAACATTAAAACAGCGAGGCAACCCCTAAAAGAATAAACACACAAAGAATATAACTTCCAAACAAAAAATTCTCAGTGCAAAATAAGCAAAAAAGGAGCAAAAAATAGAAATATAAAGCACCAAAAAGATGGCAGTAATAAATCCAAGTACATATATCAATATTTATAATAATGTAAATGTACGAATATAAATGTCCAGTTAAATGTTGAGGATTATCAAAATGAATTTTTTTAAAAAAACAATTATAAACCGGTTTACAAGAGATTCTTAAAACATAAAGTTATAGAAAGGTTGAAAGTCAAAGGATGGAAAACCAAATATTAACAGAAGAAAGCTAGTGTGGCAAAATTAATATCAGAGAAAATAGACTATGGCCAAAGCATTACTAGAAATGAAAACAGTTCCTACCTAATTCACCAAGATATGTCAAGGGACTTCCCTGGTGGTCCAGTGGTTAAGACTCCATTTCCTGATTGGAGAACTAAGATCTCACTTGCTGTGTGGTAAGGCCAAAAAAAAAAAAAGAAGAAAATATGTCAAGTCTACACTCATATGCACCCACAATCATATACTTCATTTTAGCATCAGAGAAAATGCAAAGTTACTGCCATTACCACTGCTATTCAATATTGTATTCAAAGTCCTAACCTGTATAAGTATGACAAAAGTGGAAAATACGTTAAAGCTTTAGGGATTAAAAAAGAAAGATAAAAAAACTGTCATATTTACACATAATATTATTGGCCACATAGAAAACTCAAAGAAAACTATAGGTTAAAATTATTAGAATTAATAAGAGACGTTTTGAATCAGTATACGCTTTCATACAGCAAAACTATAAGAAAATATAATTGTAAAAGAATGCCATTATATAGCAAAAATAAATAAATCTAGGTGTAAATCTAACAAAAGTCATGTACCTCATTTACATAGAAAAATTATATCTTATTGAAAAAAACATTAAAGAAGACTTAAATAAATAAATACCAAGTTGTTAGTAGGAAGCTTCAACACATGAAGATGTCAATTCTCCCCATATTGATTAAATCCAATTCTGATGAAAATCCCGGAAATATTTTTTTGTGAAACTTGACAAACTAATTCTGAAATTAAAATGGAAGAACAAAGGGCCAAATATAGCCAAGTATTCCTAAGAAAAAGTACAAGGTAAGAAGAATTGCCCTCCTAGTTATCAAGACTTAGCATATAAGTTATAGTAAGTAAGACAATGGGATGCTGGCAAAGGGCTAGACAAAGGGGCCAAAGGAATATGATAGGGAACCTGGAAATAAATCAAGGCATATGTAGAGACTTGCTTTTATAATATAGTAGGCACTAGAGATAAACAGAGAAAAGGTTCAATCAATGGTACCAAGAAAATTTATTAAACAACTGTGAAAAAAAGAAAAACTAAATTGGATCCCTACCTTACCCCATACACAAAAACTCATTCCAGTTGGATTAAAGACTTAGATGTGGAAAGGCGAAACTATAAAAGTCTTGGAAAACGATTTAGGAGAACACCATTACAACCTTGCAATAGGGAAATTCTAGCATATGTGTACAGGAGGCATGCACAAGAGATAGTCTGAGAGACAGAGAGAGAGAAAGGGAAGGGAAGAACCCAAATGTCCACTCCTAGTAGTGAGGAGCAATCACCTGTAGCATGCTCACACAGTGGATTACTATACAACAATGAGAATGAAGAAACCACATTGTGTGAGTGTACCACAATTAATTTAATACCAACATTAAACACAGTGGTGGGAGAAAAATCACTGACAACTATGTTATATTATATATTATTATATAATATATATGCTATATTATTTAGGGATACATACATAAGTAGTAAAATTATGAAGCAAGCAAATGAGTAGAACACAATTCAGGGTGGTGATTATTTCTGGTGCGTTGGTAGGGAGGAGAGATGCAATCCAAGAGGGCACAAAGGAGTCTCCTTGCGGACACTACTAAGATTCTATTTTTTTTACTGTAGCTGCTGGGATAGAGCAGTCATTTTATTTTATTCTTTAAATCATACAGATGTATTCATATAGTATTTTATATGTATGATACAATCACACTCAAATGTTAGATATGTTATTTCTAAGATCTTGGCTTCATTCTCTTATTGATTTAAATCTAGTCCATCCCTGGATCAAGTGCTCCTTCTTTTTGGCTTATGAATACCATATTCTAGATCTGGAGCTGTACTTGCACCTGCTCTACCATTATCAGAAGTCAGATTTCTGTACTTTTCTGGCAACCTAAGCCTGGGGGTACCAAGATCACCATCCTCCCTTTCCAGCAGTGTTTGCTCAGCCAGCAAGTGTAAGAGAAAAAAATAGCATTTAATTATAATCAGGTCTCCAGGAGCTTCTTTCCTCTAATGATATTCGCATCAAGTGACTCCAAAATAATTCAAGAGAGTAATTTAAGCCCTTGAAAGCTAACCAGAGTGAGTGAGGGAAAGGCCTGATGCCAGTACGTTACCCCTTTCAGGGGTTGACCTTATCAAAATTACCTAGTGTTCCCCTCTCAGAAGACCTTCATCTGTAAAACAGAAATGATAAGCAACAATGCTGGGTGCTCTTAGAAGCTGTGGTCGTAAGCTTTCTATTAACAGACAGTAGATCCTGTCATCAATTCTGTCTAAACCTACACATTGCTGTTAAATGATTCCTTCAATGTCGAAGTTTTATCACTCTGACTCATACTTCTATTTTCTTTTTTCTTCCTAATAATGTGACATCTCAGACTTTACACCCTCACTCAACTTTTGCTGACATGAACACACTCAGCATAGTCATACTTGCCAATAAAGGTCAAATACTATATTTTTGGTAGGTTTTAAGAACTTTCATAATAATAAGCAAAAGGTCCTGTCATTTATTTGATTTGAATTTGCAAAGGCATCAATAAACTAAAGGAAGACATACTGAGAATTGATGGGGAAAAAAATGTTGATTCCCAAATTTATCTTCTGGAAATTCAAAATACACAATGGAGTAACAGCTGTTCTAGATTCCCACCAGAGATCAGCAGATAAGTTATTATTGAAATTCAAAGTTGTGACATCTTTAGATAAATATTTGCCTTTGACTTTCATTCAAGAGAAATCTAGAAGGGCTCACAGTCTGGCCCAGAGAAGATAATTTTAAATCTACAGTTTTAAACTGGGGTTGAAAAGGAGCCCAGGTTGGATTCTGCCAGCAGGTCTGTCTGCTGCTATTGTTTTCTGTTGTCAATGTCTAGGACTTTCTGTCTCCAGCCATGTTTCAGCCTATCCTCAAAGGATTTCTTCACCCCTCTTATTGAGCCTGCCACAGATTCGGTACGTGCCCATCAGAGCTCCTCTCTCACTGTGCCTCCCCTCTCACTGCGCCAATACCCTGACCTGATGCCTTTGGAGGGTCTCTATACTAAACCCTAGCTATTGAAGACTTCAGTTAGCCAGCCTCAGAGCACACACGTGCCTATAGGTCCAAGAGCAGAAGCATCCCCCATGAAATAAAAACATTGGGATATCATCTCTTAGCACATGCCAGCCCTCCACCCAACAAATGGCTTCCCTTACACCAGCACGTAGTCCCTCCTCCCTGTTGATTCACTTGGGAAGCCGGTCCTCTAAGAAGAATGTGGCCTTTGCACTAACCACATGGACTGGGTTGTCTTGTATGCAACCACTGCCAACCCAGCTTACAACAGTGTCAGTTAAAGAGACTTCTGCACTCATTCTCCTATTTTGAAAGGAGAGAAACAAGAGATGAACTCCTGGTCCCTCCATATGTGCTTTTCAGACCAGTGACAATATTAATCCTACAATTTGGTTTTTTAAAATTACTGTCACTTCTAACACTACCATGTATCTGCAAAGTAATTAGATATCTTGTCCCATATGTTACATGGGCAAGTCCACCTCATAACTTTACAGAGGGATGGTGACGCCTTCCTTTGGGGCCCCCATCCTGGCACCCCTTCTCCCCCACCTGCTTATTGATTTAGGAGTCAGCCTTCCCAAATTGTGTGTAAATTGAGGGCAAACTCGTTTTAGTCTCCCTCCTATCAGGACCATAGTAGTTGTTCAGTAAATATCTGATGAACGGTCACACCTCCCAAGGTCTTAGAATACCAAGGGTACGTCTCTTTCCCTTCCTCCTAAATCACCTGCCAGCACTTCCCCCAACCTGGTGCCCCCAAGCCTCACCACGGTCCTTGCCATCACCCCGTCCACGTTTTTCTGAAGCTACTACGCCTCAGCCAGGGATCTAGGGTCCTGCCCGGAAGGCGGGTGCAGCCAGGAGGTGGCAGCGGAGGTGGGGACAGGGATGCGGCAGCCACACCCGCGTCCCCTCCCACTCCCGGGCTCCCCCACGCCCCTCTCCTTACAGTCTCCCCCCACTACAACCCCACCCTCTGCAGCAAGGAGGCAAAGGAGCAAGAGGAGAATCTTGGCCGCAGCCCCCTCCGCCGCCTTATAAAAAAGAAATTGACTTTTGTTTGGAGTTTGTGAAAAGTGGGGCTCGGGACCCAGTCAATGGGGCGCCCCGCGGTGCGGGCTGAGTGGAGCTAGCGCGAATCGCTCAGCCGCGGCCCCAATTAATCCGCCCTTTGTGCGGCCCGCCCGGCCGCCCCCGCCGCAGCAGCACCAGCGGCCCATTGTTCGGCCTCGCCGGGCCGCGGGATTTACCCTTTTCAAACAGCCGGTTTTGTCCACGGCAGTTCGAGCGGAAGTTTCTCACTGACAATTTGCCCCAAATAGATAGATTTGTCAGAAGCGACCTTCGGGAAGGAAGCAAAAAGCCACCGGCCTGAAGGTTGGGGCCGACACTCGGCGTCCCACCCGCGGCCGCGCCGCCCTCCGCGCCCCTAGCCCGGCGGCCCGAAGCCCCTCGGGGATCCCCGATCCCCGGCACCTGCTGAGCCAGACACTTCGTAGACCTGATCTCCATTTATCCGTCTGTAAAATGGAACAGCTTGTCGCTTGCAAGCTGTTAAGTCCAGCGCTTTGGGTCAATTAGCGTGGACAACGTTCATTTCCTCTCTCTCCTCTCACCTCCTTTTTAAAAAACTGTAAGGAAAAGAAAAAAACCTAGCAAGACCTCAGGGACGACGTGAAACATTCTTGAAGGTGGGTCTTGGTAACAAGTTCCGGACGGTGCACGTGTTTGTTTCTCTTCTGCCCTCCGGCTCCTCCTTAACAAAGATGTCAACCGTGCTAAATCACAGGTGGGGTCTTTGTAAGACCGGCTATTGTTCCCTCATAAGTCAAGATATAAAACGCTTTGTACTGAATGGCCCGTGATCTGTAGCTTTCAATTTGGGAGTCGGGCTGTTAGATTTTTTTTTTTTCCCACCCACCAGAGCCACTCTTCCCCCAAATGACCTCACTTAAATAAGCAAAATCTAAATGGGGGGGAAAAATCCTAACATGCTGTTGATGAAAAGAATAGTTACTGATTTCTTCACACTTAATGGCAAGTATGTCTTTTAAAATACAGTCTCATACCAAACAGATCTGTGAATTTTAGCAGAACTGAATTGTATTAATCAGTTGATGGGTTTGTTCATTTTCTATCACTAGAGGAGAAATACAAAGGTTGGGACTCCACAGCTTCTATTTCTACTGTACTCACTCAGTCTCTTTCTTTAGTCCAGAAAATTTCCTGCTAGCTGCACATGAGAGAAAAGTTAAAACAAAAAAATCTGTTTTTTGTTTATCCATCAGGTGAATACACACTTCAGCATCATACAGAGGAAACCCTAGGTGGTCTTTAACAAGATTTCGGTGGTTAAGAGCTACAATTTAGAGAAGATGACAATACATACACAGTGTCAATAGTATTTAAACAAACATCCCAGACAACAGAATAATGGTTATTAACTATGATGCTTTGGGCTTCTGACTGATTTCCCATGCCTGTCTGCAGCCAAACAGCTGCAGGATTTCCACACACCCCGCTTTTAAACTGTTTATGTGCATCATTTTTAAAATTGCATTTAACAACCATATCCTTCAGAACAGTCCCTCCGTGTGGAACAGAAGTGAATGGTTTAGTAATAGTGACAAAGCCAGTAACAAGAATGTATTTCATGACAAAAAGACTCTAGTTAGAAATCAGCTCCTTCAAAAGATTCTACATGTCTCGAAATGTGGACCACTGTCTGATTCTGTATGTCCTGCAGCATGGGTTTACATGTCTAAATAAATAGAGCTCTTTAACCCTACTCAACACTTGCAGTGTTTTCAAAAGTGATTAAATTGTACAACTGTCCTAAAGTGCCCACCCACCTAGGGTTTGAAAATATTAAAGAAATTGAAAGAGAAGTTAAGATTATTTTGTGCAATTCCTTTCTCACTTCCAGACAAATATTAAGTTTTAAAAATTACTTTAGTGATCAGGACATTAAAATGAATACATTCCTTGTACACTCCAAACATGCAACTCCAATCATTATTTAGCTAATGCAACTGGAAAACATATATTTAGGGATCCAAATATGTGCTATTATGAGTGCTTGGGTAATTATACATTATTTTAGCTAATCATAAATGCATGGACTAAAGTTGAGTTACCTCCACTGTTTTCATTGTTGTTTAGCATCTGTTAAGCATCTGCTCTGCACTAAAGATGGTCAAAACATCAGCCTTCAAAAAAGGCATCTAAATATTTGTATCTTATCTATAGAGAGATACATATACGTTATATGTGGTACATGTGGGCATTTCAAATATCTAATTATTCAATGTCCTGATCTGAAAGAAACACTAGATTTCAAATGTTTCATCGATTTCAAAATCATGTCAGTTACACCTGAAATTTTAGAGACTTGGAGAAATGTCTACAACCTACCTCCTGAGCTGTGCACTGCTGTACCTGAAAGCCTAAATCCTCCTTCTCCCAGCAGGCAATCATCTTATGCCCTGAAGCATGAGATCTGATTACCCCTATCATCATCTTAGCTTGCATAGATACAGATGTTATTAACGGCCGTAGTTTATCCAACCCTTTTTTAAAACGCAGCTGCAGCATTTGACTTGGGGACCTCCTGTGAATCCCACTGGTTGACTCCGTCTTGCACAAAACACGTGGGGTTTGGGGGAGGGAGAAGAGAGGGGGAGGTTTGTTTTGTTTTGGAGGTTTTTTTTTTTTTTGAATCAGACTTCCCTAAATAGCCACTTGGCATCTTTGTAAGTGATGTGAATTCTGAAATTACTTACTAGAATAGGCGGACAACAGAGTACTGTGTGAACTAGATCATTTAGAAACAAAGCATACTAGAATGTATGATGCTTTTCACTGCATTGGCAGAGATCGAATATGTGGTCCTGATATACTTATTGACGGAATAAAGAATAGAATTGTAGTTTATTCTCAAATACGTTAGCCACATTTAAACCGGGCTATCCCGTTTTACATAACAATTGTTTCTACTAGTGTTGAAACAGTAATCTGGATAAAGCAGGTTCTAAACCTGCCGTGGAGGGAATAGAGAGATGTTTTTAAAATCTGAAAGGCCCAGATTGGCAATCCACACTGATCAAATTCTGTGATTAATTGTTCAATCTAATTATTGACCTTTTTCTCAGCATCTACAATTAGTGTCTCTAAGTGGTTCCTCTTGTAGCCTACATCATCCCCTCTACAAAACAGAAAGAGACCTCACACATTTTCTATCCATTTGGACACAGCAAATTTTAAGTACTTGCAGAGGGAGAATGTAAAGAAAAATCTGTGAAGTGGAAGAGTCTGAAGTTCCAGAAATACTGAACTATTGCTTCAAGATGCACAAAACACTTTTCTTAATTCCGATTACTTCACTTGTGAATGAAATTGCCTTAATTGGAGCTTCTAGAGGCCCTTCTGGGAAATGGGAGGTAGCTCAATGCAGTGGAATTAATATTTCAGAGAGCATTAGACTCAGCGTGAAGAGATCTGGGTTCTGGGGTTGGCCTTTGTCTCTAGATGAGTGACCTAGTACAAGCTTTGTCTCTAAGGGTCTCAGTTTCCTCATCTGTAAAATGATGAAATTAGATGAGTACTGATCTCTAAGGTCCTTTCTGGTTTGTGTGCTGTATAATTCTGGGCTAAATGGGAGCCAGGTTGGACTGTGCAGTTCACAGGAAATTAGGAGGTTGAAGGAGGCTTGGTGGCCAATCCTTCCCTGGATGTAGTCTTTCTTGTTTCTCTAGTCATTCTTTTGTTTTAGAAAACCAAAACTGACCTCTTCCCAAGGTTTGGGGGCCTAGAGGACCTGTGCCTACTGCCTGTCCTCCCCATTGCTGGGGCAGAGCAAAGGCAAGTCCTCCACCTCAAGCCTCAGCTTTCCTTGTGAGTACCATCAGGCAGCGTCGCCCATACATTCCACATTTATCAAGCACTGCTATGTGCCAGAGTGCTAGGGGCTGGCAACCCAAGATGAATCAGTCTGCTTCACGGAGCTCCCTGTCTAGTTGGAGAGCTGAGTATCCCTTATGTCTTCTCTAAACTTTTTACTCTTGCCATTAGGAATAAGAAACAGGCAGCTTTGTCTCTGCTGATGTATCTTTCTGTGGGACACTATTTTCTTGTTCCTTTGTTCCTGGTAACATGTCTGGTTGTTTCAGTTTTAAATACATTTCAGGTGAGTCATCTTATAGGGAGGGAGCCCAGGTCTTAACTTAAAGCAATTTGACATGAGAGCCATAATAAATTCTTCCTGCAACAAGGCAGGATATAAACAATTAAAATATTGTATGTAGGAAATAAAGTAAAAGATGGGAGAAAGATGTTTCTATTTGATTGTTCCTGGGGCAAGATGAATATAAAAGTGTAGTGAGACTCTGTAAGCTTCTAATCCCCAGCCTGCCCCTAGACCTGAATTTCCTCTGCTGATATGGCCCTAAGAGAGTGTGTGAATAAATGCAGAAACACAATTTGTTATTTGTTAAGAAAGAAAAAAAAAGGAGCCCGTCACACGTGGCCTTTTCTTATTGTTGCTGCCGTTAGCACCAATACTAGATATTATGAGAGAGGCAGGGGTGCTGTTAGTAAGGAGTAACAGACAACTCTTAGATAACAGAGTTCTAGAAAATGTCAAGGAAGAACTCCACAACTCAGCACCAGTTCAGTTCTGGAGCACCTGGGCCTCTTTTCTGGATTGTTCTCAATGTTTCTTTATGAGAAGAGTTAGATAGGAGCCAAACCACTTGTAGACAGATCCACAGCAGACTCAGGAGCAAGCCTGGTGAGACTGCTTCTTGCATTCAGTTAGTGAGCCCTCACTGAGCACCTACTTTGAGCTGGACACTCTGCTCTATGACCCACCTTCTCTCTCACTCCCCATCCACTGGGGAAGCAACAAGCAAGTATAGGTTGAATTATGACCTGGAAGCAAATGAAAATCAACTTTCTCCTTCATGTAAACAAACAAAACTTGTGTCAGGGTCTTTTGGAAACTGAACATCAAACCTCAGGCAACCTTAACTGGTAGGTTTTGCCAGACATTTTCTGGGTCTGGGTATTTCTCAACCCTGCTTGTCCTTGAGGTGAGGGGAATTTTAAAGGAATGAATCTCTAGAGATAGGATAGCCTCTGAGAGGGGGTTGATCACTGGTTGGGGAGGGGAGTCTCTGTTCCACACCAACTTTAGCTTTGCTTGCTGATGGGAAAGCTTTTCCTTTCTACTTTACTGTTTTAATTTAGAATGTTGGAGGGGGCACTTAGTGGAGAAAATGGCACTGTTTTTAAGGGAAGCTAAGTGAATGGAGATCTAGAGGTCAGACCCAAATAATCTGATGCTAGAGGGGTGTCCTGCACCCCTGCCTCTCTCATGCAATCTAATTCACAGGACTCTACTTCCCGCCTTTCTTTGTTGTTCTAAAACATTTTTAAAATTAAGTATAGTTGGTTTACAATGTTTCAGGTGTACAGCAAAGTGATTCAGCTATATATGTATAATCTTTTTCAGATTCTTTTCCGTTATAGGTTATTGCAAGATATTGCATATAGTTCCCTGTGCTATACAGTAGGTCCTTGTTGATTATCTATTTTATATGTAGTGGTGTGTATCTATTAATCCCAAATTCCAAATTTATCCCTCCCCTTCCTTTCCCCTTTAGCAACCATAAGTTTGTTTTCTATGTCTGTGAGTCTATTTCTGTTTTTCTACCTCCATTTTTAAATGGATGAGAAAGAGGATTAGCAAGAGAGTGAGCTATACTAGAAGACAGTTTTCAGAGGCAGTAGATTCCCCTAACATATAACCAGTTTTCCAAGGGCATTGACAGCCTTCCCAACTCCACACTGGTTTAGGGTCCCTTGTATATTTTTCCAGAATGTCCTGTGTTTCAGTCCAGTCCAAAGCACTTATCACCTTTTATGAGCCTGCTCTCCCTGTAGACTCCTTGAGAAAGGGGTCATGTCATTAATCTCTGGCACATAGTGGGTGCCCAGTGTTTGATGAATGGGGTGGATTGCTGGATGGACAGAGACCCCTAGATTCCATCATCCTTCTGAAGGTCTTATTTCTTATCTCCTTGACCAAAATGTAAACATCCTGTGATAAAAGATGTCTTCCCTGTGTTTTTTGCTTTGGTTTTGGTTGAGAACTCCATACTCACAAGAGGATAAAGACTATGCTAGAGGCTATGTTTGGACCTGGTCAGAAAGGCTTGAGAACCTCTGGGGTGTGGTCACACCCTTTCCAAGCCAACTTTATAAACTCATCCTTGAACTTAATATCTTGTCTCTGTTAAAAGGTATTTCTGAGATACATGGCATTTGCCCCTCATCAATCACTTTTCTTTGTGGACTCACAAGAAAAATCTTTGAAAGTTAAGGTTGAACAGGACTTAATCATTTTACAGATAATGATCTGGAGCCCACAGAGGTCTCGTCACTTGCCCAAATTTACACAGCTAGTTGGGACAGAGCCTGAAGCCCCACCTCCTGGCTTCCAGTGATTAGCCTTGCTGTGCCTCCAGTGACTTCTTGGGAAATCTGCAGGCTACATTTACCTTCATTCATTTGCCCAGTGTTTATGCAGCACCTACTATGAATCAGGCAGTGTGCTCGAGCCTATGGACAGGAAGATGAAAAGTAACAGTCCCTACCTTGAAGAGTCTTTCTTCTCTGAGCTGCGACCACAGGAGTCCCAAGTTTCTTACACCTTAGATCCGAGGTCCCTGTGTCCTGCAGCAGCTTCCAGTGAGTAGAAGCCAGCGGACACTGGTGCCAGGCTCCTCCTGGACCTGGTGGGCAGCTGGGCCCTAGCCCCTCCCGCCTACCCTGGATCTTGTAGCTGCTGTTGCCACCGAACCAATCATGCCAGAAAGTCATCACGATGATTTCAGAACTGCATTGTGAGTTATGCAAAGCACGCGCATAATTACAGCCAGGAGGGCAGAACATGCTGTGGGTGTGTATGCGCATGTTGTGTCTTTTGCCAGGGCTGGATGGTGTGTGTGTGTGTGTGTGTTTCTATTCAGTGGAATTCTTCTTGCCACCCTGCTTGATTCAAGACTGGTGGCGGGAGTAAGAAGGGATATTCCCATTTTGACTTTGAGACAATTTGGTAAGCCTTGGGAGTATTTTCCACAAGTTTTGGTGCCTACAACTGAGTCAGTAGGGCAAGAGTGTCTGGAGTAGGGAAACCGGTGGTTTGGACCCTCTAGAACCATAGTCCTCCTACCTCCAAGCCCCAGCACCCGCACAGCGGCTTCCAGGTCTCCTAGCCACAGACTCCTAAACTTCTCCCCTGGAGACAGACCTGGGCCTAGTCTTCCACGCCGGCCTTCATCTTTGACCTTCATTTTAAATTACTCTATAAAGTTCTTCGGCCTGAACCAAGCGCCGCCCTTTGCGTCCACGTGGCGGTGGTGATGGTGGTAGCGGTGTGTGTGGGGGTGGTGGTGGCAAGTGTCTCTCTGGCGGAAGCCGGAGCCCCAGGCTCCAAAATGGCACAGTAACTGTGTTTCTCAAACGCCGCCGGGAAATCATATACTTTTCTAGGTGCGGAGTTCGAGTTTGCACCGCGTCTCGGGCAGGGCTAGCTGAGCACAAGTCTGCCCAACTTGGTTGTCAACAATGTTGAGTTATTGTCCTGTCTCCTAAAAATCCCCTCAGGTTTGTGGCTTTGTTCCACATTTCCCTGATCTCGTCCCACTGCGAAAAACCGAGGAGGGATAACTTGGGAGGTAGTTGTCCCCTTTCTTGCTCTTTCCGAGTGTCCCCAGGCCCGAGTCCTGGTCGCTGCGCGGCACTAGCAAGGACGCGGGCTCTGGTGCGTGGCGTGCGCGGGCGGGGGCTCCAGGCCCAGCCCAGGCCGCGGCGGAAAGTTGCGGTCACGTGCTGCGGCCGCCAGCAGGAGCGCACAGCCTTCGCTCCTGAACCTCCGGGGCCGAGGAACTGCGGCGCCCTCCGAGGGTCCGGGGGACGCAAGCACTCACTTGCACACACATACTCTGATCGAAAGCCCGGGTTGACACCGAGTCTGGAGAAAGTGGTACCGGGAGCGGGCGGGTAGAATTGCGGGGTGCTACTATCTGTTCACCTCCCCCAGAGCTTGAGCGGAGGGCGGGAGAGCAGGAGGTGTGACCCTTGACCTTTGGCGAAGCCCACGCCAGGAGGTGAGGCTGGCAAGCTCTTGTTCGACAAGTTCAAGCTGCTGGGAGAGCTTTAGTAAGAATTAATCTCTTAGAGATCGGGGATCACCGCTGTCTAGGCGTGCGCTCTCCCAGCGCGGTACAGGATCCAGGGCAGGAGAGAGCACAGGAATCGCGGGAAAGGTGGGCGGGAGGAGTAGGGGGCTAAGGCGGGGGAGGAAGCTCTCCAGAATCCCTGGACCCTGAATTGGGGCGGTGGGGGGCAAGCGAAGCCCGCTGGGGACGGGCAGCGGGAGGGAAAGCTCTACCCTCCAGCCGCTCCAGTGCAGAAATAATGGAGGCGAAATAGCTTCGCCCTGCTCCGGATGGGCTTTACTTCAGCAAGCCGGCGGCACCCTCCCGGCGGCTGGTGCCCAAGTGGACAGCGCGAAGGCCACAGGAACGCGGAGCCTCCCGCAAACCCCATCCCAGGCCTCAAATACGCACACAGTGTCCTCGCCTATAACGTTCCGTAGATAGTTGCAAAATGAATAATTACTCACCTTGGACCAGATCCAAGTTTTACCCAACAGAAGGGGCACGAGACCAAGAATGAACCAACTCACATGGCCATATCCGGCGCGCACAATCACACACAAACACACAGCCACCCAGTTCTTCCACGAATCTGTCTGGCGCTCTGGAGAGAAGGGGGAAAGTGTTCTGAGAAAGCTCCAGCTCCCTCCCCTTCCCCCTTGCCATGAAATATAATAATTCATTTTTATTACGAGAGCCGCACTGTCCTCACCATCTCGCACGCACAGAGCCACACTCCCTTATTCATACTCTTAACTCCTCAGCTCCGAGAGCGCCTGCATTTTCTTTGGGAGCCGCTTGGAGGTTCATTAATATCATTAGCATTTAACCCCCTCCCTCTTTCCATCCCCTCCCCGCACATGGCTGACGTCAGACCCCGCCAGGAGTTGGGGGAAAAGCTAAGTGGGCCAGGGACGCCCTATTCCCCTCCCCGTGGCTGCCTGTCAGAGCGCTTCTGGAGATATTACAGGGGACCCAGTCCGCAGCGACAGGCACAAAGTCACGGGGTAATGAACTTCGGGAACCCTTTGCCGCTGCGTGCTTGGCTCTCCCCGGAAACCGGGAGCTGGCCTCCTGTTCCCTCGGAAGACTTCCCAGCAATCTAGTTTTTCCCACTCCGCGCTCGGATTTGGGCAGCGCGGAGCCCATCTGCCTGAGGCTGCGGTTGTGTGTTTCCCTTCTTTCCGTAAAAGAGCAACGGTCTGTAGAGATCTGCCCACACTCTGCCTGCCTAATGTAGAGGGAGGAACTGAAGACTGAGAGACAGGAATGGGGAAAGAGAGGGATTTTGCCCTTTTTGCTCCGTAGAAAGACCATTTTCGTGTCTCCATCTCTGTTCTTCAATACCCTTCTCTTGCCTGTCCTCCCTTCTCCCTCGATCTGCCTGTCCGTCTCTCCATTTGTCTGTACATGCCTGTGTCCATACCAAGCAACATTCCCAGCAGCTGCGGTTTTGCAAGAGGCGGGAAGAAACTTAAGGATGCTTAATTTTCCACTGTGGAACGAATTCTGAGCGCCCGGGGAGCAGCGCAGCGCGCAACCGACACCCACCTGTCCGGCCCCGGAGCCTCCCAGGCTGGAAGGCGGCTGGAGAGCGGCGGCGCCCGGCGGCGAAGCGGGCGTTGCCGGCCGGGACTCGGGCAGCGCCCACCAACCGCTCCGCCCCGGGACCGCCAGCATGAGCAAGCCGGCCGGATCAACAAGTGGGTACCTATCGGGCCGCTGCGGGGCTCAGGCGCGCAGGCTGGGACGGACGGGCGGGCGGGGTAGCCGGGGAGGTCCTGCTCCGATCTCCGAGACTCCGAGCCTGGGAGAGGGACTCCAGCGGTGTGTGCGCTTTGGCCCAGCTCCTTGTAGACCATGAGTCAGTGCCTTTCGTGGTGAGGGAAGAACAATTTCGTTACCTCTGGATTGCTTGATTCCCCCCTTTCTCTGGTATGGTGGGAAGGTTGCGACCCAGGCCGCCCAGCAGTCCCGCGAGTTGCCTCCACTTAGCCGCCAGGTGCGGGGAAGAGGGGGAGGAGGCGGCGGGGGCGGGAACTAGGCCGCAGCCCCAGGCTGCAGCACAATAACACGCTCGCTCAAAACTCCGAGCTCCAGAGCGCAAAAGCAACTTTGCGCAAAGCGGATTTTGAATGGAATGCTTTGCACCCCTTTTCTAGCTATTTCAAATAATCCTGCAAATTGGGAAGCAGAAACAATTTAAAAGTCACATTTTCCTTAATCCTAAATCCGCGTAGGTCATAACTGGGGAATTTAAAGTATGGCGAACCGCTCTAGCAAAGAGAGGACCAAATCCCTAATCCCAAGGAGTTTTCGAGCGAGAGCTCGGCAGAGGCAGGAGAGTGCGGCCTGTTCCCCTCCGCGCGCTCCTCTCCTTCCTCAACCCTGCTTAGCTGGAGGCTCTCCCTTGGAACTCCAAGTCGTGGCTGATCTCTAACCGCCCCTAGACGCCGGAGTGCAGGTCTGAGTGTATGTGCGAGGGCTTTTGCGTGCTCCTTGCCTGCGGACCCTGAGAATGTGCAGGCCAGAGCCGGCGCTGGGCCGGCACGGCCGCAATGCCAGGGTCTCCATGGGGCATTTCAGTTCCCGCCTTCCGGTGGCCCGGGGCTGCGGTTTCCAGGGTCCAAGGCTGGGGGTGGTCGCTGCCGAAGTCCCCACATCCCGGAGTGCTCCCGCCGCCCTTGTCGTTTTCGCTTATGGCATTTTTGGCGCTTGTGCTTTTCTCAAACACCCCCTCCCCTCACTCCCGCTCATTGTCCCGAGCCTTTGAAAGTTGGGAGAGTCCGAGATACTTCTGAGGACTGATAATGAAGTCCCACTTGAGTGGGATGCAATTCCTCCCCTCCCTCTCAAGAAGTGGGTTGTGTTTTTATTTTGTCCGTTTGTTTTGGTTTTGGGCGCTGCCATTTTAAAAATTAAAGTGAACGTGAACAAGAAGAAAAAAGGAGAAATGTTTGGAACTAAGGCGGAGGGAGGAGAGAAGGAATCTCAGCTGCCGCCCGAATCAGAGCCGACCCTGGTGGAGGACTGGAGTTTCCAGTTAACCTCGGGCCTACCTGGCCCTCGCTGTTCGAATCTCTGGGAAAGGAGGCGAGCTCGCATATTTATTGTGGCCCATGTTGTGGCGTGTGTGCGTCCTTCCCAGGAGGCGCAGAAGGAAAGTCTTCCTGGTGCATTCCGAGCCTCCACCGCAAAAACTGAAGCCGGCAGGCCTCGGCAGGCCTCGGTGCTTGCTTGCCCCGTGACAGGTCCTCGCCTCCTTCCCTGGAAGTGAGGATCCTCAGACCCCTCGCCCACTTGGGGTGCGCAGTCGCCGGGGTTGAGGAGCCTTGAAAAGTGAGGCCTCGGAGGTGAGGGAAGGGGCGGGCACGAACTGGGTTCGCTGGAACCGCGCCCGCATACTGTAGATGGACTAGGACGCAGGCGGACCGTTCGGACTTTTAGGAAAAAAGGCAGAATGACACGGGAAACTTTGGAGCTTTCCAGCTTCCCAAGAGCCTGAGTTGGGCCTCCTAAGCCTCGAGCCCGACGCAGGTCCGGACGCCTCCGCAGGAGTTTCTCAGGCCCGCAGAACAGCTGACCCCGCCCGCGGCGCTGCGCCATCCAGGCCTTCTCCAGACCGGTGGCGGCAGCGGGGCCCAGGCCTGCGGCCCTCGGGCCCCGAGCAGCGAGGGGGTCGGCGCGCAGCGGGCGAGGTCAGGGCTGAGCCCGGCCGCGAGGTCTGCAACTCCCGCCTTGCTCGGATTCGCACAGCTGGAGAGCAGAGCGATGTCACCCGGGAGACCCGCCTGGGTGGTAACAAGACCCCGGCCAGTCACCCCTGCAGCCCAGACTAACTTCTTTCAACAGCCTCTGATGGTAATTACAGTAATCGAAGCTGCCATATATCTTTAGGCAATTATGACACACAAAAAGCCCCGAGGGGACCCCCTGGCGAGGGAAGTTAAGAACGGTTTTCCAGCCTCAGGAAACTCCCGCCTGCCTCACGTCGGAGCTCGCTCGACTTGCTAAATGAGGGGAGCTTTGCAACGGGGTCAACCAGCTTGTCTCGTGACCCAAGTCACCTTAACGTGGCTGGGTGGCGGAGTCTGAGGCGCACACCCGCTCTGCCCCGGAATTTTCGCGTCCTCCCCTCTGTGCCCCGCCCCAGGTGGGTACGCCTGTCTCTAATCTGCCCCGGGAGCCTCGGCCCGGAGGTTTGCGCTGGGGCAGGGCCGCCCTGCCGCCGTGGCGGCCCCGGGGGGGGCCGTTGGTCTAGGAGCCCCGCCCCTGGAGCCCGAGTAGCGTCGCCCGCCCCTAACTGGTCCTCCCTCGACCCCGTCGGGGTTCTCCAGAGATGCATGTCCCTGGCCTCCCGTCTGGATGGGGGGCGGGAAAGAGAACCCCCACCACTGCTCCTCCCACTAGCTCATCTTGGCATCATCAAAACTGCCACCGGGAAGAGGAGGACAGCTGGGACGACAGGATGGCTGGACCCCAAACACGGACCCCAGCTCAGCCAGAGCGTTATGCAGAGGAGAATGGTTGCAAGATATGGAAACCAAGTTTACTGCTTTCCAGAGTGAGGGCGGCTGCTGCGCGGCCGTTGAGTTCCCTTGGGCGCAGTGACAGGTCCGAGGGGGTGAGGGACAAAACCCGATGTCGCCTCCCCTGGCTTTCTACAACCCCCTCCTTCCCCCAGCACAACCTCTCCTCCCACCCTGCGGGAGAGGGGGCGCCGAGGCGGTGGTCGCCGCGCCGCGCGCCTCCCCCGCCGGCCTTTGTCGCCATCCGAATTCCCATGCTACTTTTTTTGACGGGTCACTGGTGGCTCTATAGGCAGGTGCTACGGCGGGGTTGTAATTGCCCGGGCCGAGCCTGGTGGTTACCAAACCCCCTCCCCAACCCTGCCGCCCGCGTCCTCCCCACCCCCACCCCCTGCAGCTCCTCGACGGCCGCGGTCGGGGGTGCGCGCCCGCCCGATGCCTCGGAATCCACCGGCGAGTTTCCACCCTGAGGCCTCGGGCCCTTCCTGCGCGGCGCCCTCGCCTCCCCTACTCCCCTGGACCAGTCGTCCTCACCCTTGCCTCCCATCACCCCAGCCTAATCGTGGTCCCTAACCTGAGCGCTCCGGGAACAAGGTGCCAGCTTCACAGAGGCCAAGCCGGAGGCCGCCCGGGCCCAGACTGGAGGCCTTCGGGCCGGTAGCAAAGGGAACATTAAATGTAAAGAAGTTAATTATTAACTAGTATTGTTAAATATCATCATCATCGTTATCAAAGTATTAATTAAGTTAACCCTTTATTTAATACTCCCTTTTTTTGCATGAGGAAGGATTTCAAAGTTCTTATGAACCACTTCAGGCTTGTTGGACCCTTGAACCTTATAGAAAAATAGTTCCCTCCCTTATAACTTTTCGAATTTTACCCTCTCCCTAACATTCCTCTAGGGTCCGCGGCCATCCCAGGCTAGAGGGGATTCCAAGGCTATTTCTCTTAAGTCAGGCGACTGTCGAGGCCACGGAGGGTGGGGGCAGTTTAGGGAAACCAGTCAGAACTTTGAAAGAATCGGCCTCAGACAGCGGTGGAAAAACAGAAAGCCAGGGACCCCCGCAGGATCTAGTGTGAGAAGGTAGGGCTTTAAGGAGGAAGACGTTGGGGAGTCGGGGCGGAGGGGTGTCGTCCCACCCTAACCTGCCAGGGAATCGACATACTTACAACACTCTCCTCCTACTTGCCTACCTCGGTGCTGGTTACTTTGGGGAGAAAAAAATTTTTTTTCCTAAAAGAAATTATTTCTCAAAAGCGATCCATCAAGCATTATTTTAAATAGGTAAAGTGAAAGTTGGGCAATTACCACTACCCTTATTATCATTAATAATCCTAGTATTAGCATTACAATAATAATCCTAATAATAACAACCGCCCGGCAGCTCAGAGAAAACTCGATTGCCTTCCAGCTGCCATCCCTGGTTCCAGCCGTGTTTGTTTTTCTTCTTTTCCCTTTTACATTTCAAGTTTGTCTCCTCGCGCGCTAACAACTTTCTCTGTTAAATGCAAGAGCAGGAGAGGGAGGCGGCCAAACTTTCCGCGGAGCAGAAAGGCAGCGGCGGCCGTGCTGCCGCCCTGGCCTGCTGTAATCTTTTATTCCAAAATGGGTTTCGGCGATTAGAGGAGACCCAAATACATGTAGCGGTGCATGAATAATGCTCATTGTAGGAAACTGACACTTGCTCAAGGAAAAAAAGTTTGGCTATAAAATCACTTCATTATTTGCTTTTACCGCAGCTTCGGTGCTAATCCCTTCAGAGGTCAGATTGCTTAGCATCTCTCTCTCCCTCTCCCCTTTCCTCCTTCTCCGCCCTCCTCTCTCTCTCACCCCATCCCCCCTTCCCTGTCTTTCCTGCGATTTCAGGCCGTATTTTAGATATCCCCTGTAAAGTGTGTGGCGACCGCAGTTCGGGGAAACACTATGGGGTCTACGCCTGCGACGGCTGCTCGGGGTTTTTCAAACGAAGTATCCGAAGGAATAGGACGTATGTCTGCAAATCTGGAAACCAGGTACCTTAGCAGGGCTGCGCTGCCCCGCTCCCCTCTGCCGCCTCCCCTTCCTTTGTTTGTGCCAAGGCCTCCTCTGAGTTTCCAAGCTGCTGAGGAGAGACTAGGCCCTGACCTCTCCTTTCCTCTCTCCTCCTTCCTGCCTCAACTCTCAGTGGCCCTTTTGCTTGGGAAAGGCAGAAGAGGCAAGGGAAGAGAGCTGAGTTTGAAGGAGGAAAGCTGAAGTCCCAGCGTCTCCTTACACCCCCTATCAATCCCCGCCCCCTTTTTTTAATCCTCTGACAGTTTTTGACACTGGGTAAGGCCCACACCCAGTGACTATAAAGCCAGCCCAGAGGATCTAAGGAACTTTAGAATCTAAACCACAAGTGCAGGCAGGTAAAAGGGCTATTTTATGTCACTGCCACCCCAGTCCCATTCCTAGCAGCACCTAAGTTCAGTGCTCTGACCCAGGTCTGTCCAGGCAGAAGTGAAAGGCACAGGGCATTTCAGTCAGCGAAGTGAGCGTTGGCTAGTTGGAACAGAGAGGATGTGCTGTATGAGGGGCTGTGCCTTCAACTTCAGAGAAGCAGGGCTGCTTGGTAGTGGGTAGTGGGGCTTCAGCACCCATGTGACTTTAGTTGGGCCTTGTCAGAAAAGGGCAGAGTGAGCAAGAAGAGAAGGTGCCCAAGGAAGGAAACTGGGAGCCTCTCCACGGTCCCCAAATCTTCACTTTCTCTGCTTCTCTGGTTGATTCTGTTTTGATCTTGAGCAGGCAGAACTGTCTCAGAGAGACAGAAGAGTAGGGGCATGGGTTGAGTGTGAGCCAGAGCTTCCAGAAAGAGTGAGCAGACCCCTCCCCCTGACTCAGTTTCCAGCTCAGTAGTAGGTTTATTTCAACCTAGGAGATCAGCCTTTTGGTCCCACACTTGGCCTTCTCCTTAGCCAGGCACACAGACCCTAAATACAGAGTGACAATCTCCACTCCCAAGAAGATCCTGGAGAGTGCAGTAATCAGAAAACATCCTTTGGTAACCAAAATACTAAAACGTTTTCACTAATTAATATATATGATACACATATATACATACACATATATTGTCTGGTGCTAGTGAATTGTTTATCTTTTTCTGAACCTATGTCTGCTCATACCAATTTCTGATAGATTTGGATTATCAACAAAAACAAGAACAAGAAGATGCTGCATTTGGATAAGTTATTTTGAACTCTCCAGCCCTGTTACCTGTTTAATTGGGTCCATAGCTCTGTATCAGTTTCTCTCTTCACCATATGGACACATCGCATTATATACACACAGGACTGTATCCCAGTAGCTCCACAAGAATATGAGATTATTGTGGGTCATCAGACTTGAGCAGGCCTCTACTTAAGTTATCTTTTACTTTTATGCAATGCACAGAATTGGGGAATCAAAACCTCAGATAATATGCTTGATATTTTCAAAGGGGCTGGCTGTCAATTCACACATATTGATGTCAGTCCAAGTGCTTGTAAAGGAGTGTTGATAGACTCATCAGGCATGGTGGTCCTCTTCTTACACAGAGAATAAATGGACCTAGCTGAAGTGTGCATCTTTCTCTCAGGCTCCAGATGTTTATATACATTTGATCTGATTTGAAGACACTTCTAGGAACTAATGAAGACTTCTGTTATGCATTAGTATGTTTAGCAGAATACTAGGAGGATAACATTTGAGGATAGGCATATGATTGTATTTAATAATAAGTTATTTAAACCTTTTTACATTGAGCTATTACACTGGCCAGCAAAGATGACCTGAAGAATTCAGTTAGGAAAAAAATTTATTTCCTTTCTCTCCTTTATTCTAAGCTTAGGTAAACAGCAGTCTAGTTTATTATTAACAGTAACGAGGATGTTTAGAAATTATTATGAACTTCTGCTCTACCTTTATTTTAAATAAATCAACGTATTTTAAATCAGAGGGGTGTGATCTCATAAAACTGTGTGTTTGAGTGTATAATTTTTTCCTAAGGGATATTTCAGAAAATATGCTTACTCCAAATTCAGAGTATATGAATTTTGAGATTATGAAACAAAATAAAAATACATTTATTTTATTCTCTTTCTTCCCACTGTAAATGTAAAAGTAGCAAGTAGTATAAACAGAGCACCAAACTTCTTATGTATTTACTGTGTATAAAATACACATGTAGACATGACTCTTTATGAATCTATGTATATGTTCTCTCAGTAATAGCACCTAACGCTGAGTGAATTCCATTAGAAATTTTCTCTGTTTTCCTCTTTTAATGACCAATATTTTTCCAGAAAATTGCATTGGATAAAACATTTATTTTCTCATGCATCTCAAATAAGTATTTCTAATGCACAATTACCTATTTTTTTCAGTTATCGTGCTAATATTCTCAATCTATGTTATCATTTTGTCAGACAGTTCATCACATTATCTTCCTGGTCATATTTACATGGTGGGCATTTCTAGAATTTGTCCAGGCCTTGGGCTCTTCCCTTCCCACTCTCACATCTGTAAGCCTTGCCCTCCTAACCACTCTGGCTTCTGCCTCACCTTCCAGAAATGGCTGTGTTTCTATGAATCTGGGCTAAGGCTAGTCTTTAAGACAACTCTCAACATGCTGGTCAGAAGCATGGCTTGGAGTACAAAGGCAAGAGAGGAAAACAGGAGAGTGGAGAATAATGGGAAATATTTATCTGACAGATAAATGGGCTCACCCAGAAAGTGACAGAAAGAGGTAGACTCAAGACCTGAAAGTGGAAAGAATAGTTGGTGGGAGGGGGACGTGGCAGGGGTCCTGGCAGGCAAGCCTGCTCCTTGCAGAGCTCTAAGGCCTCCTCCTCCAGGGCAGGTCGCTGTCTTCGGTCCTGAAAAGTCTCGCCCCGCTCCAACCCCTCTGCGCCTGGCGGAAGTTCCCCTCGGGAGCTCCTCCCCACGCAGCGTAGTCTGGGCAAACCAGGAGCTCTGACCCTTCACCTGATTTGAGAAGGACTTTCCTTCTTGTCCGCTTTCATAGGGTCAGGGGCTGGTCCTTTTGAAGTAGCCCCAGGAATCCCAGCCCTTTCTCTTCCTGGCCCCGCTGGTGCCCAAGGCCCTCGCGTTTCGCGGACCCAGGCTTGCAGCTCCGGGGTCTGTTGCGGGGTCCGTACCCGCCTCAACGCCTTTTCCCCGACCCGGCGCCGGCTTCGCGTCCCCAGTCTAAAGGTCCTGGGGGCCGCTGACCGCCTGCGCTCTGTTCCAGGGAGGCTGCCCGGTGGACAAGACACACAGAAACCAGTGCAGGGCGTGTCGGCTGAAGAAGTGTTTGGAAGTCAACATGAACAAAGATGGTAATCTATTTATTCTTAGTACATCTTTTTATCCTTATGTTGGTTGAATAGTAAGTAAATTATGTGTACAGAAAATAATGGCACTCCTATGCATGTAAATCATCTCCTGAGCATTTCTTTCCAGGTGCTGGGAATTGGCCTCCGGCTTTAGTCATCTCCCTGCATAAGCCCCACCCTCACCCCACTGAACTCCCCAGGGCAAGACCCATGCCCACGTGGGACACTTGCACCTCACAACCATCCCCACGAAGCCAGCGTTCCTGGGGTCCCCACTCTGCTGGGGACCCGCATGTGACATTCCCGGCCTCCCATGCTGATTCTTCTTCTCACCTCTCCTTGCAGCCCTTTTGTGGTCAGACTTAAGCCTGTTAGCCTCCCGCAGGCTCTTGCTGTCTGGATACTCTCCTGGAGAGGATATCTTGGGGACTAGGAGACGGGTTGAAGGAGGAAGGGCAGAGACACGAACACGCGGAATGTCCACCCCTTGTTTGTAGACTCACCAAGATTACAAAATCAGGACGGCCGAGCTGAGCTTTTTCAGGGCCTTCTCTTAGTTCTAAAGAAGGGGGCTGGAGGGGCAGAGTGACGCCAGTGGGTGCCTCGGACACCCAGCTCCCAGAAGGCTCTTAAAGGCGCGCAGCAAGAACTAGGTCGTCAGGATGCTTCTTGGGCTTAGAGTGCAATCCAAGCTCGTGCCCGGAGGTGGCCTGGCGAGGGCGCCCCAGGCCGGGACGTGGCAGGGGTCTTGGCTGGGAGGGAGGGATGGGGCCTCAGGACTGGGTGCGGAGTGGGCTTTGCCCGGACGGAGGCCTGGGCAGGGTGGCATCTCCACGAGGTACAGCGCCCACTGGGGAGAGTTCCTTCCTCCGCGGCGCAGGAAGCAGGAGGGAGCGTCCAACCTGTTGAACTTGTGTATTGACAAGTTGTCAAGCTCGTCGAGCGGAAGATTGCCCTGAATTAATTTGTTTGTTTAAACTGTTGGTGGTAATTGTCACATCTCCCCTGCCTTCCTCCAGCACACTCTGAGAGGGCTTTCCCTCGTCCCATTCCCCAGCGGACCCGGGCTCGGGTCCTTTTCTCCTGGGGTCCTCGGAGGCCAAACGGCATCTCCAAGTGGGGCGAGGGATGGAGGTGGCGGGGGGAGTGGTCGTCGAGCGGATTGGGAAAAGTGTGTGCAGAGACGCTGTGCCTGGCTGTGCGCAATGCCCCTCTACCCTTGGTTGCGGTGGAGACCCAGCTACTCCTGCCCAGAGGGTCTCTGGTTTCCCTGCTACCTTCCCTGGGTGCAGAGGAGCCCTCAACCGACAGAGAACACACCTAGTCTTGCCTGAGGCTCGGGTATTAGTGTGACACTTTGGGCCGGGCTGCTTTTCTCGGCTTCAGCTTCCTTATGCAAACAGTGTAAGGGTTAAACGGTCTCAGAGCGCCCTCCACCCTCACATTCCTTCTCCCTCCTTCTCTTCACCTCCCGGGTGCCCTTGCCTGTCCAGACGCAGCTTTTGGCCCGAGAGCGCGGCAGCGTCTAAGTGTCCCCGAGTCTCTGATCTCGGGCGTGCGCCGGTCTGTCTGTCTCTGTAGCCGTGCAGCATGAGCGGGGGCCTCGGACGTCCACCATCCGCAAGCAGGTGGCCCTATACTTCCGTGGACACAAGGAAGAGAACGGGGCGGCCGCGCACTTCCCCTCCGCAGCACTACCCGCGCCGGCATTCTTCACCGCCGTTACGCAGCTGGAGCCTCACGGCCTGGAACTGGCCGCCGTGTCCGCCACCCCTGAGCGGCAGACCCTCGTGAGCCTGGCTCAGCCCACGCCCAAGGTCAGTGACCTTGCTGGGCCCGAGACCTTTCCGAGTGGAGGGCGGAGAGGGGCGCGCCCATTCTTTCTCAGCTGGCATGGCTCAGGCAAAAGATGGAGAGAGAGAGACCTCACGGGGTGCTCGGTGCTTCGCCGAGCCCTGCGGGGAGCTCTAGACCTCCCTCTCTCCCCTGTTGAGCTAGGGGTGCTCAAATTTTAGTGTGCAGTAAAGTCACTCTCTAAGCTGACTGCAAACGTGGCCGCCTAGGCCCATCCCCCTTTCAGCAAATTTGAGGTGGTGCCCAGGAACCTGTATCTTTAGAAAACACCTAGTGTAAAGCCCTGGCTGAACTAAGAGGGCAGCCTAGGTGTTCCTGGAGGACAGAAGAGCAGAGTTTGTTTTTAGAAGAAAGAAGTTGCCTGCAGCTGGCAGAAGAGCCCCTGAATTGCAACTGCAGGGGTCTAATCTCTTGGGCAAACCATGGGTCCCTAATGCAAGAGAGAAATGTGGAGCTCACCTTGTTAGGACAGTTTGAAGAAGTTGGCTTCATTTCCCACTCCCCGTACTCTCTTCTGAGCCGCATGAATTTACACAAGAATTGAGCCTCTACTAGCAGGGACACAGCCAGAACCACCTCAAAAGGCTGCCACCTAGGGACTACCTTCCAGGCTTCCAGTTGGTACCTACCCAAAGCCCCCACTCCAGGCCGAGAAGGGCTCCAGATCTCTCTCCCCAAGAGGAGGGCCAGCTGCAGCCCCCCACTGCAGGGAAGCCAAACACCTGGGCACACGCACACACACAATATTTAATATTGCTTTCTTATCCTTGATGTGTATAATAAGCTTGGGAAAGTAGTGTTATGAATATGTCGTCAGTTATGAATGGGAATGCTCTATGAATGATTAAGATGTCTAATTGAAATATTTCCATAATATACTAATCCTTTCTAAAAATACTCATATGCATATTTGTGTTTGGGATGCCTATTAATTTATACTTTCTCCACATCTATTTTTATTTACTCAAATGCAAGAAGCTCTTGTCTAAATTGGGAGACAGGCTTGGCACTTGGCTCAGCCTGAGGAAAATTTGCTGCAGGGGATAGAAAAGCCAGATGCCCCTCTTGAAGGAACAGGCCGCCAAAGAGTGGAAATGAGCCTCTCCCATCAATTATTATTCCCCAAACTCTATAGATATTCCTATCTCCTTCACTCGTCTAATTAGAAAATTTAAAATTTGGCTCTTCTTGCAAAGCTGCAGTTTCCTTACTCCCTGTTGTTTCTCTTTCTTCCCCACCCAGTACCCCCATGAAGTGAATGGGACCCCAATGTATCTCTATGAAGTGGCCACAGAGTCAGTGTGTGAATCAGCTGCCAGGCTTTTATTTATGAGCATCAAGTGGGCTAAGAGTGTTCCAGCTTTCTCCACGCTATGTTTGCAAGACCAGGTATGACTAAGAGGGCACTGAGCTCTTGGGGGAAGGGGGTTGGGAAAGAAGCAACAGTAGCCAGTCTTATGAAACTAGAAGTTACCTGGATAAATCACCAAGGCCAAGCATCCGTTCTTAACAGCAGTAGGAAATGATTTTTCTTAGCTTCTTGCTATGGGTTCAAAATAGCTAGCTATGGAATCCTTACTAAGAAATGTAATTATGTTATTTCAGGAAAGTTGGATATGATCTAAAAAAAACAAATATACAAGACTATTGTCTTTTTTTATTACCTTTTTTTAGTTTAATTGAAACATCAAATTTCATCACAGATTTTAAAAATCTTAATGATTTTTAAAATTGTTAACAAAACAATATTTTCTTAAGAACACTGGAACTGAGAGACAGAACGTGATGAGAGTATTCCCTTGTAAGATTTTGGGAACTAGTCTCATTATTTTATATTTGCAGCTTTATATTTTCCATTGTGATGCTCATAGTTTTGGCCACTGATTGATCAGCATGAAGGATTAAAGAGTGCATTGCACACCTCCCTTGATTCTTTAAATGCTTTTAGAGTTTTTGTAAACAAATAAGTCTGGTGCATAATCCTGTCATTGTAAATGACATTAAGAGGGAGAAAACAAAGTATGTGCCTTTAAAATTGCATTGTACCGAAACTCAGAAGTTTTGTTGTTAGGAATATCAGAAATGGCCTCTGCCAGAATTTTTCTGCCCTTAAGGGAAAGACATAAAATGAAGTGTTCACAAAAATTGGCCGTCACCAGCACATTCATGGAAATTAATGACAAATTTCCCAAAAGGCTAATAAGTAGCTCCAAGAGCAAAGGATTTGTTTCTTTAATTCATTTTATACCTAATTAAAGCATAATAGTGCCCCTTAATATGAAGTACATTTCCTACAGAGAGCCCTGGCAATGTGCTCAAAACATTTAATCTTCTAACCTGGGATGTTCTTTTTTTCATGGCCTGGACTTTCAGACATGGTCAGAATTAGACATTGTTTACCTTGCATTTTTAAAGTATTATTTTCTGTATTTAATGCAATAAAACTGAAAATAAAGCACTTTGGAAATTAAACCTTTTGGTCTAATTGTGATTTTGGTTACAAGCCTTCACAATTCAGCCCTTAGCTCTCAAAAGGAAATCCTCTCACATCCAGAACTGACTGGTTTTTGAGAGATTTTTCAAAAACAAGTTTTTCAAGATGGTTAGTTTCTATCTTTGACCAGCTTTACTGGTTGACTCTGACCATTTGCTGTGTGTGTGTGTGTGTGTGTATGTGTGTGTGTGTGTGTGTGTGTGTGTGTAAGTTGGCTATTTTTTCTCAAAACAAGTATTTGTAGACTCTTTAATCCAAACAAAATTTACTTACTGTCTGCCACTTAGCCCTTCGGCGGAAACCCTTTAACAACAAGCAAACTGCAGTGAAGTGGAATCCAGTACATTAATTTCGAAAAGGAGCCATATTTTCATTTTAAATATTCAGTAGCACATTTTAATAGAATGAAAATGACAAGCACCTTGATGCTGTCCACTTATGAGTCTCAGAAAAATCAGGCAGTGAGATGAGGTAAACTCAGCAAAACCTGATTAACATAATTACACCCTGATTTCCCTGCATGCCTCTTGGGAATTAGTGATCACTCTCCCAGCCCAGCCCGCTCAACCCTCCAGGAAGATGGGGGCCCACATCTGCATGCTTAGTCTGGAATCCTCAACCCTGATAATAACATTTTCTATGAGGGGAATCCACCTGCTGTGCTGCTGGTGACATTTCATAGAGCCTGGGTCTCCTGAGAAGTTTCTAGGTGGTCAGGAACAAATGGATGCAAGAACAAGAAGGGTAAACTCTTTCCCAAGGGAAGCAAAATTTGGGGAATTGGAATGGCTGACTCTCAAATGCATGTGCTTAAGTATAGGCACCTTTTAATAAAGGAAAATATGAGAAAATAAGGGAAAGCTAGAATATTCAGAGGAAAAACTATCAGGACAGGCATTTAAAACACTTCTTAAAATGATGGAAATTTACATATTGAAATTGTTTATAAATTTATAAATTACACACTATATTATATTATACATCTATTGTATGACAGCTGATGCTTTTGGAAGATGCTTGGAGAGAACTGTTTGTTCTAGGAATAGCACAATGGGCCATTCCGGTTGATGCTAACACTCTACTGGCTGTATCTGGTAAGAATTGCACAATTTAATGACTTTGTTGTAGAAATTACCATAAAAATACATTACTGAAAAAAGAACAACATGTAAAGAATAACAAATTCCTGCTGAACAATAGAGTATACCTGTCATTTATAAATCTATATTTAAATGCAAATAATGTTGTTTTGTTGTATTCATGACTGCTTGCATTGTTATTTAAATGCAAATTACTGTGTTTGTTATCATCCAAGAGAAGATTTTATATTAACTTTCATACAATATAGCCAGTTTACATGGAATCAGATATCTTAGAGTGACAATTGAATAGATATTGATATGCAGGATTTTGTCAAAAATCAATATTAAATCATGAAAATGCCCTCATGTTAGAGCATTTATTGCATATTTTTATTCTAGGCATGAATGGTGACAACACAGATTCCCAGAAGCTGAACAAGATCATATCTGAAATACAGGCTTTACAAGAGGTGGTGGCTCGGTTTAGACAACTCCGGTTAGATGCTACTGAATTTGCCTGTCTAAAATGCATCGTCACTTTCAAAGCTGGTAAGCAGACACAAACCGCTGTCTCTTCTCCTTCCCCAGTTTTGCCATCTCACTAATTCAGCCACCTCCAAGTCCAAAAAAGAGGTGATGGTTTTCAAGAGAGCTGATACTCTTAGTCTGACTCCATTTTCGATAGCCATGGAACCTGCATGTTCTTCTGCTGGCCATCCACTTCCAGAGAGTGCTTTCCCCATCTGCATTTCCTGTGCTGCCTATCACAATTTCCTGGTCTTCATTTCTAGTTCCTACACACAGTGGTTCTGAACTGAGAAGTTTCCGGAATGCTGCCGCCATCGCAGCTCTTCAAGATGAGGCTCAGCTAACTCTCAACAGCTACATCCATACCAGGTGACCCTTGTTTGCCTTGAACGTGTACTTAAGAAAATTGCTTCCATTGTGAATGTGTGAGCAGACAGCAAAAAGCCAGTTCAAACATTGTGACTAATTATCCTGTTGCCAAGCCAGTTAATTTAATTAGAATCTGTGTCCTCACGTATTTCGAAGGGTAGGTGAGAGGAGCAAATCAAATTACATTACGAAACTGAAAGCACTGCCAGACACCTTACACCTTTCCTGGATGAATAAGTTGATCCATCAATATAGCTGAACACATTGAGGTGAATGGGCCCAGATATGAGCAAGGTGAAAAACGAAGGCTAAAGTGTTATGTTAGTTGATATATTAGAGAGTGGTCACATGATCCTTTAAAAAAGGCAAGTGCCTTTCATTGGATGCCAATCCCAAATAGAAGGACCAGAGACCTTTCTAAAGCGGTCATCTTTAACCCCATCGTGACTGCTGTCTGGCTTTGGTGATTGGTATCTGTTGACTTATTTTGAGCCATAGCACCCATCATGTTACTTCTGGCCAAGCAAAGCCCACTGGCAGAGGCTGTTCTTGGCTATTTGTAGAAACTCTCAGTCACTGGGGTTCCAGCAGTGCTCCTCCTGGCCCACCAAATGGGCACATCCACCACGAGGTCTACAGACTTCCTGATTCCATTTTCAGACAAAAAAAGCAAGGCTTTTAAAGAGCAGTGAAACCTTGCTGGCTTCCTAAGTTAGGGCTGCAGTAGATCTGAGGTTAGAATAGAGTTGCTCTTCTTACTTATTCTCTAGATCTTGAAGAGAAGCCCATGGAAACCAGTCTCTATCATCTCAACATCACCCATAGACACTAGGCTGGGAGAAACTAAATCAAATGGGTAGAGGCAGTTAATGCTTCCATTACTGAAGGGGTCAAAGAAACCCCAAGTCACCTGTATTCATTTGGGATGATACCACTTCTGTAGGGATCTCCTTATCCTTTTATAAATCCTCTTTTGAATACTAATGAGTAAAACTGTTCCCTGTCCCAGAGTCCGTTGAGTGTAGCTTTTCGGAATTCCTATTCCTGAAAGCTTTAGGCTTCACAGTAGATCTTCAATAGCTGATAGCAACCAATATCTATTGAGTGCTTACTGTGTGCCTTACAACCCAGCATATTATGATTTTCCCTAAAAGTAGGCGAACAAGTAAATTTGTAAAATGTGAGTTTAACAGCAACAACAAATTGTTCCCTGTCCATGGAATATCACTGAAACTGTGATGAGTGGTAGAGCCTGTGTATGTTTTTCCAAATTACAGTTCCATGGTTTTAAATTTAAAATCCACATTTACTTTCAGAATGTATATAGTAAGCACTTACATTTGTTCAGAATTATAAAATGGAACAGTACATAATTTGGGCACTTTTTCCCCACTAAAAACTAAATTGTATATCATAACTGACCTCTGACATTTAGAGTCTTTAAGGTGTAAAGAACATCACACCAGGAGAATATGATGCTAGGTATTGATTCAGTCAAGCCTTTGCTGAGTACTCGCTTTGTGCAGGGTGGCTGGTGAGCACTGTGGAACACGAGAAAGGACAAGATACTACCCATTTTCGTTACAGGAAGTAGGCAGAAGTGTTACTCCAACTCAGACCAGGGAAGAGAAAAAGCAAAGTGGGGAGTGAGAGAGAGAAATTCTCGTTGGAGGGAGTGAGAAAAAAAATCTGCAAAGTCTGATGCATCGAGAAGACATGTGAGCTAGTTCTTGGATTCCAGCAGGAGAGAAGGGGACCAACAGGAGGCAGAAGAGGGGCTGGTAGAGGTGCCATGGAAGGTGTAAGGAGTAAGGGAGAGGGAGTAAGGAGTAAGGGAGGAGAGGGAGTAAGGAGTAAGGGAGGAGAGGGAGTAAGGAGGGAGTAAGGAGAGTAAGGAGAGAGCCTGACATTTCAGGAGCTGCTTCTAGGACGACCTGAGAGAGTTAAACCACAAATTAACAGAAGTCTAGTTTAGAGAAATGACAAGTATACTACTTCTCTGTCACCCTCAAAACAAGGAAATTATTCATGGATGAAACACATCTGCTTTGACGTGAGCCTTTCATTTCATGATATCAGCTACAGCTAGAATTTAATACTAATATCTAGAGTCATACATGTGACAAAACTGACTATACCTTACTGCTTAGCTCCTTCAAATCAGCGAACATTCTCCTCTAGCAATTTCCTGTCTAGAACAATAAAATCTGAAATTGAGAAGTTAATGTGGCAAACTGAGCTAATTGTGCATTAATTGTTAAAGCTGCAAACTGAGCTGATTGTTACAGTCCGGTAAGTGATTTCTCTAATTACCTAGGACACGAGGAGAGGGCTAGAAATCGGCATTTCAAACAAACTATATACAGCTACGTGTAACAACTATATATAACTACATATAATGATAAACAATTTAGTTATATATAATAAACTATATAACTGACAATCAAATACCCGAATCCGTGACAGACACAGAACACTTACACCTGGAAAGAAAACTTCCAGTTATGTATGCTGATGGATGAAGTCAAGGGCAAAGATACTCTACAAAATAATTTTGAGCAGTCAGAGAGCCCCTCTCTTTCCTTCTCTCTCTGTCTCTGTCTCACACACACACATACACATGGTTATTGTTTCTGGGTAGTAGAGTACTCCACATATAATAAACACTTAATTTGTGTTGACTGACTAACCAGCCCCTTCCTAACTAGAGAATAAAAGAAGTGGGTGAGTAGGTGAGTGGATAATCTACTCACAGAAAATCAAGAGTTAACTGTCTGTGGAGTCACCAAAATACGTCCTTTCTGAAAGTAGTTATTTCCCACAGTGTTTTCTCACTGTGGGAAACTTCAGCATGTTGGGTGGATGCTGCAGACACAGTGGGGGCTTATCTAGGCAGCCACTGCTTCCCACCCACTTCAGGGGGCTTCTCTCCTCTGCCTGCCTGAGAAGGGAAACAGAGCTGTTGAAGAGAGTAAGTGGCCAAGGTGAAAGGGAGACGTGGGCCTTGGGAATACTTTCCAGGAAACGTAGGAGATGTTTTTGGCAAGTAGAGTAAGCGGTGGGATTTATGTATTTTTTAAATGTAGAGAAGCTACACCGTGTCCATACCACATTATTAAAGGTCTGGTGGTCCCTGTCCATTGGTGGTCATGAAGCTGGGCAGTGAAAGAGCCAAATGAGGTCCTCAGAGGCCCAGAATGAATTATCAGCCTCGTATCAGGTTGAAGAGAGGGACTCTCTTGTGCCCAAAGCTAAGAGACAAGCATGAAAGTTGTTCCCCTGGACTCTGCACGGTGGGGTTATTGGGCAGTTAAACTCAATGTTCAGCTACCTAACTCCTGTGTAGGAATTGATATCTGTCAGTTTCTAGCACCTGTGGCCATGGACTGAACCTGGCTGAGTCACAGATAAGTGTCTCCAGAGGTCAGTCTTTTGGGTGGTTTGTGTCAGTGGAGGGAGACCTCCTGGTAGACTGTATTGACACCTGATTCCAAGCTATTGACTGAAGACGCATCAAGGCAGTGAGGAGGTGGCTTATAGGCATCTAAAGGCAGCAGAAAATTGAACTTGCACATCTGAGCACAGATGTACGTTGGACATCAAGAGAGGAAATTGTTCAGCAATTTCTCACATCTTTAATTATATGCCAATTTCATTGACATGAAAGTTGGGTGGCACTGCCAGCCAACAGAATTTAGTCTTTAATTTGCAGTGTAATAAGGAGGGAATTATTCCTGAGAGTGACTAAGTATAGTGCCTGAATAATAATTTAGAGAATTGCTTAGAAAAGGAATCCATTTTATTTGAGGGAAATAGCCTCATGAAGGAGTCTTGTGAATCAGACACTGTGGATGTTGTCACTAGTTTTGTCATCAATACCATTGGTTGGTTTCTACACTGGCAACCTTTTATTATTTGGTCTAAACTTAGTACCATGTTTCTTAAAATTACTTTTTCTCCAAAAAAACTGCAACCCCTGTGCTAATGAGGAGACAGTCACCGTGTGCTTTTGGCAGCATCATTATGTTCTCCATGCCTCAATTATTCCACCTGCAAAACAGGGACAGTAGTGCCTGGCTAGGACTCTGTAGTATGTTATTAAAGAGGCTGAATCAGGAGATTAAGCTGAAGATGGTGTGTGTTCAAGGATGAGATATTAAGCCTGTTAGTGATGGATCTTACCTTGCTTTCATGGCTTCTCCTATTCCAGATATCCCACTCAACCCTGTCGCTTTGGAAAACTCCTGTTACTTTTGCCAGCTTTACGTTCTATTAGTCCATCAACCATAGAGGAAGTGTTTTTCAAAAAAACCATCGGCAATGTGCCAATTACAAGACTGCTTTCAGATATGTACAAATCCAGTGATATCTAAGCTCTCCAAGTCCCTACTTTTCAGGATGGGACAGTATCTGATGAACTTCTACCCATGGAGAACAAGCCTCAACTAACAAACCCTTCAGGAAGCATAAACCTGGGAATGTGTAGCCTTCAGGAAAAAATGTCAATTGACACAAAACAATTCCAGTAGCTCTGACCTGCTGCCTCACCCAGGGTGGGGTGGCCTGGAAGGAAAAGGGGGTGTAAGAGGACCGCCTGAGCAGAGAGGACTCACTGCTACCATGCCCTGGGAGGGGACCGAATTCGGGGTTGCCACAGGCCAGGCCATTCTGCCTCTTACCTGGAAGATCAGGCTGATCTATCAACAGCTGAAACATAAGTAGAACATTTTTTTTCCCTTTTAGCATATAAAGTTGGGTAACCAAATATAGTTCTGTGTATAACATCATACAGCAGCCTTCAGAACTATCTTATGTTGAAGAATTTATTTCAAAAATAATGGTTAGGTTTTAAATCAAAAGTTTTATCAAAAGTTTCCCTTCTATTGTACTACTTCATAAAGTGGCCTTCAGAACTGAGTTAATAAGTGAAAGGTAGCTTATGCTGTGAGATTTGCTTTTTCTCTCTCTTCTTCCTTTCTCTTTCTTTCTTCCTCTTCCTCTTCCTCCTTCTCCCCCTCCCCCTCCTTCTTCTTCTTAATACCATAGGCCAGGCAACCTTGTCAAAGGAATTGGTGGACGAAAATGAGATTCTCACCAGGACTTCAGGTTGGATAACATCTAAAAATAGAAGAGCTTTACTAAAAGAACACAAGTCGAGGGAGGATGAATAAAAACAGCAAAACCAAATAAAGTGGAGATGAATGATGGAGTGAGGCAGACTGCTGTCCCATTAACACAGTGCTGAAACCAAAGGCAATGGGGGTCCAAACTCGTGTTTCAGCGAGTCACACCAGACAGTAAATGAACAGAGACATGAGACCAGAAGGAACTTCAAGGAGATGGATGCTAAAGGGCTTCTTGATCCAATGCTAACAGCCTGAGACTCTTCAATGCCTTTCAGAAAACCGGTTTCTAGTAAAGCTTTGAATGCCTGCACGTGCACACACACACTTCGTCCTACACTATAAGCTGCTCCTTTGGTATAAATCTCTACTTATGGAAATGTAGAAACAAACATTTTTAAATAGCTGCTGTACTTTTCACATTTTGATTTATTAGGTACTAGCACTGAGGAAAAATATTCAGCACTTGGACTATTATAGGATGAGTAAAACTTTCCTTGTATAAAGTGAATTAACTGATTTGTGAAGTTAAAAGGTTGTACTCATTGTATTTACAAAGAATAAAAAATATATTGAATTTAAATGAACTCTGCCTGATTTCTTAGCCTCCCTCCCCGGCTGGTTCTTATCTACCAGTTACAAGGCGGCGGCGGCGGCAGCTGGTGTAAAAACTGAAGCTCAGAGCACTGCAGCCTGAAGAACTGAACCACAAAGGCAATTTCCTTTTTACAGTGAATCCCATGTAGAATGATGAATAAAGAAATAAAACATAAGATTCTGTTCTCTGCAGCTCTCAAATGTAATTGCATCTGTTAGAAAAATTGCTGTGTGAGGAAGAAAGAGGCCGATTAACAGAGTCTTCATTCACTCACTCCTCTGTTTCTAACTCTCTTGCCAACATTTCAGTCCTGACCAGGAACTTAAAATTATTTAATGATCAAAAAGATAAAGTGTGAAGAACCATATTGGTGAGTAAGATGCGGAAAGAGCAGTAGAAAGTGCATTGAGATGTTCCCAGCAAATCTCAGGGCACTGGTCCCACAGCCAGAAGCCAGTGGTGGAAATCAGAGTTGCCCAAGGACATGGGCACTATGCGTTCCTCCTGGGCAGCAGCTCCAGCAAGAGTCTGGAGCAGAGGCACTAGCATCTCGTGGCTAAACTGACTTGGCAGATAGCATGTGTGGAAGTTCAATCAGCCATCCACTCCTAGTCCACTAATTCCACTGAGAAAAAGAACTTGGTCTTAAAGGAAAGCAAGCTACTCAAAGATTTGTACAAGAATGTTCTTTACAACACTGTTCATATTTAAGAACTAAAATGTCCACCAGCAGAGAATAGATAAATTGTGGTAAATACAGACAGTGTTACAATAGTTCAAGTGAATGGACTAGAGCTGATGTATAACATTGGTAAATCTGGAATATGGTGTTGGGGGAAGTGAATCCCAGAGGATACATACAGATTGGTTTTAATATAAAATTTTGCAACCTACAGAACAATACTCCACCATGTTTATAGATATACAAATGTATAGCATATGTTTAAAACAAACATGAGTATGGTAAACACTAACCATATGATAGTGGTTACCTTTGGGAATGGATGGGATTGCTGAAGGGTACCAAGAAGACCCTCCCTCAGATGTTTCTGAAATGGTTGATTTCATAAGACAAAAGAGAATTGCAAACAAATATAAGTTCAATGACAAGATTTGGCAAAGATGAGCAATGGATTCAAGGCTGTTCATCCATGTATTAATCAAGTTTTACTTCAATAATGCTGAATTACAACCCCCAAGACTTTTAACAACAAACTTGTATTTCTTGCCCATGGGACTGCTGGGCTGGGCACCTGGCTGCAGTTTGGGTTCAAGTGGGCTCCAGTGTTTCCTCATTCTGGACTAGCATCTTCCTTAGAGAAACTTCTTTGCATAACAGAGTGCAGAAGTGCAAGGGGCTGAGCCAAACCATGCGAACACATTTAAAGCTGCTGCTCCCGACATGTGTGTTCACTTTCCACCAACCAAAGCCAAACACATGGCCAAACCCAACCTCATGGGGTCAGGGAGTGTACGCTTCTCGAGGAAGATGAGGGGGGGAATCACTGACAAAAGGATAAAGAAGATGTGGCACATATATACAATGGAATATTACTCAGCCATAAAAAGAAACAAAATTGAGTTATTTGTAGTGAGGTGGACGGACCTAGAGTCTGTCATACAGAGTGAAGTAAGTCAGAAAGAGAAAAACAAATACCGTATGCTAACACATATATATGGAATCTAAAAAAAAAAAAAAAAAAAAAAAGGTCATCAAAAACCTAGAGGCAAGACGGGAATAAAGACGCAGAATAAAGTCCATTCTCTAGTAGAGAATGGACTTGAGGACACGGGGAAGGGGAAGGGGAAGCTGGGACAAAGTGAGAGAGTGGCATGGACATATATACACTACCAAATGTAAAATAGATAGCTAGTGGGAAGCAGCCGCGTAGCACAGGGAGATCAGCTCAGTGCTCTGTGACCACCTAGAGGGGTGGGATAGGGAGGGTGGGAGGGAGGGAGATGCAAGAGGGAAGAGATATGGGGACATATGTATATGTATAACTGATTCACTTTGTTGTAAAGCAGAAACTAACACACCATTGTAAAGCAACTATACTCCAATAAAGATGTTAAAAAAACTATCACAGTCAGAATCTAATCTATTGGAAATACTCTCAGTAAAGTTAAAAGGTAGTAAGTTTCCTGTGACATGCCACGGAATACTGATTTCCCACCGGAATTGCCTTTGTTTGGGGCATCTCTGCCATTACAAAGAAGAATCAAACCTGGCTTTCGTAAATCAACTATAGTTTCAAAACAAAACAAAACCAAACCCTGGCTTTCAACATTTGAGAAAGCCCAGAATTAAAAATCCAGTAGCGCTCTCATCTGGGATTCTGAAATCTCTGCTGTATGCAGCCTGGATACTTTAAGAACCTCACCGCTTGCTTAGATTTTAAGGCAGACATCCTCTAGGGCTGCTGTTGTGGGGCGGTGTCACTGCGGTCTTGGATACACAAATTCCAGATCTACAGTTTCAAGTTCTGCAATTTGAATATACCAACAAGAGAAGGTGAACCCAGCCAAGTGATTACTGCAGTCAAAAACCAGACTTCAGTGCTTCTCCTTTGACAAATGTTTTTCTAAATCTGGGAGGGTCACATTTTAAGAGTAGTAATTGTGTACGATGACAATTAGATATGGAGTCTTACATTTGTGTTTGAATTACTTTTAGTTGTTCTTTGATGCTAGGGAAGAGAAAGAACAGAGGATGAGTTCAGAAACTGAATTGAGATTCCCAAATTATTTCACTTGTAGTTCAAGATTTTTAGTTCAGTTTAGGAGCCCAAGAACTGAACCCACTGGCCAGAGACCTGCACTGTGGTTGCTGTCCTTAATCATTTATATAAAAATGGAAACCCTCTGTGGTGATTGTTTTGTGATGTATAGAAATATCGAATCTATATCGAATCTATGTTGTGCACCTGTAACTAACATAGTGTTATAGGTCAATTACACCTCAGTTTTAAAAGAAGAAAGGACATGTAATCACAGTATTCTAATAGGTTCTGCAGTTAACAATTTTTACATTGTTATAATAATACAAACACTAATTATTGGTATAATTAAAAGTATGATAGGGAGCTTCCCTAGTGGCGCAGTGGTTGAGGGTCTGCCTGCCGATGCAGGGGACGTGGGTTCGTGCCCCGGTCCGGGAAGATCCCACATGCCGCAGAGCGGCTGGGCCCGTGAGCCATGGCCGCTGAGCCTGCGCGTCCGGAGCCTGTGCTCTGCAACGGGAGAGGCCACAACAGTGAGAGGCCCGCCTACTGCCAAAAAAAAAAAAAAGTATGATAAAATTTTTGGACGAGGATGAGGGAGGAGAGGTGGAGGTACTAAATCTTCATCTCATAATATTTATACCTTTAAAAATTGCCTTTTCTTTTTATTGTATCTATGAGACGATAGATGTTAATCATTTCACAATATGTAACTCAAAGCGTCATGCTGTGCAAGTTAAACTTATACAGTGACCTATGTCAATTATTTCTTAATAAAACGGGGGGAAAAACAAACAAGGTAGAGAACAGGAAAAAAAAAAAAAAGGAAACCCTATACTTCTCTGAAGTTATTTGTGTATGTGTGGCTCTCTCTCCCAATGGTACATATGGCTCTACTTCATTCATTTTACCATCTGCCTAGTACTTCACTGTATGGATGGACTACAGTTTACCTAACGAATTCCTTACTGGTGGACTTGGGTGGCTTGCAGTTTCTCACTGTAGTAAATTAAACTACAAAGAGCTGTCCTTCTATGTACACTTCTGTGGACTTGTGGGGTATTTCTGTAGGATAAATTCTTAGAAGTGGCATTTCTGGGTCAAAAAGATTATATGCATTTTTAATTTTGATACCTATAACCAAATGGCTCTCCAAAAGGGTTGTATCAATTTGCACTCCTGTGAAGAGGGTATGAGAGTGCCCATTTCATTGCTCAGAATTTAAAAGTGCTTAATCAGACACAGGCTTGATGAACACTTCAGAAGCTGTTAGAAAAATACAGAGAATACATACGTTTCAATAATGAATATGCCTCTGCTACTGGACTGGTGAAGTTGGTTTCACTTTTCACCCATGGTTAGAGCTTGGTTCACTAAATTTTTCAATCCAGGCCACTTCTGTGAACTTTTGACAGTACCCATATCACAATGAAGGTTGAGAGACAGTGGATAAATGAAAATATAGAAGGAGCTTGGCAGATACTTTCTGTTGCTAAGAAGCTGCTCTAAGAATCTCAAGTCACTCATCTTACAATATCATTTTTTATATTTGCTTATGGAGGGAGATCCCTGGTGGCCTAGTGGTTAGGATTCCAGGCTTTCACTGCCATGCCCTGGATTCGATCCCTGGTCGGGGAACTGAGGTCCCACAAGCCGCACGGCATAGCCAAAAAAGAAAAAAAAATTGCTTAAGAATAATAACTCCCTTTAACTGAATAGCTCCAGTACCTTTACAGCATATGGCTTATTTTTGTTCATATGGCTTATTTTTTAATGTAGTCTGTTTTTTAGATTTTTGAGGCTCATTTTAGAACATGAAGTTGTTTTTTTTTTCTTCACATATTGCTGACCTGCATATAGACCATTAGGGAGGGTTGTCAGAGCTTTTGACCACCGCTGAGCTGGGCTTGTTGGCAATGTACAGAGGGCAGTCTCTCTCATGAAGAAACTAGGATGTTGCCACATAGCCTGGGTATCTTTCTGACGTACCAAAGTATTGCAGTGTTTTGCTGGGAAACTGTGAGTAGGGTCAAGTATTGAGGAGGCCAGGGTCATAGTTTTGATCCTCAGGGGAGCCAGGTAGCCTTATTCTGTCTGTGGCCCTAGTATCTCTAACGTCCTTCAATGGTTATATCCCAGGACACTGAGCAAGTGGCAGTGGAGGCCTGGGCTCCTCTACTGTGAAGGCTGGAGAACAGCTCCCAGCTTTTGTCCCACCATGTGTCATCCAGGGCATCTTCTTTGCATTGACCCAGCCATGAGCCTAGAGGAAGGAGCGTTAGCCAGGGTGAAGAGACTGGGGTTCTAGTTATGACCAGTGTGATCTCCGGCAAGTCAGTAACCTCTCTGCACCTCAGTTAACCTCTCTGCACCTCAGTATTTTCATCTGTGCAAAGGAGCACTAGGCTTAGTGATGCCTAATTTCCCTTATTCTGTTCTCATCATTCTCATCATTATATTTTAGTTGGGGCCAGGAGACCACTGGAAGAAATTCTTCTTGGTGGCAAGAACTAATCAGATTGATCGGATTTCCAAACATGCTCAACCTTGACTACTTTCCTTCCAAATCCTTTCATTTCAAATTGTTCTCAATCTTGGCTGCACATAGCATCACTCCAGGAGCTTTCGAAATGCTCAGTGCCCAAACTGCATCCACACCAGAGCAATTACACCAGAATCTCTGAGGCAGGGCCCAGGCACCAGTATTTGAAAGCTCCCCGGTGATTCCAGTGTGTGGCTAAGGATGACAGGTACTGAGGTGGCCTTCCGCTGGGAGGCCTGGGACAGGGGTCATGTTCAGGCTCCCAGATCGTCTGTGTCCCTCATCCCTCGTGCCTGGTTGCTCTCCCCCTACTCACTGGTGACCTTTAAAAAGTTAATTCTTTCCCCTTTTTCCCTGCTCTGGCCTGTCATTGAGCTCACCCAGCTGATTGTGGCGCTTATGATTGAGAAGCTCTTCTGACCGCTTCCCTTTCCTCAGAAATTAACGTGATCATTAAGGCTTATAATTTCACTTACCAGTGCTATCAATCAAGGGGCTGCGAAACAGAGTTGAGTGCTTTTGTAATTGGCAGCAGCCTGTGATTCGGAGCAGGGCACCCAGGGGCTGTGAGGAGGCTGGAGGAGGGGAGAGTTGGTGTGCAGGAGGGGCTGTGCCTCCTTGAACTGACTCCCTCAGCTCTTTGTGACTGGCTCCCAGAGGGGCCAGTAAGCTCTCAGTGTCATCTGCCCTGAATGTCAAGGCGAGGAAACCAGTTCCTGCTGGCAGCGCTTCAGGCTAACCCTTGCCCACCCCAAGCTCTCTGCAATGGAAAGGAAGGTCTCTTCGGATTCTGAAGAGAGGAATAGGAAAGATCAGTGGATTCTTTATACACTGGGCAGCTCAAGTCTTGTCAGGGAGGGGCAGTGGGTCTAGATTATCTGTAGTTCAGAAGTGAGGTTAAGGCTGTCAAGCCCAAGGGAGTGACACATTCCTCCCTAAACCGCTTGCTTAGAGATACCTTGGAACCCCACAAATAGCAGTTGAGCATGGAGCAATGCATGCTCTGTGCCCCCTCCTCCAGCCCAGAGTGACTCCAGGTTTCTTCCTGTATGCTGAGAGCTGGTGATCAGAGTGGCCCTGGGACTAGAGCTGTTCTCCCTCCTGGGAGGATTGGGCTGGCTGATGGAGTTTCTAACAAACACAGTGCCTAGTGGAATATCTCATACATACATGGTAGGTGGATTATGGGCCAGAGGTGAAGGGGTAGTTATTTTTATTTCAAGTAAAACATTACAACAATATTAAAAGTGACTTTCTTTTATTAGATAGTAATATAGGAAATTTGTAGGGGAAAATTATATATAATTCCACCTCCCTAACACTATTTTTATTTTTGCCTATTTTTTCTAGTTCTTACACATGTACCTATATATTTTAACATAGTTGTAATCAGTGAACATACTTTCCGTTCTGATACTACTCTTAACATTCTATCACTAACATTTTTTACAGTATCTATGAAACTTCAGAATTCCTTTTGATGTTTTCATAATTCAGACACTTGGCATGTACCATAATTTACCTCTCATTCAGTTTTGGATAATTATTAACCCAAATGTTTAATAAAGTAAGTTCACATTATATGGAACAACACACATAAGACCTACCCATGTAAAATGTTAAAATGTAGTTTCCTGGTTCCTACCTCCTGAGATTGGGATTCAGCCAGTGTGAGGTGGGGCCGGGGCATCTGCACTCTGACAGTCCCGATGCAGGTGGTCCCAGCTCCATAGGCTCAGGCAGGTGAGTGACATCTCCAAGGTCACACAGCTGCTCTGAACCCAGAAGCTCCCCAGCTTCTACAACTGAATTTTGCAGTCCATATAAAAGACCAGTCCCCTGCTTCTCAATATGGAATGTGTCTACTGAGTTAGTGCCTATATCAGGAGCTTACTTTTCTTCTCACTTATTTCCCAGGGCTCCTTCCAACTGCTTCCCCCTCAGCAGTACTGGGGCCCCAGGACTCAATGCGCTCTTGAGTGCTCCCAGGAAGGGAAAAGAGTCTGGCCAGTGGTGTCATACTTCTTCATAAGAACTAGAGATCTAGTTCCCTGGTAGCCTAGTGGTTAGGATTCTGGGCTTTCACTGCCATGGCCCAGGTTCAATCCCTGATCAGGGAACTGACGTCCCACAGAGATCAAGGATGGAAAACACATTTTCTTTTCCCAACAAATTCTTAGAAATCATGACTGCCCCCTTAAAGAAATGATTTTTCTTTGGTCTTTTAAGCAAATTACTGACACATGCACAACATGGCTGAATCTTAAAACGTTCTGTTGAACAAAAGAATCCAGACAAAAGGAGCACTGGCTCAAGGACACAGCTTGGGATTTGAACCCAAGTCTGGGTGACTTTAAAGCTTACCCCTTTCTACTAGTCCCCAGCCTGCCTCTTGGTTTCTAGTCTGGGCTGTGGGTCTGCTGTTAGGGGAGGCCCTCAGCCAAGTCCCTTCCTGTGTTGGAAAAATGAGAGGCTTGGATTGAATTGCTTCTAAGATTCCTTACAGTTCTGATGTCCTATGATTCTGTAAGTCTAGTTCATTTAAACCATTTACTTATTTTTGAATAGTTAACAGTCACATGATATAAAATTCAAAAAGTTCCATAGGGTATGTATACATGTCACAGAGCAGAGGAGATTAAAGAGACATGACAGCTAAATGCAGTGTGGTGTCCTGGATGGGATCCTGTGACAGAAAGAGGATATTAGTAGAAAAGCTGGTAAAAGTCAGTTTGGAGTTTAGTTAATAGTAATGTACCACGGCTGGCTTCTTAATTTTGTCAAAAATACTGTCGTCATATAAGATGAGGGGAAACTGAGTGAGGGGGTACATAGGAACTGTTCGTATTATCTTTGCAACTTTTCTGTAAATCTAAAATTATTCCAAAATTAAAAGCTTTTTTTTTTTAAGAGTTCATATACAGTGAAAGGTTTTCCTCTCAGCTCCATCCACTGGGCACCCAGTCCCCCCAATCAGACAACCAGTGTTGCTTGTTTCTTACATAATCTTTCAGAGATATTCAATGAATAATCAGAGAAAATATCTATATTATATAATATCATTTCTCAAAACAGAAATGGATTATCTGTGAGATAAATTCCTGGAAGTGGAATTCCTGGGCATATAGTTTTGTTTTTTTTTTTTTTGCGGTACGCGGGCCTCTCACTGTTGTGGCCTCTCCCGTTGCAGACCTCAGGCTCTGGACACGCAGGCTCAGCGGCCATGGCTCACGGGCCCAGCCGCTCCGCAGCATGTGGGATCTTCCCGGACCGGGGCACGAACCCGTGTCCCCTGCATCGGCAGGCGGACTCTCAACCACTGCGCCACCAGGGAAGCCCTGGGCATATAGTTTTGATAGTTATTGCCAAATTGCCTTCCATGGTGGGTGTGCCATTTATCCTCCTGCCAGACACTGTGTTTGAGGGCCTCTCATCTTACCAACACAGACTCTTGTCTGAGAGACCAGTTCACTTCAGTTTAAGTCATACTGTCAACTCCCAAAATATTCATGAACAAACCTCTCTAGAATGCTGCCAACAGAACATGGGTCTATTCTGAAGCACGTAGCCAAGCCACGCAGGGCGGCTGCAACGGCCAGAGGCAGCAAGGCTATGAAGAAGTGAGAGCAAATGAATAACATTCCTAATTTCAGTCACTACTGTCCTCAGGAGAGGACATTCACAGAAGGCCATTGTCTCTGCTCCCCAGCACACAAAGGGTCAAGCCTCATAAATTTGCTCATAGTGGGGAAAAAAAACCTCAGCAGGTCAAAGTGTTCAGATTACAGGTCCAGGAAAATCCCTTTGCAGAAAGAAGACAGCAAATCCCCAGTGCAGTTGAAAGGACAAAACTTTCTTCACCCTCAGAGACTCTTCAATGAATAAACCAGTTAAACATGGTTTGGATTTACTGAACATGAAAACAACTGGATTAAAGTATAATCTAGCTAGAAAGGAAAGGAAATGTACCGAGAAAGCTAAGTAATGACAAAGCTGCAGTGTCTACGTGTGCCAAGCAGGGATGGCCATTCCAGTTTTATAACCAAATATTCTTAAATGTTTAGCTTTCCTTTAGATCAAGATAATGAATCTCTGCTTGCATTGGCCTCTTTGATAACAACACTGGCATCAAGGCAACCGTGTGAGCACGAGGGACAATGATGCCCAGGAGGCCAGAGGCCCTGGCTGTCAGGATGCATGTTCCGGCCTGGGCCCTGGCCTGACTGCCAACAGTCTGTGCAATCCATATAGAAGGCAGCATCGCACAGGCACAGGCTTTAGAATCAGAAGACCTGGGTTTGTATCCCAGTGTCACTTCTTACTGGCTCTGTGACCTTGGACAAATTACTTACACTCTGTCTCAACTCTTCTCTTGGTAAAATGAGGATAACACCCATCCAATAGAGTTGTTCTGAGAATTAAATGAGGTAATAATGTGAAAAGCCCAGGCTGAAACATTAAGTCCTCAGCTCATGGTCGGTCGGTTGTTTCCCAGTTTCCCTCTCATGCATGCACACCAGAACACTAATACCGAGTGAACCTACCCCACGCCATGCAGACTCAGGCACATCCAAATTACGTTCTATTACAGGAGGGTTCTGAATTTTTCACACTGTAGGTTCCTAACCCTTTTTGTGCCGAAGATTCCTACTCAGATGTTTATAAAAACACATAGGAATACAAAGGAAACCACACTCAACCAATTTGTTGAAATACATTTATCCAAGTATTTTTTTTTAACTTGTAAAAAAATGTGTGCTTTTTTAAAAACACATTAAATGAGATCTTGGGGTGGGTCTAATCACTATAGTAATTTTCAGATAGTGAAAGTATTTCAAGATCTGCAGCAATAAATGTGATATTTGCATTTTTTAATTAATGACAGTCACAAGTTCTGCTTATACTACCACTCTGGTTTGCTACTACAATCATAATGAAAAAAATGCTACATTTCAGTTAGAGAATACTAAAGATACAACTTTTTTCCCATCCAAATTGAGACACCAGGTTAAGAACTCAGGTGTTATAAAACATCACCACCTCTGGCCTCAAGATGACTGATAAAAGGCATTTAGGATTTCCCTGGTGGCGCAGTGGTTAAGAATCCGCCTGCCAACGCAGGGGACCCAGGTTCAAGCCCTGGTTCGGGAAGATTCCACATGCTGCAGAGCAACTAAGCCCACGTGCCACAGCTACTGAAGCCTGCATGCCTAGAGCCTGTGCTCCACAATAAGAGAAGCCACAGCAATGAGAAGCCTGCGCATCACAATGAAGAGTAGCCCCTGCTCACCGCAACTAGACAAAGCCCATGCACAGCAACGAAGACCCAACGCAGCCAAAAATTTTTACATTAATTAATTATTTAAAAAAGCCATTTAATAACTGTCAAACCAGCACTCCTTTATTTTACTCTTCCCCTCTGGCTTCTTTCAAGATTTTCCGTTGGTCTTTGATTTTCTGCAGTTAGAATATGATATGCCTGTGTTGTTTTGTTTTGAATTTATCTTGGTGTTCTCTCAGCTTCCTGGATCTGTGGTTTCTTGTCTTTAATTTTGGAAAGTTCTCAGCCATTAGAACTTCAAATATTTCTTTTGCTCTGTTCTCTTTTCTTTCTGGCATTCCAATTACACATGTGTTACACCTTTTGCCAGTATCTCACAGTTTTTGGAAGTTCCGTTGTTTTTTCTATTGTTTTCTTTGCATTTCAGTTTGGGAAGTTTCTACTGACCTATCTTCAGATGCACTGATTCCTCCCTGTTTTATGTTGAGCCGAGTGGTGAGCCCATGGAAGCCATTCCTCATTTCTATGACAGTGATTTTGATTTCTAGCATTTCCTTTGATTCTTTTTTTTAAAATAAATGTATTTATTCATTTAATTTTTGGCTGCATTGGGTGTTCGCTGCTACACGCAGGTTTTCTCTAGTTGCTGAGAGCGGGGGCTACTCTTTGTTGCGGTGCGCGGGCTTCTCATTGCGGTGGCTTCTCGTTGCAGAGCACGGGCTCTAGGCGTGTGGGCTTCAGTAGTTGTGGCTTGCGGGCTCTAGAGCGCAGGCTCAGTAGTTGTGGTGCGTGTGCTTAGTTGCTCCGTGGCATGTGGGATCTTCCTGGACCTGGGCTCAAACCCGTGTCCCCTGCATTGGCAGGCAGATTCTTAACCACTGCACTACCAGGGAAGCCCTCCTTTGATTCTTAAAGTTTCCATTTCTCTAATTACATTACCCTTCTGTTTTTACATGGTTTTTTTTCCATTAAAACTTTTAACATATTATTTATTTATTTATAAATTTATTTATTTTTGGCTGCATTGGGTCTTCATTGCTGTGCGTGGGCTTTCTCTAGTTGCAGCAAGGGGGGGCTACTCTTCGTTGCCATGCGCGGGCTTCTCATTGTGGTGGCTTCTCTTGTTGCAGAGCACGGGCTCTAGGCATGTGCAGGCTTCAGTAGTTGTAGCACATGGGCTCAGTAGTTGTGGCTCGCAGGCTCTAGACAGCAGGCTCAGTAGTTGCTCTGAGGCATGTGGGATCTTCCCAGACCGGGACTCGAACCCGTGTCCCCTGCATTGGCAGGCGGATTCTTAACCACTGCACCACCAGGGAAGCCCTTGTCTCTTTCTTAACTCTGGGTTTCTCTCCTCCTCAGAGTCTGTCTTGCAGCTTTTGGCTGTAATCCACTATTATACTGGAGCCCTGGTGGTGTGGTGGTAAAGTGGGGGGCAAGGGCACATTCTGTAGTTTCCAGATTAAGTCCCAGTGTTTAGTTGGCCTGTGACCGTCACAGGTGTTTCCCAGGGGTATAGCTTTACCCCCTGTGCCCCTTCCTCCCTTCTCTGGCTGCAGCATTTCCCTGAAGTCTTGACCCCTGTGGACTATGTTTTATTCTTCCTTTAGGTGAGATAGGAAGGCTTAGAGGGGCTGGTGTGGGAAGCATGCCCTTCCCCCATCAGGGATAAGGCTCTGGAAGTCTTATCCTGGAGAGTAAGCCTTTGTAATAAAGGAGGTTCTGGTATTTCACACTGATTATTCATCTCCTCTCCCTGCCAGAGACATAGGGGATCTTTCTTGATCTTCACCGTGGGAATCTTGTGGGGTTCTTGGAGATAAAGCCCAGGTACATGTGGGGCCCCTCTAAGACTGTGGTCTCCAGGAGTTACTCTTGTGCTAGAGCACACTCAACCCCCAGCAATTCAGTATCAGTATTACCGTATGTGTGTTCCTTACCAGTTTATGGCTCTAGCAGTTCCTGCTCCAGGTAAACAGGTTTTGACAGAGTCTGGCTAGATAAGCCTCTCTCCAGATTTGGGGGTGGTGATTTGCTCTGCAACATCAATTCACTGATGGGTGGGTCTAAGAAAAGTCACTGATTTTCAGTTTGTCCAGCTTTTCCTTGTAAGGACAAGGGTGCCAACTTTCAAGTTTTTTACACATTGGGGCTGAAACTCAAGTCCGATTTATTTTATTTGGAATGGCTTTTCCCCTCCCTCCATTTGAACTCCTGTGTCTCTTCCATCCTCACATTTGCCGTGTCTCCTGTGTGTACTGTGTGAGTCTTTTCATGACAGTGTCCTAACAAGACTGAGTTTCTTAAGAAAAGGGCCTTTGTTAACCTCTGGTCTATGTTAACGCTTAGTGTTGCTGTTTGATTTTACTGGGTCACTTCCATTTACGGCACTCATTCTAACAGTAAAAAGCATCTGTGGTGAGGCGTTAACCCAGCATCCTCTAAACTTCCTTTTGTGCTTTTAAATGACTTTTCCCGGTCTCAAGGTCCTATTTTCTTAGCAAAGTTGGAGTAAGGCAAACTTGATTTACTGTAAATCAAGATTTACAAAAGTAATTTCTCAAGATCTGATAAGTCCTGACTTTTTCTCAATTTCCTGATTGCTTTTTGTAATGACTTAAGTAGCCAGGTTAAGATCAAATCTAACCAAATACCAGGAAATCAAAGGGCCTCCTAGCTAAGTGCCCAAACTTGGCTGTTTCAGAATTACCTGGGAAGCTTAAAAAAAAAAAAATCCTGGACTCAGTCTTAGACGGTAATTGTGGTGCACAGCTAAGTTTAGGAAAATAAGATACTTCCGATCAGCTAGCTCTTCATGCCCCAAAGTGCTTTTTATACCCACTTAAAATCAAACTAAAAAACAAAACAAAATCAATTCATTCATTCACTCATGCTCAGCCTAAAGGACACTGGAAACGTTACTGGAAATTCACCCTTTCGTTCAATCAATAAATTTACTGAGCGTTAAGTAAGGGCTGGGTAGGTGCCAAGTCACAGGCCTGGTCCACAAGAAGGAAGTGAACCAAGGTATGGCTTTTAGAGGCAGACATCCTTCCAGTCTAAATCCAGAACCATCACATCCTGGGTAACCTTGGGCATATTACTTAAGCTTGCAGAGCCTCAGGCTTCTCATCTGTAACGGATAATGTTATTTACTTCATAGGGAAGTTCTGTGACAGAGATCACAAAGGAACTATCAAGGAAAACATACTCCATCCTCCTAAAACAGTTTCTAACTTGTTTCCCAGTCCAAACACTTTCATATTGTAATCATCACAGCTGGCACTCACGGAGCAGTTAACCTATAAACCAGGCAGTGTGCTAAGCTACCTGTTCATTCATACCTCAAACAAATTTTATCTGTAAAGGCTTAGAGGCCAGCAGCCTCCTCCTTTCATTGGCTATATTCACCCAAAACAGGCAAAGCAAGCTGAAGCAACAGGAGTGGCCCTTAACAAGAGGGCTGAGTTAAAAAGATGCCGGATATAATAAAAAGGAGATGCTCCCTCATGTCCAGCCCAGAGGTCATCATGACTACTGAGGGTCATGACGGCAGAACCACCGAGCAGGAAACCAAATACCAGATAAACCTATCCAGGAACTGCCATGGGCTTAGTGGTACCATCGGCTGCTGCTACTGCCACATCTGTGATTTCCACTGCCATTGGACAGCTATCATTAATTCTTTACATGTCTCAGGCACTGCAGTTCTGTGGATTTTACATTTGGTCCTCAACAACTATAAGTTACTAAAGGCACCACTGCTGTTGACCCTTTACATCTTGCAGGAGTTGGGACAAGGTGATAACTTACTGAGAGGACCCGGAGCCTGAGACTCTTGCTGCATAACTCACTGCCAATTCAACTTCTATTCTTTTAGGAAGACTCTTAAGGGCTTCTGGAACTTCCTCCTATATCATTAGAGTTAACAGCGCCTGCATTTTTACTTCACAGGATTAAAGGTGTCGTTTTAATAAAGACCATGGTTTCAGTTCTCAAAGAGACAACACTGAGGAGTACCTCCTACATTAGGTAAAAACATGTTACCTAGAATAAACAACCTTTCATCTAATTTGAAACCTTCAAGTTTCTAAAAGCAGGCCTGCCCTTAGGAAATTGTAAAGACTAAAAGTAAGCCGGCCAGTACAACCTATCCTAAGCCACACTATTCCCTTGTCTATAAATGATCAAAAGAATTCCACAGTGAGTAGAAACCTAGGCACTGTTGACATTTTTCTGTTGTGGGAGGTGGTCCCGGGTACAGTGTAGGCAGTTTAGCAGCATCTTTAACCTTCTGCCCACTAGATTCCAGTAGCATCCCCCAGTTGTGATAACCAAAAATGTCTTGCGAGGGGCTTCCCTGCTGGCGCGGTGGTTAAATCCGCCTGCCAATGCAGGGGACACGGGTTCGAGCCCTCGTCTGGGAAGATCCCACATGCCGCGGAGCAACTGAGCCCGTGCATCACAACTACTGAGCCTGTGCTCTAGAGCCCACGAGCCACAACTACTGAGCCCACATGCCACAACTACTGGGCCTGCACTCTAGAGACCACGAGCCACAACTAATGAGCCCGTGTGCCACAACTACTGAAGCCCACGCGCCTAGAGCCTGTGCTCCACAACAAGAGGAGCCACTGCAGTGAGAAGCCCACGCACCGCAACGAAGAGTAGCCCCCGTTCACCACAACTAGAGAAAGCCTGCGTGCAGCAACAGAGACCCAACACAGTCAAAAGTAAATAAATAAATTAAAAAAAAAAAAGTCTTGCGATATTGCCAGATGTTCCCCGGGAGGCAAAATCATGTATGCTTTAGAGGAATTATTGAGTTTAGCGGAACTACCATTACTCTGTTCTGCATACCAAAAACTGACAACCTTTGATTTGACTGCTCTAGATCACTGAAACACAATTCACAGTTGTTTAGCTCTGTACTTTTATGGAACTGTGACATATTTAAGCAACAAAAGATATTACAGAGCAGCTCTGACTTCTTCCTATGATATCCATCTGCTTGGGGGACATCGTAGTTTGGTCAAGGCCTAAGCTGATTTCCTCTCAAATGGACTGACCTGTCTCTACATGAGACACTTCTGGAGTGCAAGGGCAAACTTTCCTTACCTTGGAGTTTAACTCTAGGTCACAATGGGTTCCCCAAGCACCAGATGTTGTGCAGATTCAAATTGGAGACCACATTCTGGCCGTAAAGGTCTGGCCTCAACACAAGTTAGGCAGCAAGGAGTCATGCATTTGCTGGTTTCTTATCAATAATACAAGTCAGCTAGAACACTGCCCTTCTCCCTTGGTTAAAGAGGAGAAAGCGTGCCACTATCCTAAACCAAACTAAAGAGAAAGCATGAACCTGCTGACTAAGAAAACGGTTATTACACCCTTGCTAAGTTTAAACAAGTCACTCAGATGAGCTAGGGAAAAAGTTCTTCTGAAAAATAGGGGGCATGCTATTGACTTATCTTAAAAGGCCTTTTGAAAAGAATGACTTGAGATTATAGAGCATTTTCCAAATACACAAAGTGCTTCATAACAACTCAGTAAGCTTTAAGGAATGCTTTTCCTAGTACATCACTTTTTTTGTTGTGTAAAAGAAAATAGCCCCATTCAAAGGGTAGTAGCATATTTGATATCACCACTGCTTAAAGAGGAATGGAGTTACAGGAATGAGTAAAGTATATAATTAGTAAATAATCCCTCTCAACAAGTGAGTTAAGTAGGAAAGTCTTCTGAAGGGAGAAAAGAAAAGCCAGAAGCAACACAATCAGTGCATATCAGAAATGCATTTTTATTTTTATTTGAAAACAACTTAAATTTTTAGACAAATGATTTTAGTATATAAATTTGATTTTGTTTTTATACAGAATATAAAGATTTCCCTCACCGATCTTCCATGTGAAGGGGATTACAAGCCTGAAGGGAGATACTTTCTGCACACAAGTGTGTATCTTACGTGTAGGGTACTGGAAACCAATGTGTAGTGCTTCCACACATAAATTAGGTCAAGTGACACCACGTATTAAAAAGGGGATAAGAGAAAAATTCTATTAATCAGATTCAAGAAGCAAACATGACACAAAAACTGCAGGTAAGACCAAATGAGTAACTTTAGTTAGGTCACTGCAAGTTATACTAGAGTAACAGGTTTGTGAAGCTAGAGTGTGTACCACATTAAAACTGCAAGAAAGAACTATTTATATAGAAAGGCTGGAATGAGGGATTTTTTTCACGAAAGCAAATTAACTTCTTGTCAACTGCCAAAACAAAACAGAACAAAACTGAGCATATGAGTGTTAGTATACTGAAGGCATATTATATCAGTTTTTGTGCAGCATGCTAAAGTTAGTTAGAACTTCTTCACTGGTGCATATGAATCATTAATAGTCATGGAAAGTTTTTCTTGCCCCTTCGTGCCAAATTTCAGGCATGTCTTATTTTAGATGGAGTATAGCTTTTATCTATAATTTCATCCTGTAAAAACATATGAAGACAACGTTCATTCTGTGCCAGAGGATGACCAGCGACCCTAGGAATAAAAGATACAAATTCAGTCCAGTATTTTATAAAAGTGGTGGAGGGGGACCAAATATACACATTTTAAGGTTAGGAAGCACAAACAACTTAGTAATAATAAGTGTTATTCTGGACTGCCCATAAAGCTATGGTCTATCAACTAACAGTATATTTTCTTTCCTTCAGATCATAAGGGTAATTTAGAAAACATTTAATCACTAGTTTTGCACTGCCTCTGGCGTATGTACGCAATTAACTTCTTTACATATTAGTTGGTATATTCGTAAGAAACCTAAATGAATTTTAATGTTAAAAGTGAAACAATGTCATTGATTCTAAGAATCCATTTTAAAGAAGGAAAAGATATAGGATTATAGTTAGAAATACACTGAAGTTCAATAAAAGCCCCAAAATACTAAGAAATAGGCACAAATGTTCAGGTTTTTTTGTTTTTGTTTTTTGCTTGCTTTTAAACGTTTCCATCAGACTAAACACAAGATCAGACTGAGCAGCCAGACTTTATTTCAGAATTTAAAAACATCCAAGCTAGCACTGCCTTCTCCAAAAAGAAAGTATGTTCATAAGAAGACAATGAAGGTTGTGTGCTCTCAGATAACTAAAAGTTAACGGCTTTGTATAACTTTCCCTCTGTTTACCACTCACAGATCTTCAAATTACTAGATAAAAATTAAAGTATTGCTAATAAATAAGCTCACACAACCGTATTCTCTAGGAGTTGACTTTATTTGGTCAAACTTAAGGCCAAATGCACAATTATAGTGAGCCCTTTCCAGGCATAACTCTTCCAAAAAAAAAAAAAGAGGCTATATTTCAAATAGGAATAAAATTAAAAGCTAGAGTTTGAGTTTATTAAGTTTCTAAAGTAAAAGATAAATGATACAGTCTCCTTACATTTTCAAAAGAATATATTTTGCCACAAAAATTTTAAATGTGCACCTTTACACAAGACATGCTGATGATACTTCCATCTGCAATCAAAATGATTGCAAGTGTATTGTAAGTTTTACTGTTCATGCTAGAACATACCTTAAATCAGAAAGAATCCTAAGTAAAACTATTTTTTAAATGCTGTAATTTTAAATGTAATTTGCATAAATTAACCAAGAAAAACAAATACAAAACTTAGGTCAACACAAAGATACTCGTATTACTCAAGTGTGTTAATATTTATCACGATATTCAACTTGTTATATGTTTTCACTTTGTTTAAATGATACAAAAAGTTAGGAAATGACCAAAAAGAAAAAGCACCAGTTTAGTCTGATATCTAAATTAATAAACAGCAGTCACCTAAAGACAGCTCAGAACACTATTCACTCTTAGACCTTGAGGAACAGAAAGCACTTACTTGTTTATAAACTGCTCCAGCCCTTGCTTTCTTTCTTCAATAAAATTGTCATCAAATATTCCATCATCTCCTCTAAAAGGAAGCTGACGCAAAAACGCTTTCCCAGGGAGTGGGGGGACTACAACCTAAAACAAGATAAGGAAAGAAAGTTCTTGAACATGCTGGCTGAGTTGGGAAAATTTAGAAGAGCATAGCATGAAGACAAAGTATATCTTCACTATGAGAACCATCCCATTGTTAAACTAGTTTAAATATACAGTAAAAGGGAATCAATAAAAATACACTGAAAAATGATTCAATGTTTTGGAGGCAAGATAACCAAAATGCCACAATAGTCCATCAGACCAAAGCTCCTCAGTGGCAGGGCCCACAGCTTCATTTTCATTTTTCCTGGACTTAACAAAGCACAAGTATACAGAGCGAATAATCAATACTGAAGTAAAGGCTACCATGCCCCTCAGACAGTTCTGATGTCACTTGGGGAAGACAATGCTTTATTACAATGGTAACTGAAGAGATCAAACTCAACTCTCAATTAAATGAAGAAGTAAAATACTAACAATGTTCTTTCTGGCATGGGCAGATAAGAATTCTGTGGTAAATTTCTTCCACCTCATACCATCTGCATATAATCTTTCCTACCTGTGTTTTGAGATGATGACAAAATAATCAACTCTACTTGTTGCCACTCTTCCATTTCCTAGGCTAAGAAGCACGTCAACTTTCTCCCAAACCCATTATCCTATCTTTCCCCAAAGACCTGTCATTTCTTCCTTCCCACACTAGAGGAACATCCCAAATTTTCCCTGTCAAAGCCTAACTTTCCTCTAGGGACAACTTATGACTGATCTCCCTCTTCTGGGAATTATCTGGAGCTCAAATATTTGTTTGAATTAAATAGCACCTAGCTATTTATTTCACAGGTTAGTTGGGTTCTCTATCTCAGAATTTCTCAACCATGGCACTATTAACATTTTGAACTAGATAATGTACTGGGGGGAGGGGTTTCTTGTACACCGTAGAATACCTATTCAACAGCATCCCAGGCCTCTACCCACTAGACGCCGCCAGTAGGCACCCCACAGTTGTGACAATAACAGTGGTCTCCAGACACTGTCAAATGTCTCCTGGGGAACAAAACTGCCCCTGGTGGAGAACCACCAATCTATCCTATTAATGCTTTCAAATCAAGGATCCTTGTCTCAGGCTTTTTATGGTTATTTTAAGAAAAGCTGGGCATACAGCAGAAGCTCAAATATCTGTTAAATGACTATCCACTTAGGTGAATCCTTATCTTATGTTAAAACAGAGAAAAGGTGTGGGCAAACAAGTCAAACAAGGAGAAATATAAATAGTAAACACCAGTAATAAAATCATATATATTCTAAGAGGTAAAACCTAAAACCCTTGATGCAGAGTTTCTATCCTAAAATGATAATTCAACAAGGTAAAAAAGGGAAAGATCATACAACTTCTTACAGATCAGCAAAAAACAAAGAGCTAAAAAGAAACACAAAACCAATGCCCAACATAAACTTTGTAATTCCTTCCTAGAGCTACTCTCCCCAGATACCCAATGCTTAAGACATCTAAAGATTTGTCTTCATAAGTTTGCTTTAACATTCTTAAATCTCTCCCCTATATTAGCATTTGTCAAGTTGAAGAGTTAAAACCTGCAGGGAACTTACAATTAAAAAACAGGGATCATGACCACTAGCTGAGCTCCAGCAGAATAGTTTATATGATGGGCAGGAAAAAACATCTGTATCTATAAAGCTATTATAAAAAAAGGAATATAGAACCACTGTGTTGACGAAATGACCACCATTAATTCAGGGTAGAATTTAGCATGAAATATAAGATTAAAAATTACTATGTATTATCATCCGTAGAGATACGTTCTTACTAATACTCAAAATACTCATTGAAATGGATGGTAAGGTTGTAGGCAACAGGATTAATCACCTACAAAAATCATGAGTGGTTTGTCCAGCTAAGATCCCAAAGATCTTCAACATCAAATTATTTTTGCTTAAGCAGTCTGAAAAGATCTACTTAGAATTCTTACACCAATTTAAAAGTAATGAGTCTGATGATATGTGTGTGTATGTGGGGCAAGAAGTGGACAGAAGGATATCTGGCCAGCATAATATAGTGAGAGCATACTGAAATAAAAAAAGCTAAAAGATTGAACCATAATGACCAGTAAATACAATAAATTTCATCTACTTTCTAGTCTAGTATAACAGATCTTAATTAAAAGTACTAATATATAAATAAAACAACTTGATTAATTGTTCTTAGCAATACTAATGTATGTACAACTTTCACACAGGTTAAATGCCCAAAATAATTATCTGGTCTAATGTTAAAAGTGAAGTACTGTGCGTCAAAGGACAACATCAAGTGAAAACAATTCACAGAATGGGAGAAGATTTTTGCAAACTGTAAATCTGATGAGGGACTTGTAAGAGGTTTTTTTTGTTTTTTTAGTATATTCTATATACAACTCAATAATAAAAGAAACTCAATAAAATGGGCAAAGGATCTGAAAAAAAATTTCTCCACAGAAGATATGTAAATGGCTGATAAGTACATGAAAAGATGATCAACATGATTAGCCATCAGGAAAATGAAAACCACGAGATACCACTTCACACACGCTAAGAAAGCTATAATAAAGAAATCAGATAATATTAAATGTTGGTGAGGATGTGGAAAAACATGGAACCTTTATACATTGTTGGTGGAAATGTAAAAATGGTATAGCTGTTCTGGAAAAAAAAGTCTGGGAGTTCCTCAAAAGGTTAAACAGAGTTATCATATGGCTGTAAATCCATTCTTAGGTATGTACCCAAGAAATACAAACACATATGTCCATACAAAAACCTGTACATGAATGTTCACAGCAGCATTATTACTATTTTTTAATATTTATTTATTTATTTATTTGACTGCGTGGGTCTTAGTTGCGGCATGCGAGACCTAGTTCCCTGACCAGGGATCGAACCCGGGCCCCCTGCATTGGGAGCATAGTCTTAACCACTGGACCACCAGGGAAGTCCCATAGCAGCATTATTCTCAATAGTCAAAAAGCAGGAATGACCCAAATGTCTGCCAATGATAAATGGATAAATAAAATGTGGTTTATCCATACAAAAGAATATTTTGGGGAAATAAAAAGAAATGAAGTAGTGATTAACAATACAATAGGATGAACCTAGAAAACACTCTCAGTGAAAGAAGCCAGTGAAAGAAGCCAGACACAAACGACTACATATTCTACATTTCTATTTATATGAAATGCCCAGAACAGGCAAATCCATAGAGAAAGATTAGTGGTTGTTTGGGGCTGGGTGAGGAGAAATTGGTAGTGATTACTCACGGGTATGGGGTTTCTCTTACGGTGTGATTACAGTGTTCTAAAACTGACTATAGTAATGGTTGCACATCTTTGTGAATATAGTAAGAACCACTGAATTGTACACTTTATTTTATTTTTTTACATCTTTATTGGAGTATAATTGCTTTACAATGGTGTGTTAGTTTCTGCTTCATAACAAAGTGAATCAGTTATACATATACATGTGTTCCCATATCTCTTCCTTCTTGCGTCTCCCGCCCTTCCACCATCCCTATCCCACCCCTCTAGGTGGTCACAAAGCACCGAGCTGATCTCCCTGTGCTATGCGGCTGCTTCCCACTAGCTATCTATTTTACGTTTGGTAGTGTATATATGTCCATGCCACTCTCTCGCTTTGTCACAGCTTACCCCTCCCCCTCCCCATATCCTCAAGTCCATTCTCCAGTAGGTCTGTGTCTCCACTCCTGTCTTACCCCTAGGTTCTTCATGACATTTTTTTTTCTTAAATTCCATATATATGTGTTAGCATACGGTATTTGTCTTTCTCTTTCTGACTTACTTCACTCTGTATGACAGACTCTAGGTCCATCCATCTCATTACAAATAACTCAGTTTCGTTTCTTTTTATGGCTGAGTAATATTCCATTGTATATATGTGCCACATCTTCCCTATCCATTCATCCGATGATGGACACCTAGGTTGTTTCCATCTCTGGGCTATTGTAAATAGAGCTGCAATAAACATTTTGGTACATGACTCTTTCTGAGTTATGGTTTTCTCAGGGTATATGCCCAGTAGTGGGATTGCTGGGTCATATGGTAGCTCTATTCATAGTTTTCCAAGGAACCTCCATACTGTTCTCCATAGTGGCTGCACCAATTCACATTCTCACCAGCAGTGCAAGAGCATTCCCTTTTCTCCACACCCTCTCCAGCATTTATTGTTTCTAGATTTTTTGATGATGGCCATTCTGACTGGTGTGAGATGATATCTCATTGTAGTTTTGATTTGCATCTCTCTAATGATTAATGATGTTGAGCATTCCTTCATGTGTTTGTTGGCAGTCTGTATATCTTCTTTGAAGAAATGTCTATTTAGGTCTTCTGCCCATTTTTGGATTGGGTTGTTTGTTTTTTTGTTATTGAGCTGCATGAGCTGCTTATAAATTTTGGAGATTAATCCTTTGTCAGTTGCTTCATTTGCAAATATTTTCTCCCATTCTGAGGGTTGTCTTTTGGTCTTGTTTATGGTTTCCTTTGCTGTGCAAAAGCTTTGAAGTTTCTTTAGGTCCCATTTGTTTATTTTTGTTTTTATTTCCATTTTTCTAGGAGGTGGGTCAGAAAGGATCTTGCTGTGATTTATGTCATCGAGTGTTCTGCCTATGTTTTCCTCTAAGAGTTTTATAGTGTCTGGCCTTACATTTAGGTCTTTAATCCATTTTGAGCTTATTTTTGTGTATGGTGTTAGGGAGTGATCTAACCTCATACTTTCACATGTACCTGTCCAGTTTTCCCAGCACCACTTATTGAAGAGGCTGTCCTTTCTCCACTGTACATTCCTGCCTCCTTTATCAAAGATAAGGTGACCACATGTGCGTGGGTTTATCTCTGGGCTTTCTATCCTGTTCCATTGATCTATGTGTCTGTTTTTGTGCCAGTACCATACTGTCTTGATTACTATAGCTTTGTAGTATAGTCTGAAGTCAGGGAGCCTGATTCCTCCAGCTCCGTTTTTCGTTCTCAAGATTGCTTTGGCTATTCGTGGTCTTTCGTGTTTCCATACAAATTGTGAAATTTTTTGTTCTAGTTCTGTGAAAAATGCCAGTGGCAGTTTGACAGGGATTGCATTGAATCTGTAGATTGCTTTGGGTAGTAGAGTCATTTTCACAATGTTGATTCTTCCAATCCAAGAACATGGTATATCTCTCCATCTATTTGTATCATCTTTAATTTCTTTCATCAGTGTCTTATAATTTTCTGCATACAGGTCTTTTGTCTCCTTAGGTAGGTTTATTTCGAGATATTTTATTATTTTTGTTGCAGTGGTAAATGGGAGTGTTTTCTTGATTTCACTTTCAGATTTTTCATCATTAGTATATAGGAATGCCAGAGATTTCTGTGCATTAATTTTGTATCCTGCTACTTTACCAAAGTGGGGTTTATTCCAGGAATGCAAGGATTCTTCAATATACGCAAATCAATCAAGGTGATACACCATATTAACAAATTGAAGGAGAAAAACCATATGATCATCTCAATAGACGCAGAGAAAGCTTTCGACAAAATTCAACACCCATTTATGATAAAAACCCTGCAGAAAGTTGGCATAGAGGGAACTTTCCTCAACATAATAAAGGCCATATATGACAAACCCACAGGCAACATCATCCTCAATGGTGAAAAACTGAAAGCATTTCCACTAAGAAGAGGAACAAGACAAGGTTGCCCACTCTCACCGCTCTTATTCAACACAGTTTTGGAAGTTTTAGCCACAGCAATCAGAGAAGAAAAGGAAATAAAAGGAATCCAAATCAGAAAAGAAGAGGTAAAGCTGTCACCGTTTGCAGATGACATGATACTATACATAGAGAATCCTAAAGATGCTACCAGAAAACTACTAGAGCTAATGAATTGTACACTTTAAATTGGTGAATTGTATGGCATGTGAATCATGTCAATAAAGCTGTCATATAAAAAGTGATGTATACATTCATGAAATGCGTATTAAACACTCCAGTGTGCCAGGTGCTATGTTAAGCAAAGCCACAAGCCTGTCAAGACACTTCTTCCCATAATCAGACAGAAAAAGACAAATACTGTATGATCTCACTTATATGTGGAATCTAAAAGAGCTGAACTCACAGAAACAGAGAGTAGTAGATGGGTTGAGGGGTGGGGGAAATGAGGAGACATTGGTCAAACGGTACAACCTTTCAGTTAAAAGATGAGTAGGTTCTGGGATCTAATGTATAGCATGGTAACTATAGTTAACAGGATTGTATTGTACTCTTAAAAGTTGCTAAGAGAAACACTGAATGTTTCAAGAGATATTGAATGTTACCACCACTAACAACAAAACAACAAAAACAAAAACCCCTATGTGAAATGACAGATGTATTAACTAATTTTATTATGGTAATCATTTCACAATATATACATATATCAAATCATTGTGTTATATAACTTAATGTTATTTGTTAATTCTATCTCAATAAAGGTGGGGGAAAAAAAGACACTTTTCCCTATGGTCATAAAAAATTTCTTCTTTGTTACCCAAAACTTTCCTAACTTGTTTTGTACATTTAGATCTTCAAACCATCTGTAATTTATATACAGTGAGTTATAAATCTTTATTCCCAAATAGCCAAATGTTTCAACTCCATTTACTGAATATAAATTCCTTTCTGCACAAACTGACAATGTTATTTTTGTTATGAACTAAATTTCTAGTAAACAGTGGTCAGCTTCTAAATTTTCTGACATTCTGCTAATCTATTTGTCCATACCTAAAGCAATACTACATTGTTTTAATTACTATAGTCTTAACATATGCTCTGATGTCTGCAGGTGCTAAATTATTGGTAAAAATAACTTTTGGCTATTCTTGAGCTTTCTCTGATTCTAAAGCTCTATATAAATCTGCAGGTTTATAAAGAACTCCAATAAGATTTGTATTAGAATTTTACAAATTTATAAATAAGTTAGGAGATACTGCCTTATTTCTGTCAGGTCTACTGCTAAAATCCCACCTCTAAGAGAGGCCTTCCCTTGACTATCCTATATGACAGTAGCTCTCCTGGCACTCCCTATTTCCCTTAATTTTGATTTTTAGCGCATATTACCATCTAACATATTATATATCTTACCATCTTTTTCTGGTCTCCCTTCACCACTACCCCAACTTACCCAATAAAGTGCCATAAAAGTAGGGACCCTTCATTTGTTCACAGTTCTGTCTGCAACAGACAGAACACACAGAATGAGCTCTCAAATGTTTATAGAGTAAATGAATCTTCAAAAGTGAATATTCCAAACCAGGAATGTAATATTTCTGTTTATTATGGTCTTCTTTTGATCTTTCAATGAAGTTTTAAAGTTTTCTTTACATGGGTCTTATATTTCCAGTTTTATCTGTAAGTATTTTATACTTGGATATTCTTTGGAGTAAAACTGTTTTTCCATTTTGGATGGAATGCTATGATTGGTTGCTCTTATATCCAGCCACATTTTTCTGGTTAAGGACGTTTTCCTTCCTTTTCTACCTTAGTACGCTTCAGAAGCGAGAACGAGTTAGCCTTAACCTACTTCAGGGCTCCTACCATACCCACTTCTTATCCTACTACACTTGAGTCACAAGATAACTTTTCGCTATTCTGAGTGTACTTTTCATGACTCCATGCCATATATGTCATTCTGATGTAGGGCTGAAATAAGAGACATTAGAATGAGACCTTGTTCTCTCTATGTTGCAGCCAAAGCCACCAAATTTCTTCTAAGAGAAGACAATTATTATCAGGATATATGACAGTGTTCTAAAACTGCAGGTAGCAACCCAACAGTAGATCATGGCCATCATTTAAAAAGCTAATCTGAGGAATATCAGTACCTGTCACACAGAGTAAGGTAAGTACTGGTTTATGAAACTTCTGTTATATGTAAATGTGTGATGATAAAAAAAAAAAGTATAGTGTCAGTAAAAAAGAAAATGGAAATACACTGATATAGGAGATGTACTGAAGAAGAGAAATTTAGCAAGGGGAGGAGAGGAAGGTGGGACAAGAAGATCATGGAAAGGAAGGAAGCAATAGCAAGAAAGTTCTAAGAAGAGTTATCTAAGTGTGAGTCAGCAAAGGCCTCAACTGGGCCACTGAAGTAGACATGAGAAGGAAGAGTTCTAAGGAAAAACTGCACACTTCCCCCATCTCCTATGAAGTAAAATGAAATTGAACTATTTGAAAAAAAAAAAAGAAATGTTTTATTTTACTCACTTTATTCAAGATCATTCTCCTGAGAAGTCTTAAACGTTAAAATTTGGAATGTTTTGTTTTACAGTCACATTACAAATAATTCTTACCTTACTCTCTCTTTCTAATTCACTTCGCAGCCATTCAAAGTCACTGTATCTTCTTCTAACAGTAGATTCCTTCAGCTTGAAAATAGGCAGATTTGTCTGAAACAAACAGAAAATCACTCCTAAGTTGAAGCATGTTATAGTGACTTCAAAAAAGTGGGGGGTTGGGGGAGGACCTGTTTGTCAAATTGATAATATGGCAAGCCTAGTTATGTTAATATAAGAAAATCATAAAGTTATTAAGATGACATTTTACCTTTAAATGTAAAAAAGTACATTTTTTACATGGCTGTTAAAAAATATGTTATTTATACTAGAATACAACTTTTAAAATGCACGTTTGTACATATGCTTTTGGATGTCATTCTGCCTGACGTCAGTTACATAAATATAGGTCAGTTTTTCTATTTCAGTAAGCTGTAAAAATGTCAGGAGTGAGATGAAGCTAGCTCTGATTGCTATACAGTTTAGTATACAACGCTCATAGGGGAAACAGACCTTAACTACTTTGAAATGAAATACAAAATATTTTGTTATTACGACTAAATTAGATGTTTCATAGTGAAAGAAAAGAATACAGAATTATTCTTAATAGTCTTCTTAAAAATGCGAGAAAACAGCAGGGAAAGAGTGCAATGCACTCTTACCACCAATAGGAAATTAGGAGTCATACACATAAGGTCTATCTATCCAGAGCTTACAGGCTGAGGGCAAGTTTAAGAACTGAAAACATAATGCCCAGTACCTTGAGGTTACATTGGAATGGAAGACTATTCTTGAAAGAACGCAAAGACTACTTCGGTCAAATTCTAAACTTAAAGTAATAAAAAAGATTTCTATTATCGTTTACTGATCCTAAAGAGAAAATACACTACCAAATGCAATTTAAAATGGTTTACGACTGAGGGCTATTAGCAGAAGCTGTATACCACTACAATTTTATAATCAAGAATAGATTTTAAAATGCATATAATATCACAAAGTTGGTAGGGACAGAAATGACCTAACACAATTAATGCCATACCATACTGAAAATGCTATTTAATACTATATACTCTCAGATTATATTTTGTCCTTTATTCAGTCTTTGCACTTGTAGAATGACAAACTGTTTTAAAGCTGAAAAGAAAAAGTGTCACCAGAAGGAAAGACTGGCTTCTTACAGGGACATCATCATCATGTAAACTTCACCCCTAAGAAACTTCCAATCATTTGTTAAACTTAATGCCACTAGTAAGTGTCATTCAGCAAAAGAAAAGCTTTTTATTCAGGACCTTAAACCTATTTTGCAGTGGTTTCAATTTTTTCCAACGTGTATTAACTTCTCTATGTAGTATACCTTATAGCTTGGAATCTTCTACAGATGCTATTGGGCATAACACTGTATAGGTTTCAAGCATGAAACCAAATCTCACAAGAGGTTTAAAAGCACTTGAATTTTCTTTCCCAGGTAACCACAACATTTGTTCATTGTATTAATGACTAAGAGCAAAATTACACCTAACAAGACTCTTATTATACTAAAAGTCAAGCTTATATTTAGAGATGCTGGCTTGCTGTACAGAGGGGTATTCTCACTCCCCACAGGGAATAAAATTAGGTCCCCTGGAGAGCAGGATGATAATTCCCAGAAAGAAAGCACTGGATTATTTCTCTCTAATTTCACCCATTGGCTTTTTAACCAAGTTCACCCTTCCGCATTAAAATATTAAGTCTTTGTAAGTGTCTAAAGATAGAAAGGCCTTTACAGAATTGAGTGTTTTCTGCAGGTGAGACTTTACATTTTGAATTCCCTCCTCTCAAATTACTTTACAAAAGGGATTAGCTGCTCTCTTTATTCAATATGTTAAGATCAAGCTTGTGAAAAGAGTTCCCTAAGAATTTTCATACTTATGGGTACGGAAGTCTATAAAGTTAATCTCTGAAACAACATATCAAGCTTACAGGTACAATGTTGAGGGAAGAATGCCAATTCAGCTCATTTTACCTCCATTTTCCCTTTTGAACTTTTGACACAAGCATGATTATATCTGATTCACTTTAATAGACAGGTAGTGGGAGGGAGAAAAAGTCCATTCCTTTCTATGATTAGCTAAGAGTTTGATAGATTATATATTAAAAAAAAGATCATGGTTAGCTTAAGAAAATTTCATGGTTTTCTCAGCTGGTTATAATTTCTCTTTATATGAGGACTGCTTTAGAGTTTTTTTTGTTTTTTTTTAACATCTTTATTGGAGTATAATTGCTTTACAATGGTGTGTTAGTTTCTGCTGTACAACAAAGTGAATCAGCTACACATATACATACATCCCCATATCCCCTCTTATGTCTCCCTCCCACCCTCACTATCCCACCCCTCTAGGTGGACACAAAGCACTGAGCTGATCTCCCTGTGCTATGCAGCTGCTTCCCACTAGCTATCTATTTTACATTTGGTAGTATATATATGTCCAGGCCACTCTCTCACTTCATCCCAGCTTCCCCTTCCCCTTCCCTGTATCCTCAAGTCCATTCTCTATGTCTGCGTCTTTACTCCTGTCCTGCCACTACGTTCTTTAGAACCTTTTTTTTTTTTTTAAGATTCCATATATATGTGTTAGCATACGGTATTTGTTTTTCTCTTTCTGACTTACTCCACTCTCTATGTCAGTCTCTAGGTCCATGCACCTCACTACAAAAAACTCAATTTCGTTTCTTTTTATGGCTGAGTAATATTCCATTGTATATATGTGCCACATCTTCTTTATCCATTCATCTGTTGACGGACACTTAGGTTGCTTCCATGTCCTGGCTATTGTAAACAGCTGCAATGAACATTGTGGTACATGACACTTTTTGAATTATGGTTTTCTCAGGGTATATGCCCAGTAGTGGGATTGCTGGGTCATATGGTAGTTCTATTTTTAGTTTTTTGAGGAACCTCCATACTCTTCTCCATAGTGGCTGTATCAATTTACATTCCTACCAAGAGTGCAAGAGTGTTCCCTTTTCTCCACACCCTCTCCAGCATTTATTGTTTGTAGATTTTTTGATGATGGCCATTCTGACCGGTGCGAGGTGATACCTCATTGTGGTTTCGATTTGCATTTCTCTAATGATTAGTGATGTTGAGCATCCTTTCGTGTATTTGTTTATAGAGTTTCGATAAAGTCACATCAAGTAATTCTTAGTATTATTTGCCCATTATTTTTAGAGTGGTAAGTGTGCCTGTTAACTTCTCCCTGATCATCACAAGGACTTGCAATTCAACTTGATCAAAATACAAATGAAAGATGCTGAGGTTTTTTGTTTAAGCCACTGGACTATCCCTGTTGATTACAAACTCTCATGATTGGTCACTTTCAACTTATTTAACCCTTATAAGATATTCTATTTTGGTTTTCTAAAGAGAAAAGAGTAAGGATAATTTGTTTCCCCTACAGTTTTGGGAGGATGCAACTATTACTACAGTTTAAGAGCATCTATAAAAGGGCACAGTGCTAGATAAGATGAGTAATATAACAATGAGTAAGATGCAGTCCCGGCCCTTATGAAGCTTATAATATGTTAGGTTACAAGATAAGCATATAAAAAGTTAAATTTACATGGTTAAAAATACCATACACCATAAACAAAAAGTTGAAAGACCACAAAAAACTGTAGACAAATATATGCAATAAAAAACAAAGAAATAATTTCATGAAAATGTAAAGAACTTAAAAACTAATGAAAGATAAAGCTGAATAACCTGACAAACAGAACAGGCAGAACACACAAAAACTATGTCAATAATGTTCAACTTCACTCACACAAGAAATGCCAGTGAAAACAGTAAGATCCCATTTTCATTTGTCAGACAAGCAGGTATTAAATTTTAATACCCAATGATGGTGAAGATAGATAGGCATCTAAAAAACTTGCTGATAATAGTGAAAACTGGTACAACCTTTTAAGGAGGGTGTTTTGGTGATATCTATCACTCTTTTAAATGCATTTATCTTTTTTTCTTAGTTTAATTAAAAAAATTTTTTTCAATTTATTTATTTTTGGCTGCGTTGGGTCTTTGTTGCTGCACGTGGGCTTTCTCTAGTTGCGTCGAGCAGAGGCTACTCTTTGTTGTGGTGTGTGGGCTTCTCATCGCAGTGGCTTCTGTTGTGGAGCACGGGCTCTAGGCGCGCAGGCTTCAGTAGTTGTGCCACGCGGGCTCAGTAGTTGTGGCGCACGGGCTTAGTTGCTCCACGGCATGTGGGATCTTCCCGAACCAGGGCTCGAACCTGTGTCCCCTGCATTGGCAGGCGGATTCTCAACCACTGCGCCACCAGGTAAGTCCCAATGCATTTATCTTTTTTTTTGCGGTACGCGGGCCTCTCACTGTTGTGGCCTCTCCCGTTGCGGAGCACAAGTTCCCGACGCGCAGGGTCAGCGGCCATGGCTCACGGGCCCAGCCGCTCCGCGGCATGTGGGATCTTCCCGGACCGGGCACGAACCCGTGTCCCCTGCATCGGCAGGCGGACTCTCAACCACTGTGCCACCAGGGAAGCCCGCATTTATCTTTTGAGCCAACAATTCCACCAGGAATTAATCCTACAAATATTTCCACATATGCAGAAAGGTATCAGGGCATAGAAATTTACTTTAGCATTGTTTATATAATAGCAAAAAACAAAAAATCACAACACACACACAAAAACCCAGAAAACTAAAAATCTTATTAAACTGTTACAAACATAAAATGAATTATTATACAGCTTTTAGAAAATATAACTCAGCCATAGACTGATCAGGAAGCCTGCCTGGGACGTGTAAAGTATAAGAAGTTTCAGAACAGTATCTATCTACAGTATGATACCATTTGTATAAAGAAAAAGGAAAAAGCATAAAGGAACTGACGATTGGTTTGGTCAGTATTCCTTTAACACACGGAGTCAGCCATACTTCAGGAAGACAGTTGAGAATGGTGAAAACAGTGTGAACTACATGCAGAGAAGAAAGAAGTATATTTAGGAAGTAATTCTTGTATATTCTAAACCATAGGAGACGATGGGAATTAAAACTGAAAAGCCTGAATGTCTGGCTAAGGTATCTCCTGTGAGCACCAGCAGTTAACAAACATCTCTGAACAGGAAAATATCTTTAAATAAAAAAAGTATAACAGAGAAGTTACTATGAATTCAACAGATTAGCTACATGTACTACCAAGGGGCAGCATGGAAACAGATGGTTCTATTCTCACCATACATAGAAGCATTTTTTTGGTGGTAATTATGTATGATTCTGGATATTAACTAGACTTATTGTGGTGATCATTTCACAATGTATACGAATATCAAATCATTATGTTGTACACCTGAAACTAATATAATGTTATATGTCAGTTATTCCTTAAAAAAAGAAAAAGGTTGGTTCTAGCTAGTTTTAAGTTTTATCTGCTTGAAGAATATGGAAAAGAGACAGACAACTGAGGCAAATTATAGCAAAAATTCTTTAAAGGTTTTTTTTTGGATATCATTTAAAATGTTTTTGACTTATCCAGAGACAAAGTGCTGAATTCTGAAACTAAACATAAATCAGACTTAACTATGGTTAACTTAAGATGACTAAAACTTCTGAAACTTAAAAGGCAAGATTTAGTATCTTTTCATCCTTACATTCATATTTTCCTCCTAATTTCAAGAAAAGTTGCTCTAGGGACTTCCCTGGTGGTCCAGTGGGTAAGACTCTGTGCTCCCAATACAGGGGACCCAGGTTTGATCCCTGGTAGGGGAACTAGATCCTGCATGCATGCTGCAACTAAGAGTTCACATGCCGCAACTAAGAAGTCTGCATGCCGCAACTAAGAGCCCGCATGCTGCAGCGAAGATCCCATGTGCCACAACTAAGACCTGGAGCAGCCCAAGTAAATAAATAAATAAATAAAAAGAAAACAAAGAAAAGCTGCTCTAGTTGCTCAAGCTGAGCATAAACTAGAAACCACTGTTTTCCTCTAGCTATGGTTAATTTTACCTAACAGGTAAAAGTGTCAAACTCAGCCATTTGTATGAAATAACAATATTTGAGGAACAGTGACCAGAGACAGGCAAGATCAGAGACAAGCAAAACTAAAGTCCATCATTAGGCAGGAACCATAAACTAAGACAGCCGTCAGCTATTTGTGTAGGTATGTGTTATTAGTAAATGCTGAAGGTAAGCTTAAGTAACCTTGGCCTATTTTAGACTTCTCAGTTTCACTCATGGAGTTACGAACGTTCTGCAAAGCAAAGACAGAGGCTCCTATAAATATTTACATCAACTATTGTCATACAGATAAGAAACTGCAAATTAACCATAATTTAAAGCTATGTCAGGGCTATGGCCCAAACTAACACTTAAAAAGCAGAAAATTATAATCATCTGCCCCTCAAAAAGTTAAGTTGGTTGCCTGGAATCCATAAAGTCTATAAAAACTATTTTATTCCACATTGAAAATATGCTTTTAGTAATCATTATAAGCCAAATACTAGTTAAATGTCACCACTACTTAATAACATTTTTTTGGAAAACTATAAAATAGGTTACCTATATTAACAAGGGAGGCAAAAGCTGAGAATACAACACGAGTGATCAGATCTGGCACTGAAAGGAGCTTTTAAAGTCATATCTAAATATAGAACACAATATTAAAAAGTCAGAGCTAAAAAAGTCAATCCAAAATCTCTACTCTGTATCCTATTCCTACTACTGAAGTCAAAGAAGTCTTCTTCAACCTGCTTATGCTTCAGAATTACCTGAGTAGTTTAAAACAACTTCTTAAATGAAGAATAACACAAATAGAGAAAAGTGCACAAATACATTGAGGGTACAGCTCAATAAGTTTTCCGGTGGTAGTAATCTGGGTAGTCCTAAAACAAAACAAAACAAAACATGGGGCGTCCCTGGGGGCGTAGTGGTTAAGAATCTGCCTGCCAATGCAGGGGACATGGGTTCGAGCCCTGCTCCGGGAAGATCCCACATGCCGTGGAGCAACTAAGCCCGTGCGCCACAACTACCGAGCCTCTTCTCTAAAGCCTGTGAGCCACAACTACTGAGCCCACGTGCCACAACTACTGAAGCCTGTGCTCCTCAACAACAGAAGCCACCTCAATGAGAAGCCTGCGCACTGCAACAAAGAGTAGGCCCCGCTCACCGCAACTAGAGAAAGCCCACATGCAGCAACGAAAATCCAATGCAGCAAAAAATAAATAAATTTATTTAAAAAAAAAAAAAGAATCAAGCACTGCCTCATTATTCCTCTTTTTTTTTTTTAACGTTTAAAGTTTTTACTGATTTGACACAAAACGAAGATAACATAAAATTCTTTACAAGATTCACACTGGTAACAAATTGGTTAAGGAATGTCAGTTCAGAGTATTTAAGCTTAATACTGCACAAAGAAAATTCAAAATGCCCATAAATATGACAATTCATAAAATGAAAGAACTTGATGGAGACTTCCCTAAATTTGACAAGCCCCATAATCTACATGGCATTACAAATAATGATATATGACACTATTTTTTTCTTAAATTATCAATAGTAAAGAACAAAATTTTATTCTCCATGCTGGAGGAAGGAATATAATTTTTTAAAATTTTTTCTATGTAAAATATTATAAAATTGCTGTCATATGTAGAAGTGATCGAGTATACAGCAGCAAAAACCTCAAAAAAATATAGAATGGTGTTAGGCAGTTAGTAAAAGTATGTTAATTTCTGAATTTTGTGATATCAGTAATATTCTGCACTTTTCTTTTTTAATTGAAGTACAGTGGATTTTCAATATTATATTAGTTTCAGGTATACAACAGAGTGGCTCAAAATTTTTATAGATTATACTCCATTTATATTATAAAATATTGGCTATATTCCCTGTGCTGTACAATATATCCTTGTAGTTTATTTATATATGCCTTGTTATCTCTTTAGTCTCCTTCAATCTAGAGCAATCCTCCTGCCCTTTTGCCATTTAAGACATTGGCAGTTTTAAAGAATGCAGGCCAGATATCTGAGACACATTATACACTTGAGTTTGTCCTTTTCCTCATGACCAGTTTCATGTCGTTCATGTTTGTCAGGAATGTCCTTACAGAAGGAATGCTGAAGCTTTCTCAGTGCCCGACATCAGAAAGCACGTGACGTCAGCTTGTCCTATTATTGGATCACTTGGTTAAGGTGAGGTCAGCTAGATTTCTCCCATGTAAAGTTACCTGTTTTCCTCTTTATAGTGAGGTTTTTTTTTATTCTTGCACTTACCCTTCATAATAAAATTTAGTGCCATTTGGAATTTACCCAGCTAAATTTAAAACTTATAGAACTGGCAGAGCACAGAATGAATTCTTCTTGGAGAATTCACATTTTTAGGTGAAATTACTTGCCTGACTTTAACCATTAAGAGAGCGACTGGCTTACTGCAGGAAAGCCCTACTCTCTGCCAGATACAGTGTGAACACGCAGATGTGTAAGGACATTATGTTCACAATTTGTTGATTCAGAAAAATTAAGAAGACTTACAGTCTACTTGGCTAGAATGAAGCCATGGATATTTGTTACTTGTCCTATGCAAAATTCAGGGCAATTCTCAAGCTTCTGTGTAGCTTATGAAAAGGTGATGGACTGATCACTATATAAGAAACCTGGGGCATTCAGAAAACTAGAAAAGAACAAGACTAAGCTTGAAGAGAACTATTCAATATTATTTTATTGCTCTTTATTTTTCCTAATAATATACCAGAAACAAAACTGCAAAGGGATGAAATGTTACGAGAGATGCCTATATGCCTGATACTCTTAAAAGGCTATTTATATAAAAGAGAAACCAGTCATTTCCCACAAGGTATAACTAATCACATAGGGTAAAATCATCAGGAATCCAAACAGACATTATATACTAAAGAACAGATTTTGAAACCATGGTATAGAGCTCTAAAACAAGTGCTCCCTTCATGTCCAAGCAGAGGAAATGGCCACATTATTGGTCTCCAAAAAGCTAGGTCTTACACACTTACACAGGCTGACCTATTAAAGTCAGCAGCTCACAGATACCCTATATGTAACCTGATTATCACTGATAGCCAAGCAGAAAACCAAGCCTCAAAACGTGGTCACCTGAATATAGCTTAACAATAGATATTAGAAAAATGTTTACTAGGTGTTTCTAGTATTTCTTCAGATAGTGTCATGTGTACATTTGAAAAAAGAGACTGGCAAAGACATCAAAAGTATACCCAATAGACCATACTCTATTCAACCAATCCTAAGAGATGTAAATGGATGCCTCACTACAGTTCTCATTAAAAGGTTGTATTTCTCCAAATATCTACATCTAGAGATAAAGGATAAGCTGAGAAGTGCTTAAGCTATTACCTCGCCCTTCAGTACTTTTGATACTTGTTTTACCCAAACTGGAACAGCATGAATAACTGGAGATATGGTTTATAACCTAGATGAACTCTAAATATGGCTTGGGAGAAGTCATTGAAGTGAAGAATAAGCTTTTAGTCTGGAGAACCTTTGAAATGTAGATTGTCATTAAGCCAAGGTATTTAGTTTAGTTTCTTTCTTTCTTTTTTTTAAAAAATAAGGACGTGGCCTTCCTGTGATACAATTTCCCGTTATTTTAAAAGAAGTATTCTTTATGGTATAATTTCTGAGACAGTAGAGAAGAAATTATCTAGACTGGTTTAATGTATAAACCAAGTAATTCCAAATACTTTTCCTACTTTGTTCATATTCATTTGTGAATGGCAACAAGATTCATTTGTGAGCTCATGCAAGGTTCTCAATGAACAACCTTTAATGGAATTGTGCAGTAATAATTCTACTGTAAAGGAAAATTTGTTCTTAATAGTTCAGGAACACTTACATAATCCTACAGGCTTCTGCTGAAAGAACACCGCCTATTAACAGGGTAACCTTTTTTGAACAATTTTTGAAGTGCAAAACTACTTTCTATCTCTTTCCAACGTGCCTAATTGTAAGAATTGCCTCAAGAGGTTCTATTTTTTTAAATTTATTTTATTTATTTTTGGCTGCGTTGGGTCTTCATTGCTGCACGCGGGCTTTCTCTAGTTGCGGCGAGCGGGAGCTACTCTGTGTTGCGGCTCGCAGGCTTCTCATTGCGGTGGCTTCTCTTGTTGCGGAGCGTGAGCTCTAGGGCACGCGGGCTTCAGTAGTCGTGGCACATGGGCTCAGTAGTTGCGGCTTGTGGGCTCTAGAGCGCAGGCTCAGTAGTTGTGGCTCACGGGCTTAGTTGCTCTGCAGCATGTGGGATCTTCCCAGACCAGGGATCGAACCCATGTCCCCTGCATTGGCAGATGGATTCTTAACTACTGCGCCACGAGGGAAGCCCTGGACACTATCTTCTTATATCTTATCATATATCATAAGATATATCATATCTTACCACCAGGGAAGTCCCTCAAGAGGTTTTAAACACACTCCCATCCCCACACGCTCCAAGTGCCCTCATCTAGAGAATCTCATTCAAATTAGCATGGGTTGGAATCCAAACATCAGTATTTTTAGGTGATTCTAAGGTACAACCAGGGTAAAGAACCACTGCCCTAGGCTTACTAAATGTGCAACAGGGTAGCGGGGGACTCAGGAAGCTGTATGGTCACCAGTGATTCTAGTTTAGCCAGGACAGATAAGGGCAATATTTTACCTCCTCAAGGATAGTGATCTGGAACTAGCACTATGAGAACACTGAACTGGAAATGGGATGCAAAGTCACTGTGAGTAAAACTATAATGAAGAAACCAGTGAAAGAATATTAGTTAAGAAGCTCTTTTCAGTAGGTGTATTTTAAACTTCAGTATATGCATTACCAGGCACATATGGACGACAGAGATCTAAAAAAGACACCCTCCTTAAGAGATATTTACAGCATAAAACTGGGGGGTGGAGAGCAAAGTAGTCTTCCAAGATTTATTACCTTTAGCAGTGAAAACCGTAATTCATCACAGACTTACTGTTTAGATAAAAGGGTAGAAACCTGCACTAGAGTCATCAGTGTAGAAATGAAATAGACATAAAACATACACACATGAATATATTAGGTTAAGTCTGCATGGTAGGCTCATAAAAAGTATCCTTACCAAAAAAAAAAAAAAAAAACAAACAAAGAAAACACAATGGTACATGCTCATTTGCAGATAGGTCATTTTGATACATTACTGACCCTTGAACAATGCTGGGTATTAGTGGCATTGACCCTCCTGAGAGTTGAAAATCCAAGTATAATTTATAGTTGGCCCCCCAAATACATGGTTCCTCTCTATCTGCGGTTCTGCAAACATGGATCCTGTAGTACTGTAGTATTTACTATTGAAAAAAATCCGTGAATAGGTGGACCCATGCAGTTCAAACCTATGCTGTTCAAGGACCAACTGTATATCCTTTCAGACTTCCATATATACAAATTTTATTCTTATTAAAAATATCAGCTTCTCATTTGATATCGTTAACATGATTGTGTAGAGTCATCATCTACATGAGAGACAGTGTAGTACAATGGTTAAAACATACAGCTCTGGAACCAGACAATCTGGTTTTAATCCCAACTCAGGCATTAATCAGCTATCTGACCCTGGGCAAAATGCTATGGATGAGAGCCAGGTGAAGCCTTAATATAGATCCAGGGAACTGATATACTGTCCTTAGGACAAACCTCTAAAGGTAAAATTACTGGGCCAAAAGCTATGAATGTTAAGGCTTCAAAGTGTCCTCCAGAGAGGCTGCTTTGCTGTAGACTAAGGAGGTACACAACTGTAGTAGGCTATTACTTTGGTGGCCTACAATAAACAATGCCTCTCAGTATCTTTCTTTCTGTATCCTCCATATCTTTCTGTATCCTCTCCCATATCAGCCTGGCCATGTAACTGCCTTTGATCAATGGTATATTAGCAAATATCTATTGATTACAATAGGGCTGGTCCTCTTGGAACGCTTCTTCATAAAGACATTGTCTCTTGGAACCCAGCCACCGTTATTCTATTAGAAATCTAACTATCCACATGGAGGAAAACTCAGGACCTGATCAACAGCCCCAGCTTACCTCCCAGATGGTAGCCAGCACCAACTTGCCAGCTAGCTATGTGACTGAGTCATCTTAGAAATAAATCAGCCCCAATCAAGCTGCTCCAGTAGGTATCAAGGAGAACAGAGATAAGCTGTCTGTTCTAAGATCTGACCAAACTGTAGGACTGTAATAAAGTGAAAGTAAATTGTTGTTTTAAGCCACCAACTTTTGGGAGCTTTGTTACACAGCAACAGATAACTGAATCAGTAACCTGACTTTGGTAGAATCATGCTAATAAACAAGAAGAGACTGAGAGGACAGTATTTCACATATAAAAATGTGATACCTAAAGAGCGAATAGACTTAAAAAAAATTTAAACTCTTTGCTGTTTACTTTTTTACTTCCTTATCAGCTCTTGACTATTTTCTGAGTAGCTGAAGTTTCCAGAAAATCCAAAAGACTTTATTGATTCTGGATTATTCAGCAAAGGAAGTGTTCCTCCATAACTTAAGAAGCTTATCAAGTGAGCTGAACCTGAAGATTTCCTACTCTGAACAAAGGCAAAGTTTTAAAATAATGGTTATAATTTAAGATTGAGTTGGTTTCTCTACAGTAACTTGATATAGCTCTAGGAATAGATAGTATGAAATAGTTTGCCACCAATATTATAAAAGAATGAAGCTAAGGTGTTTCTTCAAAGAATTACCTGGAAAACTATAAAAAACATCAAAGAGGGTATTTCATGATTCTTAATTCTCTAAGACATGAGTGATCCCCATAGTAATAGACTCCTTTCTCTTCTAGTCAAAGTGATTAGCTATAGTAAGAGCAACTAGACAATGATATTAAACACTATATGCATGCATGATTTAAATTTATAAATTGACAGCAGTGCCATTACAATATTTTATTCCTTTCATAAAGCTGCACAAAGAATGATTATTGTTCTATTAACCTGAAAGTACTCAAATCACTAATGCAAAATCTTTTTATTAGAAACAGTAAGTAACTCTCTAAGAATCCTCATAATATACCATGACTAACAGCACAGGTCACAAGAGGATTTGTAACTTGTCATCAAAGGTTCAATATATTAATAATTAGGTCAGTATAATTTAAAAAAATTTCTGGCCAGCAGATCCTCTTTAACTGTTAGGTGTAATCAGTGTCTGAGGCAGGGCTGGAAAGCAAGGCATTCTGGTTCTTCCCCTTATAATGTAGGTTCATTTCAGAGTACTCTATCTAGCCTCTTTTCTTCTCGTACTTTCCTTTCCGTGACCTCTCCTCCAAGCTGTGTTGTGAAGTTTGTAAGAAAAGGAAATCATTCCAGATCCTTCACCTTTAGCCCCCGAACCCTACCTGAAACCCTATAAATATTTAATATATATAAATATTAATGATAAAGTCTCATAAGCCATTAAACTGATGTTAGAATGCTAATAAGTACACAGAATAAAAGGCATTTACTGAGACTCTACCATGAATGCTGACTAAGTATATTGACATGGTCCCTGACTTAGATTTTATACAGACAAGCATAGGTTAGGGTTAGGAGGTAGACACTAAAGAGAGTGGAATACCATGGGGCAGTTTCTGTGAGATAGTACTCAATTTGGGGAGTACATTATGATAAAGACATGTATGTACAACCTGTCAGAGGTCTTAAAGCTAATAGAAAAATTTTCTAAGTATATTTTCATGGCTGCTTACATCATTATGTATCAAAAGTTTTCAAGTTTAGATGTGGATGAAAAGTTTAAAGTCCCCGTTTTTTCCATTCACTTAAGGTATTCAAGGTAACAGCCATTAAGGTTGTATCTCAGAGAGAGACATAAGGTTTAAATAATTGTTGCAACACTTTTAGTGGTGGAAGTTCCTGACATGATACATTGTTGGGGGAACAAAATGCAAGCAAATATATATGAGTATATATACATTCATTCAGTATTTCCTTTGTATGATTGTAGACTTAGCATAATAGAAGCTAATCACAAATCTGTGACAATGATTTCTGATTCCTGGAAGCAGCAAACAAACAAACAAAAAAACAGATAAATTAATCAAGCAGACCTGGGCTCAAGCCCTTCTCTGGAACTAAACAGTATGGCCCTGTCAAGTTACTTTCCCCCTCTATAACTGAGTTGCAGTATCTTTAAAATGAAGATACTGCCACTTAGCTCAATTAAATAGGAACTATTATTACTTCACACATATTATCACTTATTGGATACTTAGTGTAAAGTTTCACTTTATGGCTGAAGAAACTCAAAAAGAGGAGATATGAAACTTGTTCAAGGTCACATGTCTACTAATAGGCAAAGAGATAAAGAGGATTCTTACCTATGTTCAAGGTTCATGCTCTTAAGGAACACTATGGTTAGAGTACCTGACCCAAAACAGATGTTAAATAAAAAAGATTAGGGGCTTCCCTGGTGGCGCAGTGGTTGAGAGTCCGCCTGCCTATGCAGGGTACGCGGGTTTGTGCCCCAGTCTGGGAAGATCCCACATGCCGCGGAGCGGCTGGGCCCGTAAGCCATGGCCGCTGAGCCTGCGCGTCCGGAGCCTGTGCTCCGCAATGGGAGAGGCCACAGCAGTGAGAGGCCCGCCTATCGCAAAAAAAAAAAAAAAAAAGGTTAGAAACTCTACTAAAGGGACTCCCTGGTGGTCCAGTGGTTAAGAATCCACCTTCCAATGCAGGGGACGTTGGTTTGATCCCTGGCTGCGGAACTAAGATCCCACATGCCGCGGGGAAACTAAGCCCGTGTGCCACAACTAGAGAGCCTGTGTGCCTCAACTACAGAGCCCACGCACTCTGGAGCCCATACGCCACAACTAGAGAGAAGCCCACATGCTGCAATGAAGAGCCTGCACACTGCAACTAAGACCCAACATGGCCAAAAATAAATAATTTTTAAAAAATCTACTAAACATTTAATAAACAGTTCAACAACTACTATGTGCAAAGAGCTAAGTAATACTTGGTTAAGAGGCTTTTAAAAATATTTAAACACTGCATAACAAGTGCTTCTGAGCACCCATAAATTAACATTAAAACATAATAATAGGAACTAACACAACACTGTAAATCAACTATACTCCAATATAAAATAAAAGTTAAAAAAACTTTTATTGACATATATACACTAATATGTATAAAATGGATAACTAATAAGAACTTGCTGTATAAAAAAATAAATAAAATTTTAAAATTCAAAAAGAAAAAAAAGAGTACTTAAAAAAAAAAGTTTAAAAAAATACCAAAAAAAAAAAAGGAGAGCTTCCCTGGTGGTTCAGTGGTTGGGAGTTTGCCAGCCAATGCAGGGGACACGGGTTCAATCCCTAGTCCGGGAGGATCCTACATGCCACGGAACAGCTGGGCCCGAGCACCACAGCTGCTGAGCCTGCACCCTAGAGCCCGTGAGCCACAACTACTGAAGCCCATGCACCATGACTACTGAGGCCCGTGTGCCTGGAGCCCGTGCTCCGCAGCAGGGGAGGCCACTGCGGTGGGATGCCCACGTCACGGCAGGGAGTGGCCCCTGCTCACCACAGCTAGAGAGGGCCCGTGCGCAGCAACGAGGACCCAACGGAGCCAAAAATAAAATAAATAAATTTTTAAAAAACCCCATAATGCGTAAAACGTTGTTTCTTTAAAATATGGAACCTAAAAGAAAGGTGTAATGTGTGGACTAAAAATGTCACCTGCCATATCAGAAGCAAAGGGTGTTGAGGCCATCAAACCATCAGCCACTGCAGCCGGCCCTCCACTCCACCCCCTCACACTGTGCACCCTCAAGGGATTCAGGATGGAGAAAAACAGGATACTGGTCCTAGATAGTTAAGGTGCATATCAAAGGAATGATTTCAATGAGCCCAGACTCTTGCATCTTCCCATACATAAAAAGCGCTAAATTCATTAACCTGATGTCTGTTTGTCTTTATTAATCTTTTGATGTTCCAGCTACCTGGTATTTGTTGCAAAAACTCCTATGTATCCTAGCTCCTCCCTTACCTCTTTGGAACAGTCCCTCAGAGCTATCTGAGAGGCTGCCTCCCGGGCTTAAGTCTTCAGCAAGTCTGCAGAATAAACCATAGTTCTCATCTTTCAGGTTGTGCTTTTTTTTTTTTCAGTCAACAAATGTAAAAAGATAAGGGTGGAACTGCTGGAATGGTGGGGTAAGGAGCTTGGTAAACTCTCTCCCTCCAAAAAAATCAAATATAAAACTAGTAGTTCTACCAGTGAGGCAACCTGTGCAAACCAGCAGCATTGCTGCTAGAGGGAGACAGATCACTGATCAAGAGTAGAATGCAGAAAAGTTCCATATACAGGGGTGTTGTTAACAATAGTGATCTTGGTGGCAAACAATTGGGGAAGGCCAATACTGCAGTAGTCCAAGGTTGCAGTACTGACTGGGGCAAGAAACAAATCAGCAGACTTGCCAGAATTTTAGCAGGGGTATCCTGAGAATGGCACAGCAATGACAGGCCTTGATAAGCTCTCACTTACCCCTGGTGGTCTGAAAGGCTATGTGCTTGCACAAAGCTGTATGCAAGCTCAGAAAAGAATGGTGAGGACCTGCGTTATCCATACATCTGTAACGGAATATGAGGTCTTTCAGAGATACAGGAGAGATAAAGACATGAGAAGACTTGGCACAAAGTGAAAGCTGAAACAAACTTGTAAACTGGCTTATACTTTCAATTCCCCAACCTACATACAAACAAACACACTAGCAAAGGGCAGAAGCCTTACTAGCTCAAGGTGTTTATGCAGAACCTCTGAACAGTCACTGTCTGACCACTAAAGCAGTCCTGATCCAAGGGTGACCCTCTAGGAAGCCAGGCTTAAAACACACACACACACACATACACACACAGACACACACAGAGAGAGAGAGAGAGAGAGAGAGAGAGAGAGGGAGAGAGAGAGAGAAGAAAAATATCAGCAACTGCAAACTACAGACTTAGTACAGGCAAGTCCTTAAAAAACATAAAGATATAGCATCAGAGCTCCCCTGGGAGGAAAGCCAAGAGGTGATCTAGCTCAACAGTCTCTAAAATGTATCATCTAAAATGCTTGGTTTAACAAAATAATTATAAAACATGCAAAGAAACAAGTAAGTGTAACCCGTATGGGGGTGAAAACAGTCAATAGAAACTTGTCTCTGAGGGTGTTCAGTTGTTGGACTAAGCTGACAAGGATTTCAAAGCAGCTATCACAAATATGTTCAAAGAACCAAAGGAAGCCATACTTACAGAATTCAAAGTATGATGACAATGACTCAATGAACAGAGAATCTCAACAAAAAGAGATTATAAAGAAGAACCAAATTGGAATTCTGGAGTTGAAAAGTACAATAACTGCAATGAAAAATTCACTGGAGGGTCTCAACAGCAGATCTGAACTGGCAGACAAGAGAATCAACAAATCTGAAGACACATCAACCAACTTTTCTATTCTGAAGAATATACAGGAATATACAGGAAAAATATACAGGAAAAAAAAAAGAATATACGAAAAAGAAAGCAGTCTCAGAGACCTGTGAGACTCCACCAAGCATACCAACACAGGTGAAACGGGAGTCTCAGAATGAGACAAAGAGAATAAATAATGACTGAAAACTTGCCAAATTTGACTAATATCTTTAATCTGCACATCCAAGAAGCTCAATGAATTCCAAGTAGGAGAAACATAAAAAGACTCTATATACATCACGGTCAAAGTGTTTAAAGACAAAGACAAGCAGAAAATTTTGAAAGTAGCAAGAGAAAAATGACTCATCACATACCCCCCAATCCCCCACAATAAGATTAACAGCTGACTTCCCCCTGAAACAATGGGGACCAGGAAGCAGTGGAATATTCAGAATGTTGAAAGAAAACACAACAACAAATAATTCTGTACCTAGCGTAGTAGACAGAATTCTGACATGGCCCCCCAAATTCCCACCCCATGGTGTACACACCTCCTTTTAGGTGTGGGTGAGTCTTATGGATGTCACTTCAGTGATTAGATTACATTCTCTGACTAAGTGAAAGAATTTTGCAAATGGAATTAAAGTCCCTAATCATTTTGACTTTGAGTTCATCAAAAGGGAGATTTTGGGCGGATGGGTTTGACTTAAATCAGGTGAGTCCCTTAAAAGAGGGCTTTAGTTCCTCTTAGACCAAAGAGATAGTCTGACTAGCCTTGAAGAGGAAGGCTACTATAAATTCTATAACCTCCAAGAAAATGAATTCTGCCAATTCTGTGAGCCTGGAAAGAATCCCAACCCTCACATGCGACCAAAACCTTGGCCAACCCCTGACTGTAGGCCTTGTGAGACCTGAGCAAAGGGCCGAGCTAAGCCATGCCCAGACCTCTGACTTATAGAAACTGTTAAGGTAATATTTTAAGGTACTGCATTTATGATAATTTTTTTTTTGCGGTACGCGGGCCTCTCACTGTCGTGGCCTCTCCCGTTGTGGAGCACAGGCTCCGGACGCGCAGGCTCAGCGGCCATGGCTCACGGGCCCAGCCGCTCTGCGGCATGTGGGATCTTCCTGGACAGGGGCACGAACCCGTGTCCCCTGCATCGGCAGGCGGACTCTCAACCACTGCGCCACCAGGGAAGCCCCAAAGTGTGCAGTTTTAAGTGTACAGAGTTCTGTAGCATTAAGTACATTCACATTGTTGTGCAACCATCACTACCATCTACTGCCAAATAATAATACATTCTATAAGAATGTTTAAAATAATACATTCTATAAGAGAATGAGTAATGGGTTCTTAAAACTAATCATTTGCTGAAATCAGCGCTTTCTTCTCCTTTTTGACAGTGCAATAAATAGAAAGCTGGAGCCAACTCTCAGATAATAAGAGCAGCGGCTAATATTAAATAAACAAGATAGTATTTAAAGTCCATAACACACGTCATTTAATTCTCATGTAATTCTGAGGAAGATCCTAACACTCTAATCTTAGGATGGACAAGAAGTTCAGAGGGGTTAATTGATCAAGCGCACTCAATTAGCAGGTAGGGCAAAACTGGGATATGAATTCATGTCCATAGTTCAAGTGTTAAACACTTAGAATTTGTTAAACGTTATCTCCCAAATAACAAAAAAATTAGTAGACTCTAAAAGAATGGAAGTCCATGGTACATAAGTACTCAAAGTTTTGTTCCTCTACCCCCAACACACATAATACTAAGTCCGCCTCCGGTTTTCTTCTACCATCACTAGGTTGGGAAAGACTGCCCCAGATGTTTAGATCAACTGGGAGAGAAGTCTAGCTTCCTTGAGAGGAAAGCTTAAACACTATGATAGACCTATCAGTCAAAACCCAAAAAGAAAATGAGATATGTGTCAGGTCTTCTGTTGGTGGAATAACACCAGGGAACCCTATAAAGGAATGGATGGAGAGTGAGAGAAACAAAATGTAATGTCGGCAAGTATAGGAAATAACAATAGTAAATAACAGCAACTAGGAATTAAAACAAAATTTCTCTGCAGACTCTGGCATAGAATATAGAATTTCTAGCAATACTGACATCAAAAAACTGCTAAGATGTCTCTGAAACCACATGATACTCAATTTCCTAAAGTAATAAAATGATCCTATCAAGAAAATAAGTCGGACTTACCTGCTGGCAGTGGTTAAGATTCCGCCTGCTTGGGGGCTTCCCTGGTGGCGCAGTGGTTGAGAGTCCGCCTGCCGATGCAGGGGACACGGGTTCGTGCCCCAGTCTGGGAGGATCCAACATGCCGCAGAGCGGCTGGGCCCATGAGCCATGGCCGCTGAGCCTGCGTGTCCGGAGCCTGTGCTCCGCAACGGGAGAGGCCACAACAGTGAGAGGCCCGCATACCGCAAAAAAAAAAAAAAAAAGATTCCACCTGCCAATGCAGGCGACATGGATTCGAGTCCTGGTCTGGGAAGATCCCACATGCCATGGAGGAACTGAGCCTGTGCGCCACAACTACTGAGCCTGCACTCTAGAGCCCGCGAGCCACAACTATTGAAGCCTGCGCACCTAGAGCCTATGCTCTGCAACAAGAGAAGCCACTGCTATGAGAAGCCCGCGCACTGCAATGAAGAGTAGACCTGGCTTGCAGCAACTAGAGAAAGCCCGCGCACAGCAACGAAGAGCCGATGCAGCCAAAAATAAATAAATTTATTAAAAAGAAAAAACCTTGCCTCTTGGGCAACTTAGAAAAAAAAAGAAAATAAGTCTCTAACCTTTGTTTGATTAAAAGAGAGAAATTAAGAAAATTTCTCTCTCTCAATCAGTAAAGAATGGGGTGTGTCTGCAGTCAGTCACACCTAGAGTTTGGCACAGGGGTTAACAGTGACCAGATTGTGAGTGACCACTGACCAGAAACACAGAGAGACAGGGCAAAAAGGTAAAAAGCAAAACAAAACAAAACCTCAGGAGAAAAAGCCCTGGGTGCACTGGTCCCTTCATATATGAGCCATCCTGTATATTTGAGGCCAATATCAATTATAGTCAACTAAAGACAAGTCAAACAAGTCAATCTGAATTCCAAGGAAAACTGGACAAAGATATGTCTGGTAGTCTGAGTCTAAAACTTTAAATAGCCCAATATAGCTAATGGCTACTGTATTAGAGCAGATTTAGACAAAGAGTATCAGAAGTTCTAGAGAAAAGCAGATCAAAGAACATATTAGTTCTAAATAATCCACTGAAGTATATCCATAACTGATGTCCTACTTCAACCTATAAAGCTTTTCTTAATTTTATTAAAGTTTGATCAGATTCTATATAATTATAATCCTTCTACAATGCTCTGTTAGCTTTGACATTCTTGAACCTTCTTCATAAAGAAGCTCTGGGTACCATACATATTTCATACATATTTTTATATGCTTCATAATCTTTTAAGTTGGATTTTTAAAACCTATTCTGTCACAAATGGACGTGGGTGTTTTAAAAGATTGTTTTTGTTCATTTTGAATGACTGCCTCAAGTTAAGGTTCAGGTTTCTTCTCAAAATAGAAACATAAAAAATCGTGTGACATCAGAAGAAATTATTTAGTTATACATTCACTGTTTGAAATCCTTAAATATATTTTAGACTTTGAGACCTAGAATCACAAGTTGCAATAGTCAAAATACTTTTCTCCTAAGGTGTGCAGTGAATGGAAGATACTTTTGCTTTAAGACTTTGCTTGGAATTATGGAGGGTCAAAGGCCTTACAATAGAGTATGAAATCTTTTCTAAGTTTTAATCAAGAGCCAATAACCTAAGGTATTCATCACCTAAAACATTATTTTACACTTGTCTAGTCTCAGAAGTTAGCCCTCTCTCATACAAAGGCAACAGCAAGGGTAAACAACTGTATCAAAGATTAGGTGGTTCTTCCTCTTATACTCAATACTTTTAAAAAAATGCACTGTTAATCTTGACCTACACTTGGACAGCCAAAGTAATTTTCTCTATAGTCTGGAAAACTAATCCTCTACAGGCTATTAAGTAACACGCTTAACTTTTTCCATGAGAAAAAATATTTTTCTATGCCTTTGGTAAAACACCTTGGCAGACTAGAAGGCAAGGGATAATGAGAGCTGATGGTGCTAGATTCTGATGGAGAAAAGAAAGATACAGCTGTGTGGCCTATGACCAAGGCTCAGAGTCAGGCTGAGCCCCAGTCCCCACTGACTCTCATTCTCTTGGAGTGAGTCTACAGTGATTCCTTCTGTTGGAAATGATCTTTAGGACAGTGGCATGTCATTCTTACTAGCTTCCTATTGCTGCTTTAACAAATTACCACAAGCTTAGTAGCTTAAAACAACACAAATTTATTATCTCACAGTTTTGGTGGTCAGAAGCCTGAAATGAGTCTCAATGGGCTAAAGCAAGATGTCACTAGGGCTGCATTCCTTCTGGAAGATCTAGGAGAGAATTTGTTTCCTTGTCTTACCTAGATTCTGGAGGCTACCTGCATTCTTCAGCTCATGGTCCTTTCTTCCATCTTCAAAGTCAGCAATAAGATCACTCCAATCTCTGCTTCCATTGTCACATCTTCTGTAACTGACTCTCCTGCCTGTTTCACTTATAAGGACCCTTGTGATTATACTGGACCCACCCAGATAATCCAAGACAACCGATCCATCTCAAGATCCTTAATTTGATTATTATCTCCAAAGGTAACATATGTAAGGTAACATATTCACAGGTTCTAGTTATTAGGGAGTAGAAATCTTTTTTTTTTTTAACATCTTTATTGGGGTATAATTGCTTTACAATGGTGTGTTAGTTTCTGCTTTATAACAAAGTGAATCAGTTATACATATACATATGTTCCCATATCTCTTCCCTCTTGCGTCTCCCTCCCTCCCACCCTCTGGGAGTAGAAATCTTTGAGGAATTGTTATTCTGCTCCCACAATCACCCAAGCCACAGGTGCCACCAACTATGACATTTGGAGGTCCCTAACAAGTAATGTGTGGTAAATAAATGTTGCCACAAATTCTTTGAAGAACCTTCCATCTGGGAGGTGGAGTCTATTTGAATCTAGACTAGCTTTATGACTTGCTTTGACCAACAGAATGTGGTAGAAGTGACAAGCAAGTTTCAGAGCCTAAAACTCAAAAGGTCTTGCAACTTTCTATCTTCATTCTCTTGGAATGCTATTCTAAGACTGCTATATAAGGAAGCCAGTATAGCCTACTGGAGAATGAAGCCATATAGAAGAGAATGAGGCACCCCAGGGGATAGCCAGACATGCCATCAAATGCCAGACATGCCAAATCTCCAGCTCAAAAGCTGGAGAGCACAGGCAAAAACTAGCAGAGAAACTGCCCAGCCAAACCACAGAATGGATGGAAATAAATCACTGTTTTATATCATTAAGTTTTGGGGTGGTTTGTTACGCAACTGATACAATATTGGTTAGTGGGAAAACCAGCCTATACAATGTATATATATCTGGATGAGCTTTTGCAAGGAGGAATAAATAAGGTCATTTGGGTTAGGTTTGGGAGGAGGACAGCAGGTAAACTTTCTTGGCTATATTACAAAGCATGATCAGGCTGATAAAGGAAATGACTACTGTTAAGTAAGAATGACCCTGGTTTATTTCTATGATCTGTTGTAACTGGAAATGAGAGTCATTATAGTTTCTAAGAAAAGGCAGTCAGATAACTAAAACTATATCAAAGAAAACACAGAAGAAAGTGCCTACCATACTGCCTGAGATATAGCAATTGCCCAAGAGATGCTTAAAACAAAACAAACCATAAATAAAGAGGCAGAGAAAGATGTACGAGCCAGACAGTAACAAGGGGTCCCAGGGCATAAAGTGGTCAGAATCCAGTACTAATACTGTGTGACTTTGGCAGGTTATTGACATCAGATGTTGGCAGTGAAGGACGGAAAAGACAGCTGCTCTCTCTGCCTAGAACATTCCCGGCCCATTCTGCCCTTACACCCCCGGTCCCTCATGCAGGCTTGGGTTCCTACTGCACATTATGACTATCTTCACCAAGTAGTACCATTAAATTGAACTGAATTGAATTGACCTACCTCCCTACCTCCAGTCTATAAGTTTCTTGCCTTTAAGGGCAAGACATATGTTAGCACAGTGTCTGGGATGTAGTAGGTGGTACATAAATGTTCATTTATTGGACACTTTTAGGGGAAACTGATAAAAGAAAACGTCTAGTCCTGTTTCAGGTTGGTGTGAAATTGCTAAATGCAGCAACCATGTCTTATTAAACTTAGCATTCCAAGTGCTCAATAAAACAACTGGCCCACAGGAGCTACTCAAATGTCAAGTTAAATCTAAAAAGAAATTTAGTTAGATTAGAATCTTGAGAGAATAAAACTGGGCAAATACACAGAGTACAGATATGAACCATATCCTAACATCTTAGCGAAAAGCTCTATAATTTATTTCAACTTCAGTGTATCAACATCAACTACCCTTTAAACTAAGATAAAAATTTTACCAATTTACTATATTGTCCCGTTTTGAGAGCTAATATTACAGTTCCTCAATTTTCAACTTAACCCCTTTCTACAACTCAGACATTAAACTTACCCACATCAATAGTTCAACCAATACTAATTTAATCATTTAATAATGGTATATTGCCATAATACATAGAGAGTTACCATGTAAGAACACAAAACATTAAATGATGATATGGCATGAAAAATTAATTCTGAGCTGAAAAATATCCAAACCCCAATCCTGGCTAGAACTGACTATAGTTTTGTCAGGCACCATCTTCAGTTTTGCCACTGGTTTATTGACTGAACTTCAACTACCATGAACCAGCTGCTTAACAGTTTTTATCAGCACCAACTCTCTCTAAGTAGTTATTCAAAGGAGTTTATGAAAGGCTTCAAGTAGGCAAATTAATTTTATAAACTAAAAATCCTTGTGCTTGGCCTTAATATGAATAATAGATGTAATCTAATAACTCACAAAGTTAGATTGTGTCTTTGCAAAAACAGGACCTTCAGAAGGAAAAAATGGCATCTAATATTCCCATTCAGCACCGAAGAATAGGACTATGCTTTAAAATCCTATTGGTATTTGATGAATGTCTAAGGAAAAAAACCTAACTAGCAGTGTTATATTTAACTACCATTTCCTCCATCATTTACTGCTGGCATTCTAATTGAATGTTGTTTTCAAAGTCTCATGTTTTGAAAATAAGATTCTCCAAGTGCTTTTGATTTCCAATACTTCAATGCTACATAAAATTTAGACCAGGGATTGGCAGCCTTTTTCTCAGATGGCAAGACAGTAAATATTTTAGGCTGTTGCAACTACTAAACTCTGCCCTTTCAGTGCGAAAGTAGTCATAAATACTATGTAAACAGAACATTACAAGGTGTGCTGTGTTCTAATAAAACTTTACAAAAACAGGGAAGCCCATAGCTTGCTGATCCCTGCTCTAGAGTGATTAGTGTCTTAAGAATGTTCTCAGTTATATAATATGGAGGTAATATTTGAGTGTAAATTTAAACAAAGATCTGGTGATACACAGAAGTATGCCTAGCCAACAAGATTTTTATCTGCTTCTATTTCCACCTGAAGATGATCAATAATTGCATGGCAAGAGAGGAGATTGAGAACTAGACACGAGAAGGGGAGCTTTGAGGCTCCTTTGTTCCTCTCTATGGATTAGAATGCCCAAACTTCCTACAGAACAGAGAAGCTCATACCACAAGGACAGGAATGGAAAAAACAGAAAGCAAACAAGCTGTAGGTGGCAGATGTGGAATAATTTTAGGAAAGCCAAGGAAACAGAGATGCTACATCATTGATAAAATCAAAGTCTAGAGGGCAAAGAATTTAGAAAGTGACCATTCCAATACTGTTAGGCACTAAGTAATTTTATTAAAATAATTTAAAGTCTTCCTAGGATTCTCTGGTAAGAGACATTGACCTCACTTACTTAGGTGGCTCAAACAATATACTCCATCATTCAATGTCATCAGCTACAATGCTGGTCCTAGGTAAAACCGCCTATAGTTTTAAAGTCACTGAAGGCCAAAAAATGTTAATCATCTATTTTCAGTACCTCTAAACCAAACTCAACCCCATGATATACCTCTATCAATACGCCATGTCTTCATGCGTGCCTCCTTTCTCTACTCACCAAAATTTTCTCAGGAAGGGATGGAAACTTATTCACATTTAAGAATGTCAAAATGGGAGCTCAAATTTTATTTCTTACAAATCAAATGAACTTTCTCTAAACACTGAGATTTCAGTCATCAGCAAAGGAAAGAATCAAGAGACATGATCAGAATGTTGCTAGAGCCATACCCTAGAAGGCTGATCCCAATCACTTATTTGCCACTGTGGTGAAGCAGAGAACAGTGTCTGTTCCTCCTTTCTTCATATGGCTGCCCAGCTAGACTAAATTCCAGCTTCCTTTGTAGCCAAATGTGGCAATGGGGCAGGAATATGCCTTCCCCTTGGCTAGAATATGGATGTGATACTGGGAGCTGATAGTCACAATACCAGCCCTGGACTGCTAGAGACTTCTTCACAAGAAAAAAATAAACTCATTTTTTGAGGTCTCTGTGAGACCAGTCCAAACTGTATCTTAATTGATACAAGCTTTCTGGCAAACTACAGCATATGTCACATTTTACTACCCTGTCTAATTTCCTAGATTCTAAGTTAAATATTTCTTTAAAAGAAGTAGAACTTTGGCTGAGAGCTTTAAGTCATTCAACTAAGAAATCAGTAAACAGCAGTACCAAGATTACAGTATTGCTTTTCTTGGACACCATCTTTCTTATCTAATACTCAAAAAATTGCTGGCTCTGCTTACATGGAAGCAGAATATGGTACAAACATAGAAGTATCTAAAAGTAACAGTTCAATCCTTTTTTTTTTTTTTGTAAGCATGATTGTGAAGGTGAGGAGATGAAAAATCTCTCATGGAATCACCAAAACAGCTAAAAATTAAGCACTTGTAGATTTTCCACTTTAAAGGTATAGAGTGGGAATATTAATAAAATATAAAGATTTTTTAAGTGGATAGATATTTTGTCTCTTCCTGATTTCTGGCTTACTCTCATGATTATTACACAGGGATATAGACATGGATGGTGCAAGACAGGGGCAAAAAGATCTGGCTTGGCTGAATGTAGTCAGTGCCTTCCCTTCTTCCCCCAAAGCTAAGCTGCTGGCATGCTTTCAGCTTAGTATCTAAACTGTCTCCCCGCTAAAAATAGTTTTCATCTTTGGCAAATATCACTGGTTTTCCTCTTTGCTGTAAGGATCTGCTTCTTCTTTCTTTTTCCCCCCCAGAATTTGCCTTTTTAAAAAACTCATCAAGGCTACCAACCATTGTGGCTCCATATTTTTTTTTTCATACTTCTCTGCTACCTGTCATTTCTCAGAGACAGAAAGCTTGGTGCCACCAGGGATAATCCTTGCTGCATATCAGTGAGGTGGCCTTGCTGGGGTGCTTTTTAAATTGCCACTTCCCAAATCCCACCCCAACCCAATTAAAAGAGAATCTAAAGGGTTTCGGAAGTGCTCCAGGTGATCTGAATGTTCAGTGAGGGTGGAAGAAAAAGGACTCTGAAGGTCAGAAAATATACATTTAAATCCTAGTTCTGCTATTTAATAGCTGTGATTTTGGACAAGTTACTTAACCTCCTTAAACTTCATTTATTCCGAAGAATCCACTGCATGCCAAGCACAATGTCAGGTGTTGAGTAAGGGTGATCATGACAGTCCCTGTCCTCTAGGAGGTTAGAGTAGAAGAAACAGGAACTAAAGGAAGCTGCAGACAAGCAAACAGACTTAATCCTAATAGGGCTACAAGGGCACCCAGGAAGGAAATCCAGTCTAGATTCCAGGGATCAGCAAAATCTCTAAAAAGGTAAAATCAAGGCTGAGTCCTGCAGGATAAGTAATGATAGATGAGGCTGCTAAAGGAAGACTTTTTAACAGAGGAGGAAGTGTGTGCAAAGGCCTGGATACCAGTCAGCTTCCTTGGGAGATACAAGTAGTTCAGCAGGACTGAAATAAGGATGAAGGAAGGACAATAGATGAGGACCAAGAGTGACTTCAGCTTTCACATTTGCAAAACAAAGATATCATCTGCTCTGCTTGGTTACCACAAAGATCAAATTATACTATATATAGCAAAGTCCATTGAACAGAGCAGGTACTCAAGTGATAAATCCCCTCACTTTTCAGCTTTAACATAACATGAGAAAGCCAAGCAACACACTTTTTCTTCAGGTCATCTCATCATAGCACAGAATTCAACAGTAAGCTCTTTTAAGCTATTTATTTTTCCTGGGTGCATCTTATCTACTGTGGATTACTGAAGAGTCAACTCTCAGGTCTCAAGGGTGCCAACACTGGGATTTCCTTCTAAAGGTTCAGACACTTGAGGGTTACCCAACACTAGGCAGTAGATAACAAAGGTTTTAATGTATTGTTTTAAATTCAGTTAACTGCAGCTGTGAAGCAATTCTGACCCAGGACCAGAATACTTCAAATCCAACCCTGGCTCTGACACTAGTTAGATAATTTACTTTGGGTTAGAGACAACTTTCTGTGCCTTGGTTCCCTTATTTGTCAAAATGAATAACATAGAACATACTCCCTTAACACAATATAACAGGGCTACTTTTTAATTGCCACTGCCTCCCTCCCCCCATCTTAAGGGATGGGTTAGGTAAGATGAGACTCTTCAAAGCTAGCAAAATGCCTTTCCCTGATAGAGATCCTGGAGGTGAGCTGTAGCTGGCAGCAAATATGTATATCAGACAACATCTCATGGCCAACTGATAAAGCTACACAGATCCTGCAGATGTCCTCTGGCTCCAAAATGCCTTGATTCTTTAAAAAACTATTTTGGCCCTTTAACAACTGATTCTTATAAATCCTAAAAACAAGTCTAAAAATTAACTTATTTCTGATCAGGATATTAATGACTCTCAATTTAAAATGAGAGGACTCATCCAGAGAAGAATCACCAATACAGGTTTAGAATGGCAAATACTGTCAACATGCGACTTTCACTATCTTTCTCATCACACTGTTTATTTGCAAACTTTACTATTCAGTGTTATGTTTTAATATGCCTCAATTTCAAAAAGCTTCTTTTAGAACTATGTGTAGTGATGAATATTAACTAAAGTTATTGTGGTAATTGGACTTCCCTGGTGGCACAGTGGTTAAGAATCCGCCTGCTAATGCAGGAGTCAGGGGTTCGAGCCCTGGTCTGGGAAAATCCCACATGCCACGGAGCAACTAAGCCCGTGTGCCACAACTACTGAGCCCATGTGCTGCAACTACTGAAGCCCGTGCGCCTAGAGCCCATGCTCGGCAACAAGAGAAGCCACCGCAATAAGAAGCCCACTCACCGCAACTAGAGAAAGCCTGCACACAGCAATGAAGACCCACCGCAGCCAAAAAGTTAGTAAATTAATAAATAAATTTATTAAAAAAATTATTGTGGTAATCATTTATATATATGTATATAGCAAATCATTATGTTGTACACCCTAAACAAATACAATTTTGTAGGTCAATTATATCTCAAACTGGAAAAAAAATACTAGTACAATCATAGGAAACATACTACCTTAAAATATGGAGTATTCTATTCATTATTTTTGTTCTTAAGTATGAAATTTACTATGTTCTGAATGGCATCACAACTTCCCACATGGAATGCCACAAAATATATGTTTCTTGACAAGAAAATTCAATGATTTTAGTAGCTCAACTGCACATTAACATAGAAAATGTAGTTAGCTGATCAAAGACTTGTTTTTTTTTTTCGGTACGCGGGCCTCTCACTGCTGTGGCCTCTCCCGTTGCAGAGCACAGGCTCCAGACGCACAGGCCCAGCGGCCATGGCTCACGGGCCCAGCCGCTCCGCGGCATGTAGGATCCTCCTGGACCGGGGCATGAACCCGTGTCCCCTGCATCGGCAGGCGGACTCTCAACCACTGCGCCACCAGGGAAGCCCCTGACTTTTAATTTAGAAGTAGCTGTATTTAGAAAGAGGTAACTTTTGAGTGCCTATTATATATCAGTCACTGTGCTAAAGAGATTTATGTGCATTGTGGCATTTATCCCTATGAGGTAGGTACAGTCATCCCTCAGTATCCACGGGGGATTTGGTTCCAAGAAACACACACCTCCATATTAAAATCTGCAGATGCTCAAGTTCCTTATATAAAATGGCTTAGTATTTGCATATAACCTACACACATCCTCCCTTTTACTTTATTTTTTAATAAATTTATTTATTTATTTTTGGCTGCATTGGGTCTTTGTTGCTGCACGTGGGCTTCCTCTAGTTGCAGTGAGCAGGGGTTACTCTTCATTGCAGTACGTGGGCTTCCACATTGCAGTGGCTTCTCTTGTTGCAGAGCACGGGCTGTAGGCATGTGGGCTTCAGTAGTTGTGGCACACGGGCTCAGTACTTGTGGCTCGTGGGCTCTAGAGCACAGGCTCAGTAGTTGTGGTGCACAGACTCAGTAGTTGTGGTGCGCAGGCTCAGTAGTTGTGGCACACGGGCTTAGTTGCTCTGCATCATGTGGGATCTTCCCGGACCAGGGCTCGAACCTGTGTCCCTTGCATTAGCAGGCGGATTCTTAACCACTGTGCCACCAGGGAAGTCCTTCCCTTTTACTTTAAATCATCTCTACATTACTTATAATACTTAATATACAATGTAAATGTTATATAAATAGTTGCTAGTGTGCAGCAAATTCAAGTTTTGCTTTTTGGAACTTTCTGGAATTTTTTTCTATTATTTTAGATCTGTGGTTGGTTGAATCCTCCTATGAGGAACCAGCAGATTCAGAGGGCCAACTGTACTATTATTAGCATACCTATTTTACAGAGGGGAAGTGGAGCTTAGATTCTGCACCTTACTCTGCTAATAAATGATAAATCTATTCTTTGAACTCAGAGCTAAAGAAAGATCCTTAACTTCACTCCTATTCAAAACAGTTGTCTCCAGGTACAACAGACCTTAATTAACTTAAAATCTCCAGAAAATTAAAGTTACATTATAGCACAAACTTCATAAACAGTGACTGAATCTCACCTTTAGCCTTCTCTTTAATATGCCAAAATAATTCTAGACCCTGAGCTTTCAAAAACCTTTAATCATTATGGTGCTCTCTGCTATATCTACCATTAGAACAATTTTAAAAAACATTACCACTGTACCAATTATTTTCAAAAGCCCAGAGATATTAATCAAATGATTCTAATAGTCTTAAACACTATCCTCAAACCAAAAGATAAATGGAGATTGGGAAACTTGCATTCTAAAGGGCCACCATCCAGATAAAATTACTCTGTGAATTAGAGTAATTTCAATCAGATCCTATAAAATGGAACATTTTTCTCAAGATTAGAATGAGACAGTAACTATAAGATAGTTTAAGGGCCCAAACTTTGTAACATAAAATGGTTTGCCACATGTCAAATTCAACAGCAGAAGGCAAGCAGCAGGAGCTAGGGATAGCAGGAAGAGTTCAGAAAAGTAGTAATAAAAAAAATGACAAAATGACTTACCTATCCATCTCCCTGGCAGTTCTACCTTAATTTCTCTCAAAAATCACATGCTGCTAAAATAAGTTCTACTATCTTACTATATGGTGTCCTGAGTTTTAAGTTAATACATTACATTATTAAGAGAATCCCCAATGGCATTTCATAAGCATTAGAAACTCAATTACATTTACTTAGAGGGCACATGACTTATGACTTAACAGTCATTAACACAAAACAAACTGGTGTATATAATCTAACAAACCAGTGTAGATGTGTATTTTGTTAATTCCTTAACTCATTAATCACTCTTAAAAAGGATTTTAATCTCCAGAATACAAATGATCATACCATAAACACTATTTTTAAGTGTCACATAAGCTATTTGGTAATAAAATATCAGATGAACTTTTAAAAATAATTATCCTACTAGAGTCCATTTAATATAATGCACTCAGCATGATAAACACAAAGTTATTAAATGGAGGAAATGTAGGCAGGAGATTCCACTTCAGTTGTGTGACAGGAAGTACTAGCTCTGGAAGTTTAGAAATAGGACCACCAAGCTCTGTTTTAGCACAAGAAATAAAGGAAAACATGCTAGTGAATAAGGGTAAAAGAGGAAGTTCTTTTTAGTGAACGATCTGCCATATATTTAAGACAATCCCAAACCATTCCAAGTTAAAAAAAAGTGCCTCATTATTTTCACTTGGCTTACGTGATAATGTACTTCCCTAGGTACACTGGAGCTCAAATTTTGCAGTTTCACTGTAACAAGACTGCTTGTGGCCCACACATCCTTAGGGAGACAACCATGGCTTGTAACATGAACCTGTTCGTTTCATATCTTAAAGTTTGACGACTGTTACATTTTTCTAGCAACACATGAAAAGTAAATCATTTTTTAAAGTAAGTTTCACAACAGTGAATAAACTGAACACTACTAAACTGTACAGTTAAAAATGGTTAAGATGTTAAATTTTGCTGCATTTTACCACACAAAAAAATGTGAGTTCATGAGAAATTACTCCACTTAAATGTTAATAGTAACTTGTTATGTAAATTTTGATTACTCTAAAACCAAATTCTTACGCTTAATTTTTAGTAATTTGTTGTTGTCATTAACAGCTGGATTCGTTTTACATAACTAATTTTTAAGGATACTTCCATACATGAGGAAATTCTTTAATTCTGAACTAGAGAGTGAAAGTGAAGCACTATTCTCAATTAGCATCTTTCAAATCATCTGAATTTTTTACTGCCAACAAATACTAGTTATGAAATTATAAATGTGTTTCTACTTCAGCTGATTCCTTCATTCAGTGAAGTGCAAATCTCAAAAGTAGGAGAGCAAAATCCTAAATGAACAGGCTTTTCTTAAAGCAGTGGTAGTTTTGATTGTGAGGTAGGCAACACTCCCCACTCCTCAGCCTTTAGCACGACGGTGGCCCAAAATACTAACGTCAATCATTTCCAATCACCTTTCTCTCCTGGCTCAGCCCTACCAAATTTGCCAGGCTTTTGTGAACTCCCATGAGGTTCTGTTCAGAAAAGCGTACAACCTAGGTGAGTTTGGTAGCTTGGGAAGGGCCTGAAGCAATCAGCTTGGCTTGGCCACCTAGGAGAAAAGTATCCAGGAAAAGAAAACCGGAAATACTTCAACTTTGCGCAAACCCCCTTTCTCAGTCACAGCTAGCTCCCTTCTCGATGAAGGGCTGTGTTCTCGAAAGATCTACCCCTTTCCAACTCAGATGTCATTCCCAGATCAGCTGCTTGAGGGGCAAGCGGCGCTCAACCCACGCCCTCTTCTTCGAGTACCTTCTTCAAGTGCCAGCGCTGGGCTCAGCTCACTCTGCCGCCCCCATCCAAACCCTACACGAAGAAGGGCCCTGGCCCACGACCCCGCCCGTGGACAGCCGGGAGCCCCGGCCTAGACGGCCTTGGCCGTTTGAGGGTTTGCGCTCCAGGGTCGGCTGGGGGCACCAGGGACCGCAGTAGGGGTCTCTCCGTAGGGGAGTAAGACGGCCTCACCTTGACCCTGATTTCGTAGGTGGTGAACCGGCCCCGGCCGACTCCCACTGTCTGCGGGTTGCTCACATCGATCTCGAGGAAGTTGCTGGGAGGCCCGTAGGCGTCATTCAGGTTCTGCGGCTTGGTGATCAGCCGCCGGGTGTCCGCCACGGTCTCCGCCATTTCGCTGCTGCAGCCGCCGCCGTCGCCGCCGCGGGCTCCGTCCACCCCCTCGGCGTTCCACCGACCCCGCTGCCGCCGCTGCTGCCCGCCGCGGGGACGCCGGGCTCGCGCGCAGCGGTCGCAGGGCGAACGAGCACGTAGAGTGGGTGTTCACTCCGCACGCGTAGCTCCTCCCCGCGCCCCTCCGGCTTCCGCCTCCTGTCCCCAAGAGGGGAACAGCTGACCCGCCGGAACGCTGCGTCCCGGCCCGGGAGTCTCAGCGGAAACCGCGGAGCGTGACAGCGCACCAGGCAGAGGAAGAAAAGCGCAGTCAGGTTACTTGTAGGTGCGAACACGTTCCGGCCAGACTACAGCGCCCACAGTGCATCGGGCGAGCGCGCCGCCGCGGATCTGCGGCCCAGGTGCTGCGGGACCGGGGGTGCGAGGGCGGGCGCTTCCTGTGTTTCTGTGTCCGTTTTGGCCTGGACCAGTGGGGAGAACGCCGGAAACGGTCTTCGCGGTCTTGGGAGCCGCGGGGACAAAAGTTAAAAGGCGAGGTAGGGGAGGTTTGCCCGCAATCCGAACAAAACTGCCTACGCTTAATGGCAACCTATCCACTAGTAAACCACTGAAAACGCCTTTCTAGGTAACCTTGAATTGATGCTTCAAATGATTTTGATATCAACTTGAGAGTTTCACCGTACATGTGTCTGGCTTGGTAAATTGAACGTGGGAAAGTAGAGTGGAATAAAAACAACGTCGCGAGATCATAACCGTACGGTCGAACCGTTTGGGGAGACTGGTCGGCCCTCTAAAACAAGATAACAGATAATATGGGTGAAACCTGCTTTGACTTTCTGGTGTTTGAGTGGTCTGCAACTTTTTCCCTTCAGTTCCCACAAAGTTCCAGTAAATTAAAAAAAAAAAAAAAAAAACCTTTATCAGAAATGAAAAAAAGACAACAGTTAAGTAGATCGCATTTAATCTCCAACAAATGCAGACTTTGAGCATTGAGGTGGAAGGATAGATGTCTATTCCTGCCTGGGGAGTTCTCTCCCTTGGTGTTATAGTCTCACAGCTCTTTCTGTTGTTTCTTTCTTTCTTTTTTTTGCGGTATGCGGGCCTCTCACTGTTGTGGCCTCTCCCGTTGCGGAGCACAGGCTCCGGACGCGCAGGCTCAGCGGCCATGGCTCACGGGCCCAGCCGCTCCGCGGCATGTGGGATCCTCCCGGACCGGGGCACGAACCCGTGTCCCCTGCATCGGCAGGCGGACTCTCAACTACTGCGCCACCAGGGAAGCCCTGTTGTTTCTTTCTTTGTTGAGTTTCAGAAAACCCATTCACTTTAAATAATCTGATCTGTCCCTTAAGCTGAAAAATTGTCTGGATCATTAGCAACCATTCTTAATAAAAATAAGAAAAGTTGGTATTAAAAAAATTTACTTAAACGTGATGTAGATTATTTTCAAGAAAACTCAACGTTCATTCATTAAACAAGTATTTATTGAAGGCCTACTAGGTGTTTTCAACTCTAGATACTAGAGGTAAAAGGGTGAGGAAGACATTGAAATTCCTTGGTTTCATCAGATTAATTGTCTAGTATATGCTTTATCTTGGGGAGACAGATAATAAAGCAATAAATAACATATCTGCCAAAATGATTGGTGCTATAAAGAAAATAAAACTGGAAAATGTGAGAGTGACCCAGACAAGCTCATTAGGGTGGTCAGAAAAGTTCTCTCTGAGTATATCTCCCTGTCAAAGAGTATGAGTAATATCAGAATAAGTACCCAGGCAGGACTCCCTGCTGGGCCTGTTGCAAGAGACCAAGTGGAAACTTGACTGCTGTGATTAGGGCAGTGAGCTCAAAAATGTGTATAAATGACTCTTGGAATTGGAATATATGAGAGCTAAGAGACCAAGAACCACTGTATTGTGTTGTCATCCACAACCACTGTATTGTGTTTGACACCTGTACAAAGCAATCATGGGATATTCTCTTAGAAAGCTGTCTCATTGGAGGCCACTCAGTGCAGCCTTGGGCAGCAGCAACAATTGCCCGCAGTGGGGAAGCAGCTATAGAAAATAGCAGCACCGTCAAATAGCTAAAGAAGAGCTTCCCAGGATAAACATCAGGAAAAAAACTTTATTTTTCAGGAGATACGATTGTATTCCTAGAAAAATCAATAAAGAAGAACCCACTAGAATAAGCTACTAGAATTAACAAGAGAATTTAGTGACCAAGTGAAAGTAAAGAACTTAATTTATAATTTTCCTCTGTCTAGGCAATGTCTAGTTAGACTGGAGATGGAAAAAATACCCTATTCACATCAGTGACCAAAAGTAAAAAAAAAAAAAAAAAAATACATAGGAAGGAAGACACAGGATCTATAAGAACAAAATTATGAAATTTTATTAAAGGATATAAACCAAAACCTAAATAAAAAAGACTCCATGTTCCTGAATAGGAGGACTTAATATCAGAAAAATATCACTTCATCTAAAATTAATAATGCAGGGGCTTCCCTGGTGGTGCAGTGGTTAAGAGTCCACCTGCCAATGCAGGGGACACGGGTTTGATCCATGGTCGGGGAGGATCCCACATACCAGGGAGGAACTAGGCCCGTGCGCCACAGCTACTGAGCCTGCACACCTAGATCCCAAGCTCCGCAACGAGAAGCCACTGCAATGGGAAGCCTGCGAACTGCAACAAAGAGTAGCCCCTGCTTGCTGCAACTAGAGAAAGCCCGCATGCAGCAACGAAGACCCAACACAGCTGAAAATAAAAATAAATAAATAAAATAACTTAGGAGGTTCCTTAAAAAACTAAATAGAATTACCATATGACCCAGTAATCCCACTACTGGGCATATACCCAGAGAAAACCATAATTCAAAAAGACGCATGCACCCCAGTGTTCATTGCAGCACTATTTACAATAGCCAGGACATGGAAGCAACCTAAATGCCCATCGACAGACAAATGGATAAAGAAGATGTGGTACATATATACAATGGAGTATTACTCAGCCATAAAAAGAAACGAAATTGTGTCATTTGTAGAGACGTGGATGGATCTAGAGACTCTCATGCAGAGTGAAGTAAGTCAGAAAGAGAAAAATATCATATATTAACACATATATGTGGAACCTAGAAAAATGGTACAGATGAACCGGTTTGCAGGGCAGAAATCGAGACACAGATGTAGAGAACAAACGTATGGACACCAAGCGGGGAAAGTGACGGGGGTGGTGGTGGTGGTGGTGGATGAATTGGGAGATTGGGATTGGCATGTATACACTGATGTGTATAAAATGGATGACTAATAAGAACCTGCTGTATAAAAAAATTAATTAAAAAAAATTTTATCAGCATTCCTGATTGTTTATGTATACGTCTGTTCCCTCTGACTTCTCTGAACCAATTGTAACATCTTATTCTCTCATTAATGATTTGATAAAATGTTTGACACATAAAAAATAAATAAAATTAATAATGCAAATATAATCAGAATCCCACTGTGATTGGTTTTAACCTCCTCTCTGCCTTGGGTACATTGGGTAGTACTGGAAAAGATTTTTTTAAATTTCGTATGTTGGAGATTAGCCAAGAAGATTATGAAAGTGAAAAAAATCAAAGTGGGATTTGCTTTACCAAATGTTAAAACTCACCGCAAAGCTAACTATAAACAAGAGTATGGGGAATTCCCTGGCGGTCCAGTGGTCAGGACTCTGCACTTTCACTGCCGAGGGCCTGCGTTGGATCCCTGGTCGGGTAATCAAGATCCCACAAGCCACGCAGCATGGCCAGAAAAAAACAAACAAAAAGAGTATGGTTTGGGCTCTCTATAAAATAGAGTGCAGAACAGATCCTAACAACGAACATGATATACAACAAGGGGAGCATTTAAATTAATTGGGGAAATGTTGCTGACACAGTTGAGTGTCTAGGGAATAGGGAGACCACATAGCTAGTCCCCTGAATTATACCATGGAAAAATTCCAGATAGAATTTATTTATTTTTGTTGCGGTTTTTTTTGGCCGCACCACATGGCTTGTGGGATCTTAGTTCCCAACCAGGGATTGAATCCAGGCCCTCAGCAGTGAGAGCACAGAGTCCCAACCACTGGACCATCAGGGAATTCCAAGATAGAATTGAAAAAAAAAATTTTTTTTTTAAAGATGTTGGGGGTAGGAGTTTATTAATTAATTAATTTATTTTTGCTGTGTTGGGTCTTTGTTTCTGTGCGAGGGCTTTCTCTAGTTGTGGCAAGTGGGGGCCACTCTTCATTGCGGTGCGTAGGCCTCTCACTATCACGGCCTCTCTTGTTGCGGAGCACAGGCTCCAGACGCGCAGGCTCAGTAGCTGTGGCTCATGGGCCCAGCTGCTCTGTGGCATGTGGGATCCTCCCAGACCAGGGCTCGAACCCGTGTCCCCTGCATTAGCAGGCAGATTCTCAACCACTGCACCACCAGGGAAGCCCTGAAATATTTTTTTTTTAATGTTTAGAGAATACTTAGGAGAAAAATTGTATAACCTTGAGTAAAAAAAGTGCTTCCTAAGCAATATGGGAAACAAGCTATAAAGAAAATGTCATTAAGTACATAAATGTACATAAATGTCATTTAAGTACATAAATTTTTAATAAAAATTACATATCAAAAGGCATTATTTTTTTTAAAATTGGGGGAAGTATATCTGTAACACGTAAGATAGTGAACGGCTAATATTCCTAATGTAAAAAGAACTCCCATAAATTGATAAGAAAAAGACAATCCCATAGAAAAATGAGCAAAGAATATGGATAGGTACAATTTTACATGTTTTTCAGATAATGAATTTGTCACATCCTCCTAACAACCCTATAGGTGGGTACCATTGCTGTCTCCATTTTACACATGGGGAAACTGAGGCAGAAAGGCAAAATAACAAGTACAAAATGGCAAAACTAGCTCCAGAATTTATATACATAACCAATATTTCATGCTCCCTCTTAGGAAAAGAAATTCAAATGGACAATAAGTGGGAAAAATATGCTCAACCTCACTAATCAAATAAATGTATCAATACATTAAAGCAAATATGAAATACTGTTTTCTATCATATTGGCAAAAATCAAAAAGAACAGAAACATACAGTGTTAGGGAGACTGTAAGGAAACAGGCAATTTGCTCATATTTATCAAAATTAAAAATATTCAGGACACTTTGATCCCAAAATCCAGCTTTTGCTTCAAGAGACCATAGTACTTAAGGATGTAAGTCCAAGGATGTTTATTGCAGCTTTATTTGTAGTGGCAAAAACTGAAAACAGCCTGAATTAGAAATGCTTGAATTATAGTATATTCAAACTAAGGGAAATTATATAATATTTTATGTAATTTATATGTAATATATAAATTATATACTAGAGCAAATGAAATAATTCTATTTTTTTAAGTTTATTTATTTTTGGCTGTATTAGGTCTTCGTTGCTGCATAGGCGTTCTCTAGTTGTAGTGAGTGGGGGCTACTCTTTTTTTTATTTTGGGAGGGCTACTCTTCGTCTTGGTGCATGGGCTTTTCATTGTTGTGACTTCTCTTGTTGCGGAGCACGGGCTCTAGGCGCGTGGGCTTCAGTAGCTGTGGCTCGCGGGCTCTAGAGCGCAGGCTCAGTAGTTGTGGTGCACGGGCTTAGTTGCTCCGCGGCACGTGGGATCTTCTCGGACCAGGGCTTGAACCCGTGTCCTCCGCATTAGCAGGCGGATTCTTAACTAATGCGCCACCAGGGAAGTCCCTATTTTTATGTCTTAAGATGTTAGAATATATCTAGTTTTAGTTATTAGAATTAGAAGAGGAATATCCATGATGTTTTGGTAAGTAAGGATCAAAGAATAATTTGTGCAGTATGATCCCATTTGGGTAAACAAACAAAACCCTGTCATTGTATGTATGTACTTTTATATGTGCATATTTTTGTAGCAAAGGATATACACCAAACTTAACACTGGTAACACAAGGGTGGCAACTGAAGTGGGTGGTGGGGACGAGAAGATACAACCATATTGTAACCATGGGCTAAGATGATAGAAAACTATAACCAATTTTATGTTTTCCTAATGGTTCAATTCTAGAAAAATAATTTGTCAATGTGCCTGAATTACTGTGGACACCTTGAGAGTTGTGTTCCTTGAGTAGTATATTAGATTATCACAGCTAGGTAGTTCTAGTCATTAAGATCATCCATTCCTCTTTATTCAGAGATCACTGAACAGTCGGCTGATAGTAATTTCATTTTCTATGAGGACTTTTTAAACATTTTTTTAAATTGAAATATAGTTGATTTACAATGTTGTGTTAGTTTCAGGTGTTCAGCAAAGTGATTTAGTTATATATTACATATGTGTATATATATATTCTTTTTCAGATTCTTTTCCATTATAGGTTATTATATTGAATGTAGTTCCCTGTGCTATATAGTAAATCCTTGTTGTTTATCTATTTTATATATAGTAGTGTGTATCTGTTAAAACTGTTATTTATCCCTCTCACCCGCCCTTTCCCCTTTGGTAACCATAAATTTGTTTTCTGTGTATGTGAGTCTGTTTCTGTTTCATAAGTAAGTTCATTTGTATAATTTTTTTTTAGATTCCACATATAAGTGATATCATGTGGCATTTGTCTTTCTCTGTCTGACTTCACTTAATATGATAATCTGTAGGTCTATCTATGTTGCTGCAAATGACAATATTTCATTCTTTTTTATGGTTGAGTAATACTCCATAATATATATATATATATATATATATATATATACACCACATCTTCTTTATCCATTCATCTGTTGTTGGACACTTAGATTGCTTCCGTGCCTTGGCTATTGTAAATAATGTTGCTATGAACATTGGGGTGTGTGTATCTTTTCAAGTTAGAGTTTTCATCTTTTCCTGATAAATACCCAGGAGTGGGATTGCTGGATCATATGGTAACTCTATTTTTAATTTCTAAAGGTACCTCCATACTGTTCTCCATAGTGGCTGCACCAGTTTACATTCCCACCAACAGTGTAGAAGGGTTCCCTTTTCTCCATACTCTGTGCAGCATTTATTTGTAGACTTTTTGATGATGGTCAATCATTCTGACTGTGTGAGGTGATACCTTATTGTAGTTTTGACTTGCATTTCTCTGATGATTAGTGATATTGAACATCTTTCCATGTACCTGTTGGCCATCTGGATGTCTTCTTAGGAGAAAGGTCTATTTAGGTCTTCTGCCCAGTTTTTTGATTGGGTTGTTTGCTTTTTGATATTGAGCTGTACGAGCTGTTTGTATATTTTGGAAATTAAACCCTTGTCTCTTGCATTGTTTGCAGATATTTTCTCCCATTCTGTAGGTGGTCTTTTTGTTTTGTTTATGGTTTCCTCTGCTGTGCAAAAAGCTTGTAAGTTTGATTAGGTCCTGTTTGTTTATTTTTGCTTTTATTTCTTTTGCCTTGTGAGACTGATCTAAGAAAGTATTGCTACAGTTTATGTCAGAAAATGTTTTGCCTGTGTTCTCTTCTAGGAGTTTTATGGTGTCGTGTCTTATATTTAAGTCTTTAAGCCATTTTGAGTTTATTTTTGTGTATGCTGTGAGGGTGTGTTCTAACTTCATTGATTTACATGTGGCTTTCCAGCTTCCCCAACACCACTTGCTGGAGAGACTGTCTTTTCTCCACTGTATATTCTTGCCTCCCTTGTTAGAGATTAATTGACCATAGGTGTGTGGGCTTGTTTCTGGCCTCTCTATTCTGTTCCATTGATCCATATGTCTATTCTTTTGCCAATACTTCTCTGTTTTGATTACTGTAGCTTTGAGGTATTGTTGAAGTCTGAGAGGGTTATGCCTCCAGTTCTTTCTTTTTCCTCAGGATTTCTTTGGCAATTCTGGGTCTTTTGTGGTTCCATATACATTTTAGGATTATTTGTTATGAGGACTTTCTTGTAGGCAAAAGGAGATGCTGCCTTGTGGGACCAGCTAGTTTACATTTTCATTTTAAATTTGTAAATTGAGATTCTGTCTTATCAATCAGTGTCTTGTGAACTTGACTAATGCATCACTCCCCCAGGCCTAATCACCTCTGAGGAAAATGGTAAAACCAAGTAGCTGGACCTCCAGAGTGTCAGACTCTGAAAATGTGACGAACCTAGTGAAGTGCTGTAAACTTCTCAAGGGCCAGCCTGGCCACTCTTACATCATTTTTCTAATTCAGAGCTCACACCCTGACCTACCTCTAAACCCCTGCTCCCAGGCTGCTGTGATTTCCTGAAGAAAATCCCAAACTAGCTGGCACCTTTGTAAATTTATGGTTTCCAACCTCAGCTGACCCTTCAACACACCTCAGCATTCCCTTATTCTATCCTCTTCTTGTATTTCACACCCCTCTTCCTTACTCTCAGCATGTAGCCTCACTTCATGCAGTACAAAGCAAAGTAAAACCCACAAAGCTCAGTATCTCCCTCCTCTCCACTGAAGACTACTTACAACATGAGTCATCCTCAGAACCTCTAAGAGCTCAAGGCATGCCCAGGCTACTTCCAGCTTTTGAGAATGCGGGCATTTTCAGATTTGGTATTGAGGAAATTATTTATAAACACTGCGGCTTGTTTGTTAATTTTAAATAAAGCATTTACATGATTCAAAAGTCAAAATGCACTTGAGTATCCATTGATATAGCTGCCTCCAATCCCTGTCTGCAGCCATCTAGTTCCCCTTTCCATTGACAGCCACTGTTACCAGTTTCTTGCTGCGTATCTTTGTATCCTTCCAGAAATATTCTAGCATGTTTACATATATATGTGTATATATAACAAAAATGGCATCATAGGATACACACACTTTTGCACCTTATTTTACTTAACAATGTATCTTGGAGATAGATCCACACTTATACAGCAGCAAAGTATTTCATTACCTGATGTACCATAATTTATTTAACTTGTCCCTGAAGGGGAGCAGAATGTGTGACCCCAAAATATGCCAGTTTGGCATGTGGATTGTCTTGAACGGAGGGCAGTCAAGATGCAGCAGACTCAAGAAAAACTTGTACCTCTCTCACCACTACCTAAAAGAACATAGATAGGGGGCCTGGCCTAGAGAGAGCTATTACCAGAGAGGACTTTTGCCTGAATGACCTATTTCTGTGGCAGGGCAAACATCTAATTACCAAACATCTGTTCCTTGGAAGCCCCAGGCCCCTATCCCATTCCTTAGCTCAGGGTGGTACATAAGCTTCAACTGCCCAACTTGCTCTTTAGTCTCATGCTTCTATTGGACTCCTGTACATACAAAATTAAATTTGTTTCTCTCCCGTTACGTTGTTTTATGTCAATTTGATTATTATCTACCCTAGAAGGGTAGAGGAAAAAATTTTTCTCCACTACATCCCCTACAGACGAATATCTTTGGTGACCTCAGTCTTTCACTATTACAGTGCTGCAGTGAATAACCTTGAATATGCCGTCATTACACACACATGGGATTATATTTGCAGGATAAGCTCCTGTACGGGCATACCTCAGAGATACTATGGGTTCAGTTCCCAACTTCCACAGTAAAGCAAATATCACAAATAAGCAAGTCCACAAATTTTTTCATTTCCCAATGCATACAAAAGTTATATTGCACTACATTGTAGTCTGTTAAGTGTGCTCCAGCATTACGTCTCAAAAAACAATGTGCATACCTTAATTAAAAAATAATACTGTTGGGAAAATAGCGCTGATAGACTTGCTCCACTAAGAGTTGCCGCAAACCTTCAGTTTGTAAAATTGCAATATCTGCAAAGCACAGTGAAATTTTCAGCCCCACCCCCTGACTCCTGGGAATGTGGCAGACAGGAGAGGGCAAGGAAGAGCCTTGCGCACCTCCCCCATATTTTGCCCTGGACACCTCTTCCATTTGGCTATTCCTGAGTTGTTATCCTTTATAATAAACTGTTAAACATAAGTAAAGTGTTTTTTTCTGAGTTCTGTGAGTCGAATTATCAAACCTGAGGGGGGAAGGGGGTCATGAGAATCCTCACATTTGTAACCAGCCAGGCAGGAGTGGGTAGCTTAGGCACCCCATTTAAGGCTGGTGTCTGAAGTGGGAGCAGTCTTGTGGGACTGAGTCTTTAACCTGCAGGGTCTGTGCTAAGTCCAGGTATTTAGTGTCAGAATTGAGTTGAATTGTTGGACGACCAGCTGGGGTTGGAGACTCAGGCTTTGGCGATGACTTTAAGCCCTTCTAGGAGCATATCAGGTAGTCTCTATCCTTCCCTTAAAGGTTAAGTTCTCTACTTCCACGGTCATGGAGGGGTCACTGCAGGGTTGCTTCTTGGACTGTCTAAGAGTTTGGGATCTTGGGGAGGTTAATACGTCCTCACACCGATTTTCCTTGTATATTTGTTCATAGTTTCATTTAAAGAAGAGGCAGGGGACTTCCCTGGTGGTCCAGTGGTTAAGACTCCGTGATTCCACTGTAGGGGGCATGGGTTCGATCCCTGGTTGGGGAACTAAGATCCTGAAAAAAAAAGAAGAAGAGGCAAGACCTGGAGCAAGCCACTCAGCAAAATAAGCCTGGTAATGTGACTCACTCTCAGAAGGCAGGTTAGTGAGCATCTGTTGATCTGCTGTGTTTTAGGCATGCCCTTAGAGGGATCTTACTCCGTACCCTGAGATCCTTCACAGAGTGTCTCTTCCAATGCACACTCAATTCTACATTTGGTTACTTTTTTTTGCGTGATTTAGTGTCTCTTCTGTATTGGTAAATCAGGCAGTGCCCAGCTGGTTGTATCAACATCGGAACCCCCCTCTCTTGCTTTTATCCAAGTTCTTCTCCACCAATTATGCCTTTTTCCCTATATCTTCTCATAACCCTTTGTGGTAGCCGAGAAAATGTGCCTCTCAGATCTCTAGCCTCAGGAAACATAATTAACCTATGGCCTCAGCTGCTGTGCGCTGAAATTCGTTACTGCATTTGCTCTGAGTCCACGTACTCCGTGGCTCGCAGCCAAATGCTGAGCACGCCAGCCAATGGCTGAGGACTGCTTAGACATCAGGACTGCTCAGACACTCCTGGGTGAGGAGGGACTCTCCTCTTAGAGATGACATTGGATCCAGTGTCTGGAAGAGTCAAAAGCAGCCATGACAATGAGCAATTTCTGTCCTTGCTCAAGTGGTTGACTTCTGGGGGGATAAAAAAAAACGCCGCAGGATTCCTTTTGAAATTGAAAGCCCCTGACCTCATGCAGAGTGGCTGATTTCAACCATGTAAGGCCAGGCAAGGTTAGTGTAAACCTGAATCAGGGTGAAAATACACAATCCTGAGCTGTGGGAACAGTGGGAACCAGGCATTTGTATTCCTTCTCTCAAGAAAATGGATGATGAACTTTCTAAGTAAAGAACCAACAATGTTATCTAGAGCAGTGTTTCTCAAACATTAATATGCATACAAGTCACCTGGAGAGTGTATAAAACTGCAGATTCTGATCCAGGAGTTCTAGGATGAGACCTGAGATTTTGCATTTCTGACAAGTTCCAGAAAATGCCATCGCTGCTGGTCTCCAGACCACACCAAATAGCAAGGATCTAGAGAATCTGAAGAATGCCATATATATTGTATTGATTAGTTGGTGGGGCAGGGAGAGGGTCATTTCCAGAACCAATAACATCATGTGATCTCCTTAGCTGAACAGATATGTCTCCCTTAGGACGCTTAGAGCATTCTAGCCATTCATGTGACAAATATGTACTAAGCAGCTACAGTAAACCAAGTGCTGTGCTAGGTGCTAGGGCAGGAGGGAGCATGGAGAGGAGGGAAGGTGGCGAAAAAGATATGGTTTTTGTTTCCAGGATCTTTCAGTCTGGTCATAGGGACACGTCAGTAGAACGTGATGAGAGCCACATAGCCCAGTCTCAAGGGTAGTAGGGAAAGAATTCCAGAAGGAAGCAACAAAACTGAGACATAAAGTTGGTGTTTGATGTGCAAAGTGCCTGTGATTTGGGTGTGCCTGTGTGTGGGAGGTGCATTCCAGAGAAAGAGATAAATACAGAGGCCCAGAGGAAAGCACTGCTGGGGAACAACACATAGTTTAGTACTACTGGAATGAAAGTGCAAAATGACAAGGACTAAGGCCAGAGGGACAAGGCCATGAGGCATTACAGTGTTTGTGGTTCTGACCCTTATCTAAAGACATTCTAAAGGAAACCACTGAATGGGAGTGACTTGATTTTTAGTTTAGAAAGATCACTCTGGCAGAACTAAGATAGCAGCAGTGGGAATGTAGAGAAAAGAATGGACTTGAGAAATAGTTGCCCCTGTTCCTCTAGTTTGACCCAAAGAAGGTACTGCATTAAGCAGCTGAGGACTGCCCAGACTGGAAATCTATGAGATGCCAGGTCGGAAGAGAGTGTCAGGATGCAAACAGCGCCGTAACTCCTACTGGGAGGTGAAAGGCCTGGCAAATCTCTGTGGATTGGTATCAGTGTTCTAGTGAAAGGCCTTAGCCACTAGGATATACACAGGCACACCAGCTTTGATTCCTAGTTGTGTTTGCAAAGGAAGTAAGCTCTCCTAACTACTTGTTTGGGAACATATCTTCGCAGGAGGTGTATTTGGCCAGAACCTGTGGCTGGTTTCAGTAGAGAGATTGACCAGGCCTGCTGCGACAAGGCTTGATCCACTCAGCTGTTTAATGCTCCCAAATCGATACTTACTTCAACTTGGAGTATGGGCATATTACTACAATGTTTGCCACCCCACAGCACACACTCACACAGGCACCCATGTGCTATTTCTGTTTGTTGTCCTATTGACTAACCAAACTCAGCATATCTAAAGTCACTCTCATTCCATTTACTCTCAAGCAATACCCCCAATATTTATATCCTTTTTGCTGTAAGTATTATTTTTTGAATCGCTTGGGCTTTAGCTGTGCATCATCTTTTTTACCTCTTTCTCATCTGCCCTCACCCCCTTGCCATACCCTAGCTTGGTTAATGTTAGACCACAGAGATCTCCATGCTACCTTGCTTTCTCTAATTTCTTCTATCCATTAGGCACAATACTAGTGTGATTTACGTACTACCATTCTGATATGTTTTTATAGTATAGATATCTCTTGCCTAGAAATTTATATTTTACATAAATGTGTCTGACTTGAAGACAATGCTATGAGCAAATCAATTATATTTAGTGAGGGTTTGGTAGAGGAAATGGGCAAAATCCTTAGTAGCCAAGTAACCCTAGAAAAGTTTTTTGCCTGACTGTGCCTCTGTTTCTTCATGTGTAAAATGGGGACAAAAATAGTATCTACCTTACCAGGTGATTATGAGTACTGAGAGTTAATATTTATAAAGCATTTAGAACAGTGCCGGACACATGGTAAGCCCTGAAATGCCTAGAATCTGTGAACAAGTCAATAAGGAAATGGCCTTACCTAGAAAGAAAGAATGTAGTTGAAAATCATAGGATGAGGCCTTGAAGCCATGATTAGAAGTGACTGGTGCTGTGTGGCTAGGCTTGTGAGCAGAGGCTATTCAATCAATGTTGTAACTAAATGAATCTAGTACTGGAGCTTGATGATCCTCTTGACCAGAAACCTGAGCTTAAATCTATTGACAGAGTGTTTCAAAACCTTGATTTATTTACTGTCATTTTAGATTCAAAATATTAGTTTTCACAGGCATTTCTGTCTAAGGCAATGTCAATTAATTAGGTCCCAAGTAAAACATCTGCCATGGGAGATTTACATTACCATAGCCTGCATTTGAGAAAGTCAAAAATTTCAAAATATCCTTAGTTCCAAAGTATGTTTTTGATAGCCCAGCTTGAATACTGCATTGTGGATAACAAGGTTAAATAAAGGTTCTAATAAGACAAACAACGACAATTTTAAATAAATCAGATGTTTTTGTCGAAGATTACTCTGTGATTTTGTCCAATTATTCATGACATTTCACCCATTCATATTGTGATCTGCTTTAATAGTGAAGGGAAAAAAAAACCTCATCTCCTTGTTTATTCTTTGTTCTCAAGGAGATAAGCTGTTTATAAAGATACGTTATTTGTTATTTAAATCACTTTTACTGAAGTTGTTTATTTCCTTGTTTCAGTTTCTAAAAATATTTCAACAATTGTAATGCTTCTTAGAGATGTCTATTCAATTCAGAGTGATTTGTACTGAAATTCTTTACTAAATGGGCACAGGTGCTATGTGTAAAACATGCTAGAGTGAGTCAAAACTAATAAATGCTAAAAAACAAAAAGGATAACGGGGATATACTTGTGTCAACTTTCAAAATCTGTGATTAAAAACATTTTAGACCTAACATCTCAGATATTTGTAAATGTCTAACTCTATACTTGCCACTTCAAAACTATTTAATAATAGTAATAATAATAAATTAGATAACACCAAAACTATAAGCAGAAAAACTGTATAATTTAAATCCAGAAATCTATTTCTTAGAAAATGCCCTTTAATCACTTTGCAGACTTTCAAGATCATAATTATTATATAAAAGTAATTACATTAGGGCTTCCCTGGTGGCGCAGTGGTTGAGAGTCCGCCTGCCGATGCAGGGGACACGGGTTCGTGCCCCGGTCTGGGAAGATTCCACATGCCATGGAGCAACTAAGCCCGTGAGCCACAACTACTGAAGCCCGCATACCTAGAGCCCGTGCTCCGCAACAAGAGAAGCCACCGCAATGAGAAGCCCGCGCACCGCAACCAAGAGTAGCCCCCGCTCACGTCAACTAGAGAAGGTCCGTGCGTAGAAACAAAGATCCAACACAGCCAAAAAAAAAAAAAAAAAAGGCATCCAAATTGGTGAATTTTTGTGTAGCCATTTTAATATTGAAGATGAAAGAAAAAAGCAACATGTTTGGCATATTATGCTTTATTATTTGAAGAAAGGTAAAAACGCAACTGAAAAGCAAAAAAAGATTTGTGCAGTGTATGGAGAAGATGCTGTGACTGATCGAACATATCAAAAGTGGTTTGCAAAGTTTCATGCTGGAGATTTCTTGCTGGATGATGCTCCCTGGTGGGGTAGACCAGTTGAAACTGATAGCGATCAAATCGAGACGTTCATTGAGAACAATTAATGTTATACCACGCGGGAGATAGCCGACATACTCAAAATATCCAAATCAAGCATTGAAAATCATTTGCACCAGCTTGGTTATGTTTATCTCTTTGATGTTTGGGTTCCACATAAGTTAAGCGAAAAAACCCTTCTTGACTGTATTTCCACATGCGATTCTCTACTTAAACGTAATGAAAACGTTCCGTTTTTAAAACAAATTGTGGCTGGCGATGAAAAGTGGATACTATACAATAATGTGGAATGGAAGAGATTGTGGGGCAAACGAAATAAACCACCACCAACCACACGAAAGGCCGGTCTTCATCCAAAGAAGGTGATGTTGTGTATATGGTGGGATTGGAAGAGTCCTCTATTATGAGCTCCTTCAGGAAAACCAAACGATTAATTCCAACAAGTACTGCTCCCAATTAGACCGACTGAAAGCGTCACTCGATGAAAAGCGTCCAGAACTAGTCAACAGAAAATGCATAATCTTCCATCAGGATAACGCAAGACCACATGTTTCTTTGATGACCAGGCAAAAACGGTTACAGCTTGGCTGGGAAGTTCTGATTCATCCACTGAATTCACCAGACATTACACCTTCGGATTTCTATTTATTTAGGTCTTTACAAAGTTCTCTTAATGGAAAAAAATTCAATTCCCTGGAAGACTGTAAAAGGCACCTGGAACAGTTCTTTGCTCAAAAAGATAAAAAGTTTTGGGAAGATGGGATTATGAAGTTGCCTGAAAAATGGCAGAAGGTAGTGGAAAAAAAGGGTGACTACGTTGTTCAATAAAGTTCTTGGTGAAAATGAAAAACGTGTCTTTTATTTTTACTTAAAAACCAAAGGCACTTTTTGCCCAACCCAATAAGAAAAGTATCAGAACGCATTTAGGAAATAAAGATGGGGGTAGGGTGTGGGAAGATGAGATCAGTTTTCCAGTTTTTTGAGAATAGTATATATGGAGGTTCATGAAAACAAATGAGATACTTGGTAAATCACTGGGTTTCAATCACTTATGAGAAGATGGTAAGGTAGGCTAGGAACCAGATCTTGATTTTCTAAAGGTCCATAATAAATTGTATTTCATTCGGTAGACAGTAGGGAGGCATTGCAAGTTCAGAATCTGTGATGCAATGTGGTCAGATAGGTCACATTTTTGGAAACAAACCTGATAGCAAGATGGATCAGAGGAGAGAGAGAGAGAGCCAGTTAGGAGATGACTGTATTACCCTCAGAAAGACAGGAGGAAGACCTAACAGTAGTTGGTGGATTTATGCCATATTAAGATGATAGATTCAATTATATCTAATGAAAGATTGCATCTGAATCATGAGGAAGAGAAATTAATTGAAGGTGGCTCCCAGGTTACAAATTTGCATGTGGATTTGGGGGAGGTTAGAAATGGCTGTGGGTTGCTGCTATTTTAAAAAGAAAGATGGGGGCTTCCCTGGTGGCGCAGTGGTTGGGAGTCCGCCTGCCAATGCGGGGGACATGGGTTCGTGCCCCGGTCCGGGGTGATCCCACGGGCCGCGGAGCGGCTGGGTCTGTGAACCATGACCGCTGGGCCTGCGCGTCCGGAGCCTGTGCTCCGCGATGGGTGGGAGAGGCCACAGCAGTGAGAGTCCCGCGTACTGCAAAAAAAAAAAAAAAAAAAAAAGAAAGATGGCAGAGAGGGCATGTGGAGAAATTACATAAGAAAAGCCTCTCCTTCCCCCTTAAAATTTGGGTAAGAAACATTTAAGGAGGAAATATATAGGTAAATAGACAAATAGACATATTATCATGTGGTTCAAATAAAAAAAAGAATATCCTGATAAAGGATATTCAAAACTGAAAAACACGCATACAACTCAATATCAAAAAAACAAAAAATCAAAAAAAAAAAAACCCAGCCCAATCCAAAAATGGGCAGAAGATCTGAATAGACATTTCTCCAAGGAAGACATACAAACAGCTAATGGGCATGTGAAAAGATGCTTTACATTGCAAATTATTAGAGAAATGCAAATCAAAAACATAATGAGGTATCATCTCACACCTGTCAGAATGGCCATCATCAAAAAGTCTACAGAAAACAAACTTTGGCAAGAATGTCAAGAAAAGGTAACACTTATACACTGTTGGTGGGAATGTAAATTGGTGCAGCCACTATGGAAAACAGTATGGAAGTTCCTCAAAAAACTAAAAATAGAACTACCATATGATCTAGAAATTTCATTACTGGGTATATATCTAGAAAATAAGAAAACATTAATTCAACAAGATACATGCACCCCAATGTTCATAGCAGCACTATTTACAATAGCTAAGATATGGAAGCAACCCAAGTGTCCATGAGCAGAGGGAATATATATACACACCATATATGTGTATGTGGTGTATATATGTGTTTATATATATGTGTGGTGTATATATATGTATACATATATAAACAAATTATATATACAATGGAATATTACTCAGTCATAAAAAGAATGAAATTCTGCTATTTGCAGCAATATGGATGGACTTAGAGAATATTATCCTTAGTGAAATAAATCAAAGACAAACACTGTATGATATCATTTATATGTGGAATCTCAAAAATAAAACAAACGAACATAGATGCAAAACAGAAACAGACAGAGATTTAGAAAACAAACTAGTGGTTACCAGTGGGGAGAGGGAAGTGGGGAGGGGCAAGGTAGGGGTATGGGATTAAGAGATACAAGCTATTATGTATAAAATAGATAAGAAAGAAGGATATAGTCTATAGCACAGGGAATTATAGCCGTTATTTTATAATATTAATAGCTTTTAATGGAGTATATTCTAAAAATACTGAATCACTATGCTGTACATCTGAAACTAATATAATATTGTAAATCTACTATATTTCAATTAAAAAACCTGAAAAACAAACCGAACCAGTTATTTTGAATCTGTTGTTGAAAATAAGTAGAAAGAAACTAAATAAAGAGTTGAGCACTGAACAGGACTTCAAATATTTTGTCTTTGGCCAGTCTCTGGTTACAGATGAAATAGTGTTTCATTAAGGAAAAAAATGGTAGCTTTTGTTGGAAGTTCAGCAGATGTGTAATTCTTACTTATTAGAAGGAATGGATTGCTTGCCACAACATCTATACTTGATATAAATTTATATTACTGCGGTGGGTATATCTTGTTTAGAAATTTCCATAGGTAATAAAGCACTTAGGCATATTTATTGTTTGTTGAAATTAAGGAACCTAAATTATATTTTTGACCAAGGATCTTTAATTACAAATATTGGAATTTAGAAGCTAGATATTTTGACTCTGACTCCAGAAAATGAGTTTTTATGGTTTAAATCATTCCTTATGTGTCTTCAAATGAACCATATTGTCTCCTGTAGCTAAAGTGTTTCTTTGTTAAATTAGAAGAACCTATAATTATGAGGAAACATGTGTGATGATAAATAAATGAATGAATAAATAAGTGAAAAATAAGGGCTCTTTGGCTGTATTCCAATTACTTCTCTGATACTGAATTTGATTTTTTTTTTTTTTTTTTTTTGCGGTATGCGGGCCTCTCACTGTTGTGGCCTCTCCCGTTGCGGAGCACAGGCTCCGACGCGCAGGCTCAGCGGCCATGGCTCACGGGCCTAGCCGCTCCGCGGCATGTGGGATCTTCTCAGACCGGGGCACGAACCCGTGTCCCCTGCATCGGCAGGCAGACTCTCAACCACTGCGCCACCAGGGAAGCCTGATGTTTTTTATTAATCTTCAAGTGGACTCAAAATATTAGGAGCATCACTGATTTCATGAAGCAGGTAGTCTGGTTTTTGCAGAAAGACTAAAATGATGATAAATTTTGTATTTGTACTAAGACAACTCATTCAGTCACTTAATACACATTTATGGAGTGTGTACTAACTTAGGCACTATTCTAGGCCCTGGGGATACAGCGGTGAACAAAAGAGACATTAATCCCAGTCCACATGGAGCTTAAACTCTAGGAAGAGCAGTAAGAGCAGATAATAAGCTAATAAATTAGTAAAGTATATATAGTGATGTTGGAGAAAATAAAGCTAGGAAGGAGGAAGTTAGGTAGTTAGGTGGTTAGGAAAGGCCTTCACTGGCAAGGTAGCATAAGGAACTAAGGACACAAGGAAGTGAACCAAGTAGATATCTTGGAGGAGAGCATTCCATGCAGAAGGCACAGGAAATGTAAAAGCTTTGAGGTGGGAAACAGGTTTGTGAGTTCCAGAAACTCACATACCATAGTATGTTATCGACCAACCACTTTCTTTCCCATTTTTGTCATCATTTTTTTTTTAATGATTGCATTGATTGGTTGATTGATGGCTGTGTTGGGTCTTCATTGCTGCACGCAGGCTTTTTCCAGTTGTGGCGAGCGGAGGCTTCTCTTGTTGTGGAGCACGAGCTCTAGGCGTGCGGGCTTCAGTAGTTGTGGCACGTGGGCTCAGTCGTTGTGGCTCTCGGGCTGTAGAGTGCAGGCTCAGTTGTTGTGGTGCACGGGCTTAGTTTCTTCACGGCATGTGGGATCTTCCCAGACCAGGGCTCGAACCTGTGTCCCCTGCATTGGCAGGCAGATTCTTAACCACGGTGCCACCAGGGAAGCCCTTGCCTGGTTTTGTCCCTGAGATTAGAGTCCAGAACTAATTGGCACTTCTCTAGGGAGATTTTTTAGTAGGAAAAGATAATGCTTTGTGATTTTCTGATTTATTTTTTCTGATAATGTTCAAAATGCCTTTTAGGGCTTTTTTTTTTTTTTTTTTTTTTCGTTACGCGGGCCTCTCACTGCTGTGGCCTCTCCCGTTGCGGAGCACAGGCTCCGGACGCGCAGGCTCAGCGGCTATGGCTTACGGGCCCAGCCACTCCGCGGCATGTGGGATCCTCCTGGACCCGGGCACGAACCCGTGTCCCCTGCATCGGCAGGCGGACTCCCAACCGCTGCGCCACCAGGGAAGCCTTAGGGCTTTTTTTTTGTTTTCGTTTTAGCAATTGCAGGAACAGCAGGAGTTTGGGATTGGTATTTTAATAAAATAGTTTACAGTGGCTACTTAATTAGTTTTCTGGTCATAATAAATTCTCTTGAATACAACAAATGTAATTTAAATTATTTCCAAGTTACCTCATACTTGTACACAATAAAGTTCATTTGCCATGTTTCTGTCCACTTGCACAGTCATGTGAAAATTTCCTGCAGATCTTCCTGCCAATTTGGCATTAAACTATCAATGAGTTCCTATTTCACTTCCATAATTATTAAGCCTTTGGAATCTCTACTAAGAGGTAATTTCATTGACCAAGACCAAGACAAGCAGTTGTTTTCCCAGGGCAAACAAAATGATACCCAGACACTCTCTAAAAGTCTTGAGAGTAATGAAAATGTAAGTCAAGGAAGAAACAGTCCAGTTTTTTCAAAAGGCCTTTCACAAAGTGTCACACCAAAAATTAGTAACATTAAATGAAACAAACATGGAGGAATAGTTTGTCGTGTCAGACAATGGAATTAAAGATAGAAAAAAATGTGAAATGACATTTTGAAAGACACAATCAAAATAATTTTTCTATAAACGATTTGACAGAGTCAGTAGAGAAATCTCCAAAATATTATACCATGCTATATGCTCTCCTTTTCCTGTTTCTTTGGAATCTTCTATTGTAGACCAATTACCTAACTTCCTGGAACTCTTTCTAGTGTAGTCTGAAACGTGGCTTTCTCCTTCCTGTAATCCAGTTTTTTTATTTTTATTTTTTTTGCCCCACTGCGCCACCCGGGATCATAGCTCCCCCGACCAGGGATGGAAGCCGTGCCTGCTGCAGCGGAAGCGCAGCCTTAACCACTGGAGTGCCAAGAAAGTCCCTAGTCCAGATTTTCTTGCTTGCCTGCCTTAGCTCACTCTATTTCCTGTTCTTGGAAGGTCTTCGTTTCCTGTTAAAAATAAAGCTTCTAGAAGGCCTTCCCGATTTCCCAGCCAAAGTGCTCTTTCACTGTTTCCAGAACACCTAGTAGAATCTTTGGTCGCTTTCTTTATCCTTCCTTACCGGATTGCCTGCCTCTTCTGGACAGCAGTTTGTATTCCCAATACAGTTATCATAGTGACTCAAAACATTTTTTGTTTAATCCAATTAGGGCAGATCACTTAGAAATTCCTCCTTAGATACACTGTCCCACAGCCATTCTATCTACTTGTCCATCTCGGGCCATTGGCTTTCCCATGTTACACAAATTTTCCATGTTCTTTCAAAACATTTGAGTATATGCCACATTGAAAATGATTTATGCTCTTGAAATACAAAAAGTAAAACTGGTAGGAGCACATTTCATGTACTCTGCCAAAGATGCGTTGGACGCTGGAGGCAAATAAATTGGGGATACCGTTTACGGAGGTAACAATATTTCGTTAAAATATGAAGGCCCACTGGATCACCTACACTTTAGGTTTTGGAATCTCGGTCAGGTACGCTAACCGAAAAGGCTCAGGAGTGGTTACTTGAATACACGCCGCAAACACGTTCTAACGCCTTGAAAATGTTTTTAGATCAGCTGCAGCAGGCGCTGGGCGGACAACTGCCCCTCCCCCCAGCCTAAAGCTGCCCTCCGCCCCGTCCCCTCGCCCGGCCCCCGCGCCGCCGCACTGCATGCTGGGAGTCGTAGTCCCGGTTTGCTTTGCCCGGAGGGATCGAAGGGCATCGGAGTCCAGCTTGCCCTCGAGCTACTAGAGGTCGCGTTCTTCCGCTGCTCCCTTTCGTTCTGTCGGGCGGAGCCTTCCGTGAGCACGGCTGGATTTGTCTGTGCTACCGTCTCTCTTCTGGGTTTCAATAAAGTTTTCCTCTTCCTTCCCCTGTACGGAGCTCAAGATGGCGGCCTCTTGGTCGCCCTTGGTTACCTTGCGCTTAGCGCCGAGCCGGCTGAGAGGAAGATGTGTCCGGTGCAGGGCTTGGGCCGCTGCTCTCCCCACTTCGGTCACCGCCCCTGGAAACCCTTTTTGTAAAGGTTAGTGACTGTATCTGGAGTAAGCCGAGACGACTGCTTATGACCGGGGAAGTCTCGGGGCAGTCACCCTCCCTCCTCGAGCTCCCCAAACTGCCTCCTTGGTTCACGGTTTTCGAGAGATTTCTTCGAGAGGAGTTCCAACCTCTCTTGCACCGCTGTTACTGCCTGCTCATGAAGGAGCACTGAGGGAGGTGGCCCAGAGTAACTTTCATTTTGAGGGTTAGATGTCGACCCAGGGTTTGTTCCTTTCCGGCTGTTAGAGACCTGTAAACCCAGGTGTGGGGAGTACCTCGCTTGAAGGGATTCAAGTGTGGGGTTGAGGCCTGGGAACTCTTCCAACCTGCCCCATCCCAGGCTCTCCAGGCTGGTGACCCGGGACTGTACCTCTGACATCTGCAGGCCCTGCGTGCTCTCTGGATTGCGGGAATGCAAGTGTACAGACATTCTCAGATTGAGGAGTCGATTCTTTGTGTTCTTTTCAAGTCCTAGAGGCTTCAGCGAGGTGTATTTTGTCACCGGGCTTGCATCATTCATTCATTCTTTCAAATCGTTATTCATGAGTGAATGAACCTGTATTTTGAGTAACCAAGGCCACAGGGGTGCTAGTTTTACTATATTCATATACTCCCACTAAATTGCGGGCTACTCAAAGGCAAGGACTGGGTGTCATTGTTTCCTCAGCACTTAGCACAGTGTTTGGCACCTGATGGGCAGATATATTTTTTGAGTGAATGAATGACGTTATTCTTATTGCTCCCTCATCCGCATACTTAAGCTTTCCTTTTTAAAAAAAATCTCCAGGAACCCCACCCTTATACATCTTAATAAACTGATTCTCATTGGCAGTTTAGCTAAAACTCTATCAGTCTTTGATTATTATCATAAATAGAGTTGAAATTAATACTAAAACTGTGATTAAGTTACCTTAGGTTTTACTGTAAAGTTTAGCCTAATCCACTTACTGTATAATGGAATATTTTGGTAGCATGAAGTTTCGATCTTAATATAAATTATTTAAAAAAAATTTTGGAATAGGCTATACAAGCAAATAACACAAAATTCAAAAGGTACAAGAAGGAATTCGGTAAAATGTTGACTTTCTTCCACTCCTGTTCCATAGCCATTTAGTTTTCCTTCCCAGAGGCAACTTCTCATACTTGTTTCTTATGTATTCTTCTAGAGACATTCTGTATATATCCACCATATATATTTATAAATACCTGAATTAAAGAAAAATAGAAGTGGTAATATACTATACACACTGTTCTGGTCCTTTCTTTTTTTTTCATGTAGTATATCTTGGAGATCATTCCATATAAATACGTGTAGAACTGCCTCTTTTTTTTTGGCTGCCACAAGGCATGTGGGATCTTAGTTCCCCAACCAGGGATTGAATGGGCCCTCCCTGCATTGGAAGCTCAGAGTCTTAACCACTGGACTGCCAGGGAAGTCCCTGTACCTCATGTTTTAAATGGTTAAAATAGAATTCCGTTCAATGCATGTACCATAATTTATGAAAATTAGGATTTAAGGAACATTAGCATAACAACATGAGCCTTAATGTTTGTTCTGGGTCATGCAATATGCTAAGTGCTTATCTTGTTTAATTCACGTTATCCTCATTTTGGGGATGAGGAACCCAAGGTTGCAGAAGTTATTTGGCTAGTTAAGTGGTAGAATTTTTTTTTTTTTTTTTTTTTTTTTCCGGTACGCGGGCCTCTCACTGTTGTGGCCTTTCCCGTTGCGGAGCACAGGCTCCGGATGCGCAGGCTCAGCGGCCATGGCTCACGGGCCCAGCCGCTCCGCGGCATGTGGGATTTTCCAGACTGGGGCACGAACCCGTGTCCCCTGCATCGGCAGGCGGACTCTCAACCACTGCGCCACCAGGGAAGCCCCAGAATTTGTTTTGAATGTGGACATTTGATGAAAATGCAGTTAGAGGTCAACTTAATTGTAACTAAAGTTGCTCCTTCCCCCTCTTTAAGTAAAAGAAAAATTTAAGTTGAAACGTTATTCAGTATTTAGAGTCTGATTTAAGTTTGTTTTCTATCGTTTTCTTGATGTTTTGGGGGGGTATTTACTGTTGACATTTGTTTTATCTCCTTTTTTTCATCTTTTCAAGCCTACTGTTTACTGCAGTGTAATGTGAGGGAAGCTCATTACACTTAATGTTAAACAAAAGAAGGAAGTAGATAAAGGAAAGGAATGAGGGGAAAGGAAGAGCATGTTCTTTGTTTTTGTGCTTCATTTCTTTCTTTTATTTTTTTCCTTAATTAATTTATTTATTTGGCTGCATGGGGTCTTGGTTGCAGCATGCGGGATCTAGTTCCTTGACCAGGGATTGAACCCGGGCCCCCTGCATTGGGAATGCAGAGTCTTAGCCACTGGACCACCAGGGAAGTCCCCATCTAAGCTTTAATGCCAGCCTTGGCTCTAAGACATTTTGGTAACTGGAAATGTGAAAACTTTAGGGGTCCTAAAATGGTGTTCATTCATATCACCTAACTTTAAATTCCTTAGGAAGTACAACTTATGAATTCCATTTTGCGATATATATATTTCCATTAGTCAGATTATTAAACAATTGAAAGTATCAATAAAATTTGGTATCTTAAATAATTTAAATATATATGTCAATTTTGATATTACTGCTTGTTTTCTTTTAGGTCTAAGTGTATCTTCATTTAATGTAACAGTTATTCAGTCTCCAGATAGTTATGGGGAAACATTTTATTAGAAATCAGCGTGGTCATGGTGTGGGTAGAAAATGCCTTGAGATTGCTAATTCAGTTGAAGTCTTGTATTAAGTGTATGGAGGGGGAAAGTGAATGAAATTGGCTGCCAGGCCTTGAATAGCTTACAGTCTTGGGAGATGGAATTACAAGAGCTAATGTTTATTGAGCCCTTTCTGTGTTCCTTGCAGTCTGCTAGCCGTTTCTTTCTCTCATAATTTTATCTTCATAAAAACTCTATTATAAAGTTATTTTAAAATTTTTAAAAAAATTTTATTTTTTAATGTTTCTTTTTAAAAATTTTATATTGGAGTATAATTGATTTACATTGTTGTGTTAGTTTCAGGTGAAACTGAATCACTTTAGTGATTCAGTAAAGTGATGCAGTTATACATGTACATATATCCATTCTTTTTAAGATTCTTTCCCTATATAGGTTATTACAGAGTATTGAGTAGAGTTCCCTGTGCTATCTATAAAGGTATTGTCATCTCTATTTTATAAATGACTAAACAGGCATGGCTACTCAAGCGGTATTTGAGCCCAGGCATTTTCCCTCCAGAAGCACAAACTTAACCAACCACTGTGTTCTACTAGCTCTTTACCGTGACAATGAACATTAACACCACCATAATCTAGGCCCATCTGAAGTGTTGTAGGACTGGACTACAGAGGAGAAAGCAGCTCTGCTTGGAGAGGGGAGGGCTTTTTAGCAAAAGTGTGGAAGTGAGCTGCACCTGGCCCTTATTGGTGTATGTATAGTCCCTCAGGGGGAGCAGCTAGAGATGAAGCTTGGCAGGTGGGCTGGGTTCTGGTTAGAAGAGTCCTGTATAGTATATGCAAAGATGTGTAGGCTCAGGGGGATACTGCTGAAGATTTCTTAAGAGGAGAAGTGATCAGGTCCATTTTAGCATGATTATCCCTGTGGCTACCTGAAAAACAGGTCAGGAATGCCTGGATGGGGGAATATTGGAAGCTTGGTGATTATTTAGGAGGAAGTTGTAGTAGTTTAGGGAGAGTGATTTAGGCCCTGAATTACTGCTGTGGTAAAGATGGAGAGCAGGGCAGCAAAGGAGGGAATTCAGAGACCCTGCTTTGGTAAAATTGACAGGATCTGGGGGAGACAAGGAAAGAGAGGAGTTAAGGTCAATTTGGGTTTCCTAGTTTGGGTAATTTAATGGCATCAAATTCCGTCTATCAAAGGAAACTAAACAAATGAAAAGTAAGGCCAGAGGCATTTTAGGGAGAGGTTCCATTTTGGATATGTTAAAGTTGAGGTGTTAGTGATAATTCCAGGTAAACAAGTCTAAGTAGTTGTAGGAAATACGGGATCTGAGTCTAAGAAAGGAAATATGAGGTGTTGAGAGCCATGAGAATGGAAGAACTAGCCTTGAAATATTTGTAGAATGAAAAGGAGAAAAGGCTAGGGATGAGTTCTTGAGGAAAACTGATGTTTTATGAGCAGAAGGTGACCTCATCAGAGAGCAGTTAGAGAGGTCATAGGGGAAATTGGAGAGAAGCCAAGGAAGAGAACACTTCTAAGTTTTCTAAAACTTAAAATCAGCGTATCTATTTTACTTAAGCTAGCCTTAGAAATTAAGTTTCTTTCTTTCTGTTTTTTTTTCTTACTTTTTGGCCACACCGCGTGGCATGTGGGGTCTTAGTTCCCAGACCAGGGATGGAACCTGCACCCCCTGCAGTGGAAGCGCGGAGTCTTAACTGCTGGACCACCAGGGAAGTCCCAGAAATTAAGTTTATTTCATAGAGGCAAGGTAATATGACAGTCACACCTTGTGATTTCTTATCATTGTAGTGTCCTTCTGTATCTCAGTGTTATATTTTTAGATCTCTATATTAACTGAAGATTCGTATTTACCTTTAGTCACAATCTCTTCTTTAGTACATGTACATTGGAGATCTTGATTAGGTATTAATGTGAGTAGAACTCAGCCATATGAATTGGTATTATTTATTGGCTGTATAGATTAGTGGTTAAGAAAATGGATTTGGACTTTTATTACCCAGTTAGATGAACATCCTGTGTGAAACTTCATGTTTCTTGGATTTCCGTTAATGTCTATTATTATATTAGAAAAGAAGGTTCATGCCTGCTCCTGAGACTATTAACTTCATGATAATGGTTTCTTTCAGACAGTTTTTTTTTTTAAGCATAGCACAACTTATTACATGGCATAGCTAGTGCTCAGATGTAGTTCTGGGGTGGAGGGTGGGCAGATGAAATAGGGTGGGTTCAAGAGTAGAACCCATTAGAAAGGAACTTTAGAAGTCCAGAGATGGATTATTGATCTACTGTAGATTTGCACTGTGTTATACCTCAAGAGCTTCATTCTGTTTGTTTAAGTAAATGGTGAATATTTAAATAGGTTTAACTATTTTTAAAAAATTAACTTTTTTTTTGGCTGCGTCGGGTCTTAGTTGCGCCAAGTGGGCTTCTATTTGCGGCGTGCGGGCTTAGCTGCCCTGCAGCATGTGGGATCTTAGTTGCCCTACCAGGCATCTAACCGGTGTCCCCTGAATTGCAAGATGGATTCTTAACCACTTAAATCCTGGTTTTACCTATTTTGGATTTGTCTTTTCACAAAAGTACCACAGAAATAATAGATGTCAAGGGCCCAGTGCAATAATACGCTTTATAAATTCTGACAGAAGGTCATGTAGCCTCAGCTTGACTATATCTAATACTGTTTCCCTAGGCCACTCATATTTTTTTCTTGCTTGTGACTAAGATTTGTTCTAATTTCTCTTTTAAGAGCCTTTTGAATATGTCTGTTCTTCCTGCTGTGTTTTGTCTTCCTTGCCTAAGGTCCTCTGTTGAGGTCCCATTTCTATGTGTACCCTGCTGGAGGTACCTCATACTTTAATCTCCAAAATCTTTTTTCATAACCTTCTTTCACTGTCCTACTTGTCCTTCTTATTTCTTCTCTCCGTTCAGCTCATCCTAGAAGATACTTTTCAACACATTATCTATCCATATTCTTGACCAGGTGTGCCAGTTTTCAACAATTTTTAAAGCCTGAACGTGCAGTTCTTAGTGTAGTTACTTCAAAGCTTCATAATGCAATTTATATCTTAAATGTAATTCCTGTAGATTCCATTTAAAAATTCTTATTTATATATTTGTGTAAAAAAATTTAAAATAAATGAACATAACAAATAGACGTTATTTTTCTTTATTGTTTGAAAGAAAATAGACCCCTTAGGTCTCATTATTAAATAGTGTTTGAAAAGGGTGAATATTAAGGAGTTACTCAGTATGCTAGGCCATGCCTATAATTACTTCAGAATAGCTTTATTCAGATTTTTAGGCAGTATTTTACTGATTTGTTATGAAATTTAAGTACTGTTTTTTTTTCTTTTGTAAAGTTACACACATTGGCACATTTAAGATTAGCTTCGAAAGGAAAAGAACGATAACTGGCAAGCATTTAGTTTTAATTTTCATAATTTTTCTATTTAAATCAAAAGCACCCTTTTAAAGCCCCTAAATCATCCTTTTATAAATAAAGTAAATGCATTCCTTGATGATGGCTTATGTTGTTTTTTTAAAGAAAGAGTTTAATTAAGATTTGATTTTCTTCTATTCTGCACTTTGTTTATTCATCACTGAATCAAACATAGGTGTTTAATGTCACTGGTAAGTCTGACTTTTTGGGTCATTGATGACCATTGCAGTTTTCGAAAAAAGCAGCTATTTCTCTTTGGGGTATGAATAGAACATAATAGAGCATAAACGGGCTGCCTGTGACCTTAGCATGGGCTTCTGTCATTGTAGGAGAACATTTCTGGTCAGTGGCCACTGTTTACAGTTTGTTAAAATCAACACAAATGTACAAAACACTCATGAATAATTGTGAACACAGTATTTGAATGGATGTTTAATAAATATGCATTAAAAATATAATTACAGTAATGAAGTTACAGCTGAAATTTTAATCCAGCCCTTTAGAAATATTAAACGTGCTTTTCCTGATTGTGCATTTTTCGCACAGCAGTTGGGTAAACATTTTAAACTGGAAATCTAAATTCCTTATATAGTTTTGATTTCATTTAACTAAGCGTGTGTTCTTTTTTGGCAACAATCTTCTTTCTCTTTGTGAAGAAGTGAAGCTCATTTTATTCCATAACTGTTACTTAGAAGAATTTTGATCAGTTCTGTCATAGGACTAATGAACATATGGGATACCAGATGAATAATAAAATGTGACCTGGAAAGACTAGATTGTGATTCTGGTTTCATCCCATGGTACTGGATCAGTCATTTAATTTGGTATTTCTTTTTTCTCATCTGTAGAATGGGATTAGTCATCCTAACTCTGCCTTCCTCACATGTCATCTATGAGGCTCAGATAAGTTATTATATAATAGGAGAAAGTCCTTTGAAAATTATAAGAAATGTTATATAAATGTAGGGCTATGCTGGGAGTAATTGAAATATTAATATTGAAATGCTAGAGGTGGTGGATTCCAGTCAGTGAATAGGAATGGGATGAACTCAACTCTATGTATAATTACTAAAACCATTTTGATTTTCGGGGAGACTAACTTATATTAACAATGGCAAAGGGCTCAGTCTGATTTCAGTGCTTTGAATTCCAGAAAACGAAGTTTTGATTTTTCTAAGATTGTGCAGAGGGCCTCTATAGATAACCAGGGATGGTTATTGTTATCCTGGACTTAACTACCTTTCCTCTGGATATTCTGAATATCTAGAGGGTCTTAGAAAATATGAGCTACTGCTTTCGTCATGATGTTTCAAAGAAGGCTATTGAAATTTGATTTATAGTATGCAGGTAAGTCACTAAGGTAAATTATCTTAATTTAGTAAGATACTGCTTATGAATACTGTTTTCAAAGGAACTCAAGTTGTTAATTATTTGCTGTGCAGCAAGATATGAAGATAACATTTCATGGGATCATAGAATAGTAGAGCTGAAGAGGACCTCTGGGTTATGTAGTTAAATGTCAGGTGGGAAGGTAGTTTCTGCCTTTATTGTTTCTTTTTGAGGCATGCTGTTCATTTTTATATAGCCCTAATTGCTAGAAAATTCTTTAAGTAGAATTCTTCAAGTAGAGCTTTTCTGTAACTTCTCCTCATTCATCTTGACTCTTTCCCCAGGCACAACTTATATAACTCTAGTTCTCGTGCGCTTATGACAGTTTTTTAAGTATATCTTATTCATTTATATAGTCATTTATTCATTTATCATATTATTGGTTGCCTCCTTGTCCCAATTCCATTTGACAACCTTTAAAACATTAAAGACATATTTCTCCCATTCATCCGTTCATTCATTCCCCAAATATTTCTTGGTGCCATCTGTATGCTAGACACAGAGTGCTGGGATGTTGTTACTTTCTCCTCAATGTCAACTGTCTCTTGTCTTATCAGTCAAATCTTATGACACGGTTTCTAGATCCTTGAACTACTTCCCTTCTTGAGATTACAGTCTGCTTTCTGAATGTCACTCTGAAAATGTGGCCCACATATCTCAATATATTCCTTTGGACATGTCTGGCCAGAGCACTATTTTAGGTTACCTTTTCTGTGTCCTGTTGCATTAAGTTGGTGGCCAGGTCATATTCATGTCTCACCTTAAGACTCCTAGGGCTATTATAAGACAGGTCTCTTTTGTTTATATTTGATTAGTTATTTTTTCTATTAAAAATAAATTATTTTTATTATAAAAATACTATATGTGCATAGTAGAAAATACAGGAAAGATAATTACTGTTAACTTCATTTTTATTTTTTAAGCATGCTTATTAAAGTATAAGATTCATTTAGTAAAGTACGCAAGTGGTAAGTGTAAAGCCTACTGAATTTTCATAAAGAGGATAGATTTGTGTAAATACAACCTAAATCAAGAAATAGAACATTTGTAGTACCCAGAGGCTCCCATTGTGCACCCTCCAGATCACTAGCTTTTTACTCCCAATGGCAATCAACATCCTGATTTATGTTACTATTGATTTATCCTTTCATCTCTTCTTTTTTCTTTTTTTAAAAAATTAATTAGTTAATTTATTTTTGGCTGCGTTGGGTCTTTGTTGCTGCACACAGGCTTTCTCTAGTTGTGGTGAGTGGAGATTACTCTTTGTTGCGGTGCGTGGTCTTCTCATTGCGGTGGCTTATCTTGTTGCAAAGCACAGGCTCTAGGTGCATGGGCTTCAGTAGTTGTGGCATGCGGGCTCAGTAGTTGTGGCTTGCGGACTCTAGAGTACAGGCTCAGTAGTTGTGGTGCACGGGCTTAGTTGCTCCGTTATCCTTTCATCTCTTGATGGACACTTAAGTTGTTTTCATGTCGTGGCTATTAAAATAATGCTGCAACAAACATGGGGGTGCAGATACTTTTTTGAGATAGTGATTTTGTTTCCTTCAGATAAATACTCATAGGTGAAATTGTTGGATTCTATTTCTTAATGAATTATGCCAGATTTATAGATTGCAAATATATTCTGTCATTCTGTGTGTTGTATTTTCACCTTCTTGATAATGTCCCTTTTTTTAAAAAAAATTTATTTATTTGGCTGTGCCAAGTCTTAGTTGCAGCATGAGGGCTCCTAGTTGCAGCATGTGGGATCTAGTTCCCTAACTGGGGATTGAACCTAGGCCCCCTGCATTGGGAGCACGGAGTCTTAACCATTGGACCACTAGGGAAGTCCCAATAATGTCCTTTGATATACAAAAGTTTTAATTTTGATGAAGTCCAATTTATTTTTTCTTTGGCTGCTTTTGGTGTCATAGCTAAGAAATCATTGCCTAATCCAAGGTCATGAAGATTTACAATTATGCTTTCTTCTAAGCATTTTAAAGTTTTAGCTCTTACAGTTATGTTTTTGATCCATTCCTACTGGGGTTTAATTGGGAGTCCTTAAGTCTGAGTTTCACAGGCGATTGTGATGTCCAGACAGGATTGGATTTAGAAAGTCCACACCTGTTAAGAGAGATCAGGGATTGGCAACCTTTTTCTGTAAACATTCAGATAATACTTTTGTCCTTTTGCCTGCCATGGTCTCTGTTACAACTTTAGCTGACCCTCCATATTTGTGAGTTTGGCATCCGCGGATATAGCGGGCCAACTATTCATTGTACTGCACCATTTTATATAAGGGACTTGAGCATTTGTGGATTTTGGTATATGCAGGAGGCTCTGGAACCAATCCCCTGCAGATACTGAGGGACAACTATACTCAACTCTGGTGTTGTAGTGTGTAAACAGCCAGAGATAGTAGACTAATGTGCATGGTCAATTTGGCCTGCAGGCTGCTATAGTTTGCAGACCACTGGACTAGGTAAATATTCATGTATACTTTATTTTTTTGGTTTGAAATTTTTTATATATTTACATTTTAAAACCATCTGGAAAGTATTTTGGTATGCAGTATGAGGGGATAATCTAAATTAATTTTTCTGTTGTCTTCCAGTTGTCCAGATGTCACTTGTTGAATGATCTCTTGGCTCCCATTGCTTAATTCATTGATTCAACAAATATTTATTGTGTACCCATCATATGCCAGGCATTGTAGGTGCTAGGTATACAGTGAATTAAATAGGCATGGTACCTTCCCTCTTGTGGCTTGCAGCCTAGTTGAGAGAGACAGACATAAAATAAATAACAAATAGATAATTACAAGTTGGGTGATAAAAGAAAAGAACAGTGATAATATTTGGTATGCCTCCCTCTTTTATTATATATTAAATTATTCCCTGAAGACTTCCTTTTAGAATATCTATTCTATTCATTGATCTTTTGCTCATAGTGTTTTATATTTATTTTCTCATCTGGTAGTCAAGATCCCCCTCATTACTTTGCATCTTCATGATTTTCTAAGGATTTTGGATTTGGATTTTGGTGGAACTGTATTTAATCTGCAAATTAATTTGTGAAGAACTGACAATGTTACAGTGTTGTGCATTTCTTTTCAATAACACTGTGTCCAGTCTCCCAAATTTTCATTTATGCCTTTGAGAAAGATTTTAGTTTTCTTCACATAGATCTTACAAATTGATTGTTACTATGACTCTTCTTTATTCTAGACTTTTTATCTTAATTGTAAATGGGATCTGTTTTTTTTTTTCTATTGTATTCCCAACAGGTCATTGCTAATATGTCAGAAAGATAAAGCCATTAAAATGTTTTCCAGTATTCTCCTTTGCTTAAGAGGGGGTATAATTAAGCCACTGAGTTCTTTAAAATTCATAAGTGGCTTCCTGGAAACTTCAGGATTAAATTCAAACTGCTTATCGTTGTAAGGCCCTGTGTCACCTGGTTCCTTTATATTTTTCTAGTAGCCCAACTCTTGCCCCCTCTGCCTTTCACTTTATATCTCAATACTGAACTTGTTTCATTTTCTTCAGTGTACTATCCTCTCATATTTTAGAGCCTTCTCCCAGCTTAATGCATTTCCTTCCCTTCCTTCCATTTTTCCCTGGCTAACTCCTGTTTGTCCTTTTGCTCTCAATTGAAACATCATTTCCTCTGAGTACCCTTATCTCCTTAAGCTAGGTTACTAGCTTTGGCTCTGTGATCTCATAGCATCCTCCTCTTCCCTTTACTTCATACCACACTTTGTTAAAGTTGTTTATCCACTTGTTTATATCTCCCCCAGTGCCCTGTTGATATTTTGAGTACAGTTACAGTGTCTGTCTAGCTAGCTGTGTTTGAAGTTTTTAGTACAGAGCTTTACACTCTATAGCTGCTTTATAATTTGTGGAATTAGTTGTTGCTTATTCAGTTTTTCTATTTAATAGGTTTTCAAATGATTCTTTTCAGTATAATTAAGTTTTTGAACCCAATTGCACCTGTTGGTACTTTTATCCCATTGTGTAGCGCGGCAACATCATCTTGACTGTGATACAGCACTGATTTGTCTCCTAACTTTGTGTCATCTTTGTATTTGAGGGCTAGGTCTTCATTTAGTGCCAGATTTTGTTCTCAAAGCTCAAAAAGGTGTACATAAATCTAGTTAGTCAAAATTCTTAAAAGCCAGCTATGTGAAATGTAAGGGCTTTTAGATTTATATGGAAAGGAATTTCTTTCCTCTAACACTTCAACTTTGGGCTTTTAGTAAAAAAGCTGCTGACTCACAGACATAGAAAACAAACTTACGGTTACCAAAGGGGAAAGGCGGGAGGAGGGATAAATCAGGAGTTTGGGATTAACAGATACACACTACTATATATAAAATAAACAACAAGGACCTACTATATAGCACAGGGAACTGTATTCAATATCTTGTAATAGCCTATAATGGAAAAGAGTCTGAAAAAAGAATATGTATATGTATAACTGAATCACTTTGCTGTACAGCTGAAACTAACACAGCATTGTAAATCAACTATATTTCAATTAAAAAAAAAATCTGCTGCTGCTGCTGCTACCGGGTTTTACAAGAGTGCCGTTTATTAGCAGAGGCAGGTTGAGCCCAGAGTGCAGGCAGGGCAGAGCTCTAGCTGGGCCTGAGTATGATGGAGACCCAGGAGGGGTGGATTGTTGGTTGCTCCAGGAGGCTTGAGTACTTCAAATTAGAGGGAGGTTTGTGTTTTTTCTGTTGCCTGGCTATGATAAATGGGAGCACAATCTTCACTTGTCTGTAGTGTTATGGTGATTTTAATGAGGGCAATATCCTGGTGGTAGTTTGGGGTCATTTAGCTTTAGATCCTATCTAGCCTATTCACTTAACTTTTCTAACATTTTGTGGTGTTTTAGTTTCCTCATTTGTAAGAAATAACAATATCTACCTTAGATTTTTTTGGAGAAGATAATATATAGAATACCTTTCAGAATTCTATCACTCATAAATTTTCAAATGAATCCAAGGTCTGTAAAGAAAACCTTAAGCTGTTAAATGAACCTAAAGCATATAACTTTTCTGGGTTACATGGATACCTCTTGTAATCTGTTAGTTTTGTATAACATCCTTAATTCTACTGAAGTAAACACATGTAATGCCTTGAAGTAGTCAAGACTCATCACAAATTGTATTGAATATTTCTGAACATACAACCATCTAGGAAGGAATAATGCAAAAAGATAGTTTTCTTTACCTTGAAAACTCTTTAAATTTGTATGGTCATGTGTTATCTTGTGTATCTTCAATTCTTTCCTTTAATCATAGGATACTTTTCAGCTGAGAAATCTTTACAGAATGTTTTTGAGCTGAACCCCACTTTATTGACAAGTTGTATGTAAAACTTCTGCACATTAAACTACATCTCTACTGATTTTGAGTATGAAGTTGGAGATGGATTCTCAAAAAATATTTAACCTCAGGTATTAAAACAAAAAAACCTTAAGGGTGAAGCAAACCTTTAAAATAACATTTCTGAAAGGAAAATGCTTACTTTTTGTTGAAATAGTCTGGTCCACCATTTTGCTTAAGTCTCTAAAGAATATCTCTAAGACTTTCTTAACTATCTACCTTTGTGTGGAATTTGAAATTCCATTCCAATTTAAAGCACCAAAGAACACAGAGACCACACATCCCCTTTGTTGTTATTTCTCAGCTCTATGGAGACAGTGTCAACACAGTTAAGCTTTATGACATATGTTTTAGTCAGGGTTCTCCAGAGAGACAGAACCAATCAGATGTATATACATTTAGAAAGAGATTTATTGTAAGGAATCAGCTCATGCAATTGTGGAGGTTGACAAGTCCCAAGATCTACAGTCAGCAAGCTGGAGACCCAGAGACCCAGGAGAGTTGGTAGTGTAATTCCAGTCTGAGTCCGAAGGCCTGAGAACCAGGAGAGCCCATAGTGTAGTTGTAGTCCAAAGACTGGCAGGCTTAAGACCCATGAAGAACTGATGTTTCAGTTTGAGTCCAAAGGCAGGAGACAACTGATGTTCCAGCTTAAAGGCAGTCAGGCGGAAGGAGTTCCCTCTTACTAAGGGGAAGGTCAGCCTTTTGTTCTGTTCAGGGCTTCAAGTAATTGGATGAGGCCCACCCACATAAGGGAGAACAGTCTACTCAGTCTTCTGTTTCAGGTGTTAACCTCATCAGAAACACCCTCACAGACACATCCAGAATAATGTTTGACTAAATGTATAGGCGCTCGATGGCCCAGTCAAGTTGCCAAATAAAATTAACTATCACAACATATGTCAAGATTATTGTTGTCCTCAGTGTGTGAGCAGCATTTCCCCTCATGTTCTTAAGGTGCTTGCAGCAGTCCAGCTATCTTAATTTCACAGGTAAAAGTACAAAGGCAGGAAGGAATGAGTTTCTGTCCTGGTCTCCTTTTGAAGAGTGTCAGGAGAAACTTTGGCAGAAGCTGACTTCCTCTTAGGCATCATTGGCTAGGATGGTGATCATGTGCCCAAGCTGCCATGATCCAGAGTCAAAATGATGGAGTCAGGAGATAAATCTGGAGGGTATGACTCCAGAGCCCATGCTGCTTCCACTATAACATGCTGCCTCCCTGCTGGACCTGTAGGTACAAATGCTGGCTCTGCCACTACCTAGCTATGGGAACATGGACAGATTACTTACTTAGTCCCTCTGTGCCTTAGTGTCTTCACCTTTAAGGTAGGAATATGTTAGTACCTACATCATAGGGTGGTTGTGAAAATTAAATGAATGAAGGTATGTAAAGTACTTAGAAAAGTACCTGGCACTTAGTGAGTACCCACTAAAGGTTAGCAATTGTTGCTGCTGTTGTTATTAACTATATGATCTTGGTCAGTTTACTTAACCTGCAACTTGCAGTGCTAACTCTCTGGTCCAAATCATAGACATCTCTGAACTGTACTATTGTTAATAGTTTCCTAACTAGTCTCTCTGCTTCCACTTAAAAAAAAAATTACATATATATGTATAATAGTTTTATTGAATACCATACAATATAAAAATACATACATATATAAAAATATATGTATATTATATATAATAGCATTATTGAATATCATACTATTCCTCCGTTTCTGCTTTCCTTTTGAATTTCTATTATCTTATTTTCTGCAAACGGATTAATCTTTTAAAAAACAAATTGTGACACACTCCTGATCAAAACCTTCTACTTGATCTTAATGCTATCACATTCACACTATTTACCGTGGCTTACAAGACCATACATGATCTGGTCCTTCCTCTCCTTTCCAACTTCACCTTGTAACATACTCCACCTTGTTCATTTAAATCAGCCACGTAGACTTTCTTTTCTTTCTTTGAAAATGTGAAGCTTATTTCCATTTTCACTTTAGGGTTTTTGCCAGAGCTCTTCGCTCTGCCTGGGAAGTTCTCCCAGATCTTCCTCAGGGCTGACTCCTTTGGGCATTCAGGTATCAACTTATGTCACTTCCACAGGGAAGCTTTTCCTCATAATCTATAGGAGTCCTCAATCATTCCCTAGCATAGTGCTTCTCAGTCTTCAGTGTGCATATGAAACACCTATGTGTTTTGTTAAAAATGCAAATTTTGATTCAGACCCCTAGGGTAGGGCCTGAGATTCTGTACTTCTGTTGAGCTCCCTGGGGACGCCATGCTGTTGGTCAGAGGTCCTAGGATATCACTCTGTTTTATTTTCACCAGCATACTGATTATTATGTGATCTGTTGTTGCTCTTTATTTAATTTTTTGTCTCTCTTCCCCTTGACTGGAGGGAAGGCTCCATAAGGAAAGAAATTTGTTTTTAATTGTTGTTTCACCAGTGGCATGAATAGTGCCTGAGCTATAGTTGGTTCTCAAGAAACCTGAGTGAATGAATCAATGAATAGATTTATCCATGGATTTTTTTTTAAATTATCATTTTTTAACATCTTTATTGGAGTATAATTGCTTCACAATGGTGTGTTAGTTTCTGCTTTACAACAAAGTGAATCAGCCATATGCATACATATATCCCCATATCTCCTCCCTCTTGCATCTCCCTCCCACCCTCCTTATCCCATCCCTCTAGGTGGTCACAAAGCACCACACGGAGCTGATCTCCCTGTGCTATTCGGCTGCTTCCCGCTAGCTATCTGTTTTACATTTGGTAGTGTATATAAGTCCATATCCATGGATTTTTAAGTTATTTGTATAATAGGATTATTGTGAGGAGTAAAACAAGTAATTATGTTAAGTTACTTAACCTAGTCCCTGGCACACAGTAGGTGCTCAATAAATGTGAGCTGCTATTATTAGAATTTCCTTCTAAAACTGTTTTGACAATTATTTTTAAAACAGTGGTTCTTAATCAGTTTTTGTTCACTTGTTTGAAAATCTGAAGGAATCTGTAGTATATTTAGAGATCTTACCTCAGAAGAAATGCAAAAACATACACACACACAATTTTCTTTTAATTTCAGAGGGCTCTCAGACCATCCCGCCCCTTCCCTGCCAGTTGACTTGTCATGGACCCCAAGTCAAGACCTTGTTTAAAAAAAAACAACCTACGTGTATATAACAATTCTTGTTAGGGCTGTTAGTGACAATTTGCCTTTTTCTAATTTCTTTTATAATTGTTGCTGTTGAATTGCCTCTTCTTTCTGTGTTATAGGTTACCATGTGCCATTAAGAAGAGCATAAATGTGGTTTATTATATTATTATTTTTTAAAAAATATTTATTTATTTATTTGGCTGTGCCGGGTCTTAGCTGTGGCACCCGGGATCTTCGTTGCGGCGTGTGGGATCTTTTAGTTGTGGCATGCAGGATCTTAGCTGCAGCATGCGGGATCTAGTTCCCTGAATAGGGATCGAACCTGGGCCCCCTGCATTGGGAGCAAGGAGTCTTAACTACTGGACCACCAGAGAAGTCCCTGTTATATTACTTATTAATGCCATGAGATTGTTTAAGTGGAACATATTAGCATAGACTGTAATACTGCAGAACTTCAGAAGAATTTTTTTGTTCTAAACCTCCGTCTTCAGATGAAAACTTAAATATTGGGGGAAATCGCTTCTTCCCCTGCCGATAGCACCCCCACAAACAGACAAACATGGCGTATATCCCTGAAACTTGCCAAACTAACTGTAAGAAGCATGCCAAGCATTAAACCCACAGAGTGACACAGGACAAGAAGGGCAAGGACTCTCTGAATGCCCAGGGAAAGCGGTCTTATGACAGGAAGCAGACTAAGCTGCTTTTCTGGAAAAAAGGCTAAAACTGCAAATGGAGATTGTGCTGAGGCTTGAATGCATTGAGCCTAGAAAGTGCTGCAGAGTTAGAGAGTGCTGACTGTTCAGACCAGCAAGCATTTTGAACTGGGAGGAGATAAGAGAAAGGGCTAAGTACTCCAGTTCTAAACTTCATCTTTTGTTTTATTGTGAAGACAATAAAATCTGGAGGTTATGTTCACTTCAAAAAAAAGTTGAAGCAGGGGGAATTGAAGTAATAACAAATACACTCAGAGCCTGGGGAAACTCATTTATTTTCCTTGGGGAGAAAAATTGAAGTAATTGTTAAAATACTATCTAGAAAGTTATAATAGATTATTCAGATGCTAAGACATCATGATATTGAGTAAATCTTATAACAAGTGGGCTATGGAGTATAGTGGGATCTTCCTTAAACTTCGTTTAGGAGAAAGTAGTGAAATAAGGTACAAAATTGAGGTATTAGAACAGCGCAGATTTTTTGTGCCTCTAAAATCTTACATTTATGTTTGTAGATTAGTTTGTGGATCTTCAGAATGGCATTTTCCCACTGTCCATTTGGAGTACAATAAGGCAAATTAATACAAATCAAAATAACATGGCAGCAGCATCACATAATTTGTGTACACTGTTGCAGTAACAGATTTAATTTAGTGCAGCTTTTGAGAAGTCTTTTGTGATTCAATTTATACAGCTGCTGTCCAGGCCTAAGCTGGCCAATCTCTCAGCCTTGAGTGTCTTGCCTGACTGATTCTCTCTTTCTTTTTCTTTTTAAAAAGACTGATATTTTTTAGAGCAGTTTAGGTTCACAGCAAAATTCAGAGGAATGTTACAGAGATTTCCCATATACCTCCTGCCCCCCACATGTCCCCTGTTATCAATACTCCCCAGTTATCAACATCCCATACCAGAGAGGTACATTTGTTACAGTCGATGAACCTACATTGACACAGCATCATCATCCAAAGTCCATAGTTTACAATGGGGTTCTTGGTGTAGTACATTCTATGAATATGGACAAACGTACAATGACACATATGCACATTATAGTATATTTTAGGGTATTTTCACTACCCTAAAAACCCTCTGTGCTCTGCCTATTCACACCTTCTTCCTACCTACCCCCTCCCTTTGTTTACTACTGATCTTTTTACTGTCAATAGTTTTGCCTTTTCCATAATGTCATATCATTAGAATATAGGACCTTACAGTATGTAGCTTTTTCAAATTGGTCTTTCACTTAGTTATGTGCGTTTAAGTTTTTTCCATGTGTTTTCATGGTTTGATAGACTCATTTCTTTTTAGTGCTGAATAATATTCCATTGTCTGGATGTACCAGTTTATTTATCCATTCTCCTACTGAAGGACATCTTTGTTGCTTCCAAGTTTTGACAATTATGAATAAAGCTGCTATAAATATGTGTGTGCAGGTTTTTTTGTGGACATAAATTTCCAGCTTCTTTGGGTAAATACCAAGGATAATGATTGTTGGATTGTATGGTAAGAGTATGTTCAGTTTTGTAAGAAACCGCCAAACTGTCTTCTAAAGTGGCTGTACCATTTTGCATTCTCCCCAGGAAAGAGAGGTCCTATTGTTCCACATACTGGGCAGCATTTGTCAGTGTTCTGGATTTTGGCCATTCTAATAGGTGTGTAGTGGTATCTCATTTTTTTTTCCCTTTTTTTGGCCTTGTCACATAGCTTGCATTCCCTGACCAGGGATTGTGAAAGTGCCAAGTCCTAACCGCTGACCACCAGGGAATTCCTTCTCATTGTTCTTTTAATTTGCATTTCCCTGATGACATATGATATGGAGATCTTTTCATATGCTTCTTTGTCATCTGTATATCTTCTTTGGTGTGGTTTCTGTTAAAGTCTTTGGCCCAGTTGTTTTTTTTAAAGTTTATTTTAGTTTTATTTTTGGCTGCGTTGGGTCTTCATTGCTGCGTGTGGGCTTTCTTTAGTTGCAGCAAGCAGGGGCTACTCTTCATTGTGGTGCACGGGCTTCACATTGCAGTGGCTTCTGTTGTTGCGGAGCACGGGCTCTAGGCACATGGGCTTCAGTAGTTGTGGTACGTGGGCTGAGTAGCTGTGGCTCGCGGGCTCTAGAGCACAGGTTCAGTAGTTGTGCACGGGCTTAGTTGCTCTGTGGCATGTGGGATCTTCCCAGAGCAGGGCTCGAACCTGTGTCCCCTGCATTGGCAGGCGGATTCTTAACCACTGCACCACCAGGGAAGTCCTGTTTGGCCCAGTTTTTAATCAGATTGTTTATTTTCTTGTTGTGAGTTTTTAGAGTTCTTTGTATATTTTGGATAATAGTCCTTTATGAGACGAGTCTTTTGCAAATATTTTCTCCCAGTCTGTGGTTTGTCTTTTGAGATCATGGCATTGTCTTCTGCAGAACTGAAGTTTTTAATTTAATGAAGTCTAGCTTATCAATGATTTCTTTCATGCATTGTGCCTTTGGTGTTGTATCTAAAAAGTCAAAGCTATACCCAAGCTCGTCTAGGTTTCTCCTATGTCTCCTGTATTTCTCCCATGTTATCTTCTAGGAGTTTTATAGTTTTTTCTTTTACATTTAGATCTATGATGCATTTTGAGTTAATTTTTGTGTAGGGTTTAAGGTCTGTGTCTAGATTCATTTTTTTTGCATGTGGATGTCCAGTTGTCCTAGCATCATTTGTTGAAAAGTCTTATCTTTGCTCCATTGTATTGCCATTGCTCCTTTGTCAAAGATCAATTGGCTATATTTATGTGGGCCTATTTCTGGACTCTATTATGTTCCATTGATCTATTTGTCTATTCTTTTGGCAATACCACCCTGTCCTGATTATTGTAGCTTTATAGTAGATCTTAAAGTTGAGTAGTGTCCGTCCTCCAATTTTGTTTTTCTCCTTCAGTATTGTGTTGGTTATTCTGAGTCTTTTGCTTCTTCATTTAAACTTGAGAATTATTTTGTCAGTATCCACAAAATAACTTGCTAGGATTTTAATTGAGATGCCTTTGAATCTATAGATCAGGTTAGGAGGAACTGACATTTTGACAATATTGAGTCTTCCTATACGTGAACATGGAATCTCTCTCCATTTTTAAGTTCTTTGATTTTGTTCATCAGAGTTTTGTAGTTTTGTTCATATAGATCTTGTACATATTTTGTTAGATTTACACTGAAGTATTTCCTTTTTGGAGGGTGCTAATGTAAATGGTATTGTGTTTTTTTAAAAAAAATTTATTTATTTATTTATTTATTTTGGTTGTGCCAGGTCTTAGTTGCAGCATGCAGGATCCTTTGTTATGGCATGTGGGATCTTTAGTTGTGGCATGTGAGCTCATAGTTGTGGCATGTGGGCTTCTTAGTTGTAGCATGTGGACTTCTTAGTTGCGGCATGCAGACTCTTAGTTGCGGCATGTGGACTTCTTAGTTGTGGCATGTGGACTTCTTAGTTGTGGCATGTGCACTCTTAGTTGCGGCATGCATGCAGGATCTAGTTGCCCTACAAGGGATCGAACCTGGGCCTCCTGTATTGGGAGCACAGAGTCTTACCCACTGGACCATCAGAGAAGTCCTGGTATTGTGTTTTTAATTTCACATTCCACTTGTTCATTGAAGGCATATATGAAAGCAGTTGACTTTTATATATTAACCTTGTATCCTTACTATAATTACTTGTTAGTCCCAGGAGTTATTTTATTGATTCTTTTGTATTTTCTGTATAGATGACCATGTCATTTGGGAACAGACCATTTTATATCTTCCTTCTCAATCTGTATACCTTTTATTGCCTTTTCTTGTCTTATGGATTTATCTAGTACTATGTTGATAAGGAGTGAGGAGAGGGGACATCCTTGCCTTGTTCTTGATCTTAGTGGGAAACATCTAGTTTCTTACCATTAAGTATGATGTTTGCTGTAGGTATTCTTTATCAAGATGAGGAAGTTCCCTCTATTACTAGTTTACTGAGAGTTTTTATCATGAATGTGTATAAGTTTTTTCAGATGCTTTTTCTGCATTTATTGATCTGATCATGTGATTTTTCTTCTTTAGTCTGTTGATGTGATGGATTACATTAATTCATTTTAAAATGTTGAACCAGGGACTTCCCTGGTGGTCCAGTGGTTAAGACTCCATGCTTCCACTGTAGAGGGCATGGATTCGATCCCTGGTCAGGGAACTAAGATCCTGCATGCCACATGGCACAGCCAAAAGAAAAAAAAAAGAAAAGAAAAAAGGTTGAACCAGCCTTGCATTCCTGGGATAATTCTCACTTGTTTATAGTGTGAAATTCTTTTTATACATTGTTGGATTTGATTTGGTAGTATTTTGTTAGGGATTTTTGCATCTATGTTCATGAGAGATATTGGTGTAGTTTTCTTTTCTTGTAATGTCTTTGTCTTATTTTGGTATTAGGGAAATGCTGGCCTCATAGAATGAGTTAGGAAGTATTCCTTCTGCTTCTAATCCTCTGAAAGAGGTTGTAGAGAATTAGTATAATTCTTTAAATGTTTGGTAGAATTCACCAGTGAACCCATCTGTGCCTGATGCTTTCTGTTTTGGAAGACTATTAATTACTGGTTCAGTTTCTTTAATAGATGCAGGCATATTTAGATTGTCTGTTTCTTCTTGTGTGAATTTTGGCTGATTGTGTCTTTCAAGGAATTTGTCCATTTCACCTAAGTTCTCAAATTTATGGGTTGAGTCGTTCATAGTATTCCTTTATTATCCTTTTAATGTCCATGGGATCTATAGTGATATCCCTCTTTCATTTCTGATATTAGCAATTAGTGTCCTCTCTCCTTTTTCCTTGTTAGCCTGGCTAGAGGCTTATCAATTTTATTGATCTTTTCAAAGAGTCAGTGTTTGGTTTCATTGATTTTCTCTGTTGATTTCCTGTTTTCAATTCCACTGATTTCTGCTCTTATTTCTTTTCTTCTGCTTACTTTGGATTTAATTTTCTTTTTCTAGTTTCTTAAGGTGGAAACTTAGATGATTGATTTTAGATCTTTCTTCTTTCTAATATATACATTCATTGCTATAAATTTCCCTTTAATCACTGCTTTTGCTGCATCCCACAAATTTTGATAAATTGTGCTTCCATTTTCATTTAACTCGAAGAATTTTTACATTTATCTTGAGGTTTCTTCATTGACCCATATGTTATTTAGAAGTGTGTTGTTTCGTCTCTGCATATTTTATTTTATCTTTAAATTAAAAAAACTTTTTTTTGGCTGCGTTGGGTCTTCATTGCCGCGCGTGGGCTTTCTCTAGTTGCAGTGAGCAGGGGCTACTCTTCGTTGAGGTGTGCAGGCTTCTCATTGTGGTGGCTTCTCTTGTTGCGGAGCACGGCCTCTAAGGCGTGCTGGCTTCAGTAGTTGTGGCTTGTGGGCTCTAGAGCGCAGGCTCAGTAGTTGTGGCACACAGACTTAGTTGCTGTGCGGCACGTGGGATCTTCCTGGACCAGGGATCGAACCTGTGTCCCCTGCATTGGCAGGCAGATTCTTAACCACTGTGCCACCAGTGAAGTCCCATAGTTTCTGCATCTTTTAGAATTTTCCATTTATCTTTCTGTTATTGATTTCTAGTTTAATTCCATTGTGGTCTGATGGCAGACATTGTATGATTTCTGTTCTTTTAACTTTGGTAAGGTGTGTTCTGTGGCCCAGAATATGATCTATCTTGGTGAATGTTCTGTGTGAGCTTGAGAATAATGTGTATTGTGCTGTTGTTGGATGAATTATTCTATAGATGTCAAGTTTAGCCAGTTGATTAATGGTGTTGTTGAGTTCAACTAAGTCCTTACTGATTTTCTGCCTACTGGATCTGTCCATTTCTGCTAGAGGGGTACTGAAGTCTCCAACTATGATAGTAGATTCATCTATTTTTCCTTATAGTTCTATCAATTTTTACCTCATGTAGTTTAACTTGATGGTCTGTTGTAAGGTGCATATATATTAACGATTGTTATGTCTTCTTGGAGAATCAACTCTTTTATCTTTATGTAACATCCTTCTGTATATCTGATAACTTTCCTTGCTTTGAAGTCTGGTCTGTCTGAAATTAATATAGCTACTCTTGCTTTCTTTTGATTAGTGTTAGCATGGTGTAATTTTTTCCATCCATTTTTTAAAAATATCTTTATTGGATTATAATTGCTTTACAATGTTGTGTTAGTTTCTGCTCTATCCATCCATTTACTATTCATATGTATGTGTCTTTGAATTTAAAGTGAGTTTATTTTAGTCAACGTGTAATTGAGTCTTGGGTTTTGATCCACTCTGACAATCTTTTAATTGGTTCATTTACACCAATCAATTTCTTTTCAATCTTGGGGGTAGCAGTTTGTCCTGTGTCCTTCCTTCTCTTATGGATCTGAAAAGATACGTTGATTTTTCAGCTTTTTACTTGTTGTTGGGATAGAATGGCGACTTATAAGCTTCTTATATGCAGTACTAGATAACCTATGATTCTCTTTTTATGTCTGCTGATTGCCTGAAGTGATGCCTCATCTTCAGTGTAACTTGGTTTTCCTTTTTGAGAAATGTGAATGAAGTATAAACTACTCAATAAAGATGTTGGGTTAGTAAAAATAAAAGTGGAAGCAAAGGACTTTAAGCCTCTCCAAAGCCAGATCCCAATAGAAACAATGTACTTTGCCCACAGTCCTGATGGTTCCTATGAATAACTTTAAAAATTAGATACTTTATAACTGTAAACAGGAATATGAAGACTGAGGAATATCTACTGGATTTGGCAACAATAGGCATTGCGTGGGGACTTCCCTGGTAGTCCAGAGGTTAAGAATCTGCCTTCCAATGCAGGGGACACGGGTTCTATCCCTGGTCGAGGAACTAGGATCCCCCATACCACAGGGCAACTAAGCCTGTGCGCCACAGTTAGCTGGTGCACCGCAGCTACAGAGCCCACGTGCAGCAACTGCTGAGCCCATGCACTCTGGAGCCCATGTGCTACAACTAGAGAGCCTGTGGGCTCTGGAGCTCACATGCCACGACTAGAGAGAAGCCCACATGCCGCAACGAAAGATCCTGCATGCTGCAGCTAAGACCCAACGCAGCCAAAAATAAATAAATAAATAAATAAATAAATAATAAATATTAAAAAAAAAAGGCATTGAATGAACTTGGCAGAAGCCATCTCAGTAGAAGCTTGATTATAGTGGGTTGAGAAATGAGCAGGATGTGAGGGGGCGGCCAGAGAAAGTAAAGGCAACTCTTTCAAGTGGTTTGGCTATGAAGGGAAAGAGGGAGAGCAGGTGTCAAGTCAAGGAGGTTGTTTGTTGTTGTTGTTATTATTTTAAGAGGAGAGGGTTGAGCTGGTATGAAAAAAACTAGAAGAGAGGGGAAGGGAGATGATATAGTACAGAGGTGATTAATGAAGAGAATGATATCTCTGAAAATGTACGAAGGGAGGGGATTCAAGAAATATTTAATAAGCACCAATCATGTCATGCACTGTTGCCCTCAAAGAGCATATGTTCTGATGGGGAAAGAAAACAAAAAGGTAAATAAGTATCATATAAGGCATTTAGTACAACTAAATATAGTGGTTCTTTAGATATAAATAATAAAAATATATGTGTATAAAATACCAGAGAATATCATGCATAGAAAGATCCTTTTTTTCTTACTATTTCATACTTTTAATAAATTAGTTATTACTTCATGAAACTTGTTTTTCAGTTATGTATATTTGTGTGTATATTGGGTCATGATTTTTTTTCCAAAAAATTGAAATCCACTGATTAGAGGGTGAGTGAAGGCATTAATAGCCCTTGATGGAAAGAGAAATAGCTCTTAAGCTGTAACTGCGGAAAGAAAAGAGAATGGGGTAGATACAGGTGAGTTTGGAAATCTGGTGGTAGGGAGCTGAGGGTGAGTTGAGATTTGTGGAGGAGAAATTAGGCTGGCAGAGGGTTGGAGGAGGAGGCTCTCCAGTTGGGACCATTGTGAACAAAGGCATGGCTATGAAATGAAAGAATGGAAAATGTTTGAGATATGGTGAGCAATCCAGTTTGACTAGAAGGCAACCCACATTATTGAATCTACCTTTGCATTTTCCATTCTACCCCGCTTCCTAACATTTTTGCTGTTGCCATCCTAATATGGGCCTGTATTATCCCCACTTAGAATAGTTTCATAACCATTTTCTCTGTACCCAAATTCATTTTACTTGCTATTTCCAGTTGATCTTGATACATTACTGCTGCAATTTTTTTGTTCTTCCACCTGCACTTAAAACAAGTCAACTTTGGGACTTCCTTGTTGACGCAGTGGTTAAGAATCCACCTGCCGATGCAGGGGACACAGGTTCGATCCCTGGTCCGGGAAGATCTCACATGCTGCGGAGCAGCTAAGCCCGTGCTCCACAACTACTGAGCCTGTGTTCTAGAGCCTGCGAGCCACAACTACTGAAGCCCATGTGCCACAACTACTGAAGCCCACGTGCCTAGAGCCCGTGCTCCGCAAGAGAAGCCTGCACACCGCAGCAAAGATCCAACGCAGCCAAAAATAAATAAATAAATAAATTTAAAAAACCCCCCCCCAAAACAAGTCAACTTTGATATTCCCTATTACCCATTACATGTGGTGGTACTCAGTCATTTCTTTTATCGAAAAAATAGATGCATTTTGAACAGTAGAGGGGGAGTAGTCTGAAAATGCAGGCTGCACCCCTATTATGGATTCCTTGAACCTCAGAATGAGGACACTATCTGTGTTGGGAATCCCCAAGACTACCCCCAGGTTTGGTGATTTACTAGGAAGACTCAGAGGACTCAGCATATGGTTATACTCACAGCTACGATTTATCATAGCAAAAGGATACAGAGCACAATTAGCAAAGGGAAAATACATGTGGGACAATGTTCAGAGAAAATTAGGCACAAGCTTACAAGCGTCTTCTCCCAGGAGAGTCAAACAGAACATGCTTAATTCTTCCAGCAACTTACTGTGACAACAGGTGTGAAATGTTGTCTATTAGGGAAGCTCATTATAGGCTCAATGCCTAGAGTTGAGCCGTGGTTACAAAGGCACCCTCTGCCTAGCATGTGCCAAAATTACAGACTTATAGAAGGAAACTAGGTGTTCAGCATAAATCACATTGTATACGATACAAACATTTAGGCACAGTGAGTCACTCTTACCATTTCTGGGAATGATGGGAACCCAAGTTCCCAGTCAAGGGCCCATTTTTGCAAGCAGGCATTGCTAAGGACGGTAGTCTCAGGCCTGCTGTGTTAACTCTTTTCTGCACACTATTCTTACTTAATGTGATCCTATAAGGTGGGGAAGTGGCCTTAGGGGCTGATTTGGAAATGGGGTGATATGGGCTTGGGAATGAGGGAAATGTGAAGAGGTCAGGACTTTGTTACCCCCTCTTCTTTTCTCAAATAAATTTGGGATCCGATGGAAAGTTTTGTAAAGAAAAAGGTGCTGCTGTTAACATTGCATTTGAAAACCACTCCTTTAGGGAATTCCCTGGTGGCCCAGTGGCTAAGACTCTGTGCTCCCAGTGCAGGGGGTCCGGGTTCGATCCCTGGTCAGGGAACTAGATCCCACGTGCTGCAACTAAAGATCCTGCGTGCTGCAACTAAGACCTGGCACAGCCACAAAAAAAAAAAACTGTTTCCCTTAAAAAAAAAAAAAAAAAGAAAACCACGCCTTTAAACAATGAGATGAATTTTAAGCAAAATATTGATAAAATCACATTGAGATTTTAGCAAGATCATCCTTGTAGTTGATGGAAGATATTTTTAGAGATTGTGGTGTGGTCATGGTAAATGTGAGGCAGGAGGCGATCAGAGGCAGGGAGGCCAAGCCAGAGACAATAAGAGGCCCAGCTGGAGTGGTTGTGTGAAGAGGGGAGGAGGGAATGGATTAGAGAGTATTTAGGATGTAAAATTGAGTAGCACTGATGATTGATTGGCTGAGGACCTGGTTGAGGGCTGGGGAAAGGGTTTGTGGGATGGAGGAGAAGGAAATTAGCATTATCTTAGGTTTCTTACTTGGTTGATTCCAGGGAGTGGAAAAGAGCATTTTCCCTGGTTGTGAGTTTCTCAAATCCTCCAACACTAATGGTTATCCGTCAATTCAGTTCTGGCACTATCTACCTGGAGGTAGCATCGGATCCCCCAAGTTAAAGGGCCAATCCCACAAAAGTGGCCCCACTTCAGAGGCCAGCTGCAAATGGGCTGCCCAAGCTACCCACACTTCCGCACGTCTGACTACAAATTTAGTGGGTTGATACTTAGCTAAATTTGATAATTTACTAGTAATGGTCATAGAAATCAGAAAAAACACTTTACTTATGTTTATCAGTTTATTATAAAGGGTACATAGAACTCAGGAACAGACAAATGGAAGAGATGCACAGGGCAAGGGATAGGAGCAGGGGTGTGGAGCTTCCGTGCCCTCTCTGGGTATGTCACCTTCCTGGCACCTTGATGTTTTCACCATCCTGGAAGCCCTCCATATCTTACTGTTCAAGAGTGTTTATAGAAGCATGTAAGCGTACAATTTTTAAAAATTACTTAAATAATTAATTTTTGGCTGCGTTGGCTCTTTGTTGCTGCGCGCAGGCTTTCTCTAGTTGTGATGAGTGGGGGCTACTCTTTGTTGCGGTGCGTGGGCTTCTCACTGCGGTGGCTTCTCTTGTTGCAGAACATGAGCTCTAGGCGTGAGGGCTTCACTAGTTGTGGCACGCATGCTCAATAGTCATGGCTCATGGGTTCTAGAGCGCAGGCTTAGTAGTTGTGGCGCATGGGCTTTGTTGCTCTGCAGCATGTGGGATCTTCCCGGACCAGGGATCGAACCCGTGTCCCCTTCATTGGCAGGCAGATTCTTAACCACTGCGCCGCCAGGGAAGCCCTATAATTTTTAAAAGCTAACTTGTCAAACAGCATCTATAGCCCAAAGTTTCCCTTTTTCCTGTGAAACCTTTATTGAAGTACAATTTATATACAAATAACATTCATGATTTTAGGTGAACAAGTCAATGAGTTATGACAAATGTATACAGTCATGTAACCACCATCATAATCATAATATAGAATATCTCCATCACCCCTAAAATTTGCTCCTACCCCTTTGCTACCAATCCCATAACCCTATTCCTGGGTTCTAGAAACCACTGATTTGCTTTCTTCCACTAGAAAAGTTTTGCTTTTTCTAGAACTTTGTATACTGTAGTCATATAAAATTAAATTTTGCTTCTGGCTTTTTTCAATTAGCGTAATACTTTTAAGATTCATCTACATTGTTATATTTATCAGTAGTTTTAATTCTTTTTACTTCTGAGTAATATTCCATTGTGTGGATATACCATCGTTAACCCATTCATCAATTGATGGACATTTGGGTTCATTTCAGCTGTTAAATATTATAAATAAAGCTGCTGCTTTGAGTATTCGAATACAAAAAAAAAAGTGGTTATAGAATTTAATCTCCAGCCTCCCCTGCCCTCCCAAGTTGGTGGGTGGGGCTGCAAGTTCCAGCTTTCTAAACACTTGGTCTTTCTGGGGACCAGCCGTGTCCTGAGGTTATCTTGGGGCCCTACCCTGCGTTCATTAACATATGTGGGATGGAAAGAGCTCATTATGATAAACAGAAAACACTCTATCACTTAGGAAATTCCAAGGGTTTTATGAGCTCCGTACTAGGGACTGTGGACCAAGGGCAAATATGTTTCTTATACCACTCTGGTAGACATCTCAAATTGCTGGAAACCTTATGGAACTCTCAACCTATGCCTCCAGCTTCAACATGAACCCAAGCCTTGTTCTTGGTCCTATGAGGCCTAGGCTTCCAAGAGACCCTTAGTCCGGTTCTCTTTTGCAGGCTGTAAGCCCCCTGTATTAGTTAGGGTACAATTTAGGCCTCCGTAACAAAGAGACCCTAAAATACACTGCTTGAAAAGCAAGATAGACATTTATTTTACATAAAAATCCCGGCAGGTGGTCCAGAGCTGGTTTGGCAGCTCAGCATTGTTAGGGAACTTTGCTCTGCTTTGCTCAGCATTCTGTGCGCCTCTCCTTGCCAGGTTGGCTCTTCCAGCTGCAGTCATGGCACTTTCTTTCCAGTCAGAGGGAGGGAAGGGAAGGGGAGGAGTGGGATTCGCCCTTTCCCTTTAAGTGCTCCAGAGCGGAGCTGCACACATTTCAGCTTACATCCCATTGTTCACATGACCATCCTGGCTGCCAGAGAGGCCAGGATATGGAATATTTCACTCGGCAGCCTTGCACCCAGCTAAAACCTTTATTCAGAAAAAGGGAGAGCAGTTATTAGAGGATAGCTCTGCCCTATCCCTAACAGTCATGGTATATTTAAGGATTTTTTTTTTCCTTTTTTAGAAAATGATGGAAATAATGTTGTGACTGTTAATTCTTTTCCTAAATTAAGTAGTTTTCATATTATTGAAATAAAGGAAACATGGTATTCAATGGAACAAGAGAAACAATGGCAAAATACCCTTGTAAAATCTTTGTCTAAAAATGTGCCAGTTTGCTGCTCACTGAACCTGCCCCAGATAAGGAATGGAGTTATAACTGGACCTTACCACAGACAATCAATTTTCTTCCCCAAGAAGCTAAAAAAAGGATTAACACACCTCCCTGCTTTGAAACAGACACTCTGTTGTGTCTCAACTCTTTGTGTTCAACCTAAAGGTGATGGAAAAGGGAAGGAGTCTCGCAAGAAGTGTGCTGAATTCAATGTGGTAACATCTGAATGCTGTGTTGTTTTAGACAGCGAATAAAGAGGCAGTAGAAAACCCTTTGTGACTAGTGTCTAAGTCTCTGTCTTCGTACTGAAGAACCAGATTTAGGCCTAATGCAAAGAAAGGTACCACCCCTGCTGTGAAGAAGGATGTGACGAACCCAGGTGGCTCATTCATTGGAGTGGAGGCAAAGCAGACATTCCATTCTTCCTGGAAGAGGGGTTGTAGTGATAGCTTATGAGTTTGGGGTTTGTTAAACTGAGACATTTATAAATATATTTATGTTACAAAATGTGTTTTATATTATTATTTTCATCAAAGTGATATTTACAACAACTGCTCAAATATAATTATAACTGGTTAAAAGTTTTAATGTGGCCATTAAGAAATAATGTAGAGCACTATGAAATATCTTCATTTCAGAAAGTCTAAAATTTTATATATATTTTTGTTTATAGCCTATACAGTTCAGACAGCCAAGAGTATGTCTTCAACTGCTGCTACAGAGGTTTATTCAAAAGCTTTAGCTGTTTGCCATGGACCACTGGACCACTATGACTTTCTGATCAAAGCTCGTGAGCTAAAGGACGATGAACATCAAAGAAGAGTCATACAGTGTTTGCAGGAATTACATGAGGACCTTAAAGGATACAGTATAGAGGCAGAAGGCCTTTTTTCTAAGGTAAGGTTTGTGTGACATTAAAGATTGAACAGTTAAAAATGTAAGCATTTAAAAAATGAATTAAATGCAGTTGGGTACAATGATGAAAGAGCTTGAAAATTTCCTACCAGTTCCTTTAAACAAGCTCTGTTGGATCCCCATTTCTGACCTCTTGATGTTCCATAGCTTTCTTTCACCTTCAGCGGGATTCAGATAGCTTCATATTGAGGTATTTAAAAAAAAAACCCTAAATACCAGTCAAAGTGAAAACTTGTGTGCATTTCAAAGCTTCTCCCTCTCTCTAGGTTAGGCCTGGCCCAGGATCAGCAGCAGAGAAGAGGGGGTGACTTGTTCTTCTCTCTCTATTCTTCTCCTCTCTCTGCTTGCTTGGCTTCTCTAGGCTCAGAATGAGGGGGATAGAAGATTAGAGTGAAACAGCAGAGTCTGAAGTGACCAGTTAAGGGCCTTTTGTGTGGTAGATGCTGACATGCTAGCTTTCTGTGAGGGGCACTGGGTGGATTCTTCAGGACTCCCATGAGGACCTCCCTGCTGCTCCACTCTGTGACTGACCTCTTACGACTCTAACAGAACACCTCACACCACTACGTGGGGCTGAGACGGCCTTGCCCTTGCACTTAGCCTTCTTAGAGGGGTCCTTTCGGGACAGCGCTAACCAGGTCACCTTTATGGCGTCTACTTAGGCCACGGGAAGTATAACATCTCATTTCTCCAACCCCTTCTGCATGGGCAGCTTCAGTCAGTCTCCTGCCCTTGGACTTCTGCAGATATAAGAAGCAAGCACCAGTGTCTGTCTTTGTCCTGTGCACCCCTATACTCCCGGGGACACGTGTCAAGTTCTTCCATGAGTTCTTTCACACCCTGCTTTGGTAGCTGTCTGTAGATTTTCTCACCTAAATGAGTATCCACCCCATTTTTTCCTTAATGCTAATCTCCTTGGATGTTTCTCTTGGGGACCCCCTGCACTTGGCATGAGGTTCATCTGGGGGAAATGCCACAGAATTCTTTACCCAGCTAACAGCTTTCTGCCTTGATTACTTTGGTTTTAGGGCTGTTTTTTGACTTTTTTTTTCTCTTTTTAAGTAATTCCTGCATGGATACAATTAGTGCCTCTCTTTAGTGTATAGGGGGACCTGTCTCCCCTTGTCCTCAGCTTTGAGTTTTTGCTGAAATTCTGAGACAGCAGGAAAACTCCCATTCCTTATCCTGCTGTAGAAGCCATTGCCATCAGTGGTGTCATCCTCAAATCATGAGGGGTATTAATAGTTATAAGAGTTAGAATATTGTTCAACCTAAGAAACTACTTTTCCTTTGACTGACTGACCAACCCTCCTCCCCCCACCCCGCTACACAAATATTCTTTTATTATAAGATCTTTATAAGAAAGGTATTGTATAACAATGTGTTAGTAGTACTTTATTTAAAAACTCTACTGAAAGTAATTTTATGTTTTAAAAAGCATTTCAGAGTGTAATGAAATAGTTTTATTTTTATATAAGGAAAAGGCTGCCATTGTGTTAACATCTTTCGGTTAAAGGGAATAGAGAATTATTTAGGTCTGAGAGAGAAATGGAGATGTAGAATAAGATTACATAAGAAAATAGCAATGAAGGGCATCTCCATCGCTCAGCCAGGCCTCACAGAGCCTGTGCCAGCTTTCAGCAGTGTCAGCGGCTCTGAAAGCTTTGATGACTTGTAGTAGGAGGTACCCATTGATTCTCCAGAACCCTGCCATTCACATAATCTGCTTACTCTTTGTTCCTTTTCCCCATGCCCTTACCCACTTCTGTTCATTCTACCAGCTTCTCGGTTCTTTTCCTGTATCCATGGTTTAAATTCCTGAGTAAAAATCTGACCGTCCACCCAAACACTTCATCCCTGTTTGGGCAGAGCTTTCACACCAGTTTTCCAGAGGCTGCTAGTTAGCACAAAGATTGGATCTCTGTATAAGGTGCCATCCAGGGCTCCCGTGAGCAGGGCGGTTTCCCTCAGAAGTGGACTGTGAGTGTGGGAGCCAGAGTGTGTTAGCTAATCCAGAACAATGGTTATGGGAAATAATGATGAATTATCCCTTTTGATGGCCAACCTTTTCTCTTTTTCCTGTGTTTCCAAAAGTTGATGGGTGAGTCAAGAAGCAAAAAGTTTGGAAAATACAGATTGCTTAGGTACTGCATACCTAATTATAGTTTGCAATACAGGAGGTCTTCCAAACAAAATAACAACTTTGTTATGTATCATAGCCAGGAAACAAGATGTTTTACTTACCAGATTTTTTTTTTGTTATCTGAAAGTTAAATTTCTCTCATGACTGTTGTATCTTATTCCCTTTCTAGCCCTCTCCCTTTTGGAAATACAGTCCTTTTCCTCCTCCCCACTCTGTATCATCCCTAGGGCTCATCTTACAGGGGTTGGTGAACTTCCATTCCTTAATAAAATATTCCTTAAATTAACTTATCTGGTTGCCAATTCAACAACCTATTTTTTTTCTTTAAAATTATTTGTCTCTTCTTAAGGGTATTTTCCCATACTTCCACCTTTGATTTATAAATTGGCTATGCTGGATTTGCCTAGTAAATAGATAGCTATTTAGCAGTAAGTAAATGCAGTACTTTCTATCTAGAGGCCCTGGTTTTATTGGGTAATTCTTATGTAAGGAGGAAATTTGACAAGTCAGGTAGTTTCAAATGTGTCTAATGAAAGCTTATATTTGTTAAATCCCAATGCATATGTGAATGAATGTTTAGTAAATGGATCGACATCTCTTTATGATAGTATTTGTCCTGTAGTTTCTTTAGCCCACCAAATCATTGTTTTTCAGTGTTTTTCAAACATTGAAAAAGATCCAAATATCAAATGTAATTTGAATAAAACATATATAAAAGCTTTAGTTTTGAAGATTCTAAAGGTGCCACAGACCTACTTCTTCTAAAAATAAAGACTGATATGCTGATTATCAGAGAAGGAAACTTTGGACTGTTAGGTTTTCCAGCAGTAGAACTTTGTTAGTATGTAGAGTTCTTGATTTTGGTAAATAGGGTTTATAATTTCATGGACATTTGATTTTCCCCCCAGCTTTATTGAGATATTATTGACAGATAACATATGTAAGTTTAAGTTGTGCAATGTGATGATTTGATACCTGTATACATTGCAAAACGATTACCATAATAAAGTTAGTTAACACCTATATCCCTTCACATAATTACTGTTTCTCTTTGTAGTAAAAACATTTAAGATCTACTCTTTCGCGGGCCTCTCACTGCTGTGGCCTCTCCTGTTGCAGAGCACAGGCTCTGGACGCGCAGGCTCAGTGGCCATGGCTCACAGCCCTAGCCGCTCCGCGGCATGTGGGATCCTCCTGGACCGGGGCACGAACCCATGTCCCCTGCATCGGCAGGCGGACTCTCAACCACTGCACCACCAGGGAAGCCCCTAAGATCTACTCTTTTAACGACTTTCAAGTATATAATATAATACTGTATTGTTAATTATAGTCACCATGATTCCCAGAACTTATTCATATTATAGCTGAGAGTTTGTACCCTTTGACCAGTATTTCACCATTTCCCCTACCCCACAGCCCTTGGTAACCACCATCCTATGAATTACGCTTTTTAAAAATTCTGCATGTAAGTGAGAACATACAGTATTGTCTTTGTCTGACTTATTTCAGCTAGCATATATGGGCATTTGATTTTGATGCAGATGTTTAAATATTCATTTTGGTGGACTTGTTAAAAAAAAATTATACTCCTAAGAAACTTTCTGTAAGGGTAAGCCATAATGTTAGAATAAAATGCACCTTGTTCACAAAATGCCAGAATTATTAGTCAGTGAGAAAAAATTGGTGGCAGACTATTAGGCTGCTTTCACCTACCTACATAAAAGTGTTTTCTCTAGTAAAAATTTGAAAAAGTTATGAGCAGATGACTATGCTATATGAGCAACAAACTGTAAAGAATAAGCATTTATGAATACTTTACTTTTGTTATCAAATAAAACTTATAGCCAGGTTAATCTGACACATTTAATGTATGCATAATTGTTATTGTGCTGTGAGGTAATTAGGCATAAATGGTAAGTAAGTAGTTCATGTAAATCACTATAACTAGAATTACTTTTACACAGCCAAATCAAGCATTTCCAGAGTCATGGAGGGAGAGAATTAAAGAGTGTGGAGCTACTCTGAAAATCTCTGTTTCCATTAATCAGGTGTATACAGGCAGCCAGGTTTTTTCATCTCTGGGGAGGAGAAACCATAGCCAGAGAGACCTGGGAATTGGGAAGAGGAGTGGGGAACAAAATTCCTTTTCCTTTTCTCCTGCTCTTCACAAAATAATTTTGCTTTTCCCTCATGAGAAATCATTATTTCAAACTTCCTTTTACAACCTATGGTCTTTTATTTGGATACCTCTCCTCACTCTGCCAAGAACAATGCATATAGCAGGTAGAGACGACCTGCGCTGCCTTGAATCCGGCTCATCTAAGGTCTTGGTGCTTTCTGTGATCTGGCTTCTAGCATCTGGAGGCCATGAATAGGATACCTGGAATGCCGGGCTGTGGAATTTTCTCTCAGGAGATGCAGGAGGCCTATTGTCTGGGTCCCTTCAGTTATTTATCCAAAACTAGGCAGTTTGCTGGTTTTTCCTCAGTTCCTCCCTTCTCTCCCCCAGCTAAGGAAGTGAGCACTTATACTCTCCGTTCCTCTTAGAATTGGCATTTCCTATAGGTGAAGTAGGTTGAGCAGTGTGATTTAGGTAAAGCCTCCCTGTTTCCTGGTAATTTATCCTTCAGAACATCATAAGCAACACTGAGTATGAAATAGACATCTATAGCTACAGCTTTATTAAAGACCAGAAATATTTTTAAATGAATATTTTCTTGTATCAAATTTTTATGAAAGCCAAAACAAAAGATTATGTCCTAACCCAATGACGGCATTATTTGTAAGGAAGTGAGTCAAACTGCATTGTTTTTTGAGAACTAACACATGCCAAAGACTCATTTAAAGTCTGAAATTTGAGGGAGTGTAATGGGCCTGCTTCAGTCTCCAGAATAATTAACAAATGTATCCAATTACATTTTAAGTTTTGGCATGGTTCTGAAGGTAAAATTATGCCGTCAACGTAGATGAGAGTGTCTTTTTTTTTTGAGTTTTTTTTCCAGTTTTATTGAGATATATTTGATATATAGCATGGTATAATTAAGGTATAGAGCATACTGATCTGACTTACATGCATAATGAAATGATTACCACATAAGTCCAGTGAATATCCATCATCTCCTGTAGATACAAAATAAAAGAGAAAGAAAAAAATACTTTTTTCTTATGATGAGAACTCTTAGGATTCACTCTCCTAACAACTTCCACATATAACATACATGAGTGTTAATTATATTAATCATGTTGTACATTACATCCCTGTTATTTATCTTATAACTAGAAGTTTGTACTTTTTAGCCACCTTCATCCAGTTCTTCCCCCCCCCACCCCCTTGCCAGATGAGAATGTCTTTTATAAATTCCTTAAAGAAAAGGGGTATAGCCCTATTTTATAATGTCTGAGATAGGAATTTTATCTGTCATTGTCCGCCAAAACTGACTACTTTGGTTATGGCAGCAGAATTATGTAGGCTATAAGGAGGCATTAGAGCCATGGAATCTATGCTGAGATTTTGGTCAGGTCTCTAGATCAGGGGTTGGCAAATATTTTCTGTAAAGGACCATGTAGGAAATCTTTTAGGGTTAGGGGGCCATATGATCTCTGTCATAGCTATTCAGTTCTGCCATTGTAGTCAGAGTAGCCATGGATAATTAAAAAATAAATGTATTCTGATAAATATTTATTTAGAAAAAGAGATGTCAGACTGGATTTAGCCTATAGGCCATAATTTGCCAACCCCTGCTATAGATGGATGACTGCTTCCTGACTAGATTTGAGGGCTGGTGGGAGACCATTAATAGTATTCAAGGTTCTCTTGGAACTGTACTTAGTCTAGCTTTCTAATCTGATTTTTCATTACTTCCCTTTATGTATACCTGCCTCTAGTCAACAGAACTATTCACTGATTTATTATATAGACAAACAGACAAATGGAACAAAATAGGAAGTCTAGGAGATACATGGAGACTTGATATACCATTGAGTTGACACTGAAAATCAGTGGGAAAAAGATGGTCTAGTCAGTAAGCAGGGATGAGACAATTGATGATCTTTGTGAAAAGGAAAATAAAATTAGGTACCTACCTCTCTGAACATAAACATAAATTCCATAGAGTCAGTGTTCTAAGTTTAAAGTGAAATTTTAAAACTTCTTGAAGAAAATATAGAGGGTTATCTTTGTGAACCTGGGGAAAGGAAGACTCTCTTATACAAGATATGAAAGTTTAAATTATAAAGGTAAAGTTGGATACACTTGACTCTACTAAAATTTAAAACTTCTAGTCAACAGTAAGCACCATAGAAAGGTGAAAAGGCAGACCACAGACTGGGAGAAAATATTTGCATCAAAAGTAATTGACTAATAGATTGACTATAATAATTGACTATATATATCTAGAATATATAAAGAACTCCTACCAAAAATAGAAAAAAAAATCAAACAACTTAGTAGAAAAATGGACAAAGAAGAGTCTGTTTTGGGGTGATAACTAGCAGATGCCACAAAAATAGATAAGTAAATCAGAATGTATTTTTTAAAATGGAATGTTGAGATGATAAACTTCAAAATCAGAATTGTTAACTCTGAGCAAGAAGGGCACAAAGGGGGGGCTTCAACTCTATCTAATGTGTTATTAAATTTTGGAATGAATATTTCAAAATATAAAGATTTGATAAAGCTGAGTGGCAGGTAACCAGGTATTCAATATTTTTTCCAATTTAGCGTGTTTATAATATTCCATAATAAAAGTATTTTTAAGTGTAACTGAGATATTTCAACAGGTTAGTTGATTTAAGAAAATAATTTTGAGGAAATTATAACTTTTCCTGATAATATAATTCTAGACTCTACTAGTTCAGCATTTGCTTTTTACAAATAGACTGAGTGAGGAAGGGGTATTATTAGCTCAAAAAGTACTCAGCAAGACACAGGGAATATCTTAGTAAGAGGTTTTTAGGGATGAAACTTCTTTCCTCTTTCTGGAATCTCATGAGCTGAGTTTTCTTGGCCTTAAATCTTTTTCATGAATGCCAGATGTTTCTGAGTTCTATGTACATTGGACTTAATCTTACCCCATGTTCAGCAGAGTTTGTCTTTTCCAGGTAATGTGTCCATTTTACATATTGGGGAAATAATTAGCCAAGTGTCTTCTTGTCCTTTAGGAGATTAATACATCTTCAGGGTGAGCACTGGGGAAAGAAGTTCTATTGTGTAGCTGGGAAAAGCAAATGATTTTTCGTTTTACAGAAAAATTTATCATGCTTAGCTAGAAAATGTATCTCTTTGTTTATCAGAACGCCTGGAATTATCATATATAAATTCAGTTCAACAACAACAAGAAGAGTTGGTCCTCACTATGTACTAGGCTCCATGGAGCCAAGGATACAGGTGTAATTAAGGTTAATGTTTTGTGATTTCAGTGATACCTTATTCAGTGGAAGAAATGGTCATAAACAGCTGTTTATAACTCAGTGAATTAAGTACAAAAATTCATATGGGTGTAAAATGCATATGGGGACAGTCTTTGAAAACCCACTCTAAATAAAAGGATTTTAATTTATTTTATTCCATATTATTGCTTCACTTGAGACTTCTAATTCTGTTTCTCATAAAGAAATTTTATGAATCAAATTACTATTCATTTACTCTTGAAGGACAAGGTTCTAAGGATATACATCAAAATTAACAACATAAATCCCATAAAAAATATATGCTGGGCTTCCCTGGTGGTGCAGTGGTTAAGAATCCGCCTGCCGATGCAGGGGACACGGATTCAAGCCCTGGGCTGGGAAGATCCCACACACCGTGGAGCAGCTGTGCCTGTGCGCCACAGCTACTGAGCCTGTGCTCTAGAGCCTGCGAGCCACAACTACTGAGCACGCATGCCAAAACTACTGAAGCCCGTGCGCCTAGAGCCTGTGCTCCGCAACAAGAGAAGCCACTGCAATGAGAAGCGTGCGCACTGCAATGAAGAGTAGCCCCGGGGCTTCCCTGGTGGCTCAGTAGTTGAGAGTCCGCCTGCCGATGCAGGGGACAGGGGTTTGTGTCCCAGTCTGGGAAGATCCCACATGCTGTGGAGCGGCTGGGCCCGTGAGCCATGGCCGCTGAGCCTGTGTGTCCGGAGCCTGTGCTCTGCGACGGGAGAGGCCACAGCAGTGAGAGGCCCGCATACCGCAAAAAAAAAAAAAAAAAAAAAGAGAATAATAAAATGTAAATAATGCACTCAAGATTAATATTTAAATAAACTTTGTAAAACATTTCTGAGAATTATTATTCTATAAAGCTTCCATTTGTGCAAAAGTATATCACTTAAATAACAGCAGTTTTTGAAACTAAAATTGAGAAATCAAAATTACGTTTGAAGAGAGACAAAAAAAAAAAAGGTCTCAAGTTTCTTCTCAGATTCAGAATGTTCAGTAGTAGGCTTGTGTGAAGACTGAATCAACCCTAAAGATAATTCTTTATTTATTTCAGGATGTGGGAATGGTGGGGGGAAATCCAGCACATAAGAGAGGAAGATCAGGATGGATAGACAGGAGACTAGAAAAATCCCTTGGCAGAAAATATTTATGAAGAAGGAAAACAGGTCTCTATTTTAAGGCTTGTTCACTTGGATCCACTGGCAACAAGGACATGGAGGAAGAAGTAGGGAAGAAAGCATGCTGCTAAAGGTGAGAATCTGAGTAAAGGGCAGGGGAAAGACCTCTTTTCAGATATAGGCCTACCCTTTGGTGAAGGGCATTGCTTTATTTGGAAAAGCCATAGGATGTGGTAGATTTTGATTTCTGTTCTAGTGATTTCATTCTCCTTATAAAGTTACCAGTCAATTAATCTAGTTCTAAATTATTTAGATTTTTTTTTCAGTTGTTTTTCCATAAATCTATTTAAGCCTGAAGCTCGGAGTTCTTCACCAGTTGCCTCCACATTTGCTGTTCCTAAAGATTCTCTATGAAGTTGGCACTTCTTAAGGATAACTCTAAGCAGCTATATTGTCTTTTAACAATATTAAACTTCTCAGGAGTTACATATTTGCCTTCAATTAGTTTTTTTAAGTTGAATAGTAATTCTGATTTTGCTTTATACAGTTTCTTTTTTTAAAAAAATATTTATTTATTTATTTTGGCGGCACCGGGTCTTAGTAGCAGCATGTGGGATCTTCAGTTGCGGCATGCGGACTTTTTGGTTGTGGCATGTGAACTCTTAGTTGCAGCACACATGTGGGATCTAGTTCCCGGACCAGGGATCAAACCCAGGCCCCCTGCGTTCAGAGCACGGAGTCTTACCCACTGGACTATGAGGGAAGTCCTTATAATTGGTTTTTAACTGAGTGAAAACCTCTATTTAGAAACAAGAGCACTATAAAGAAAAACTGAGCAATTCCAATCCATGCCATCATCTTCAATGGAGATGTGCAGATATTAGGACCTGAACACTGAACACACATTTCAGGCCACACTGCCACAGCCATGTACAGCTTCTCCAGGAGAAGCGTGAAGCATAGCTCCAAGGTAATCCATAGTCCCTTCATGGCAGTGAAGACCACCATAGAGCTGCCTTCAGTTACCTTTGCCCTGATGAACCACAAAAAGCCCCCACAAGTATTTCTCTGTGAACCACACTTCCACCTGGCAAGGGTGGCTTGTCAGCAGAGCAGGTAATAGGTAGTGTTGTCTTTTCCTCCAGTTTCCTCCCATTCAATGCATTCTCCACACTGTATCAATAATGATATTTCTAATGGATAATCTGATTGGACCATTCTCCTGCTTAAGACTTCTCAGTGCCCTCTAGAGAAAGTACAAACTCATTAGCAAGTTCTACAGGGTCCTTGAGAGCCTGCCTGGTCCCTGTCTCTTGCTGGCCTCATCTGTCTTTGTTCTCTGCTGACAATAAAAGCAGCAGCTGTGACAAGCTACTTGAAGATTGTTAGACAAGACTGGGGCCTTCTCTTGCCTTTGGGTCTTTGTTAAGGCTGCCTGTCCCCCCATCCTTTTACTGTAGCCCGTCTCACATGGCCCACCTGGTGACCACTTGCTCCTTTAGTAAATACCATGTCATTGTTTTCTGGATCTTGTAGGTCTGCAGAACTTAGCTCACTGCCTGATACAAAGTAGGTGATCAATGCTCAATCCATGTTTCTGGAATAAATGAAAAAAACCTGAAGATTTGAATGAATAACAAAGCAATCACTGAAGATTCACAAAATAATTCTCTGCTGACTCTGAAGGCAGTTGTCCTGGTGGCTGTGAGCCTATCCATATGTCTGTGTGAGAGCATAGGTGTCTCTGTCAGTTTTTTTGTTTTTTTTAAAAAATTAATTAATTTATTTATTGGTTGCATTGGGTCCTCGTTGCTGTGCACGGGCTTTCTCTAGTTGCGGTGAGCAGGGGCTACTCTTCGTTGTGGTACGTGGGCTTCTCATTGTCATGGCTTCTCTTGTTCCGGAGCATGGGCTCTAGGCACATAGGCTTCAGTAGTTCTGGCACATGGGCTCAGTAGTTGTGGCTTGCGGGCTCTAGAGCGCAGGCTCAGTAGTTGTGGTGCACGGGCTTAGTTGCTCTGTGGCATGTGGGATCTTCCCAGACCAGGGCTCAAACCCGTGTCTCCTGCATTGGCAGGCGGATTCTTAACCATTGCGCCACCAGGGAAGCCCTCTGTGAGTTTTTATATTCACTTGCTTCTCTGTGGACATGTTTGTGTTCTCATTTCCTCCATAGTGTCAGTTCTTTGAAAATCCAGGAGAAGCCTGGAAGGCCACTTTAATCCCTCAAATTCAGAACCTCAACTAGGTTCAGACTGAGGAATATTTTCCACATCCTTCTTTTGATAAACTCCAGGTAGGTTTGAGAATTATGCTTAAGTCCTGGATATCCCTCTGAACAAGTGGTGGACTGGAGTAGGTCACACCTAGCTTATCTTCACCTAAGCTAGTCCAGAATTCGAATATCAGGAGTGAGTGAACTGGAAGGATTTGCTGGAGAAATTGCCTCCTGTCATTTGTCTCCCACTGACACACATAGGCACTTAGAAATGCTTGTTGCTTGAATGCATGCAACATTAAAAAGTCATTTGCATCTTCAAATTCTGTTATAATCAGAAATTGAGCCATTTCTTATGCTAGTTGTAGAGGTTTAAACTCTGCCCCCCACACTTGTTTATTATTTAGGTACTTAAAAGGCTTAATTATACTAGTAAACTGAACAAATTGGTGTACTTTAGGTTACAAGGGTTCTTTTGCAAATCAGCTGATGGTATTTAAAAAAAGATTTTCATTTAAAGAGAATTTGTGGGTGCTAACATATAGTTCAGTTCTTTAGCTTTAATGATCGTCTTAGAAACCTGAAGTGATCTACTTTTATTAAACAGTGGTCTGTGTTGAGAATGATATAATGCTTGTTTTTAAAAGATGTAATTATGCTCAGTATTCCAGCTGGAATCACTGTCTATCATTTTAGGAGTTAGTAATGGAATGGTGAGGGGAGTAGGGAGAAACAGGAAAAGGAGTATTCCTACATTTTAAACAAATGAAACCAACTCTTTATTTTAAAGCATCACCCTTATTATCTAATTGTCCTAATGGAAATTATACTTGACTAGCAGGTAGACAGTAACCCAGAAAGGTGGAGGACATGCTGTTTTAATTTATAACTTTGATGAGAATCACCTTGGATTTTTTTTTTTTTTTTTTTTTTGCGGTACACGGGCCTCTCACTGTTGTGGCCTCTCCTGTTGTGGAGCACAGGCTCCGGACGCGCAGGCTCAGCGGCCATGGCTCACGGGCCCAGCCGCTCCACGGCATGTGGGATCTTCCCAGACCGGGGCACGAACCCGTGTCCCCTGCATCGGCAGGCAGACTCTCAACCATTGCGCCACCAGGGAAGCCCACCTGGGATTATTTTTAATGCTAGAATTTTAATATCATAAGGAACAAAGGATAAAGTTAGAATGATTAAATCAAAATATTTGGAATGATGGATGGCAAATGTTTACTTTGCAGAAGTTAAAGGAATAGTTTTGAAAGCAATTGTCTAAAATGCAAATATGTAGATATTTTAGAATAATTTTAGACTTAGTTCAAAAGTAAAAGTAATACAGTAATTAATCACCTTACCAGATTTTGTTTTGTTTTTCACAACTTTTTATTTTGAAAAATTTCAACAGTACACTTAAAACCACTAATGGTTAACATTTTGCCACATTTGTTTTCTTTTTTTCTCTCTCTCTCTCAATATTTTTTCTTTAATCATCTGAAAGTAAGTTGTAATATCATAACACTTGACCTCTAAAAACATCATTATGTATCTCCTAACAAGGACCTTTTCCTGAATAACTATATTACCATTATCATACCCAAGAAACTTAACATTGATGTAATGATATCTAAAATAGGGCCACCCGATTTAGCAAACAAAAATACAGGATGTCCAGATAAACCTGAATTTCAGATAAATAATGAATAGTTTTTTAGTGTATATAGGTACCATGCAATATTTAGGACATACATGCACTAAAAAATCATTTGATATCAGTGTGAAATTCAAATTTACCTGGCATCCTGTATTTTATCTGGCAATCCTAAATATGAAGCCCATATTCAGATTTCTTCAGTTGTCCCCCAAATGTTCTTTTAACTGTGTGTGTTTGAATCCAGTAATCATGCTTTACATTTGACTTTGTCTAATAAAATTTTGATAGAATAATTATCAGATATTTACTTTAAAAATTATAGTCCTCACGTTCAAAAGATTCTCTATGTGGAAGTGGGCTTTTATGTATATAAAATTCAAATCATAAAATTTTTACTAAATTTAGTGGTTTGGGGTGCATCACTAAATGCATAACAACTAGGACCCCAAACACTTGTGACATCAGCACATTTCCTTATTGGACAATTGGCAATTTATTCATATCATTTAAAAAAATTTTAAAGACATTTTTCTGATAGCTGCTTTTCTTATTATCCTCCCTTTTGATTTAGTATATAGTATTGTAATACTTATTACAGTAAGTCTCCTAAACTTGACATACTCTCTTGACTAGATACCTATGAGTTTAGTTTGTTTTTTTTTAGATTCCACATATAAGTGAGTTCATACACTGTCTTTCTCTGTCTGATTTATTTCTCATAGCATAATGTCCTCAGTGTCCATCAATTTGTCACAAATGTGGATTTCTTTCTTTTTTAATGGTTGAATAATTTACATTGTGTGTGTGTATAACACTTGTTTCCATGTTTTGGCTATTGTAAATGATGCTGCAATGAGAAAGGAGTTGCAGATATCTTTTTGAGCTAGTGTTTTCATTTGGATAAATTTCCAGAAGTGGAATTGCTAGATCATATGGTAGCTCTATTTTTAACTTTTTGAGGAACCTCCATACTGTTTTCCATAGTGGCTGCACCAATTTACATTCCTACCAACAGTGCATGAGGGTTCCCTTTCTCCACATCCTCACCAACACTTATTTCTTGTTTTTTTGGTAATAGCCATTCTAACAGATGTGAGATGATATCTCATTGTGGTTTTGATTTCATTTCCTGATGATTAGTGATGTTGAGCATCTTTTCACATGCCTTTTAGCCATGTGTATGACTTCTTTGGAAAGAATGTCTGTTCAGATTTTCTGACCATCTTTTAATTGGATCGTTTTCTTGCTGTTGAGTTGTATGAGTTCTTTGTGTATTTTAGATACTAAAATATCACATATGATTTGAAAATATTTTTTCTCATTTGGTAGGTTGCCTTTTCATTTTGTTGATTGTTTCTTTTGCTTTTTAGTTTGATAAAGTCTCATTTGTTTATTTTTGCTTTTGTTGCCTTTACTTTTGATATCAAATCCAAAAAGTCATTGCTAAGACCAGTGTCAAGCAGCTCACCACCTGTGTTTTCTTTTAGGAGTTTTATGGTTTCAGGTCTTACGTTCAAGTCTATAATCCATTTTGAGTTGGTTTTTGTGTATGATATAAGTAGTGGTCCAGTTTCATTTTTTTTTTCATGTGGCTGTCCAGTTTTCCCAACACCGTTTATTGAAGAAACTATCCTTGAATCTTGGCTCCTTTATATACCCTTGGCTCCTTTGTATACCCTTGGCTCCTTTGATATAAATTAATTAATCATATATGTGTGGATTTATTTCTGGGCTCTCTGTTCTGTTCCATTGATCTGTGTGTCTTTTTTAATACCAGTACCATACTGTTTTGATTACTATAGCTCTCTCTTGAGAATAGATACTTTCAGATACTTTTATAAATACTTATATCAAACCATTAAAATGGCCTAGTAAAATATATTATGACATCAGTTAGAATGCTTTCAGTTGCGAATAACAGAAAACCCAACTAAATTAGGTTAAATAATACAAGTAATCATTGGCTCATGTAGAAGTCCAGGGATAAGTATGCTTCAGGTGCAGTGTATTAGGCCCCTGACTCTATTACTTACTTGGAGATCTTCTTGATCTTGCCCTCTTGATTATTTTGGCTTTGTGTTCAGCTTGGCTTATCTCAAAGTAGCAAACTAGCATCACATCTACACAGCATACTGCCCAGAAGACTAGAGCTTCTCTTTCACCTAGAGTTGAACAACAGAACTCTGCTTGACTGGACTTAGTCATAAGCTCACCCTTGAACCCCTCATCCGGTTGTGGAGGATAGAGCTGGGAGTGGGATCATTCTCACCTAAAGGACATGGCTACTGCACAGGTATAGAAGATTGTTGAGAACAATCTGAAAGCCCTGAGGCGTGTCCCTCCATTTTGTCAACAAATCTGTTTCGCTGGTTAGTTCACTCTTCTCTGTAACGATTCTCTAGAGCCTTCTTAGCTCCCTTCAAGCTGAACTACACTTCCCCTATCACTTTCAGCAAATGTCTACATCTTTATAAAGAGAAAACAGAAGGCATTGGGTTGGACCTACTTCCACTTCCTATGTGAAATTGCAATCCCAGAAGTCTGGGTGGACGTGAGGGAATGTGAGGGAAAGTCAGTATCTTAGTATGAGATTTTTCTATTTTTAGCTATCCTTCCATCATTTATTTCTAATTTTATTCCATTTTGGTTGGACTACAGTGATTCTTTGGAGTTTATTGAGGTTTCCTTTATGGCTTGGAATATGCACAGTATTTGAAAATGTGCTCCATGTTCTTGAATGTATTCTTGATTTGTTTGGTAGAGTTTGTATAGATATAAAATAGCTTAAGTGCACATTAATGTTGTTCAGATCTTTGAGAAGGGTGTGTCAAAGGGTGCGATGTTTCTTCTTAGTGGTCCATAGGTTTGGATAGAAGCAGGTATCAGTACATGAAGTTTACAGTCTTCAGCATGAGTGAGTGGGCCTTGTGATTAGGTGTGCAGAGGTGGGCAGTGAGTGGGAACTCCCCAGTGCCGTGTCCTGCACCTAACAGATAAGGAAATGGCTGGTTGTAGAGTTGATGTGGCTTACCCAGAGTCACATAGCTAATAAGTAGCCGAACCAGAATTTGTACCCAGATCTTTTGAGTTCAACTCTAATACTCTTTCCTTATATCTTTTATGCTTAGTGGAGGTAGGTGATAGCTTTCCACTGTCTTCCAACATCATCCTTAAGCTTACCATCTGCACAATCTGTAATACAGTATCACTGGATCCTTATCAAAAACACATTAGAGAAGGTGTCATCATCCTACTTCACAAATTCCCTAAGATATAAGTAACATGACAAATCTTACAACTGGTCACTAGAGAAACTTATTCATGTTCAGATCTTCAAGTCTTTGTCTAGTCAGTGTTAAGTAGGTGTATTTTAGAGGTTGGGCGTGTATCAGAGCGCTGTCAGGAAACTGTTCACAGCACTTTAAAGACTGAATCAAGAGATGACTTAGAGAGTCATGGGCAGGGCAGACCTAAGGCAGCAAACAAAGGATGGAGGAGTGAAGGAGGAGCCTGCAGAGAGCTGTAGCTGTGGCATGAGGACCTAATGATTATGGAGGGATGCAGCTCTGCTAGAGACACAGCACTGAAGCAGGGAAGCAACGGGAGAGAATGACCCGGATTTCTCTCCACCCCCTCCCTCCTATCTCCTGCAAGTAGTGCCTCCCAGGGACTGAACCCAGCTAGCAGCCAGCCAGCAAGGTTGCCCCCAGGGTAGAGAGCAGGATGAAGGAGGCTTGTGGAGGATGGGAGCACATGTAGAACCCCAGCACCCAGGAACTATGCCAGGGTGGAGTGCTCTGAGACATAGGAACACATTACAGGAAATTAAAACATTGGGAAAGGAAATTTAATGGACCTGAAAAATAGGGTAAATTGTGAGAAAATGTAAATTAGGAGCATGTAAATTATGTGGGTGCCTGTGTCGTTATTTTGAAGAAAACTGTGTGAACCTAACTCTCCCTGAATTGACCACTATGAATAAAGAATTAAAAAACTTCTTTAGAATCCATTTTACAGCCTTCTAAATAGTCTTACTGTTCTCCATTCAATCCTCTGATTTTCCCCTTAAAATATAGAGTTTTAAATCCTTTGAAATAATTTCAATAATTTTTGGAAGACTGAAATTTTACGAGGAGAAAACTAACCTGCCTCTCCAAGTGAAAATACTTGGTGTGTATATAACATAGTTTAGATAGATGATGTCTAACATTTATTGTTAGAGGATTATCCATTGTGTTTATCAATTTATTTGGAGTAAAATCTGCTTCTTAAACAGTATTTATGCCATACGAGATATTTGTGATCTCAGATGTTTGAGAATCTTTTCCTTTGATACTCTATAACCATATCTCTTTATCATCTTCTAAATATTGCCATAAAATATAATATAATATAAATTATATATGTAATAGATAATGTACTGTAATATTTGCCAAAGTGCTCTTTCAAAAATACGTTGAGTTTGGGTAAAACAGAAGATAGGCCCAAGTGATTTTTTTTTTTTTTTTTTTAGCAGCATTGAGCTCTTCCCATGTCATCTTTTTCCCCCACCTTTGTTAAATTTTTGGCTTGAACTTCATTGGTTCAGCATATGTTGATTATATCATGACTAGATCCCGGACTGTTTCTACAAAATGTGATGTGAAGAATTGCTATAACATTTCCAGTTACCTTATGCAAAAAGTTGCTTTCAAAAGATTTCTAATACATAGAATATACTTAGAGATTATTAGGTTGTATATAAGTTTTCTAATTTGAAGCTGTTCTAAAATTATTGAGGAGCATGATGCTTTTTTTTCTGGCAAATTGAAAATAGAATAACCAATGTACAAGAATGGTTCACATAAGATATTACACCAAGACAAATTAAGAGGTTTTGGCAGGAGTGGCATCTGTTTTCAGTTGAGATTTAAGAATAGATCGAGAGTTAATGTGCAGAGGAACACAGGGAAGGCATATCCACCTGGCAGAATCAAAGCAAAGAAGATCCTTTTGCCTAAACCATGGTGAAGGTTCTTTTGGAAGGGGCGTGCTAGAGTCAGAGGCTGGATTTATAGAGAAAGCTGAGGGACAGGAAAGCGAGAGAGGTTTCTGAGGCATGCTGGAGTGAATCCACAGATTAAAAAACAAAAGCATTAGGTAGTGGATCCTGAAGTCTAGCTTTTGAAAACGTTCTCTGTCAAAACATTGACTGCTCTGGTTGGTGCTAAGGGGCATGACCTTCGCTTCCTTCTGCCTTTGCCCTTTCTGGACTCTCAGCTCTGGCTCACCTTGGTTTTTGCACAGGTGTCTAGGAACTGTCATACAGTTTGAAGGTTACTCTTCTAAGTGGAGCAAAATTCAGGAAGGTAATTTGGGTTGATAATAATATCAGGCAAAGAGAAGTTCCATTTTGTTTCTTCCTCTGAGGCCTCCATCCTCCTGTTTTAGTCTGGACTTGATTGCTTTCTTGTCCTGCTTGTGCCACTGTGGTTCTAGAGAGCAGCCCTCCATCTTACCAGGGCATTCTCCCCAGGATCCTCTGTGTTTCATGGAGCCTAGGTGTTCCTATTTCTGTTGCGGAGGGTTTTTTGAGACCCTGTATGTATGGAATGTCAGTTTCCCATTTTCACACTTGATGGATAGATTGGATGGATTAGATTGGAAATCACTGCCCCTCAAACTTCATTCAAGTTTTTATCGGTTGTTTGTGACCTGTCTCCAGCCACCCGCTCCCCACCACCTTTCCCCCTGAACGCCCACCCCACTGCCACCTAGGACGTTTGTAGGATTTCCTTTATATCCCTGGTGTCTGAAATTTCAGGATTATGACTTGGTATGGGTCTTATTTCCCTCATTGTGTTGGACACTTATATAATCTGTCCTCCCAATCTTGAAATTTCGTCCTTCAGATCTGAGAAAATCTTAGGTAATTTCTTCCTCTCTTTTTTCTCTATTTTCTCTTTCTGGAATTCCTTTTGGTCAGATATTGGACCTCCTGAATTAATCCTGTAATTTTCTTATATTTTCCATCTTTCATTGTTTATTTGTTGTATTTCTTTAACATTTCCTCAAGCTTATCTTCTAATCCCTTTTCTGGAATTTTGTTTCTGCTACCATATGTTAAATTTCAAAGTACTCTCTTTTGTTCTTAATATTCCTTTTAAAAATTGCATTTTGTTCCTGCTTTATAGTTTTAATAACTTCTTTTATTTTCCTCAGCATATTAATTATATTGGTTACAGTTTTATTTCAAAGTTTCCTTTTGCTGTCTGTGTAGTCTCTGTTTCCTTGGAGTTTTTTGCCCGCTGTATATTTGCTGTGGTCTCCAACTTTCATAACGGGAGTTTTTCTGTTTTTTTTTCAAATTTCTGTTGATTCTTGGCTGTCAATTCATTTTAGAGTCTTTTCAGATACTAATGAACTGATTGAAGGCTCCATCTTAAGAGGTTTGTTGACTAGTATGCTTTACTGTAAGGTGATCTGATAGGGATCCAGTTCTTTCTTTGGGAGAAACCCACACTAGGTGCCTTTGGGCCTTTATTTCTGGAAACCATTCACTTTCTTCAGAAAAAGTCTTCTGATCTCTTGTTTGCTGGGAATGACCTAGGCTGTCATTGTTTGGGGAGCCCATTTGGGAAAGAGGGGGAAGATTACATGGTTAGTAAATTGTGAAGTGGATGTAAACTTAAGTTGTGTGACTTCAGAGACTTGCTCTGAGCTATTATGATTCTTGCCTCCTATATTAAAACCTAAGTGGGGCTTCATAGCCTTTTATATCAAGTTTTTTGTACTTATTGTGTACAGTAGCCCATTTCAGTCCTGTATATATAGCACGGTTAGGAACACTATGTATATGATGATATTCGATTATTTCCATGTTGGAGATTTATAATTTGTTCTTAATTTGCAGCTTTTTTCAAGGAGCAAACCTCCAAGGGGCCTGTATGTTTATGGAGATGTTGGTAAGTGTGTTAAAATAAGTTTTAAGTGGTCCAAACAAAAAGTTTCCCAGCTTTCACTCAGGGATAACTTCCATTTCTATCCCTCAGTACACTACCAGCAGGAACAGGATGAGGTGAGGTAAAATAGGAGAGAGGAGAGGAGTGCAGTTATCTTAGTTTTTACTTTTATTTCTCATAGGGTGACTGCAGTTGAAGGCAGGATTAGTTAGCATGTTAGGGTGCAAACATTATTTAATGTATAAAGTCAGTTGATCTCAGGGAAGGAAGTCATTTCCAGATAGGTTATTAGATAAACCAGAATCTCATTGCTCAGTGCTATTTGACTCAGGTTAATAACTTAAAAAAAATAAGCTGTTCGTTTTTACTTTTTTTAAAAAATAAATTTATTTACTTACTTATTTTGGCTGCGTTGGGTCTTCGTTGCTGTGCGCAGACTATCTCTAGTTGCGGCGAGCAGGGGCTACTCTTCGTTGCGGTGCACAGGCTTCTCATTGCGGTGGCTTCTCTTGTTGAGGAGCACGGGCTCTAGGCGCATGGGCTTCAGTAGTTGTGGTGCTCGGGCTCAGTAGATGTGGCTCGCGGGCTCTAGAGTGCAGGCCCAGTAGTTGTGGCGCACGGGCTTAGTTGCTCCGAGGCACGTGGGATCTTCCCGGACCAGGACTCAAACCCGTGTCCCCTGCATTGGCAGGCGGTTTATTAACCACTGCGCCACCAGGGAAGTCCCTGAGTAGACGTTCTTAACATATGAGTGGTAACATTTCCTTGGTCATGCACTGGCACAAAGACTCACATTTTCTTGGAAACCTTATGAGCTGTCACTTACTTTCTGGATTTTCCTAATCAGTTAATGTCTTTCTTCTTCCCTGACTTCATTCTTGCTGAAGTTGTCTGTTTCTGGTTTCTATTTCCTTCAATCAAATCTTTTTCTCCAGTTTTAAACCTCTCCCTGGTTACCCACCTTCACTGATGTCATGAAGGTGGCTCCTCCTTCCTGTGACCTTATGGCTTGTCCTTCAGTTCTTTACATACTCAAAATGCACATTTAATGTAACGAGATCAACAAATTTGCATTGTGAGGAAGTGGTGGCAGAGGTTCGTTATCTTAATAAGAATTTTAGGGTAAGAAAAATAATAGAAGTTGAATAAGTAGTTATACTGCCTTAAAGATCAAAATGTTCTTTTCTGAGTCCTCCCTCTTCTTCTGATTTGTTTACTAATGCCTCTAAATGCCTGTTTTACATTTATAGATTTAGCAAATCTAATAAAAAGGGAATTAGTATTTAAAAAGTGAATGATAGAGATTCTTCAAACTTGCAGATTTTAAAAATGTGAAAGAAGCTCAAACTATTCTTTTTCTTAGTTCATTGGCTAATTGGTATTTTTGAGACCAATGTATGCTTCTTATTTAGAATCTAATTTATACCAGGTACTTGAGCAGTATTGTGTATCTGCACCTTTGGGCACTGCTAGCAGATCTCATTCTGTTGTCATCTCTTATTTTTTGCCTCTTTGGAGAACGTTTACTTCCTATACCTTCACTTTCATGTTCTGTCATTGCTAAAATCTGCATCTTTGTTTCTGTTGTTACCTTAACCACTTAACCATAAATGGAGATGGTTAGTAAGGCACAACTGTTTCCACTTCTACAAAAGGACTTAAAAAAATAAAAACAACAACTATGAAAGTTGTTGGATTTTTAGTTTGGAAAATACAGCCATATTCTAACGAATTGAAGGAGGTACAATAAATGTAATTTATCTGAATGTTTGAAGGGATTAGAAAAGATGTGTAACATGGGATATTCACATAGGCTGGGTGTGTGGCAATCTTTGGCTAGGAACATCTTCATAATGTAGAGAGGGGAAGAGAAACGAATTCTGAAATAGGAAGTGAGATGAACATTTTGGTGGCCATACTCAGTTTAGTTTAGAATACTTACAAAATAGGTAATAAAAGATAGGTCAAATTCTCATTTTGGGGGGGCTCGCTGGCTGGGAGAATAGCCTCGTAATACCTTTACAAGCTCTTATTCTTTATTATTTTTCTTTTTTAGACTTGGGAAACAGATATTAAATTTTAAAGAGACTTGGTGGAAAAGAGATGTCTGTTTCATAGCATCCCTTTCCCTCTCCTTATTCCTGCCCTTGGCTTGGACTCTGTCATGCCCACTTCACTCTACTCTGTCTTCATAGGTATGTTGAGATGATTGACTCAGATGGACCCTCAATACGGGAACCCCAGGAGCATTGATATCATCATGGTTCAATCTTGAAATGTTTTCATTAATAAAATGCTTATCATATCTCATGCAGAAGTCAAAAGCTGCAGTAGTAGTATTTTGTGGCTTCATTCTTACCCTACAGCTGGCTTTCTTACAACAAGGTTTCAGCTCTAAACTAGCAGAATGAGTGGTTATGGCAGGGTTAGTGATTTCTCCCGTACATTAGAAGAGAATAAGTACATTTTTGTTTGTCAGTCCCTTTTTTGCTGTCTCCTGGTTTAACCTTACCTGTTCCACATTGATAATTTCACCAGTGGAAAGCTAGACTGTTCTTAAGGTTAGGGGTTGGAAAGCAAAATTCTTCTTGGGTGGGAGGCAGTGGTGGAGGATACCACTTCCAGCTCCTTCTGCAGGAGGTCAGCTGTGAAAAGGGCACCACTAGAGGGGGCTCTCGAGTAGTCATTTTTTGGCTTCCCAACTATAGGCTTAAAAGTTAGAATTTAAAAGATTTTTAGGTTTTATAAATGACTCCCCTAGTAAGAATCTTATCCTGAGAAAATTACAAGGTTTTATTTAGGATTCTGTAGAGACCAAAGAAAAATTATGAAGCAGGTGAAATTTAGTGCTGGTGTCTTCCCTCCTTTTTTCCAACATCTGTCCTCATTCTTCCAGTCACTTGACAAATGCTTGTTGAGCACTTGCCTTGTGCCAGGCAGTCTGTTGTTTCTGGAAACGTAATGGTGAATAAAAGCAGATACAGCCTTTGCTCACTCAAAGCTTACAAACTGTGGCAATGGCTTTGAAACATTTTTAAACATGACTCACAGTAAGTAATATATTTTACATCCTGAGGTAGTATATGCTTGGGTGTGTGCACACCACACACATATATATACATACATACTTATAAACATCTTTGTCCTGTAAGATTTCCTACAACTTGGATTTTGCTGATGCATCTCTGTGGTGTGATGTGAGTCCTCCAACTTTGTCTTTTTCAAGATTATTTTGGCAATTCTGTGGCCTTTGCATTTCCATGTTCATTTTAGAATAAGCTTGTTCATTTCTTTAAAAAAAATCTGGGGATTTTGATTGGGATTATGTTGAAGCTATAGAGCAATGTCTACAGAGAATTGATAACTTAAGATATTGAGTATTCCAATCTATGAGCGTGGTATATTTCTTCATTTAAAAATATCTTATTTATTTATTTATTTTTGGCTGCGTTGGGTCTCCGTTGCTGCACACGGGCTTTCTCTAGTTGCGGCGAGTGGGGCCAACTCTTCGCTGCAGTACGCGGGCTTCTCCTTGCGGTGGCTTCTCTTGTTGCGGAGCACGGACTCTAGGCATGTGGGCTTCATTAGTTGTGGCTCACAGGCTCTAGAGCACAGGCTCAACAGTTGTGGCACACGGGCTTAGTTGCTCTGCGGCATGTGAGATCTTCCCGGACCAGGGCTCGAACCCGTGTCCCCTGCGTTAGCAGACAGATTCTTAACCACTGCGCCACCAGGGAAGTCCCTAAAGTATCTTCTTTAATTTCTCTCAGTGGTGTTTTGTAGTTTGTAGTGCAGAGGTTTGCCATATTTTTTGATAAATTTATTCCCGTGTATTTTACTGCAAATGGTATTGTATGTTAACATTTAAATTTCCAGTTGATCACTGCTAGTGTATAGAATTAATTGATTTTTTGGATGACCTTTCTAAATTCAATTATTAACTCTTATAACTACTGGTTATTTGGTAGCTTCTTCAGGATTTTTTGTGAACGTAATCATATCTGTGAATAAAGACAATTTAACTTTTTCCTTTACAATTTCTATGCCTTCTAGTTCTTTTTCTTGCCTCATTGCATAGCTAGGATGCAGTACAATGTTGAACAGAAGTCATGAGAGTGGATGTCCTTGCCTTGTGTCAGATTTTAGGGGAGAAGTGTTCAGTCTTCCCTAGTTAAATATGATGTTAACTATAGGGTGTGTGTGTGTGTGTTTGTGTGTGTGTGTGTGTGTTTAATGTATTAGTTTTTTTTATTGTGGCAACATATATATAATATAAAATTTATCATTTTAACTGTCCAGTCCAGTGGCATTAAGTACATTGATATTGTTATGCAAACGTCACCACTATTCATCTCCAGAACATTTTTATCTTCCCAAACTGAAACTCTGTACCTATTAAACAATAACACCCATTCTATAACCCCCTCCTTCCCAGTCCCTGGCAACCACTGTTCTACTTTTGTCTCTATGAATTTGACAACTCTAGGGACCTCATGTAAGTGGGATCATATAATATTTATCCTTTTGTTTCTGGCTTATTTCACCAAGCATGGTATCTTCAAGATACTATGTCAGAATTTCATTCTTTTTTTTCTTTTTTTTTTTTCATTCTTTTTTAAGGCTGAATAATATTCCATTATATTGTATATACCAATTTTGTTTATCCCTTCATCTGTCAATGGATGTTTGGGTTGTTTCCATCTTCTGACTTCCGTGAATAATGCTGCCATAAACATTGATGAACAAATATTTGTTTGAATCCCAGCTTTCAATTCTTTTGTGTATATCCAGAAGTGGAATTGCTGGGTCATATGTTCATTCTGTGTTTAATTTTTTGAGGAACTGCCATACTGTTTTCCATAGCGGCTGCACAATTTTACATTCCCACCATTAATATACAAGGGTCCCCACTTTCCACACCCTTATCAATACATTATTTTTCTGTTTGTTGTTTTCATAATAGTTATCCTAATGGATGTGAAGTGGTATCTCATTGTAGTTTTGTTTTGCATTTTTCAAATAATTGGTGATATTGAGCATCTTTTCAGTGTAGGTTTTTTGGTATTTGTCCTTTATGAGGTCGAGGAAGTCTGCTTCGTTTCCTAGTTTGCTGAGAGTTTTTATCATGTATGTGTGTTGAATTTTGTCAAAATTTTTTTCAAACGTTGTGAGATTGTATAATTTTTATATGTTGAATTTTATTTTGACAGGGAGTTAAATAAGTTACTTGCATGCCACTTTGATTCCTTTGAAGTATTTTTTTAATTGAAAATTTCATTGAGATAATTACAGATTCACATACAGTTATAAGAAGTAATTCAGAGAGATCTGTATACACTCATTTCCCCTCTAAGGCAACGTTTTGCAAAACTATAGTAAAAATATCACAACCAGGTATTGACATTGATACAATTCACCAATCCTGTTCAGATTTCTCCAGTTTTACTTGTATAGTCATCCCTTGGTATCCACAGGGATTGATTCTGGGGGTCCCCAAGGATATCAAAATTTGGTGATATTCAGGTCCCTTATATAAAATGGCCTAGTACAAGGAATACAGTCAGCACTCTGCATCCACGAGTTTCACATCAGCTGTGCCATACTCATTTATGTGTGTATTTAGTTCTATACACTTTATCACCTCTGTAGGTTCATATATCCATCACCACAGTCAAGATACTGAACAACTGTATCACCACAAGAATCCCTTGTATTGCCCATAATTTTATAACCATACATATCCACCCTCCATTTCTACATCCTGGCAGTCACTAATCTGTTCTCCATTTCTAAAATTCTGTCATTTCAAAAATGTTATATAAATGAAAAAGTATGTAACTTTTTAAGATTGGCTTTTTTTTTTCCCACTCAGTGTAATTCATTGGAGAGTCATTCAAGTTGTTGTATGTATCAACATCTCTGGAAATTGTTTATCACTCAGTTTCCTAGGGGTTCATAACACAGCTTCCCTTGCCTCACATCACGAAGTATCACCCTACGCATGAGCAGCTATTATTCAGCCAAAGACTCAAGAGTGTCCACCTGTTGGTTTCTGGAGCTCTTTCATTATATAGCTTCCTCCTCTCTGGCACTTTGCCTTGCAAATTTCACCTGCATTTTGGACTCCCATAATCCTGATCTCTCTTAACTCAACTCACTCAGACCTGGGTGTTTAACTTGGATTCACCTTCTCTGTGCAGCAATCTGGAAGGTGCCTCCAAGCTAAAAGTTGGAGTGACATAGGGCTCATCTTCTTAATCCAGTTGTCTGTTGATGGGCACTTGGGTTACTTCCACGTCTTGGCTATTGTAAATAGTGCTGCTGTAAACATTGGGATGCATGTATCTTTTCAAGTTGGTGTTTTCATTGTTTCCAGATATATACCCAAGAGTGGAATTGCTGGGTCATATGGTCATTCTGTGTTTAATTTTTTGAACTGCCATACTGTTTTCAATAGCGGCTGCACCAATTTACATTCCCACCAACAGTGTATGAGGAAAAGATATAAAGATATATAATGTTAAACTGCCAAGTTCCATGAGGATAGGGATTTTTGTTAGTTTTGTTCACTGCCATTTCCTAATAAGCACCTAGAATAGGGCCTCACACATGGTAGGCATTCAATGAAAATATGTTGATTAAATAAATAAAAATATTTTATTTATGGTGATTTTGATATTCAGAAGTTTGAATTTTACATATTCTAGTTTATCAGTTTTTTCCTTTATGATTTCTTCTTTTTGCTTTTATTTTCAGAAACTTTTTATATGATGGTTTTGTTACATTTTAAGCACATTTTTGAAGAAGAGCACAATGATTATGTTCAAATATATATTGTTCACATTTTTTGTTAGATAATTCATGACTTCTTTTCTGGATCTATAAGTATACTATGCTTCATGCAGCAGAATTTGAAACTTTATTAATTCACTTCTTTGTGTAAATGTAATGATATAAAATTTGCTGCCACTCACTATATCAAGAGACTTGTACCGAATATTTTTGCAAAAAATTACTTTTCAGTCTAAGCGGTCTTCTCATTAAAAATCTGTCTGGTGAATTGTATTTTCTTTTTTAAAAAATTTTATTTATTTATTTATTTGGCTCGCTGGGTCTGCATTGCAGCCTGCATGCGGGATCTAGTTCCCTGACCAGGGATCAAACCCAGGCCCCTAGCATTGGGAGCGCAGAGTCTTAGCCACCAGGGAAGTCCTGTGAATTGTATTTTCATATACAAAAAACTTTCTGACAATTCAAATGGCATGGCCCAAAGTCATCTTATGGAATGGAGGAAAGCTCAACAGATTTAAGACTCAAATCTTGCTTCCTGAGCTGCCTTTGAAGTTAGTATAATAATTGCAGCTCCTGCAAGGAGAGCCTGGACGCTTTGGTAAGGTGGTGGTGGAGGAAGCAGTGAGGATGAGAGACAAGACCAGCATCCCCTGGCCTGCCTGCTGGGGAATGCTGGGTGTGAACCAAACTTGACTACTGTCAGTGTCCCCAAAGCTCTGGGCTTTCTGTGAGGGAATAGGCTTCCTGTGCATGCCTTGTGAAATGCTCAGGCTGTTGACTCTTCAATTACTAATGTGATTGTAGTGATTAACAGTTTGAGTGCTGAAAATTAGATAATTTAATTATAAGGGTTAACTGTATCTGAATTTCTTCAAGTAAGCCTCATTTTGAAAGTCAATATTCTCAGCTTTTTAAAAAAGTGTTATAGGACTTCCCTGGTGGCATAGTGGTTAAGAATCCCCCTGCCAGTGCAGGTGACACAGGTTTGAGCCCTGGTGGGGGAAGATCCCACAAGCCATGGAGCAACTAAGCCCATGCGCCACAACTACTGAGCCTGCACTCTAGAGCCTGCGAGCCACAACTACTGAGCCTGCGTGCCACAACTACTGAAGCCCACACACCTAGAGCCCGTGCTCCACGACAAGAGAAGCCACCGCAATGAGAAGCCCGTGCACTGCAAGGAAGAGTAGCCCTCGCTCACCACAACTGGAAAAAGCCTGCGCTCAGCAACGAAGACCCAATGCAGCCAAAAATAAATAAACAAATAAATAAATTTTTTTTAAAAAAAAGTGTTATAATTGGCAATTCTCCAGCTCTAACATCTATTATTTATTTTCAGTGTTTATGTTAGGTGCTAATCTGTATTTTCTTATTTTTCACTGGTAAATTTTCCTATAGTGCCTAAGACAGTTCCTCATCCTTTGTAATGGCCCAATAAATAATTAATTAATTAAAGTTATTTTATTTATACTGTGCCTTTTGGAAGAGAAACTGAAGAATGAATAATCTGTAAATCTTGCCAGTTTAAAAGCATAGTTCTCTGGAGGAAATACTCCCTGGAGTGCTAACTAAATGTTGTATTTCTTAAAAACAGGATTTTAACAGAAAAGAATAATATCAACATTTTATTTTTAGGTAGTTTAGCATAAGACATAAACACTGCTTTTAAAAAAGTTAACATAGTCTTAAGCTTTCCAGTAGCAGAGTGTGGTTTCATTATCCCAAAGCTAATGAACAATCATTAGAGCAATCAGTACATACTGTTTAATAGTTTTTTTTTTTTTAAGGTACAGGGAAAACAATGGTGATGGACATGTTTTATGCTTATGTGGAAATGAAGAGGAAAAAACGGGTTCATTTTCATGGTTTCATGCTAGATGTTCACAAAAGTAAGTTAATGATCTGAAAGAAGTGATTTAAATGGACAGACATTACAAGATAATTTTCCTCATCTTAAAGTTCTTAATCTTTTAAAAAATTAGATTTTTGCTAAAAGTAAGATTTTATTTGGTTTCATTTGTTTTGTGCTATATTGAAGCAATTAGTAATGTGTCCAGAGTTGGTCCTAGAGACAAATTCATTACTTCCAAATCAGAGAACAGAGGTTACTCTATGAAGGTCAGGCATTTTCTCTTTCTACTAAGGATCAATAAGAAATCTTTAAGCCTCACCTGTTTCACAAAGTTATTCTTGATTAGGCCTTTTCCTCTGTGTCACCTTAGCATGTAGGCATTCAGTTTGTTCTTGTATGTATGCTTTATTTCTTTGTCAAGTGTATGTTATTTCATCTTTGCATTATTTGTTTACTAGCTATACTGTAACCTTCTCAGGGCAGGAATATTTTACTTTTCTTAGAATACTTTCAGCATTTAGTAACATAGAGTGAACGAAGTGGGACTGGCCGGAAACAAGGGAACATCCTGATTAGATATGCTAGACATAGAGGACAGGATCACCTCCTTTGCCTGCATCTCTGAAATCCTCAGGGCTAAGATCTGTGTGTTGATCCATCAGTCACAATCTGATCATCTATTCTATCACTTTGTCATCTCTGAAGTGATTGAAGAGTGGAGATGGAATGACCACAAAGTGTTCTTACAACCATGGGAATATAGTAATACGTGAACAACTTATTTGAGGTGGAGAAACTGCAACCAACCTCAATAATCATATTTGTTTGTATGTGAAATTTAAACTTCATTTTTATGTTCACACTCTGTTTCATTTAGAGATTTTAAAAATATGTTTTAGTTATCTAAAATGTACTGTTAATACAATATTTGATTTGTGTTTAACTTCATCCATTTAAGGAATACACCGCCTTAAACAGAGTTTGCCAAAAAGGAAACCAGGATTCATGGCTAAATCATACGATCCAATAGCTCCTATAGCTGAAGAAATCAGTGAAGAAGCAAGTCTTTTATGTTTCGATGAATTTCAGGTAAGGTAGAGATGTTTCATAGATGTAGAATGGTATACTGAAGGAAGTATGAGTATTTAAATCCTGTTCCTGATTTTATCAGTTTTATAAATTGATTTAATACATTATCTCTTATGACTTTAATTTTATTATCTAGTCCAGGGGTCGGCAAACCACAGCTTGCACAGGGCAAATCTGGCCCATCTGCTTTTGTATGGCCAGTGAGAAGAGGAAGATTTTTATATTTGTAAAAGGTCATTAAAAAAAGAAAAAGAAAATGTAACAGACACTGTATATGGCTTGCAAAGCCTAAAATATTTACTATTCTGCCTTTTATAGGAAGTTTGCCTACCCCTATATTCTAGTCAATGGATTCACATTTCCCCTACACCACGATGGAGATAATATAATTATTACAAAATAATGTCTTTAAAGGTGTTTGACTGTTTTTTAAAAGTGTTATTAAAAAGAAACAGGTGATTCACACATCTCATTTAAGCTTCACCACTTATCTGTGATGAAGGAAGAGAATTGCCCTAGTTGAAATTTCTTTTTCCCCCCTAGTTGAAATTTTAAAATTTGTTCTAGTTTTAGGATTCAAAATTGTGCATTTAAATTGGTAGTACATTATTTCCTGATCTTTATTTCTTATGAGAACAACGCATCAAAGCAAACACCATGTCTTATGCTTATTCTGTATCCTACGTCATGTCCAGTGTTATAATAGTAGTAATTAATAATATAACAGTAACAATAATAATAATAGAAGATACTCTAGGTTAAGAATTACTTTCTCTTTATTTGACTGCTCTTTTTAGTAGTTATAAAATGTAATAGTTGGTTTTTCTAAGTTGCTTACCATAAGAGCAATTGATTATTGGAATGAAAATAGAAAAATCCACAAGGACTGAATATAAGCTTAAAAACAGGGCATCACACCCAAAGCTTTTGAAAAAATATTTCTGGGGCTGAGTGCAGAAACTCCTGTCTCATTGCCTAGAATAAAGGCCCAGAGAACTTTCAGGAGTAGCAGACTAACATTTGTTATATGCCTACCCTGAGGCAGGCCCTGAGTGATTCATACATCTCATCTAAGCCTCACAGTGTATTTGTAATGAAGTGAGGAAATTGCCCTAGTTGAATTTTAAAGTTTCTTCCAGTTTTAAGATTCTCTGAAATAATGCATTTAAATTGGTAGTGAGTTATCTCCTGTTCTTCTGTGCTTAGAAACCTGGGTTAGTGGGAAGATGATGTGGCCAGGATGCCTTTAACCCAAATGAGGCATGTAGGTCTCCTCTAGCAACTCGATACTCATAGCTAACAGTGGTCTCGATTTATGATAGAGGAGAAAGGAGAATTTTTACCAGGAATGGTGTTATACTGAACCATCTGGGGAGGAGGAATTTTAATTTCTTTCTCCCTTCAATCATATTCAGACAGCCTGGCATTCACACTTTGTATTGTAGAACTACAAAGGTCTTCAAAAGAAAGGCTTATGGAAAAGAGATGTTCCTCTGCTACTCTGAAGGTACACTAAGTACACTGGTGTACTGCAGAAAGAGAAGGGCCTCATTTAGTTCTAAAAATAGCACCAAGTTAGCAGTTATGTGGACTTCAACAACAAAAGTCAGTGTTGAATCAGTGAAGGCCATTTCTCTTGGTTTCTCATTATGAGTCTTTTAACCAAAATATCTCTAAACAAAATTGAATCGACACAGGTAAATTTTTTTTTCCATTTAGAAACAGAAGTTTTATTGAAACAGGGAAACAAGTGATGTGAACAAAGCACTATTTCTATATGTTACTTGTATTGTGTCAACTTTTTAAAGCAAAATAAACTTATACACGACTCAGTACCTTCTCCTTTTGCCACAGTTATCAGGTATTTGTTACAGTTAAATTTTTTTTCATATGGTTTTTATTCTTCAATTTGTTAATATGGTGTATCACATTGATTGATTTGCGTATATTGAAGAATCGTTGCATCCCTGGGATAAATCCCACTTGAACATGGTGTATGATCCTTTTAATGTGTTGTTGGATTCTGTTTGCTAGTGTTTTGTTGAGGATTTTTGCATCTGTATTCATCAGTGATATTGTCTGTAATTTTCTTTTTTTGTAGTACCGTTGTCTGGTTTTGGTATCAGGGTGATGGTGACCTCACAGAATGAGTTTGGGAGTGTTCCTTTCCTCTGCAGTTTTTTGGAAGAATTTGAGAAGGATAGATGTTAGCTCTTCTCTAAATGTTTGATAGGATTCACCTGTGAAGCCATCTGGTCCTGGACTTTGTTTGTTGGAAGATTTTTAATCACAGTTTCAATTTCATTACTTGTGATTGGTCTGTTCATATTTCCTGTTTCTTCCTGGTTCAGTCTTGGAAGGTTATACCTTTCTAAGCATTTGTCCATTTCTTCCAGGTTGTCCTTTTTTTTTTTTTTTTTTTTTGCAATACGTGGGCCTCTCACTGTTGTGGCCTCTCTTGTTGTGGGGCACAGGCTCCGGACGTGCAGGCTCAGTGGCCATGGCTCACGGGCCCAGCCGCTTCGCGGCATGTGGGATCTTCCTGGACCGGGGCACGAACCCATGTCCCCTGCATCGGCAGGCGGACTCTCAACCACTGTGCTACCAGGGAAGCCCCAGGTTGTCCATTTTATTGGCATAGAGTTGCTTGTAGTGGTCTCTTATGATGCTTTGTATTTCTGTTGTGTCCGTTGTAACTTCTCCTTTTTCATTTCTAATTTTGTTGATTTGAGTCCTCTCCCTCTTTTTCTTGATGAGTCTGGCTAATGGTTTATCAATTTTGTTTATCTTCTCAAGGAACCAGCTTTTAGTTTTATTGATCTTTGCTATTGTTTTCTTTGATTCTATTTCATTTATTTCTGCTCTGATCTTTATGATTTCTTTCCTTCTACTAACTTTGGGTTTTGTTTTTTCTTCTTTCTTTAGTTCCTTTAGGTGTAAGGGTAAATTGTTTATTTGAGATTTTTCTTGTTTCTTGAGGTAGGCTTGTATTGCTATAAACTTCCCTCTCAGAACTGCTTTTGCTGCATCCCATAGGTTTTGGATCATCGTGTTTTTGTTGTCATTTGTCTCTACGTATTTTTTGATTTCTTCAGTGATCTCTTGGTTATTTAGTAACGTATTGTTTAGCCTCTATGTGTTTGTGTTTTTTACATTTTTTTCCCCTGTAATTGATATCTAGTCTCATAGCATTGTGGTCAGAAAAGATGCTTGATATGATTTCAGTTTTCTTAAATTTACTGAGGCTTGATTTGTGACCCAAGATGCGATCTATCCTGGAGAATGTTCCATGCGCACTTGAGAAGAAAGTGTAATCTGCTGTTTTTGGATGGAATGTCCTATAAATATCGATTAAATCTATCTGGTCTATTGTGTCATTTAAAGCTTGAGTTTCCTTATTAATTTTCTGTTTGGATGATCTGTCCATTGGTGTAAGTGAGGTGTTAAAGTCCCCCACTATTATTGTGTTACTGTCGATTTCCTCTTTTATAGCTGTTAGCAGTTGCCTTATGTATTGAGGTGCTCCTATGTTGGGTACATATATAATTGTAATTGTTATATCTTCTTCTTGGATTGCTCCCTTGATCATTATGTAGTGTCCTTTCTTGTCTCTTGTAACATTGTTTATTTTAAAGTCTATTTTATCTGATATGAGTACTGCTACTTCAGCTTTTTTTTTGATTTCCATTTGCATGGAATATCTTTTTCTATCCCCTCACTTTCAGTCTGTATGTGTCCCTAGGTCTGAAGTTGGTCTCTTGTAGACAGCATATATAGGGCTCTTGTTTTTGTATCCATTCAGCAAGCCTGTCTTTTGGTTGGAGCATTTAATCCATTCACATTTAAGGTAATTATCAATATGTATGTTCCTATTACCATTTTCTTAATTATTATGGGTTTGTTTTTGTAGGTCCTTTTCTTCTGTTATGTTTCCTACTTAGAGATGTTCCTTTAGCATTTGTTGTAGAGCTGGTTTGATGGTGCTGAATTCTCTTAGCTTTTGCTTGTCTGTAAAACTTTTGATTTCTCTGTCTAATCTGAATGAGATCCTTGCCGGATAGAGTAATCTTGGTTGTAGGTTCTTCCCTTTCATCACTTTAAATATGTCATGCCACTCCCTTCTGGCTTGTAGAGTTTCTACTGAGAAATCAGTTGTTAACCTTATGGGAGTTCCCTTGTATGTTATTTGTCGTTTTTCCCTTGTTGCTTTCAATAATTTTTCCTTGCCTTTAATTTTTGCCAATTTGATTAGTATATGTCTCGGCGTGTTTCTCCTTGGGTTTATCCTGGCTGAGACTCTCTGCGCTTCCTGAACTTGGGTGGCTATTTCCTTTCCCATGTTAGGGAAGTTTTTGACTATAATCTCTTCACATATTTTCTTGGGTTCTTTCTCTCTCTCTTGTCCTTCTGGGACTCCTGTAATGCGAATGTTGTTGTGTTTAATGTTGTCCCAGAGGTCTGTTAGGCTGTCTTCATTTCTTTTCATTCTTTTTTCTTTATTCTGTTCCGCAGCAGTGAATTCCACCATTCTGTCTTCCAGGTCACTTATCTGTTCTTCTGCCTCAGTTATTCTGCTATTGATTCCTTCTGGTGTAGTTTTCATTTCAGTTATTGTATTGTTCATCTCTGTTTGTTTGTTCTTTATTTCTTCTAGGTGTTTGTTCTTTAATTCTTCTAGGTCTTTGTTAAACATTTCTTGCATCTTCTCGATCTTTGCCTCCATTCTTTTTCCAAGGTCCTGGATCATCTTCACTATCATTTTTCTGGAAGGTTGCCTATCTCCACTTTATTTAGTTGTTTTTCTGGGGTTTTATCTTGTTCCTTCATCCATCACAGTTAAAATTTTGATTAAGGTATTGAAATTAAAAATTTTAAAGTATATTAATACCCAACCTTTGTAAAGTAATTCAGGGTTTACAAAGTGTTTTTACATCCTTACTTCATTTAATTCTATTAAATAGTTATTATTATTTCCATCATGTATATGAGGAATATAAAGGCATCAGAATTTCTTAGGTATCAGGTAAAACTCATTACCCTTAACTTAAAAAATGTGAATTTTAAAACATTCTGAGGGCTTCCCTGGTGGCGCAGTGGTTGAAAGTCTGCCTGCCGATGCAGCGGACACGGGTTCGTGCCCCGGTCCGGGAAGATCCCACATGCTGCGGAGCGGCTGGGCCCGTGAGCCATGGCCGCTGAGCCTGCGCGTCCGGAGCCTGTGCTCCACAACAGGAGAGGCCACAACAGTGAGAGGCCCACTTCAAATAAAAAAAAAAAAAAACATTCTGAGAAATGATTGGCATGTTTCTGTGACATGAGGACCATTGGCAAGACTGTTTAAGAAGATTAGGAAAAGATAAAAGTATGGTTGTGCAAAGCAGATCCTGAGAAGATTTATGGCAAGCAGGTCCAAATTACTCATTAGGCACAATAGGTATGGTGCTGAGGGTCCATGATAGTTTTAGGGGCCCATGAAAATATTTTAATTTAAATTCTTTTAAAATTTGAAGAAGAAATGAATATGTCAATAATGAATCCAGCCTGTATCTGTCTGCATCTGTACTATATTTGTCTTATACCAACACAGTTATAAAATATAATTTATGTATATATGTATATTTATATATATATATTTTTAAGTAAATTTATTTTTTAATTGAGGAAGGGGCTTCTGAAGGTTAAAGGGCCCATGAAAGACATAATGCCACCCTGATAGTGAGGTCCTAACGGAAACCTGTGTGGTTGCTCTGGGCATTCTCCATTGAGTTCAGATTTTAGAAGATTGATACATGGTTGGGAAGAAGGAAACAAAAGCAACTATCTATCAGGATGAACCAAATCTTGTAAAAGAAATATAAGGCAACAAAAAGGATTTTTCAAATTATATATTAAGGATGTGTAAGGGAGATCAAGAGGGAGACAGACCCCTTGCTCATAAAATGTTTCTTGCTAACGAAGAGAAGAAAGTGGATGTGATGGCTCTGTTTGTCATCTCCTGCCTTATCCAGAGTTGGTTTGATATTCATTCATTCACTTAGTCATTCATCCCAGTTGTCTTAAAGACCTTATTCCATACTACAGAACCCTATCTGTCCCACAGTCAAATGGATCATGTCTGGACATCTGATCTATGAGTAGCCAGTCCACAAGCTTGTCAACAACCTTGGACTTGTGGCCTGGGGGTTGAGCCAATCATATACTTTTTCTCATGTATTTGAACTAAAAGATGCAGAGGGAAGTGCCCACTTAGTAATGAGACAGGAACAAAGAGACATAGGAAGGAGCTGAATCACATTAGGGGGAGGAATACCAGGGTGCTCCCTAGGCAGCTGCAGAGCTACCTGTAATTTCATGCCAATCTCCAGTTCCTGTTCCCAGGAGGTGCTTTCAGTGCTGTTACATCCTGAGGTCTCAAGTATAAACCCCTTATGTTTAGCTGAATCTCCTGTGCCTGTTTCTTGCAAAGAGTCTTGATGAGAAAGGAACTATTCAATTCATGTTTTGCTCTTATCTTCTATGTCAAGAAGGATTTCCCTATGATCTAGAAAAGAATAAATAGGAGTACTGTGAGGAAATCTCACCTTCCTTAATATAAAATCTGTTACCTCTAATGGAAGGAGGTTTACCTGATGAACCAAAGCCCAAGAAAAGCAAAGAGATGAGGTATCTACTAGGATGCTTTTGCCTGCAGGTAACAGAAAACCCAACTTAAAAGGGCTTAAACTTGAAGGTGGGATATATTATGCTATATAAGATGGTGTCATTACCCTTGCTCAAACCCCCCTGCTTCCTCTCTAACATTATCTCCTATACTTTCAGATTCACTCAATGCTCCCTACTTTTTCCAATCCTATTTTCTTCATAGATTAGGGAACTGTAGTTAATAGTGGGTGTTATACCAAATGCTTCTTTCTCAGCAGGGTGCTGAAGAAAATATGCACAGAGACAACAGAACAAGACCGAAAAACAAATTGATTGCTTTTATTTGCTCGCAAATTTCAGTGTAGCGTTCTAGTATGTTAGTGTTGACCCTCTTCCCTTGAGCAAAGTTGGCCTAAATGTCCTAGAATGAAAAATGTTAATAATCTTGCTGTTTTGTTTCCCCTGAAGTACGAAACTTGAACCTTGGAGCTTACCACTGCATGCAAGAAAAGACCAATATTTGCATATACCCCTTGTGGAGAAGAGCCAGGGAAAGCGAGAATCTAAGGGCAAGAATGTGTCGCCTAAGGGCAGAGAGATCACTGAGCAGAGCCTAGATTTCCTAGTTTCAGTATCCTGGACTATCTTTCACTGGTCTTAGAGAAGCTCCTCTAGCACATCAAAACTGGATTAATTGCAAGTCCAGATCTCTACTTGTCCCCCTTTTCTAAAAATCAAAAGGGTAAAATGATAACCCAGAATGTTGCTGTACCAGCGCTCTGATCCCCAACATCTGTACAATTTAGAACAAACAAGCCAAGCCTTTGCAGTTTCTGCATGGAATAACCTCCCCCATACGTCCATCAGGATAACTCTTACTTCTTCAGATCTTTGCTCAATTACTTCCTTAACAAGGCCTAAACCCTGTTTAAAATTGCAATTTGCCATTGACCCCCCACTCTTCTAATTCCCCTTACCCTCCTTTTTTTTATAACATATATTGCCTTCTGACATATATTTACTTATTTATTGTGTTTATTGCTTATTATCATTATTTCTCTACAGGAATGTAAACTTGAAGGCAGGAATCTTTGTTTTGCTAATTGACATATCTGAAATGTCTAGAACAGTGCTTGAGAATGAATTAATGAACAATAATAATGAGTGAACAGATGAATGAATAAAAGTAGTTTCAACTACTAGTTCAACAGTAGTTCAACTACTGTTGAAGTAGTCCCCCAACTAAGTCCCACTTCCCTTATATATAACAACCTGCATTTTTTCCTGTCAACATTCTAAATTATCTTCACATTTTTGTCTAATTTAATAGGTGAAAAATGGGATCTCATTGTTTTAATGTATATTTCTTTAAGTAATATTATGGTTGATTTTTTTAATATCTATTTGCTTACTGTTAATATCCATCTTTTATGAACTGTTTGATTCAATGCCCATTTATTTATTAGAAAGCTTTTATTTTATCTATTAGTATATTCTGTAATAATATTACCTACTGTTTACTGAGTGCTTTCTGTGTTCCTAACTACTGTACTATGCTATGTATCATTCCATCTACAGCTAAAATTCTGTATAGCTATACGTAAATAATAAGGACTTAACCTAGCATATGTAACATATATAGGTAACAGTCATAATCAACATTTCTTGAGGATTTACCATATGTATTGTAACGATTTTGCAGAGTAGTTGTTATTACTGCCTTTATTGGATTGATGAGGGAATTAAGGGTCAGAGAGGTTAAGTGACTTTTCCAAGATCATACAGCTGGTAACTACATTTGAATCCATCATCAGTGCTCTTATTCACTAGTAGTAAAAGCTATGTTATGTGTTCTCTTTGCTATATGTCTTCTATTATGTGTTTAAATATACAGACCTAGAACTGGGTGGGCTTTTAGTAGATGTTTTAATGATGGAACCTAAAAATTATCCTTAAGCCTATTAAGCCTAGTACGATACATTGCTGATTTACTAGCAAAGAATTTTTTAGGCACTTTAATCTTAACAACAGTATGTCTGCAATCACCACTTCACTTTTCAAATTGAATCCTATTAGTGGTCTTGATTTTTAACTAGTTATTATTGGCCATTAGGTGATGTTAATTAGTATAATATTTATTTTACTAGGGGGATGAATAGGAATTGTTGCTGCTTAAAAATAAGAATATAGTCTTTTCTCTTGAATTTAGGGCATTTTTAAGATTATGTTTTCGTAGCATTCGGATTACATTTGCAGAAGGTATTCCTCATTAGCTTGGTCATCTTTACTAAGTGTAGTATTTCAGTTTTACGTGTGATAGATGCAGTATTCTTATCTTGTTTGAGAAATTTGTAGATAGGATGTTTTTATGTGTTTTAATTACTGAAATAAAAGAATAAAGTTTTCTTTAGGGTCTTCATTATATTCTCTTTGAATATTAACATTTCTTATTAAACCATTTGTGATTCTGAAGATATCAGAATACTGAAGGAGAACAAATTTTTTAAAAATGTTATTTTTTCATGTCTCTTTTTAGGGACACTGGTTAGATGTTTTACTAATATGCACCCCCCCCCAAAAAAAAGAATTCTGATGAGCAGAATATCATTCAAAATTCTCCTCTGTAAGCTATCAATATCATTTAAAAAATAGTTTTGACCGTTTTTATAAAACAGGAAAGCTATTAAAAACTGCTAATAAAAATAGATGCTTATTTCTGTGCTAATACTAATTACTAATAATGCATGCTTATGTTTGTCACTCATTACATGGCACTGTACCAATCAGTGGATGACTGAGACTCAAGCACTTACACATGTAAATTAACAGTTAGATTTTTTTTTCCCTTTTTTTACTTAAGTGAGTCATAATGGAAAGCAACTCTAGGTCATAAAAAATCTTCTCTCTTTAATGCTAATGAAATGTCTCCACTCTCTGTATTAGCAGACTACCCTTAGTGGTAATCTGTAGGCTTCTCTTTTGTTCCTGGTGGTAATGAAATGCTGGGTGCTGAAAAAGCTCGCTCTTCAAGAATGTGTGGCCAATTGTCTTCTGTTCACTTATACTGTAAAATTTCTGTTCCCCAGCAAAGCTGAACAAGTGCAGGGACAAGATCAAAAGAGTATACATTGGCACCCGGCTACACCAAGTGACTCCTGCTTTATTAATTAGCCATAGCTTCTCCAAGTTAATTTACTCTGCTAGAGCAAAAACATTCTGTAATACAAAAACAACAAATGATAATTCACCCACAAGTCCTTATTGTTTGCTTTCTTCAACTTTCAGTTTAAACCTTTGTACAGTGTTACAAGCTAAACATCCCTTCACTTTTCTGAACCTCAGGGCACAAAAGCTATTTTTATTTTTTTCAAGAACCTCAGCGAGATAGTCAAATGATCATTTTTATTCTCTAAAATTGGGTGATTTTAATTGATATCATTCTTTTAAAAAGTCAGTGCATTGGGAATCCAATTTAAAAGTGCAGTTGCTTCTAAAATTTGCAAGCTTGTTCTGTCCTCTCATCAGAAATGCCACTGGTGTTTAAGCATTTGAAAAGGGCCTTCTCTGTGAGTGTTTTGGCGGAAGCAAAATTTGACAGTGATCCTAAGCTCCAAATTAAATAATATCAGTACCACTTTCCTTTTCATTTTAATCACCACTTTGTAAGTTCCTGAAGTCTTTTTAATTTAAGGAATCTTCAGTAGGTTTTTAGTTAATATTTTAAAGTTATAGCCTGAAACAGCAAAAAAAAAAAAAAAAGATCTGCACATTCCCATATCCTGGTTTGGTTTGGTTTTGTTCAGGTGGAAAGGAAATAATTGAACTTTTGAGTAAGATACCAGCTGAAAGAGAAAAGTGATTTAGACCTCTGTCACCCAGGTTGTTATTGTTCATAGTGTTATAACCATTTAGTTGGTAACTTTTAGTATTATGATCTAATTTGAAAGAATTCCACTAGTTTCTATGTACTTTAACATGGTTTAAAAATAACAATGTGGGGCTTCCCTGGTGGCGCAGTGGTTGAGAGTCCGCCTGCCGATGCAGGGGACACGGGTTCGTGCCCCAGTCCAGGAAGATCCCACATGCTGCGGAGTGGCTAGGCCCGTGAGCCATGGCCGCTGAGCCTGCGCGTCCGGAGCCTGTGCTCCGCAACGGGAGAGGCCACAACAGTGAGAGACCCGCGTACTGCAAAAAAACAAAACAAACAAACAAAAAAAACAATGTGATATATATTGTGTGATATATTTTGTGAATATAAAATAAGTTTTATTGAGATTATCTAAAATGTGCTGTCAAAGGAAGATCAAAGCATTTTTACATTGGGAGAATATAAAACCCATGTTATTATATTCTTAGGGGAAGGTGCAATGATTAACATCAATCTTCACTATATATTTATTTTTTGAAGTCAACTTCCTACCCTCCCTAGTTTCTGTATTTTTGGGGATTTTTTTTTTTCAGGAGCTCTTTTTTAAATTTTTATTATTATTTTTTTTCACATCTGTATTGGAGTATAAATGCTTTACAATGTTGTGTTAGTTTCTGCTGTACAACAAAGTGAATAGCTATATGCATACATATATCCCCATATCCCCTCCCTCTTGAGCCTCTCTCTATTTTTTGGGATTAAAAAAAAAAACAACAAAGTTACCATTAAGCTTACTTGCTAATTGTGGATTTTTAAAAATAATTTTAGAAAAGATCAGTGGTTATATGTATGTCTGTAACTTAGATGAAATAGTGTTATCTGCATTATGCATTTCTGGTTTTGTCAGAAGCTTTTTTTTTTAAAGCACTGTGTTAACCATTCTTGTAAGGTTTTGTTTTTTTTTTTGGTAGAAGGAATATTTGTGTTTGGGAAGGTTAGCAGAGGCTGGCTGTGCTGGAAGTGACTGCAGTGCCTTTTGATTATTCATGGACAGTAATAGAAGGCACTTAAAAAGAACAATGAAATTGCTTATTTTTGTGATGGGCCATCTGTTGAATTGTTTTGTGCAACAATTGCACAATAGTATCTATGTCATATCATTCTATTTTCAACAGCAGCTGATTATGTCTCACTGGCTACTTGTCCTTATTTCTAAAGTCCCATGACCATTTAAAGTCACCTTTTCAGGGACCTTTGCCAGAAAGGTATTAGAAATCTCAAAATAGCCTGTGTATTTTTTTTCTTTTTTTCTCTCTCTTCTTTATTTGGGGAGGGAGGCTGTGATGGGAGTAGGAGGGGGGAGTTGGTCATGTTAGTTCTAATTAGTTAGACTTCCTAGATGTTTAGGACAATTATCTGTGCTTTCCACCTGTAGTTCTATAAAATAAGTTAACATAGAATCAGTTGATAATTTGGATAGAAATGATAGGCTTGCAAAAAAGAAGAGTCAAGTTTAAAGACTGCAGGCTTTCATGCTTTTAATTATCTACTCTTTTCTTCATGATAATTAGAATTTTTCTCTTGGAATTCACTTCTATTTTTTTTTTTTTTAAAAAAGGATGAGCCATTAGCAAATTTGTTAGAGCAGAAGTGAAATTAAAATAAAACAAATGTATTGCTGTCCATAGGTCACTGACATTGCTGATGCCATGATTCTGAAACAGCTTTTTGAAAATCTGTTCAAAAACGGGGTCGTCGTTGTGGCAACATCCAACAGGCCACCGGAAGGTAAAAACAAACACTGTGCTGTAGTGTCTTATCCAAATAGGTAGAAACAAACAAGCTTTTAAAAATTCACAATTTTGGACTCATTTTATTGTGTTAATAAATCTGATTACTTTGCTTTATCCTAAGTTTTATAACTAACTTAATCTGAAAAATCAGTCAGTATTTGTATAATATTTGAAAAATCTTTCCTAAATCCACGTGATCTCCCGTGTTTGATGCACTTGCAGTTTTTTCCTGAGCGTTAGATATGCCATGTGTGCATATCAAAAAAATACAGGCCTCTCTAACTGCATTTTATGGGCCATAAAAGAAACTCCATGAAATGAAAGAAAAAGTTCCTAATTGAATCTTGGAAAAAGACTTAAATCTTTCCTGCATAAGTGGTTTCTGATACTTCATTTATCATTTCTGAAAAAGCACTTCTGGCTTATTAGGATATTATTAAAAATTAAAATACAATAATATATAGATAAAAACAAGTTTAAATTTTGTGTCTTTCAGCCCATCATGTGGTCAGTTGAAGGTTGAAAGAACCAAAAATAATATTTTATGCATTCTTAATACTAACATCTGACTGGAATGCTATTCTGCCAGATACCTGCATGGCTAAGTTCTTACCTCTTTCGGGTCTTTGCTCAAAGGTTACTTTGCCAATGAAGTCTAGACTCATCTCCCATTTAAATCTACAACCCCTGCTCTTTTTTCCTGGCGCCACTTCTTTTTACCTGCTCTATTTTTTTCACATAGCACTTATGGAGCCACCATGTAGTTTACTTATTTACTATATATATAGTTTATTATCTATCCTCTGCCAAGATGCAAAAGCTTCAGGAGGGCAGCAACTTTTATCTCTTCTGTTCACAGATATACATATTTTAAGTACCTAAAACAGTGCCTTGCACATGGATGGATCTCAGTAAATAGTCTTAGAATGAATGTTGAATAAATGTGTGTTCTTAAAGGATCTCTCTGGCTGCAGTACTGAGAATAGATTGTGGGGATGAGGTTTCAAGGTTGGAAGTAGGGAGACCATTTAGGAGATGACTGTAACAATCCCAAGGGGACATGATGGAGCAGTGCAGGTGGTAGGAGTGGTCAGATTTTGTAGACAGAGTCAAAAGGATTTACTGATGGAATGAATATAGGGTATGGAAATAAAAAAGATCAAGAATGACTCAAAGATTTTGGCCTGAGCAATTGGAAGGATAAAATTGCTGTTTACTGAGATGGGGAAGACTATAGGAAAAGCTAATTTGGGTAGGGAAGTAGGGTTTCTGCGATTATGAGGCTGATGATGCATTTAAGAGTTTGGATTTCAATGGAAATGTTTGGACTGGAGATATAAATTTGGGAGTCATCAGTACTAAAGGAAGCTGGTAAGAGCAACCAGTGAGTAGGAGGAGAGCCAAGAGAATGTCAAGCAAGGAAAAGGAAAGTGGTACAAAAACGATGGATGATCACCTTTGTTAAATGCTGCTAGGAGGTGAAAAATGAGGTTGAGAACTGACTGCTGGAATTGGTAACATGGAGTTTATAACTGAACCTGAAAAGAGCAATGTAATAGTGTGTTTTTACTTTTTAAATTAAGTCATGTCACATTAATGACTTATAATGAATTTGTAATCTACTAATATGCCCAGATATTACTATGTGAGCTGTTGTCAAACTAGGTCTCTCTCTTTCTATATTTTTGTAGTTGATCTCTTTTTCCTTCCTATTACATTTCAGCATATTAGTTTGTCTACATTGTTTCATATTATTGATTTATGTTGATATTTTTTGAAGTATGATTCTAATAAATTTTTTTTAACTACCCCTACTAGCTATGACATTTATAAACTTAGTAATCGTGCTTCTGTGTCTTTAGCCATTCATTAACTAAAATATGTAAATAGGGTAGGGCCAAGTTTAGACTCCTGTAGTATACCATTAGAGGCCTTATTTTAGGGAGACATTAATTAGTTAATCAATACCTTAAGACCTAGTTATTCAAACAATTACACTTATACCTAATCTGTTACACTGTTAAGAGAATTATGAATGATTTTGTCAGATGCATTTATTAAAATCCTTATAATGTTATATATAGCATTCTTGTGATTTATTAGTGTAACAACTCTATGAGACAAGGCAGTGAGTTTTTCATATTAGATCATCTATGGGGATGTGAGGCTTGACTCTCCTTCAGTTGACTGTTGACTTAACAGTATCTTCAGTATTACCTTTAGACATTCAGTGATAAGCTATGTTCATAAAGAGCAAAGTGCTAGAACAAGCTTGGAACGCCCCTCCCCCCCCCCCCCCCCCCCCAGCAAATACTGCTGAAAAGAAAATTGCAGTCAGCTGCTCAAGCTACTGCAGTGTGGTCCACTGAGGAAGGACAACCACAGGAGAGGTTAGGAACATTCTGGAGCTCATAGCTTTGTAGGACTAAGCAAAGTTACAGGCCCACCAAGGTAGCACAGAGAAATCCGAGATGGAGCCATCCTTCTGGAGAAGACTGAAAGTCTAAGATGCAGAATTCCAAAAATTGGGCATTAGCCACAAATTCAAAGAAAGCCTTTTCTAAATATGAACCTGGACAGGATGCTTAACATACACCAGGTTTTTTAGCCATGGCAGACAATCATCATAAGTAGCTTAATATTTTAATATAAAGAAGATGGTATGTATATATACCATCTCCTCATGGTGTGTGTGTGTGTGTGTGTGTGTGTGTGTGTGTATGTGTATGTGTGTGTATATAATTTCATGACTGAAGAAACAAGACTCAGATTAAGTATGAATCTCAGGAAAAGGAAAAAGTGTAGGACAAAGAATGGGTCAGTTGTTGCCAAGGGCTGGTGTGGGGAGGTGTTTGACTATGAAGGGCCAGCACCAGAGAATTTTGGGGGTTTTGGAACTGTTTTGTGTCCCGATTGTACTGTTGGTTACTTGTTTAAACGCATAGAACTGGACAACAAAAAAGTTAATTTTCCTGTATATAGATTAAAAACAAATCACATGGTTAGTGAGTGATAGAACAGGGTCTAGAAAGTAGGTTTTGTGACTCTTTTGACACATTGTCCTCTATCTTTTCTCCTTGTTGGTCATCACTAATCTTTGTCTACTCTGTCCCAGATACAGTGTGTCCTCTTTTCCAGCCATCAGAATGCATTCAACTTTTTCTTTAGGTTACAGCTTTTAATCCACAGCCCCCAGATAGTTATTATTATTTTAAAAATAGCATCTACTTATTCTAAGAGTGTTATGAGAGGTGGGAGAAGAACCTTCCTGGCAGAGGGTTGAGGCAAAGCCCAATGGTTGGAGAGAGAATGACCCATTTGAGGAACTGAAAGGTAGCCAGTGTGGCTAGAGTGCAGTGAAGTAGGGGAAGTAGGATACAGTGAGGTACAAGATGAATCTGGAGAAGTGAGAGCTAGGACCTTATAAAGCAGTAGTAAGGATTTTGGATTTTATTCTAAGAGAAATGGGGAACCACTGTAGTGCTTTAAGCAGGGACTGGTAAGATTGGATTTGGAATATCACTCTGGTTATCATATGGAGAATGAGTTACAGGATGGGATGCAGTGATATGGTGGATTCAGGGAGACACACTAGGAAGCTATTGCAGTATACTGGGCAAGAAATGATAATAACTTGGTATAAGGCAGTGATTCTCAACTGGGGGGCTGTTTTGCAAACCAAGGATATTTGGCAATGTTCGAGACATCTTTGGTTGTCACTAGACAGGATGGGGGGTTTGGTGCTGCTACTGGCATCTAGTAGGTAGAAGCCAAGAATTCTGCCAAAACATCCTACAGTGTATAGGGATACTTCTCACAACAAAGAACTATCTAGCCTGAAATAGTAATAGTTCTGAGGTTGAGAAAACCTGATATAGTATATAGAGAGGATAGATTTGAAAGATAGTTAAGAAGTAAAATGGATAGCACCTTGTTATAGGTTGGATACTAAAGAAAAGGGAAAGGACAATTTCTAAATTTCTGGCCTGTACAAGTGGGTGGGTAGTGGTGCCTTCATTCAATAAAGACAGAATAATCTGGAGGTTAGAAGTCCAGATCATGTTGCCCAGTGGACAAGAACACTGTATTTTCTTCCCCTCTGTTAACTCTTTAGCTGCTGTGTTTAATTTTCTTCCACATTATTCATCTCATTCCTTCCATTTCTAGTTATAATGCATCAATTTCCTGGACAAGAATAGGGGTTATTGTTGGTGGAGATTACAATCAAACACTCATCTTTTCTCAGTTAATAACTTAATTGTCAATTTATAGACAAATAAGTTATTAATTTTAATAGAAAATGATCAGAAACATTTAACAAATAATTAATAATTTTAATAGAAAACAATTGATAACGAAGTAAAAGCAACACCAGAATTTAGGAACTTAGCAGAGAAAATAGCTATGGAGGAAAGTGGTCTGGGAAAGTCCGGTAGAAGAAAAGAAAAGGAAGCAATACTTGAGGGGGTGAAGGGAATAAGGTACCAGTGACTGCCTTTATGTCACTGTTTTTTTCTAGTCCTTCCTTGGGTCCAAGGCCTCATCCTGTACACCATGTAGTTGTTAAAATCTCAAACCAGTGTCAGTTCATGATGACAACTTTAGCTTTTAGCTTCCTGTTTGTTTACTGATCTGCAGGGACTTTCCTACTTTCTGGCAAGCTCAAAATATGTTTAGTATATTTTAAACATTTGTAACACAACACTTGTAGTGCTATTTTATATTTTCTAGGGTAATCTGCTTAAGGTTCTTAAACTTGAAGCAAAGAGGAGTAGGAAATTGCTGGGAAATTTTTAGATAAACTATATCTAGAGATAGTTTATATTCAATTTTGTATTTTTATAAAATCTCAAGTAAATGATTTATTTAGCATTTTTGTCATTTAGGTAAATACTTTTATATGGCTCATGTACAAATAGACATATTTTTACTTTTCAAAGATTATATTGTCAGGTCATTAGAAGAGCCAGAAGCAAAAATCCACAATTAAAATATCATATATATGCCACTCACTTTTTAGGTTCTGAAAAAAATTGTTAATTTCATGATATTCTAGTAGGGAAAAGCAATATTATCGATTTAAGTGCATGGAGACCCTAAGAACAGATTAATAATAGACTGGTAGATTAAGTTAATTAAATTGAAATTAATAATTAAACTTAAGGACTTAATCAAAAATAAGAATATATTTTTATGGGGAAAAAGAATATGTAACTTGAAATGACTATGCTTCTTTGACAGTAAAACACAAAGTGCTAAGGGAAAAAAGTCCCCTATTGATTGAAGAGTGCATTGTGGACTTTCTAGTTTTTAATTTGCTATTTATTATAATGAAAATGCTATAGATAGCATTAGAATGTCCAAGAATAAGTCTGCCTTAGATTATTAGGCAACGACACTGTGTGATTCTAACTCAAGCCAATGTATCTATAGTAAATAAAAGACTGGATATCACTAGAAAATTGGTGCATGCACACACACACACACACACACACTAATGTAATTTATGGAAGAAAAAAAATCTATTGATGTTTGCCATAAAAGCTTGAAAGAGCATTTGGCAAAATCCAACATCTTGATAGAATCACTCCATAACATGTAAATAGATGGAAAGTTTCTTAATATGAAACCAAATATATGTATATCAGTTCAGAAGTCAGAAGTATGCTTATTGGGGACACTGTGGTATATCTACTGCAAGAATGAACAAGGCAAGGATGTCAATTATCACTTTTTAACATTGAACTACATTACAGACAGTATAAGAACTAGGTGGATAGGGAAGGGAATCACCACATATCTTGATTAGAGGGGTTCTCCAAGATTAGTCATACCACTCCTTTTTCAAGGTTATGTGAATAGAAAATACCCTAATATGGGAACGATAAGTAGGAAAGAGAAGTAAGTAAGCATTAGAAGATTTCTGTTTTGTGTTCTTTAAAAATCAGGAAAACATAGACTCTGTGATATAGAAGATCTAAGCTGAGAGAAGACAAACAGATTAGTTGAAAACCTTTTTACTGAGAAATCAGATGTAATTAAAAAAAGCTACATGAAATAAAGGGGTTTAAATTAATTAAATCAGTTAAAATCAGCATTTGAAGCACTGAAGTGTAGAATTAAAACTATAGAAAATGAAATCAGTGATAAGGGAAGCAACTTAAGAAGCTCTGCCAATGTGTAGAAAGAGAATAAAGAATGAAATGATTTTTTTAAAAAGTTATTTTATTTTTGGCTGCATTGGGTATTCGTTGCTCCTTGCGGGATTTCTCTAGTTGTGATGAGCAGGGGCTACTCTTCGTTGCGGTGCACAGGCTTCTCATTGTGTGGCTTCTCTTGTTGTGGAGCACGGGCTCTAGGCGCGCGGGCTTCAGTAGTTGTGGCACGTGGGCTCAGTAGTTGTGGCTTGCGGTTTGGTTTAGAGCCTGAACTCTAAAGTTCAGGCTCAGTAGTTGTGGCACATGGGCTTAGTTGCTCCATACCATGTGGGATCTTTCCGGACCAGGGCTCAAACCCGTGTACCCTGCATTGTCAGGTGGATTCTTAGCCACTGCACCATCAGGGAAGCCCAAGAATGAAATGATTTTTAAAAAATTAAATAAGTCCTCTGGAGGAAAGAGGTCTTAAAATATGAACTTATTAAAAAAGAAGTGGTTGAAATAAGAAAATTGATCATAACAATGAATTGAGTATAAGTGAATATTTGTAGTTACTGCTTGCTTATATATTTGTAAATTTTGTTCCCCTTGGAGAGAGGGTTTACAGATCCTGAGTGACAGTGTCATTATTTGTGGCACTGATAACTAGGGTAATATACAGTCAAGTATTTTAGAATTTAAGATACACCTTCTACTTTTCAAATTACTAGAAAAGACGAGGGATCAAAGTAAAAATATTTCTTAGAGCAAAAGCTAGAAAGCAGAAGAAACAGCAAAAAATGAATAAATAAATAAATAACATGAAACAAAATCAGGCATTCCTTGTCAATGACAGGAAATATAAACGGGTTACATTCCTCTATTAAAAACTAAAACTTCTTCTGATGTGGCTGAGTAGGCTCCTAGTCAGTTGACCTTCTTGCAGACAACAATAATACATTCTGAACAAAATATGTAGCACAACTATCTGAAGGTCCTAGAGAGTGAAAAAAAGTCACTAAGATTATAGAGGGGAGACAAAACTTGGAAGAGGGTCCAAAATGGAGAGAATTTCCTGTTTTCTTAATTTTTTTTTCTTTTTAAAAAATAGCTATCAGCTTTAGGACAGGTAAAGTTATTGCTGCATTGGATGACTAAAATTCTGATAGAAAACCCACAGTCTTTCTGGCCAGAAGAATCAGATGGCAGAGTTTAGGGCAAGCATTACTGCTCGAAAATGAAAAACGAATCCCACTGAGAACTAGATTGGTATAGCCCCAAGTTCTCAAGTTCTGTGTATAAATTCTGCCCAAATCTCTGACTGGCCTCTGAACCATACATTTGCAGAGCAAACCACAAGCTTCCTAATGATAGGGTACTGAACTGAGATTCAAGTTTATAGTTTGAGTCCAACCAAGGTAATTTCCTGCTAAAACAAAAATATCAACACTCTTCAGAAACAAAATCCATAAGGTCCAGGATACCATCTCAAAGTGATGAATGAGGAAATATTGACCTATTCTCAAGAGAAAAAAACCATCAACAGATAGCAACCCCAATATGACCCAGCTGTTGGAATTAGCAGACAAGGGCTTTAAAACAAGAACTATAACTATAACTTTGGGGGAAATGAGGTAAAGAAAATATGTTCATAATGAATGAAAGGATAAGGAATATCAGCAGAGAAATAGAAACCATAAAAAATGTACCAAATTTAAATTCTAGAACTAAAAAAGACAGTATCTTAAATAAAATAATTAACCTAAAGAACTTAATAGCAGAATGGAGATAACAGAGCAAAGAGCCAGAGAACTTGAAATTATCCAAGGTGAAGAATAGAAAATGATAGAAGTAAAGAAACAGAGACTTCAGAATTTGTAGAGCTATAACAAGCTTTCTAACATATTTCTAATTGGAATCCCAGAAGGCAAGGAGAGATAATGGGCAGAAAATCTTCTGAAGAAATAATGACTGAAAATTTCCCAATCTGGGGTGAAGATATAAATTTACAGATTCAAGAAGCTCAGTTAAATGCAAGCAGAATAAATACAAGAAAACACTGCTTAGGCACATTGTAGTCAAACTGCTAAAAACCTAAGATAAACAAGAAATCTAGAAGGCAGCCAGAGAAAAATGACATTAAATACAAGGGAACAATGATTAGCTTTTGATGACTTCCATTAGAACGTATGGAGGTCAGAGACAGTGGAACAACATCTTTAAAATGCTGGGGAAGAAATTGTCAACCTAGAATTTTATATCAAATAGAAATTTCCTTCAAGAATAAAGACAAAATAAAGACATTCTGATATGAAAGAAAACTAAACAAATTCATCAGCATAAGATATGCACTACAAGATATTCTAAAAGAAGTTCTCCAGGTAGAAAGGAAATATTAAGACACTTGGATCCTCAAGAAGAAATGAAGAACATCAGAAATGGTAAATATTAGAGTAAATATCAGTAACTAGTTTTTCTTCTTAATTTCTTAAAAATAGAAATGATCATTTTATGAGAAATTATAACATTGTCTTGTGGGGTTCATAATGTACGTAGATGTGATCCATATGACACCTATAGCATAAAGGGAGGTGTTTAGATGGACTTATATGGATGGAAGATTTCTACATTTTTTTGTGTGAAATGGTATGATATTAATTCTAAGTAGAGTGTGAAAAGTTAAGGGTACAGGCATACCTTTAAGATACTGTGGAGACATCCAGACCTCTGCAATACAGTGAATATTGCAATAAAGTGAGTGACACAAATTTTTTGGTTTCCTAGTGCATTTAAACATTATGTTTACACTATACTGTAGTCTATAAAGTGTGCAATAGCATTCATGTCTAAAAAATCAACTTACACACCTTAAGTAAAAAATACTTTATTGCTAAAAATGCAAACCATCATCTGAGTCTTCAATGAGCTGTAATCTTTTTGCAATAGTAATGTAACCGAACCCAGGTTTGGCTGCTTGCCATTCATAAGCCACTAATTTGAGAGGCAAGCGTCAGTAGAAAAGAAAGGTGCTTTAATCAGAAAAGCTGGCAATCTGCGAAGAAGGTGGTCTTGTGTCCAGAGACCAACTCCAAAGATTCTTCTCAACCATGACAGTTTTCAAAGGGAAAAATGGAGGCGAAGAATCTCAGTGAATCATCAAGGCAGGAGGTTTGGTTCTGCATCATTCTCCGTTGAGTGCAGACTGGCTGACTCTTCAGATGTTATTTTGCCTGTGTGATCTGCCTGCAGGATTGCTAAGGAGGCTGTTGGGTGTAGAGAGCTAGTAATTTTTTAACTGCTTAATTCTTCATTCTTACTTTCTATCTAGGAAAATAATCAGGTTAGACAAGGTACGGTGTATATTCAAGAGAGCATAAGTCAGGAGTTAGTTTCAATTGCTTAATGATCTCATTCCTATAATTAGGTTCTTTTAAGGTTAGAGGGGAACAGAAGTGGACAAAGAGGAAAGGGGCAAAAGAGCTGCTTTCAATAACATCAGAGATCACTGGTTGTAGATCACCAAAATAAATATAATAATAATGGAAAAGTTTGAAATATTGCGAGAATTACCAAAATATGACACAGAGACATGAAGTGAGCAAATTATGTTGAAAAAATGATGCTGATAGACTTGTATGACACATGGTTACCACAAACCTTCAATTTGGAAAAATGCAGTATCAGCAAAGATCAATAAAGTAAAGCACAGTAAAATGAGGTATGCCTGTATATATTGTAACCCCTAGAACAACAGAAATAAAATAAAAACCAGTTGACAAAAAAGAATTTTAAAATATATTCAAATAATTGAAAAAAGGCAAGAAAAGGTGAACAGAGGAAGAAAATGTAGAGGAAACAAAAAGAAAACAAATAATAAAATCATAGACCTAGGGACTTCCCTGGTGGTCCCGTGGGTAAGGCTCCATGCTCCCAGTGCAGGGGGCCTGGGTTCAATCCCCTGGTCGGGGAACTAGATCCTGCATGCATGCCACAACTAAGAGTCTGCATGCTGCAACTAAAGATCCCGCATGCGGCAATGAAGATCCTGCATGCCACAGCTAAGTAAGTCCTGGTGCAGCCTAAATAAATAAATAAATAAATATTTTTAAAAAATCATAGACCTAAATGTTAAATGAACTAAACATTCCAGTAAAAGGTAGAGGTTATCAGGATGGATTAAAAAATATCAAGAGATATACTTTAAATATAAATATAGATTGAAAGTAAATGGATGCAAAGAAGTATATTCTACAAACAGTAATAATACGAAGCCTGATGTGTGTGGGCTTATTAACGTCAGATTAAATTGACTGAGGCAGGCCCTGCCAGTACCTTTGGCCCCACCAGAGGATGCTTGTGCTGGGCTCTGCCTCTCTGTCCTCAGTTCATGGCAGCAGGGGTCCTGCGCCCCTGACTCCCGGGCCTTGGTGCTGGAGTTTGTCCACTAGGGATTACAGTTGTGGGTAAATCAAGTATTGTGTGGTGGTTTGTGGAAAACAGTTTTGAGCCTAAGATCAGTTCAACAACAGGGCATCTTTTGTCTAGCACCAAAACGAGTGGCATAAATTCCTAACCTGGGATACAGCTACACAAGAATGATTTTCTGCTTTACCACCGATGTTCATTTATAATGATTTATGATGCCAAAAAGGAGAGGTATTTTCAACATTAAGGAATGAATTAAAAGATCTTTGACAGCAAGTCCCATCTAATTTTGTAGTTGATGTGGCAGGAAATAAGTGCGGTATTATTGCAAAAGGTGAGTCATGGAGAGAGATGCTAAGGATTGCACTGACTCAGCCATACAATTTTTGTAGAGATCAGTGCAAAAACCACAGTGAACTTAAAGGACTCTAAAGAAGTTTCTCAAAGAATTCCATTCACTCACACCAACCCACCGCCGCCCCCACCCCCCATTTGGTAGTAAGGGCTTCTGACTCCAAAGACAACCTTTCGAGTCAAAGTGAAAAAAAGCTGTTGTTGGCTGAACCTCAGCCTCTCACACTTGATAATGAAATAGTTGGTTCTAAAAGTTAACAGGGGACTTCGAATCTCTGCCACTACTTTTTGCCTGGCTGGTTTTGAGTCTTCTTTGTGTACAGGGGATTCCCCAAAATACCCAAGGTCTGTTTTCTCATTGAAGACTCCAGTCATGATATTTCTGTTCATTGAATTCTGTTACAAAAAGAAACTCTGGTGTGAAAAACTACTTCACTGGTGTTTGACTTTACTGAAAATAAATACATAAGGTAGTATTTTTGCAGTGAAGGTTTTATGTAACATTTTATTAAGTTTCTTTTTCATGGTTCTTAAAAAAAAAAGAGTCTGTGGAGCCTGTAATTTCCCTGGATCCCCATTATCACTGCTATAAAGGATTGCACCATTTAAAATGGCATAGGATATCTAAAATGGAGGCTGACAATTATTATTTGAGTCAAAAATGGATTCAATTTATAGGACTATTCATGGGATTGATGGAGAGGATTTCATCTTCCTGCTACCTCTAAAGCAGTTTTCTTTGAAAACATTAGCCAAGGATACACGTGGAAAATTAACATCAACAACAATAAATGTGTAGATCACCCTAATTTTTCCTTCAGATTTTTAAATTTGTGTGTCACTAAACATAGTATTGGTACTTGGCAATGAATAGGAATGAGCACATAATAACATGGATGAATTTCAGAAACATTAGGCTGAGTTAAAGAAGACTTATACAAAAGAATATATACTCTATAGTTTCATTTTTATGAAGTTTTATCTAAGGTTTTATGGTTTGCTTTGGAGATTTTAGTATATATCTTTAACTTATCACAGTCTACTTCAAGTGATACTAGACTGCTTCAGGTATAGTCTAAGAACTTTCCACAGTATACACCCATTTCTCTCCTCATAGTCTTTATGCTGTTGTTTTCATACATTTTATTTCCACATATGTTATAAATCCCACAATATATTATTATTTTTTCTTTAAATAATTATCTTTTAAAAGAATTTAGATAATAATAATAATAAAAAAGGCTCATATTAACCCACAGTTACCATTTCTGGTGCTCTTTACTCATTTATATATTCCAGGGTTCCATCCAATATTACTTTTCTGCCTAAGGACTTCCTTTAAAGATTTCTTATAGTTCTGGTGTTCTGGTGATGAATTCTTTCAGCTTTTGTATGTCACAAAAAGTCTGTACTTGAAAAGATATTTTTGCTCAGGATAGAATTCTATGTGGACAGTTTTGTTTTTTCTGTTTTTGACCTTTAAAGATGTTGCTCTACCATGTTCTGGCTTGCGTTGTTTCCAATGAGAAGTTGCTATCGTTCTTATCCTTATTCCCCTGTATGTAATATATATTTTTGCCTCTGGCTGCTTTTAAGAGTTTTTTTTTTTTTCCTCCTTTGATCACCAGTTATAAGCAGTTTGATTATAATATGCCTTGATGTAATTTTATTCATGTTTCTTGTGCTTGGGCTTTAATGAGCAACTTAGATCTATGGGTTTATAGTTTTCATCAAGTTTGGAAATAATTTGTCCATTATTTCTTCAAATATTTTTTCTATCCCCTCCTCTTCTCCCCTTTGGGTACTGCAATTCCACATATATTGGGTTGCATGAAGTTGTTCCAGAGCTCCAGAGTTGTTCTCTGTGCATTTTTTCTTAGTTTTTTTTCTCTCTGTGCTTCATTTTGGCTAGTTTCTATTGCTATGATTTAAAGTTCACTAATATTTTCTTCTGCAGTGTCTAATCTGCTATCATTCCCATCCAGCATATTTTTTTTGTCTCACATATTGTAAGTTTGCATCTCAAAAAGTTCTTCTTGGGTCTTTTTATATTTCCCATGTCTTTATTTGATATGCTTGCTCTTCCAGCTGCTTGAACACATGGAATACAGCAATAACTGTTTTAATGTTCTTGTCTTCTAAATTTATCACCTATGTCATTCCTAGGTCTGTTTCTGTCGATGGATTTTTCTCCTTGTTCTGGGTCATATTTTCCTGTTTCGCTGCATGCTTGGTAATTTTTTATTAGATGTTAGGCAATATGAATTTTACTGTGTTGGGTATTGGATATTTTTATATCCCTATGAATATTCTTGAGCTTTATTTTCTTTCTTACAAACAGTTTGATTCTTTTGGGTATTGCTTTTAAGTTTTGTATGGCAGGACTAGAGCACATTTAGTCTAGGACTAATTTTTCTCACTACTGAGATAAATCCCTTTTCAGTATTCTGCTCAATACCCTATAAATTTAGAGGTTTTCCAGTCTGTCTGGTGGAGATAGGCACTCTTCCCAGCCATGTGTGAGCCCCAGTGATGCTTTCCTTGAGTACTTTCAGATGATTCTTCTCCTGGCTTCAGGTCATTTCCTCACACACATATGCTGATCAGTACTCAGCTGGGGATTTAACTGGGACCCTCAGCAGATCTTTAGAGCTTTTTCACTGGGCAGCTGTCTTTTCTGTGGTACGCTGCTCTGTGAACTCTAGCTGCTTTCTCCTCCCTGGACTCTCACCTATCTCCTCAGCTGGGGAGACTTCCAGGCTCTGTTTGGGTTCCCCCTCCTTGTGCAGAGTGCTATAAACTTCCCCAGACACTAAGTGCATTTGTTTTCTATTCTTAGGGATAACTGTCCCTTTTTTCTGGCGTCCAGTGTTCATATAAAGCTATGATGACCAGGTCTGGGATTATGGAAGGCCACTCTAAAAGTCTGTCCACGATAGTGGAGTCAAGGAAGGCTTGTTAGAAAATGTGGGATTTGAGCAATAGTTTGTATAGTATTAGAAAAGAAGGTAGAGGTAAAGTCATGAGCTTGTGCTGACTCTTCTGCCTAGGATACGCTTCCTTCTTCTCTGCTTGGTGGCACCCCACTTACTTTTCCAAGGTGCTCTAGTCCCATTGTTACCTGCAAAGCTGCCTTTGAACCCAGGTAAAATGAGTAGTTCATGTTCTGTATATTATGTTTATACCTTGTATCCTTTTTTACCTTGTATCATGGTTATGATCTGGTTGTGTCTGTCAGCTGTGACAAGTCTAGCTGGTCACAACATGGTTCTGAAAAAGCCTATGAGTTTTAGCTTCATTAAAGACCTTCCTCGGGCTTCCCTGGTGGCGCAGTGGTTGAGAGTCCGCCTGCCGATGCAGGGGACACGGGTTCATGCCCCGGTCCGGGAATATCCCACATGCCGCGGAGCGGCTAGGCGCGTGAGCCATGGCCGCTGAGCCTGTGCGTCCAGAGCCTGTGCTCCGCAACGGGAGAGACCACAACAGTGAGAGGCCCGCGTACCGCAAAAAAAAAAAAAAAAAAAAAAAAGACCTTCCTCAAAAATTCTAGATATACCAATTACTGGCTGGGAATTCAGCAAATTATTTTTAAAACTTTGAATATCAGTTTCTTTATCTGTAAAATAGAGGTAGAAATATTTACTATGCAGCGTTATTGTAATTTGTGTACAGTGTCTAGCAAATTGCCTGGCTCCTAGTAGGTGTTCTCTAAATGCTAGTTCCTCCTTTTATTTATCTTTTGTCTTCAGCACTCATTTCAGTGCAGACAAATAATAGGAATTCATGAATGTATGTTGAATTGAATATAAAATTGTAATATACCATCAAATGGGAACATTTAATTAGCTGTATTATCTATACATCTAGTAAAATACTGTTTGAACTCCAGTTAGATTTTTAAAAAGAAGCTAAGTAGCTCTTCCTGCTTACGTGGCCTAAAGGCACCATTTTCTTTTAATCTGTACTAAAATAAGAATCTCCTGGAAAGGTAAATCAGATTGGTTCCATAGAGCCATATAATTATTTTGTGTTAATTTATAGGAAAACTCCTTTTAATTACCTATCTTAAAAGTTTCTTACTCTGAATCCATATGTACTTATATAACTAAGTGGACATCCTGGTCATTTTGACACTGGGTTTTTAAGGAAAAGATCTGCATATCCATGTGCATCTCCAAAGTATTTATGTAGATCCTTGTAATTACTTTATAAATCCTCTTTGCATGCACTTCATCTGTAAGTCTTATTACAGTTATTCATTGTGGAGAATGTAGAGGTCCTTATACCATTCTCAAAAAATGAACGTCCTGGGACTTCCCTGGTGGCGCAGTGGTTAAGAATCTGCCTGCCAATGCAGGGGACATGGGTCCGATCCCTGGTCCGGGAAGATTCCACATGCCACGGAGCAACTAAGCCCGTGCACCACAACTACCGAGCCTGCGCTCTAGAGCCTGCGAGCCACAACTGCTGAAGCCCGCGCTCCACAACTACTGAAGCATGCGCGCCTAGAGCCTGTGCTCTGCACGCAACAAGAGAAGCCACTGCAATGAGAAGCCTGTGCACTGCAACAAAGAGTAGCCCCCGCTCGCCGCAACTAGAGAAAGCCCACCACGGCAACGAAGACCCAACACAGCCAAAAATAAATGAATAAAATATAAAATAAATTTATAAAAAAAAGAATGTCCCATAATTCCAGTACTCTGTCTTATATGGCCAAGTGCTCTTTTAGCTCTGTTTAGAGATCATTAAAAAATAATAGGCAAGAACTTCTGTTGAATTATAAAATAATATTTAGTAAATAATGACAGATGTTGATATTAATGTAGTATAAAATCTTCATGTCTAAGAAAAATAATATTAAACAACTAATATTAAAAATTTTGGTAGCTAAATAACGTTTCAGGAGATGGATCTATTGTATTGACAATTTGCATAATATTTGAATTGCAAAAAACTCTTCAATTTAATGAGTACAGTCCTTTTTCACTTAAGTGTCCTGTAAAAACCTAAAAGTTTTCCAACCAAATGAATTCTGTTTAGAATTTTGTTCAGAAAATACTTCCCAGAGCATAAGGTTTGAATTATATATCCTTGTAAAGGCTGATTTTTTTTTAAAGTTAACCCTTTAAAAATTAAATCTCAAAGACTTAAAGGCATTGTTATTCTACTTTAATTTTGCTGAGTGGAAATCTTTTAATCAAGAATATTACAAGTGGGCCTTTACATTTCTCATTGTCATTAACCTACTGAACGGTTCATGCCTGTTAAACTACATGTCAGGGCCTGCCTTATATGTCCATAAAAAAAGATATTCCGCGAGTAAGACCAAAATGTTACCTTAACATAAACTTTCATTACTGTAATATTTTAGTTTTAATTCTGTAACATTTCGTTTTTTGACATTCACTAGTGTTGTGTATGTTTCTCTAATAAATTTTCAAAGAGCTTATTGAGGCATAATTGACATATAATAAATAGCACATATTTAAAGGATACAATTTTTAAAATACTGACATACGTATACATCTGTGAAATCTCCACCCCGACAATATAATTAACATTTCCATCACACCCCAAATTTCCCCCTCCCCTTTTTCATCTCTCCCTGCCATCCCTGTCCCAATCCCTCCCTTTCCCAGGCAACTGATTTCTTCAGATTATTATAGATTAGTTGGCTTTTCCTACAGTTTTATATATATGGAATCACACAGTATGGTACTCTTTTTTTTTGAGGGGTAGGAGGGTTTTGCCTCTTTTACCCCATATAATTATTTTGGGATTCATCTATTTTTTTGTGTGTATGAATAGTTTACCTTTTTTATTGCTGAGTAGTATTTCATTATACAGATATGCCACAGTTTATCCATTCATCTAATGATGGACATTTGGATTACTTCTAGTTTTTGGCTGTTATAGATAAAGCTACAATTTTAGCTATTATGATAAAGCTGCTATAAACATCAAGTGTATTTAAAAAATTATTTCATTTTTGATTTTTACCACTTACTGGCAATCATGGCTGTCAACTCTTATCGTATAGCAATGTTTTTATGCACCTTCCCCAGCAACTTTGTAATTTGGGAAGACTGTGAAAATACCTAACTTTAAACCCATTTCCTGCATTTTACCCATGTTATTCATTCGAGGTATTGATTATAGGAAAAAAAGATCTCATTTTGAAGAGATCCTGGTTAGCATTATCTTACCTTTTATAATATCTGGCTAGCATTATCCCACCTTTTATAATATCACTAAATAAAAATTTCAAATGTAACTGAGTTTAAAGCCTGCATTATCTTACCTTTTATAATATCACTAAATAAAAATTTTAAGTGTAACTGAATTTAAAGCCTGTAGTCCTTAATTAACCAAAGAGCTTATGCAAATACTTTCTTCACTATAATGTTATGATGAATATTTTTCTAAAGAGAATAAATGTTTCCTAATGACCATATTTTATTTCCATAAGTAAATATGGCAGTTGAAATCTTAGTTATCAAATTTTCTTTAAACAGGGAAATATAGAAAGGATCCCTTAATGCAATACTTAAAAAGAAAAATTGAGACACAAACTAACTTGTGATTTTTATAATTTGGAAAACTTTTTACTGTTCTCATTTTTATACTTTTTTATTTTTTAAATCTCATTACTTTATAGAGTTGACTTTTTAAAGGAATATTTTATTTATTTAGGCTGTGCCGCACGGCTTGTGAGATCTTAGTTCCCTGACCAGGGATTGAACCTGGGCCTTTGGCAGTGAGAGCGTAGAGTCCTAAACTGCTGAACTGCCAGGGAATTCCTTAAAAGGAATGTTTTAAATGCAATAAAAATTCAACCTCCTGAAAAGAATATTCCAAGTCTCCATTATTAACAAAAAGTATGCAAAGCTTAAAATTTGTTTCCCCTTTCCATTTATTTATTCTTAACAATATGTGTGTTTACGTGTGTGTATATGCGTATGAATATACATACACCGTGGCACATATACATATATATAAAAAACACTATTATAAGGCAACAAAAACTACCTGTTTATGATATATAATTACATTAACTTTACAGTCTATTAAGAATGGAGTTTTAATTTTTAGGTAGTTTCTTGGAAAGTGGCCTTAATGTTATTTACTTTAATGGAAATAGATCAACTTGATATAAATGCATGCACAGTTCTGTCTGTTGATGTGTTTTCTTGAATGGCAAACTGTGTTACACAGTATTCTGTACTGAGAACTTTTATTATAGATGAGAAAAGGAAACTATAATTTGTTTCCCAGTAGAATCTGTATGTTCAAATATTAAGTACTTTTAAATAGATCTTCTTTTTATGTTGAATTTTTGATTTAGGATCATTCGTGATATCTTCCAAATTCTTTTCTTGCTTTTTATTATAGTTTTTTTTTTTATTTTTTTATTTTTTTGTGGTACGCGGTCCTCTCACTGTTGTGGCCTCTCCCGTTGCGGAGCACAGGCTCCGGACGCACAGGCTTAGCGGCCATGGCTCACGGGCCCAGCCGCTCCGTGGCATGTGGGATCTTCCCGGACTGGGGCATGAACCCGTGTCCCCTGTATCGGCAGGCGGACTCTCAACCACTGCGCCGCCAGCGAAGCCCTTTATTATACTTTAAAGCTAATTTGATTGAATGCCTTTTGATATTCTTTCTGTGATTGTTAATTTTTTTCTGTTATTAAGAATGTAATAAATTTTGTATAGTACCAGAATAGAGATCAATTTTGGTTATTTTTCTTCTCTTTTGCTTCTTTATCTTTTTCATCAGTAGAAAGCTTTATTTGCCAGGCTAAAATATAAGCTAACATTATGATTTAGGTGAAGTGAAAAGCTAATACTAATTTTTTCTTTCAGATCTCTATAAAAATGGACTCCAAAGAGCTAACTTTGTACCATTCATAGCTGTCCTGAAGGTAAGGAAAATTAGTTACTTATGTTCACTGACTAATATCATATTGATTGATAATCAAGGGCATTTATAGGATTGCTATGGTCTTGCATTCAAGCAGAATTTATTTTGTTATTTGATGGTAATAGTTAAAGACTCTAAAGGAGAAAAGAATCTTTTTTATATAGTATTCATCAATATGTACACAGGAAAAATTACAAAATATAGTCTAAATTATTGTCCAGCTGCAGCATTTGATAGTTTGCATTTTATAAATTTTAATTTGAGGTTTGCTTGTAAATTATAGTGGACCGTTTCAACTTATACATTGATTTCTGAAAAAATGTTTAATGTTCCTTATTTCCTTCAGGTTAATGGCCATTAACATGTTTTCCCAGCTATTAAAGTTGCTATTTTGGAGTAGCATTATTACAAAAATATTGTAATATATTTAAATGTGATTGCCATCAAGTTATCATGAAATTATGTCAAGTTGAGGTACATAAATAGTTTAAATATTTGTGTGTATCATCACTGCATAGAGTTTAAAATAGGCTTCATTACAATATGATGAAGAATAAAGTAGCCTTCTTTTTCACTGTTAATTTTAGTAATTTTTTTACACGATTATTCAATAATTCTACATTCTACCAATATTTATTGGGAACCTACTATGGGCAAAGTGCTACATTAGGCATAATGGATAATATAATCATTAAGTAGGTTGTGTTTCTTGCTTGCAAGTCATTTATAATCTAGTTGGGCATATACTATGTACATAGATACCTATAACACAAAGCAAAATGTTTTTGGTAAAATAATTACCAAAAAGAAGCGTATATGCCAACATATAATTCCTGTAATTCTCAGGCACATTTTTTCCTGTCCATAACAACATATCTAAAGAAAGGATAGAATTGTATTTTTTTTTAAAAAAGAACTAAAACCTCAAAAATTCTTACCAAGAAGGAGGAGTAAAAACATTTTATATTCACATATTCTGAAGATGTAGTCAGACAATCTTTTTGAAATATACTTTAGTTGGAGCTATTGTTAGTGCCAAACTTTATTCCCTGTGCTATCCAAACATCTGTTTCCTTGACCAATTTTAGGTTCCCAGAAGATTTTAGTTTCTCTGAGATGGTTTCAGATGTAGGAAAAAGTACTTTTTGAAGATTTATGCTGTTAGTAATTTTTTCCCCTTTGTATTCATGTTTTACATTTGAGGAGAAGGTAGATTTGCAATGTTTTCTCCACGCCAGGAATCCAAAGTAATGTGGTGTATGTAGATACCAAAATATAAACAGGGAAACTAAGAAAAATAGATGCTAAAAATAGTTTCTTCATGTAGCATAAAATACACAAAATATAAAGAGATGGCTCACAAATGAAACAAGCTAAAAGATTCTCAGGGAACTTTGTAGCTGTACTTTTTTAACCCCAAACCTTATTTTTTGGTCAGTTATTTGTCATACTTTAACATATAATAGCATTACTAATAGACAACTAATTTGACCAGATTGAATTTAATTTCCTTTCCCTTTCCCACCCTTAATTCTTTTTAAAAGAGGAAGAAAAACCAAAGAGGTGAATAATCTGATTAGAGATCCAACAAGATCTGAGATAATACACAATTTTTTTTTTTTTTTTTTTGCGGTACGCGGGCTTCTCACTGTTGTGGCCTCTCCTGTTGCGGAGCACAGGCTCTGGACGCGCAGGCTCAGCGGCCATGGCTCATGGGCCCAGCCACTCCGTGGCATGTGGGATCTTCCCGGACCGGGGGCACGAACCTGTGTCCCCTGCATCGGCAGGCGGACTCTCAACCACTGCACCACCAGGGAAGCCTTATAATACACAATTTGAAATTAAATATGAACTAAAATTTCCAGGAAACTAAATACCAGATTGGATGAGAAAATATCTAAAATGTCTCATTTATTTAAAAGACTTTTCACATGTAACAAAATATCAGTCTGATGAAATGTACACTAGAGCTGGTTTCCTTGGAGCTTTTTTGGTGGGCGTATGAAGTTTCCCTTGTAAAGCAAAGTTGTTTCATATTCATTTTACCTCTTCACACATGCTAGCGTTACTCTTTCATTTTGGCCCGGCTGAGAGACATGTATAGTAGAAGTGGAAATACTAAATATCAAAACTTTGTTTTAAGATAGACTTAAAACAAATAGAGGATCTTAGTTTAATAAAAAGAGATTATAAACAAGATAGAAATTTATTTTGGGGAAATGTACAGTGTAAAATCCTTTTTCTCCCTTACGTTTTTCTCTGTAAACTGAGTGATAACAAGTTTGTAATTCACCACAAGAATTTGTGATTTGTTGCTTGGAGTATTGCAAAATGACCAAAAACTTATGTAAGCTATTAGTGAACAGTATTTTCATAAGATAGTAAGAATGATGAGGAGGACTAATATGTTATTAAAAGCCATAGGTCTGGGACTTCCCTGGTGGTCCAGTGGTTAAGAGTCTGCCTTCCAATGCAGGGTACACAGGTTCAACCCCTGGTCGGGGAACTAAGATCCCACATGCTGCGGGGCAACTAAGCCCGCACGCTTTAGAGCCCAGGCACCACAACTAGAGAGAAGCCTGCGTGCCACAATGAAGATCCCGCATGCTGCAACTAAGACCCGATGCAGCCAAATAAATAAATAAATATTAAAAATAATACAAGCCATAGGTCCATCAACAGATGAATAAACAAAATATATTCATGTAATGAAATATTGTTCTGCCATAAAAAGGAGTGAAATTCTGATGTGATACATTATGGATAAACCTGGAAAACATGTTAGGTGAGATAAAACAGATACAAAAGGACAAATATTATATGATTCCACTTACATGAGGTACCTAGGAAAGGCAAATTGATAGAGACAGAAAGTAAAATAGAGGTTACCAGGGGCTTGGAGGAAAGGGGAATAGGGAGTTATTGTTTTGTGGGTGCAGAGTCTCTGTTTAGGATGATGAAAAGTTCTGGAAATGGATAATGGTGATGGTTGCATAACATTGTGAATGTACTTAATGCCATTGAATTATACACTTAAAAATGGTTAAAATAATAAATTTTATGTTATGTGTATTTTACCACAATTTATAAAAAAGAAAAGAAGCCATAGGACTAGAACGGTTATAGGAAACGATCAGATACATCCTCTAGAAACTGCTTGTAAAAAGCAAAGGAAAACAAAACAAAACAGAAAACTCTTACATGTATTTTTTACTGCCTTTTAAGTAGGGAGTTTCCTGTTTTTTTCTTGTACTTTCTTTTGAGTTTATTTTGCTGTTCTTTTTTAAAATTTACTGAGATTTTTATCTCACTTTAACCTTCTTTCTTAAATGCATTTAAGGCTATTTATTTCCCTCTGAATAGCTGCATCCATGAAGTTTTGATATTTAGTATTTCCACTCTCAAGTTCAAAGTGTTTTCTAATTTTCATTGTGATCTCTTCTTTAACCCATGAATTATCTATTATTCTATTATATCTATATCTATCTATCTATTATATCTATTATTAATTTCCAAACATATGCGAATTTTCTAGTTATCCTTTTGTTACTGTTTTCTTAATAAATGCTTAATTGCATTGTGGTCAGAGAATGTGCCCTTTGTGACTTCAGTTCTTTCAAATTTGTTGAAACTTGCTTTATGGCCAAATATGTGGATAATTTTTGTAAATATTCTCAGCATTCTTGAAAATAATGAGTACTCTCCAGTTATTGTGTGATACATGTAATACCCATTAAGTTATCAATAGGTTTGTTAATTATGCTGTTCAAATCTTTATTCTTATATATTTTTCACATCAGTTATTGAGAGGCTTATGGAAAACATCTCCCACTATGGCTGTGAATTTATCCATTTCTCTTATAATTCTGTCATTGACCTTACATATTTGGAGACTGTTGTAAGTTGCATACAGATTTAAAATGATTCAATATTGCCTCTGAATGGAAATTTTAAAAGTTATTTTTTATCATGAAGGAGTAATTCTCCTTGTTTTAAGCATAGTCATTATTTCCTGATGAAGCATTTTTATCACGTCTGCTTTCAAATCTTTTTTTTAAAAATAAATTTATTTATTTATTTATTTAGGCTGCATTGGGTCTTCGTTGCTGCGTACGGGCTTCCTCTAGTTGCGGTGAGCAGGGGCTACTCTTTTGTTGCGGTGCGTGGGCTTCTCATTGCAGTGGCTTCTCTTGTTGCGGAGCATGGTCTCTAGGCACACAGGCTTCAGTAGCTGTGGCACGTGGGCTCAGTAGTTGCGGCTCACGGGCTCTAGAGCACAGGCTCACTAGTTGTGGTGCATGTGCTTAGTTGCTCCGCAGCATGTGGGATCTTCCTGGACCAGGGCTTGAACCCGTGTCCCCTGCATTGGCAGGCAGATTCTTAACCACTGCGCCAGCAGGTAAGTCCCCTTCATTGTGTTTTGATTTGCATTTCTTAAATGATTAGTGATATTGAGCATCTTTTCCTTTGCTTCTTGGGCATTTGCATATCTTCTTTGTGGATCTTATTTAAACTTTCTGTTTTAACTGGTTATTTGGACACTCTTCTGGAAGGAGGAGAGACACTGCCTTGTCACAGCCAGACATAGGTAGACGTCTGGGTTCCCTATTCAGCCTATTGACACCTGAGGCAAGGGTACTCCATGTTACTACTGGTGGAGGGGTTTAATTTCCACTGACATTGTGGGGAAGGGGAGGATGCTCATTATTGACTGGCAGGGATGAAAGTTCCAGCTCCCTACGTGGCCTTCCATCTCTTTTTTTTTTTTCCCTCACCACGTGGCATATGTGGGACCTAAGTTCCCAACAAGGGATCAAACCCACATCCCCTGCACTGGAAGTGCAAAGTCTAAACCACTGAACCACCAGGGAAGTCCCTGGCCTTCCTTCTTTGACATTAGCCTGGCAGGAGTGTTCGTGGGCCTCATTACATCCTTGTGAGATTTTAATTCAAGGCTCCCTTCAGCCTTTGCTAAAATGGGTGGAGGTGGCACCACAGTTTTCTGTGGTGTTTGCTGCAGTAGAACTGTTATCGTCTAAAAGTTTTCTTTCTTGTTACACTGCCATTTTCCTGGTCCTTTGGCTAAAGAGAGCAGGCTTTTGTTGGAGCCTCATTTGTCTGTGTCAGTTGGCATTTCTGGGTCGCCGGCTTCTTCACTTCTAAGTCTGAGATATATGAGTCAAAAGAAGACTAGAGAACTCACCATTCTATTGTTATTCAGGTCTTGAGGTCCTTTGCTGTTTTTCTTTCTTTCTACTATTTGGTGTTTTCTTATGTTTGTTTTATATATAATTTCCAGGATTTTAAATTGTACATAGCAGGAGGAACAGGGGAATGTACAGCTACTGTCTTCCCAAAAGCAAAAGGGGAATGTACAGCTACTGTCTTCCCAAAAGCAAAAGTCAGTTTATTAGAAGTTCTTGTCTGCTAATTCTATCATCTCTTGTCATTTCTGATTTTGTTTCTATGGTCTGATTTTTTTTTCCTGGTTGTGGGTCCTATTTTCCTGCTTCTTTGCAAGTTTAGTAATTTGTGATGGGATGATGGACATTGTGATTATTGCACTGAGTCTCTGTTATTTCCTTTAAGACTGTTGACTTTTATTGGCAAGTGGTTTTTTTCTTGCAGGTCATCCTGATCCTCTGAGGCTTGTTTTTAAAATTTGTTATCGTGTCTAGTGTAACCTTTACTCTAGGACTATATTTTAACTTTCTTCTGGATGTCACCCCTATAGGTTCTCTACTGAATCCCCCCTCTCAGTGTTCACTGAAGTCTCTCTACTCTGGCTGTTCAGAATGCTTACATCTCCCAGCTTTGTGTGGATTGTTCTCCGCCCAGTCTTGTCAAGTTTCATCATATACATGTGCAATTTTACATTCAGCTAAAGATTACAGACCTTTTCTATGTAGATTATCTGAAGCTCTTTCTCTGTATAACTTCCTCCTTACTGAACTGTACCATACAAATTGCAACTGCCTCAGCTTTCCAAAACCCTGATGTTGTCTCCTCAACTCATTTAGACTGCTGTGCTGAAGTCTAGAAATTGCCTCTAGATGGAAAGCCAGGGGAAATATAATACTTGCTTGCCTAATTTACTTCCCACGTCTCAGGGATTGCTGTCCTTTGCTACCCATTGTGTTATGTCTGACATCAGATGTTTCACATGTTTTATCCAGTGTTTTAGTGATTTATGGCAGGAGGGCAAAATTGAGTTTCAGCTACTCTGCCTTGGTCAAAACCATTAGTCTTTTTCTTAGTTTTTAGTTGTAAAAAAGAATAATGCAAGATTTTATTTTTATTTTTTTGTAATTTGGGAGCTCAGAGCCATATTTTTCCATAGATACAAAAATATAAATAGGATAACTATAAAAAAAAAAAAGCAGTGATGGGCACGTCTTTCTTTCCCATGTTTAGAGGATTTGTTAAGTAAAAGATGGTATAGTCACATGAGGGGATATACTAGAGTTATTTAGAATGACATTTTCAAAACACGTGATAATGTAGAATAATGCTCATGGATAATATGAGTGAAAAAAATACGATGTAGGAGTATATTACTCTCTCAACTATGAAAATAATATACATACATGGAAAATAGTGGAAATAAATATCCCAAAATGTAAAGAGAACTTATTTCTGAATAATAAGATTATAGATGATTTAAATTATCTCTTTTAGACCTTTCAAAGACTTCTGAAATGATACTGTATTATTTTTATAATAAAAAACATTTTTAAGTAGGTAAATTTTTACCCACCTTCCTAGCAAATCAGCAGACCTGGATAAGACTACCCATATTCAAAACTGAGAAATCAGCAAAAAGCAAAATGGACTGAACATGGGTCCCATGTATAGAGACTGTTAAAAAGATGAAATGGCAGGCATAAGAAGGAAGCATCAGGAGCAGATGGGAGAGGTAGGCATGAACCAACAAGTAAAAGCACTTGAAGAATATGCTTTAGAAGAAGAATTATCTCAGGAAATGGGAGATTTTTGTTTTTCAGATAACACTTTGTTATATTTTAAAAGAAATTAGGGACTTTCCTGGTAGTCCAGTGGTAAAGAATCCACCTTACAGTACAGGGGACGCAGGTTCCATCCCTGGTCGGGGAACTAAGATCCCACATGCCATAGGGCAACTAAGCCCACGCACCACAATTACTGAGCTCATGTGCCTCAACTAGAGAGCCTGTGTGCCGCAAACTACAGAGCCCACACACTCTGGAACCCGCACACCACAAGTACAGAGTCTACGTGCCTTAGAGCCTGCACACCACAACTAGAGAGAAGCCTGCGCACCACAACGAAGAGCCTGCGCGCTGCAACGAAAGATCCGATGCAGCCAAAAAATAAAACAAATTTTTTTTAAAAAATCTTTTTTTTTTTTTGTGGTATGCAGGCCTCTCACTGTTGTGGCCTCTCCCGTTGCGGAGCACAGGCTCTGGATGCGCAGGCTCAGCAGCCATGGCTCACGGGCCCAGCTGCTCCGCGGCATGTGGGATCCTCCCGGACCGGGGCACGAACCCGTGTCCCCTGCATCAGCAGGCGGACTCTCAACCACTGTGCCACCAGGGAAGCCCTGTTTTTTTTTTTTTTTTTTAAAAAAGGAGAGTGAAAATACAATAGGACTAGTTAAAAGAAAAAGAAATTAAAGTTATGGTACTGATGAAATAAGAAATCAGAGATGAAAAAATGTAAAATCAGATGAAAAATGAGCTGGCAGAGCTAAAATAAAACAGACTGAAGGTGGACCCATTAAAAAAGTGAAAAGTGTTTTAGCAAAAGTAAGTTAAAGAATCAACACTACTGAAAATAAAATCACCTATACAGAGATCAGAGTTAAGAAAAGAATCACACTAAATGAAGTCAGAATAGTCAGAGATAAAAACTATTACAGAGAAGGTGCTAGTATGGAAAATAGACAACAGAGATCAAATATTCACATAATTAGTATTTCTAAAAAAGAGAACATAAAGATAAAATAAAAGAATAATGTATTTTTCTGGTGCAAAACTGCACTTCAAGGATAAAGAGAGAATCCTACAATTACATAGAAGAAGAACCAATGGGAAAAAAATCAAGCTGGACTGAGACTTTTCCACCACAAGTTGATACTGGAATAGAATAGAATAGTTTTTACTATATTAAAAAAGAAAAGATGTGTCCTCTTGTCAGCTAGGCTGTTATGAAAATCCAAGCCCACAGATGTATATTTTTGGATATATGGTAACTCAAGAATTACAGCCCTCATGAAGCTTCCTGAAGAACTTACTTTAAGATTTTGTACTACCAGTCAAAGCTAATAACTTATTAATGGAGATATTATGGTAAGAAAACGTTGGTGGTAGGACATTGAATTTGATTAAATAGTGTCTTACTTTGGTCTGTAAATCAGACAATAAAATTTTTTTCATATCGTGTGAACTTCTGTAGTTGAGTTAACCACAGAATGCAAACAGTATAAAAAAGGGACCTCAACCCACACTAGCAGTTTGAGTAGAGAAGATGGCACATGTAAGGAGTATTTCCTAAGAGCCGATTAGGTTTAAATTAAGACCTAAAGGACAAATTAAAGTTACCAGGCAAAGTGAGAAAGGGCATTCATCATGGAAGAAAAAGCACATGGGAAAGACAGAAGCATGAGAATTACAGATTAAAAATGTTGTGATTAGTACTTAGCTCATTGAGTTTTCATAAAATAACTATTACTATTCTTCTGTTTACTTGAGGCTTGGGAATTTATTTAAAACTCAGATTTTCCCCCACCCAACATAAAAGCAGAATATGTTTTGTATTGTATGTAAGTGGAAAAAAAAAACATTTTGGTAGTTAACATTCCCTTATTTATATAAAGAAGATGGTTAGTATTATGATTATTGTGCCTGCTTCAAACTTGAAACTTCATTATGACTTGATGTCCTGATTTTGCTGATTTACTCTTGAAGAATCTTTGCTGTGATTTTAGTAAAACTTAGGTAATTCTTCTGAAGTATGCAAACAGGTATAGTTTTGGAAGCATTTGTTGGTATCTACGTAGCACCAATTTATAAAATTAAATACATCTGTCTCAGTCTCTGCACTGCAGTATTTTAAAGCAGACTGATAATCTATACCAGGGGTTAATAAACTATAGCCAGTGGCCAAATCTGGCCTGCCACCTGTTTTTGTAAATAAAGTTTTATTGAAAAACTTAATGCTCATTTGTTTATGTATTTTCTATGTCTGTTTTCACACTACTATAGTTGCAGAGTTGCGTAGTTATGGCAGAGAACTATGGTCTTTAAAGCCTGAAGTATTTACTGTCTGGCTCTTTAAAGAAAAGGTTTTCTTTCCCCTGATCTATGCAACATACAAAGAACAGAGTGACAAAAAACTGTTAAAAATAAAATGTAAATAACACTTGTTTTCCATAAACTATGAGTTGTTTTATTTGATGGAAATTATGTGTCAGCATAGATTCATTAGTAGGTCTTGGAGAAGGCAGCATTTCAAGAGCTTGCTGGATAAATGGTTGATTGAAAGGAGGATGCTTGGTGAACTAAAGGCAAGAGGGTGGTCTAGTATCAGTTTCAAATAATTTGGTAACTTGAGAAATATCAGCTTTGCTAGGATCAGCTTTCTTAGAATGCCTTCAATTGTATACATTTTAAAAGAATAATATCTTAAATGTACAGGCATTGAATAATACTTGAACATAATCTCACTGCATTGTAAACATTATTTAAAACTATTGTGGTTAAAAGAAAAAGGGGACCAACTGATATTTTGATCAGAATAGTTTCTTAGGTTAATTTCAACTGGACTGCTATTATTAGCATTCTTGATAAATGGATTGCCTGGCAAGCATTGCTCTTCCCATGTGGTCAAATCTTCCACTCCATATTTTGGAGGGTGTTTTATATTTAGGTAAAAAAATCTCTCTGTTCACTCCATCACTTACACCTACATCAACCATTTTGTTTGATTCATTCTGTAATGAGCCCTGAAAGAGATAAATGCTATACATAATTTTTAGAGTTAAAAAAAATTCTCCATGTGAATTTCATTAACTTTCTTTTTATGATTTTCTTATTTGGTTTAACAGTATAGACAAATCTCAAATAATCCTCTTGTGGGAAATGTTCCAGTGCAATATCGTATGTAGTATTTTTGCCACAAAACAATAGAATCTGTTATCAATAATACAGCACTTTAACTCTCGTTGACACTAACATTTTAGCAAACTAATCCTTAAATTTTTTATTTCTATTTAAAATTAAGTGAGTTAGGTGATTAATAGATTACTGAAATGATAACTGTAAGCTGGTCAAAAATAACCAGCGAGGAATTCTACAGTATAATTTTCTCTTTGATGAGTGTCAGATGACGAAATTGGAGAAAAATAAGATACTAGCATTAACATTTATAAATACGAATTTTCCTTTTCCTGATAAAAGAGTTGCCCACTTGGTAAGCATCATAATCTGATTTGTTTTAACATTTGTTGAGTGTAAATATGCAACACATAAAAATACTTTGTAATCTAAGGTAGTAATAGTTTTGTTATTATTACTGTTTTTATAATATTAGTTTAGTGTCAAGCAATGACTTCATTTCTTCTACTTGGTTGTTAATGTTTCTTAGCTGTTATGCATCCTTTATCTAAAGCTTGAAAAAAAATAAATTAAGCTATGTATTAGCCTTTATGTTTTTGTTTCCTGTGGGTTTTTTTCTGAGGGATGTTATACCTATAGTGAACTTTTTTTTTTCTCTACTGAACTCTGAGACTATTACCATGGTGTGCTCTCTAGTTATAAACTTTAGCAAAATTGTGTATAACCCTTATATAAAATTCTTCAGTGTTCACCCTTTGCCCAGCCACCTGTATAAGGATTTATAGACTTGCTAAGTGTATTTTTGCTGTTTTTTCTGGCCACAATTTTCATTTCATTGGTGAAATTGATTTGTCAGTTTGTTCATTATAACTTTCAATACTAGAGCTTTCACAGGGCTAAATAATCAGAATCAGCCTTTGAGGTCAGTGTCAGCCCCACTGACCTCCACTGTGTTGTCACCTGAGTCAGCCTAGCAGGGATTAATCCTTTGTTAGTGTGATAATGTCTTTACTTATGAGTTGGCTTTTTAATACTTAAGATTGAAAGAAACAAAAGACAGAACAAAAGTAGTAAATTGAAATCCTGAATTGAAAAGAGTTTTGGCTTTCCCCCCCAAACCACTAAAGTGTTCATTTGAATTTTAGTATTTAATATTTTAAGATACAAAAATTACTGTTTGACTTGCAAAACATTTCTATAATTAGCAAGTTTTAGGCAGATAAATTAAGTAGATTACCTAAGATGTTTTCATAAACCTATTTTATATATGTTTGAGAAAATATATTTTAAAAAATTGGCTATAGTACAGGCATTAAACTTTATTTGTAATAGTGTTTTTGTGCTGTGTCCATGAAATTAATAAGTATCTAGAATAAAAATTGTTGTGATATGGATTTAAAATGTAATTTTGTCCATCTTCATACCAGAATATATACCTTCTATTAGTCAGAGCCTACCTATGAAATAGTAATTTTGGCTGTATGCCTTTTAAAATACTATTTTCCATCAATGTCTTATATAAAATGAGAATAACTATTTCCCATGAAATATATAAATATATATTTGTATTTGTATAATTATATATAAAATATATAGCTACGTATTTATATCAAACTGGAATACAGCAAGCTATTGCTTATATGTAAAACACGTACTGTTTAAGTCTTGAATTCTCTTCTCTTAGAATAATAAATAGTTATTTTTGGTTAAATTACAAGAAATCAATTCTTTGATGACGAAAATGGTTTAAGGGAAGTGTGTCTTAAATATGAATTAGCTGTTTCTTTGACTCATGAGACAAATTAGTTTAATTACATGTGGCAATTTTCTTGACTAGTGATGTAATGTGAAATAAAATTCTCCCTTTCCCCTCCCTGAAAACTCAAGCCAATTAATAGAACTTTTAAGCTCTTTGTCATAGGCCACCATGGAGGTCTGCAGAGAAGAACTTTAATCCAATCAACATTTCATTTAGATCATGAAAAGAAAGCATGAGGAGAAGCTCCTGTAAGAGAGGGTGTTACTATGATTCCAACCATGAAGAGATGTGAGGAATTTGTCAAATTAACCAAGAGGTCCTCATATTTAACGCATAAATGTGTCAAAACTAACAGAATAATTATTTAATTGCTTGAACTCTATATTGAGAAAACTCTAAAAAGCCACAACTGTTTTCTTCAAAGCCTTCACTGTTAGGCTGGATGGACAGGGCAAAGGGAGGTTGTGAGAAATCCAGATAGCAAATAACACTGGTCGGAGCTGGTCAGAAAAGGGAATAGATAATTAGACGTAATTAGCGTGTATGAATTGTTGTCTCTCTGCCCTTAGCTTGAATAAATTTTGAAGAAAAAACCCTAGTGGTGAAAATCCTTTGATGTAGGAAGAGTCATTGTGGTTTGGCAGCATAAAGGCAGTGTTTTATACTTCTTACATAATGGTGGTGATACAGAAAGAGTGAATGGATCCGCTTCCCCCACCCCCACCCCCACCCCCGCTTTTGCTTTATAGCAAGGACTTTTGGATTCTCTTGAAACAAAATGATCACAAGTTTTCAGTTGTTAGTAACGAGGTAGCAGACCTCATCAGTGCTCAGAGGAAGCCATCTTTAGCTTTTGTTTAAATCTTAATCACAGTTTTTTTTTCTTTCTGGGAAATCTGTTTTCTTAAATTAGCACTTCTTTTCCCTTCTTTGCTTGCACCTCCAATAAGAGAAAGGAATAATGATCAAGAAAACTAAATAAAGGAGTTAAAAATTATCACAAAGAAGACTTAATACTTTTCTGTTTTTAATTCCATATGAAAAAGATTACTATATTCCTTTTTGCCTCAGATTGGTAATATTCTAGTGAGGTTGTTTTATAATAAAATGTATAAGAAAACATATAGAGGATGATTTTAGATTGGTTTTTAAAAGAACCTATTTTTCAAATTGAAATTACACAAAGTAAAGTGGTAACTATGTTTCTATTTCACTGTAGTTAAGTTCTTAAATGGAAATCAGTTTGGTTTCAAAATGTTACTCAGTAGATTTACTGTACTTACTTGAGGGACTTAGTGGAAATACAGGTTTGGGAGCCTGGCTCTGTGTGGATATTTTGTGTCTACTACTGGGAACACAGGAAATATTCTTGAGAAAGAATTGCATTTATTTTCAAATTTTCTGAGACCTGAAACGATAAATCATCTAAAATGTAGTAACAATTTATTCTGGTAGCTGAATTATGTTCACTTTGACTATCTAAAATATTTTTAAAAATTAGCCCTCAGCAAAAAGAGAAATTAGCTATTTCAAAACTCTAATGTAAATCATGTATTTGGTGGGGGTGGCTAAAACAGTTTACACTTTAATATCAGAATAGTTTATCTCTAAGTTTATATTTCTGATAAATTTTTACCCTCTTCCATCAGCTATTTTGGAATTACATTTAAAACAAAATCTACCCTTCAATTACTTAAATGTTCAGATTTCCTTCTAATTAATATTCTTTTAATATATTTTATTTATAAGATTTTCTGCAGTAGTCATCAGCGATCCATTTCTTTTTTTTTTTTAATATTTATTTATTTATTTTTGGCTGTGTTGGGTCTTTGTTGCTGCGCGCGGGCTTTCTCTAGTTGTGGCGAGCAGGGACTACTCTTCATTGCGGTGCGTGGGCTTCTCATTGCGGTGGCTTCTCTTGTTGCAGAGCATGGGCTCTAGGTGCTCGGGCTTCAGTAGTTGCGGCGCACGGGCTTAGTTGCTCCGTGGCTTGTGGGATCTTCCTGGACCAGGGCTCGAACCCATGTCCCATGCACTGGGAGGCGGATTCTTAACCGCTGCGCCACCGGGGAAGCCCCATGTGATCCATTTCTTAGTGTGTAATCTGTGAATCTATTTTTGTAAGTACTGCTTTGCTTTAGTGTATTTTTGTTCTGACATTTTGATTCTGGATAGACTTCTTTCAAGCCACAATGCTCTGAGATGCTTTTGGCTACTTAACCCATTTTGCATATTGTGCCATTTGTAGAATAAAGTAGGCTTTTATACTTGAAGTTGATTTGAACTCTGAAAGGCAACACCTGAACATCTCACAAAACTGGATAATTATGGCTGATTGTTTTTTTCAGGTATAGGTCACAGGAAATTCATTTGGGGTAAAGTATGTACAAAGCTAAGAAATATGCAGATTTTCTGTTGTAGGATTGTGTAAAAATTATTTACAGTTAATACTTGCATAAAGGTTAGAAAGGTTGATGAAGTGATATTTAGTTTTGCTTTACTATTCACTGCATGTCAGAATGTAATTATGACTGATTCATGAAACTGTCTTAGAAACGAACCATCTTTATTAAAATGCTGATCAAGATAAGAGCTGACAGTAATAAAGAATAGAACATTTTAGTCTTGTTGCTTTTGAATGATTGCTAATTACCCCAGAGGTCATGTATAGTGCTTGGTAGGATTCATTGACATTATTTCTTTTAAGTCTGCTGTTTCAACAACATCTGAGCATGAAGACACAAACTGTGTGCACACTGAACAATAGTTTGGCCAAGTTTTTGAGGCTTCAAGATATCCAAGAAATCTTTTCCTGCTATAGTAAATTTAGCTTTTCTCTCTCAAAATTATAGTATATTAGGGGTGCTTGGTCCAAAACACTTTATATATTTATTTACTACTGACTGTATCTATACTTCCCATTTTTAAGTTGGTGTTAAATAGTATATGTAGGTTATTGAGACAATGACCACTCTGAATAGTCACACAAATATATAAAATTAATGAGAACAAAGTGTAGATTGGCACTTAAATTAGACTTAATAAAAAGACTTATTGATGTATAATCAGAATGTACTCTTACCATCTGTAGTCAGTATTCAACTTGTTTTTGTTGTTATTAAATGTGAACTTTGTAATTTGTCTCTGAAGACATGTAGAAGCTCTTTTAGTGTATTCCTCAGACAATAATTAATGAATAATAATTGCTAGGATTCATAGATTAGAAAAATATAGTTCATTAACTGAATAAACTCTGGCATAATGTCTAAAATAACTTAAATCTTTAAAATTCTTAACAACTGAAAACAGAAGAAACCACCCAGTCATGTCACATATTTATGTGGTTTCCATGATACAGCAGAAAAAACAATGGGTTAAGAAGGCAGTCTGCTGTGAAACTGGCTCTGTCACTGACTTTGGGCAAGTCTCTTGAATCTGCTTGATTTTACTTTTTTTTCCTCTGTAAATGATGGGATTGGACTACAAGACTGCCAAGGCCCTTATCATGCTACAAATTTTCAAAAAGATTGTTTCAGAAGTTTACCTGTTAAGTTATTTCTTTTGAACTATGATAGATTTCTCCCCCAAACATTGTCCTAAATGTGGTATTTAAGTCCTGGGCTAGCTAGTCTACAAAAGCCTAATTGCCCAAGTAGCTCAAATATTATACCTTTCTAAGATAAAATAGAAGAAAACAGTATTCAGATTTTGACATGCATTTATTAAGTGCTTAGTCACTGGGGTTACAGTGATGAATATTGTCCTGAGGTGAATTCTGCCATCAAGGAAATCAGGATGTTCTAATCAAGGAATTAGACACACCAACAAATAATTATAATACAGTATAGGAAAAATACTGTGCTACGATACAGAATGAGTGAGGAGTGATTAACTGTGTGTTGGGAGATTATAATGCTAACAGTTATATAAAACAGCAATATATTAAAGTAAAATCACAAATTTTAAATAAGTTTTCTACCTTCTGTAATGCTGATAATTGTAGAGGATGAGTGGATGAAATGGAAATTTTTGTGAATTTTGAATGGGCTCCTGTATGTGTCTACAAATTTTAGAGGTTGATGAAACTGGACCTTTGTTTTGCCTTTAAAATTTAAATTTATTTATTTATTTATTTTGGCTGTGCCAGGCCTTAGTTGCGGCATGTGTGATCTTTGTTGCGGCATGCGGACTTCTTAGTTGGGGTATGCAGACTCTTAGTTGTGGCATGCATGTGGGATCTAGTTCCCTGACCAGGGATCGAACCCGGGCCCCCTGCATTGGGAGTGCAGAGTCTTACCCATTGGACCACAGGGAAGTCCCTAAAAATTTTTTTTTTTAGTTTGTTTTGCCTTTTTTTTCTTCTGTGTGTGTGTGTGTTTTGCCTTTTAATTTCTTTATTTAGATGTATCACTGCCATCATTCTTAGTTTAATAGTCATGCTTATGATTTTGTTTTGCTCTAATTGGAATGAAGTAGAGGCTTTCTTGAGAAAACTGGACAAGGCTTAGAAGGGAGAAGGTGAAGGCAGAGGAAGAAAGCTAAAAATAGTTTCAGTGTATGTGGGAAGTTACCTGACATGGAACTAAATAAGATATGAATAGTGAGAGCTGAGAAATACAGAACACAAAATGTATAGAAACTCTTTTTGAGGGGGGAAATGGTAGTAGGAAAGGGGTTGTACTCTAAGTTACAACTGGAGGTTAAGAGAGCCTGTTTGACTTTGGAATATCTCATTATGGTTGGAAAAGGCAGACTGCAAGCACAGGGCTATACACATGTTAGACATTTTGTAATTTGGGGGTGGCTGTAAATAGGATGATAATTCAAACTGTTTAACAACTGGTACAGCATTGACAGACCAATCAGAATGGGTGCTGGGCTGTGAACATCAGTCATGCCATACTTGTATAGGCTAGTGAGTACAGCCTTGCCTGTAAATAAAAGTAAGTGTGTGTGTGTGTGTGTGTGTGTGTGTGTGTGTGTACACACATACTCACAGGATGTCAGAGTTTGAAGGAGCCTTAGGAATATTTATCCTACCACCTCGTTGTGCAGTGGAGGTAACTGACTCATGCCTAAGATCATCTTACCTAAGATTGCCCAGCTACTGGCAGAGCCAGGTCTGGAAACCAGATTTCCTGCTTTTTACTGAGAGTTCTTTCTTCCAAACCATGTTGCACAGTGTGTGTGTGTATTAACATTATATATTCACTGTATTTATATATTATAATCTTATTGTCTTTGGGTAGAATTAATTCTCAATTGCTTTTGTCAATAAGAATATTGATAAAATATTTATCAATCTTTATCTTTCTTTTATAAAAGTATAATTTACCTTATTAATCTACCTTTAGTTGTGTGCAGTGATAAGTTAAATATAGTGATATCCAAATCTTGTTTTAGCTTGTACCTTAAAATTTACTCTTCAGATCTTTTATCAGAGATAAGAATAAGCTGAAAGATTGAATTTGTCTTCTTTCTCTTTCTCTTTTCATCTTCAGATAAAAGTGCTAATGAATAGTGAAATGACAAAAAGTTGAGCAAATACAATGAAGAAAGAGCAGATCTAGAGTTTAGAGTATTTATAATGCTACCCTGGATACTGGAAGTCTTAATAATGAACCCTCTGAAAATAGAAACATATTATTGAGACTTAGTTTTTCTTATTATTCTAAAAGTTGTGATTATAGTGTAAATGAGTCATATGCATTATGGACTTTATGTATTTATAACATGGTTACATATTTTGAGATTGAAAAGTTATTATTTACCTCTGATTATTTGTACAGAAGAAGGAAAAATCTTGTGGGTAAATTGACTAGATTTGAAAAAATAGAGTTTGCAAAGCTGCATGTATAGTGGGAAGTTCCTATTCGCCTGGAAATGTATTACACAGTTCCTTTTTGTGGGAGAAAATGAAACTTATAGGAGCTGCAGTTATGCATTTGGTAGCATGCTTATAAAAAAGATTCTCGGGACTTCCCTGATGGCGCAGTGTTAAGAATCCACCTGCCAATGCAGATGACATGGGTTCGAGCCCTGGTCCGGGAAGATAGCACGTGCCGCGGAGCGACTAAGCCCGTGAGCCACAGCTACTGAGCCTGTGTGCTGCAACTACTGAAGCCCGTGCATCTAGAGCCCACGCTTCACAACAGGAGAAGCCACTGCAATGAGAAGCCCGCACACCGCAATGAAGAGTAGCCCCTGCTCGCCACAACTAGAGAAAGCCCATGTACAGCAATGAAGACCCAACGCAGCCAAAAAGAAATTAATTAATTAATTAATTATTTAAAAAAAAGATTCTCAAAAGGTACATGCATCAACTTCTTTCCAGTCTATGTCATTCTTATGTTTTTCTTTTTTTACCTCCAGAATGAGAACTCTGGTTTTCTTGGATAAAGTAAACAGCAGAAGAAGAATGGAATATTAATTAAAATTCTGTTTGTTATGACAGAGCTGGAAATGTATAATAGCTGTGATTTCAGTAAGATAGCTATCAGCTTTTTCTGAGCACCACTATTTGGGCACAATACATGGAGCTCTCTAAGATCTTTCCTTTTATAAAATTTCATGAGAGATATATGAATGTGTGCTAGGTTAAAAAATCCAAACATCATATTAATGTATATATATTGCATATTGAAAGTTCCCCCTTCACTGCTCCCCACATCCTCTCCCCGTTACCTTCCACCCCAACCTCATTACTACTTTCCTCTTCAGGAGTAACCACCGTTAAAAATTGAATGTGGAGGAGTAACATCAGCATCTTGGCTGAATAAGATGCCTCTTGTTCATGTTTCCCCCTCCACCACCAACAATTTGGCATCCATCCACAGACCTTTGTGAGAGCTGTCAGATTCAGCACCATACACCAAGGGACCTCGGAGGAGGCTTGCCCACCCATGTGTCAGGCAACACATACAGACCTCGGTCCTTTCTGTGGACCCTGCAGTGGCCCATGAACCAGCTCCAGCCATCCTGACCATGGTCTGGGAGCCCCTGGAAACACTATCTTAAACAATCACTCAAGGACTAGGGAGAGCCTTTGTGGATGTCCAGATTTCTAGTGGAGAGGTTCTACCACACTGCTGGAGCAAAAAACAAATACGAATTTGGATGCATTGGAGAGGATAAGAGTAATATTTTGACTTTATCCACATCACTGTCCCCCCAAGGCAGCACAGCTTGGGACCAAGAGGGATCTTGGCCTGTGAGTTCTCCTGCAGGGGAAAGAGCACGTGAATGATCTTCCAGCTTCCCCAGCTATGCAGATGCTTCCAAAGAGGCTCATTTATCTTTTGCCCCATCAAGAGTACTGAATCTGGAGGTACCTGACTGGAGGATGGGAAGAGGCTGGGAGAGCAGCAGATAGGACTCTTGGAGGACATTAAAGGGAGGTGGATCCTACTGACTGCTTCATGGACACCATCAAGAAGCCTTCCTACCAGCCCCTGGGACACCTTGCCCACAGATCCCCCCCAACTGGTCCCAGTCATTCCCAGTGCTTTATGTACTCTCCCCCGCAATCCCCCACTCTGGGGCTGGTGCCCTGTGTGTGCTCCTAGGAGCAAGCTTTAGCAGATGATTTGTGAGCATGTTCAGAAAGTCAACCTGAATATGCGGACCAGGGAGAGACCACAAACTTGAGCTTTAGTGCCACCTTTGGGAAAACAAAAGGGAGGCTGTCAGCACTCAGCTTGGTGTGTTGCAGGATCCAGAGAAGGCATACAAGCTTAAAAATTCTTCCACAAGAGGGAGCAAGAATTATCAAGCAGGTGTATCCTTAGAAGAAGCGGTCCCCAACCTTTTTGGTGCCAGGGACTGGTTTCCATGGATGGGGAGGGGAGATGGTTCAGGCAGTGATGCAAGCGATGGAGAGCAGCAGATGAAGCCTCACTCACTCACCCACTGCTCACCTCCTGCTGTGTGGCCTGGTTTCTAAGAGGCCGTGGACCGGTACTGGTCTGTGGCCTGGGGGTTGGGGACCCCTGCTTAGAAGGTCTGAGAAAGCCTCAAAATCCCTAGTAGGGCTTATGGAAGGTATTTCTGTCCTGAAAGCACTTAGTATAGACTAGAGGAGTGACTGTTACTTCAAATGTGAAGACAGCAACACAAAACATCAAGGAACACAAAAAATCAAGGAAAAGTGACACCACCAAAGTATCACAATAATCTTCCAATAACTGGTCCCAAAGACACGGAGATATGGGATTTACACCATAAGGAATTCAAAATAGCTGTTTTAAGGAAACTCAGTGGCTTTAAGAAAACACATGAAGACAATTCAACAAAATCAGGAAAACAATACCCAAAGCGAGAAGTTTAATAGATAGAAATCATAAAAAAGAACCAAACAGAAATTGTGAGGCTGAAGAACACAATGAATGAAATGAAAAAAAAATGCAACAGAGAGCATCCAGTATCACACCTCATCAAGGAGAAGAAAGAATCAGTGAGACTGAAGACAGGGACTTTAAAATTATCCAATCGGAGGAGAACAAAGAAAAAAGAATAAAGAAAGACTACATAATCTATGGGATACCATCAAGAGAAACAGTCTGTGAATTACTGGGGTTCCAGAAGGAGAAGAGAGGGAAAGGGGATAGAAAGTTTATTTAAAGAAATAATGGCAGAAAACTTCCCAATTCTGGAGAGAGATTTGGATATCCAGGTTCATGAAGCTTATAGGTCATCAAACAAACTCAAAGAATCCTCTCCAAGACACACTATAATAAAACTGTCTGGGGCTTCCCTGGTGGCGCAGTGGTTGAGAATCCGCCTGCTGGTGCAGGGGACATGGGTTCGATCCCTGGTCCGGGAATATCCCACATGCCATGGAGCAACTAAGCCCATGCGCCACAACTACTGAGCCTGTGCTCTAGAGCCCGAGAGCCACAACTACTGAGCCCGCATGCTACAAATACTGAAGCCCAAGTGCCTAGAGCCCAGGCACCGCAACAAGAGAAGCCACCACAATGAGAAGCCCACACACCACAATGAAGAGTAGCCCCCGCTCGCCACAACTAGAGAAAGCCCACACGCAGCAACAAGACCCAATGCAGCCAAAAATAAATAAATAAAATAAATAAATTTATTTAAAAAAAACTGTCAGAAATCAAAGACAAAATCTTAAAAGCTGCAAGAGATAAGAAACTTGTAACTTATAGGGGAACCTCTGTAAGGCTAGCAGCAGATTTTTCAGTAGAAACCTTACAGGCCAGGAGAGAGTGGGATGTATTTTATTTCAAAGTGCTGAAATTAAAAAAATTTGCCAACCAAGAGTTGCTCTTTTGAAGTAAAGTATAGGTAACAACTTTCTCAGACAAATGGAAGCTGAGGAAGTTTATTACCACTAGAACTGCCTGACAAGAAATGCTGAAAGGAGTTTTTCAAACTGAAATGAAAGGACAGTAATTAATAACATGAAAACATATGAAAATATACAGCACACTGGTAAAGGTAAGTACATAGTCAAATTCAGAATACCCTAATCCTGTAATATGGTTGTGTGTTAGCCACTTAACTCTAGTATAAAGCTTAAAGGACAAGAGTATTAAAAATAACTATATAGCAACAGTAATTTGTTAATGAGTACATAATATAAAATCGGTAAACCTGTGACATCAAAAACAAAAAAGATCGGGTAGTAAAATGGTAGAGTTTTTGCATGTGATTGAAGTTAAGTTGTTATCAGTGTAAGATAGACTGTTGTATCTGTAATATATTTTGTGTAAGCCTCACAGTAACCACAAAACAAAAATTCACAGAAGATAAAGAGAAGGGAGTCATAGCATACCACTAGGAAAATTATCTTTTCACAAAGGAAGGCAGCAAGAGAGGAACAAGGGAACTATAAAACAGCCATAGAACAATTAATAAGATGGCATTAGTAAGTCCTTACCTATCAATAATTACTCTAAATGTAAATGGGTTAACTCTCCAGTCAAAAGATATAGAGTAGCTGAATGGTTTAAAAAAAAAAAAGACCAAACTATATGCTGCCTACAAGAGACTCACTTGAGTTTTAAGGACACCTAGGCTCAAAGTGAAGGGATGAAAAAAGATACTAAATGCAAGTGGAAACCAAAAGAGAGCAGGGATAGCTATACTTACATCAGACAAAATAGACTTTAAATTAAAAACTGCAATAAGAGGCAAAGAAGATCATTATAATGATAAAATGATCAATTCATCAAGAAGATATAACAGTCATAAATACATATGCATGCAACATTGAAGCACCTAGGTATATTAAGCAAATACTAACAGATCTGCAGGGAGAACTAGTCAACATTACACTGGTAATAGGGCACTTCAAAAAATGCGCAGAGGAACTGAATAGACATTTTTCCAAAGAAGACATACAAATGGCCAATAGATACATGGAAAGAAGCTTATCATCAATTATCACATCAGGGAAATGCAAATCAAAACCACAATGAGATATCACCTCACATTTATTAAAATGGCTGCTCTCAAAAGGATAAGAGATATGTGTTGGGGAGAATATGGAGAAAAGGAAACCCTTGTGTAATGTTGATGGGGCTGTAAATTGGTGGAGCCGCTATGGAAAACAGTATGGAAGTTCCTTAAATAAAAAGAGAGCTAGTATATCACACAGCAGTCCCACTTCTGGGTATTTATTCAAAGGAGATGAAATCACTATCTTGAAGAGATATCTGCATTCCCATGTTCCTTGCAGAATTATTCACAGTAGCCAACCTGTGGAAACAACCTAAGTGTCAATCAATGGGTGAATGGATAAAAAAGACGTGGCACACACACACACGCACACACACACACACACACACACACACACACACACACAGAGGAATATTTTTCAGCCAAGAGAAAGAAGGAAATCCTGCCACTTGTGACAAAATAGATGAACCTTGAGGGCATTCTGCTAAGTGAAGTAAGTCAGACACGAGAAGGACAAATACTGGATGATATCACTCATATGTGGAATCTAAAAAAGCTGAACTGATAGAAACAGAGAGTAGATTGGTGGTCACCAGAGGCTTGGGAGTGGGGGAAATGAGGAAATGTTGGTTAAAGGTTACAAACTTTTCAGTTACGAGATGACTAATGTACAGTATGGTGATTATAGTTAAGGATACTGTATTATATACTTGAAAGTTGCCAAGAGAGTAGATCTTAAATATTCTTACCACAGAAAAAGAAATGGTAATTATGTAAGATGATGGAGGTGTTAACCAATGCTACTGTGGTAATCATTTTGCAATGTACCAAGTGTATCAGTTAAACAACTTAAACTTACACTATGTGATATGTCAATTACATCTCAGTAAAGCTGGAAAAAAGTTCGTGTATATTTTCAAGCATTTATATGCATACCTGTCTCTGTATATGCCTAAACATACAGTTTTGTTTTGTTGTAAATCAGTGGGGTAATAGTTACATCTTAATCTGACTTGTGCTTTTATCCCTTGGAGGTATCCTAGAGATCTTTTGATCTCAAATATGACTCTATCTCATTCTTTTAAATGGCTGCTTTCTATTTCACATTATAGCTGCACTATCATTTTTATAACTAATCTGTTTTTTTATACTTAGGTTTATTCTAGTTTTTTGCTTTTTAAATAATGCTTAAAAAGCCTGTTTACAAATGTATTTTTAGTTGCATGAGTCAATGTTTTCTGTAGGTTGGATTCCTATAAATGGAATTTCAAAGTCAAAGTTTCTATGCAATTAAAGCTTTGGTTGGTTCTGTCAAATTACTCTTTATTTGTCACTGATAATTAAATGGCGAAATTGAATTTACAAATGGTAAGATGCCATATTTTTAAGAAGCCACATTAACCCTTGTATGACACAGTAGGATATAAATAAATGACAAATCATGTGGAGTTGAGGTAATATGCTCTGGGAATTTTATTAGAAGTTGCTTCTACATACTGAGTCAGCAATAGGTTATTGCAAAATCGTAATTACCAAAATATTTAAGGGTGGTGGAATTTTGGAACTTTTGTTTTGTTCTGTGTCTTATTCTGAACATAGGAGGTATGTGTAATGGTGAAGAGCACATGGTCTGCAGACCTGAGTTCAGGTCTTCTGCGCCCTATGAGCTAAATAACTCCAGACAAGTAGAGATCAGAATATTTGATCTTTTTAAATTTCCTGTACTGCATTGGTGAATTGAGGCCAATAATTCTGTCTTTATAGGTTGTTGTAAAATTAACTACCAATAAATTGTAGCTGTTCTAATTTTTATTCTTCTGTGGCAGTTTTACAAAGATAACCATGATTAAATATTTATTTTCTTGATTAAATGGCCTTGGGGCATCCTCTGTATAACAAATAGAAAACATGTAACCTCTCTGTAGCATCCATCCCTTGGCTCAAAGATTACCACTTTTCTGATGAACAGAAACAGTCTCTTCTTACAATTAGGATTCTTTGTTTTGGTTTCCATTTCTGTGCCAAAACAATTTGATAGGACAGGACTTCATCAATTCTGTTGCTCACCATCCTGCCACATAGCTATTTGGGATGCACACTGATATCTTAGATCATCCAAATTAATTAAGTCTTATCAGGAAACTGATAAGCTAACGGCACTCAAAGTCTTGACCAGGTTGACAGTCAGTACAGATTTTTGCTTTCCACAATTTCCTGTTTCCTGATAGCTTAAAGATGATAAATACCATACTTTACTAGAGTCCACATATTTTCTAGAAATCAGTATGTCTAAGGTAAAGCATATGGAGGAGAAAGTAAGTTATTGACATTTTGAACAAGACCTCTGGTTCACAGCAGCAGTTGCCACAGTCAGCTGTTTCACCTTTCCTTTTAGAGGTGGTAAGAGTGGTGGTGTGATTGAAGGACCATGGTTCCATCTCAAAGTTCCAAACACTGACAGGAAGACCCTACAACTGTTGTGCTGGCCTTAGTGCTACACTTGCTGAGTTTGATGAGGTGTGCCACCAGATGCTGGTGCTTTGCCTCCTTCTTTTTTAATTTTTTGTAATTAGTTACTTTGAAAATATTTTTAGTGACATATTCAGAAACTTATTATTTCAAAGGAATATTGGGATGTTCCAAATCATGGTGGTGTTCAAAAAGATAAAGATGTCACCTCATTTACAATGGGAGATGTGAGTTGAAAACTTATGGTCATCTATAAACTTATGGTCATTGTGTTTGAGATGTTGCAATCCTTTGCTGGACTCATTTGTAGTATCTTACCACCAGGTCTCCTTCTATCCTTTCTGTACATTCCCATAGTTTTTTGTCTAGGCAAATTTGTTCCAAACCCTTTTCATCTACTCAAACTACTCCAGCTTTAGAACATTTCTCTAGCCCACAATAAGTTTTATCAATCCTTTGTTTCCTTGTTATTTTATTTTTTTTCCTTTGTTCATTCAAATAGTGCTTGACAACACATAGGCTTTTATGTCCATTACCCCCATTGCAGAGTAATGCTGATTTCCTTTTCACCTCAGTTTATCCAAACATAAACAAGAAGGGTATCAATGCTACCAATCTCTGGCTCTGTGAGTCTAGGATCATAAAGAGCAACCCTCCGTCATCCTGTGGCTTTAGTTACCACCTGTGGTGGACATTGTGGTTATTTCCCCCAAACCCATTTCATCTTTCTGCTTTTGTGTAGTAGCCATTTGATTTGGATGGAACTGATCAGAGGTGGGGCCCGATTAGGCTGAGCCAATGATTCTCAGCCTTGGCTGCCCATTAGAATCGCTGAAGGAGCTTCAAACAAGAGACAAATTCAGCCAACCAAATCCTCCCCCGCAAATATGCCTGGGAGTGGAGCGGCACTTTCTAAATAATTCCCAGCTAAAGCTAACATGCAGCCAGTGTTGAGAACCACTGGTCTACTCACCAGGGTATTTCCATCTTCCCTGCCACTTGCATTGATTTAAGAAACTCAAACCTAAACCAGTTAGCTTGTGCCATTCCCCAAGCTACATGAATTGGTTGTGGTGGGTATAATCAGCCTAATCAACATAGCCCAGGACTTTTGTTTTATGGTTGTGGAAGTATTTTCTGTTTTATCTCTTTGGTGTGAGGAAATCCTGCTTAGGGATGGAACTCTTACTTGGAGGAGACAGAACTTCTTGGCTGAGTTCCTGTCTCAGCTGAGTTTTAACAAAGACTTCCCTGGACCATACTTTAGTTAGCCTCTTCTGACCCCTATTCTCTACTCGGCTTCAACTTTGGCCTACAATGTCTGTGTCCATCCGTGCTGAGTCCAGTTTTAGCAAGAATCTTGCTAAGTCAATTCCCATAAAAGTTCAGAGGACTGTACTGGTTGGCTTCTTTCTGTAGTTCCTAACATACCAACTTATACCTAAGCATTGCACATAGATGAGTTTGCTAATGAACCGTTCAGTTAATCAGTATTTACTAAGCAATTACTATGTACTGGATGCTGTACTAGGTACTGGGGACACAATAATAAACAACATAGATATGATCCTTGTCTCATAGAACTTAATAGGCTTGAAACCCAAATCTGTTTCTGTTATCTTAATTATTGTAGGAAAAGTTCCAGTTTGTTATGTGTGGTATAATATAGCTGGACGGAGTCTCTAAAACGCTGCCCTGTATCATTTTTGTATGGAGCTAGGTTGTATATAAATAAACAAATCTGTTATTGCAATATAGCTGCTTCTCCAGATAATCGTCAAGACTAGATGCCTTACTTGGTTAGAATATGAGCAACAGAAGTAGGACTTTCCCCAGCAGGCTAACAGAGTACTGAAAGAACTTCCCAATAAGCTCACATGAATTTTGGGTTTTTTCAATCATTTTATTTTATTTTTTAAACATCTTTATTGGAGTATAATTGCTTTACAATGGTGTGTTAGTTTCTGCTATATAACAAAGTGAATCAGTTATACCTATACATACGTCCCCATATCTCTTCCCTCTGGCGTCTCCCTCCCTCCCACCCTCCCTATCCCACCCCTCTAGGTGGTCACAAAGCACCGAGCTGATCTCCCTGTGCTATGCGGCTGCTTCCCACTAGCTAGCTGTTTTACGTTTGGTAGTGTGTATATGTCCATGCCACTCTCTCACTTTGTCCCAGCTTACCCTTCCCCCTCCCCCGTATCCTCAAGTCCATTCTCTAGTAGGTCTGTGTCTTTATTCCCATCTTGCCCCTAGGTTCTTCATGACCAGTTGTTTTTTTCTTAGATTCCATATATATGTGTTAGCTTACGGTATTTGTTTTTCTCTTTCTGACTTACTTCACTCTGTATGACAGACTCTAGGTCCATCCACCTCACTACAAATAACTCAATTTCATTTCTTTTTATGGCAGAGTAATATTCCATTGTATATATGTGCCACATCTTCTTTATCCATTCATCTGTTGACGAACGCTTAGGTTGCTTCCATGTCCTGGCTATTGTAAATAGAGCTGCAATGAACATTTTGGTACATGACTCTTTTTGAATTTGGTTTTCTCAGGGTATATGCCCAGTAGTGGGATTGCCAGGTCATATGGTAGTTCTATTTTTAGTTTTTTGAGGAACCTCCATACTGTTCTCCATAGTGGCTGTATCAATTTACATCCCCACCAACAGTGCAAGAGGGTTCCCTTTTCTCCACACCCTCTCCAGCATTTATTGTTTGTAGATTTTTTTTTTTTTTCTTTTGCGGTACGCGGGCCTCTCACTGTTGTGGCCTTTCCTGTTGCGGAGCACAGGCTCCAGACGCGCAGGCTCAGCAGCCATGACTCTCGGGCCCAGCCGCTCCACGGCATGTGGGATCTTCCCGGACTGGGGCACGAATCCGTGTCCCTTGCATCGGCAGGCGGACTCTCAACCACTGCGCCACCAGGAAAGCCCCTGTTTGTAGATTTTTTTGATGATGGCCATTCTGACTGGTGTGAGGTGACACCTCATTGTAGTTTTGATTTGCAATTCTGTAATGATTACTGATGTTGAGCATTCTTTCATGTGTTTGTTGGCAATCTGTATATCTTCTTTGGAGAAATGTCTATTTAGGTCTTCTGCCCATTTTTGGATTGGGTTGTTTCTTATTTTGGTATTGAGCTGCATGAGCTGCTTGTAAATTTTGAAGATGAATCCTTTGTCAGTTGCTTCATTTGCAAATATTTTCTCCCATTCTGAGGGTTGTCTTTTGGTCTTGTTTATGGTTTCCTTTGCTTTGCAAAAGCTTTGAAGTTTCATTAGGTCCCATTTGTTTATTTTTATTTCCATTTCTCTAGGAGGTGGGTCAAAAAGGATCTTGCTGTGATTTATGTCATAGAGTGTTCTGCCTATGTTTTCCTCTAAGAGTTTGATGGTGTCTGGCCTTACGTTTAGGTCTTTAATCCATTTCGAGTTTATTTTTGTGTATGGTGTTAGGGAGTGTTCTAATTTCATTCTTTTACATGTAGCTGTCCAGTTTCCCCAGCACCACTTATTGGAGAGGCTGTCTTTTCTCCACTGTATATTCTTGCCTCCTTTATCAAAGATAAGGTGACCATAAGCCCACATGAATTTTGCATTGCTTTGTATATCCAAGCAAGAGCCCTGGTTGCTTGAACATATCCTGGGGTAGCAACATGGCAAAGTAGTTAAGAATATGAACACTGTAAGCAAAATGCTTGGGTTTGAATCCTGAGTCTACAACTTTTGTGCTCTTTACAATGGGCAAGTTTCATAACTTCTCTGTGCTTTATTTCCTTATCCATCTGTAAAATGAGAATGTTAATAATAATGCCTACCTTTTAGAGTGGTTAAGAGGAATATAAAGAGTTTGGAATGGTTTCTGGCACAAAGTACACCCATATATCTCTGTTTGCTCTTTGATGATGTTGATGATAAAGATAGACCCACTTATTTACATCTCAAATTCTCTTACTGGTTTTATGGTAGTCTTATTATGAGATCTTTTAAAATATGAGCAGAATCTTCATGTGTAATTTGCAGAAGAGGGTAATCATCAGAGACTAGTTTGTACTTTCCTTTTTCAACTCATGAGAGAGGGGAGATCATCATCATCATTGGACTCCAGTCCTACTTTGTGGGCCCGTGAGTATATGGTGCTGTGCCCCAAGGTAAGCAGGCAGCCCCTGCTCTCTTGGAGTTTACCTTCCAAGACTGACTACATCAGTTTAGATAATCAAGTAAAGGTCATAAAAACAGTGAACTGTGAGTTGGCCAGACACTTTAAACATAGAAAATGTCCTATATAATGGAAGTTTACTGTAATACAACCCATTAAAGTGTAGATTTAGTATAGTTGCATATATCTCATACACAGTTTTGGACTACATACCTGAAGGAAATCATAATAGAATCATACAGTATGGGGACTTCCTGGTGGTTCAGTGGCTAAGACTCCATGCTCGCAATGCAGGGGGCCCGGGTTCGATCCCTGGTCGGGGAACTAGAACCCACATATCGCAACTAAGAGTTCACATTGCTGCAACTAAAGATCCCGCATGCCGCAATGAAGATCGCGCATGCAGCAACGAAGATCCTGTGTGCCACAACTAAGACCCGGCACAGCCAAATAAATAAATAAAAATTTTTTAAAAAATTGAATCATACAGCATGGATCTCTAGAAGAGTAATTAGCATATTTATACTGGACAGAGGTAATTACTTTGGGACAGGGATGGAGGAGTTGGGGAGCAAAAATTAATCCTGTAAATTGTGTAAGGTGAAAGAAAAATGAACCTGTGGCTACTGCTTAATAAAGCAGTGTGACATGGTGGGAAGACCATGGATTTGGGGGCAAGAATGATCTGGGCAAATAATGGCTCAGCTACCTACAAACTATGTGGCCTCTCTGGAGCTCTATGAATTCAAAGGAAAACTGTTTTCCCTTCCAACTGTAGCTGCAGAAAGGGTAAGATTTGTGGCTCAGCTTAGAAGCAAGTATATATAGGTGTGGTTTTTAGCTTCAATCCTGGCTTTTTTTTTTTTTTTAATCTCACAACTATTATTTCCTTTTTTACTCTTTTTTAAAAAATGCCTTCCTGTATGCTTATTGATGGACCAAGAGTATTAGTGATTGTATTGGTTCACTAGGGCTACCATAACAAAATACCACAGCCTGGGTGGCTCAAGCAACAGAAATGTATTTTCTCACAGCTCTGGAGGCTAGAAGTCCAAGATCAAGGTGTTGATGGGGTTGATTTTCTCTGAGGCCTCTCTCCTTGACTTGTAGATGGCTCTCTTCTCCCTCCGTCTTCACATGGTCCTTCCTTTGTGCACACACGTCTGTGTCACCAGTTATATTGGATTAGGGCCCACATAAACACCTCATTTTAATGCAGTCACCTTTCAAAGGCTCTTATCTACAAATACTGTCACATTCTGAGGTACTAGGATTAGGCCTTCAACATATGAATTTGCAGGGGACACAATTCAACCCATGGCAGTGATTAAAAAAAAAATAGTAATAACCTCCCTCATACATTTCTTTAACTGTAAAATAGGGATATAAAAATGATTACTTTGTTCTGTGTATGATTATTGTGAGGATTATAATGAGAAATTCACCTCAGTTGACTGGCACAGTTGAGTCACATAATAGGTACTTCGCAATTGTTAAATATCTTCCTTTCCTGCCTTTGGCAGGGGAGAGAAATTCTGAAATTGCTTGATTAAAAAAAAGAGACACAGACCTTACCTGCTACAGTGATAGGGTGTGGGTGTTTTAAGTGTCAGAGACAACTGGGGTAGCCAGGGAAGGAGGAGTGGGGCAGTGGAGAAAAAAAATGTTTTTATTTACTTTGGAGCATGAGATGATCAAGAAAGCAAAGGAACTGAGGTGGCTTGAGGTAGACTCCAAAACTCGAAAAGCCCAAAGAAGAATTTAGCCCTGAAGTGAAATAACTTCAGCAATAATGTTAAGAATTTTAGACTGAAAGGCATCATGATTCAATTCCTTTATTTTATGGAGGAGAAAACTGACATCCAGAGAGGTTAAGTAACAGGCTAAAATCACATAGCTAAGCAATTGGTGGAAGACTAATCAACTCTGAAAAATTAAGTCTATGATTGGGAGGAGCAGAATATGATAACTTGAGGAAAATATCTGAATTCTACCAGACTGTCAGAGCTAAAGCTGTATCTTATTCATTATTGTATCTCCAGTTACCAGGGATGTGCCCAGTGTATAGTATTCAATGATGATTGTTAGGATGATTCAAAATAAATACTGAATTTGCAGGGGACTTGTTAAACCATAGGTCTACATTTTTGTGAATAAATCAATGCAGCATACTTATGAAATATATGGAACATCTTTAGTATCATCCTGGAGATCAGTATACAAAAAATTACATTAATAAGTGAGTTTCTAAGACTGCTGGATCTAAGGGCACTATTCAAAAATCAATTGTATTTCTTTATACCAGTAGCTGATACATACTAACGAATGCACATACACTACTGGTGGGAGTGAAGGTTGCACAATCACCTTGGAAAACTGACAATATTCACTAAAGCTGAGTATACTCTTATCCTATGATCAAGCAGTTACTCTTCTAGGCAGTGTATATCCAGCAAGAGCATGTGCTCATACGTACCAAAAATCATGTGCAAGAATGTTTGTGCCTGCATTATTTGAAAGAGCTAATAACTAGAAGCAACCCAAATGTCCATCAACAGTAGAATGAATCAATAAATTGTGGCATATTCACATTGTGGGTATGATACAACAATCAATAAGCTACAACTACCAAAACATGTGGATGGATGAATCTTGTAAACCATAAAGGAGCCCATTCACAAAAGAATACTCACTATATAATTCTACTTATATAAAGCTCCAGAAACAGGCAAAATTCTATGATGCTAGAATCAGGATACTGGTTACCTTTGGAAAGGTAAAAGGGGATACTAAGGGGGCTTCAGAGGTGCTAGTAATGTTCTATTTCTTGGTTGAACTGGACACTTATTTGTATACTTTTCTGTATTTGTTATACTTAAATTATAAAAGGCTTAAAAGTATGTAATGAATTTTTATATATCATTGATATCTTAGAAGTAGTATCACATGATTATTTTAAATGAGACTGAAGCAGCTGTCAGAATGTATAGCTGCTTCAGTATGTATATTTGAATGTATAGCTGCCTCAAAAAATAAATAGAGGGCTTCCCTGGTGGCGCAGTGGTTGAAAGTCCGCCTGCCGATGCAGGGGACATGGGTTCGTGCCCGGTCCAGGAGGATCCCACATGCCGCGGAGCGGCTGGGCCCGTGAGCCATGGCCGCTGAGCCTGCACGTCCAGAGCCTGTGCTCCGCAGCAGGAGAGGCCACAACAGTGAGAGGCCCGTGTACCACAAAAAAATAAAAATAAATAAATAAATAAATAGAATTTAAAAAGACATCCCCACCCAGTCTCCCACCCTTTTTTTGGTTCAGTATTTCTTTTTGTACTCTTAGTTGTTGTTTACTTATGGAATTGTATTTTTAACAAACAAAATAGTACAGTATGCAGTATAGCTTTTCAGTATTTAAATAGTTATTTCTCTCAGAAATTTTAAGGTATCAAAAAGGATTAAGCTTAGAACTGTGTGTAATATGATCCCAATTTTTCTTTCTGTCTGTCATCATTTCTAGGTGTAAAGGAAAAACTTGGAAGGATATAAGCAATAAGCAAACTTTTTTATGAGAAGGGGGTAAACTTTCTATTTTTATATGTTTGATATTTGAATTTTTTACAATAAGCATGTGTCTCTTTTTTTAGTTTAAAAGGTACAATTTTTAATAATTAAGCAAAAAGATAGATCTTAGCTATTAAAATATTTTATATCCTAGAACTAGAAAAACTCTCACCTTTTTTCCTTTTATGCTTACTTATTAAAAATGTATAAAACCTAACAGTTGAATACTGTCAAGAAAAACACCAATAATTTAGATCTTTAAATTCCTATTTAATGTCATCACTTAGATAAAACATAAAACTTTGATTTATGTGGTTGGTTTTTTGTTTTTTCTGTTTTTCCAAATTTTCTAGAGTAAGCAATATTACTTTTATAATAGAAGTATTTAAGGGAGGCAAATCTTTATTATTTCAGTCTTTGCTGACGAGGTTAATATGTTGTACTTTTAAAGGATTTTTCTCCACTATATTTATTGTTCTTTTGTTCCAACTGGGAAGGGAAAAGCCAGACTGGAAGCTATAAAAAGTTATTTTGTGAGATGCTGTTTTTCTAATGGTATTATTAAGAATTGCTAAAAATACACACAATAGATCTTGAGGAAAATGCAAACTGTTGGAATACAGTTCTTTTAGTGGCATACTTTTCTTTCCAAAGTCAGAAGCCTTTGACTCATGAATATGCTCCCAAGGGTGAATTAACCTCCCTCCTTTTCCTCCTCAAGTTTCCTAATTGCCTTTTTAGCTTGTGTAATTGTATTTGTCCTTTGTATACATAAATATACAAACCATTTTAAAATAAATTCAGTTTGCTGGCTGATTAGTTTTATGCATTTGAATTGGTTGGTGGTAAGAGGTCACAGGTCTTGTAAATATCCCTGGAAATTAGGAAATTGCTTAGAGATCAGGCCCTTTTGACTAGATTCATCCTCAACTTGGAAATAAAGTTAGTTTTCACTTTCCTCCACCCTTCTGCACAGTGGTTTGAAGACTCTAGCTTAAGTGAATAAGATCAGAAATTTTGAGGTTTATTTTTCTTTAAAAATATAAACTGAGTGTTAGTATTTTTCAGACAATTAAGGGCTAACATCTAAGGGCTTTGGTTATAGTTCTTATGCTGCTGATTAGGTATTCCTTGGTGGTGATTAGTGAATGTACAAATGCAATCATTCGGTAGGGTTTAATCACTTATATGAGAGAGAAGTTCGTTACCCAGAAGGAGAAATTGAAGCTTGTATAACTTTCATTAGCCTTATTTTTTTAATAGCAAAAAAATAAAGAAGAATAATTTTTGACTAAATTAGGAATATTGAGTAATATAAGATAAATTGTTGTTTAAAAGAAATAGAGAACCTGGGGAAATACACTTACGTGAATATACTTTTCCACCATGTAGTATATTGTCTGTATTATAGGTAGCTTATGAATAGTTGGCCCTTACCAAACCAGGACAGATTTCCCTCAGAGAGAGAGAGAGAAAGAAGTGCTAGCTGAACAAGTGCATCTCCTTCTTTCTTTGCACTGGGTGGCTGAGCCCCACAGTTATAGCAGGGGTCAGGGGAGGAAATGTCTCCTTTCCCATGTTTCCTACATTAACTTAAAGTTGAGAAGAGAGATGTATAGCTATACCTTTTTTTTTTTTTACAGGTCTCTAAGGCAATGGGAGAGTGGAATGCATGTATTTGGGCAATGCTGTATTTCTTTCTGGTGAGATGAGTTAAGGGCCTGAGCCCTGAGGGTAGGTTTGAGCCACTTGGGATGATGAGCTAGGGAGGTGTGGGTGGCTGCTTAGGCATTGCACAGTGGCGTGACTCTCTTAGCTTCAGGGGTGGTTCTTCAAATGTGTAGTCAAAAAGCTTAGCTTTGGGCTTCCCTGGTGGCGCAGTGGTTGAGAGTCTGCCTGCCGATGCAGGGGACATGGGTTCGTGCCCCGGTCCGGGAGGGTCCCACATGCCGCAGAGCGGATAGGCCCGTGAGCCATGGCCACTAGGCCTGCGCGTCCGGAGCCTGTGCTCTGCAACGGGAGAGTCCACGTCAGTGAGAGGCCCGCGTATACTGCAAAAAAAAAAAAAAAAGCTTAGCTTTGTAGGGTTGGGGATTATTTTATTCTAACCTAATTCACAATTGCTAATATATAAATCAAAATGCTGTAGCTTTTCCAGCCTTCCAGGCCAGTTGGTCTTCACTCCGAGGGTGACCAACTATCCCAGTGTGCCCAGGACTCTCGTGGTATTAGTACTGAAAGTGGTGCTTTCAGGAAAAAAATCCTCAGTCTTGGGGAAACCTCTCAGTCTCAGAGGGATGGTTGATCACCCTATTTTACTTCCCTGAGCCCTTAGCAGCCGTAGCATAGGAGGAGGGGAAATGCATTCTCGCTGCCACTGTGTACAATCTCTTCCCTGTAGTACAGATGATGAAGAGCTCTTACATAGCAGTACAACCCAGGATGTAATTTCAGGGAGGAAGAATGTTGCTACATCCCAAGTGTGCCCAGATAGTGCTCTTCTGATTATCTATTGCTGCATAACAAATGACTGCAAAATTTAGAGGCTTAAAATAACATTATTATCCCTTCTGGTTTCTGTGGTTCTGGGATTTGAGAAAATCTCAGCTGACAGTTCTGGCTCCCTCATTATGACAGTGGCTACAACTGGAACAGCTGGAGACCAGTTCAACACCTCTGTCTTCATGTCATCTCAAGGCCTCTCTATGGGCTACTTTAAGCTCTCCTGGTTGCTTTCAGACAGGTGATGCTCACCCGGCAGTTTAGGGTTCTGGAGCAAGTATTCTAGCCAACAAGAAAGAAGCTGCCTCAAATGTCACATCAGATATTATTGTATAGCATCATTTTCACCAGAGCCACAGGTTTCAAGTGGGGAGCATAGACCCCACTTCTTTTTTTTTTTTAAATGTTTATCTATTTGTCTGCGCCAGGTCTTAGTTGCAGCACGCGGGATCTTTAGTCATGGCATGTGAAATCTTAGTTGCAGCATGTGGCATCTAGTTCCCTGACCAGGGATCGAACCTGGGCCCCCTGCATTGGAAGTGCTGAGTCTTAGCCACTGGACCACTACAGAAGTCCCTAGACCCTACTTCATGATAGTTAGAAGGTCAACGTCACAACCTGTTGAGATGGAGACATTATTGCAGCCATCTTTGGAAAATATAATCCACCACAATTACCTTAGCTTCCAAATGCAGTTTTTCATTAATAAAAGTAGTAAAGTTGTTAGAATATGGTTTTTCCTCATGAATTTTCTTAATGCAATTTTTATTTCGAATGAAAACAAAAAGATCAGCCTGTAAATGTTACTTGAATTGTTCTGAGAACTCTTGCTTACCACTGTTCTACTGGAATGAGTGTGTGTGTGTGTGTGTGTGTGTATCGTCCCAAAAAGCCAACTGTTCTACTGTTCTACTGTTCTACTGGAATGAGTGTGTGTGTGTGTGTGTGTGTGTGTGTGTGTGTGTGTGTGTGTGTGTATCGTCCCAAAAAGCCAACTGACCGACATAGGTGTAGTAAAAGTTCATTTGCTTCCATAGTAAGAATTTTAAGGGGTGTGTGTGTGTGTGTGTGTATGGAAGTTTCTATGCATACATGCACCCCAGAGGATGGAAAGGAAAGAGTAACTGGGAGGAGACAAGGACAGCAGTGGCACAGGACCATTCGGGTTGAACGGAAGCATTCATAGTAGGAAAGAACTCTGAAGACATTGATGGCTGGAGAGGGAGCTAAGGAACAAGGGCAGTGGCTATCATTTAGAAGTGAAGGGCAGGTATACCTATAGCATCACTTTAGAACGATCATTCAGTTTAAAATGTGGATGCTAATGTTCTGATGCAGCTTTCTTAGACTGTCTCCCATTGTGATGCTTAAGACCCATGAGTTATTTTTTCTGATAGCCTCCAGCTTCTCACTTCAGAGTAATGGAAATTGGAATTTAAAAAAATCTAATGCGGTTATTTGGGGACTTTGCTGACAGACAGTTTTAACAAAGTTTGAGGAAGGCATGCTACAAATCTTAATTTTATTAAACTGATATTTTTTGGCTTCATAAATGTTTAATATTGCAACATTTATGATTCTTACATGAGTTCTGTTGTTTTGTCCTAAACTCATTATTTTATTGAGGAAAATTTGAAAAATTAAAAAAATATAGGATAGCAGAAAGATTATAATTCTAAGCTACCATTTGTTTAAAAAGATATTTTATGTGTTTGGATTGTAGGAATACTGTAATACTGTCCAGCTAGATTCTGGGATAGATTATCGGAAAAGGGAACTTCCTGCTGCAGGAGAACTCTACTACCTGTAAGTTGTTTTTTAATTTTCATTTTCTAAGTTTAATATCTAATAATTAATCAGGAAAAGATGAGAAAAATAAGCAGGGTAATTATTAGAAAATGAAAGCCTAGTTCTAAAGCCTGTGATTTTTAAAATACAAAATGTTATAATGTTAACTTCTTTAAACTGTGTTTTCTGCCATCCACATTTGCATGATTTATAATGTGTGATTGGTGGAAACCCTAATTAGTTTTTTGGGGAGGAGTGATGACAGATGGTTAGAAAATAATGAGTATCCTTTTTAAGAAACTCTAGTATTAAGAGAATATCTTTATTGTGCTCAAGTAATTAATTATTTGTGGACATCTTCTGACAAATGTATCATTTCTGTTCTCTGAAAATTGTGTTTTATTTTGTCAATCTGTTTGTATTTATCATTGTTGATTGACTTCCATACATAACTATGTAAAATATATATACACAAGTACAACTGGATATATTTTGTCTTTTAAAAGCTCAGACTCGGGCTTCCCTGGTGGCACAGGGATTAAGAATCCTCCTGCCAATGCAGGGTACGTGGGTTCGATCCCTGGCCCAGGAAGATCCCACATGCTACGGAGCAACTAAGCCCGTGCACCACAACTACTGAGCCTGTGCTCTAGAGCCCGTGAGCCACAACTACTGAGCCCACGTGCCACAACTATTGAATCCCGTGTGCCTAGAGCCCGTGCTCTGCAACAAGAGAAGCCACCGCAATGAGAAGCCTGTGCACCGCAATGAAGAGTAGACCCCACTCACCACAGCTAGAGAAAACCCACGCACAGCAATGAAGAACCAATGCAGCCAAACAAAAAATTAATTAATTAATTAAAAAAAACCCTCAGACACTCCTGAGTAGGAGCAATTTATAATAATAGATGTGTTCAGCATGTGTAGTTAATGCTGAAAAACAAATATAGTTTGTTTTAAAAATGTCAGTTGTGAGAACCTGAAAAGGAAAAAGTGCTTTACAAATGCAAAGTGTTGTTTAGTGTATGCTGCTAGTGTTGGGCACCTAGTGGGTTCTCAGTAAATAGGTCTGTCTAAGGGCTAATTGTGATTTAACTCAAAGGCATGTTTCTGCTAATTTAAATTTTGATGACAATGTGCATATGAGAGGTTCAGAAAAGTTCTTGTCTCTGCCACCTTGTAAGCAGAAGTACTTTACTGTTTTTGAAGCAGAAATTAGCTAGAAAAATCACATAATTAAAATTGCATACTTTACAGTGTACCAGGGGGACTGTTTCAGTTTATTATTCAGATTCTGATGATTATTATAGGAGGCTCTTCATCTGCCCTTAAGTACTTTGTCTTTAAATACTTTATAATTTTGAAAAATTCTTAGAACACTTTTTTTTCTGCTTTAACTTGGACTTTTTCCTCTCCATTTCTTTTATGTTTGTGCTTTCTGGTCTTTTTATTTTTCTGATATTCACAAGATTTCCCTGAAGCTTTGTTACCAATTTCTTGATGTGCCAGATGTATGGTACTTAGAAATTAATTTATTATTATTCCTTTTATTCTTTTTCAACAAATCCTTGTTCCTTGTTTTCCCACAAAGTATATCCTTATGTAGAAGAATTAAAACATTTTCCTAAAGGGAAGTTCTTTCAATAAGGATGGTTGCCTGACTCTAAGTCATGAAATTTGTTTCCGGGTGCTAGAGAGGTCTCGGTGGAATTTACAGGAGTTGGAAAGGCTGCTTTTGCTTCAGCAGAGCCACTTTCTCTCTGACCTACTCTGTGTTGCCTCTTCCTCTTCCTGAAAAATGTAATACAGTTCTAACACATCGAAATTCAGGTTTGTACTTTAAACAAGTACTGGAGGAAATCAGAATCTAACAACGTCCCAGAGTCCAGAAAACTAGAATCTACAAAGGCTACTGTGAAACTCTAGAATGGCTTTCTTAAAATTATGTAAATTCTTTAACCTTCAAGGAAAGTAGATTTATTTTTTTTATTTTTAATTTTTATTTTATTTATTTATTTATTTTTGGCTGTGTTGGGTCTTCGTTGCTGCTTGCAGGCTTTCTCTAGTTGCGGCAAGCAGGGGCTACTCTTCGTTGCGGTGCACGGGCTTCTCGCGGTGGCTTCTCTTGTTGCGGAGCATGGGCTCTAGGAGCGTGGGCTTCAGTTGTTGCGGCACGCGGGCTTCAGTAGTTGTGGCTCGCAGGTTCTAGAGCTCAGGCTCAGTAGTTGTGGCACACGGGCTTAGTTGCTCCGCGGCATGTGGGATCTTCCTGGACCAGGGCTGAAACCCGTGTCCCCTGCATTGCAAGCAGATTCTTAACCACTTTGCCACCAGGGAAGTCCTAGGAAAGTAGATTTATTTATGAATTTAACATCAAAAGAGCTTTATCGTAGTCTGATAATCAAGCATATAGAGCCTGGGGGCACACCTCAGAGGGAAAGCAGATACGTGTGCCTGAGGAGAATTAGGAATTAAAGTCATCTCAGAAGTGGGAAAATAGTATTAGATACCCAGGTGGGATGCTAGGGGTGTCATTTGTATTGTTTCACATGAGCCCTTGGGTAGAACTTCTTTCATGAAAGAGTAAAAGAAAAGTTCCTTGGGTCATGTTAACATTTCTGATTTAATTAGGTTTCGTTTTGTCTTGTTCCTATAGGAAAACATTACTTTCCCCTCTATAACAGATTTTAATGTGCCATGCTATATATTGCCCAATTAAAGCATGTATTTCTCTTTATTACCCTCTGCCTAAACATCTGGAATCGGTTCCTGAATATACAAGTCTTGACTACTCCCTTTGTCAATCTCACTGGCACCCCAACTAAAAAAAAGAAAAGCAAAATTCTAGCTTCCCTCTAGGGGAACATCACGCATTATCTCAGAATTTCATATATGCAGAATCCCATATATGATCTTTAATTAAATAGAAATTGTCATTAATTCAGTATTTCATTAGTCTAACTTTCCAAAAGCCAATCTAAAATGTCCCAAAACATAATTCATATAATATCAAGAATTACCAGAGATTTAAAAAACTGCTCCAAAATTTGACATGGAACAATTTCTATAGTTCATAATATTGTCTGAGTTACACAAGAACTAATTCATACAAGCCATTGTATGTTTGTATGTAATCTATTTCAGTTGTAGTTTTATATCACATTAAATTTAGAAATCCTAGAGCACCTTTATAAGTAAGTTCCAGTTGCTTTGGGCTCATCCCAAGAAGTTTTTAGCCTCACATAAAACTAACTCAAAAGAGAACTTAAATTTAGCATGTTGTAAGCCACAGAGCTTGAGTGCAAAAATCCAAACTTCTGCATAGATTAAAGCACCCCATGGTTCTCCAGGTTTTCATTCTGGGGTAACTGATCTCCCCAGAGGTGAGCACAAAGTCATTTTCTTACTGGTTTCTTGGCGGATTGGGCTCAGTAAGATTCCCCAGGAGTGGACTATGGTTTGCCAAAATCCATACAGGTCAACCAAACACTGGGCTTCTTGTTTGCACTTGGGCGGAGACTTGGACCAGTAATTTATTTTGAATTACCTGGTGTTTGCCAAAGGAGGCCCCATCCCGTGCCTTCCAGAGAATTTAACTGCTTCAGATTAGCTCTCTACTATGGGGCTGGTGACACTAGAGGTTATCATTTTATATATGCAACAATGAGCATCTCTTTTCTGACAGGAAACACCACTGCCGAGGGGTCCATGGGATGCTGCCCCAGACCATTTTGCTGTAAATTCTGTGAAGGGTTATGTTTTCCTGGAAAGAGGAAGTCAGGTCACCTTGGACTCACCCTCACTCTCTGTCTCTTTTCCTTTTTCATTCAGGAGCTGAGTAGTGCAGGTTCTTTTTTTCTACTAAAAAGAAAGAAGGAAGGAAGTTGAGGAGAGGTTTCCTATTCAAGCACCATATCTCCACCATACTCACATACAAACACCCTACCCCCAACATAGAAGCCATGGCCTCAGTGGAATATTTTAAACTGAACCAAAAGGGGTAGAGGGAGGTGTTGGGCCTTGGATTTGATTTTACCCTTCTTATGAAGTAATAGCTTTACCTGTATTATTTCATGAATGCTGGCAGAAGACACAAGAAACCTGCGTCAGAGACAAAGGATTTTATTACTCTAGGCACAGATAGCATGTTGTGTCAGTTCCCTCCTTGCTCCAGAGTCCCATTAGGGAAGGGAAGAGGAGTTTTGCTGAGGGCGCAGATGGATGCCTGCATAGGCAGTGAGTTGTGTTACAGGAGAGGAACTCTGAGTTTGGGGAATGTACCAATTTATAGTCAGAAGTAAGCAAGACTGCTTTTTTCCCAAGGGAGACGTTGCCTCATCCCTCAAGGTTTCTCGTTGCAAATACACTTTAAGAAATGGTTAGGGCCTTGCATTCTTGGCATACTTGGCAAGAATGTGGGTGAGTGAGAGACCCAGGGATAACTGTCTCTCCTCACAGGGGACATTTATCAGACTTTTAACCTTAAAGAAGCCAGACTTTCTCCCTTTATTTCATTTGGCTCCTATCCACCAAAGTCATCCACCACTTGAACAAAATTATATCTGAATGGGTTATTCAGTTATTTAATCCCTCAATTAAATTGTCTCAAGACCATTTCAATTCCATGTATATGGGGACTATGGATCATACTGAAACGATGAAAAATATATGTTACAACTTTTCAGACAGAGACCAAATAGTCACATTTTCTTACCTGGCTAACATAGTACATGTATTCATCCATCTTTTTTTTTTTTTTTTTTTTTTTGCGGTACGCGGGCCTCTCACTGTTGTGGCCTCTCCTTTTGTGGCGCACAGGCTCCGGACACGCAGGCTCAGCGGCCATGGCTCACGGGCCCAGCCGCTCCGCGGCACGTGGGATCTTCCCGGACCGGGGCACGAACCCGTGTCCCATGTATCGGCAGGCGGACTCTCAACCACTGCGCCACCAGGGAAGCCCTTCATCCATCTTTTGAACAGTTTTAAGGAATTTCTTTTACTAATGGAAACTTCATGTCTCAAGTACTCTTAATTTTCCACTTGGGAAACATCTATTCCAAATAGGAAATTACTTCTAAGAATGTATCTTTGAACACCATTTAAAAAAAAAAAGTTTGCTGGCTAAAAACACACAGCTTCAAGGTACAGCTCTGTTTTAGAAGAAAGGTCTGTGAAAACAAAGACTGGAACTCATGCATGTTACAACTTACTTCCCCACAATTAAAAATTTCTTGTTTTTTGCTTGTGATATTCCCTACACATACTACCCTGCCCCCAACTGGAACAACCATTGATGAAAATTTAAAACATTTCTTAGCTTGTTTGTCATATCTTCTCATCCCTAAAACTTTGACAGAGCTCTGTCTTCTGCCTGGAACGTTGCCACCTTCTGGTTCAGCAGAGTCTCTAGGGCATCTTGGGACCTTCTCCTCATCCCCCATCATTACCATTCCAGGTGTTTCTGCCCCAGACATTGGAATCTGCAGTTTCAGTCTTAGTTTTTGTCACCAGAGTACCAGCCCAGTCATTTCCTATTTCAGTTCCCACTGAAGAACCTCTGAAACACCTGCCAATAGAAGCAACTTGAAAATTGTTAAGTCTGGCTCCCTTCCTTTTATTTTTAAAATTTTTATTTATGTATGTATGTGTGTGTGTATGTATGGCTGTGCTGGGTCTTCATTGCTGCCCATGGGCTTTCTCTAGTTGTGGCGAGCGGGGGCTACTCTTCGTTGCGGTGTGTGGGCTTCTCATTGCTGTGGCTTCTCTCGTTGTGGAGCATGGGCTCTAGGCACGCAGGCTTCAGTAGTTGTGGCACGTGGGCTTAGTTGCTCCACGGCATGTGGGATCTTCCTGGACCAGGGCTCAAACCCATGTTCCCTGCATAGGCAGGCGGATTCTTAACCACTCTGCCACCAAGGAAGTCCCCCCTTCCTTTTAGACTGTGATTTGTTTCAGTTCCATGGACTAGGCTGCCCAGGGTCCCTGCATAGGTTAGGCTGTGTGCATAACCCCATTGAAACAGTCGATCTCTGGTCACCTACACCAGTTTTTATGGACTGATGCCAAACATGGGCCTGCTATACTTTCCCTTCAGTTCCCTGAATTCTCTCATGTGTCTTTTAGAGTCTTCTCCATTCATATCAGTCCTACTTCTGACACTAGTGCATGGTGTCACAGTGGAGCCATGATGGTATTGAAGAGAAGATACCATACAGGTAAACAATGTGAAATTTATTTGGCAGCAAAAGACACAGAAACGTATCCATATGGAGACAGTTGAGTAAAACAGAAGACAACATAGCATATTCTCATTGGAAGTTTAAGTTTTGCTGGCCTGTGAAGCTGACATATAGCACCTGATCAGGACGAGGATCCCAACAGGTCATGTTTATCATTCTTGGGTGAGTGGTTTAGAGAGACTCTGGCTATGTGCCTGCCTGCTTACTGGGTACAATTACCAGGTACAAACCCCAGGACATGCCTGAATGTTGACTGTCAATCAGTGTGAATGAAAGGTCAGTTTCCCATTCTTCAACAAGACCAGACTAGGCCTTCCCGAAGTCTGTTCCTTAGAGGGTGGGGAACAGGATTTCTGCCTCTGGTAATTAGAGAAACTAGTTTCGTGAGGTTCAGACTGTTGATCTGGTTAATTCTTAAGTCTGGGGAAGGGAAGAAGACTGTTGGGGACATTTTTGACATTTACAGATTAAATTTTATTCTTAGCATCATGACATGGAACATATAGGTTTATCTACTTAGTCATAAGCATAGTCAAAAACTAAAATATTTACAGATAAAATAATACAGTGTATGGGATGTGCTTTAAAATAATCCAGGGTGGGAGAATTAGGGGGAGGTATAGTTGAAGCAAGATTGGCCATCTATTGAGTGGGTGATTGTTACATCAGGTTTATTATACTGTTGTCTTTACATGTATATATGTGTGAAATTTTCAACAATAAAAAGTTTTTTTTAAAAAAGGTACAAATCTTCTCTATTTTTTTTCCGGATTATGCTAGCGAGAGTTTTATTAGTTCTATTCATCTTCTCAAAGAAACAGCTTTGTTTTATTCTCTCTGTTTCTTTATGTTTTATATTTTATTGATTTCTTTTCATTTTGTCGATAGTTTCCTTTGCTGTGGAAAAGCTTTTAAATCTAAATAGATCCCATTTGTTTACTTTTATTTCCTTTGCTTTAGAGGACAGATCCAAAAAAATATTGACAAGATTTATGTCAAAGTGTGTTTGGCCAGTTTTCTTCTAGGAGTTTTATGGTTTCTGGTCTTACATTTAGGTCTTTAATCCATTTTGAGTTTATTTTTATGTATGACATAAGAAAGTGTTCTAATTTCATTC